>NC_056663.1:142302793-143672293 GCF_018350195.1 Panthera tigris
ACTACATCGAGCTCCCATTTCCTATATCAGAACTCTGAGAAATACTCTTTCCCTTAAGCGTGGAGGCACAGAATCACATAAATAACAAAGTCAATACCAGTTAAACCTGTCTCTCTACAGATTTTTCTTTCTGGATGTTTATCCATCTAGCACACATGTTTTATTGAGCAGCTACTAGGCTGTGGGTGCCGTGTGATGGAATCTGTCTGGCAGGCTGGAGGACTGTAGGAAGGCATCCTAAACCAGAACTGATGAAATGGGAAAGGACTCTCAGCTGAGGTCGAGAGAGTGAATGGGAGTTAGCTGGGCAAAGAGAATGGAGGGAGGAGAGCTCAGGAAGACCCAGGAATGGGATAAAATCAGTGTGGCTGGAGAGGAGCCCAAAGGAGGAAGTGGCTAAGGGGGTGGACAGAGACCGAGGCTTGAGCCGGCCCTGGACGTGTAGCTCAGGTCCCGGTTAGGAGTTTGAAGCTTAACCAAAACTCAATGGGAAAGCATTGGAACACTTGAAGCAGAGGGACGGGGTCACATCTGTGTTTTAAAAGGATCACCTTGCCTGCAGTGCCACTGGTGGGAAAGGGACAAGGCCAGATCCCAGTCAGGACATAGCTGCGGGAGTACCGCCTGGAGGCGATGTATTCTCTCCACCCTAGAATGTAAGCTCCAGGAGGGCAGGGCTTTTTGCTTGGTTTACTTCACTCTAACTCAGGCACCTGGTGTGTGGCACATAGTAGGTGCTCAAAGATTTGTTGAACAATTAAATGGCTGGCATAGGGTAATGTTGGAGAAGAGTAAAGGGAGGGGCACATGGAGAGAAAAATGATAAATCTACGATTCAATAGCTATGTGTGTTTCCCAAATAAAATGCTAACTTTAATAAAAGTGTACAAATCAGTGATGTTTAATAAATGCATACAGTTGTGCAGCCATCACCATAATCCAGTTTTAGGACATTTTTATACCTCAGGAAGTTCGCTTGTGCCTAACCCCTGCCCCCACTCCCAACCTCTAGCAACTATTGATCTGTTTGTTTTATAGATTTGCCTTTCCTAACGATTTCAAATAAGTGCAAACATAAACTATGTTATCTTCTGTGTCTGGCTTCTTTCACTTGGCATGTTTTTGAGGCTCATGCATGTCATGGCTTGTTTCAATAGTTCATTCCTTTTTACTGTTAAATAGTTTTCCATTATAAATATGCCATATTTTGCTGACCCATTTCCCAGGTGACAGACGTTTGGACTGTCTGCACATTTTCTCTATTAGGAATAGCGCTGCTGTGAATATTTGTGCACAAGTCTTGAGCGGACAGGGGCCTTGTTCGTTTGGATTAGATGCAGAGTTGCTGAGAAAAATGGAGGGGTCGAGGAAGACACCCAGATTTCAGGCTGGGGCAACTGCACGGGTGACACTGCAACACACTGAAACGGGGGGGAGCAGACGTGGAGCAGCTGTGATGGGAAAGTGGCCTCGGTTTGGGGCAATGGCCTCTGAGACAGGAGTGGATATCCCCCGCAGGCAGGTGGGCACATAGATTTGGAAGGTGAGTTTGCTCAAACTAATGTCTAACAAGGGACCATTTTTTGAACGGCTTGTTGCACATTTCAGATTTATTTCTCTGGCACGGGCACCAGGGTGGCTCAGTCGGTTAAGCATTTGACTCTTGGTTTCAGCTCGGGTCATGCTCTCACAGTTCCTGAATTCAAGCCCCACGTCGGGCTCTGCGGTGACAGTGTGGAGCCTGCTTGGGATTCTCTCTCTCTCTCTCTCTCTCTCTCTGCCCTTCCCCTGCTCTCTCTCTGTCTCTCTCAAAACAAATAAGTAAATAAACTTAAAATAAAATGTAAAAAGATTTATTTCTCGGTCATCATAAAAGCACTTCTCTGGAACTTAGGCTCTTCTCTATATCAACCTGACCAAAGAAGAAATTCGTAAAGACACCTTGCATGCTCACTTTGGTTTGCATAATAATTATAATAACATCTTCTACGTGCTCGGCATTTCCTTTTTGAAAATTGTGGTAAAATGCACAGTACAGCTTGCCACCTTAACCATGTTTACGTGAGCCGTTTAGGGGCCCGAGGTACGTTTGTGCTGTTGTGCCTCCATCCCACCATCCTTCTCCAGAAGGCTCTCATCTTCCCAAGAGTCGGTTACGCGTCCGACTCCTGGTTTTGGCTCAGGTCATGATCTCACGAGCCCTGCGTTGGGCTCCTTGATGACAGTGCGGAGCCTGCTTGGAAACTGCACTGATTAAACACCAACCCCCATTTCCCCGTCCCCCGCATCCCCTAGCAAGCACCATTGCACTTTCCGTGTCTATGAATTTAGCCACTCTAGGTACATTGTATAAATGGAAGCATACAATATCTGTTCTTGTGACTGGCTTGCTTCACTTACATGTCCAGGCTCATCCCTGTTGTAGCATGTGGAAGACTTCCTTCCTTTTTGAGGCTGAACAATATTCTGTTACATGTATGTAACACGTTTTGCTTATCCATTCATCTGTCACTGGACACTTACATGGGTCGCTTCTATCGTTTTTTTTTTTCCTTCAAATGTTTATTCCTTTTTGAGAGAGAGAGTGAGAGACAGAGAGAATGTGTGGGGAAGGGGTAGAGAGAGAGGGAGACACAGAATCTGAAACAGGCTCCAGGCTCCGAGCGGTCAGCACAGAGCCCGACGCGGGGCTCAAACTCACAAACTGCAAGATCATGACCTGAATCGAGGTCAGATGCTTAACCAACTGAGCCACCCAGGCGCCCCTATCTTTTGAGTCATGTAAATAATATTGCTACAAAGATATCTCTTTGGGTCCCTGCTTCCTTAGTATGTCCATTCAAGGAATTAAAAGATATGAGAGTTGAAAGATCATCATACTTTAATTCAGGCAAGCTGTAATACACCATCACTTGAAATAATAGGTGATCGCATGACCAGTTCAAAATTATAATTACAAATATCCATCTGTACTGAGTGAGGCCAGAACCTTCTCCAGCTTTTTTTTTTTTTCTAATTTTTTTTTAATGTTTATTTTTGAGACAGAGAGAGACAGAGCATGAACGGGGGAGGGTCAGAGAGAGAGGGTGTCACAGAATCCAAAGCAGGCTCCAGGCTCTGAGCTGTCAGCACAGAGCCCGATGCGGGGCTCGAACTCATGGACCATGAGATCATGACCTGAGGCGAAGTCAGACGTTTAACCAACTGAGCCACCCAGGCGCCCCACCTTTTCCAGCTTTAAGAGACACTGGGAATTACCGGACTTTTCCTAACCTCCAGACCCACAATGCAGCAATCTGCTCTCTTTTTTTTTTTTTTTTTTCTTTTTTAGGATTTTGGCGATACTATTTTAGCCCAAAAGGAAATCCCTTATAAAATTCTTGCTTTTACCCATAATCCTTAGGGTCCCGAAAATGACCCACTTCTGTTTGGTTGTGTGATAAAGCGTTCGGTGGGAATTTCCGAATGCACTTAAAGTTTTCTGTGGTATGTCAGGTCAGGCAGGTCTGAGCTGATACAGTCGAATTTACCAGGACAGCACTTAACAGGGAATGAAGTTATGACATGGGATCAGGATGTCATGCCAGATGTCAGAGAGAAAGATTAGACATAGCAAACACCAGGGAGAGGTTCTGAAGGAAGGGGCAAGCACTGTCCCGGCTCAGTTAACTTGTATCTGTCTCTCAAAAACGCTACACTCTCCATACATGAATAGGGCAGGCAGTTCGTGGAAAATACTAGAACGGGGCAGTGTTTTCATTCCACCAGGCTCATGCGAGATTAATGAAAATTGCCAGGAATTAAGCTAATAAAGTCAGCAAGCTTAAATAGCCATCAACATCAGAAAACACCATTTTAGGGGTGTCTGGGTAGCTCAGTCCATTAAGCGTCCGACTCTTGGTGTCAGTTCAGGTCATGATCTCACAGATGGTGAGTTCGAGCCCCTCATTGGGCTCCTTGATGACGATGCAGAGTCTTCTTGGGATTCTCTCTCTCACTCTCTCTCTCTCTCTGTCCCTCCCCCACTTGCTTTGTCTTTCTCGAGATAAATAAACTTTAAATTAAAAAAAAAAAGAAAGAAAATGCCATTTTAATTGTAAGAGATGTGGCAGAAAGCAGCCCAGTCCACAGGAGAGTCCAACACTCCAGCAAGGTCCTGGCTCTCTTGGCTGCTAGGGGAGGTAAACTGTATGGATGTAGGCCTTAATAGTACTCTCCTCCCAATGGCTCTTTCTTCTGTCAGTCTCTAAGCTCTAGGCCCAGGGTACTGAGGGAAGGCCAAAACCCTCCTAGTGCCCCACCCTCAACGGGTATGGAGGGTGGGACAAGAAATTAAACACAAGCTATCAGGGGCAGGGACACAGGAGATTTAAAAACAAAACAAAACAACAACAACAAAAAAAACACCCAGGATCCCAGCCAGGTCACCACACTGCATGAGTAAGTGCCTCATAGGCAGAGCTGTGGCTTTTCTGCAGACCTGAAGTGGTTCATTTTTACTCAAGGCCTTCAGAAGTCCTGTTACACAGTCAAGAAACCTATCCTATCAATTTCTGGATATCATTGTCAGCTGAGGAAAACCCAGGTGACAAATGTAGAAGCCTTAGTCCCTTTTAGGGAGGGACACCCTTCTCTCTACATCAATGGTTCTTACTTTAGGCTGCACCTCTGAACCACCTTGGATGCCTTTATTATTTATTATTATTATTATTTTTTAATGTTTATTCATTTTTAAGAGAGACAGAGCATGAGCAGGGGAGAGGCAGAGAGAGAGAGAGGGAGACACAGAATCTGAAGCAGGCTCCAGGCTCTGAGCTGTCAGCACAGAGCCCGACGCGGGGCTCAAACTCACAAACCACAAGATCATGACCTGAAGTCAGAAGTTCAACCGCCTGAGCCACCCAGGCGTCCCTAGGATGCCTTTAAAACCAGAAGCCCAAGACCAACTCCAACCAAAGGAGTCAGAATTGTAGGCAATGATCCCAGGCACTGTTATTTTTAAAAACTCTCCAAATGATGCTCATGGGCAATCTAAATCCATAATCACAGCTGTCAGTCAGCTAGGGATTCTAGCTGCAGAAACTGAAGAATTATCCATTAACAACTGCACATATTTCATAAGGCGATACAGAGTTTCTTCCAAAGAAACACAACTTAGGAAGCTGGATAAGTTAGCTAGGGCCGCCATAACAAAATACCAAAAATGAGGTGGCTGAAACAACAGAAATTAGTCTTCTCCAAGTTCTGGAGGCTGAGTGTTCAAGATCAAGATGGCAACAAGTTTGGTCTCTCCTGAGGCCTCTCTCCTTGGCAGGCAGGTGGCTGCCTTTTCACTGTGTCCTCGTACAGTCTTTCCTCTGTGTGCACCTCTAGCGCCTCTTTGTGTGTTCAAATTTCTTCCTTTTATAAAGACATGAGTCAGACTGGATTAGGGCCCACCCTAAGGGCCTCATTTCCACTTAATCACCTCTTAAAGGACTCTGTCTCTAAATGGGGTCACATTTTGAGCTGCTGGAGTTTGGGACTCTAACAATATGAATGTGGGAGGGTACAAAATGCAGCCCATAAGAGAAGTTCTTTATTTTTATTTTTTTAAATTTTTTAAAAATGTTTTTATTTATTTTTGAGACAGAGAGACAGAGCACGAGCAGGGGAGGGGCAGAGAAAGAGGGAGACACAGAATCTGAAGCAGGCTCCAGGCTCTGAGCTGTCAGCACAGAGCCCGACGTGGGGCTTGAACTCACGGACCATGAGATCATGACCTGAGCTGAAGTCGGACGCTTAACCGACTGAGCCACCCAGGTGCCCCAACAGAAGTTCTTTAGATGAGAAGGTGCTTTTCCTAAATAAACCCTTTGGCTTCACAAGTACCAAACGTTTTATTTACTTAAACTCAATTTTCAGAATATCCCATTAAAAAAGGTATTTTTTGAAATTATACGAATGCTGAACACTCCAGATAGTAACTATGGGCCTACAGAGAAAATTCTGT
Organism: Panthera tigris; assembly: GCF_018350195.1. Lineage (NCBI taxonomy): Eukaryota > Metazoa > Chordata > Mammalia > Carnivora > Felidae > Panthera > Panthera tigris. Next base: position 142,308,786 of record NC_056663.1, read on the forward strand.
TTTATGTATGTATGTATGTATGTATGTATTTATGGAAGAGAGCGTGAACAGGGGAGAGGGGCAGAGAGGAGAGAGAGATTCTCAAGCAGGCTCCATACCCCACACAGAGCCTGACACAGGGCTCCATCCCATGACCCATAGATCATGACCTGAGCCAAAACCAAGAGTCAGAAGCTCAGTGACTAAGCCCCAAGAAAATGCTCTTTTAAGTGGCCAGAATTAATGTCAGGGAGTAGCTCACCTGTTTTAAATATCTGGCTCATTCTCTTCAACTGCTAGGAAATAAGAGCCCAACATAGTTGGTATGTATAACCCAGATAAGAAATTGTTTGAACAGTTAGACAAGGTGTCTCAAAACTGTAGCTTAGAGTGAAGTCGGTGTTATGACTCAGATTTCTGTAGAAACCAAGAAGGAAAATGGATGAAGTGAACCAGGGAAATGGGGGCACATGCAGCACCCATGCCCTGTCTACTTGCAGAAAGTGGGTGCACTATTCTCAGGAAAAGAAAAGTGGATATCCGGGCTTGTATGTGAAATTTTTTGGCTTTTATATGTTGGCAATTAATTCAAATAAGCAACACTACCATTCTGCGGGCCAAATAAAACACAACTTCAGGAGAGATTGGGCTGGTTTGCTGCTAGTGATTACCTCTGGTATAAAGCTAATCTTAACTTGCCAAGTCTTGTGACATTGCAACCGCCTTCTTTAGAATCCATCTTCAAAACCAGGGGGCTGTCTAAGAGTTTCTTGAAAAGTCGGGCATACAATTCCTTTATTCCCTGTTGGAGGAAATGCAAAGTGCCCACGTCCGGTGAGATTTCAAGCACAGAATTAAGGACTCCAAAGACCATAGCATCTAAACAGGAGAAGGTCAACTCCACTGGCTCATTTCCTCCCTTAGCTAGTTTCAAGCTGACAAAAGATAACTTTTCTTGGAATGGATTTAGCAAGTTTAAAATTCGTGGTTTGGAACTAAGGAAAACACTATAATCTATGCATAATTTTCAATGTTTTCTAGGTTGCCAGAGATTTATATGGTGACCTAAATCAACAAATCTCAAAGTTCCTTTGCAGGATCAGACACCTCTCTAGAAACAAGGAGGCATTCAAGTGTGGTGGATAATTCAAGTGTATTCTAGCCCGGGGAATATAGAGCCATGGCTCTGGGCTCATCTCTAAGTAACCAACTGTACGAATCAATTTCTCTGATCTTTAGCTAGACTGTAAAGATCTTGGGACTTTTCATCCTTAGATCCTATTATTCTAGTTACCAAATTAAAATATTAGTTTTCAATTCTGTAAACACCAAGACATGACACAAATCACTTGGTTAAAGCACTTTAACCTGTGTCTCGATTGTCTAGCATTAATATTGCTAGTTACCTAACTTGATCATTTTGAATGGGGCTGTCAAACTCAACATTGGAGAAGCACTTAGATGCTTTCAAATGTAGTAAGTTTTATAAATGCACAGAATACAAATGATAAGGGATAATTATTAAAACCACAGTAGGTATGATTCTTTAGGAGAAAAATATATTTGAAATCTCTAGCTTTAAAAGCAGCTGAATAATGGAAAATGATGTTTGTTTTAAGGCTTCACCATGGCGTGCTGTGGTAGGCAGAATTCTAAAGATGGCCCCAAGATTTCTGTCCCCTGGTTATTCAATCAAACATTAATTTGGGTACTGCTGTGAAGGGAGTTTGCAGATGCAACTTAAGTCCCAAGTCAACTGCCCTTAAGATACAGAGATTATTTACTAAGTCTGACCCAAACAGGTGAGCCTTTTTTTTTTTAATGTTTATTTATTTTTGAGAGAGAGCGAGAGAGCGAGTGAGAGAGCTCATGCAAGTCGGGGAGGGCCAGAGAGAAGGGGATAGAGCACCTGAAGTGAGCTCTGCACTGACAGCGGCGAACTGGATGTGGGGCTCCAACTCACAAACTGTGAGGCCATGACCTGAGCCAAAGGCAGATGCTCAACCAACTGAGTCACCCAGGCGCCCCCAGGTGAGCCTTTTAAAAGTAGAGTTTTCCCCGGACAATAGCAGAATAAGAAGTCAGACACATTCAAAGCATGAAGGGGATTCAACAGGTCTTACAGTCTTGAAGATGGAGGGGGCCGCATGAAAAGAAACGCAGCCAGTCTCTATAAGCAGAGAGCTGCCCAGAGTGAGAACTGAATTCAACCAACAATCCGAATGAGCTTGGACATGGATTCTCCCAAGAGAATCCAGATAAGAGCCCCACCCAGGTGGCATCTTCATTTCAGCCTTGTGACCAGAAGCAGGAGAGTCCACAGAGTCATATGGGATTTCTGATCTAGAGAACTGTGAGCGAATGCTGCTTTAAGATGCTATGTTTTGTGGTGATTTGTTACAATGCATTAGAAAAGGAACACAACTGCTACAACCAAATGTTGAGAAGGTTCTGGAGCAACTGTTACTGGGTTGTAAAGCAATAGAACCACTTTGGAAAATGGTATGAAAGTTTCTAATAAAGTCAAAAATACATCCACTGTATGATCCAGAGTTTCACTCCTAGGTATTTACCCAACAGAAGTGAAAACATATGTCTACAAAAAGACTTGTATGCATAGTGGCACCTGGGTGGCTCAGTTGGTTAAGTGTCCAACTCTTGATTTTGGCTCGGGTCATGAGCTCACAGTTCATGAGTTTGAGCCCCGAATCAGGCTCCACGCTGACAGTTCAGAGCCTGCTTGGAATTCTCTCTCTCTCTCTTCCCCTCCCCTGCTTTCTCTCTCTCTATATATAAATAAACTTAAAAAAAAAAAAAAAAAAGACTTATACACTAATATCCACAGCAGCTTTATTTGTACTAGCCCCAAACTGAGCATAGCACAAATGTCCATCGACAGGAGATTGGATAAAAAATGAGCTACTAATAAAAGCAACAACATGAATGAAGTTCAAAAACATTATGTTGAGTAACAAATACCAACACAGTAGAGTACATACTGTGTTATTTCATTTATAAGAAGTTATAGAACAGGCAAAACTAATCTATGCTGAAATAAATCAGAACAGTGGATGCTTAGATGTAGGGGATGGACCCAAAGAGGCACAAGGAAACTTTTCGAGGTGGTGAAAATAGTCTATATCTTGATAGAGGAATGGATTACACCAGTGTGATACATCTGCCAAGATTCTTGGAAACATAACACTTAGGATTTATATATTTCAGTTTGTAACTTATCTCTTAATAAAAATATATTTTAAACCAAATTAAAAAATAATTTAAGCCTATATGTGACAAACTGGTTATCATTAGTGTTAATGACTCTCTCCTGGGGGTATACATTTATAAGCAGACAGAGTAAGAGTGAAACCAAAAAGACTAGTCCCCACTAGAGGCATATGGGGCCCTAAGCAGCTGGGTGAAAGATGTGGGGACAGTGAGACCTATCTAGAGGACGCAGACCTCTCCACAAATTTAACTGAATAGTCCTACAAAGAACTAGTATGGGTTTCTTTTATGCCCAATTCCAAAATGCTGAAGGCTGAATGTGAAGATGCCATGGTGTTGAAGCTACCCAAAGCAGGAAGGCTCTGGAAGGGAGTGGGGTGCACAGAGATAAGTGACAGTTCTCTGAGCCCCACCTCCCCCCCCCCCCCACCCGCTGTGTGAGGGAGATGGCTGAGGGACAGCAACTGAGGGACAACAACACTTAGCATACTGAGCACTGAAGGGCTCTGGGGACATTATCAAGTAGCTTCATTCTTGGTTTCTTTAGTATTAACATATTGGGGAATATATGTATTTTGGATGGGTTCCCTTGGTTAAAATGAACTCATCTTTTCTTATTTTGTGAAAGAGGCTTCTCAAAGCCCATAGAAATTTCACGGAGATTCCTCAGACTTATACTTTGGTTCATGTGAAAGGTTTCTTCTTCTTCTTTTTTAATGTTTATTTATTTCTGAGAGAGAGACAGAGCAAGAGTCGGGGAGGGGCAGAGAGAGAGGGAGACACAGAATCAGAAGCAGGCTCCAGACTCTGAGCTGTCAGCACAGAGCTGGACATGGGGCTCAAACCCACAAACCGTGAGATCATGACCTGAGCTGAAGTTGTATGCTTAACGGACTGAGCCACCCAGGTGCCCCAGTAAAACCTGTTTAAAAAAAACTTTTTTTAAATGTTTATTTTTGAGAGAGAGAGAGAGACAGAGCATGAGTGGGGGAAGGGCAGAGAGAGAGGAGACACAGAATCCTAAGCAGGCTCTAGGCTTTGAGCTGTCAGCACAGAGCCCGACATGGGGCTCGAACTCAGGAACCCTGAGATCATGACCTGAGCTAAAGTTGGAGGCTCAACCAACTGAGCCACCGAGGCACCGCCATGTGGAAAGGTTTCTAAACACAGCCAACAACTGTCGGCTAAAATGTTCTCAGTGACACAAACACACACACGTGGTTCTAAATGAAAACGACCAATATGAGAAGTGATGTTTTACAGTGTGGGCTCTGATTTTTCCAAGAAGTCCTAATGGTTGGAGAGTGTGGAGGGAAGAATTAAAAGAACTCATAGTCATGGGGCCAACCCATTTGGCAGGTGTCTTGGCCTCTGTCTGCAGAAAGCCCCACCTGTAAATGCGAAGTAGTAGGTTCACGTGGGGCAGCTGTTGCTAGGGAGCTGAGAGGTGGCCTCAAGGATATTGAGTATTTACAATGAGAGTTAGCGTAAGACAATCTAACTAGAGGGGACATTGGAACCAAGCTTTCCTGGCCAACCAGGGAGGGAAGAATGGAATCTGAATGAGATTTTTAGATGAGTCTTTGGTGTTTTTTTTGGTTTGTTTAACCATAACAACGATTTGAAGAAACTGTACCAGTGAGTCAGTAATGGATCTGGCTACACACGCCACGATTTAGTTACAAATTCCCTAATTATTTCCCCAAAAAAGAGAAAGGCTTCACTAGGAAATGATACAGAGTGTAATTGAATCCGCTGGGTTTTTGTTTTTTAATGTTTTACTTATTTTTGAGAGAGTGTGAGCAGGGGAGAGGCAGAGAGAGGGGGACAGAGGATCTGAAGCAGGCTCCAGGTTCTGTGCTGACAGCAGCGAGCCTGATGTGGGGCTTGAACTCACGAACCGTGAGATCATGACCTGAGCTGAAGTCAGATGCTTAACCGAGTGAGCCGCCCAGGTGCCCCCGTGGGTCTTGTTTCTTATGGAAGTGTTAGGTATTTGACTGTCAGTTTGCAGTCTGCTCGATTTTGATACTGAAAAGTGTTTGATATTTTGGCTTCAAGTGGAACTGAGACTATCCGCTGTTTTTCCATCCAAAGGTGCCTTCATTAGCCACTACTTGGGTCCTGTCAATCACACACACACACACACACACACACACACACACACATGCACGCGCGCGCGCTGGGGGTGTTCCCACAGCACGCTGCAGGACATAATACTTACCACATTATTATAATTCACTGTTCCTGGTTTGTATCCTTCACTTGAAAAATGAGGTACTTGAGGGTATGCAATGGTCTGTCTTATTTATCTTTCATGCTTAATGTTTAACAGAGTATCACATAGTAGGTGGAAATATTTTTGGTCTTGCTATTTCCTGTTATGTTCTCCATGGAGATGAAAACCAGCACTGTATATCTTTTTCTACATGCAGACACTCACTCATTGCTCAATCTCATATCTAGCCACATAAACTTTCCTTTGATTTCCTATCTTTAGGAACTTTCCCCATTCCTCCAGAAATGAAGGAGTTTCTGAGTGACCTGGTTAATTCCAACTAGGGCAGTGAACATAAGTCACTAAGGCTTATGGTTTGGAAACCTGTGATTTCGTGCTCAGCTTCCCATCCTTACAATCTGGTGGATGGTAAAAGGATGTGATTTGTGCTTTCTTACTTTCCACAGCAATAGCCATGGGGTTGTGGGAACTTATTATAAAATATACAGAAAAGCCCTTGGCAAATGCAAGACAGGTACTGTTATCAGTTTCGTGTTACTAGTGTAGAAAAGGCTCAGAGGTGGAAGTGATTTGCCCTGGCCTATGCATTCAAGAGCATATCTGAACCCCAAACCAGTATTTTCCCCATAGTCCTATGAATTTACTGAACTCCACAAAGAGAGGACCAATTCCAGGACTGCCCCACATGACCACAAGGGAATACCTGGTGGCACTGATCTGAGAATGCGTGTCCTGGGGAAGGTCCTGAAACCAGCCCACTTTGCAGGGGACCAGGTGCTGACCTATCTTAACTTGCTGGCCCCAGAGAATTTGCTCTCTTTTTCTTTACCAGGAAACCCAATAGTCACAGAGCCGAGAAGCAGGTTTGCTCCATAATTGGCACAACAGGCCAATGGATGTCACTGTTGCACCACAGAAAAAGAATCCCAGTCCCAAGGGGACCTTGAATGGCAGTACATTTTCTATTTGGTACAGAGCAGAGCACACCTTGCACCATAGGAAAACTATTTGTAAGTGGGATGGTAATTAATATTTCACTGCTAATTTTGGAGCTAGTAAGGAGAAGGCACATTTGGGTTAAGGCACATCATTCAAGTTAAGGCAAACAGCTTTGAGCAGAGTGAGTAGGTACATATGAATGTGTATGTCACTTATCGGGGAAAAGATAACAAAATGAATCCAACTAAGCCCTCTGACTTCAGATATCACGTTTCTTCCACTTTACATGACTGTTTTCACAATTAGATCATGAGCAAAATTATTTAAAAATACATATGCTGATACTTAGAGTGAGATCTCTCACCATATCGATGGCCCAGCACAAACATTTGGAAGGACTTTCTAATCCTCAACTTAGTGCAAAAACCAAAGGAATAAATATATTTATTAGCCACGAGCTATATGTCAGGCATACTGTGATAGACTTTATACAACTCTTTCAGGTAAGTATTATTATTTCCATTTTTTCATATGGGGAAATTGGGGTTCAGTAGGAGTAAGCTGCATTTCCAGTTATACAGCTGGTAAGTGACAGCATGGCTGTGAGCCCACATCTGCCAGCCACAAAGCTTCTGCACATCCCCACGTGCTCCAGTTCAGTCCAAACCTTGTCTAATAGCCCACTGTGTGTTCATTATTGGAGATACCACAATGAGTATGGTACCATCTCTGCCCCAAAGAAACTCTTAGACAATTGTTGACAATTGTATTACAACACAGAGTGAGAAGGGCTCTTGGCAGGTGCTATTGAATCGAGAGAGTAGAGAAAGCCTGGAGGAAATCACATCTAAGTTGAGATATGAAGCATGAGTCAAGTATGGTGGGGCCAAGGGGAATATAGATCAAGGGTGTTTTACCTGGAGGGATATCCAGCGCCTCAGCACATAGTGGAGGAACATTACTGTTACCTACAATTTAAATCCAACCAAGATTTTTTTTTTTTTAACTTGGACTGAGTGTGAGCTCTAAATAAGAAGTTATTGCCTAGCAATAGTTTCTAAGGAGAACCACAGTATAAGGCCGTGCTTGGGGTGGAATGTCAAGCCCTGCCTTGGGACTCTGGTACCACAAATGCATAAGGAATATCTTCCTGGGTTGTCTTGTCATTGGAACCCAAGCAGGAGCAGTAGGAATAAAGAATGAGGAATGTGCTCTCCTGAGGCCCTGACCCCAGGACCAGAGAATCCCTGATTCTGCAGGGTTAAGAACAAGCCACTGCAGAGGGCCCTGGCCTGAATCTCTATATTATAATTTCTAGAAGTACAAAATCATGAATGTGTCTCCATATTCAGCTCTGGTCCAAATCCTCACGTGCACAGCTAGCAAATGTAAGCAGCGATAGGTAATCTTCTTCTATCCCAGTTCAGAAATTTCTTTCTCTGGCAGTGAAGGAAGATGATCCCTAGAGACAAACACCAGTGACATTTCCTAGCAATTCTTAACAGGCGTTACAGATGTCACAGGTCACAGGCTATAATCAGTCTTAAATTTTCTGATGATGAGAACTGTCACTGCTGTCAGACAGGCTTAACTGGCCTTTTTGGACACTTGCTTAACATATAAGTAAATTAGGCAACTAATCCTACACTTTTGTGTCTTGTTTCTCCTAGGAGCTTTGAAGACTAGATTTGGAGAAGGAAAGGTGAAGGGAGAAATCCTAGAGAGAAGTAGCACTGAAATTTCTTTGTGTTTATTTTAACCACATCCATAAAATTCAACTCGTAGCCCAGCGGCCATCTTCCCCTTTTTCCCACCCAACAGTCATTCTCGGTCACATTTAATATTTGCAGATAGAAATGACAAGGGGAGTGGAGGTCCTCTTGCTGGACCTCTAGAACTTAATGGTAATGCTAAAAAAATAATGCAAATTATCAAATCATAGAACAAGTACTTGTTATACCTATGTCCCTGGCTCTGTGTCAGTGAGCATTTAAACAAATGGGCAGAACAATGGACTATGGGGTCTCATGACTTCACTGGTAGGTGCCAGGAACCTGAGAAGAAACTAAAGCTGCCACTCAGGTGGGTGATATTTGCATGTGATACTTGGCAAGATACTTCTTTATCCCCTCAACAATTTGGAATGCATGAAAATTATAAGTAAATATATTGGTATCATTTCCATGAAAATCAATCATTCCTCCATTCAGTAAATACTGAGCACCTGCCAAACATAAAAGCCACTAGTGACCAAGTCCATTTCTTTCTGAGTAAATTCATATTCATCAGTTTCATCCACACTTGGTCAAAGCCATGTAGTAGGATAGGATAGGGTGGAAGTCAGACACTCAAATAGAGTTCGAATCATGGCTCCTCTGTTCACTAGCTGTGTGAATTTGAGCTTTCCTGGAAGCTTCAATTTTCTCATTTGCAAAACAGGGACAAGAAAAAGTTGGTATGATAACATAATGCAATGGCTACCTCACCGAGTATTTCTTATATGCTAGATACCAAGAGTGGTACCTGACAACAAGTGTGACAGGCAGCCACCCTCTATCGTTCCCTCTTTCTCATCTCGCATCCTCAAAGAGTCACCAAGTCATGCCATTTTATCTCTGAACTATTTCTCGAGTCTCTCTTCTACTTCCACTGCCTTAGTTTGGGCCTCATTATCTCTTGGCCTCCTAAGTTGTTCCCCCTGATTTCTGTGCCCCTTAAATCATTCTCTACATACTGACCAAAGCAATTGGTTTAAACAAAAACATGTCACTTAAAACCTCTCTGTGGCTCCGCAACTCCTGCAATAAAGCACAAGCTCTTAGAATGGTCAACAGGTCATCCTGTCTACCCCTCAGACTTTTAGCATTCCCTGCCCAACATGCAACACACACTAGGCTTGTTTTCCTCCCTGGGTCTTGTTTTGTGTTTCATTATTGCCTTTGTGTGCCTCTGTTCAGTGTTCTCACCTCATCCATTTACTTATTTTTTTAGACTCGGCTCAGACCAGGCAGCTCAGGACAGCCTTTTTTGATGCCCCGGCTCCAACTCCCAAACTAAGTGAGGTGCTTTCTACCCCCACCTCCTGTGCATGTCTAGCTCACTGCATTTAATACACTGATTGGTAATTTAATTATATACGAGTTTTTCTCTCTTACGAGACTCTTTTCTCTAAGACAAAATGTCTTATTCATCCTTGTATCCCCATTACCTGGTACAGTTCCTGGCACACAGCAAAGGCCAGTAAAAAAAGTAAATGAAGGACTTAAGCCAGCAATGTGACTCCCAGCTCATGCTCTTTGTATACACCTCATATCTCCAACATATCATGTATCTAGAACAGTGGTTCACAACCAGAGGCAATTTTGCTCCCAGAGGACATTTCACAATGTCTAGAGACATTTGAGTTGTCACAACTGGGGGTGGAGGGCGTGTGCTTCTAGCATCTAGTGGGTAGAGGTCAGGGTTGCAGCCAAGCATCCCACAGTGACCAGGACGGCCCCACCCCACCCCCCACAACAAAGAATTATTCAGGCCAAAATGTTAGTAAGAGCCAAGATTGAAAAATACTGGCCTAGGGCAGGGTCTGGCCCATGGAAGACCTCAATATAGGATTCCTAACCTTGGCAGCTAGTGGCAGAAATGATAATCATGCTTGATGTAAATCATATAATTATATGGTATACTGTTTTAAGTTTATTGAGCAGTCCTTCATGATATTAGCTCATTTCACAGCATTAGACCTAAGGGAGTTCCGTTCTACTTTTATAATTATTCTTTAAATAAAGAAAGCAAAGTTAGGTCCTACTCAGAGAGATCGATGGAGTATGATACATGAGTCTCTCTCCTACTTCTCTCCCAGCACACACACACACCATGTATCTGTTCCAGGCCCACATCCCCAAACAACCAGCTTGAATACCTGGACCATAGGGATAAACCTGTATTAGCTCATCAGCTATGATGTTGTTCAAATGTGTGTGTGTGTGTGTGTGTGTGTGTGCGCACGCACGCGTATTCAAGTGCATTTCATACCCTGTGTGAACTCATAATCTGGAATGCCCTCTCCAGGAAGGCCTGGCTTCCCTGGGATCTTAAGGAAATGAAAGATTAAACAATTTTAAGTTGTCAGGTGAGTTTTTTTTTTTTTATTTTTTTTATTAGCTGTTTGACATGGCACAGCTGAGTCAGTAGCCTGTGACACGGGACACAGGCTGACCTACTTTTCCGGGACTTTGTAGTCCCATCAATGATGCATAACCTCTAACACATGTTCATACTGGGCAATTCTTTTCATCTATGCATATCCCACCACCTAATGTTTGGAGATGAGGCCCACGGTGAAGAGGCTGCCTGAAGGTATCAAAGCTAGGACACAGGTTCTAAATTCACCACAGTAACCCCTGCCTATAATTCAGCTGCGTGACCCTCTGTCTGAACCGTGAGGCAAATTTATGATCAGTTTCTCCTGGTTATCTTTAGCTCCCCTTTCAGTTGCCCTTTTATCAGCCCAGATGTCTTCTGCTTTTGAGAAAAGCCATATTTCTTGTCTCAACAACTCCCTTTTCTCTTTATCTAGCTCAAATTATTAAACCACCAAAACTGACTGCCAACACTGAAAATGTTTGCCTCTGCTTAATACACACTGGCACAGAAGTGGCTGTGCATTTCTTTTTTGTAATTGAATGTAACACAATTCATCCTAGAATTTCCAAGCCAAGATGAGGCATCCTGGGCCCTTTAAGGTAGCTTTGAGTCCCAGTATAAGTAGGAGTGACCTGCTTTATTCTAGAAAACCTTTTTAGGGGCACCTAGGTGGCTCAGTAGGCTAAGCGTCTGACTTGGGCTCAGGTCATGATCTCACTGTCCGTGGGTTTGAGCCCCACATCAAGCTCTGTGCTGACAGCTCGGATCCTGGAGCCTGCTTCAGATTCTGCGTCTCCCCCATCTCTGCCCCTCCCATGCTCATGCTGTGTCTCTGTCTCTCAACAATAAATAAAGAAATTTAGAAATTAAAGAAATTAAGAAAAAATTAAGAAAAAAATTTAGAAAACCTTTTTAAATCTAAAATAATGGTTTATCCACTATTAAAACCATAGCCAGGTCAAAATTCAGCAGTAGTAAGTTGGATTCTGTGAGGCTTTCTTTGCTAATGACCTGATTTGCTGGATAGATGACCAATGTCCAAAAGTGATAACTTATGATAGAGAGTTTCCCATGGACTATCGTGCCATTAAACAAATCTCAAGGAAGTTAAAGCAAATTTGTAATGAAGAGACTTCTGCTGGTTATGTCAAGGATGTGGTACCCCTTGGCTTGAGCAATTTAGTTCATTTATTATTTAAACACAAAATGAAGCACTAGCTTGCTCGTAGGTTTCTTGATGGCTTGTTAGACACTCCTTTAACTACCGTGTAAGTGGCAAAGGCATTATTCATTGGTGTGCAAGTGTGGTAGGAAGCACAATCCCAGAAAGTCCCTGACTTCTTCATTACTATTGTATGTGTTATAGACTGAATGTTTGTGTCCCTCTCTACAAAATTTATATGTTGAAGGCCTAACCTATGCCCCATCCCCACCCCCACCCCCAAGTGTGGGCTATATTCAGTAATGAGAGCCTCTAAGAAGTAATTAAGGATAAATGAGGTCATAAGGGTGGGGCCCTGAACTAAGAAAATTAGTGTCCTCATAAGAAACACCAGACAGCTCACTTCCCACCCTCTTTCTGTATGCACACTGTTGTATGTACCGGGGAAAAGCCACATGAGGACATAGAGAGAAGGTGGCCATCTGCAAACCAGGAAGAAAGCTCTCACCAGAAACCAAATCATGCTAGAACCTTGACCTTGGAATTTCCAGCCTCCAGAACTGTGAGAAAATAAATTGCTGTTTAACCCATGCAATCTGTGGTATTCTATTATGGCAGACTGAACAGACTAGCATAGATAGTTACTATCAACTGTATTCAGGAGTGAGCCTCATACCAAGGTTATAATAATTACCATCACAGCAATCATCTAACAGTTGTCACTGTGTGCATCACAGGTCATCAAAATGCTAGGTTTTGGAAATTAAGAAAACAATCCCACTTGCAATTGCATCAAAAAATAAAATACCCAGGAATGAATTTAGCCAAGGAGGGGAAAGAGCTGTGCACTGAAAACTATAAGACATTGGTGAAAGAAGTTGAAGAAGACATAAATAAATGGTAAGATATCCCATGCTCATGAATGGGAAAAATATTGTTCAAATGTCCATACTACCCAAAGCAACCTACAGATTCAGTGTAATCCCTATCAAAATTCCAGTGGCATTTTTTTCATGGAAATAGAGCGAACAATACTAAGACTTGTATGGAACCACAAAAGGCCACAAAAAGCCAAAGCAGTCTTGAGAAGAAGAACACAGCCAGAACTATCACACTTCCTAATTTCAAACTATACTTCAAAGCTGTAGTAAACAGAACAGTGTGGTGCTGACATAAAAACAGACCCACAGATCAATGCAACACAATAGAGAGCCCAGAAATAAACCCACGCATATATGGTCAATTCATTTATGAGAAAAGACCCATGAATATACAATGGAGAAAGGAGAGTCTCTTCAGCAGATGGCATTGGGAGAGCTACAGAGCTGTACACGAAACAAGGAAACTGTGCCGGCATCTTACACCATATGCAAAAATTAACTCAAAATGGATTAAAGACTGGAACATAAGACCTGAAACCATAAAGCTCCTAGAATAAAACATAGGAAGTAAGCTCTTTGATATTGGTCTTGGCGACGATTTTTTGGATTTTTATACCAAAAGCAACATAAGCAAAAATAAACAAATGGGACTGCATCAAACTAAAGTCTTCTGCACGCAAAGGAAACCATCAACAAAATAAAAAGAAGGCCTATAGAAGGGGAGAAAACATTTGCAAATCATATTTCTAATAAGTGGTTAATATCTAAAATATGTAAGGCACTCATACAGTTGAAGAGCAAAGATAATTTTTAAGAATTCAAGTTAAAAATGGGTAAAGGGAATGAATAGATATTTTTTTCAAAGAAGACATAACAAGGGCTAACAGGTACATGACAATGTGCTCAACATCACACATCATCAGGCAACTGCAACCCAGAACTGCAATGAGGCTTCAGTTCATGAGCGTTAGAATGATTATCAAAAAGATAAGAAATAACAAGTATTGGTGAGGATGTGGAGAAAAGGGAACCCTTGTGCACTGTTGGTAGGAATGTAAATTGGTACAGCCACTGTAGAAGACCCTATGGGGATTCCTCAAAAAGTTAAAACTACAATTACCATATGATCCAGTAATTCCACTTGTGGGTATTTATCTGAGGAAAACAAAGATACTCACTTGCTCTTCCATGTTCATTGTAGCATTATTTCCAATAGAAAGACATGGAAACAACCCAAGTGTCTATCGATAAATAAATGGATAAAGAAGTTGTGGTATATATATACAATGGAATATTATTTGGCCATGTAAAGAAAGAAATGCGGCCATTTACAATAAGATGAATGGACCTTGAGGGCATTATGTGAGGTGAAATATGTAAGACAGAGAAAAACAAATACTAAATGATCTCATTTATATGTGGAATCTAAAACGACAACAACAATAAAAAAAACCTCACAGATACAGAGAACAGATTGGTGTTTGCCAGAGGCAGGGGGTGGGGGGTGGGCACAATGGGTGACGGGTAGTCAAATGGTACAAACTTCCAGACATAAAATAAGTAAGTGCTGGGGATGAAATGTGTAATATGGTAACCAGAGTTAACAATACTGTATTGTATATTTGGAAGTTGCTAAGAGAGTAAATCTTAACAGTCTTCTATCACAGATAAGAAGGATGTATCTTCTTATCACAAGGAAAAAAATCATAACTAGGGGTGGTGCTGGATGTTAACTAAACTTACCGTGGTAATCATTTTGCAGTGCATAGACATATCAAATCATTATTTCGTACACCTAAAACTGGTATAATGTTATATACATAAACTATATTTCTATGTTTTAAAATGCTAGCTTTTTAACTCTGGAATTATTTTGTCAGATGGGGAATCAATTATAAATCAATCTTATACACACTATATTTTATTGTTATCCTTTCAATATGTACCTAATTTGAGAGACAAGCTAGTTTATCTTTCATGACATTATCTTAAATACATGTAGCACATTCCTCCCAAAAAGTTCAAAGGATTTTGCTCAAAACTTCTTACCACTTTTGACTGAAGCCCCAGGATGTAGGTGAAAGGCTGATTCCATTGCCCCATTTTTCATCAAAAATCATTTTGCTTTCTCTTGGTATTTGATGAGAAAAGCTGCTCTTTGATTTGGAGATCTTTTTTAAAATTGACTTTGTTCTTTTTTAATCCCAACTGCTCTAGGCATCATTAGCTCCTTTTAATAGAAGTTTCAATTTCCTTTTATCCCTTTGAGCATGGGTTCCAATATCCTCAAAGCAGCACCTTTTAATTGCCCTGGAAAAGGTCACCCTTTTCAGAGTGGAAACCATATCACACATTTTACAAAGTCAATGTAGGTCTTTGAGATCAGAAGGGGATGGTTGCAGGGGGTGGATTTATTCCCCAGCAAATGTTTAGGTGGCATGTGATTACATTTTCAATATAATTACTATATAATTACATATAACCACTCTTTCCAACACATTCCCTGCTATAATTAGTTGTTGTTTATTTAAAATTCATTTGTCTTTAAGATTTTGCCCTTCCTTTCCACATTGGACAGTGCTCTTTGTTTAGAGAGATATTAAAGATACTATAGTAAGCGGGAAAAAAAAAAAAAAGATTTTGCCCTTCTTTTCTTATTTAGCAAATGGCTGAAGAACAGTGTTAATTTTGACAGTGGTTTCCTTATATGTACTGACTTTTGATGACATTTTTCTGTACAGACCCCCAATCATACACTTTTTAGAAAATGGTACAAGAGCATCTAATGTACTCCCACCTTCATATACCCTCACCACACATTTTCTTGTATATCCCAACACTAATTTTTCCAGAGAAGTCTAAGGTGTAATCAAATCTTCCATGTACATGGACACAGTTTATAATCAAAGAAAGCTTTTTGAGGGAAACCTACTCTATTATTTTACTTTCTTCTAGTGTTACAAAAACTAATCTGGATCTGGAGTGGGGACCTAAATCCTGTGGTAGAGGAGGGAAGTAGTAAACCTTTCAAGACAATCTGAAAGAGTTCACAGAAACTTGATTCCATCGAGGCAGCAGCAGTAAGGTGGTGGTGGGGGGTGGGGAGGGGAGCTGCTAACAAAATATCCTGGTCTTTAAGAGGCTAGCTCTCCACTTCAAAGAATCACTGGCATCCAGAAATACTCTACAATATTTTATCTCTTCAATTTTTAAGACACTTTTAAGAAGCCCCAGGAGTCATGACTTAACACTAATGAAAAGTTAAGCACCGTTTTCCCACACAATTCCTAGCGTATAGATGGACCATGGAGGAATATTATGACAAAAAGTGGCATATCAGAAAGATGCTACAATACACCAAATGAAAAATCTAGGTCCATAGGTTTCTTTTCCCTATATTATTGCTTGAAGAAAAATAAATTGGTGAATTGATTTATTTACAAACTTTCCAGAATAAAGTTCCTTGGTTTCCCCTTGTTTTGAAGAATTGGGCAAAGTCCTATGTTTAATGCACCTGATTGAAGTAGACCATCAAGAACAAGGTAAGCAATTTGCCTCATCCGGTCCTCCCTGAAGCACTGTGTTCTGTGTTACATGTCACCCATCTGAAAGGGTCATGGACAATCTGGAGCACAATCAAGGAAGAAAAACCTTAGCACCCAGGACTCAAGATCATGACACGGGAATGATGGGTGAAGGAATTCAAGACTAACCTAAAAAGACAAGATTTGGCAAGGAAATGGTAACTGTGCTCAAAAGGTTGCAAGGTGGTGAAGTGGAAAAACCACTCAATGGCTTCTGTTTGGTCCAAGAAGGATGAAAGGACTGAAGGTAGGAGACAGCTCAAGCAGGGGAGGGGCAGAGAGAGCCGGAAAGAGAGAATCCCAAGCAGGCCCCCCCTGCACACTAAGGAGCCCGATGCGGGGCTCAAACCCAAGAACATGAGATCACGACCTGAGCCAAAACCAAGAGTCAGACGCTTAACCAACTGAGCCACCCAGGTGCCCTGAGACAGTCTGCTTCTGTACTTAGTGAGTTCACTTTCCCTGACAGTATTCAAATGGAAGCTCCTTGCCTACTTCAGGGGGCTGTTGTGAAACATATGAGACAAGAATCTGAACTGCTTAACTTTTCAGTTCCCTTCTGATGCTGAAGCGCTGTGAAAATGCCTACCTTGGGAAGAGATAATTTGATCATTTTATATGTCCTAGCTAGGCTCTCCTAGCACAAAGCAAAGGAGTTACTTTATTCCATTAAAGGGGGCTGTTTGTTAAACCAGTCTAGTTCACTTAGACAAAAACAAAACAAAACAAAACAAAAACAAAAGAACAAAGTCCTTGTAAGGACGCTCCACCAAGATTGTTTATCTACGCTTATCCACTTAAATTGTCTCTTTTGAAATTTGTGTGTGGGTTGTACTGGGTGGATAGATAGAGCCTTGCTGCTGCTGTCATGTCACTCGATTGGAAAGTGGGGAACTCTGCTTCACCCAAGGAACCTTTGAGACTCCCCTTCCCTGGCCTCCACCAGCAGGAGAGACACTGAACGAGGTTCGAGTCCCAGGAAGTGTCCCCTGGGACTGCTGGGAGATAGTGGGTCACATTCCACACTAACTAGTGACCCACAGGGAGGGGATGTGCTTCTTTAGACAACACCCCCTTTCCGTGCAGGTATTTGTGAAGTGTGCCTTAATGAGAAATAGCAGAGCTCACCTTTATTGACTAACTTTTCCTCTGCAGCTGACTGCAATATGATGCTATGGAACCCTCTTCCTATTACTCAGGTAAAAGACTTGTAAGAAGAGATAAAGGGAAAGGGTGGTGCTAAATAAACAGGCTTTGCAGGCACAAGAGCCTGGGTTCAGGTTCTGACTCTCTAATGTCTAACTGTATGACCTTGCACAAGTATATGTTACTTAATCTC
This sequence comes from Panthera tigris, assembly GCF_018350195.1. Taxonomy (NCBI): domain Eukaryota; kingdom Metazoa; phylum Chordata; class Mammalia; order Carnivora; family Felidae; genus Panthera; species Panthera tigris. Next base: position 142,326,280 of record NC_056663.1, read on the forward strand.
TCTTGTTTCCCCATCTATAAAGTGGGGCTAGGAATAGTTGCTGGATCATAGGGATACTAGAGAAACGCCAGCTTCTGTTATTTTCCCGGAAACAGAAAACTGAGTCCCACTCGAGCTTGCTTCTCCTTGAGCCCTGTATCCCAGACACAGAAGGAACAAAGTGGCATTGAGGTAAGAATCTAGGTCATGTCAGACGTATTGCTCTGTTGATTGGAAAAGAACATGAATCTAGACTGGAGGTCATGTTGAAAGTGACTGTGAATCCCTGTGTAACTTTGAAAGGCAAGAAAACTGTGTCCTCACACGGAAAGATGTACAAAATATATTAAATAAAAAAGCATATTACAAAACAGAGTGATTACCTCTGAGCAAAAGGATTATTATTAACATAAATGATGAGAATGAGGATAATATGATGACATTATATAAGCATATATAAAAGAAAAAGGCTGGAGGAATTTTCACACAACAATGGAGAATGATTTAAGGAGCAATTAGGATTGCTCAGGATATTCACTTTATATCTGCTATTTCTGGAATATTTTGATGTTTATTGTGAATATTATTTTTTTAATGCTTATTTATTTTTGAGAGAGAGAGGGGCAGGGCATGAGCGGGGAGGGGCAGAGAGAGAGAGGGAGACACAGAATCCGAAGCAGGCTCCAGGCTCTGAGCTGTCAGCACAGAGCCCTACGTGGGTCTCGAACTCACAGACCGTGAGATCATGACCTGAGCTGAAGTCAGATGCTTAACCAACTGAGACACCCAGGTGCCCCTATTGTGAATATTATTAATTTTTAAATTAGGAAAATCTATGTTTAAAAAGAAGCATATTATCCTGTTACAGATTCTAAATTTTAATGAATACTGATCAGTATAAACCGGAGTAGGCAACTAATAATGATGATAGATAAGCTAATGTAAGAAATGCTTCTCTATTCTCCTTTCGAAATGGTGATAACACACATCACATTTTAGAACCTCCTCCATCATACATAAACCCTCCCGTGAACTTGTTTAAGTATTTGTGGTGAACGCTTTGAGGTATGCAGTCTCACAACCTGTTTTGAATCCTGGCTCTATGTCTCACTCACTGTATGATCTTGGGCACGTTTCTTAATCTCCATGCCTCAGTTAATTTATCTGTCAAATAGGGCTAATAATAATAATACCTCAAAGAGGTGTTGTGAGGGTGTATTGAGATACTATGTAAAAATGCTAATAGTGACTGGCATAGATTAAGCACTAAGAGTTCAGCCATCATTATTTGAATCCTTATTTACAGAAAATTGTGAATACAAATGATACACTTGTCTCAAAACAGTCTCCCCACCAAATCTGGAAAATCATTCCCACTGTCACCTTTCTAAGATCAGACTTTGATCACTTAACTCATAGATTGCTGCTGTCCCTTCTGACGTAGGCTCCTTGCCTCTAGCACCTAATGCTCCAAGCTGTCTTGCCTGGCATGGCTGGGGCATTGCTGGGTTCAGCTCTTCTGAGCTCTCCTTTTATCTTTTAAAGCCTAGCTCAAATGACTTCTGTGATTCCCACTGTTGAAAATTTCAATTGCAAACAATTTCATTTGTCCCTTCACACACTGGCCTCACCCTGCCTTTTTTGTATGTGACACCAACATTTCAAACAGGAACCCTCTGCTTCAGCCACACTGGCTCATTCATCGTTCCCTGGGAACCACAAGAGTACCCCCAATTCTGAGCCTTTGCCTCAGGCAATTGCCCACCTCCCAGTCTCAATCCCATCGTCTCAGATCCCAGAGAATAATACTATATTCAAGAAAGCTGTCAGATCCCTCCAATCCATAGTTACCTCTGTTTTGAATTCCTAGAGCATCTAACATCCTGGCCCAAGTTCTCATTGGAAATTCAGCTATAGTCACTGATGTGGGTATCATATGTAAATTCAGGAAGCATTTATTGATCAGGCTTTGGGAATTCAGAGGTGAAGAAGACAAAGTCCCTGCCCTCATTGAGTTCATGTTCCATTGGAGGCGATGGAAAGTAAACAAATAATTGCTTGGTAATGGCTGGCCACGTGCTTTGTCAGAGGCACATACAAGGCACAGGGGTAGCCCAAAGACAGAAACAACCACAAAGGAATGAACTAACATTAAAGGCACGAAGTGTGTGACTCATTTTTCCCTCTCCCACCCAAGTTTGCCTGTTCTCTGGCTGATCAAAAACATGGAGCTGGATCTGAAATATTTTAAGATCCGTCCTACTTAAGCTCTCAAAATGACAGGCTCTGACCGGTTTTCCCTCTCTGGCACCAGCCTCTCCCTGGAGTATATTTCCACCTTCCCTTCTACTTAGTTCACCTCTATCTGCCTATTTATTTGTTTAAAATGTGAACCAACTGGTCAGGTATAGTAATCTAATTCTGCATTTGGTTTGAGGCCAATGCATTGAGGGCATTCAATAAATAATGGTGCCTGGTGTGCCCTTCCTAGATCCTGGCTGCATACGTCTGAGATGAAGCTGGGATCCAGGAGGCAAGCTCAAGAGATAGTGGATGAAGGGTGGTGGACCTCTGGAGACCTGGGGGCAAATTCGCTCTGATTGCCTGACCCAGAGGGTATACACCTGTGTTGGGTTTGCTGCAGTGAAGGCTATAACATGCAAATGCTACTCCCCTGAGTTGGCTAGGGTGTGGCCTTCTTCCTGACATGGTTTTCCCAGATTCAATCTGGGTAAAAGTATATAAAGCCTTCCTCCCTGTGGGCACACAGCCCATGTTCACTGGCCTTCATTAAGGAAATTCTCCTTCCTGCGAGTAGGTGGTTCTGGGAGGGGTGAGGCAGGAGTCTCTGTTGAACTGCATGGGCCCTCCCAAGGGAGGAAGAGCGGGGAGAAGACAGGAAGTCCTTAAAAGAAAATTTCAGGGGCGCCTGGGTGGCTCAGTCGGTTAAGCGTCCGACTTCAGCTCAGGTCACGATATCGCCGTCCGTGAGTTCGAGCCCCGCGTCGGGCTCTGGGCTGATTGCTCAGAGCCTGGAGCCTGCTTCTTCTGATTCTGTGTCTCCCTCTGTCTCTGCCCCTCCCCCATTCATGCTCTGTCTCAGAGATCTCTGTCTCAAAAAGAAATAAAACGTTAAAAAAAATTAAAAAAAAAATTTTCATGGACAACGTGTGTCCACCTATCCATCAATCCATCCATTCATCTAATCTATCTACCATGTGACAGGCAGTGAGGTTATAAAGATGAATTTCATAGGATTCAGCTCATGGGAGACACTCAATAAATAAATATTTACTAAATTAATGATTTAAGTTTATGCATTAGCTTTCCTTTGACTACCATTTCCTACTGGAGGATATTCTGTATTTGCTGTATGACATATATTATCTAGCGTATTTCAGCCCACAGTTAAGAGAGGTAACGTGGCCTGCATAAAAAGGATATTCCCTACATTCTTGGACTTACATCCCAGATTCCCTCATTTTTAGCCTCATTCCCTGCTGCCTTCACCCAATCTCCATTTGTGCATCCACTGTTTGATCCAGTTTCTCCTGGCTTCTGACTGATAATTCACATACAGATCACTTTCAGGCAACACTGCAGTTTCAACTGAGCCTCCGGGTCTCTCCGCTAAGCCGCCGTCGTCTGAGACAGCAAGGGGCTGGAGAGAAGTCAAGGGAGTTGGCTCCCCGTTCTAGCTAGATCACCTGGCTTTGGGGCAATTTGGCTTGCCCAGCTGCATCTCCCATTCTGCGTCTGTAGAATGGCAGTGATGCCAACTGGCCCAGAGATAGAGCGAGGGTTGGTGAGCTCATAGCTGGAAAGGGTGATGTATCTGAGAACAAAGCAATCTTAGGAGATGAAATTCTGATTTTATGGTCCATCAATACCAAGGCTCATACTGTTTCTGGCTTTTCTGCTCTGTGATTTTGGCACATTACCTCCAAGGAAGGGGTCTGAGTAATTAGCATGACTCATCTTCTCAAGCACAGACCACCATGTATAGAATGGACTTGGCACAAATACGAACACCCGGTTGTAGCTGGCTGCTAATCAAACACTGCCAGCAGGTGAGCATGAAGAGCACCTGGTTTGGAGAAATGCTTCTGATGCGGGAGAGCATTTTTTAAAGTGTCACTCAAAGCTAGATTCAATTAAACTACAAGTTTGGAAAGAAATCATGTTACAAAATGAGAAACTGATATTTATGCTAAAAGATGCAGAAACTGCGGATTACAGCTACCAAAAAAAAAAAAAAAAGAAAAGAAAAGAAAAGAAAAAAGAAAAAGAAGAAAAGAAAAAAGAAAGAAAGAAAGAAACCATAGACACACACACACAAAGATACTAATGAATTACTTTCTTCCTCTGTAGGGTATACAAACATATCCTTTGAGCATGAACTGTGGAGGTTTCTCCAGAAGAAAACTCCCCTTTATATCTGCTTGTAATAATCTGGCAGCTGGCAAACAAGTTAGTGAGGCACACAAAAGAGCAACTAAAATCCAAAACAAACATTATTCTCAAAACCAGAATGGAAAATGGCAAATTAATGTATGGAGTATAAAGTATGGATAACCATAATTGCTCTTATATTGTAATGTTCAAACATAAGAATGAACAAACAGATGTTATTTCTGTTAAAAAAAAAAGAGAGAAAGGAAGAAAGGAAGAAAAAAGAAAGAAAGAAGAAAAGAAAGAAAGAAACTTGCCAGCATTAAGATTCTTTTGCAGAAAAGGCCATCTGACCTAAAATCAGCCCAAAAGTCACTGGAAGGTGCATTCACCATCCATTTTGCTCTTGTGTGCCAAGCGAGCACTTTCAATTTACCTAATGGAGGAAGTAGGAGTAACAAACGCTCTTTGACTGCCTTCGCATTTGCCACTTCTCCCCAGAAGCCCTCATGCAGGAATACTGGCTAACAGGAAACACAGGCCAATGCAGCCCTCACTTACGGATTTTGCTGCCTTCTCGAGTTTTGAGTCCTGAGCCTTGGGAGCATCAGAGCCAGGCAGCCGCCCTTGCTTAGCACCATATCCGAAACAGGCCAGCAACAAGATTGGCATGGGATACGAGGGCAGCCCAGAGGGAAGAGGAAGAGGCTCTTACTCACCATCTACTCAGAGCTGGCACCGGTTATAAAAACAACAGAACTCCCCCATGCGGGAGCACCTCCCAGCCACCTTGCCTCATCACCAATTTGCAGTAATAGGCTCTGCTGTGCCCATGAAAAGGAAGAGAGCTGGACATGGTGGAAAGGGCCAACAGGCAGAAAACAAACAAGAGAACCCAAACACTCCTCAGAGAAAACACTCATTTCAGGGGGGGCCTTGTGATACCAAGGGCGCTTCAACGAAATGCACATCCCTCAATAGCAGGGATTTTGGAGTTCCATTTGGATTTATTAGGGGCTCGGTAAGTAGCTACTTTCTGGAGTTGTTTAGAAGGTCTCTCTGTAACCAGAACCAAGCCTGCTTAGGGTTGCCAGCCAAAGATGTTAGCAGTTCTTTGAAACCCAAGTTAAGGTAGGTTCTGAGACCTCTCAAAGATCTGGCTTCTGGCTGCTTCCAGGGGACTGCCTTACAAATGTGTGTGCGGGATGATGACTCCTCCCTCCCCAAAGCCCACTCTGGTTTCTACAGAGGCAAGAGCTTATAGATCCATGAGAGTTCTGGGTTTGTCTATGTTATTCATGACCTAAAATGTCCCTCCCTCCTGAAGAGCTTAGGTCACTTTGAGGTTTGACAAAAGCTTTAGAGTCTTCAGAGGTGGTGAACACGCCATCTCTCTGGATATGATCCCCGGAGGACTCATTCTCTAAGACCATACTGCAGGGGAAACAGACATGAAAGATTTCTGTCTTTTAAATTTGCTTTAAAAAAAGTCAGCTATGTTGCCTTATTCCTGAAGGTAATTTTAAAGCTGTGCAGATGATGACTCAAAAGAAAATGAGAAGGGATGATCTTCATGGATGACTCATGCTCTTTAAGGTGTTGAACCCACTTGGCCGGGTCCCACTGCATCCTAGACAAATTTGACTAAAAATATTTTTTGACTAAAAATATTTTTGATTTGTTTAACACTAATACCTGGAGTTTAAAGGCAGTCCATGCATTGACAATAACTAACAACCTATCAACCAACCATCTAACTTTCTCTTTTTAGGGGTAAATAGAAGTATACAGTATCAGACAATTCATTTCAGAAGTTTCTATACATTCAGTGCTATTTTTGAAAAAAATTTAGAATGGACAACAGTTGAGATTCAGTTCTCCTGGTGACTCACCTAACAGGCTTGGCAAAAGATTTTTTTGACCTCCCCCAAAAGACCACCTTTTAGGCATCCAGTTTTCTATCCCTCCACCTGCTCTCCAACCCCTGTGCCAATTTTGTGCTGTTGCCAGTCCCCCTGGGCTATCCAGATGCCACTCATTGCAGACATTCAGAGTCATTAAATCCTGCCAGACCTGACCTGGAGGCCTGGGAGGGGAAAAGCATTACAGAAGAGGCGCCAATCCCAGAACCTAGCACACTCCCTTTCAAGGCCCAACACACACAGACTTAGCGAGGTTCCAGTCCTTGGCTTTGACTCATGATCCCCAAACCTAAAGACAAGGGTGTTTCCCCAATGCAAGCAATTGAAAGAGTTTCACTTCTGACTGAGGACAGTCCCACAGCTTCCGAAGTTTGGATTCATCCTTAGAACATATAGATTTGTCATTCAGGGTAGAATTTTCTACTTTCATATTTTGTTCCTCCTGTGGCGAGATTCCCATTGCCCAGAGAAGCCAGTGACTCTGAGGTTGTCTTTGGCTTCTAAAGCCCCTAAGCGTATCTTCTCAAAATGATATCACCACCTGTAAAGGCTAAACAGAGAATGGAAACGTTCGATTTCACACAAGAAAAAGAGAAAAGGAGCCTGAATTATTTGGAGTAGTCTCTCTCTCTCTCTCTCTCTCTCTCTTTTTTTTGAGACCTTTCCTTCTCTAAACATAATGGTTCTTCTGTTGTCCTCATTATTTGCTACCAAGCTTCCATTCCTGATTATATCACCAGGGTGAGGCCCAGCCTTCGATCCTTATGTTTTCACTAGACCTAGAAAAACAATGTGAAATAGAGAGCCCCTCCCTATGGCATCCACAGTGTTTTGGTTCACCCCTCCAGGCCCATCTTTCCATGACAGAGTATGCCCATTCAGAAAAGCACTGTAAAATTTTCTTTCTTGTGAAAACTTCTAATTACTTAAATAAATGTGTATATTGCATAGAACTATCTCTCCTTCCATCCAGGACTGAATTCAAAGACTGTAACTCTTCAGAAATTATAGGCAAATGGGATTGCCAGGCACATTAGGAAAAGTGACTTTAAATCAGTAGTAATTTCAGGGATGAAGTGAAAGCCTGCTTCTGAGTCCCTATACTTTATGTGAGAATAGTCACATAGCATGTCCATTAATTACCAACTTGTTTCCCCTTGGGTTCCTAATGATTGGAGTATCTGTCGAATGAGTAGAGATGTGTGTTTGTTTCTGCACCATTAAGTCTGCCGAATGATTTAAAATAGCTGGATGTTCCTTCAAAAAAATTTTTTAAGATTTTATTATTAAGTAATTTCTACACCCAACATGGGGCTTGAACTCATAACCCTGAGATCAAGAATCGCATGCTCTACCAACTAAACTAGCCAGGCACCCCGTTCCTTCAAATATTTATCCCATGGCACTTAAAGTAATGAAGAACATGTTGAAATTTCTGAATTTCTATAGAAATTCAGAAAAAACAATCTTCAAATAAAATAAAGGGGGCATCAACCACTCATTCTGCCTGTTTATTAAATATACTCAGGGCAAGAAGAGTTCCCAGGAACACATATTGAAGAATTGGATTTAGCAACATGAGAACTGGGTAGTCCCAACTCTTAGTTTCCAATAGTCTAGAACCAAGAGAAGCAGTTGGAACACCAGAAGGATAATTTTCATGTAAGGTGCCAGGGCCAATGTCCACATGTTCTATGCAGGACAATGATGGACATCTCTGATGCTGAAATCCAGGACTGGTGTGTTAACACTAACCAAATGCCAGAAGCCTTCCTGGGGTTCTGCTTTGCATTTTGGCCAATGCTGAAGATCCCAGAAGATCTCATGTCTTGAGTTGCTCATATGGCAGAAGATATAATGGAGTTTCTTTGAGCACCTAGGGTTACTGTGCCCCAAGGATGCATTAGAATATGGAAGGGAAAGATATTTGAGGGATTCCCAACAGGAACTCTGATGGAAGTCTCAGAGTAAGTACCATTAGAAAGATACTGTTCCATTTCTCTAGAGGTCTTTTCAATGTGGTCTGGGCAGGATGGAAGTCACTTAGAAACATCGTGGTAACTTGAGCTCCATATTTCTAGAATTCCAGAGCCTAAATTATAGGTCTGACTGTCCCCACATCAAACTGTAGAAATGAATGTTTTCATCAAGGGATTAGAAGTCATTTTGTGACCAGCTCATGTCAGGTTCCAAAATGAAGAGGAAAGCACTAGGTCCCGTAAGAGAAAAGATTGTACTTTTTCCCACTAGCAGGAAGATTATGATCTCAAGAGTATGGTTGATCAGGGAGTGATTCTTGAACCAGAAAAACCTGAGGCCACTATGCAATGGCCATATTGATGAGAAGACAGTCAGAGGTATGGTGGCCAAGATGATCCAGCAAGGACCCTTTCCTACCTTTAGCTGGACCGCTTTGAAGACATTTAATGTGTGGTCTTCCAGGCCTACATAATCTTCTGGGTAATCTTGAAGACAGAAATTATTAAGATTGGGTTCCAAGCCCAGTAAGGACAGGAGTTTTTGTCTCCTTGCTGTATCCTCAACATTTAGAATAGTGCCTAGCACAAACTAGGTGCTCAATCAATCTTTGTGGAGTACATGTAACGATGCTATTTCTGGAATTAATGGATAGTCAAGCATGCTCTCAGGAAAGCATGTGGAATTGTCACAAAAAGAGCCTTAAAGGATACATGGCCTATTGATTTTACTTTTGTCTTAGTAGGCACACGTGTGTGTGTGTGTGTGTACACAGTTCAATACATCTCTATTAAAGCCACATAAACATTTTTTCCTGCTTAATAATTGTTATTTCAAAAAAACTTGGAAAATAACAAAGTCAGCCTTTGATGAACAAATTAACACTCACATATGAAATATGCTTGGAGAGATTGTCTTTAATCAGTTTGGAATTGGAGGATGCTTTCTCTTTTTGCAACACTGCAAATGAAGAGCTTAGAATTTGATAAATTATAAACCTAATGAGGCTTCTAACTCCTTTAGCTAGTTATTAGCTGTCAGGAAATGATCGTTGTTACTTAATTATAAGACGAAACTAAACACTGGGAAATGTTGAAAGTGATCTGGTTGGCCAGTATTCTGAGGACTAATTCCACAAGCATGCCTTCCACATACCAATTAAAGCTGCATCACCTATGATAAAATGCTTCATGCCTTCGGCTGTGTTCTATGCTGTCATTTTCAGATTAGAACAACAAGACAATGCCAGTCTAGGGCACTTCCTGGGCACCAATGAGTGCTAGGCTTTTCTAATTTAGAGGATAAAGACTCCTCCTATGGGCTTGTTACTCCTCAGGGAATGCCCTTATTTTCATTATAACCCCACCCAAAATAAGAATCAGTCTTAGAGATAGTAAAAGTATCCAATCAATCATCTGTTTTACTAGCTGTCAGGTAGGAAAATGCCAAAACACTTTCAAAAAAAAAAATGTATATGCATGACAGTCTATCTCGATTTTCAGGGGCAATTCATTATCAAGGTGAAAATGAGTTTTGGAGGGAGAATGTTGAGTAATGTTACAGGACTAGCATTCTGTAAATGCAGTCTCTATTGGTATGCAGATTTTTTTTCTTTTTTAAACACCACTAAGAGGTTTCCAGAATAAAATTTTCATTTCTAGCTCAATTCATTATTACTGGTATACAATTTTGTAGCAACACTGATTTTATCAAGTGCCGTCTGCTTTTCCTTTTTGGAGTCTCCTTTCCATGTGCCTTGAGATAAAGGATGTTCATTAAGCAGCAGGGGGCTGGAGCTCCCAGATTGCCTGGGTTCCAATCCCACACTGCTGTATAAGCATGGTTACGGGTATTTGGGTGAGAGGAAATGGAAAAAGATAAAATAAATAATTTTGTTGAAATACAAGCATTTCCCAAGTTAAGTTCAAGCTGTGTTGCAAGATTTCAATTATAAATTAACTACCTGGATTTTAGAGGAGGCCATGTGATCTTATCAGAAAGGGATTAAATAGCCCCTACCATTTGAAGTAAGTATTAAATGAACTAATCACCACTAAACAGTACACTAAGTGCTCCATAAATGCTGGCTTTTATTATTTTTGCCTTTTGTTCTATTTGGGTATTGCTGCAGAAAACAGCCCCAAGAAACTAGTGTCAAAGAATGATTAGAACTGCATGTATAAACATCAAGGAGACTCCATGAAAGCTTAATCAGCCCAAGTACACACAGGAGATCAAATGTCCTATGAATGTATATTAGTTTTTTGTTGTTTTTTTTAAACTGAGTTGAATCCTCAGCAGCTTTTTTTTTTTTAAGTTTATTTATTTTTGAGACAGAGAGAGACAGAGCATGAATGGGGGAGGGGCAGAGAGAGAGGGATACACAGAATCAGAAGCAGGCTCCAGGCTCTGAGCCATCAGCCCAGAGCCCGATGTGGGGCTCGAACCCACAGACCGAGAGATCGTGACCTGAGCTGAAGTCGGACGCTTAACCGACCGAGCCACCCAGGCGCCCCATATTAGTTTTAATTCACCAAACACCTAAGATTAGGGACACCTGGTGACTCAGTTGGTTAAGCGTCCAACTTCAGCTCAGATCATGATCTCACGATTTGGGAGTTCGAGCCCCGCGTCGGGCTCTGTGCTGACAGCTCAGAGCATGGAGCCTGCTTCAGATTCTGTCTCCCTTTCTCTCTGCCCTCCCCCGTTCCCCCCCGTCTTTGAAAAAGGAATAAACATTTAAAAAATTTTTTTAAACCCCTAATATTAGCACCTAACAATACTGGTTACAGTCCTACCTCATCACTGCATCCCTATCTGAAATGGTGAAAGAAACCACAGATATAAATAAATTGTCTGCACTTGTCTCCATGCCATCATCACCTGTTCTCTTCAACCCCTACAGTCCAACTTTCACCACGTCATTCCTTTGCACTTGCTCTTGTCAAGGTCACCACACTCTGTTTGCCAAGGTCAGTGGTTTGGGATCATCTCCTGGGATCCCTTGCAGCAGTTTTCATCACAGATGACTATTCCCTCCTAAGAAATCTTTTCCTTTCTGGAGTTGCACAACACTAAGCCCTCCCCCAACTCACTGAAGTTGCTTCTCAGTTAGTTTCCTTTGCTGGGTCGGCCTGCCCTCAAGGTTGATGTGCCCAGGCTTTGGTCTTCACAGCTTTTCTCTCCTCTCTGGAAATTCTTGCAGGTGAGCGAATCAGGTCCTGTGACCTTAAATACTATTTATATGTTGATGACTCTCAACTTTCTCTGTCTAGCTCTGATCACCCCCTTGGATTCCAAACTCTCTTGTACAGCTACCTCTCCAGATAGCTGATTGGTATATTAGACATAATATGTTTGAAAGGAACTCTCACTTCTGCTATTCATGAGCACCTTCCACCCCAACCCCTGCCCTCCAGACTCATGGTTCTCTGGTTTTCCCCATCTTACCCAATAGCTCCATCATCATCCTAACTGTACAGCCCCAAACCCACGGTCACCTTCGTTATTCTTTCCCTTATGTTTTATTCAGTCATCAGCCAGTTGACACCATCTCAGAAATCTGTCTCAGATCCTATCACATTAGCCATCTCCACTGCTACCATCCCAGAGTGACCTACTATTAACTCCTTAGATCAGTATATTAGCTTCCTGATGGGTCTCCTTGCTCCTACTCTGGCTCTCCTATACCCTATTCTTCAAAAAGGAATCTCAGTGTTATTGCAAATAAATAAATTGATAATATTGTTCCTTTGCTTAAGATCCTCTAGTGGCCTCCTGCTACACTTAGGCTACAATTTGGTTCCTCCCTATGGTCTACGAGGTCCTACCCAATGTGAGCCCAGCCTACTCTGTTCACTATGCTTCAACCATACTGACTTGCTTTCATTACCTCCAACATCCCAGGACTGTTCTCACCTCAAGGCCCTTGCTCTTAAACTTTCCCTTTGCCTGGAATGCCTCACACTTCCATGCAGCAGGTTCCTTCTTATTATTTAGATTTTTAGTCCAAAAGTCACCTGACCCACCTACTTAAGGTAGCTCACCTAAGCTCTCTCCATCTCTTGACAGTGTTGTTTCCTTCATAGCACTTATGACTATCTGGATTTATCTTGTTCACTTATTTAGTTTCTTGTTTATTGTCTATGTAACCCCGTGACAATGTAAGTTCTGTGAAAACATATACCTTACCTGTCTTGACCACTGCATTTCTCATGCCTGCCATATAGTAGTGGATACTCCATAAACATCTGTTGAATGAAAGAACTGTCTCCAAATATAATATCGGTTTGCAAACTATATATAATAACCCATTGGAACTCATTAGCTAATCCAAATAACTCACCAATAGCTAAGAAAGGACTAGAACCAGGGACAAATTGAAGTGGAGCATATGTCTGATTGCAATCTATAGTCAAATAAAAATGATGTTCAATTGTATGCCGATTTAGCTCTTTCCAGCCTTCTCCAAATCATCATCAAGAATCATCAAGGGGTGCCTGGGTGGCTCAGTCGGTTGAGCGTCTGACTTTGGCTCAGGTCATAATCTCATGGTTCGTGGGTTCGTGCCCTGCGTCGGGCTTTGAGCTGACAGCTCAGAGCCTGGAGCCTGTCTTGGATTCTGTGTCTCCCTCTCTCTCTGTCCCTCCCCCACTCACACTCTGTCTCTCTCTACCTCTCAAAAGTAAATAAATGTAAAAAAAAAAAAGAATCATCAAAAGCTGATGGCAGAGTTACCCACATTCTCTTTCTTCTCTTGCCTTCTCTAGCTTCCAAGTCGAAGAGGAAAAGAATAATTTATTGTTACTGATTAGATAAAAGAAATTATTCCTTATTCACCCACCTTTCTAGCATTCAAAAATCATTCCCCAGTTTATTCAAAACCTGGCCTGAACAACTCTGAAGGTGCCTTCCAGCTCTCCCTTTGAGAGTGGGTCAGCTGAAGTTCACTCTGTGGCTTTTTACACTACGGGATGCAAGTGCAGCCAAAATTACTGCATTAAGAGAGCTCTCCTGTGTAGACTTTTTTTCTGAAGGAAACAGTTGGTGGCAGAAATGATCTTTGACTTTACCTCTCTATTATCACCTTTCTTGTTCCATTTAATAAAATTGTAAGTGCTCCAGAAGGCATAAAGAACGGTACTGAGCTAGAAGGCCATTTTACTCCCAGGTCCACCGTTACCCTCACTACAATTTTGGTGAAATCATTTAACTCTCCGAGCCTCTCTTTTTATCTGTAAGATGAGAAACGTTTAGTAGATGACCTCTAGCTCTAACTGTGCATGGTGTGGAAATATTTGTGTCCAGGAAACACCGAATGATTAAACTAATTGGTGTAGCGGGTTATGACTGATGCTATCCTGCTATCCTCAAAAAACAATAGAAGGTGGGGTCAACTTGGCCCGAGGATTGGAACACATCCTATGCCATGGGCTGCAGCTTCTAGAAATGGAGCTCCCAGGAATCAGTGACTTCCCATGGGATATTTCATGGTCTTAGGTACCGTAGAGGTGCCAAATACTCCAAATGTACATCTCCAGACCCATCTTCAATTTTGAATACCAGATGTCTCACTGGAATTCCTTTTGCCCTTGCCTGCCTGCTTCAGCCTTTCACAGCCAAAACAATTCTTTTATTTATTTTTATTTATTTTTTAATTTAAATCCAAGGTAGTTAACATATAATGCAATATTGGTTTCAGGAGTAGAATTGAGTGATTCATCACTTACATATGACACCCAGTGCTCATCCCAACAAGTGCCCTCCTTAATGCCCCTCACCCATTTAGCCTATCCCCCCACCAAAACAATTCTTTTAGAACACTAGTCAGCCATGTCTGCTCAAAACTCTGCAATGTATCCTTATTTCACTCAGAATGAAGGCTAACTAGAGTCCTTACGATGATCTGCATGTCCACAAGTGGTCTACCTTTCCCCACTCACCGGTGACTTCTTTGTCGTGATCTGCTACTGCTCTCCCCCTCTCACTCTACTCCAGCCACGGTGACCTCCTTGCTATTCTCAAACACACCTGCTATTCTCAAACACAACAGGCCTTAGGGCCTTTGCACAGAAAATTTCCTTATTTCAGTGTACCCATGGCTACCTCTTTTGCCTCCTTCAAATATCACTTTTGCATTGTGGCCTACCCTGATCAGCCTGTTTAAAATGACAACCTGTCCCCCTTGTAGAATTCCTGACCCCCATCCCATTTTTTTCCATGCGCTAATCTAATATTCATTATAATGCAGTTATGTATTACGTTGAATTTTCATGGCCTATACCCCTGCTCTGAATATAATCTCAATAAAAGCAGGGATTTGGGTATATTTTGTGTCTAGTACAAATAGCCATTCCATAAGTATTTGCTGAGTTACGTGAAGAATGAGTATCACCATTAGTGAGGAGTATCCCAACATCTGTGCCCCCCCACCTGATCACCGCCAGTGCACGCAGTTCCTAGAAAAGCTTGTGCAAGGTTCACAGAGTATTGTCCAAATTCCCTCTTGATTGCTCCCATCCTATCAAGAATCTCTCATGAGATAAAACGTGCTAACTGAACCACAATGGCACATAAAGACGATTCTTGCTTTCTTTGATTTTATTTTTTAAGCTTATTTATTTATTTTGAGAGAGAGAGAGAGAGAGAGAGAGAGACCATGCACATGAGTGGGGCCAACGTGGAGGCTTGCCTGGGGGCTAGATCTCACAACCACTGTGAGATCATGAACTGAGCCAAAATCAAGAGTCTGCTGCTTAACCAACTGAGCCACCCGGACGCCCCTGCTTTCTTTGATTTTAAGACTATTTTTTCCATTGAACTGTGGATTTTAGAAATAGAGAAAAACCCAGTGATCCACAATCAACTAATATGCTGATAGTGAAAGGAATACCCAAATATCCTTCTAATATAAGATTTAGTTTCCCTTTCTCGACTACTTTCCTAACATCAACTTGAATTATATAATTTTTTTAAAATCTCACCTTCTATAATTTTTAAGGTCATTTCTACATTCTTTGGGGAAATTATACCTGTGTTTTCAATACCCTTGCATACAGACTTGATAGTCTGCTCAAATATCATTAAGCAGGATTTCTAATTCCAATAGCCCCATTTGGTAATCCAACATAGAGAAGGAGAGTGGAATCATCTAAAAGGAAATTTCCATCAAAGGGGAGGGTGTTAGTGTCAAATTATAGTAATTCACTTGGTTCTAATAGTCACCAATCTATAAGTTGGAGTCAATACCCCAACTTCTGAATCACCTTTGTCATTGAAAAGCAACAGTAAGACTTCTGCAAAGCAGAGTAATGTGTATGTGCTTAAACCCATGATAATCACAGACTTTGTGGATAATCTTAGGAAGATTGCTGGTTTTATTGGTAGTTGACTTTCAGCCAGCTTAAAACAGGCAATCTCCCCAAATCCTTGTCACCTCCATCATCATATACAGAATACAAATAATAGAGAACACTACACTGGATAGAATCCACTATCAAGTGGACATTTCACTGGAATAATTGTAAAAGACTTGAAAACTTAGGTTTCTTAAAACATTAGGACTAATTCAGCCACAAGTCCCTAAAGAAATGGCTGTTGGGTTATATCTCATTCTGAGAAATAAAACTGCAGGTCTAGAGAATCTGACTCAGTCCCCAGGTTTGAGACTGTTTCTTAAGCTTTACGTGGACCCTAGGATCTTACCCCTGCAGGCTACATTCCAGAAGCTCCTGGATTCACCTCCTCGGACTAGTCAGGAAGTTGGGAGAAAGTCCGATAAAAGTGTTAGAGAAAACACCTGTATTAGTGTCCCCAAAAGTGGTGTGATCCTAATAAATAATATAGCATGGGCGAACATAGCCTATGTATCTTGACATGTCTATAGAATTCTGGGAAACAATCAAAGACTCATCAGCCTGGCGACTGCTAATCACTTGAGCTTTTGTGGCAGACTCCCAACAGTTTGAATTAAAATCCCAAAGTTCTCCAAACACTGTCTGTGGTCACAAATTCAAGGATAATGAGAGAATGCTCCTGCTGGTGACCCATCAGCCACTGTGTCATCATTGTGCATTCAACAATAGTATTCAACAATGATATGCACCAACATCCAATGCCTAAGAAAACAATAGTGCTTTCATCATGAAGAAAAATATACAGTAAAGAACAGGGGCTGTGGGGCACACCAACCAAATTTCAAACCCCAGATCTGCCACATACATACTAAGTGATCATGTCAAGGCATTTCACCTCTGAGCCTCAATTCTTTCATCCGTAAAGAGGAATGATAGCACCCACTTATCACGGTTGCTGGGATGATCAAAGATGATGTAGATAAAATGCCCGGCATTGACTCTGTACAGTGGTAGTTACTTTATGTAATTCTACCCACACTAACCTAAGATTATATTTCTTAATCCCAGCAATTTCTTTTTTTTTTTTTTAATGTTTATTTATTTTTGAGACAGAGCATGAACGGGGGAGGGTCAGAGAGAGAGGGAGACACACAATCGGAAGCAGGCTCCAGGCTCTGAGCTGTCAGCACAGAGCCTAACGCGGGGCTCGAACCCACGAACCTCGAGATCATGACCTGAGCCGAAGTCGGACGCCCAACCGACTGAGCCACCCAGGCGCCCCATTAATCCCAGCAATTTCTTAAGTACAAACATCATTATCAGACATTTTTATTATTCACGCAACATGGAGATGGTAAGCAATATTTGAGATAGACAGTGGGTATGTACACTTAACAATGAATAGTTTAAGGAAGAAAAATTTTAAGTCACCTTTATAGTAGAAACGCAATAGTAAGGAGCATTGGTCAGGCTCAACCTATTTTATTTAAATACCAACAGTTCATGTTCTGGCAGATAGGTTACTTCTAACGTAGCAGGCAATCCTCTCGTAATTCACTAAAGATAAAGGGCAAATTTAAAATAATCTTGATATTAAGATAATAATTACGTGATTTAGGGCAAGCCCGATGTAGTGCCCCTACATGCTTCCTCATCACAGCCCTATTGTGCTTCAGCTTGAAATCTGTATAATGCCATTCCTAGCCTGCAACCAGAAAAGAGCTGACTCCTGCAGACTTATGAAGCACTCCAGGTACATTCTGCCCCTCTGCTCCTCTCTCCAGGAGTAAGCTGAAAGGTCAAGTTACTTCTCTGCATGTAAAGCAAGCTGAGTGACATCCAGACTCAGTTGAGCCTTTGACAAAAATTCACCGAACGCCTACTATATACCAGGCACCGTGAGGAACTCTAGGGGTGCAATGGTGAACAAAATAAACACAGTCTTGCTTACAAGTCACTTAGAGTCTAAAAGGGAAGACAAATAGTTTACCATACGATGTAGTTGGTTACATGGGTAAACGAAGACAGGATATTATGAGAATACTCACCGGCTTTAGGGAGGGGAGGGTGAATATTCTAGAGAAGTAACGCATGCCAGGGCAAGGGAGAGAATAAGCATGGTACGCTCAGGCACTGGGAGTGGTTCAGTGATTGGAGTGTGAAGCAGGGAGGGAAGCAAGTCTTCCCTGGTCAGCTATGAGGCTGGAGAGAAAAGCCTTGCATACAGTGTATAATTCCTGACCTTATCATGAAGACAGTGCTGAGCAATTAGAGCCTTCAGTAATTCAAGATAGAAGAGATAGAGGGAGGAAGGAAGGGAGAGAAAGAGAAAGGGAGAAGGGAGGAGGAGAGAGAGAAAGAGGGAATCATTGTTGAAAATGGACACATTTGTCTTACAAAAGAAGAATTCTCCTGTGTTTCATTTTGGCATAGTTGCATAACCAAGTAGCTGCTTCTTGGGGTTAGGTAAAAAAATTAAAAACAAAAAGTTGAAGGCTCCCAGCTTTTCATTGGGAAAAATAAAAACGTTTTCTAATGTTTATTTATTTTTGAGAGAGAGAGAGAGGGAGAGAGAATGTCAAGCAGGCGGGGGGGGGGGGGGGGGGGGGGGGGGAGGCGGCGGGCTGTCAGCCCAGAACCTGTTGCAGGACTTGATCTCACAAACTGTGAGATCACGACCTGAACTGAAATCAAGAGTTGGACACTTAACCGACTGAGCCACCTAGGCACCCCCATTAGAAAATTTTAAACTATATATTTCATAGTACCTACTAGAATTAATGGGGGTATGATGAAGCTGAACCTGTAACCCCACTGCCACTGTAGCCTGGAAATTATTCTGGCTTCCAGGAGAAGCAAAGATTTGGCCAATCATCTCCAGGCTAACCCAGGAACTGTACCCTAAAAGCTGTGAATAAACGAGGAGTTGGACATTAAAATATTTCTGCTCTTTTTATACAATTCAAGGGTACCTGAATTACCGAGAAAGGTTTACATATTAGCTCTGCACATAAGGACCTTTTCACTTCCAATAATAACATAGTATGTGATATCATGGCAGTGGGGTTAATAAGGGAACAATAGCTCATAAAGGTAAAAATTATAAATCATATGCTACGGTTCCTTCTAACTCAGAAAAGTATTAAAATCTGTTACAGACTGCCTCAAAAATGTTTGCAAATATGGCAAGTCTCATCCGGCTTTAATTCAGTCTTTCCAGTGCTCAAGATTATTATTAAATCTGAAAAGGATTTGAGGCTGTTCTGGAATATGCAACACACACGCTTACCCCCTAGTAGTTCAGGGGTGCTTTTAACACACGGACTCACTTCAAACATTTCAGTCTAATTTCTGTCCGGCTTCTTCAAGCCCGGCCTAACTTTTAAAACACCACAATAACCACTCGGCAGAAAACTGTGACAGAGGAGGAATGCACGGCCCCAATTTTTAACAAGAAGTGGTAATGGCCCTTGCTGGGAATTCTCATGCCCCACACCCACTCTTGGAAACCTGCAGAACAAAACAGGACTCCAGGCCTTCTGAAATTACTCAGGCTGGAGCAAATGCTGCTCATGCTCCATCTCCTGGGAAACTCAGAAACTTCCCAAGAATGAAGTTCCAGCGGCAAAGCAGGCAGCTGAGTGAACCCTGGAGCTGTAATATACTGTCTTTTGCAGACAACAGTGCTTCAGTGTCAAAGCCACAAGACCAAGAGCAGGCACAAAACCTCTATCAGCAAGCACAAAACAGTGATCACAGATAGGTGGCCCGGGACGAGAGGAGGACAGAAGGGCGACACGCCGAAATGTCTGAAAGCAGGGCATGCCCGCCGTCGTTTGTCACTCTGGCATTTTAATGAGAAATAAAGGGGAAATGTGAAGGTTTTATGATAATTTTATTGATGTACTAGAAATAGCTCTTTTAGAATGTCTATTTCACTCCGACAGAAATGAATATTCTCTAAAAATATTTGATTAGAAAAATTGAAATAATCTGAATTTAAAATGCATGCACATAAATTACAAATACTATCATGCTGGGGATTATAAACCAAACAGAGCTAAATACAAGTTTCAGACTGGAACTTATACTCTCTCCACTAAATGCTTTAGAAAGGAAATGCAGAATCCTCAGTTATGGTCCATCTGAGAGCACAGGGAATTTATTTACTCCTCCCCGCTCCCCCGCCCCCCCCCCCCACCATGGTCTCTTATTTCAAATTCCAAGAGTGTTCTTTTTCTTTTAGTCCCACACTCAGCTCACAAACCCTTTGGTGTTTTACGCAAATATGGAACCGAAACAGGAAAGGGGCAGAAAAAGATATTGATGCATAATAATCTTCAAAGAAATAGTTTTGTTAGTTACAGGGGGAAAAAGGACTTTAAGAAATACTGAATTGACTAATAATTTTTAAAATTCTTATTACTGTTGTCACCTTTCTTAAAAGAAATATTTGTGTCAATTAGATGAGGAAAATAGAAAATGTTCTTACTAACTCCTTGAAAAGTCCAGACCATCATTTGGACCAATGAAGAGTTCTGAGTGAGAGCCCAGTGCTTTCCTTGAGCCCTCTGGCAATTAGCTTTCTAGCCAGGAGTCAAGTTTTATAAACTGCTAAGTGACCAGACAGACAGACTGGCTCTGCAAGGTAATGTTTTCAATTTGACTCTTGCTTATGATAGGTCTTTGACCTTAACAGTCATTTGCGGTCCAAGTGCCACTCGAAGTTCTGAAAGGTGGGATGCTGAGTGATAAGCTTGGAACTTCAGACTTAAGGTGACTTCTTGCCTTGCTCTCTACAGTATTGGGACAGCAGGAGATGCATGTTGTAGGGATGAAGGAGGGAAGGAAGGAAAGAAGGGAGGCAGAAAGAAAGGAAGAAAGGGAGGAAGAGAGAAAGGGAAGAAGGAAAGAAGGGAGGGAGGGAGAGAGGGAGGAAGGAAGGAAGGAAGGAAAGAAGGAAGGAAGGGGGAGAGGGAGGAAGGAAGGAAGGAAGGAAGGAAGGAAGGAAGGAAGGAAGGAAGGAAGGAAGGGAGGAAGGAAGGGGCAAGAAAAAAATCAAAATACATTTCCTGAAGACAAAATATCTCAAATTTAAGAGTCATAAAAGAAGTCAAAAGCATAAAATATGTCTTTTAAGGAGCTCCTTTTCCTAAAATAAACAAATATATCACTAAAAGAGTAAACAGAGGTGAGTTGTAAATCAAAATCTTCTACCTAATGCATTCCTAGAGTTTCTTCCTGAGAGCAAATGCCAGGCAGAAATGGATGTTCAGGAGCCCAGACAACTCAGAGGTCAAAAGAAAGCTGACACAAGTCATTTTCATTAGAGAGATAAGATCACCTGGCCCTCTTCAGTAGCTTTAATAGCTAATGTCCCTCCATCTAATTCTCAAAACTATAAACTGGGAAAAAAAAAAACCTTTGCTTTTAGCCATCACCGCCCACAATTTAAGCAAAGACAGCCTAGGGAACAATAAAAATATTCATGGCCTTCAATAAGATTTACCATTGCATTCATTATTCTTTGCTGGCAGACTTAGTTCCCCATGGCCTCCTTGCCTCAACCAAGGGAAAAATATGCCTTTCAGATCCTACTTTTTGTTCCTTCTCAAACCAAACTCCATGGAATATAATCTCTCTTTGCTTAAAGAGGGTTCTGGAAAGCAAAAGAAGCTTTATCTGCCTGTGGGAAATAGAATTAGTTGGAATCCTAATGGAAACTTCGGGAGGAATACTATGGTGAATAGTTAAATATTTACAACATAAGAACCAGTTCATTTGAAAACAAATGTAACAAGTGCCTGGCTTCGTTCCCTGCCTCAGGAATCAAGAATGTTCCCTTGCTGAGAGCTACCATTTTATTGACATTCAACTAAGAACTGAGTCCAGGAAAAGAGGACAGTGAGTTTAGAAACTATATTGTAGTAGATGAGTTCATCCCCTGTGGCTATCCACTAAGTGACAAACTCACAAAGAAGAAATCGCTGGGGGGTGGGGGGAAGCACAATTTTAATATCAAATACAGGAGTGTTCCTATGAAAACTCATCAGTCTACTCATCCAATTGCCCAAACTAAATAAGTTATAAAGAATAGAAGAAAATCCAAATTACATGAGAATTGGAAAAACAGAAAACCAAACAAGTGGAACTACATATCTATATTTTTAAAGTTTATTTATTTTGAGACACACACATACACACACACACACACACACACACACACACACACGCAGAGAGAGAGACTCCCAAGTAGGCTCCACGCTGTCAGTGCAGAGCCCAATGTGGGGCTTGAACTCACAAACCATGAGATCATGACCTGAGCCGAAAACAAGTCAGCCACTTCACTGACTGAGCCACACAGCTGCCCCAAGAACTGTACTTTTTATGCAACTGGGACCTGCATCTCATCTAAGGGAAAAGAAAGAATGGGGAAGAGAAAATAAAGCTTTGCCCAAACCACTGTATAAATAAATAACCTCCAAGGGTCAATGTCCCAAGTTTGCTTTGGTACACATGTGGTGGTTTGGGGATTAGGAAAGCATATAAAGTCATTCTTATTAGAAATCCTTCTTTGTGCTCTTTGTGCTTTGCCTTCGTCAGTGAAAGTCAGCTCAGCTTCTCTGCAGTGATCCTTCTGGAGCATC
The DNA here is from genome assembly GCF_018350195.1 of Panthera tigris. NCBI lineage: Eukaryota > Metazoa > Chordata > Mammalia > Carnivora > Felidae > Panthera > Panthera tigris. The sequence continues at coordinate 142,348,552 of NC_056663.1, forward strand.
AGTGACGTTCTCAGACAACCTGTAACCGGCAGATCACCTGAGCCTGCACTGGTGGGTGTAACTTCCTGGTGACTGTGTTGGCCAAGTGGGAGGCTCCCAGCAGTGCTAAGACTCTGCCCTTGATTGATAGAGACTTTTTTTTTTAATCTGGTAATAAGAGGCTCTTGGAGATGGAAGCAGAAAAATGAAGGAGAAAACCACAAAAATCCATCGAAGTCAGCCTCACTTTTCCAAACTTTTTCAATCACAGGGGGCTGCTTTTGTGTTTTTGCATTCCCTCGAGAGGGCTGAGGATTTTAATTTGGGTGATCCAGGACCATCCATATCACCTAACGTGCACATAAAGTGCTGCTCTCTGGCAGAACCTGAGCTCTGAGGCCAGAGGGCTAGCCCAGGGCAAACACCCCTTCATTCATTCATCTACTTCTGGGATAGGAGTGACTGCTGAATTATTTTAAAGATGCATTAAAGAGTGGAGAATGCCTCTAGGCTACAGTGAAAGACAAGAGTCACAAAGGAAGATAGTTGTGGGGTCCCCTAACCTGGAGACCCGCACCCCCTTCCTCTCACTGGTCCTACAGTTGGACATCTCCAAAGCATCCCTGTCCTTTCAGCGCCTGCCTTCTACTCCACTGACATTTATTAAGCCTCCACAGTTAGGCCTTGGAGCTCATGGTTGTCCAAACTTCACCTCTCGATTGTCAAATCTGGCTGGCCCTTCTCAGGGTCCACCCCTCCCCTCTTTGATGTTGGCATTGTTAACCCCCTCCCTCCCCTTAAAACTCTTCCCCTTAGTTTCCAGAACAGCGTGTTCTTATTCCTCCTTATGTCCCTTTTGCTCTACTTTTTCTTCCTGTAAGTACCAATGTACAAGGCTCTTCTCTCTTTGCTGCTTCTGCTCTCTTCCTCAGGGATCTCATTTTTTTTTTAATGTTTTATTTTTTGAGAGAGAGAGAGAGAGAGAAAGAGAGAGAGAGCATGCTTGGGCAATGGAGGGGCAGAGAGAGAGGGAGACACAGAATCTGAAACAGGCTCCAGGCTCTGAGTTGTCAGCACAGAGCCAGATGCGGGGCTCTAACCCACAAACTGGGAGATCAGGACCTGAGCCAAAGTTAGATGCTTAACCAACTGAGCCACCCAGCACCTCAGGGGATCTCATCTTTAATGGTCACCTCTATGGAGATAATTCCCAAATCTATACCACTGTTTCAGGTGCTTTCTCCAGCTTTGTTCTTCATTTCCAACTGCCTGTTGGGCACCTTCATGAACAAAGCCAAAGACCAGTCCAAGATCAAAAGCATCATTTTTTTTCCCATCAAGAGAGACCCAGATTCACCATCCTGAATGGCCTGTTTCTATGAATACACAATCCCACAAGTCAATGGGTTTTAAACATCCTTCCCTAACAATTAGTGGTCAAACCCTATTGCTTCTTTGAGCCCGCTGATCACTGTGGCCCCTCATTTCGATATCACTGCCCTAATTCAGGTCTTCATTACCTTCTCCCTGAACTGTTCCATGTGTTTCTCTTACAGCAAAAACACCAGCTCGCCCTCTCACTGCTTTTCTGGAAGAATAGGAATCCCCCAGTCTCCACTGAGCTTCTTTCTACTTACTTCAGGGAAGTCACCACTTGCTCTCACACGCCTATGAAAATAAATGAACAAGAGATCATGGAATTATTTATTTGGTGTTTTGGAAATTCTAAAAATAAGCAAATACTGGTATGTTCACAAATTTCACGAAGATGTGAGGACAGGTGGTCAATGGTTTCATTAAACCTCCTCGAGGGCAGGCTGCTCTCTCATGAAGGGATTGGTGCATATAGCAAACTCATATCAGGTCTAAGCACCATGACACAGGGAGTCACCGAGTGATCACAGGGCTCAGCCTGAGAACTCATCAGAATATATCATCCTTCTTTCAAACACATTGTAAGTCAGAAGGTCAAATGAAGTGTCCTCAGCATTCTATTGAAAAAAAAAAAAAAAAGGTAGATTGTGTTCTTCAAAAATGACCAATCTTGTTAAAGACAAAGAAAGGCTGTGCACATGTTCCAGACTAAAAGAGGCTAAAAAAGACATGATAACTACCTACAATACCTGGCCCAGGGCTGGATCCTGTACTGGGAGGGAAAAAAAAGGCTATAAAGGACATTGTTGTGTCAGTGGATAAAACTAAAGTTTAACACGTTGCATCCATGTTCAAACCACCAGAGTTGGGAACTGAATATCCCTATTCTTAGGAAACACATGTGGAAGTATTCAGAAGAAAGAGTCACGCTATAACTTGCCTACAAGTGGTTCAAAAAGTATCATAGAGAGAAAGCACTTATGATAAAGAAAATAAGGTAAAGGGTAGGTAATACGTGAATCCAGGTAAAGGATATGGGGGTGTCCTATGTGCTGTTCCTATTCTTGCAACTTTTCTTTAATTTTTAAATTATTTTCAAATAAAAAGTTAAAAGACTGAAGCAAAAGTAAGTCCTTGTATCTGTACTAATGATCTGCAGGGAGGCCCTGCATATTGCAGAAAATCAAACAGTATCGGAGGAATGAATGTCCGCTGCGTGAACCTTTAGTTTAATACCTGCTTATGTAACATTTGTGTTCATGACATTCAACTTTCCATGCTTTCTGACATCTTGTTCCTAAACTCAGCTTGGATTAGAGTAATATGAGGATAAATATGAGAGTAATATGAGTAATATGAGGATAAATTCCATACTACAAAAAATATGTGTACAAATACGTGTAGTATATGCAAAATACAATATATGTATTCAAACACGATCGTGTTTGTTAGTTTCAAATTGTCATTCCAACAGTTCATATTTTAATGCTAAAGAATTAGCTTTCTATAGGACTACGCAGACATCTTAAGTTTGGCTTTCATACACACACACACACACACACACACACACATATATATATATACACATATATATGTATATATATTAATGTATATATATATATTAATGTTTATTTATTTTTGAGACAGAGAGAGACAGAGCATGAGTGGAGGAGGGGTAGAGAGAGAGAGAGGGAGACCCAGAATTCGAAGCAGGCTCCAGGCTCTGAGCTGTTGGCACAGAGCCCGACGCGGGGCTCGAACTCATGAGCTGTGAGACCATGACCTGAGCCAAAGCCGGACGCTTAATCGACTGAGCCACCCAGGCACCCCGGTTTTTACATTTTAATTAAGATACTCTGTGTTAATTCTTGGTCAAATAAAATAAGAGTGGCCAATTTCTAGAACTCAGAATATACCATCAGGCTGAAACTACATCTTAGAAAATTAAATTCTTTGATGATTAATAAGCAAAATACCCTTAAATGGTTAAGTTACATTTCTGTAATGCAATGAAGTAATCACACATATTAGTGTAGGTCTGTAAGGCTAAAGGTCTCTAAGTCTGAAAAATACCCAGCTGCGATCAAAGGTAAATTTCCTCAGTTACCAAAAACTTCCTTCAAATCTTTTCATCAAATGTATCATCATTCTGACAGAGTCTTTGTAACGTTGGATAGGAAAACATTCAGTTAAAGCATATACCATTCAAACCCCAACATGGGCTGTTATTTGAAGGAAATAAATTGTTTAGGGAAGAAAAGTAGAATTTAGTCCAAACACAGCCTATCATTCTGCATAACAATACCTATCAATCTCCTACTGTGTGCAATGCTCAGTTCCAAATATTTTATTTGCCCTCAATCTTCTTACTCTTCCCACCAATGCTATGAGGCAGGGATTATCATTAACTCCATTTCACAGATGACAAAACTGAGGCACTGAAAAGCCGAGTGATTTGCTCGAGGTCTAGTCTGAGACAGAACTAGGACCTGAACACAGGCAGTCTGGCTCTGGGGTCTAGGCTCTTCATCGCCAGTTGTATTTATTTGGATAAAATGCAAACCACTCTGACTCAGCTTTCATGTGTGAAGTAAGTTGATTTTTAAACACACATTTGCTTACCTTTGACTTCTGAGCCTTCCTCCCATTTCATATTGCCTATATAACCTGCTTAACTTCACTATCAGGTGCATGTTAATTTCTGCATTAGGGAAACCCATATAGTAGACAAAGAAGCTGGATTATTGTTTTTAAAACATGACTTACGACCCAGGAAGCAGGAAGCGCAGGAGGGTTGATCCTTTCAGAATTCCAAGCCAGATTATTAGAATCATAGTATGTCTAGGGCTACTTAAGAACGGGGACTCCATCTTACCTAGGCCCCGTTGGACACCTGAATGTCTTTTAGAATACCCAACACCAGGCCACTGTTCAGCCCTGACCCAAGGCCTCTTCTATTTTCAAACAGCTCTAATTCCTAGAAAATTCTTCCTAAAGTCAAATCTGACTCCTGCTTCCCTTTAACTTCAGGCCATTGGTCCTAATTCTGCCATCTGAAGCCTAGTCTTGCTTTCACATTTTTGACATATTGAAGGGAAGACACAAGCCAGCTGCGTCTTCTCATATGCCCGGATCTGATGACCACGAAGCTTGAGATTTAGATCAGCCTGAGAGTCCACGAAGCGAAGGCTTTCTCTCCCTGCCTTGATGTACTGCTCACATTGTATATACGTGTTTGAAACTGAGGGACTGGATGGACTGTCCCTTGATCCTTAAACCCAATCAAAACTCCAGATGCCACCCAATTCTGAACCACCTCCGCATTCAACAGGGACAAGAATTACAGGTAGAAGCAGCACTTTCGGCACCTTTCTAGGCTAAATGTCATCCAGGCCACAGACCCCTTTTGCTTCACTCCCTCACATGACTCCATCGGTGAGTTCACTCTTGGTCCCCTCTAAAATTCTTAGCTGTAAAACAGCCGCGAAGCAGCAGGATGATGATTTACTTTCAACTTCAGCCAGGATTTGTAAACACCGTGATAAATGAGGAGAGGCACTGGAGCTGCATTCCTCCAGCAGGTCCTCTTAAATGAAAACATTCTGCATTTTAGCATCCGTTGGCATAAATCATTTGTTTCCAATCAGGGCGGAATTTCCCCAGCATTCCTGCCAGGCACCTTATCTGTCTGATCCCCCAAAGAGCACACGTTGGTAGAAATTATAGGTAACTAGTCCATCACCGTATCCCGCAAGACTAAAGAGCACTGATTTCAAATCGATTAACTGTGTTTTGGGTTGAAGGTGGTACTTGGACTGTGGACTAAGTAACGGGACTTTTTCAGGAAAGAGAAACAAAATTTTGAGTTTTTAACACCACAAGTTTAGACATGTTTTCAGATGGGCTTGACCTTTCTGTGGCTCTGTGTTCCTGCTCTTTTCTTGCCTATTTTGTGTATTCATTCCCCACGCTCACATTCTCAACTAGCTTCCTCCTTTGCACCCTGATAAGGTCAAGTGATCTCAGAGGGCAACCAGGCATTTCTCTGCGGGTGATGCAGAGCTTAACTCCATCTTTGCTGAAGAAGGGGGAGGGGGTGGCAAAGGCCAACTGCAGAAAACCATCTGGATCCACTCACAGTCCCACTCTGTAATGCCCTTCCTCAGGACACAACCCACCCATGAGCTTCCCGAATGCTGGAACAGCATCTGCAAACAGAATTTGGCTCACAGGCTTGATTGGGTTGGCCTGCACTGTGTTGGTCCACACAGTGCTTTCAGCTTGAACATTTAATCATTTGGGATCATTCACACAAAAATCCAGACTTCTGGCATACACTGGGACTGTATGCCTTCATAATAATAATCTATTGGCGCTGAGAGTCCCCTGCCTTCTTGAGAGGGGGCGTTAGCCTTCCAGTTTGCTTCAGTCCTCACCACTCCCCATCGTGTTCTTGGATAAAGGGCAGTTTACATTTTGTACCTTGCCCATTTCATTGATTTGTGTTTCTTCCTTGGTCTTATAGCCATCTAAGTTTGCAAGCCTGGCAGATGTTCTATGAAAGACTATTAAATCAATTTTCCTATCTGTAAAATACTGGCTGGCCTTCTAGCTCCAGGATTATATATATGATTTAGTGGCTTACCAAGCAAAAGTGACACCGTGCTGTTTTTGGTCCCATTTCCTCAGGAGTGAAGAAGAGGAAACAGCACAGCGAATGACAGCCATGACTGAGTGACTTCCTACTCCTCTAGCCCTCCTCTCAACTACACTTAAAAAAAACCTTTTTTTAATGTTTATTCATTTTTGAGAGACAGAGCATGAGCAGGGAAGGGACAGAGAGAGGGAGACACAGAATCCGAAGCGGGCTCCAGGCTCCGAGCTGTCAGCACAGAGCCCAACGTGGGGCTCAAACTCATGAGCTGCAAGATCATGACCTGAACTGAAGTCGGACACTCCACCGACTGAGCCACCCAGGTGCCCCTCAACTATACTTTTACTTGAACCTAGGTAGGACCCTCTCTTCCTTGGCAACAACAAGAGAAGCCAAACGGAAGTTGAAAATGAAGTTCAGGTTTGAAGGTTTTTCAACTCCTACACTAATCTGCCCATCTGTAGCATGTTCCCAGGACTACCTGGGAGCTTTTCATCAAAGCAAAGGAAGGAGATGTTGATGAAAAAGATTAAGACCTTTCCCATGTAACATTGCTACCTAACTCCTTGCAGAATAACAACTCTGCTAAAATACTAACAAGTCTATGGAAAATACTTTGTGTGAGCTATGCACATACGTTCATAAAATTTGACAGCATAAAATAACACTTTGCCTTGGCAAAAAGTATGGTCAGTGGTTACTTAAAGGAGTTCAGGACTCTTGGATTCAACCTTCTTACAACTGGAGGCACACAAATAAGGAATGAGCTGACCTGTCAGGTACAGAGCTCCCTGACCCTGAAACTGTGCCAAGAGAAACTGGTGAGCCTCTGTACTACGTATCATACAGGAACTTCCTGCATTGGACACAGCGGTGGGGTGAGGGCTAGGGAAGTATGGAAGTAACAGAGGACCATCCTATAACACCCCCTCCAGCTTCACATTCTGGGAATTCTCCCTTCTCCTTGTTTTTTGTTTTTTCTGTAACTTAGAAGTCCAGTAACTTCATGTGTACCCCCCACGCAAGAAGGTAGGATGATGGATATTATATGGCTTTGGCTCTATCTTGGTTATTCAATAATGTTTAAGAAGAACCTAAATTCATAACTTTGTACTTTTCAGAGTATTTGTGACATGTGACTAAATCTTGCCTGAAATAAATGTCATTATGAAACTAAATTATTTTTCAGTATAGAAAATTTAATAATAATAGCGACTAGTACAAAATATGAGGACCACTAAAGTTCTGGCTAAAAGGAAACAAATTTAACCCTGACGAAAACCTCTTTTGAGGCTACTTAATATCTCACAAGTAGTGCCCTGGGATTTATTAGCAATTATAGAGGAAATTACAATCTACTGGCTAATACACCATTAGGTTTTCAGTTTGTCTCCACAAAGTTTTAAGTATTCCTATATTATGAGGACCACTTCCACTCCTATTTATCTTGTTTGGCTAAATAAACTAGTTCCACACCCCAATATTATTGTCAATTAGCCAGAGCTTTAACTAGAAAATCCTTCCTTAGGTGACACAAGACATGCAAGAGATGCCCATAGACTAAAATTTTGCTACTTGTGTTTGATAAAATATTCCTGGACATTGCCATATCTGGAAGAAAAGAATACCTCCAAAACAAAATGCAAGAATTTCCCTGGTGCCTGGGTGGCTCAGTTGGTCTAGTGTCTGACTCTTGATCTCAGCTCAGGTCATGATTTTATGGTTTGTGAGTTCGAACCCTGCATTGGGCTCCGTACCGACAGCACTGAGCCTGCTTGGGATTCTCTGTCTTCCTCTCTCTCTGCCCCTCCCCCACCATCTCCCTCAAAAATAAGTAAATAAACATTTTTTTTAAATGCAGAATTTTCCCAGTGAGAGTTTAGAGCACAGGAATAGAAACACGTGGGGTTTACAACAATGGGGGTTGGTGGAGGAGGGCAAGGTGCGGATCAAAAAGAAATGCTCTGAGTAAGTTTCTCTTTGGGCAAAAAGCAATTAAGTTGTTCCAGGAATAGTCCAAGAAGTAACGTGTATCTTTTTCAACATGTGACTAATTCAGTCAGTATTGTACAAACACACTTGCCTGGCAGGTGATCGAGACACCGGGTGAAGATGGCTATGATCCCTTGGGCTATCCCCCAGAAACCCAGGAACCAGCAGAGGGTACGCCTCCAGGGACGTCTTCCCTCATCAGGCTGAGCTAGAGGCTGGGCAGTTCCATGTGGCTGTGGTAGAGTTCCTGGTATGCTGTGCACATTAAGTAAATATTAAAGAACCTCCTCCATCCAGCTTAATGGGAACCCAAGGGCACCATGACCTTAAGAAGCTCTTATCAATGGACAGCAAATATAAAAACAGTAAGGAGCTTGCCCTAAGGTACAGCCAGAAGGTTTCCCAGGTAAAAACTGGGAGTCTTTGTTCGTTGAGAGTGCCAACATGGCCCTTTAGCACCCCCAACATATTTCCAGGAATAATTTAATATCATCTCATATCATTTCCTTTTTTTGCTAAAGTGACTCACAAGAGATGCTTCCCCTTCTCCCCTTCACCTCTGCCATCTCTCTTAGGAAAAAATTCAGCATTCCTGATAAGAAATAACCAAAACAAGATCGTTTGAATTCCACTGAAACCAATTCATCATGTGGTGTTAAAAAAGAAAGGAAGAAAGAAAGAAAGAAAGAAAGAAAGAAAGAAAGAAAGAAAGAAAGAAAGAAAAAGCCTTCCACTCTCCAAGTTAAATAATCAGGAGAGGAACAGACTTTGAGAGACAGAGAGAGGGCACGGAGTCAACTAGAATCTGATAACTGAGGCCAGAAATGAATAAAAAATCACCTTGAAATTCTGGAGATGGGTGGTGGTGGTGGTTGCACAACAACGAGAATGTACTTAATGCCACTGAATGATACACTTAAAAGCGGTTAAAACGGTCGATTTTACGTTGCATATATGTCTTAGTCTGTTTGCACTGCCATTATAAAATACCATAGACTGAGTGGCTTATAAACAAGAGAAAATTATTTTTCATAGATCTGGAGCCTGGAAGTCCAAGATCAAGGCACCAGCAGATTGTGTCTGGTGAGAGCCCCCTTCCTGGTTCATAGATTAACTGTCTGTTGGCTTCTGCCTCACACAGCAGAAGGTGTGAGAGAACTCTCTGGGGTCTCTCTTGTAAGAACACTAATCCCATTATGAGGGCTCCACCCATATGACTAATCACCCCCTAAAGACACCCACCAACACACTGGGGATTAGATTTCAACATACAAATTTGGGGTAGAGGGACACATATGACATCTATGTCAGCATACTTTACCACAATTTTTTTTAATGAGGGAAAATCACCTTATAACCAATGCTTCAAGCAGGTCCTCCCATCCCCACCCACAGTGGAAGACAAATAGATTGAGATGGTTAAACCTCTGAACGGTTTCCGTTTCTCATTTGAAAAAGGACTACTGCACTCAAGTGAAATCAACACCTCTCATCACCAATCCCCAGAATCCTAACCCCACCTTAGCTGGGTCTGCAGAGAGCTTGTCCATTAGTGAGAAGTTGCATGTGGGGAGAGGGAGAGAATCAAGATTTGGCTTGCAGGGAGATCTGGCTGCGGATCCTTCCACAGAGAGGCCAGTAGCATTTTATAATGAAACCCCAGATTACAGAGGAAAACATGGACAAGTTAGGGATGGGTTCCCAAGGGGCATCTCACTGGAAGAAATACACATACAAACCAAACAAGAATCACTACAAGAGTGTATCAAGATATGTGGGACGCCTTTAACGGTGGCTCAGTCCGTTAAACGACCGACGGTTGATTTCATCTCAGGTCATGATTTCACAGTTTGTGAGCCCGAGGCTTGGGATTCTCTCTCTCCCTCTCTCTCTGCCCCTCCCCTGCTCTCACACATGCTCTGTCAAAATAAATAAACTTCAAAAAAAAAAAGATACGTGGCCGTTTGAAAAATATATAAAAGTGAATGGTATAAAACAAAGGGGTATAGTTATTTCTGCAAAAGAGGAGGTGTAACCTCCAAATTTCACATTAATACATATAATGCTAACCACTTGGCTTTTGTGCGTGCGTGTGTGTGTGTGTGTGTGTGTGTGTGTGTGTATTTTCTCATTTTCAAAGCAGAAAACTCCCCCGAACCCATTCTCTTCTTTCCAGAAAGTCAAAATTACCAAAAATTAACAGCCGTGGTCTAGCTAAACAAATAGAACCTTTCCACAAACGCAGTAACTTAATTCATACCTTGATGGCACATCACTCACTGAGAGCAGGAAAGTAAACATTCTCTGAAATGAGGGTGGTTTTCTTTGGCTAGACACACCACATGGTGGTTACTCTCTGTCCTGATTTTACAATAAAGAAAGACTGGCACTGGCTTATTTGCTTTGGTTTGACAGATGATGGTCAAGTGCAGCACTGAGATTATATCCGCATTGCCCTTTGTAAAGGAAAATAACATACCATCAGTTTTCCTTGCAGAAATGCTTCTCTTTGCTTGTCTAGGGGATTCTTCAAAGCCCTTCGCCCTTTGCCCTCCAAAAGATAAATAAAAACAAAGCAAAATGTGTACCAGGTGGCGAGAACCGCCTGAAACAAGTTTGATAATCTAAACTGAAGGCTAATAAGATGTTTACAATTCAGGAGTATCTACTGAAAAAGTAAATTAATGCTGCCTCTGCTGTTAACTTCAGTCAGAATCTCAAATGGTGTGGGTATATGATAACACTACACTGTCCGTTTAGTTGAGTGTTGGAAAGTTGTAGATGGACACAAAGCTATATTCTAACACTGTTCTTGACATCTGTTCTGATTCTAATGGGGCCATTTGAAAGGAAAAGTTTGCTACATTATTTGGCTTTTCATATATTAAACAAAAATGTAGGACTGTGTTCCTGAAGGCAATATTGGTCAGAAACAGATTCTAGAAATGTTCTGTATAGACTATGAGGTCCTGAGATGATTACTTGGCTTTACAAGGCTGAAATGTACACTCTAGAAATTAAATAGCTGTTTTTCTCCATTCAGCTATCAGGAAATTAGAAACATATACAAGCTTTCCAAAATATAAAATTGTTAGGAAGAAGAAGGTTCCTGATAATTGTATATACCAAATTCACTTAGCAGGATTTTCCAAATACAACTCACTAATTTTTAAAAATTAGAATATCAAGTACATTTTATGTTTTTAAATGTTTATTTTGAGAGAGTACATGCATGAGTGGGAGAGGGGCAGAAAGAGAGGGAGAGAGAAAGAGAGAGAGAGAGAGAGAGAGAGAGAGAGAGAGAGAGAGAGAATTCCAAGCAGGCTCTGTGCTGATAGCATGGCTGATAGCATGACCCCGGCATGGGGCTCGAACTCACGAAACATGACATCATGACCTAAGCCGAAATCAAGAGTCAGGTGCTCTGTTGGGATGAGCACTGGGTATGGAAACCAATTTGACAATAAATTTCATTAAAAAAAAAAAAAAGAGTCAGGTGCTTAACCAACTGAGCCACCTATGTGCCCCTCAAGTACACTTTAAACTATACTGAACATCATTTATAACTTACTGATACATGTATAATAATATTATTATTAAAGCAGCCACCATTCATTAAATGCTTGCTCTATATTGGAGTTTTTCAATCTTGAACAAGCATCAGAACTACTCAGAGTGCTTACTGAAACTCCTACTACTGAGTTCCACCCTTGAATTTTTAAAAAATTATGGTAAAATACACGTAAGATTTTTTACCTTTAACCATTTTTAACTCTACAGTTCAGTAATGTCAGTGCATCTATACTGTTGTGCAACTAGTATTCTTCCCTGTGCTGTACTTTTTATCTCACACCTATCTGCTTTCTGTCTCTATAAATTACACTGCTCTAGGTACATCATGTAAGTAGAAGCACAGAATTTATCTTTTTGTGACTAGCTTATTTCACGTAGAATAACGTCCTCCAGGTTCATCCACATTGTAACATGTGTCAGAAATTCCTCCCTTTTTAAGACTGAATAATATTCCCCTGTTTGGCTAGACCACATTTTGTTTATGCATTTATTATGGATGGACACTTAAGTTGCTTTTGACTTAAGCAATAGTCTTTTGAATATGATGAATAATACTGCTATGAACCTGGGTGTACAAATACCTCTTAGAGACCCTGTTTTAAATTATTTGGAGTCTATACCCAGAAGTGAAATTGGTAATCTTATGTTTCGTTTTTTAAAATGTTTATTTCTTTATTTTGAGAGAGAGAGGGGGGGAAGAGAGAATCCCAAGCAGGCTCTGCACTGCCAGCACAGAGCCCAATGCAGGGCTTGATCCCATGAACCGTAAGACCACGACACCATGACCCAAGCCAAAACTGAGTTGGATGCTCAACTGACTGAGCCACCCAGGCACCCCAATCCTATATTTAATTTTTTGAGGAACCACCACATTGTTTTCCATAGTACTTCCACCAACGATGCACCAGGGTTCCAATTTCTCCACATCCTCTCCAAGTCTATTTTTTTTAATGTTTTTATTTTATTTTGGAGAGGGAGAGAGAAACAGTATGAGTGGGGGAGGAGGAGATAAAGAGGGAGGCATAGAATCCGAAGCAGGCTCCAGGCTCCGAACTGTCAGCACAGAGCCCAATGCGGGGCTTGAACTCCTGAACCATGAGATCATAACCTTAGCCGAAGTCAGACATTTAACCAACTGAGCCACCCAGGTGCCCGTGTTTTTGTTTGTTTGTTTGTTTGTTTGTTTGTTTGTGATAGTAACCATCTAGTGATGGGTATGAGGCAGTATCTTATTGTGGTTTTGATTTGCATTTCCCTAATTACTAGTGATGTTGAGCATCTTCTCATATACTTATTGGACATCTGTATATCATCTTAGGAGAAATGTCTATTCAAGTTCTTGCCCTTTTTTATAATCAGGTTGTTTGTTTTGCTGTTGAGTTTCATATATTCCAGATATTAACCCCTTATCAGATACATAATTTGCAAGTACTTTCTCCCATCCCTGAGTTTTTTATTTGGAGCCTGAGATTTTGCATTTCTAACAAGTTCCTAACTTACACTGATGGCCCAGAGGCCCACTTTGAGAAACTGCTCTCCGCAGCAGTATTGTGAAGTGTGTTACATATATTATCTCAGCCAAGCCTCACATTATCATTTCTGTTTTACAGAAGTGGAAACGAATGCTCAAAGAGGTAAAGCTTGCTCCAGGTTTTCCACTAAGAAGTAGTAAAGCAGGGACTTTCACCTAGTGCTGAGCTGGCCCCACACTACACCATCTTTGCCACAATTAGTCAAAAAAGGTCCACAGAGAATATGGTCTAATGACCAAGTCAATGGACTTGAGAGAACAGTTGATGCTTTGCAAGTTCTGTCTCTCTTCCTTTAAATCAGGCCTAAAGTTTCTGGACTCCTTTCATTGGATGCTATGTTCTGGCTTCGTTAATGTGAATTGAGAAAGCAAAGGGATCTGCTTTAAGTCAATGCGGAAAATGATGGTGGTGGGAGGTGTGGATGGGACATGCTGCCTAAGAACCATAGACCAGACTGACCTGATGAATGAACTCGCTCAAGGGCTAAATGTTTAGCTTTGGTCGACTAGGCAGATCTTGTGCTTCCCCCCAAAGCTGTCTGTGTTTAGACATTTCTCTGATAGCAGTAACCAGTCAGGACCGGAGCTAGTCTATAAGGGCCTTTCTTTGCATCATGGTGAAAAGTGTCACGGGCACTTCTCAGGACCTATGCAGCCAGGCCTGCCGTGCTTGGCCAGGTCAGCGAGGGTGGGTGGATTTTGGCACCTGTGCGCTCTTTAACTGGGCACGATCCAGTGAGCAGCTAGAGGAAGGTGTGATAAGGTGGAGAGTCAGTGCCACTGTTGCTATTCTTTAACAACCCTGATAAAAATTAGTGTAACTACTGGTTAAAGGGTATATATGGCCATAAACATACATATACATATACACATACGTATCTGTATTATATAGAGATATATATGGCCTCCTGGTTAGTCATTTCCATGGATAGCCAAAAGCTGGTGTTCACTTAATATCCATGATGGTTTTATGTACTGGGAGTAAACACAATTCATAGTTTAGTGAATTCATCAATTTCGGTGCATACCAGCACATCAAATTAGTGACCTATTCTGATGTAAAGCTGGCCCTTTAAGGCCCGCCTATTCCTTAACAGGCATGAGATAAAAATCCATAGAAATCAAGCCCAAACAGTATTCTTGCAGAACCTGGTTCTTTGTGTTGGATTCCACAGCTGCAAGCCAAAGTGTGGTGGTTCACGGCACTTATACATAGAAAATGTGGAGGTCTCTGGATGAAGACATGGGCTTTATTTGTCTTCAGATGTTGACATTCCCCAGAGCCACCACAACAAAAACAGAATTAAGACGTAAAAGGAATTCAGAACCTTCCTTTGCTATCCCAAGCCTGGGAATCTTTTCAAATTTAAATGAATATCTGTCAAACTAATTAAGAGAAGATGCAACGCTCTCCTTCTGTGCTCATTAGAGAACTTTACTGGTCATAAATTCCTCAGAGAGTGGGAGTGAATAGATCTCTACACTCTTGCTTAAGATTCCTGGCTTTGTTTATTTCCAGTTTGGCCTGTTCATCTTCTAGATCCAGAAAGACCACAAAACATGGCTTGGATCACATTTTAATTTTATAAAACAGAAAAATCAGAAATGATGAGACCCAAAAACTATGATGAGATGTTGCAATGAATTTTTTTTGTCAACAAAACTGGGGGAAATGACAAGTAATTATTTATAACGGAGTGGCATCATTTTCCCCTAAGATGTTTTATTAGTAGACTGCAAATCTCAAATGTTTTACAGACACACAGACACACACACACACACACACACACACACACACACACTTGAGTTTTCCCATTATTTTTGCATATTTTGAAATTAATGTTTAGTAAACTGATTGGGTAGAACATATGCAAATTGTGTCCATCTGGGTACAATGTGACATACCAAGACCACTACCCATATGCCCCTATAGCATTTATTGGACTCCTGCCAGCTACCCAGTACAATACTTTGTATGTAATTTAATGCATATGTATGAAATTAGTAACCGGGTAACTCTGTAGGTAGAGCTTTTTCCCCCCATTTTCCTGGTAAACAGATTCAGAGTGATTACCTTGCATTATGTGAGTATGCAGCAAAGTCAGGAGCAAGCAGGGTATTTCAAAATACTTGTTTGTTTAAAACATAGTGCATTGTGCCTTTAACAAATTTTTAGAAATTTGAAATGATAAAGAATACTTCTGCACCTAAAATTGCATTATTAGAAAGAAATTTAACTATAGCTATTAGAATTGCTACCAATGTCTTTAAAGATACATCCAGAAAACAAGGATTTTTCCATCTGTTTAAAGCCTACATCTTTTCCTTGTTTTTTTTTTTTCTTTGCCCTGGGATTTATGCCACTGAAAATACATTTTTCCCTTTTTCATCAATTCCACTAGATTTTCCCTATAGGTGTCACTTAGCTGAAGTGCACAGTGATCTCAACCACTTGGGCAGTTCCTTTTGACCATTTCTTTATTACTTCTTCCTTTTGCTATTTATATCTTAAATAGGATAATTATAATTTTTTTTTACCCCTTGTTAGAGGGACGGGTCACACTTACTCGCTCTCTGACAGCATATTAGTAGTTTAAAGGGATATGGAATAGCTAAAGGGATACAGAATATGGGGCTACAGTGCCAGTCAAATTCAAATCTAATTTATTTTTTCCAACTTTCCTTACGATCTCTGTAATAGGAATTATTCTCTCCCACTGATGTGTAATAAAATGGTTCTTCAAAATCTCTCTTCTGGGCTGACGATCACTGACACACTGTTGTTCTCTGGGTAAATTTCCACTCTTGTTTTTCAGTAAAGTTGCCATCAAAGCCATCATTTCCCCTGCTGTGTCCACATTGTTAAAGTCAGGGTGAAATAGAACCAGTCTATCTTCCTCTAGCAAGTTCTTCACATGTACCCCCATACTGAAACTCATCAACATAGGGCTTTTACAGCCAACGTTGTAAACGAGGATATTTAAATCTTCTACAATGTTGTAGAAGAGGGTATTTAAATCAAAACCAGTTTAATGTTTACTATTAAGGCTTCGTTCAGCACTGAATTAAATGTGCACCTATTTGCCCCTTGAGGAATTCAGTCCAAAAGTCACATTAGATTGATTTTCACATGTTAGAGATGAAATTACCTTAGACATCAACTAGTTCACATTTTTGGTTTTATAGACGAGTAAATCCCTAACTTTATGGACACAAATAATTAGTCATTTATTCAAACTTCTATCTAGAATGAATAGAATATAATTCCCAGATCTCTTTCTCTGAGTACAATATCACTTTTATCTCACAAAACTTACAACTGCAGTGTTTCTGCACCTCCTTCTTCTCCCCTGTCCATACTGCTTTAGGTGGCTATGATTTCAAAAGTTACTGACACTAACCTCGATCTTTGAAAAACAGTGATCTCTAAAATTTCCAAGGCATTCCTCACACGGATGATTCTCACTTTAACATTTTAACAAGAAAATTCAGACTCTGAAGAGATCATTCTGATCAACCGCTTTGTTGACTGAAATAACACACAGTCAGTTTAGATGCTGACAAGATGGTAAGTAGGAGGCATATACTTAAATGATAAAGCTCAAAAGCAATCATGTGTCTTCACTTAGGAAATAAAATTGAAAAACCAAAGCTGTAAAATCATCTCCACCTATTTGTGCTCAGCATTTTAATTCTATCCTGCTTTAGGGACAATAAAAATATGTCAGCAATTTGACACTTATGTCACATTTGATATAGTATATATTTGATATCCATATCCCTTAGAGCAGTTATCCACACTCCCTAGTACTACACAGGCGAGAAGGGTTGAAAGCATCCTCTTCTAAGGCAATCAGAAGCTCAAATTCTAATATTTGGCCCCTGTTGCCTGAAGACTGGAATGTATTTGAGCCTTAGGATTTTATTCCAGTATTTCATATGGTGTTACTGTACAGAAAGTCACAGGATTCAGTTATAAATTAATACATCACAGTCCTTTAAAGATTTCAAAGTATGCATTTTTCAAAGATAACTGTCTCAAGGAACTCAAGATGATCAACGTCAGGTGCACATACACCATGTTGGATTTGGGCAAGCTGCAGTGGGCTCATCTATAGTCTCCTGCTTAGTACAAACACGGAATAATAAAATATGATGTGATATGATAATGATGACAGCAAAAATAACACAGATTGAGCACTTTGTGTTAGTTACTTGCATTAGCTCGTTTAATCCTTATAATCATCCTCTGAAGAAAATACTATTATCCTTATTTTGAAGATGAAAAAAAAAAAAAAGACTTCAAAGTTCAGTGGTCTCAGAGAGTCAGTGCCAGAGCCAGGATCTGAATGCAAGCCATCCGGCTTCAGACTCTCCCCTTTCACTCTTACATCATGTTTGTGCAGTGAGTTTTATTTATTTATTTATTTATTTATTTATTTATTTATTTATTCATTCATTCATTCATTCAATTATATCAATTTATTTATTTTTGAGAGAGAGAGTGCCATCGGGGAAGGGGCAGAGAGAGAGAGAGAGAGAGAGAGAGAGGGAATCCCAAGCAGGGTCAGCACAGAGCCCAACCCTTTGCAGGGCTCCATCTCACGAGCTGTGAGCTCATGACCCGAGTGAGAGTCAGACACTTACACGACTCAGCCACCCAGGCGTCTCTGTGCAGTGAGTTCTACTGAAGTATCTGAAGATGTACTAACATTCATCATAATGAAAAGTAATTTGATTTCCTACAGACTAAGAGAGATTTGACTTTAAAACTATTTCCTATAAATAAATTTATGTATTGTAGTCAATTTTACTCTTGCCTCCTATTTCCCAATACACGTCCATTAGTAAGCCCCAGACCTGGGTAATCTTTCAGAGATAAAGCAAAAGCTTTCCACAGAGAATAAATCAAAAAACTGACATGGCTATCGCAGTCACTTGTCATGAATTTATATATTTTTAAAGTGTTCAATAAGGCACAGTAAGGCATACCAAAATGTGGGCTAATCTTATAATTAAACTTGTAAGATATAAATACATAATACCTGGGAGAGAAGTCCTTTGTCCAACTTTTCCCTTTTGAGATAACATGGTTATCTGTAGGGCTTTGTAATTTTCTTTTAGTTGTTATTAGAACCGTATGAGTTTTTTGCATCATGAGCAGTACTTACAACAGGAATTGGGTTGGAAAGTACTCAATAAATAGTTTGTGAAAGAACAACAATCAAAGAGGACAGAGAAGAAAAAACAAAAGGAAGTTTCTGTGCCCACCCCTGGATGGCTTCACACGTGGCAAGCATTTGAAAAGCCACCTTTCCTTTCCTTAAAGGAGAGCACTGAAATGTGAAGGCATTTCCTCACCTCTCTCCTCTACTCCACCCTTTATGACCACAAAACAGCTGTGTGTCCACAGAGTGATAAACCAACCAGTTTGAAAAGTGAATGTTTTAGTCAGCCCGGTTGTTGTTTTCTCCCACCCACAATCGCCCCTGCCACTGGCCCGATGGCTTGGGGACTGAATTGCCTGACGATGTGAGAGTTACGTACAAAGAGGACAGCCCAGTCTGAGCCTAAAATAAGGTATAGCAGTTTTTCCCCCTATATGAACTGAGGAAAATAATTTCAATTCTCAGAAAGCAATGAGAAGGCTTATCTCTTGCTGAAAGAGACAGTCCAAACAGCCATCAGTTAACTCAGGGTTTCTCAGCCAGTTGATCCAGACAAGCCTTTGTTATGTGGACCATCCTGTGCAGTGTGAGCTGTTCAGTAGCATCCCTGACCACTGTCCGCTGGAGGCCGGTAGCACACCCCCTCGGCTGTGGCGACCAAAAGTGTCTTCAGATTTTGTTAAATGTCCCCTGGGGGATAAGATCACCTCAGTTGAGGACTACTGGTTTAAATTTTTAACTGTCACTGAATTTTCTTCTTTCTCTTTTATAGCAAACAATTATGGATGGCTAATTTTTTAAAGAAATGTTCATTTGTTTATTTTAAGAGAGACAAGGAGAGAGAGAGAGAGAGAAAGAGCAGGGGAGGGGCAGAGAGAGAAGGAGGGAGAGAATCTCAAGGGGGCTCTGTGCTGTCAGCACTAAGACTGACACGGGGCTCGATCTAACCAACCGTGAGATCATGACCCGAACCGAAATCAAGAGCTGGACATACAACTGGCTGAGCCACCCAGGTGCCCTGGATGGCTAATTTGAAACATTTTGAAATCTTTTTCATTTCTTACTCAAAGGCATAACAGATTTCAGAGTAGTATGGAAAACAGACTTTCCACTTTTCTCTGTTTGATTTTCAGACTCAGTTTGATCCTCGTGTTGCTTCACAAGGATTCGGGGGCAACCAAGAATAATAATACTTCATGCTTAAACACGGAGTTCTTATCCTAGGCCCTTTAACAATATTAACTCCTGAATTCTCATTATTCCTCTTTTTGCAGGAGAGATAGAAGGACACTAGTTGTTTGTTTTCAATTCCAGAGCGGCATAAAAACATTTTCAATCTGTAAAAGCATAAAGGAAGGCACTTACGAAAACATCACACCTGTGGGCAATGAAAACTGGCGGTACCAACGGGGACATTCCAGAGCAATGACCAAAGTTACAGTCGCCAATGTCTTATCGAGACTATTTCTTGATAAGAAAGTTAAGCACATTTTCCTTGGGTGCAACCGGCCACTGAAGCCTCATGCTGGGAGTTAACGATAAATATTCTTTGTTGAATTATTAAATGTAATACCAAGTGTAGCTTCAGTAGCCTGAAGCTGGTCATGTGAAAGCCAAAAGTACCAGAGTTCTCTGCATTCTTTCTAGTGGTTTCTATAGTATAATGGTGTGCTCCTTTAGCCTGAATATAATTAGCTCGATATCCCAAGGCACGTCAGGAAGGAGCAATCAGTGTATGTCACCTGCCCTCTGACTCACATGGCATCATAGCACCTCTTGCTCCTGGGGCCAATTCATGAAGAAGGCAACATGGCGTGTAGTCTCTACCTAACAGATGCAGGCCCAAGAACTAATTAAAGTCTGCAAAATCAAATTGTATCTTTTCTTAATGTGTGAAATCGGCATTAAAAAAAGAACAACAGCGGGGCACCTGGGTGGCTCAGTCGGTTAAGTGTCTGACTACAGCTCAGGTCACAATCTCGTGTGGTCCGTGAGTTCAAGCCCCACGTCAGATTCTTTGCTGACAGCTCAGAGCCTGGAGCCTGCTTCAGATTCTGTGTCTCCCTCTCTCTGCCCCTCCGCCACTCACACTCTGTCTCCCTCTGTCTCTCAAAAATGAATAAATGTTTAAAAAAATAAATAAACAAAACAAGAACAACAGCAACAACGGCCACCTCTACCACCACCACATAGCCAGACCCTATGCCAAGCCCTCCACTTTCATTGTCCCTTAACCTTCATAACAGCACTGTGAGGTAGGTCATATTCCCCCCCATGCTGTAGATGAGATTCATAGAGATGTGTCCTGCCCCAATCGATAGAAGGTGATGAACTTGGAATTCAAACCCAGAAACCATTCATCTCCAAAGCCTGAGGTACTCTACCATCATGGGAAGCACGGGGGACAGAAAGAATGCCACTGGAATGTCTGCCATCAGAAACAAAAGAAACAAAACCCTGCTTTCTCCAAAAGAATGGGAAAAGGTTTGGGGTTCTCTAGGCTTCTATCATTTTACTCTTGAAAGCAAGAATAAGGGTGACGAACTAGCTATCTACAGCTGGGCATTACTCTGTGTCTGTCTTGAAAGGACTGATGGTCTATGGCAGGAGGTTTTGTTGTACTTGGACGGGGTAGTGACAATTTCTTTTAATATCAGTTGCTCATTCTCTGAAGGGGCACAGCTCAAGATCAGGGTGTTTTTCCTCTGTCTCAACTACTCAAGCTACTATTGAAGCCTTCCTTTTAATCTTTAACCATAATGCTTATATAAGGAACTTTTTATTGTTATTCAATCAGTAACACCTTACCAAACTCTATGTCAAAGTTCTTGGGTTTATCAGTCTTTGCGGGGAAGCTATAACCTCCCATTGAGGTGCTGAAGCTAAAAACCAGGGAATCATCCTAACCGCCTCTCTCTCCCTCACCCAAAGAGCCAACCTGTCATCAAGTCTTCCTGTTCTACCTTCTGGATATCGAATCCACCCACTCTTCTTGCCACACCATAGCCTACGTGACTGCTCACCTGGACCAGTCCTCTCTCACTAGTTTTTTTTTTTTTTTCCCTCCAGAATTGCCATCTTCCAAAATGTAGCCAGAATGGTCTTTCTCAAACACAGATCTGATTTTTGTCGCTGGTCTACCTTTTAAATCCTTCATTAGCTCCCCATTACCTCCAGGATCCTGTTCAAACTCAAGGGCATCCTCACATATGCTCCCTAAAGAATACCAAATACATTCAGACAGGGCTACCCCCAGCCCACGTGGCACCTTGCACAAATCAGACAAAACAACTTCTTTTCCAGGTGGTTTCCGCTGCTCCAGGGGGCAGGGCCTGGGCTGGATTACAGCCCTGCTCCCACCCCATCTCTGCCTCTCTTTCAGTAGGTCACAAGCAGACAGTCGGATCCACAGCCCTGCCTTGAGGATCTGCTCAAGTACCTCTTTGTTTACTTTGCCTAGAAGCCTTTCCTTACCCACTAAATCCATCTACCTAACTCCTATTCTCCCCTCTGGAAAACAAGACCCTCATCTTCCTACAAGAAGCTTTCACCTATTCTACACCACCAGAAAAATTCTAGGCTACCATGGCATGCCTGTTATGGATTTTCTTGTCTATTCCTCCCCACCCCGAGATGCTGCATTCTGTGAAAGCGAGGACGCTGTCTTTCAGACCTGCATGCCTGTAAAGCCTAGCACAGTGCCTAGGTTGGTGCAGACCAACGGTTCTGAATGTCAAATGTGCAGACCAGCGGTTCTGAACGTCAAATGAACGATGCCTCCTCCTCCCAGCTACTTAGTCTTGTCACCGTGTAAGACCCCCAGCCACTTGAAGATTAGGCCATGAAGTCTGCTTCCTCAAATTACATAATCCCTACTCAAAGAACAAGAAGGCAGATCTCATTTAGTAATTATTTCATTAGCCTATGATTAAGAAGAACAAACATCTTGGATTTCAACTTTTTGTCCACTTCTGACAGTTCACTAATACACCTGTCATTGACTATTTAGTCCTTCACTGGATCCTGCTTCTTTCTTTAGTTTTCCCTTCCCTCTCCCAGACTTGTTCTACTTAACATCCAGCCAGATAGGGGGGTGCATGGGAATCTGTGGTACTCTCTACTTTCACAAATGTTTGGACATTTTCGTGATAAAAAAATAAATATTAAAAAATAAAGAGTTAGGGCAGCTGGGTGGCTCAGTCGGTTAAGTGTCCGACTTCAGCTCAGGTAGTGATCTCACAGCTCTTGAGTTTGAGCCCTGCATCGGGCTCTGTGCTGACAGCTCAGATCCTGGAGCCTGCTTCAGATTCTGTGTCTCCCTCTCTCTCTTCCCCTCCCCCACTCATTCTCTCCCTCTCTCTTTCTCTCTCTCAAAAATAAACATTAAAAAAAAAGAAAAATTACTTACCCATACTCATTGAACCACAGGCTTGACCCTTACATTTCTGCCTTTCTTGGGATTTTCCTTATCAGTCCTCCTTGGTTCTCCCAATTGCCATCAGGGGCAGGTCACACTGATTTCATTTATGACTTCACTCAGCAACCCTAGTCTCCTCCCCCTCAAATCTCTCACTATTTCGCTCCTGATTCGAACCCAGAATTCTCTCTCTTCTCCTATTTAAATTAGGCCAAAGGGAGTGGAGCCACCAGACTTTAACTCCCTGTCAAAGGCACTTATATATCTGAAATCTAACCATTTTGCTTATGAAAAATATACTTTTCAATTGGATACAGAGCCATTTTAGGAAGGACCGGGCAGGGCTATCATGTGTTTTTGCCTGAGACAAATGATATTGTCTCCTTGCTCGCAACTATTCTAGGAGAACATGGCCCTCCCCAAGCCTTCACTGAAGGGATGAGGCTGGACCAGCTCGCCCCTGGCTACCAGTTTGTTGCCCATGGTGCTTGGAACTGGAGCCCAGAGGCTGAGTTAACCAGGTGAAGAAAGCTCAAGATCTGTGAGGGAATCTGGAGTAGAATCCAGCGACAGCTCTGTGGTGAGCCAGGGCCACACATAAGCCCATATGAAGAACAGAAACCCACAAGTCTGAGAACATGCATCAGACAGCATTTTGTTGCTATTATTGAAAGTGATACAAGTGACATTGGACCCACAAAGAAATTGAAGCACAAATGGGAACTTCTTGGGAAGGGCATGAATGGAGGTGGCCTCAGGGATTAAAAACTATTGTCGGCTTTTCCCTTCCCCTATCAGGTACCACCGCTGTGTGTGTGTGTGTGTGTGTGTGTGTGTGTGTGTGTGTCCCCATCATATATATATATATATATATATATATATATATATATATATATATATATAACTTTTTCTATAGAAATAGGATTCTTAAGTGTGTGTGTGTGTGTGTGCACGCGCACGCCCTTCTTCCTCACAGACATAATTCTGTTTCAATTGCAATATCAGATGACCATGTATTCAGGGAGGTGGATCCTTCCATAGCCCCAAGAGATAAATCATTCTTGATCTACACCAATCATGGCATTCTGACTTCATTGCCAGTTATTAGTCTATTCATGGGCATAGGACAAAACCCTAGCTAATGAGATCTGACTCAAAGAAAAGTTTGCAGGAGGGATTTTGGAAAAGCATTCTTCATTCTTGATAAAATACACAAAACTGAGACTCCTTCCTGCCCTTGGACAAAATTGTGTGAGTACATGATGCCTGGAGCTGCAGCAGCCATCTTGTAATCATGAGGGGGCAAATCTGGGGATGAAAATCATCATGCTAAAGATGGTAGAATGGAAAGAGATGAGCCTGAAGCCTTGACGACATCACTATGCCATTCGATTAACCGTGGAACCACGTTTTCCAGGAAGCTAGTCTGTAAGAAGAATAATGGAACTGATGTTTAAAGTCAACTAAAATGAGGGACTATGCAATCCAGTGAGAAAGTGAATAGCTGCCTACTTGCTAAATCACAACAAACGCTAATGGTTAGTGTTCTCTTACCACGTGTCAGGCAGTGTTCCAAGTGCCTTAGACATATGGTCTCATTTAATCTATACAACAATGCAACAAATAGATACTTTCATTATTTCCTACTTTTCAGGTGACTTGATAAGGTCCAGAAATATCCAAGGTCCAGACTTATCCAAGGTCACAAACTCAGCAATGCCAAGGTGGGAACTCACACTAGGCTTCTGACTCCTTCTGACTGAATCATTTGGTTAAACCTGAAGAGTTCCTGGCTTCCTACAATTGGATTTCCATAAGCTTCTTTCATATCTGTGCAAAGAACCCCTTTTTTAAAAAATTTTTTAATGTTTTATTCTTGAGAGAGAGACAGAGCGAAAGCAGGGGAGGGGCAGAGAGAGAGGGAGACAGAATCCAAAGCAGGCTCCAGGCTCTGAGCTGTCAGCACAGAGCCCAACGCAGGGCTCAGACTCACTGCAAGGTCACGATCTGAGATGAGTTGGACGCCCAACCGACTGAGCCACCCAGGCACCCCCAAAGAATCTTTTTTTAATCCGAGCTGGTATGAGTGGGTTTATGTTCACTATACCCAAATATTCCCTGGCATTGGCACTGGCACTGGCATTGGCCAGACTCAGGCTTTCTTTCTCCACCCCATAATAAGTCTGTGAGTCTCAATATCCATATGTTAGATGCACTGAGTCCAAATTCCGCATTAAAACTCTGAGTCAGGGGAATTCGTGGTTCCCTGGTTTGTTCCCTCCCCAATTCTCACGTGGCAGGTGTGTCTGAGGGCACAACTTTTTGGGGGAGCGCACTTTTATGGGCACTATTTCCAGTGGGATGTGACTACTAAAATGTCAATGGACACCTGACAAGGGATGCAACTGTTGATGCTGGTTCAAATAACTGCCCTATTAAACCCTCACGTCTAATTGTATCTGTTTTGTAACCTCAAAATTTTTGTGTTAAGTGACAGCCCACAATCACATATGTCTGTGTCGCTCCATGCGATCAGGAAGGCATTTCTATGGCCTTCCTACTGTTTATTCATGTCACACCCTCACTCCCTCACTCATTCAACAAATATTTGAGTATCTGCCATGCCCCAGGTACTATGCTAGGCACTGGGTATCAACAGGTTACATTCTCTGCCCTCACAGAGGGCAATAAAGTGTAATGATATGCCAGATCACTTGTTTCTCTAATCCACAGGACAGCCACGACAAATGAAAAAAGGCACACAGGACCAGACAGAACATTTTGTGGGCATATCCAATGTAGGAGTTAAGAGTGCAGACCCTGCCGGCGGACTGCCTGGGTTCAGTCACAGCTCTGTCACTGTGTGACCTTGGATAGATTAGTTACTGAACTGGTTATATCAATTATATAACGGTTAAATGGGGATTAAAAGTGTAGCTTTGTTCATAGGGTAGTTATGACAGCATTTTAATAAATCATGTAGAACAGAACAAGTATAATACAAGTGTCCATTCAATAGAAAAAATGAGCTGTAGCCTGTTCCACCCACTGATCATAACTTAGCAACTTTGCAGCAAGCAGTAGTGCTATGACAACATGCTAACCTCAGAATCTGCAAATGGAACATAGCATGGTCAGCCCTGGGGAGGACCGGGACTCCAGATGCCAGGACCAGGGCACCGCTGCAGGAGTCTGACTAGCCTGGCCACCCCTTACCAAAGTAAAATAGAGCTTCTACAACCAGTTGTTTCTTGCTCTCAGAATCCCCACACTAAGATG
This sequence comes from Panthera tigris, assembly GCF_018350195.1. Taxonomy (NCBI): domain Eukaryota; kingdom Metazoa; phylum Chordata; class Mammalia; order Carnivora; family Felidae; genus Panthera; species Panthera tigris. Next base: position 142,374,519 of record NC_056663.1, read on the forward strand.
TTGGTGAAAGAAAATTTGCGGTGCCTGGGTGCTCAGTCAGTTAAGCATCCAACTCGATTTTGGCTCAGGTCATAATCTCATGGTTGGTGGGATCAAGCCCCACAGCAGGCTCTGTGTTGACAGCACAGAGCCTGCTTGGGATTCTCTCTCTCCCTCTCTCTCTGCCCCTCCCCCACTCATGCTCTGTCCCTCTCTCTCTCTGTCCCTCAAAAATGAATGTTAAAAAAAAATTTTTTTTAAAGAGAGAATGTAAGGTGACTTTCCTGCAGAGTTCAGTTTTCAATAAGCAGATCTTAGAAGAAAGGAGAACCACAAATTTGGAAGAAATTTTTGAAGTCAAGCTGGAGTCCAAATGTTGGACAACCCCTCTGACCGTTGGTTACCCATCCTCTCCTGGAACATTTCCATTGATGAGAATGTACATTTTTAGAGAGCCTTTCTCTTTATTTCTCATCAAGTTGCCATCAAGTTTTTTCTTTAATTGTTTCCAAACCATTTATTTTGGTTCTGGAGCAAGGATAACCCCAATTCTAAATGGTGGTCTTCAAATGCCTGGAGAAAAGGTTTCCCTCTTTTCTAATTTCTGAGCTAGTCATCACTTGACGTGAGTTATGACCCATATCCTTCAAGTTCAAAGGAGGAAACCAATAGAATCTAGACACTCAAAGGTGTGTCCGGGAAGGTTATTTTGAGAGAGGGTTCTTGAACTGCCTTTGAAATCCAATCTTGCTTCTGGGCTCTGGAGAGAAGGAAAAGACCCTGATTTCTCATTTTTATTATATCTGCAATACATTACTTCTCTCCTCAAATCCTATGGCCTAGAGAAGGGTATTGACATCAAAACTCAAACATGAGTACAATAGCATATGAATTCAGTGGAATTCAATAGGATTTTGTAGCTGAAACTTAAGCCAAATGTCTCAAAATACACCTGTCCTTGGAGAGTATGGACTTTGTACTTTCATAATAGAAACAATGGTTTGGCTGAGACAAGGCCAAGTTTTATTTTTTATTTATTTATTTTTTTAAGGCCAATTTTTAAAAAGTACACTTTTCCCTCTATATGTGTGAAGATATAGAAATGGGACCTTTTTAGGTGATAGAATTGAATACTTAGGGAGCCAAGCTTGAGAGTTTAATTCTCTTAAGAACAATCGGTTTTGATCTGAACAAAGCTGTCTTCTGTGTGCTCACATCATCCTGTATTTAAATCCCAGGTAGCAGTAATAATAAACAAATGGACAATTGCTAACCATTATGGAAAATTTTCTATGTCATTGGCACTGTGCTAAAGGCTTTACACAAATGATTTCATTGAAACCTGTCAACAGAACAGCTCAGTGAAGTAAGTCATAGGGTTCATTCAGAGGAAAAGCCAAATGCCTTCTGGTGGCCCAGAAGGCCTTGACCTCTGTCCCTCCTTACACTGGCTTCTCCTCTTCCTCACAGAAGTCCTTTATACTTTTCTCCCAGGGCCTTTGCACCTGCTGTTCTCTCTGTTTCCAGTGCTCTTCCCCAGCTCACCATAAGCCTCGTTCTCTCCCCTCCTTCAAGCCTTCTTTCAAATGTCACCTTGGTGGGGTCTTCTCCAACATCCCTCTAAGAAACGGCAATATCCCTCTCTGCCATGATATGCCTATCATATATCACACTTCCCTGCTTTATGTGTTTCCATGAAAGTTATCATTTTATAATCTCCAACACGAGTCACATATTTGGGGTTTGTTACCTGTCTCCCTTGACCAGAACGTGTGCAAAAATTTTTGTCTACATTTGTTCATGACCCTAAACCCAGCATCTAGAGGTAAAGCTGGCACATGGTAGGTACTCCATAAATATTTACTGGTTAAATTTTTTACATGGGGCAATAGGCACAGAGAGGGTAAGTGGTCCGGCTTTTTATAGAAAGAAAGACTTCTTAGGAACCCACAGTCCAGATGTCCATATCCATTTCCTTTGACCATCAGGGGCAGTACATCAGATCTGAATAATCCTTCATGACTCGAAACACACACCATCAGTCAAGAATATAAAGAAGTGTTTTACGTATGTTCTATATTCAAGAATGGCGTATATGTACGCCTGTTGGAATATCTTGCGACTCCCCTGGGACATTTTACTTGGTAAGACTGGAAGGAAATTTTAAAACGTCAAACTGAAAACGGAAGAGGATATAAAGTTCTCATGAAAATATTTTTGCAGGGTTGTACAACGGCAAGAGTGACGGCCTGTAATACTCCTTCATAAATGCCATTCACATTCAAGGATTGTTTCCCCGAGTGCCTTTTATGTGATTACATTTAACCTTCCACACAATGCAGAAATCCAATTGGCAGATGAGGAACATGCTCTAAGAGGTTGCTTACCTTCCTAACATGGCCCCATAAGTGCCAGAACTTGGGATAGAATTCTCTTGTCTCTATCTGGTGTACCTGCCCCTGTATAAACAGCTGCTGGTTAGGCTTCAGGTGTTCATCATTTTCCGGACTCTCCTATCTGGAGGAACAAACTTGGTTTTTGTAGATGGCTAATTTAATGCCTCATCAATTGAAAAATAACAAACGACAGACACTACTTCCCCTCTGTCTTTTTTAAAGGGCTACTGTTAACACAGATTCAAGAGACTCATATTGGAACACACATATGGTCACAGGAAAAGTAGCACCTTTGTCTGAAGTTCATTTCACTAACTAAACAGCCAGGCTTATAAAGCTCACGTTATTACAGAGGGAAAAATGCAGCTGCCGACAGGGTCGTTAAATGCAACAAACACCAGGAAAATCTCAAAACACCGACCACTTTTTTCTGAACCATATTTTTGCCAATTTTTTCTCCACGGCTTTGGAAACTTGTTTCCATCTCTACCCTTTTTCCAAAAAGAATTCTACCGTAGGCAAAAAAAAAAAAAAAAAAAAAAAAATTAAGACCTCAAAACCAAGTACAAATTGCTCATTTAAAGAGCAGGAATTAAGGACGTGGGGGCTTTTCTTCCTTAAAAGCTCATCATTCTGTAGAAAGAATCCGAATCCTGTCCTGATTCTTCGTGAGCAATGGAGCAGTTTTGGGTTTTGTGTTAGTTAATTTTAATTAAAAAAAAGGGGGGGCACCATTCTTGAGAAGCTGTTGCTACGAGACTTCCTGAGCCTCAACAGATGGCCACAGAGCGGTTCTCAGCCCTGAGCTCTGGGCTGTGAAGCCCTTCACTCAGGCATACCATTAACATTCCTGAAATACCTTTGGAGGCGATGCGGGCCAGCGCCCTCAGACTGGCTCACCCGCAGCTCCTGGGCTGGCCTCCCTTGTCAAGGGGCCCAGGCTGAAATCTGTTGTAAACGAATGATCAGGCCTCTCTAGGAAAAGGCCAGAGCAGAGAGGTTGCTGTCCTTCTCTGTTAAGCTTTGGACAAACATTAACAACAAATCCCTGGGGTCGTGAGTTGTTTGGGTGAGCACGTGGGCACACATACATGTGCACAAATACATGTACACATGTGTGCACATGCACATGCACGCACACTACCCCCCATGTCCCATTCACTTCCTTGTTTGTAAGCCCCTGACCCCCTCTCCCAGCCACAGAGTGATCCAGTTAAGACAGCAGCATAGTTTTGGACTGAAGCATTTTTAGTGCCCAGACAGAACTGCTGAGAGGTTTAGGGCTTTCTGATTTCTCTTTTGACAGAAAGACAGAAAAGGAAGGTGCAGCGCATAGGATTTGAGTTTCTACATCCTCGCTAGTTTCTTGGTGCTATTGGACAAGTCATTCCCTTTCATCACCTTTCTCTCTCTTCCCAACTGCCATGATGATACTGACCTACATGCATCAGATGGAGGGATTAATGAGGCGTGTTTAATAAACAACCTAGAAACCACTGCATAAATATCAGGTCAGTAAGACCAGCCTCCACTGCTGCCAGGGAAAAGATAAGGCAGGGACTTGGGAGACCGGACCTCGGGGTCCGAGTGCCGGGACCACCCCCCTGAAGGGCTGGTCTGGAATGCTGACCACAGTTATTGGAGGAAAAGGTCTCCTGGTAGCTTTATTGGTCAGTGAGGAGCTTTGGTACTTGGAAAAAAACAAGGATTCTAAACAGCCATAGCTTTTCAGGGTGGGGCTCATTTAAATTCTATCCCCAGAGCTGTCGCTTTAAAACCGGGTCTGGACTGTACAAGAAAAGTCCTACTTAAAGTATCTGACGCCAGTGCTCACTGGATCACTTGACAGAACATCAGAGCAGTCCCGAGTTTCAGTTCACAGAAGTTTTTTAAAAGCTTTTTGCCCAATGATATCAGATAATAAGCTACAAATACCACACAGTCTCCATCATTTGACATTTATTTTTTAGTCCTGTCTGCCCAACTAAGAGGCCTGACACTGCTTAAGCTCCTGCCTTCCAAAACCATCCATTTGTCCTGAGGAATGGTCTCCCCTTTGTCTCCCAAATGTGAACATTAGGATTGCTGGAAAGGTGTTTTTTGTTTTTTGGGATTTTTTAATGTGCCTTTTAGAGGTTTGGCCTAACAAGGAAGGCCATTTTTTTTCCTATTAACCAGCTACCTATAGAGGAGTAGACATGAAAAGCTGCTTCTTTTTCCATGTGTCTGGAGCTAAGGACCCAGCTTGTTTGTCTGTCGCTGTGGCCACAGCACATTGAGCAAAGGGAACTTTCACCCAGCTGTTCTGGCTTCTGAGCTCACAGGCCTGCCCAGCTTAGCAAAGTCAGGGGCAAAAGGCTGAGATCAGGGCCATTCAGAGGGAGGGAGGGAGGAAGAGAACAAGAGGGGGAGGGAGAGAGGTGGCTGACGTAGGCAGCTTTCATTTGCATAACTGAATGTTTCAAGCAGAGCCAATGGGACACACAATGTGTGTCTGGGAGGGGGAGGCTGAGTGTGCTCTATTATGTCCCATTGTGTGTTGTCCACAACACCAGAAGGGACCTTCACCATGCTGCACTGGAGGGAGTCAGGCAGGCATTCCACAGTTGTAGAAGGGATACTTTTAAAAATTGTCACCGGAGAAAAAATGAATTTAAGGTATTAATTCCCTGTCCCAATCTAACTCTCTAACGCTATTGTTCTTGGGATGAAATGTATGCGTGTGTGTCTTTAACAACTGTGTTAAATTACATTTTTGGGGGTCCCCGAATACTGTGCAGATATGTACAATGGCTTTCTATGTGAATGTGAAATGTGGGGTTTCCATGACTTCATTTTTAACCAGAAATAAAGAAGTTTTTCGACTAACTCTGTCTGCCTGTCTGTACCTTTTTAAATCACTGGGGTTTTTATGAATAGTGTTTTGTGGGGATTTTTTTAAAGATCATGATTAGAGCTAAGATAATATTTGTCCTCCTCCATACAAAAATGACTTGTCCTTGCCCCAGGAAATCATCTTTGGTTTATACACACTCTAGGTTGTAATTCCTAAGGGAAGGTAGATTTTTGAAATTTAAATCGATGCTGAATACACAATATTTATTTAGCTTTCCAACATCCATTTCTCCTTTAACTCCCTCGACATTTATAAATTTACTTGGCATCTACCTCTACCTACCAACCAATCTAATTTTTCAATTATCATCAATCACCTGTGCTATTTGCACACACATAATATTTAAAATGGGGTGACCACACCCCACCCCATGGGTAATGTTATTCTTGATGCTTTCATTCACCAAAGCAGTCATTTTTAGTACTTATATTCAGTATTACTACTGTGCTGAATGTATTAGAGGAAAGTGTTTTTAGAAAAACAAGGTAGCTAACAGATGAGAAAGATGGAAATTTCCAACTGGCTACAAACATGGCAAGAAAAAGACATATTTCAGGATAATTGACATAGCTTGCGAGGGAATGGTTTCTGAATGCTTGTCTGCTTTTCCACCACCTCTATCTGTACTCTCCATTATTGTTTACTACTTGAACAAATCATTCTGAGTTGGTGAATTAAGAAAGCTTTGTTTCATGGACGGTGTTTATATCTTTGGAGTTAATACAGTGGGAAAAGTAGTCTCAGAACCTCTTTGGATTTATAAATGGACCTTCACCCACTTGTAGAAATTTCTTATTAAAAATATCAAAATCAAAGGGAAAATCACTTCCTCCCTATCACAACAAAACAGGCCAGGGGGTAAACACTAGTCCCAAGCCACTAGTCTTTTTGCCAACCTTGAATTAGTAAACCCGAGCATTATTACATGTATGCTGATAGCTGCCCAAGAGGGGAGACAGGATGGTCCCTGAAGTATCTGTCAATCAACTTACAAGGCAAATGAAATCAGAACAGACCTTAATATTCGTAAGCATGTCACTGTTGCTCGAATTTAGGTGCTTGAATTTAGAAACTGCCTTTTTCTCAAACATCAGGATGGGCGAAGAGAGCCAAGCAATACAATCAAACCCCTCACGGAAGTGAAATTCACTAATTCTACCTTGTTGAACAAACCTTAGAAAGAAAAACTGCTTTCGTTATCGCAAAAGGAAAAGTTAAAGACAGCCTTAAAAATAAGTGGTAATTAGAATCAGATTATAAATTCTGGGGTTGCATAATTGAAAGGAGCCAAGATACTCAAACTGACTTTATCTTATTGTATGAGCTGGCATGTGTATTTGCTGGCCTTAATTAAAAGTTACTTTATTCTATCATCACTTGGGCTTCTCATCAAATAGGAAGGAGTGCACAGTGAGATGTCAACTGCCTGCAAGGGTCACAACAACTTGTCGAGTACCCCCTCTCCCCATTTAGATCTTTATTTATGCCTTCGGATCACTTTGCCAACGCATCTGACAGCCGAATAACATAGTGATTTCACCATAGAGGTCTAAACTAAACAACGACCCTGCCTCTTTCATTTACCTTCCCAATACTGGCATTTCTGTCAAGATCAATGTAGAAATAATGTCGAGAAATATCTGGTTTAAAATGGACTTACCTTAAGGACGTCTAGGCCGGCAGGTCCGTTGTCCTCAGTTATCTGTTGAACACCTCTGTCCAGCATGACACTGGGCCATGCTGGCCTGCCAAGGGGGCTCAGTGGCTTGGGGGAAGGTGACCTAGAGGCACGATTCTGGCACAGAAAGAAGCCACGGGCACCAGCCCCAGGAAGGCCAGAGCTAAGACACAGGTGTTTGACACCACCGAGGCACCTCTGCTCGGAACCTGCAATCAAACGGCTGCCCTGATTAGGCAAGTACAAAAGGCAGTTCAGATTACTACCCTCCTCCCAACCAATTGCCAGCCAGCCTGCCTGACAGCAGCAGGCCCCCTGTCGTAAGGGGAAGTACACGCGGCCAGAACCTGAGAACCGGTTTCTACGGCGGCGGCCAGGTCCCGCGTGCGCTCCCGCCCTGCACGCTGGAGAAGCTGTTTGTCAGACTGTTGTAAGGAGAGCTTATGGTAACTGGCAAGCCATCTCCTGCCCTTCCCCAAAGAGTGTCTCTCCAGGTCCTTTGACCCATAAACACCACGCACCCTGAGTACAAAGTGAAGGTAAGGAAGAATGAATGGCTTTGGTAGCTTTAACCACTGAGTGCCCCTGTCTGCTCCCTCCCTCCCCTTGCGATTCTCCACTAGGGTTTCTCTGCAGCTGCATAAGTTCAATTTTTAATTAGTTATGCTTTGTGCAAGCAACAGTTTCTCATAGAAACTAGGAGAAGGCAAGGGAGAATCAAATAAGAAGAAAAATCTTTCCACAGCTCTTGTGTCCAGCAATAAAATTCAATATTGTAAAAATCACCTCCGACAGAAAAATGTACAAACACAGTGCTTATAAAGCAAAACAATGACATTACAGCACTGCGTTTTAAAATTCAGCACAAGTGAAGTGCCGTGGAGTTCACCTTTGTGGATGGAGTCCTAACAGGTTTCCTAAACTACAACCAGCTAAAGGAATTTTGCTTAAATCTATCATCTGAGCCTCTGAGGTCACAATCCTTTGCAGCTGTATGGAGAAGTAGTGCTTGATTCAAGTTTTGGTATTTGCCCCAGACTGTACGGGTCAGCTTAACAGTAACCATAGACACAAAGAGACAGAAAAGGAATAGCGCACACAGAAAAAGCCAGTCTTCAAGTGTGTCTGAGTGTGCGGGTATGTAAATGCATTTTCATCAGTTTACAGCTGCTGTGGTGGGAAAAAACAAATTATAGGATCCACAGCTAATCTGTGAACCTTGCTAAAAACTTGTAAGAAGACTTTTAATTTTTTAGGTGTGGAAAAAAAGAAGAGGGAAAGGGAGCATGCCCCCAGAGATCTGCTCGCGCGTGCACATGCGCGTGCACACACACACACACATTCAAACAACAGAAGTCTGAAATCACAGAAAGCATTACAGTCTAAATACAGTAGTAATCTCCATTCTGGACACCAAGAAAGTCTAAAGAATCCCTGAAGGTGTTGCTACATTTCAAAGGTGAGACTAATTTTATTTAAAGACAGTTCCTGTATTAACAAGAAGGGCTGTCTCTCCAGACTGTTCCACTTGAATTCCAGAGCTATTTATGTATCTATACTGTGAATTCTAAGGAAATAGGATTGAGGCAAGTGCAAGATGGGAACAGTGGTCAGGATGGGGCAGAAAATCATCTTGCAGAAGACAGACATCCCACTGGATCACGTACCACATGCGTTCTTCCCAAAGTCGCCAGCTATCCTTTTAAGAAGACAAAATCCTTACCCCGGTTTTGTTTTCCTCCCCTACTCTATAACCTCCCCAAACACCACAACTGAATTGCACCTCCTTCCGTCCTAGGCTACCCCCACCAAGCCAGAGGTCAAGAGCAGCCGGGCCACAAAATTCATTTTGAATGTGTCAAATTTAATGATCTCCTGCCGCTGACCAGGAGCTTGCCTCTGCAGCACAGAATGACAACTGGCTACTCTTGACATCTGTCTATCACAATCACCCATCTAATATGGGAATGCTCTTCCCTCAAATGGCAGAACACTCAACAATGGTTTAAATGAGCCAGATGTCTCCTCCCTCTTCATTTCACCAGGGTTTTCCTTCTAGTCCTGCTCTGCCCAACCCCAGCTCACTTCAAACCCACTCTCCTCTAACTTCGCTGTGGCAACATCCTCAACAGATTAGTGGCTCCGGGGAACTGTGGACATTGTGCAAGGTCTTCATGGCTGCTTTGTTACATTAGAAGAGAAGATTTCTCCATGTGGTTCTTTACAGAAGCTAAAACAAGCAGGCAAGTAAAAGAAACAATTATTACTGAAGCACTGAATCACCTGCCTTTTCACAAATTATGAGATGAATAAGGGAATTGCTGTTCTATTTACAAAGAATGGAAACCTATGTAGTACTAGACTGAACCACGTTAAACTGTTGATATTTGACCACTTTTGGTCTACTGCAATAGCAATTTCATGTGAGCCAACCTGTAGTTGAACTACAGCTAAGTACTACACAACTAGTCGATAGTTACTATGTTGCATTCTCTAATCATCACCACAATTCCATAAATACTATGATTATTGTTACAGCTTCACAGATGAAGAAATGGGGGGCTTGGGGAGGTTGAGGAATATGTTGAAAATGCCCAGCTCGCAAGCAGCCGAGCTGGGATTCACACTGTGGCAACGTGACTTTTCAGAGCCCATGCTCTGAACCACCAACCTCCGCAAAGGAGAATCTGAATTCTGATTTTGGTATTCACTTAGCTTCGTGACCCTGGACCAGTTACTAAACTTCTCCAAGCCTCTGTGTCCTCTCCTTGGAAATAGGACTGATAATAGAATCCATCTGATGTGAGGACCAAACACAATAATTAATGTAAGTGAAGCACTTAGCACTGTGTCTGGCCCTCGGGAAGAGCTCAAATGTTACCTAATAGCAGTGGTATGGGCGGGATGATCACTCTCCCACCTGCCCCAGGACCAGAAGGGAGACAGCACACGGTGTGTCCCCATCACCCTTTGCCATGGTCCGGTGGCCACTCATGGGCAGAAAGACAGTGGAGTCTGGGGTCCTCCGGTCTGGAAGTGACACCCGTCATAGTCAGCACACATTACTTCGGCGTGTAGGAAGTTCTTCACACAAAAGCGTACACCAGCTCCCCCTCGTTTAGAAGAGAGAGCACCCACGCCAGGCCGTCCCCTCACAGACGCCCCTGGTAAAGTCTGCTCTCAGCCCCGTCTTCTATTTCCTGCTTACTCTACTTCAGATTTCTGTTGAGAATCTGAAACCCTTTCACAAACACCTTAGACTTCTCATTCATTTCCTACCTCGCTTCTTTGGCAATCAGCGGTACAGGGTTATGCAATCCGTGTTTGAAGACACATTGATGGTCTAATCTAGAAGCAGTGCTATGGAACCCAGAAGCGGAGGTTGGGCTCTCCCTTCTGGTTCTGCCACTGACCTGCTAAGTGACCTTGAACAAGCCACTTATCGTCTCTGGGCTCTAGTCCTCACTCTAATCCTAAGGACATCACTAAGTGTCCTTCCAGTACTAATGTCTGCGGTAAAGAGAGAATAAAAGAATACTAGATGAGATTTTAAAGGAATATGGGATTTTTATTTTTCCTTTTCTCTAAAAGCTAGTACATCTACTCAGGGACATCCTATTTTCTTCTGTTTACCTTTTTAAAAACAAGCCCACAGGCAGGAGAGTTTTATGTTACTCTTGATAACTCAAGATAGAGAGCCTTGATCTTAGAATGCCAGATTTCCACTGGTATTTTTCCTTAATGATTTGCACATGTCCCTGTGGGGTGCTATTTGCGGTTAGAAATGGGGATCTGTGGAGAAAAAGCCTCACAACATAAAGTAGAAAATGTGGTTTCCTTACTTATTTTCAATTTCTTTTTGGCTATGAATCATAGTTACACTGTTCTCCAGAAGTGTAAGTTAGACTCATCCATGTGTAAGGTATTTGATTGCCTGGCACTTAGCTGCCAGGCCTTATATTTTTATGATATGCTCCAGAGCTCGAAGTACTTTTTACAGAGTATGCTTTCATTTCTATATTATTTTATTTTTAATCTTTTAGTTCGAGCACAGCTGACACACAATGTTACCTTAGTTTCAGGTGTACAACCTAGTGATTCAACTTCTCTCTATGTTGTGCTACACAGAGTATGTTTTTAAAAATTAAAAGCTTGTCCTCAATACTCCCGGGAGGAATTGAAAGAATTTTATGAATGGAGGCGATAGAAACAATCTCTTGGCCTCTGGCCCGCTTTCTTTTCACAGAGCACTCACCACCTTCTAACATACTGTATAACTTATATACATATCGTATGTATTGTTCATTTCCTCTGCTCTCAAGAATGTCAGCTTTGCAAGGGGAGAGACATTTGCTTTAATCGTGGCTGACTCCCAAGCATCTAGAGCAATGACTGACATATAGTGTATATTCAATAAATAAATTAAACTTTATAAAGTCACATAAATAATTCAAGTAGAACCCTGTATATCTCACTTTTAGAAGTCACACTCTTTCAGGGTGCCTGGACGGCTCAGTTGGTTAAGCGTCCGACTTTGGCTCAGGTCATGATCTCACAGGTTGTGGGTTCGAGCCCCACAGTGGGCTCTGTGTGACAGCTCAGAACCTGGAGCCTGCTTCAGATTCTGTGTCTCCCTCTCTCGCTGCCCCTCCCCTGCTCGTGCTCTCTCTCTCTCTCTCTCTCTCTCTCAAAAATAAATAAACATTGAGGGGCGCCTGGGTGGCGTAGTCGGTTAAGCGTCCGACTTCAGCCAGGTCACCATCTCGCGGTCTGTGAGTTCGAGCCCCGCGTCAGGCTCTGGGCTGATGGCTCGGAGCCTGGAGCCTGTTTCCGATTCTGTGTCTCCCTCTCTCTCTGCCCCTCCCCCATTCATGCTCTGTCTCTCTCTGTCCCAAAAATAAATAAAAAAGGTTGAAAAAAAATTTTTTTTAAATAAATAAATAAACATTGAAAAAAACTTCTTAAAAAAAAAAGGAACTCACACTGTTTCATTAGAAGGAAGTGTAGGTCACACTGGCAAGGATAATTATGATGACCAAGGTGATGATGATGCATGAGGCGAAAAAAGTAAACTTTTGTGGAGTTCAGAATTAGTTAAGCTCAACTCTGCAAGTTCCCACATAGAAGTTGCAGGCTAAAAGAAAACTGGGCAGGGAGCCTAAAAAGAAACTTAATAAGCTCAGTTTCTCTTTTCTAGCCCATTTTTGTTTAATTTCATGGGAAATTATCTTTGCTGGAGAACTCCATGTGTGTCTAAAGGAGTCAGCTCCTTGAGGACACTTTAAGGAAAGCGGACACGCCCCCAGCTGAGCCACGCTCACTTTGTACTTAAACATTTTTTATCCCAGTCTGACCGCACACCAACATCAAGGTTGATGAGATCATGCCTGTAGGCCTCTGAGAGTCATAAAAGATGTCAGTTAAGTCCAAAGTATTAATATACAATATCTTCCCGGTATAGTAATTGTAGGACAGACATAAACCAGCAATCAGAAGGCATGACATTTTTCACTGCTGGTCTTAATCATGCGAGTCACACTTTTCAATTTAAATTCTGAATCTCTTGTGCTCCCTTTGACCTTAGGGTCTAACACGCCACAGGAACATATCAGTCCTGTTCATTTTTCTCTCTTCCCATTCTCTGGTTCTTTGGGGAAACCTAGGTATTTACTCACAAGAATGTTAGTGGCCAGAAGGTAGCAAGGCACGGCCTTAAGCTCAGTCACACCTTCAAAGTCCCAACACCCCAGATAGGGAACCCCAAGTGAACATTTAGTGCTAAGAATAACAGGTAGAGGAATTACATTTGGGTTCACATTTTACCGTAGGGATGAAAAGAATTCAGAAGAAACAGCATTGTAGAACACAAATGACAGCATTATTGATGAGTCGTTTCAAGTTCTAGGAAAATTACACAGCTAACGTAAAAAATGAATGAGGTGTAAAGGTAACAGCAAATATCAGTTACATTTACATACTTACATATGTACTTAGTTTATCAGCAGGGTGCTTACTATGTATCAGGAAGGATACTAAGTACTTTACATATTTTGTTTTAACTTCCAACAACCCTACTTGGAAAGTACTATTATTATAATACCTACATTAGAGCTAAAGCGTCTCAGGCACAGAGAGTAAAAATTTGCTCAAGGCGGGGCACCTGGGTGGCTCAGCTGGTTGAGCCTCTGACCTCCGCTCAGATCATGATCTCCGGGTTTGTGAGCTTGAGCCCCGCATCGGGCTCTGTGCTGACAGCTCAGAGCCTGGGGCCTGCTTCGGATTCTGTGCCTCCCTCTCTTTCTGCCCCTCCCCTGCTTATGCTCTGTCGCTCTCTGTCTCAAAAATAAATTAAAATTAAAAAAAAAATTTTTTTTTACTTGTCCAAGATCACAGAAGTAGCAAGTGGTGGTAACAGGATTTGAACCCAGGCAACCTGACTTGAGAATATATGCACTTACACACTACTGTATATGTTAGACTCGTTATGACTTAGAAACGCGATGTGTACAATGTTTAGGAATCTGGGACGTTTTTCCAGCCAGCAGATTTCTCCTTAGGGAGAATATGCCATACCACCCCCAGCCAGATATCAGCAGAGAAGATCAGTTCAATGGCGCCAGCCAGCAGTAACGAGAGAGGCTGTCAAGCAATTAGCCTGACGATAATTTGGTATAATAAAACCGGCTTCAAATCATAATTTAAACAGACAGTGTGGAGAACATTTTCCCTTTCTCTTTCCCTATCCTCCATCTTGTGCCATAGTACAAAGAGGCAGTTTGGATCACAGTGAGGCTAGTGAACCCACATGCCTTGAAACGAAATGTGACAGGAGACACACAGGAGCAGGCAGTCAGCACCTTATGTAGGGGTTTTCACTCACTTGGCAAACATTTCATGAGGGCTCACCAGAGTGGGCACTGGAGAGGTCAGAAAGAGCAAGACGCCATAATTCCCTGCCTTGGTTTAGTATTAGAAAGTGTCAACCATCCCTCTCCTGGAAAAGACTCAGTCTGGACAAGGGGCTGGAGATGGAAAAAGATAGCTAGCCAACCTGGGTTTGGGTACCAGGCTGGCAAACTCAAATGCCTACTGGGCCAGGCAGAGTAAATGGGCAAAACGGCGGGTGTAAGATCATAGGAAGCTGTGGGGCCCCACCTCACCCGAAATGGGTACACAGAGTTCCAAGCCACTACTTCCAGATCAGATGTTTTGCCAGAAGACAGAAAGCCAGATTCTTACGTAAAACATTCAAATTTTGAACACAGATGAAACAAATGTTTGCAGGCCAAATATTTCCACAACATGTAGTTTTCAAATTCTGCCAAAGAACTTAATTAAATTCACTGAGTAGCATTTTAAAAATAAATTTGCTTTCATAGTAGATTTGGAATATGTAGACCTTCTGACCCTTATGGACCCCTCATTCAAATCATTTTTAAAATTTGTATTAAGATGTGTAGCATAGACATAGCATAGGTTGTGTAACATGCACTAATCTTATGTAAATGGTAAAAATGATAGTGAATATTTCCAGCTTCTGCATAAGGTTCCTTCTAGAATTTTCCAGCCCTCCACTTTTGACTTCCATCATTAATTTGTTTTGCCTGTTATTGCCTTGTTCAAATCTTAATCACAAGAAATTGATAACAGATTTAGTTGCTTCAGGTCTGAACAAAATAAAATTGGATTTAAACAAATGAAGGTACAACCAAAAAGAATCATGGTAGACCCAAATCAAGGAGTCCACTAACTTAGCCAAGGACTTCTTAAAGTTCCACACATCTAGGGGCGCCTGGGTGGCTCAGTCAGCTAAGCATCCGACTTTGGCTCAGGTCATGATCTCACGGTCTGTGAGTTCGAGCCCTGCATCAGGCTCTGTGCTGACAGCTCGGAGCCTGGAGCCTGCTTCAGATTCTGTGTCTCCCTCTCTCTCTGCCCCTCCCCTGTTCATACTGTCTCTCTCTGTCTCAAAAATAAATAAACATTAAAAAAAAATTAGAAAAAAAATTTAGAAAAAAAAAAGTTTCACACATCTATTCTTTCCAATACCTAGCATTTTCTATGTGAATACCATATGCCAAGTATGTACTTGTCACTCTGTACAGAGTATCTCATTTAAGAATTACAAAAATCCTCTGAGATACAATTGAGAAAAAATCTATACCTACTGTACAGCTAAAGAAAACCAGACTTGCAGTAGGTTCTGAGCTAGATCCATGGCCAGTACAAAGGCAGGGCTGTTACAAAGCCCAGGTATTTATCCACTGGACTACACAGCCTCCCTTAAAATTAGTAAATGGTGTGTTTTCTTAACTCTTCCCTGAGAGTGTGACACACTCCAATTCTTAACCAGGAGCATAATGAACCTTATCCAGTTTCGAATCTGACTAGGAATTCATGCTTCACATTATAAAGATTGGTAATGGTTGTAGAGGTATTGAAAGCCAATGTTTATCATGTAGGTCCCACATGCTTTACTGACCGAGTCAGCCAGGAACCCCACAGATACTTTTATTTTTAAAACAACTGAATGAACACAGTAAGTAAATATATATGTGTATATATAATGTGTGTGTATTACACATTGTGTGTGTGTGTGTGTGTGTGTCAGCTACCTTTTATTAGCATATGTCCTACCTAGCTTTATTTACCTAATTTCCTGGGACTCATGAGAACAGTGTCTTGTACAAATGTAGTCCTGAGACAGGAGGCAGATTTGGATGTTTAAAGATTTTTCTCTTGGGAAATTTGTGCAGCATGGAAATGGGATTAGAACTTCCTATAAGAGGGGCTTCCTGGTGATGACTGGACTGCAAAGGAATTGCAGAGAACTTGTTTTGAAACTGTGTTCTGCGTAGCAGACTCTTTGTTTTCACTTAGGAGCGGTTCTCATTAGTTTTTTAACAATATTGAGAAAACGTGAACTGTTTATAGCAAAGAATATTATTTTACTGGGTGCGCAACTCACGTATATATTTTTGGGAGGTGGGCGGGCATCGAAAGCCCCGTCATCTGCCAATACCAACTGTTCATGGCTACCTGTAGAGAAGGCAGGCTTATTCACCTGAAACCAAGTGATTGGAAGAGTAGAACAGTAAGAGGACTTACGAGGCCTTCTATTCAAACCAGTGGACAGAACTACCAGGCCCTTCCCAGTGGCTCATCCTTTCGGCAAATGGGAAGAAGTTGAAGGCTTGCCAATACTTTTTAGCTACACGGATATAGGCCACTAGGGATTCATTTACGCCCAACGCATTTTAGCCTCAGATATGCAAAAATTTCAAGTATATGTTACTTTTTATCTCAATAGCCACACTGAGAGCAACTATCCTGTTTGACTCGCTTCTTCCTACATTTTAGGTAGCTCAGAAACTCGAGTAAGATCTGGTAAAACACCCAGATTTCCCCAGAGCATCTGTTCCAAAATTTACATCTGAACTCTCAGATCCAGGATTATGTTCCATGGGCAACCTGCTGAGTTAGCCTCGCGACCTTTCCTCAAATCAATACCTGTTAAGCCATTTTTAACCCACTTTTTAATTTTTGCTTTAGTCGTGGTATTATTTTTTTAAATTTTATTTTTAAGTAAAATATTTTAATTGTGGTGAAATTCACATAACATAAAATTTACCATCTTAACTGTCTTTAAGGGTGCGGTTCAGTGGTACAAAGCACAGCCCACCATCCTGTTCAGGATTCCTTTCATCTTATAGAACTGAAGCTCTGTAACCATAAAACAATAACTCCCCAGGCCCCTCTCCCCCACCCTCCAGGCCCTGGCAACCACCATTCTACTTTCCATATCTATGAACGTGGACTACTGTTCCCATAAGTGGAGCAGACAGTATTTGTCTTTTTGTGCCTGCTCGTTTCATTTAGCAATAACGTCCTCAAGGGTCGTCCACGCTGCAGCATGGAATTTCATCGTCTTTAAGACTGCAAACTCCTTGTTTTTAACTGTAAAGTGTTTCCAGTTTCTCTAGCAAGTTAATAAATCAACTAGATGGAGGAGGAGTACTTGTGTGTTTAATAAGACTTTAGGCTTGGATACCAGAAACGAAGGGGGTGATCAAATTTGTTGAAATGCTGAAAGCTGTGGTTCTTCACGGTGCATCAGAATCACCTGGGAAGCTTGGTAAACCACCGGCTGCTAAGCCCAAACCCTAGAATATCGGGTATAGTATAGTAGTATCTAGAGTGGGGCCAAAGACCTCGAATTTCACAAGAGTTCCTGGTCAGTGAACCATGCTTTTGAGAACTGCTGTAACCTATTGGGGGGCGGGGGGGAGGTAAACCTGAAGGATTCCAACACCAAATATTTGCCACAGTGCAAGAAGGCTACGCCTCCCACCTAAGATAGGAGGCACAGAGCAGAGTAAGAATAGTGAGAAAGTCCAGTCCTTGCAATCCCAGGGTATTGTGGGAATGAAGGGTAGAACGTGGCAAGTCAGAACAAAGCTGTGGGGACCACATCTGCTTTCGCCTCTCTGGCCTCAGGGAGAAGATGGCAAGCACAGGAGGTGAGTGAGGGGGATATTTAGGAAGCTGGGGACTCTTGGCTCCATCACTCCCTTTGAGGCTCTAGGGAAAGGTCACCGTGAGGAGTGCCTGGCCCACCTCAATCTAGGCAGACGTGAGATGCCAGCCAGTAGACTTGGAATGAGCGGCTATGAAGGTGTGAGATGATCCTGGGGCAGACCCCTGGGCTGGGCGTTGCTGAGATGGGGGAACTTGGCAGACGCTGTGTCTGAAGCGAATGAGAACACAGCAGACTGAGTCTGCCAGTGGGAGTTGCTAGCAATCCCCAGGGGCAGGGCTCACGCCAGCTCTGAACACAGTGAGCGGGAAGACCATGGACACAGCCAAGACACCAGCGGACAGCGTGCTCAAAGACCTGCACTCGTTACTGCCCCAAGCCCTCAGACACTATTTTGGCAAAGCAGCCAGGCAGTTGAAACAAAAGATGACATCTGAGAAAGAGGGCAATGTATGTTAAGAGACTGAGCATTACCTCAAGGGACTATTCCAGCCATTAGACCAGCCTAGCTTCTAATTTGGCTGGGATGAAACTTTATATTGTTTTGTTTCCTTGCTAACCAGCAGGTATGAGTTTGTGAGGAAGACCAGATTAAGTTCTGACAGAGTAAAGAATCACAGTTTTAAAAATTTTTTTAAAATATTTATTCACTTTTGAGAGAGAGAGAGAGAGAGAGAATCAGCAGGGAAGGGGCAGAGAGAGAGGGGGAGACACAGAATCTGAAAGCAGGCTCCGGGCTCTGAGCTGTCAGCACAGAGCCTAAGGCGGGGCTTGAACCCACCAGCCGTAAGATCATGACCTGAGCTGAAGTAGGAGACTTAACCAACTGAGCCACCCAGGTGCCCCAAGAACCGTGTTTGTGTTTTTTTTTTCTTCCTGTATGTCTAAGTTATCATTTGACTAGGGTTGTTAGGTAAAATCAGGGACATACTTTTACTAAAAAATTGTTATCTGAAATTCAAATATAACTGGGCATCCTGCATTTTGATTCGCTAAATGTGTCAGCCCTGCATGTGACCTACTACGATGTGCATGCATGTGGTTTTTAGAACATCCCCTTCCCCCACTGCTTACTTCAGTCCACAAATCTCAATCGTTACACGGTCTCATTATTGCACCACTTGAGGGCAACTGCCAAAGAGTTAAATCCCAATTTGTGAATCCTGGGTTTCAAGCTTGTGTTATTATTTCAGAAACAGTGGAGTAGCAGAGAACTAGCTGAGCATAAAACTCCCCCTGTAGACAATCTACAAAGGGGCAAATTCAACCTGAGACATACCAATGGCTTTCTTTTCACTGTGAAAAGAAACATTCATTTAGATGAATGTCCATCCAAACACGGACATTCACATTTGAATTGTTATAATACACCTGTAAATGATTTCCAAAATTGTGAAATGAGCAAGCATTTCAGCTATTCCGTGAGGATATATGATGTATCCTCTAACCCTCAGCTCCAGGGCACAGTTTCTGGCCACTCCTCAGAGCTGTGTCAGCCACACAGGCTGACATGGCCAAGGTCAGCCTTTTGAGGTTGAGGTCACCTTGTGCCCATGACTTGAAGGCTTCTAATGAGAAGACCCACCTATCTATCCATGGCTCCAGCCAATGTGTCACAGAGATAACATCATATTGATTACCTGCAAAATCACTTTTAAAAATATGAATAATAGTTTTATTACTGCTATTTGGTATTAGGGTAAGATTATATTGTTCTCAAAAGACTTCAGCTGTTCTTAGCCATGTATTTAGGGCTTGGCTCACCTCCAGGAAGGTTCTGAGAAAGGGAGAAAGGGAAAGGTAAGTTCGAATGAGGAACCAGGAAAGAGGTGTGGAGGAACGATTCCTAGGTGAGGAAAAATTTGAGCCAGACGGGGTGGACGTGCAGAGAGCAGTGGGTCCTGAAACAAGGAGATTCATTAGGGTGCTGGCAAGAACAGGGCATAAAGACAGATTTCATCTTCTCTAGAAGCTGGATCAGACCTCAGTTGAGTCACTCTGCAATGGATGGAGTTTGCTAGGGCTACGTGTCAGTACTCATAAAGCTAGCACTTAAACCCAGCATTATTTTTCCACCATCTACTATGTGGGAAAGAAGTGATACACGCTCCATGCTCTCTTACAAAATGATGAATGTGCCAACATTTCCATATTAAACAAGTGTCATAACCATTTAAAAATTACAGAACAAGTTGTGATCGGAATCAAGCGGTGGGGTGTGTTGTTTTGGGGGAAAATAAAAATGTTGGGCTGTACTGATTTTTTTTTTTTTAGTTTATTTATTTAGTTTGCAAGAGAGAGAGAGAGAGGCAGAGAGAGAGGGAGAGAGAGAATCCCAAGCGGGCTCCACACTGTCAGCACAGACTCCAACACAGGGCTCCATCTCATGAACCGTGAGATCATGACCTGAGCCTAATGAAATCAAGTGTCAGACATTTAAGCAACTGAGCCACCCAGACGCCCCTGTATTGATTTCTTAAAAACCATAAACCCCCCCCATCACTTCTCCCTTCTTGCTGTGTTTCTCCCATTTCCATCTTGACTGGCATGTGAACTTGATCCCATCAAATGAGTTAGACAAGATGGGAAGGTTAATTTATTTAAGGGAATGCGAATCAACACTGCAGGGCAAACAAAAGGCACCAGTGTGCGACTGTCTTTAAAGCAAAACAAATAAAAGCAGTGGCAGAATCAAACTGTGGTCACCCAGAGGCCAAAGAATCCATGTTGTTTCAGGGGTTTGAGCAATTACCGAAAACCAGCTCCTCTGAACACCTACTGGCTTAAACGTTGGGGCTCTTGTGTCAGATGGACTGGAGTTCAAATCCACACTTAATAGATGTGCCCCCTTGGCCAGGCTGCACGATGGAAAGTCTGGTTCCTGGCCTATTAAAGTAGCATAATAATAACACCCATTTCATGGGTTGTTGTAAGAATTAAATGGGAGGATGAAATGCTTGGAACAGTCAGAGCCAACAAGTGAGAGCTTTCTAGAATTTTCTATCTAAAGGCAGCAGGCAAACTCGTAAAGCAGAATTGATTCCTATATCTGATCTGAATTAATCCACATCTTCAGAACCTACTATGAATCTTACAAATGTGACTGCCCAGTTGGTCCAGTTCAACCACCTTATGTAAATTCAGCGTCAAGTGCCCCCACTCTTTTATCCTCTTTCCTGAATTTTGGGATGTTAATCCCAAGAAAATTTAATTCTAATACCACCCACGTCGTCTGCATTTAGGGGACAAGACAGGGGTGTCCATGAATTATTACACAAAAAGAAAAGACCTCTCACTATTGGAGGGCTGTTCCAAAAGGGTTAAGGGTAAGTCAGCCTTTTCGGAACATTTTACAGAAAGGTCTCAAACTTAAATTTGCAACAATATGATGCCTTGTAAACTGACATGTTTGTAAAGAGGAAAAATGCAAGACAGATTAAATAAAACAAAACAAAATACTGTGGGTCTTAAATTCCTGAACATGAGTTTATTTTTCTGTTCGTTAGTATCTCGTAAAATGACCTGGAGTTTTTGACCTCTGCCCCTGACTTTGAGACAGTGATGGAAAGGGGATGACGAATCAAGAAGCAAAGGTTGAAAGGGCCCTTAATCCAAACACTGCTGGTCTCAGTAGGGATGCTGTTCAATGTTCGTGGGGCTGCAGCCCTGGGACGCACTTACCATGAATTCCCACAGACGAATGTCGGTCCTCACGCCTCACCAAGTCAGTACTGTTTTTATGAAGGTGTCAGATGTGAAACTATGTAAACAGAGTGACACGGAGGCCATTCCTGCCTAGTGACCTGTACCAGAAAGGTCTATTTTTAGAAACTGCCGCAAGCTGCTCTGCCCTTGGAAAGAAGGCAAGCCCCACATTCTTGCTATTTTGGAACATTTCTGTGCATTTGGGTTGTGTTCTGAAATGTTTGTCAAAGAGTAAAGAGAAGAACCATCCTCGATCTCTCAAGCTGAAAATCTGAATTTTGGATTTTATTTATATATCATGGCCAAAAGGGGCATGAAGCTAGTCTTTTATTCCAAGGAATAACCAGGGGATCCCATCCTTTTGGGTCTTCTGTGGGCTAAAGGGACAAGGGAAGATCATAGGAATGGCCGGCGCAGCAGAAGAAAGCTACCAGCAAAGTTACTTGCAAGTTTGTTAAAAAGCGGGCCTCCTCCCAACCCCTAATCCTGAGAGTCTGATTTAAGGAAGAGTATAGACATTTGCATGTTAAACAGGCAAACAGGTGATTTTGAGGCCCTTAAAGTTCACACTTTGAGGGGTGCCTGGGTGGCTCCATCGGTTAGGCATCCAACTTCAGCTCAGATCATGATCTTGGGGTTTGTGAGTTGGAGGCCCACATCGGGCTCTCTGCTTTCAGCCCAGGGCCAGCTTCGGATGCTCTAGCCCCGGCTCTCTCTGCCCCTCCCCCACTCATGCTGTCTCCCCAAAACAAATAAACATTAAAGTTCACACATTGAGGAAAACCTGCTACAGGAAGAAGATAGGAAAGCATGAAAGATGCTGAAGAGTGAGAAGCGAAAATCATCGAATAAAACATGAACACACCAAGCGATCAGTTCTTTTCTATCAGAAAGGAAAAGCCATACAACTGAGGCAGAGCAGAGCCCTGGCATCGGAGTCATTACGTATGTATGCCCTGACATAGCTGACTTGGTGGTAGAAAACTTGGCTTCTCCTCCTCGGCCTGTGTTTCTAGCCTGGTGACCTAAGGCTGAGTCCTTCCATTTCTGGGGCCGTCGACTTACAGAAAGTAGGCAGCAGTTTCTCCAGAATGACTCTTCTTGGGGGTCAGAAGAGGGCCTCTGCTCGTCCACTCCTATACCAAAGTTCTTCTACGTCTACAGTCACAAGCAGGTCACCTCTTCCCCTTGATTTATTTTCCTGACACATTGATTTCTGTCCAGTTTTGTTTGACTTTCACTGGCAGGAAACACAAGCCCCCATCCATCCTGTGTCCTGCTCTCTCACCTACATCTTCTGGACTCTGGGGCAGAAAAATTGGGCTAAAAGCAGGGAGGAAATCACTTCTCTTTGAAAAAGATGGGGGGGAGGGTGCCTGGGCGGTTCAGTCGGTTAAGCATCCAACTCTTGGTCTCAACTCAGGTCATGATCTCATGGTTTGTGAGATCGAACCCTGAATCAGACTGTGCTGACAGTGTGGAGCCTCCTTGGAATTCTCTCTCTTCCTCTCTCTCTCTCTCTCCCTCTCTCTCTCCCCCTCTCTCAGAATAAATAAACTTTTTTTAAAAAAGAAAGAAAAGGATGGGAATGCCTCCCTCTAACATGTAGTAAGTAAGCAGCAGGTGCAGCATCTATTGGGTGACTATTCAGTGATTGGATAGGATTGCACCAAACCCAGGGCCACGTACTGTTTTCCTTGGCATATGCTGTCTTTATTATTATAGCCTTAATACAAAGTAGGGACAATTGTCTTCACTTCCCAGAGGAAAAACAAGGGAAGTAAGAGGGGAAAGTCAGTTGGCCCAGAACTCAGAGTTAGGAGTGGGTTGCACACCGAGGTCGGTCAGATTCAAAGCCAGAACTCTAACCACTGCACAGCACTGCCGCTGGAGTAGGGGGCTTGGGGAAGGAATCTAAATCTCCACGTGACAAGGTGGCTGCAAGGCCCGCATTCCAGTGAGGCCGGCAGAGCTGGGGGACAGAGAAAAGCCACCAGAAGCATTCTGAAAGCTGAGTTCCCGGGACCTAACTCACAGGCAAGAGCCCCAGAAGGCTACCTTACTAACAGGAGGCACAGGGGAGTGAATTAGGTCCATCTCGTTTCACGGAGGGGAGACATATCCTTTCAAATACAATCCTTCTTGGGTGGAGGATACAGGTGAAAAGTGTGGTCAGTTCAGTGACCGCAGTGGTCAGTTCTTAACCATGAGGGAACAGAGAGAGCAGTGAGGGTGAGCCCAACCTATCCAGTGAACTGTTAATGTAAGAAAAAGGACTACCCTGTCTAACGACATAATTCATAGCAGCCAACATTTATTTATATGGCAACTTACTCTACCAGCAAGGGAGATATTGCCATTACGTCCCTTCTGCAGGCAGCGAAACTAAGGTAGAGGTTAAGGTCCTCAACCAGCAAATGGTAAGTCTGGGATTCAAAGTCACACAAACTGGCTGAGAGCCTGTACTTATAACCACCATGCCACCCAGCTGCTGTTGGGTAGAGTTTTGTTTTCATTTCAGAGATATCCAGTGAGCACATATCATGTGCCAGGAACCATTCCAGGCACTGAAGACACCACACTGAACAAAATCGCTACTAGTATGGAGTTTATATTCTAAAGAAAGGAAGCAGAATGAGTAACTTTGCGAGCGTATGTCTCATAGGTAAAAAAATAAAAAAATATGGGGTGTTAGGGATACAGCAGGAAAGGGGCTGCAATTTTTTTAATTATTTTAAATTATTAAAAAAATTTTTTTTTTTATTTTAGAGAGGGTGCAGAGGGGGAGAGAAAGAGAATCCCAAGGCTCCACATTCAGCACAGAGCCCGATGTGGGGCTTGATCCCGTGACCCTGGAATCATGACCTGAGCTGAAATCAAGAGGTAGACACTCAACCAAGTGAGGCACCCAGGTGCCTGGGGCTGCAATTTTTAATTGGCTGTACAGGGAAGGCTGACATTTGAGCAAATACCTAAAGGAAGTGAGGGGGCAAGTCAAAGGGGTATAATAAAAACTTTTTTAACTTATTTTTTTAAATAAATAATTTTTAAAATTATTTAAAAAAAAACCTAAGTGTTGTACCTGGTGGTTCCGTCGAAGAGCAGGCAACTCTTGATCTTGGGGTCATGAGTTCGAGCCCCACGTTGGATTTAGAGATTACTTAACTAAATAAAAACTTTAAAAAAATAATAAAAAACTTAACTAACATGCAGCCACTAGTGAAAAAACAATGATTCTCTTTCACCACTTGCTCCTTTAAGTTATACAGGTGAAGGACAAAAGCTTACGAAAATGTCTCATTCCCGTGACTACACCATGAAATACTGTTTTAGGTGTCCAGGGCTCATGGGCCCTGCTTATTCACAAGTGACAGATAAAAATGGCTGATTCCTAACAGACCCCCTTAAAGAAACATTCCAAAGAATCCTTTTAAAAATACTCCTTAGAGGTGCCTAGGTGGCTCAAATAGTTGACTGTCGGACTTCAGCTCAGGTCATGACCTCACAGTTCACAGGTTCAAGCCCCGCATCAGGCTCTCTGCTGTCAGCATAGAGTCTGCTTTGGATCCTCTGTCCCCCTCTCTCTCTGCCCCTCCCCTGCTTGTGCTATCTCTCTCAAAATAAATAAACTTAAAAAAAATTTTTTTTAATTTTAAAAATGCTCCTTAGATCCACAGTCCTCATGGAAACAATGTAGCAACCTTCCTACATAGGCAATAAACACACTAACCAAGCAACCTTCCCCCCAAGGATGGATAATTTTACACCTCCTACCCACTAAGCAAACAACATAAGACAGGAAGTCGGACAGCAGAAAAAAGGGGAGTGGAAATTTTGCATTTTTCAAATGCACTGACAAACTGTTACAGTTGACCCTTAAACATCCCGGGGTTTAGGGGCATTCGCCACTGCACAGTCAAAAATCTGTGCATAACTTTTGACTCCCCAAAAGCTTACCTACTCCTAGCCCACTGTTGACTGGAAGCCTTACTGAGAACAGTCTGTTGACATATTTTGCCTGTTACAGGGATTATAAACTGTATTGCTAAAATAAAGTCAGCTAGAGAAAAGGAAAGGGAATCATAAGGAAGAGAAAATACATGTACAGTGCTGTACTACACTTATTTAAAAAACAAAAAACAAAAAACCCTTGCATAAGTGGACCGGAACAGTTCAAACCCGTGTTGTTCAAGGGTTGACTCTGCTACAACAGCAGTCCTGCAGCTAGTAAGCAGAGAGTGAACCTCTAAACCGTGAGGCAGTTGAACAAACGTTTTAGTAACAGAGGCAAAGGTGCAAAGAGGCTGACCTTAGAGTGGTTATTTTACTAAGGACTAAAAAGTCTCTTCAAGACTGCCACATGCGAGGACTCCGGAGGCAACAGAACCATGAGGAGGTGGTAACAAATACCTATTTGGGGTCACCACCTGAAATAGCAATGGTCAAAGGGGCACCTGGGTGGCTCCGTCCATGGAGCGTCTGACTTTGGCTCAGGTCATGATCTCCGGGTTCGTGGGTTCAAGCCCTGCCTTAGGCTTGCTGCTGTCAGCCTGTCAGTGCAGAGCCCACTTTGGATCCCGAGGGGTCATCTCAACTCAGCCAGACCCAGGGGTTTCTCTGCCTTTTGAAGGCTAAGAGTCTGCATAGGGCTCTTAGTGCTTCAAAACCTGTATTTTAAGCCTCTTCCCGGGACTTTAGTAGGACACCTGTGATCTTAGAGCCATGATAATTAAATAAGACATAAAAATATATCATCTGGAAGGAAAGTGGACAGTAAAACAGTGGAATTACCCAGAACAGGACAAAACTGCCAGGACCTTCCAAGCTTGGATTTCCCTTTGAGGACACATGTAGTGTATTTAACAATGGGTGGCATTTGACAATTCTTTCTGGAAACCATTTCTCTACCCATCACTCCCAAGAAGTGTGGGATTTGTGCTAAGGCTATACAAAGTGTGGTTTAAAAAAAAAAAACAAAAAAACAGGGACTGACAAAATAAGTGAATATCCCATGAAGACAGATAGATGCTCACATGCTCATTCAACTCTACTACCTCTTGACATTGTCTTCATGGAGCATGTCCCATTAGATCGAGTAAGTTCAATGGCACTGAGCAAGCCATCTTTCTTTCGTGGTTTGTCTCCTGGGGGCACCATCCAGAAACGACATGTAGACTGAATATGGCAACTGTGGCATAATGGGTATGGTTTTACCCGTTCAGAACAGCTGGATGGCCCCCACACCTGCTGGCAAAAATGAGCTCCCGACTCAATGGCATGTGGTAACAGCTCAGGCCACAGACATTCACGGGCGGGGGCCGGGGCGGATGGCAGAACAAGTGCTGCCCAGGGACAACCCCTCCCCTGCCCCCACGCCCACTTATCAGTAGCAACATCCCTTAATGAGCTTTTAAAGAAAATTCCACGTCCATATAGCAGCAGTGAGAAACAGGTCTCACAGAAATGCAAGAACAGGAGCCACTGGTGGGGTGGCCCTTCCCCGGCAGACCTCTCTAGACCTTAGTCCTGAAATCTCTGAAGCAGGGGTCTTTGTGTTTGCTCTTCAGTTCCCTGTGTGAACAAGGCTCTGGTCCACTCTTGCCTCCCCTGGTCTGCTTCCTGATTCTCCTCCTGCTACTATCCTAATGTCCCCTTCCACTCTGTGGGTCTTTCTTCTACCTCTCAGTTCCTGCCTCCTTGTTGTTTCCCTTTATCACTTTGACTTACAGCTTAAACTGGTGGTTCTCAAACTTTGCACAACGGAATCACCCAGGCAGCTTTAAAAATGCTCGATGCGGGGCGCCTGGGTGGCTCAGTTGGTTAAGCCTCCGACTTCAGCTCAGGTCACGATCTCACGGTCCGTGAGTTCGAGCCCCGCGTCGGGCTCTGTGCCAACAGCTCAGAGCCTGGAGCCTGCTTCCAATTCTGTGTCTCCCTCTCTCTCTGCCCCTCCCCCGTTCATGCTCTGTCTCTCTCTGTCTCAAAAATAAATAAACGTTAAAAAAAAAATTTAAAAAAAAATGCTCGATGCTAGGTTACACCCTATACCAATTCAATTAGAACTCTAGGGGTGGGACCCGGGCATTGGTTTGTTTTTTATTAACTTCCTATATAAATCCCAACGTGTAGCCAAGTTTGACAAGGAGCAGCTTTAAGCCATTTTGGATCAGGGGTGCAGATTTACAAACATTTGGTTCATATTCTAAATCGGAATCACCCAGACCTATCTGTTCTAGCTGATAAACCCACATTTGGAACCGGGGGAAAGGATGCCACCATAACTTCTGAGTGATCTCAGAACTCAGACTTCATATCCTTCATAAAGGCTCAGATGGATATTTGAGTGCCATTCTTTAATAGTTGGGTATGGAGTGATGACTCCCGCTTGGAATGCATTTGTTCAAAGTCAAGCCATGTTATCCCAGGAATGAAACCGGGTCTTTCATCATCAAACCTCCTTCGTTGGGAAGCGGTACAGCATTCCTTTGCATGCGGCTAGCGTTCAGCGCATAGCCGGTGAGCATATGTAATCCACTGAATAAAAATAGTGGTTATCATTATGGGCTACAGGAAAAAAAAAATGTCCCTTTTCTCATTACAGTAAGGGAGTCTTATTGTGCACTCTTAGGAAACCTAATAATGTGTTACATGAATTTTCCATGGGAAGGAACAACTGGTTAGGAAATCAAATACTATACTTCTAGACAGTGACATTCAAACCTAGGACTCCAGGGGAGCCAAAAACTGCTCTGAGTATGGTCCCAGCAGGATTGAAATACCTCCTCAAAGCATACTGAGCAAATTCCCATGATGCCAGGCCTCTTGGAAAAGTTTCTGGGGGTCGAAGGCCACTGCAGCTGCCTCCTTCCCCTCCTCTCCACCACTTGCTCAAGTGGAAAAAATGTTTCAAGGGTAAGTTACCACAGTTCTCAGTTATACTGGTTTCCCCTCTGGGGAAGTCTAACCCTGGGTCCCGAGACGGGATGCGGACTATACTGCAGCTTGGGGGTTTGTATTCACATCCAGCTATGTGCCAGCCCTTTGCTCAAATTAAGAACTGAAAAGGGTGAAAGAGCCAGAAGGACAAGTGAAGTAATGGTGAGGGTCATTGGGCGTGGGATGGGCGTGGGGCGGCGACAAGAGGGGCATCACAAGTGCTGGGGGGGAGGTGGGGGTGGGAGGTATCATATGGAAGACATGGAAAGCTTCCAAGACAGACAGCACAAGAGCGATACCGCCTGCCATCCTGGCCGCCACTATAGCTGCATGGTCTCCTGAGAGGGCGTGGGTGTAACACACCCCCTTCTTACACTTCCACAGAGGACTCAGCCGCAGAGCACAGCATGGAGCCCTTTTTCACGTCTTGAGAGGCAAATCTTGGGACTTGCACACACATCTTTCTCATCTGGCTTCTGTGTCCAGGTAAGGTGGAGGAAGGCACCTGTGTTGTGCACAGAGGCAAGCACCTGGAGCTCCAAGAACAGTTTTGCAACGGTCTCTAAAAAGATCATTGCTCCTTTTCTAATCGTCCTCAACTCCTCCTGCCTGCCCACTTGCGAGTTATCTTTTGACATCCTAATTTTCCCAAAGGCCACATGCTGTGCTGCCTAGAGAACATTACATTTTCAAATTGTTCAGCCTGTGCCACGTGTGCTTATATAACCTAAGCATTTAATTCGGTGGAACAAAGATGCACGGGCAGATGAAAGTCACTTCCTAGAAAGCCCAGTCTGCAGCCTGAGGGTCCTTTCCTGTAGTTCAGCCTCCCGCCAGTGAGCCACAACTGCTGACTTGTTTTAGAATCAGAACTCTTTTTACATAAGTTCTTCAGGAAAGATGGTCTTTAAAAAAAAAAAAAAAAATCCCATTCTGAACTTGCGCCTTGTTGACACTGTCCTTTAAAATTAAATTTCCTTCTAGCAAAACAGTTATAATCAGAATCTTTAAAATTCATAGATTCTCATTTGCACGAATAAATCAAATCAGTGCATTAAATAGAAAAATCGGGGCGCCTGGATGGCTCAGTTGGTTGAGTGTCTGACTTCAACTCAGGTCATGATCTCCGGTTTGTGAATTCGAGACCCATGTCAGGGTCACTGCTGTCAGCGTGGAGCCCACTTCAGATCCTCTGTCTCCCTCTCTTTCTCCGCCTCCTCCCCCGCGTTTGCCCTCTCCCCCGCCACCTCAAAAATAATTAAACATTAAAAAAAATAGATCAAAACAGAATGCAGTCAGGTAAATTTTCATGAGCTGGAACTGTATAATATATACTGTACAAAATCATGGAATAATGATTGGACATTTTATTACAGTGAAGCATTTTCAAATATACTGTCTTATTTTACCCTTCTAGCAACTGAGTAGGGAAGACATTATTATTGTTCTCCATTTTAAGAAGCAACTTAATCTCAGAGAGATTGACTTGTGCCCATGATACCATGGGAGATTGGAATCCAAGTGATAGGGACTCCCCTTTGGCATGCACCTGAGAGTATGCTGGCATACTCTGGTTGAGAGATTGTCAATTTATAAGGACAAAACAGAGGCTTTTTACGTTCTAGAAAAGTTCAACCCATCCTTCAAACTTTGTTGCTTTGAAAATAGGGACTTCTGTACTTTTTAAAGCTCTTAATAAATTCTTTCCTTAAACTACCTTTAAAGAGTTAAAAAGAGACATTAGATGGTTAATCAGAGTAAGTTGCTTTAAGAATATAGACGCTTTTTAAGGGAACAGACTCAGGCAGGTAGTAGGGAGGGGAGGGGAGATAGCAAAATAGTGTGAAGGAAGAAGGGAATGGAGAGTGATCATATCCCAAGAAATTATTTTCTTTTGTAAATAATAACCATGAGTTGAAAAAGGAACTTGTTTGCAAAATCCTTTTCTTTTTTTTTTAATTAATAGTTAATAGAGCTCATTTTTTTTGTATCCTTTAAGACTCTTGGAGCATCCGGATGGCTCAGTTGGTTGAGTGCCCAACACTTGATTTTGGCTCAGGTCACAGTCCCAGATCCTAGGGTCATGGGATTGAGCCCCACATTGGGCTCCACACTGAGCATGGAGCCTGCTTAAGATTCTCTCTCTCTCTCTTCTTTCACTTTCCCTCTGCCCCTCTCCCCCCTCTTGCGTGCATTCTCTCTCTGAAATAAATAATAATAATGATAATAATAAAACAAAAAGGCCTTAAAATGCATTCTGTTCATTACCAGATACTTCTTTTGAGATCACTGACTTGCAAATCCTAAATGAGCTATATCTCACAACTCAATCTAGACACGAAAAAGAATTCTGTGTCACAGAAATCTGACACAGAGGTAGCAAGTGTGTGAGCCACCCATCCCATTCCATTCCAATAATGTCATCTCACCCGTTTATAAAAAGAACTATTCTGCTAACCCTCAGATATGTGGGATGGGTTTGGGGGACGGGGGGAGTGTGGGCCTGAGGGCTGTGGTGAACTTAATTCCATCCCCATTTTTGTTAGAGGGAGGAAGCAACTCTATTTTTTTTAAATGTTTATTTGTGTGAGAGAGAGAGAGACAGAGTGTGAGCAGGGGAGGGGCAGAGAGAGAGGGAGACACAGAATCTGAAGCAGGCTCCAGGCTCCAAGCTGTCAGCAGAGAGCTTGACGCGGGGCTCGAACTCACAAACGGTGAAATAATGACCTGAGCCAAAGTCAGAGGCTCAATCGACTAAGCCACCCAGGTGCCCCGAGGGAGGAAGCAACTCTAAAGCAACAAATGGTTTTACTTCCAGAGGCTGATGAAGAACCTGGGTGCACAAAGTAGTGATGTGAGGCCCCATGACCTGTGTTCTCAGAGACCAAGCTTCTCACTTAGGCTGCTAGCATTTGGCCTCGGGCAAGTCACTACACATCTTTGGATGCAGTTGTGTCATTTCTTCTTCTAGGCAGAGCCATGGACCGAAAGTAACAAAACCTAGATTCTCACTTTGGCCCCACTACACCAGGCAGTTCACAAATTCTATTTTTTTTTTTTAATTTTTTTTAACGTTTATTTATTTTTGAGACAGAGAGAGACAGAGCATGAATGGGGGAGGGTCAGAGAGAGGGAGACACAGAATCTGAAACAGGCTCCAGGCTCTGAGCTGTCAGCACAGAGCCCGACGCGGGGCTCAAACTCACGGACCGCGAGATCATGACCCGAGCCGAAGTCAGCCGCTCAACCGACTGAGCCACCCAGGCGCCCCAAACATATTCTAGGCAGATGCTTATGTTTTTCTGCTAATTCAACCCCCCTTTCTCCTTTGTCCCTCTTTTTCAGTAAAATGTGATCGACTCCTGCTTCTCACATATACACATATAGTCGGTCAAAACAACAACAACAAAAACAACAACAAAACATTCCCTTCCAACACCATCAATTCATAGAATCATGAATGGGGAGAGAAAATGCTTATTCAAATTTCCAGAAATTCTGGGAAGGTTTGGGAGTAAGATTTCATTCTGAAAAAGGGATCACTTTTCCCCACCCTTCCCTTACTGTTTTGAATCAGGAATACTGCCTCCTATGCGCAGAAGGAAATGGTCCTCTTATTAAGTGGGACCTCCAATCACATGCTATGTTCTAGAGATTAGAGTAGACTTCTCACAAGAGGTAATTTACTTAACAAATATGCATTATATTTCCAGGAGAGTTCATGCTTTAATCACCATGCTATGTACTGCATATACATATCTCTCATTTAAACCTCACAACCTTCAGATAGATTAAATGACTTGCCCAGGGTCACAGAGCTAGTACCTAATGCCATCAGACTTCATATCCAGGCAGCCTCAAACCTTCATCATCATCTCATGCATCCTCTCAGAAAGAATGAGTCTGACTTTCATGTGGCTACCCTCAGGAATGTTAAACCTGAAGATCTTTTCCTTTGTTTCCACTTTAACAGTTAACTTGGCTCTAAGACTTGTATTTTACGTATATCTGTCAAATAAAGTCTCTATTGATTTGAAAGAGGGTTTGGAGTATTGACTCTTATTTGTGTACATGTCTGCTTTCCTAATTTAAATGCTCTGCATTCCACAAAGGTTTTCCTTCTTCAGTTTTCCTTCAGCTAAGATGTTTGTTTTCCTTTTGGAAGGTCTTTTCTTGGGCCCCCTTCTTACTTTATCATTTTTTTCCCATTTATCCATCACTAGCTGTAGACCTTCCCTCTTTATATACCCAGCACCCAATACATTCTCTGCCCCTGCAGCAAGCACACTGCCCCTTCACTCCCTGTTCCTGGAGGACTGACTCTGCCTTCTTCATGGGTCAGCAGATCTTGTAAGGTCTTTGACTCACAACTCACTCGAGACTGCATTTCTCTTGTCACTGTAGCCTTTAAAGAAGGTGTTTCTACGTTTGATTGTTTCTGCTCACTGGGTAAGACACCCTCAAAACGTATATAAACACCACTTCTCTGCTCAACATTCTTGGCATTTTTATGATGGATGTGAGCTGTTGCCCTCAACTACCCAAACCTAACTTGAATGGAAAAAGAGGCAGGTACAGTTAGAGCTGCTGATATGTAAATTTTCACTACACAAATGATTTCTCTATAAAACAGAGCCTCCAGTTATGTTTCCAGGAAGCCACCTCAAACTTTTTTAAATGTACAGAGATCACTCAGGAAAAGAAGGAAATTTAATAAATGATATACGCAAGTCACTCTATCATGAATGAATAGAAGGAAATGAAATCTCAGGACATGACAGGTGACTAGGTAGAAAGGCAAGACTTCTCAAGAAAATGACAGCTCTACTCAAGACAAAGTCAGATTGATCCAGAGCAAAGGGGTTTGCATTTACCCAGTTCTCTGAAAGGTCACGGAGGAATGTCCATCCATGTCTACCAAAGCATGTTTATAATCTCCATCTCTAAGTATGTGTGAGAAGTAAAGACAGCCTCCTTTTCCTTAAACTCTGAGAGTTCAACTATAAAAATCGACACATAATAGATGAGATAAGACATATTCAAAAGACATCTGAGAGACGAAATGTTTCCCACACCAGAAGCAGGGAATGCAAGGACTCTCCAGTAACCTTATCGATCACATTAGCATATCTAAAGAAAGAATGTGTCAATCAGAAAGGGGATTTGGTGTGGAGGCACAGGGAAGAAATGAGACTGGAGAGCAGGGCTTAGGCAGCATGACTCCCTGCCGTCCAGAGGGGAAAGGGTCCCCACTCACCAGCGCGAGCATCTGGGCCACCTGGCAGATGAGTCCCTAGTGGAAGCTGGGCCATCTGGCCATCAGAGCAGATGTCAGCACTTGCTGGGGTCCCAGAGCCTGTACCTTCACCCTGACAGAGATCACCGTGCAACCATCTCACCTCACCATGGTCAGACTTCTTAGTTTTCCTGTCAAATAAAGTACTGGCTCTTGGACCACTTGGGATACTTGTTTCACTTAGAGTCATCTTTTGCAAAATGAGTTAATACATTAACATTGTGGTATGCATCCTTCGATTTCTCGTGAGTTTGGATAACATAAATTAACATTCCTAAATTTCACGAACTCCTGGGCACTGTCATGACCAGTTCTGTACCTGTAAGGCTGGTGACCAACCCCTTAATGATAGTAAATTCACCAAGGGAATAAAGGAGGTTGGGGGGGGGGGAGGGGGAAGGGAGGAGTGGTAAGGAGGGCTTCTTGATAACCAGGCAATCAGCATATTTGGCAATATGGCAATTCTCTTCCATTTTGCCACATGCCCCTCTAACCCAATCCAGAATAATAATGATCAAATGTTGCATACCTACTATGTACTCATTACTCTATTCATTAAGTCCACATAATGTGCTTTTGTGGCAAGAATTTCTATTTCTATTTTATAAATGAAAAAATTGAGGCTTAGAGAGGCCCAAGGTCATGCAGCCTGCAAATGACAAGGCCAGATTTCAGCCCTGAGACTGGTTCCTGTTCTGCTAGAATACATAATTCAAATCTCATGGCATCATCCACTGGAAGGCAGAACAGGAGGCCAGCATGACTACTTTTCATAGCAAAAAACAGAGCAGCCTTCTCCAGAAGTTAATCTATCCCTAGAGTCCCATCAAAACAAATCAAGCCTACGGATTCCGCTATTGGTCCTAAACAGATAGAATGCCAGGGTTCTAAAGTTGGGCTTTGGGTTTCGATGCCAAAGCGAGTTCAAAACCTTCAACACTCTTCTGAACACATGGAACAGGCCTCATGGCTCTGAGTCTTCCTATGCATCCGTTTGAGAAACCAGCCATCATGTTTGGGATGACTGCTTTTGCTTTACTCAAATCATGACCTGTAAGGAATTAGCCTATGCCTACACTTAGCCAATAATAATGTAAAGAGCAGCAGCATCTGTTGCAACCATGTTATTACCATGAGTATGGAGAGTATTTAATTTCACCTTTCCAATCACCCTATAAAGTAGATTTTTTAATCTCCACTTAAAGATGTGGAAACTGAATCTTCAATGAGGTTAACTAAGTTGCCCAAGGTCACACAGCTAGATGACAGCCCTGGGAATTTGAACCTGGGCCTGATCTAACTCTGTGCTTTGAGCCACTCTACATCCCTGGCCACCAGAGAAGCAATGGCTACTTAGATGGTCCTGAAGAAAAACCAAACACAGCCCAGACTGAAGACTAACATAGTGAGACCACACCCAGGGCTGTGTTTTTGTGGTTGGGAGTTGCTGCTCTATTCCCCTATGCAAGGGCTCACTCAGTAAAGTTTGGAAAATGAATGAATGTAGGAGTGAATGGTCCCATAAGAGGGTCTCTTATGAGTGATGAAAAGATTAGGTAACTTTTCACATCCTGAAAACAGTGTAGCATGATGAATGACTCCTAGAGTTCCAGCCAACTTGAACATTCTCAAATATCATAACATATAGTTGCCATATGAGGCAGCCAAAACCTGATTAGTGAAGAAATATCCAAATAAGCAAAACGTGCAGGCATAGGGCTTAATAGGACAAGGTAATGACTCGCAAGTGGTGTGGTGAAGCAGAACCAGGGGCATTTGGAGTCTCTTCTGGTTCTTCCACTTATCAGCTCTGCTGCCTTCAGTAATTTAGGTAACCTCTTGCCTGTAAGTGGGGCTAGTGATGGCTATCTCACCAGATTCTTATGAGGTTAAATGAGCTAATGTACGTAAAACACCGTAGTAGCCCTTGGTTTGTAACAGTGCTAAAAAAATTTTTTAACCCCTATCCCTTTTTATAAATACTTCCCTCCACCAAGATGCTGGCTTCCCAGGAGTGGGAAACATCTCATTTTAAGGCATTATAACCAATCACAACCCATACCTTTTCCAAGAAAAGAGCCACCACAATTGCAAACAGGAAAACAAGACAACACAAACAAAAGAAGGAATTTGCTTGTTTTGATGACTGCCGTGGTATAGGTGAGGCTAGTGGAATGGCACCTAAAGCTCCAAGCTAACTGCTTCCTCTAGTTCCACAATGAGACAAGGCTTCATAGCGCTCTGACCACCTCGGGGATTAGAGTCACCTTTCATCACACCTAGAAATTTAGGAAGTACTGTGAGGCAGAACTCTACCAAGCCAATACCTGCTGGGAAGGCCAGTGTTTGAAAAGAAAGTGGTATCTGAAATGTCTTTACTCAACTTCCTCCTCATGCCACAAGATGGGCATGGAAAAAACCAGGGCGGGTGCGGGGGCGGTAAACGGGGTGGAGGCAGGGAGGCATAAGGATCCACACAGGGAGGTTTAAAAAACAAGGTAGTGAACCCAGCTCTTCCAGGGAGGTGGGTCAGGGTGGGGGCACCGGCTCAGCCTACCTGCGTACGAGCAGCCTGAGGGTCTTGTAGGATCCTTTCACCAGGGAAACGGCCTCCCTCCTGGAGCTGCTCAACACAACCTCGTTGATGTGCACCACCTCGTCCCCAGCCTGCAGCTTGGAGCTCACCGAGTCAGCTTTGCCCCCTTCTTCGATCTGCTCAGAGAGAAGAGAGAACCATAGGTAAGCTGCCCCAGGCCCTGCTGGACTTCTGCAGAGCAGACAGACCGGTTATGACCACGCCCCACTGGTAGCCAACCCGAGGGTATGGGGGGGAGAAGGTAGGGATTGCCTCCTGTTTTCCACACACTCTAGCACCCAGCACCCTGCCTGCCCACAGAGGGCGCTCGGAAACATTAGCCAAAGGGGTGAAACTAGTTTCCATCCAAAAGCAGCCATCCCATTCCGCTCTTGATCCCCACCCCTTTCCAGCTTCAACTCCCGAAGTCCACTCAAAACAACTGTTTTGTTCCTTTACAAGTTGAGTTCTTCTTATCTCGTTTTTTAATCTAAAATTATAATTCAGTGGATAAGTAAGCTGTGGTACACCCAGACAATGGAGTGTTACTTAGCACTAAAAAGAAATGAGCTATCAAGCCATGGAAAAACATGGAGGAAACTTAAATGCATATTACTAAGCAAAAGAAGCCAAACTGAAAGGCTACATACTGCATAATTCCAACTACATGACCTTCCAGAAGGGAAAAACTATGGGAACAGTAGAAAGATCAGTGGTTGCCTGGATTAGGGGGAAGGGAGGGATGAGTAAGTTTAAGGCAATGAAACTACTCTGTGTGAGAGTAGACAGGTTGATAACATGACATTATACCATAGATGTGTAACACCAAGATTGAACCCTAGTGTAAGCTCTAGACTTTGGGGGATAACGATGAGTCATTATAGTTTCACCGACTAACGAATGTACCACCCTGGCAGGGGATGTTGATAATGGGGGATGCTATCCAAGGGAGGGGGAACAGGAGGTATATGAGAACTTTACTCCACTCAATTTTGCTGTGAACCAAAAACTGCTGTAATAAATGAAATCTATAAAAATGTTATAATTCATTCAACAAAGGGATTCAACACTGGCTTTATGCAAGAAATTGTTCTAGGTGCTAAGGGTGTAACAGTGGACAAAACAGAAACCCTTGCTCTTCTGGTGGTTAGGGTAGAAGTGGGGAGGCAAACCCTAAACATAAAAAACAAGTAACTGATGTAGTACGTTAGAAGTTGATGATGTCTTTTGGAAACTAACAGAGCAAAATAATTGCTCGGTCCAGTCATCAGATGCCAATGGATGCTTGTGGAATGTCCATAATGATGAAAGAGATTTAAAAAAGGAAAAAATAAAAGAAAACAAAAAACACATAAACAAAACCTGACCCATATTTTATCTCTTTTCAACAATTACTCACTAGAATTGCCCACATTTTCATAAACCTTCAATCGGTCTTAATATATATAAAATGGACCAAATTCCTATACTGAATTTGTAAGTATGGCCCTTGCTGGCCTTTGTTTTTAATTATTAATATATGCTAAAACCGATGCTTTAACTAACTTAAAATGATATTCATGAGTTTACTCTTAAATCACATGTTCATTAATTTATTAGAAAGGATGAAAATAAGAAAGTACATAAGAGGAAAAGGGACAGTGAGTCATCCCCCTGCTCCCTCCATGTTACTCTCTAAAGGTAACCACTGTTTACAGTTTAGTTTATAAATTTCATTTCTTTTTCTTTTTTCTACAAAAATAATATCACACTACCCATACCTCCTCCATCATCTTTTGGCACTTAACAGAGAGGCATTAAAGTGAGGTGGTTAAGAGTTTGAAGAGTCAAACAGAGACCTTGAGTAAGGGGAAGTCACTTACTCTAAGCTTCAGATTGATCATCTGCGAAATGAGAGACAATAATAATACCCACCCCAGAAAGCTGCAGTGAGGACTAATGAGATAAGCCACATGAATGGGTTAACACAGACCCTGGCCTATGGTAAGATTTAAAAAGTGGTAGCTATTGTTTTCATAATTCATATAGCATGAAGATCTTTCCATTCATAAAATATTCTACTGTAACATCATGGTGTGAATGTAACCCAGTGTATGTAGCCGTCCCCTCTTGATCATTTCCTCCTGCCTTTCTCCCTTTCTCATCCTACTAAACTTCCCTGTCAACCTTCTGTAAATGTGCTTTTTTCCAAGCACATTGGGCATGCTCTAAACACAAGGTTACACCAGCGGTTCGGTGTAGCAGTTCAGTTTTGCTTCTTGGAAATCCAACTTAGATCGCTCTCCACACCTGTAGCACCCTTGAGCCACCTATGAAAACTGCATTATGCCATTGTTATTAAGAGCTGGTGCGCTGGAACCAGAGAGCGTGGTTCTATCCCTGGCTGTGCGACTTTGAGCAGCTTATTTAACTTTATTGTACCCCAGTTTCCTCCTTCGTACGAAAATCATGCTCTTCGCAGAGACTGTCATGAGGAGTAAGTGAGTTCCTCACTTACTGATAAAGCAAGTAAAGTGCTTAAGCCCGGCACACAGCATGTATTCACTGAAGGTTACCTCTAATTTCTACCCATCCTTTGAGGTCATGTTCAAATCCTGTCTCCTCAAAGCTTTTCCAGATCTCTCATCCATACCACCCAATTCCCTTACCCTTGCAATCTGTCCTTTAAGAAGTAACTCCGTTTTCCTCCATTTTTAGAGAATCAGATGAGTAAAGTAATACACAAACTGTGAAGTGGCATCTAAATAGTTTATTATGTTTACACCACTTTCGCATGCTGCTTGTGGTTTTCACGCCCTGTCTTCCTGATTGCAGAGCGCTGTCTACCTGTGCCTGTTCCCTGCCCACAGCCCCAGCTCACCCCCCGCTGGAGCTGTGAACTCTTTGAAGGTGGGAACCGTGGTTCCATCTTCACTTGTGCCTCCTTTACCTCCCCAGAGCCTGGCACGTAGGACCCCTCCAGAAATATCGATTCATCCAACAAGTACCTACTGAGCATCTACTGAGTGCCAGGTATGGAGCTAAAGGCTGTGGGTACAATGATGAGCACCACAGACACAGTCTTGCTCAAGTTATGGTTTGTGGAGCCAAATCCTCCCTGTATGATTTGCCAGCATTTTCAATAAAATGAGAATGAAACAAGGCCGAGGAAATGATTGATTTCTTACAAGAAAGGATGTCAAGGAAGCCCATTTGTATATTTTACATTATATCCATCTTGTGACTGATTTATGTGAAAGCAAACAGGAGGGATAAGGTCATAAAGAGTTTCCCTGTCATTCACTGCTCTCACCAACTATATTTATGACCCTCCGTATTTACAGAGAACTTCTCATAATCTCTTCACTTGGCGCAGAACTTTGAGGTTTAAAATGCTCACTTTTTAAAAGTCAATCAATATAATTATTTATAAGATTGAGAAAAAGTGGAGGTTGGGATGACTTTTTGAAATGATATTTATTTATCAAACCTAAGTTGGGCACTTTGATTCTCTTACACTTTGTCAAATTTCTCCATACTCTTTCTTTGTGATTCATGCTATCTTGGGGCTTTAATTATTACCAGGGATGACTTCAATATCATAATGACATAATACTAATTATTATTTTTTTTTTAATTTTTTTTAACGTTTATTTATTTTTTTTGAGACAGAGAGAGACAGAGCATGAACAGGGGAGGGTCAGAGAGAGAGGGAGACACAGAATCTGAAACAGGCTCCAGGCTCTGAGCTGTCAGCACAGAGCCCGACGCGGGGCTCGAACTCACGGACCGCGAGATCATGACCTGAGCCGAA
This sequence comes from Panthera tigris, assembly GCF_018350195.1. Lineage (NCBI taxonomy): Eukaryota > Metazoa > Chordata > Mammalia > Carnivora > Felidae > Panthera > Panthera tigris. The sequence continues at coordinate 142,414,310 of NC_056663.1, forward strand.
GTCGGCCGCTTAACCGACTGAGCCACCCAGGCGCCCCAATACTAATTATTATTAATGTAATGACAATGATATTAATCTTTTACATAAGTCCCTATCCTGTGTTTTCAGTTTCTCTTTTCCTCTTCCCCCTTTTCCCCCCAAATACCCCTCCTTCATTACAAAACTTCTCTTCAACCCAGACAGAATCTCTGTCCTCTAAATGATTTCTACCTGTCTTAAAACAACCCACAATCCCAACCTTTGCTGGGGGGATTTCTGATTATGACCTTCTTCTAGGTTTTAAACTCCTTGAGATCAGAAACTTAGTGAACATATTCATTCACAAATATTTTGTGAGCAGCTCTCTTGTGTCAGACACTGTTCTAGGACTGGAGAAACATCGATGAAGGAAACAGTAGTCTCTCCTTTGCTGAGTTTACATTCTAGTATATTTTTAATTTATTGCATAACTTTGCATGAAACAACACACACATGCACTGAGGTAGGTCAGAGAACCTGCAGGGAGGAAAACAAGGCTGGATTCTTTGTGTTCTTAGGGTGCTGAAATTTACCCATGTAAAGAACTCTCTCTGGGAGGTCAGGCAATTTCTGGGGAATCAGGGGAGCCCTGGGAGGTTTGCTCTGTGCTAGGATACATCCAGGGGCTCTACTCCAAAAGGTAGAGATCCAGTAGGACCACGTGAGGCCTTGAAATGAGCCAGTGGGCACAAAGTGTAGCCCCCTGGTCTAATTTGTTTCAGCTGACCAGATTAAGGGCCGCTGTCCTGTTGTGAACACTCAGGACGCCCATATTCCCCTCTCCTCCTTTGCTGCTACAGGCCCTTTCGCTGACTTTCTTTTTGGTACCATCACTGTCTGTGGATATTCTGTTTGTTGACCACTCAGGTAATTGAGTGGTTGCCAAGAAAGGTGAAACTATTGACTAAAACCAGGCTGTGAATTACCTTAATCTATATTGTTGTCTCCATTTACTATCAGGAACGATAAATTGAGATACTGAGGTACTTTGGCTGATGCACCGGCAATCATATAATTGATTTCAATGTTCTGAGGCTAACTAAATGCATAAATCTTAAGTTGATGTCAATTATTCACACAGTTTATCTAAAATAACTATTATGACTTTAGAAAAACATTTACAAAAGGTTTAACAATAATTTTCCTGAACTATTCATCAAAGAGGATTATACTTCTTCTAACTCCAAGCCCTGCTGATACTGTCTGTCAACAAGACCAAGTGAAAAATGAAGCTTATTATTTTAAACCTTTGGACCAATACTTGAGCAGCTAAAAAGGTCACTGGCATTGTTTGTCCAATTTCACCTGCCGAGAACTTACTTATTCCAAGAATGTGATTGTCAACAGGTTAAATGACTTCAGATAATACACCATGTACAGCTGGTGGGAAATCCCTAGGCTAACAAAGTAGGGAGAAGGTGAGCATACCCCTGGAAAATTAGCATACCGTTTTCTTTCTCAAATCCTAAATGGGTCCACATCGACAGGATTAAGTTGATTTTTCTTTGACGACCATGTGAGGGATTGGCTTTTGAATTATTTATAATCTTTCACGTTGCTGTAAATTTAGCACCTGAAATAGTGCCTGCACATAATGATGATTGATAAACACTTGTTAAACAAATGTGAAGGGGCTGGCTTTAAAGAAAAAAATACAGGACTGCACGATACGTAATATGATAGAAATATATTCAAAATACAGGTATGGGCAGAAATGCAGGAGTTCAGTGTGCCAGGGTCAGTAGCTGGATCTCCTTCTCTCTCCCTTAACCCCTCTAGCCCAGGCTAAATGAAGAAAAGGGACACTGTCAATTTGCTGGTGTTAATTTTTTTAAATGTTTATTTTTGAGAGAGAGAGAAAGAGAGAGAGAGGGAATGCGAGACAGAGAGAGAGTACGAGCAGGGCAAGGGCAGAGAGAGAGGGAGACAAAGAATCCGAAGCAGGCTCCAGGCTCTGAGCTGTCAGCACGGAGTCTGATGCAGGGCTCGAACTCACGAAACAGTGAGATCATGACCTGAGCCGAAGTTGAATGCTTAACGGACTGAGCCACCCAGGTGCCCAGGACACCGCCATTATGGATTGGTCCTGTGTTCTGCTCCTGGGTTTGTGCCCTCCAAACTCAAATGCCCCGTCTCTCCGCTTCCCCAGCCCTATTTTCCATCTTATGTCATTGGTTTCAGCTTTACCATAATTATAAGCATGCCTTTGGCAGTGACCTAGTGACCCTGTTACAATTTCGATTAGATCAGGTCACACCCCTCTTTCTTGCATGACTCTACTCATCACACTCAGAGTAGAAATCAAAGTCCTCCCTATCGGTGCACCAAGGACCCTGTTGGATTTGGCCCCCTTACCTTTCTACTTCCTACCGCCCTCCTCCTTGCTTGCTCAACACCAGCACCCACCTCCTCACCTCCTGGCGGCATGTGGAGTTTGCCAGGCACACGCCCATCTCAGCCCTTGTACCTGCTGTGCCCCCCAGGTAATCATTTGCTTTTCTTCCTCACCTACTCTAAGCCTTTACACAAATTCAACTTCTGGGGGAGACTCTTCCTGACCACTCCTCTAAAATTTCAGCCTCCCCTAATATTGCTTATTTCCCTTCCTGTCCTTATTTTTTTCTTTAGCTTTTAAGTCATGATCTAACTCACTATAGGTTTCAGTTATGTTTCTTGTTTATTGTCCATCTCCTCACTTAGAATGTCAGCTTCCTAAGGGCAGGGATTTGGGTCTGTCTTGTCCACTGCTGTATTCCCAGTGCACATAATAGCATGAGGCACATAGACGTGCTAATATTTGTTGAGTGCCTTCTGTGTTCCAGTAACTATCGCATCATCTTAAAAGTCACAAAGACTCAGTAAAATATTTATCTCCCTTTTATAATTTTTTTTTTCCTTTTGAGAGTGAGAGTTGTGTATGAGCAGGGGAGGGGCAGAGGGAGAGGGAGAGAGAGAGAGACTCTTAGGCAGGCTCCACACCCAGCCCAGCGCAGAGCTCAAGAAGTGATGTGGGACTCAATCTCACAACCGCGAGATCATGACCTGAGCTGAAATCAAGAGCCAGACGCTTAACTGACGGAGCCACCCAGGCACCCCAAAATCTCCTTTTTCTATGAATGCCAAAACTAGGGCTCACAGGAGCCAGATGATTTGTTCAAGTTTACAAAGTCAAAAAAACAACAGAGCTGGGACTGGAATTCAAGATTTTGACTTCAGGGCCCTCAGTCTCCAGCCTGCTGCCTCTGAGGATCCCCAGATCTTTGTCCCTAAACACTTCTTTACTTGTCTGCTAAACACTTCAAGTGCCTGAGAAATCTGACATCCTGTACTTCTGTGTTCTGACCCTTCTCTTTCGGAGATGCTAAGAACTCTGAAACTATTATGGGAACTCTGCAGTCAACAGAGTGCAGCTTACCCATGAGAAAAAGTTGATGTGCACCACTGCTGGGGCAGGAAGATGGCCTTGCCACATAAAACTGAACATGTAAGGAGGTCCATGTATGTGCATTTCTGTCTGGAGTTGTAACTAAAATTGAGCCCGTCCTGTACAAGTCTACCACAACTGAATGAAGTTCACCTGCATTTTAATGTCTAAATTCTTGAATGATTTTTTTTCCTTCCCTGACCGCTTTCATTCCAGGATGACAAGGTAGAAGTAAGGGAGGAAAGGATAATTGAATAATTCACAGTCAACGCAAGGTGACGTACAATTTGTTTGCTGTTTTGTGCAGTTGCTGTTTTGAAGAGAAATATGTTCTCTGTAAGTACAAAAACTGTACTAAAGCAATAAGCAAAATAAAGAAAGAAAAAGATAAGTAGATTAAAAAATATATTGGGACACCTGGGGGGCTCAGTTGGTTAAGCGTCCAACTCTTGATTTCAGCAGGTCATGATCTTATGGTTTGGTTGGTGAGTTTGAGCCCCATATCAGGCTCTGTGCTGACAGCACGGAGCCTGCTTGGGATTCTCTCTCTCTGCCTCCCTCCTGCTCCCTTGTATGTATGTGCGTGTGTGCATACTCCTCTCTCAAAATAAATAAATAAACTTAAATATATACATATAAAGAATCTCTAAAGCAAAGCTTTTGAGTGTTGCTTTTTATTTACCAGGGATTATCATTACTCACAGCTTGGTTTTAAACTATATGTAAAGTGGGAATAATGAAATAAAGTCAAATCAATCAAAGTTCCTCCCTGGAACTTTATCTGGCTCTTAGGTCCTATGAAATTAGTAAGCGTTCTTTGGAACCCAGGACTAGATTTCAACTGCTGAACTTTAAACAGAGAAACCTTCCCATGATTGTACCGAGTGGCATGAGGGTACAGATGTGAGTCCCCTCCATTCTCTCCACCTGCTTCTCATCTAATCCCAAATAATTAGGTATATACTAATTTCGTTTCCAAAAAGGAAATTCCTTTTTGGATTACAGAATTGTGTATGTATTAGTAGAAGAAAGAACCTTAGGTTAGGACTCAGGAATCCTGTGTTCTGATCCTGATTCTGGCCCTTTTTATCTCTAGGGCCCCAGATGAGTCTATTATTTACAAAATATGTGTAACATTGTTTGCTGTGCGTTTACGATAAGACAGTGCCTTAGAAATGGAAGTATGTGTTTCTCATACTTAAAATGACCTGTTTTCAACAGGAAAAATCTCATAGTTTTACTTGAAATTGGAATTCACATATAACACTTACTATTAAAATTATATAATCACTTTCTTTTGTTACCTTCTAAATAGGAAGTATGTTATTTCCCATGCAAGATTCATTCAGCCCTGAGCTGGAGGCAGGGCAATGTGGTGTATAAAGACTAAGCGTTCTACAGCCAGAACAACATGGGTAGGAGTCTCACTCCCAGGACTGGGTGATCTCTGGCAAAATACATGCCATCTCAGAGCATCCGTTTCTTCAGCCTAAGTATGAGAACAAGAAGACTCACCACAGAGTTAGTATGAAGATTCCATGAACTAACACATGGAAGTCTCCATACACATAGCAAGGCCTCCATACAAGTGAATTGCAGGGGTTTGTAGTTTAATTAATAAGTTTAATTCTTTTCTGACTGTTCCCACCACAAGAATCATGTGTTAGCAACTGCAGAGACCAAGGGGAAGACACTGAGAGGAAGAGAGAGGTTATTTTCTTAAAGTCAAAGAATAAGAGGTAGTTAACTTGAATTATATATGAAACAGAAGACAGTCTTTCCTTTGGAGGGAAGTTTCCAGGGCAGGAAGTTACCCAGTGACACCCTATGGACCATCCAAATGAGCTGCAGCCCCAGAAAGCCAAGACATGCCCATAATTCTTGATTTACTGCCCACTGAGTGGAAGAAACCAATCTCAAAGTAGGATAAAAGTCAGGCTTCAGCAAAGGCACCTCAGCCACTCAACTTTCTTCATTGCCTGCAGAAAGTTCCCCAGACTTCATTTCCCCCAACACAGATGATTCCATAAGTTTGGTGGTAATTAAGAAGTTAAGTTATAGGGGTGCCTGGGTGGTGACTCGGTTTGCTAAGCATCCAACTTCAGCTCAGGTCATGATCTCACAGTTTGTGGGTTTGAGCCCCGCATCAGGCTTTGTACTGACAGCTCAGAGCCTGGAGCCTGCTTCAGATTCTGTGTCTCCCTCTCTCTCTGCCCCTCCCCCACTGGCGTTCTGTCTCTCTCTCTCAAAAATAAATAAACATTAAAAATAAATGAATAAAAATAAAAAAGTTGTCAGTGTTTATTTCCGCGTGTTGATAGATGCTCTGCCTCATCTTACAAAAGATTTGAGAAAACTCCTTGTAAATACAAAAGAATAAAGAAAATAGCTGAAGGAATCTAAGCAAAAAGGAAAAAATAAAATAAAATCAAAGCCGAGATTAAGATGAACCTTGAGAAATACATCACATACATGAGGATTCTCATTATCTGGGTATTCATTATTCAGGTCTCCACAGTTACAGGGTTTCAGAGGGAGACAAAGTCTTCATAATTTATAAATATTCACTAGTGAAGAGACACTAAGGCCTCACTCAAGTAGTTAAGCACTAGCCCCTGTCTCCTGCTACTATATCAATGTCTTTTGGCAGTCTGATTGCATGTGAGGTTGCAAATCATCAATACAACAAGCAAATAAAATGCAAATCAATTGCATAGTTAAGCGGAATATCTTTCAAAAGAGGCAGGATGTAAAATAAAATGCAAATATAGTTAACTTGACTATCTTCCTAATGAGGCAGAGTATAAAGGTTAAAACATTGCACGATCTTAAAATTTTGTGAGAAAATTAGGACCAAAAAAGTCAACATAATTAATTCTTCATTCTGAGGATTAGCACATGGTTGCAGTTGTAACTTAATTTTTTTAAAAAGGTTGAATAAACTTATTTCCATAGTTTGTTTTATTTTAAAACTACATATAATCTGAAAAAAAATTTAAAAAAATTTTTTCAATGTTTATTTTTGAGAGACAACATGAACGAGGGAGGGGCAGAGAGAGAGAGGGAGGCACAGAATCCGAAGCAGGCTCCAGGCTCTGAGCTGTCAGCACAGAGCCTGATGTGGGGCTTGAATTCATGAACTGTGTGAGATCATGACCTGAGCTGAAGTCGGACACTGCTTAACCGACTGAGCCACGCAGGCTCCCCCTATATATAATCTAATACAATTGTTTATAGGTAATAAAAGACACCTGGAGTATAGGATAGTGTCATTTTTGGCTCTTGGCCTCTTGGTAGCAAAAACAAAATGGAAACATAGTTAGAAAAGTCATAGGTTATTAATATAAAAACAGGAAATCATTGTGGAGCATTGGGGATGACAGTACTGAAATCTCCTACTGGAGAAGACTTAAGACACTTAGTGGCTAGTAAGAGGTCTAAGAAAGTAGAGACCTGTCTTTCTAAACTACTTTGTGTTTGGCTTAACAGAGTCATAGGCTAAATGGCTAATGAAAACAGTGATGGTCATTAATGCTGTTCAACAAGTGTTCCTGGGTCTCTACCTTGGCTGCAGTTGAAGTTGCTTCTCTTTCTCTGAGTGCTAGGCTGGGACTCTTGTAGTTGAGTGGAGCCATGTAACTATTTCTGATCAATGTGTTTTGAGCAGAAGAAACATGTGTCACTTCCAGGCAGAAGCCCTCTAACATTTCCTTTCCCTTTGGCATAATGACTGGCAATGTTTGAGACAGTGACTGCTCTGCCAGCAAGGGTCCTGAGTAACTGAAATGAGCTGCCACCCTGAAGACACACCATGAGTTTATAGAATGAGTAAGAAATAAACCTCTGGTTTAAGCCCCCAAGATTTGGGAGCTGTTTGTTACTGCAGCATAATCTAGTCTCTACTGACTGATACAAAGATCATCTTGCCAGTGATAGAAAATATAAAATGAAACAAAGTTGTGTGGAGACAAGTTGCATATGATGCTCAGATCCCTAAATAAAGATCCCACCTAGCAACAATGACATTCTGGATAATTTGGGCAAGATAGGTCCAGGAACAAGCCTGGATCTCTGATGTGTACTCTAGCTTATTTTTCTCCCTTTATTTTGTGGTACATCTTGCCCAGATGTATGCAGACCTGAGAGTCCCTACTTTTCGTATATATAGTGAATAATTTTAATGTATATTAAGCTTTAGAAATGGGAATATTTTTATTGAAGTGAGATAAACTGAAAGATTATCATTAACAACTGGGGGAAAAATTACTAATCATAAAAGGAATATAGAAGCAGGGAAAAAAGAAAGACGGCCTGTTTGGGGAGAAACTACAGCTAATAAAATAAGAATGGCTGCAAAGAATGGACACTAGAAAAAGTGGGGAACCCTGAAAGCAAGAGAGTGGGGGAACGACACACATGAAGAAGAGTGTACAATAATTCCAAGAGACCAGGACCCGAGCAGAGAGGTGCTGAGGCTTGAATCCAGGAGCAGATCTCAGGTCGGGGATGAAAAAAGTAAAGTGAGAGTTCACTCATTTTGGAATTGAGCAGTGAACCCGGGACTAGAACCCTAGGCGGGAGGGTTTCCCACACGGTAAGGGCACTGAGGGCAATGAGTTTTGGCCAGGCCCAGGGGAGCCAGTATCCTGTGGATTAAGGCTAGGAAACAGAGCCAAGCCTGGAAAAGATAGAGTTCTAGGCTTTTAAAGAGTTTTATTATTTATACTTCCTTAGTTTCATCCAAGAGGTTCTGGGTCAGTATTCAGTGAGGTTTCTTCACATACCTCAGTCAAGTCCTTTTTGCACTATATGTAGCTGCCTGTTAGGGAACCAGAGAGGGTGGACTGAGGCATTGCAGCAACTTCTTGGCTGCTCTTCCTGACAGTTGTCTAGTCCCTGCCCTGCCACTGGATCCACTGTTGTTCCTCTACAGGCCACCAAAGAGGTCTAACTGTTGCCAGTCTGACTGTAGCACTTCTAGGTGTAAAACCCTACAGTGGCTCCACATTTTTCATAGGATGATCCAAATTCCTGAGCACACCATCAAAGCTCTTCCTGGTTTCTGTCTGCCTCTCCTGCCTCATTTTTCCTGCTCTCTCACCTTTGGCTGTAGCAAACCTGTGTATGGCTTTTGGGTAACCCATATTCTAGATGCCTCCAGTACTTTCACCTGCAGCTGTCTCCTCTCCAACCCTCAGCTCCCCCATATCCCTCAAAGTCAACTTTCAAGACATAGTTCAGTGATCACCTTCTCCAGGGAGCCATCCCTGAACCCCTGAAACCAGTCACATGCCTTTCCTATGCTTTTCCATATACAACATCTCAGCACTACTCTACTGAAAGGTAGTTGTCTGTTTACTTGACTGTGTCCCCCACTAGACTGTTATACCCGAAAGACCAGACACAACTTCCTTGCTTTTGTATCTTTTGCACCTAACGCAGTGCCTACTCCTAGCAGATATTCAGTCTGTGTTTGAAGAGTAAGTGTAAATGATGTAACACCGAGGTTTCGAGGTTGCAAGGGTTCAGTGTTTGAATGAGATGAGAACTTACTCACCCCGCCCCTAGCCCATCCCAGCATTCCCTTATTTGATGAGGACAGATAATTTGCCATTCCTGAGGTGTTCATGGTCTGGTTGGTGTTTCTCCAGTGTTTTCAAACCCAGGGCTTTCTGGTGGAGCTGCTAAGTAGAGTGGCTTATTCTCTTCTACCAAGGCCGGTGCTACTCTCTGTTCCTATGGCTCCCCATAGCTCTGCACTATAAGGGTGGTGTTGAGGGCCCCACCTCCAGAGCCAGACTTCAGACCTCAGATTTATCACTGTTTTAGTTTCCTATTACTGCTTAGTGGCTTAAAGCAACACAAATTATTATCTTGCAGTTCTGGAGGTCAGAAGCTCAAAATGGGTCTCACTGGGATAACACCTGGTCTTATCAAAGCTATGTTCTTTCTGGAGACTCTAAGGGAGAATCCATTTTCTTGCCTTTTCCGGTTTCTAGACGCTGCTCGAATTCCTTGGCTCATGACCCCTCTCCTCCATATTCAAATCTAGCAATGGCCAATTGAGACTTTCTCACAGCGCATCACTCTGACACTGACCCTCTGGCCTCCCCCTTTCATTTATGAGAACCCTGGTGATTACATTGGGCCCACCCGGATAATTTGGAAGAATCCCTTCAACTCAAGGTCCATCGCTTAGTAACCTTAATTCCATCTGCAACCTTAATTCACCTGTGCCATGTGATACATTCACAGGTTCCAAGAATTAGGGTGTGGACATTTGGCAGGGGGGTTGGTGGTGGTGGAGGGGGGCGTGGTATTCTACTTACCATAACTTACTAGCTGTGTGACCTTAGGCAATTTATTCCTTTCCTCTAAAACTCTGTTTACTTCTCTGAAAAATAGGGAAGGTGATAATAATAGTCCCTACTCCTGAGAATTATGGAGAGAATGAAAGTAAATTATGATAATAAATGGAAAGCTTATCACAATACCTGACACAGAGTAAGGATCAACAAATGGTAGCCTTTAATATCATCATCATCATTTGCAGGGGGAAGTAGGTAAAGAGGTTCTATACACTCAATCCTCTGTCCTTGTTACATGCAATAGAATGAGCACCATCATAGAGACTTCCTACCTTTCCCCCCATTCTTCCTTTGCCCAACCCCTATTTCAAGACACAGAAGGAGGAGCAAGTCCAGCAAACACGACCAACAGACAGGAGACCACTGCAGTCCAAGCTGAGTTCTCTGAGCTTCTGGTATTTGAACTCTGTCAGTCAGCTACTGGGCTCTCATGTCATAGAAAGAGTCTCATGAGATAGTCGTAGCTCAAAACAAGTTTTTCAGAGTCACCTGAATGTGTGGAGGAGCCCTGGGAACCCCTAGGCTGTGATAAGGGCAAAATTCTCCAGTTCCTGGAGCTTGGGTCTGTGTGCCTGTGTGTGCCCACATGCGTGAATCCACATCTGTGAACCTTTGCCTCCTTAGAACAGGTATCACTTCCCTCTCACTGAATTCCCAAGCCCCCACAGTCATTATGTGACCCATCCCAGTGAACTCCACCAAACTTCAAAGAGAAGTTCTGTTTAGAGAACAGGAGGCCAGGGCTAGATGAACCCCAGGTAGGCCTGAATTCCCCCCTCTGCTCCACTTAGATTAAAGATTTGGGCATTTCTTTACATTTAAAGGCATTTATTTATATTTTACTCCATTCCTCAAATAATTTTAGCCATCGTAGTTAGCATGGTTATGTCATGTTCCTAAGAAAGACCCTTTGTCTCATTAGTTTCCATTCAAGTCATAATGTTTTCATTTATTAGACTGATTCTGCTGTATTTATCCATGGAAAGATAGTATATTATGTATAATATACATATATGTATAGGACATCTATTAAAATGCACATATATGGAGAATGTATATATAAACCATTTTATAAATAAGAGAAGGAGGACTTTTATTAACCACATCAATGGAGAGCTCAGATCTTTGGAAAATAAATAAAATCTATAAATTACATATGATCTCATGTATTTTATAAGTATGCAGAATAAGCCCACTTCTTCTTACCAAATAGAAATAGGAATCACAAGACAATAGTTAAATGCACATATACGCACACAATGAAAATATATATAACCTGAATCTCATTTTAGATAACCATTTCCAACTTGTCCTTCGTCAAATTCACATCAAAGTTTCTGACATGCTAAAATGATCAGGCTTTAGTTTTATCTTCTCTTTTTTTCTCTACTCCCAGTTTGGGAGAAATCCTAGTGATCAAAAACTAAAATCGGTGGCAGCAGGAAGAAAAATGACAAATCTCTAAGTGTTTTGAATGTTTGGTCATCCACTCCTAAAAAAGCCACCTTAGCTATCAGACCTCTAGCACTTAGTAATGACACTTTAGTCCTGTGGTTCTGACACGAGTTTCATGAGTGCCCAATGGTGCAGTTTCAGACCATATACTCTTCTGCTTCCCAAGGAAAGGTCCGCCTGAACCAGAGAATCATTATGAGGTTCATTTAGCTTTATGAACTATTTGTTTCCCAAAGTTTCCCCTAGGTTTTTAGATTTATAATATTGAGAAAAGTTGGGCTTTCAACAAGCAGAACTGTTAACATGACAAGGGTGACTATTCGTACTGCTATTATCTTAGAGGGACTGACTTTGTCTCTACAAAAGAATTCTCAGGGGTGGCTGAGCTAGAAGGAAGTCAGGTAATAAAACTCATACAGGCTCCCCTCTTGTATAAGATAACAATAGTATTCTATTAGTCACCATTGTGAATTACCAACATTTTCAAACCACATGACATTCCGGAGGCCAGAAAGATACCTGAGCAGTAACTGGCAAAAGGATTTCTTCACCCAGGAGTTCTAAACAATGATTTGTTTGCTTACCTTCTATCAGAGCCATATAGTGTTTAAGCTTTGGAACCAGACTGCCCAGGTTCAAATCCTACCTCCATGCTTAGAAACTATGTGACCTTCAACAAGGTCACGTATTTGACTTCTCTGTGCCTGTTTCCCTTTCCATGAGATAAGGTTAATAATACCCCTCATAGGATTATTGTGAGGATTAAGTTAATGCACATAAAGTGTTTAGAAAAAATGCCAGTTAGTAAATAGCCAGTAAATGTTAGTTACTCTCAGTACCTTATATTATCTTCCATCAATTAGGAACACTAATACCTCCTTTTTATACCTCACAGGTTATTTTAAAGGTTGAAATTAGAAAAATTACATGAAATACTTTAAGAAGCCTAGAAAAAGGCTCTGATTAGAAGCCAGATATTGGAACTGCTGGAAGCGGGAAATCAAACAGTAGGAGCGTCATCAGCATCAAGGCAAAGGATAGAAAGAAAGGGAGAGAACAGGACATTTGTGCCCATGCCTACTGTCTACTAGGAGCGTGACAGGCATGAAGCCATTTCATTCTCACCTATGCTTACGAGGTAGATTTTTGTCAACAACAAAACTTAGACTCAGTGAGCTTACAGTTATAAATAGCAGAGCCACAATCCAAACCCAGATCCATCCAAAGCCAAAGCCCATCATTCATTCTCCCACCCAACTCTAAAACAGGCAGCAGCCAGCCCCTTCAAAAAAATAAGGCCATTCACTGTGTTAGTGACAGCCAGTATGATGCCTGTGATCAAGGAATGGTGACATACTGCTCAGCACAGCCTTCTACTCTGCTGGTGGCCAACAGGTTCAATGGAAGCCCAATGAAAGAAGACTATCCTATAGCAGCAGGGGTAGGGACACTGCAGCCATCCTGAGTCATCTCTACTGTGCTTGGCTACAGCCAAATGAGTACGGAAGGTGCCAGAAAACGAATAAATAGGAGTTGCATGAATGAATAATTGAAGAAAGGAAAAGGTACAGTAAGCGCTTAATACTTCAGGCTATTTTAAGTCCTTCACAAATACCCAAATTCCAGAATATTTCCTCTAACCCCACCCCAGCTTTGAACTGCCTGCTATCAGATTTCCACTAGCTTTGATACTTCTTTGTTGTAGTCACTTGCAAACCCTCAGGTCTTCCTCCTCATTCCCCGAAGATCTTCCCCCACACCAGCTGACTGTCAGACTCCTCCCTGACATTACTCCTGCCACCATACTTGATGCCCATTATCTCGGGGGTGCTCCTCCAGCACTCTGGCAGCACCCCGGAGTCTTCCTGACTCTAGATCATCCCGGTTTCTCACTTCCATGGACAGACCCTAGCTCCTGTCATTACCAACATGCAAACCCTCCATAATGCCAGTTTCAAGCACCCCATTCTCTGACCACCTCCTCCTTTCCTTTTTTTTTGTATCAGCTTTATTGTGATGAGTTACATATACCATAAAAGTCACCCTTTTAAAGTATACAATTTAATGGTTTTGGTGTATTCACAGAGTTGTACAACCATTACCACAAGGAACTTTAGAATATTTTAATCCGACCCCCTCCAAAAAACCACCATAACTTTTAGCCTTCACTGCCCCTCTCAGTTCTCCCATTGCTCCAGTGCTAGGCAGCCACCAATTTACTTTCTGTCTCTCTATATTTGTCTACTCTGAATATTTCACATTATATAGGATGTGGCCTTTTCCAACTGGTTTCTTTCACTTTTCATGTTTCGGAGATTCATCCAAATCGTAACATGTATAAGAATTTCCTTCCTTTTTTATTGCCAAATAATATTGTATCATATGGATATATTTTTTTTTAATCCATTCATCAGTTGATGGACATTTGGTTTGTTTCCACTTTTTGGTTACCATGAATAATGCTGCAATAAACTCTGCGTACGTCTTTTTATGTGAGGTATGCTTTCATTCCTCTGGGGTCTGTACCTAGGAATGGAATCACTGGATCATGTGGTAATTCTATGTTTAACATTTCTAGGAACGGCCAGATTGTTTTGCAGTCACTGCACCATTTTGTATTCCTACCCACGATGAATGAGGACTCCGATTTCTCAACATCCTCCTCAGCACTTGTTATTATCTCTTTTATTATAGTCATCCTGGTAAGTATGGATACAATGATATCTCACTGTGGTTTTGATTTGCATTTCCCCCTTCTCTCCTTTCGGCTCATTTAATATTCTGACTCCATTTTTTGATTCCATAAAGACCTGCCTATGGTCCTCTGGCTCTTTCACTGCTTCTCACCCATTTCATGTGCTCACTTCCTTCCTTACCTCTCTTAATGCCCATCAGCTATCATTATCATTAGTTATTTGCATAAACCCTCAGCTCTTTTGCCCTTCTCTCCCTTCCTTATAGTCAACTGGCAAAACCCCAGTCTTGGTTAAATTGAGATCTCCGTCTTCTCTACACTTTTATCTGCATAGATGAAAGTGGCTGCTCTCAGTTTAAATCCATGACCTTCAACCTCAAGTCAGCTCTTAATGCTACTTGGCAATTCTAAATGCATTCAGTTGGCAATCCCAAATCCATTCATTCTTCCACTCCCCTGGTCAATCATGGCTTTGTTGTTCTCCCGAGACCTTCAACCCCTCATCACCACCCTCACATTGACTTTGTCTTCCAGTTTCACCAAGAAAATACATGCAGTCAGAAGATGACTCCTCAAAATCATACCACCACATGAATCATTCTACCTACATATATTTTGTCATCCTTTCTGTTACTAGGGATGGACCAGCTATAGCAATGCTTTGGTTTGTGCACAAGATCCCATCCTTTGTCATCTGTTTAAATATACTATTCCAGCAATTGTCCCCTCTCAGGCATTATCACATTTTTCCATTCTATTGGATTATTTTCATCGCTGGAAAACATTCTATTATTTCTTCATCTTAAATTAAATTAAATTCTCCCAATCCTACCTCCTTACCCAGCTATAACTCCTTTTCTCCATATATGGCCTATATCTAATCTGAACTCCAGGGTAACATATTCAATTGCTTACTGGTGGATGTTTACTTGGCATCTCAAATTTTATAAGGCTAAAATTAAACTCCTGGTATTCTTCCTGAATCTTCATGGTGCTCTTTTATGGCAAATAGCATCACTATCTTCCAATTTTTTGGATCAAAAACCTTGAAGAAGTTGCTCTCACGTTACACATTGAATCCCTCAGCAAAGCCTACATTGCTACCTTCAAAATATGTTCACAATCTGACTACCTCTCATCCCCTAACCGATCTCTGACTTGCCATCATCTCCTACCTGGATATTTAGTGGGATCCAAACTGGTGTTCCTGCTTCTGCCCATATGTTCTTCCTACTCACTCCACATCCCTATCCCATAATGTGTATTCTTTCTCTCTTTTTAATTTTTTTCCATATTTATTGAGATATTATTGACATATAACATATGTAAGTTTAAGGGGCACAACATGATGGTTTCATACATGCCCCATAATGTATTTTCAGCACTGTAGCCAGAGTGATCTTTCTAAAACTAAGTCAAACAAGGGCACCTGGGTGGCTCAGTTGGTTAAGCATCGGACTCTTGATCTCAGGCCAGATCATGATCTCACTGAGATTGAGCCCCACATCAGGCTCTGCACTGTGTAGAGCCTGCTTAGGATTCTCTCCCTCTCTTTCTCTCTCTCTCTCTCTCTGCCCCTCCCCTGCTCACACGTGCATATGTGTGTGCACATGCTCTGTGTGTGCACATACTCGCTCTCTCTCTCTCAAAATAAATAAATAAACTTTAAAAAGAAGAAACAAGTCAAAAATGTCACTCCTCAGCTTTAAACCATCTAATGACTTCCCAACCCACTCAGGGCAATAACTCAAGTCCTCTTAATGGCTTTCTTGGTCCTACACAATCACACAATCTGCCCCCTCTGTATCTCCTTGACCTTTTCTTCTGTCACTCTCCCTTGGGGTTATTCTACTTCAGCCACCCTGGCTTCCCTAAGATTTCCTGACTGCCCAAGTACACATCTACTGCATGGTCTTTGCACTTGATGGTTTTGTTTTTGTTGTTTGGAGCACTTTCTCCCAGGTAGCCACCTGACTCATTCCCTCTCTTTCTTCAGGTCTCCTACATTATTCATAAGTTTAGCAAAGACTTTTCTAAATTAGAAAATTGCTGGCATGGGATTAGAAGGAGTTTGGAATAAAAGAGAGAAGAGAAAAGAAAAAGCATGTTTAAACTTTGAGGTTCTCCAAAGGCCAGGGTCTAGTTGCTTTACTATTTGGTTGAATCCTCACATCCTATGAGATGAGGATGATTATATAACCATTTCACAGATGAGATAACAAAGGCAGAGAGGGATTAAGTCATAATCTCTCATAAATGTCTAGCAAATGGTGGAGCTAAGTGTCCAATCAAAAATCTAACCTCAAAACCAGTCTACTACATCACAGATTTCTAGCTTCCTATTTGGTTGAGAGCAAGCTGGGATGCCTGTTACAAAATTCAAATATTTGCAAAAGTAAAGAAATCAATATGGCTTATTTTTGTAAATTCTTCACCTTGACTGTACCCTCAAGAGAAACTTATGTGTTCAACTGAGGGTTAGATTCCAGGGATTTCTGGCAATCTTTCAACTAATCATCTGGGATCATTTTTTCAAGATGAAATTTCCAACAAGTAGTCCACTACACATGGATGCTTGTCAGCAGATTTACTCCTTCCAGTTGCTACTAAGGAGGCGTCAACTGCAGGGCCTGCCAGGGAATGAACTGAAAGGAAAGTAATTTGTTAATGGCTTTACTCAACAGGGTCACTTCCCAAAATTCCATGCTGGGTGGCCCAAATGTTTAGAAATCCATGCTCCATAGACCTTCTTTTGAGATTAGTTGTAACACTGGTCCTCATGCAGATGCCTGAGAAAGCATGAGGGTGTCTGACTCCCCCTGTTATTATGCTGCTGTGACCCACCCCCACATCCATTATCTTTCAATTATCAGCTCAGCATTTCTTCCACCCCCTCTGGCCTATTCTTTGCTTCTGACCTCTGACTTACGTATTTGCTTTTCCCCGTCTGGAATCCTTGCCCAAACTGACTTCAATCACTCAAAACTCTGTGCTGTAAGGAGGGAGATGGATGTAGGGGAGCAGTAATAACCAAGTGACTCCAATGGAATTGTTTGCGGCATGCCTTCCAACCAACCTCTCTTCACTTATTTTATGGTGGTGGGTTATTCATTAAGTGACCATGAACCGTCAGCAAGAGGCTGGTTTCTATTCTAGATTAGTTTTCTATAAACATTAAATCAGCTCAATAAAATAGCTAATGTAAAATTTCTTACCAAATCTTGTTTCAACTTCCTACAGTGGAAGTTTAGGAATGAAATGATGGTCAGAATATTATGGAACAGTCCCCTACGTCTTATTAATTGCCATCAGTATAACTGCAACTTCCAGCTAGAAATGTTTCCCAGGTGCTAATTAAAGTTCATCAACCTAACAATCTGAAGAGGTCAAAGAGTATTGTACCCATTTTACAAAGGGGGAATGTGATGTAACTTGCTACAGAGCCCAATCTTAAATATGAGCAAGGAATTGGAATTCACACTGAGTGTAACTCCAGAGCCCGTTAGGTAACACACCTTCTGATGGCTGTCAGTATCCAATGGAAATATTAAATTTTGTTTTTCTTGTACTGGTTTATTTAAAAAAAACAATATATTGAGTACCTACTATGTGCTGGGTTTGGAAGATACATTAACATTTGGTTTTTATTCCCTTATAAGCTAGTTAAAAAGGAAAGGGATATAAAAAGGAAAGATGGCTAGCAATGCAAGGTAGCATTTCCAAGTGTCAAACGTGAATTAGAAAAAGGAAATGCTGTGTGAGCTCTAGTTCAGACCAGAGAATAACCACTGACGTCAGGCAGGACAAGGATGGTCTTTTAGATGGAATGGGTATTGACCTGGACCTGGTTGGCTCTTAGGCCATTTGCTGTAAGGGCTCTTGAATGATATAAAACTTGAGTTGGAGAGTTAATCTTTTCTATGGTCCTCAAGGAAGAAATTGAAAAAAGGACAATGGAACCTGCCCTGTTAAGGCCAGTTTCTCCTTTTAGAAAAAAATGCTAATGGGTCATGGTCAGTGAATACTTTAAAGTCAGGCACAGACTTTAAAACAACCATCTTAAGGTTTAGACATTATTTGTGGTTTATCCAAAATTCAAATTTAATGTCCAATATTTGAATTTGCTACATCTGGTGACCCTACTCTCACTGCCACAACCCATTCAGAACTCCCTTCCTTGAATATCTTTTATTGGCTTTGAAAAGAAGAACCTTTAGAAAGGGGAAGAAAACAGGTCAACTTTGCAGACCTAGGAGCTTGATTTGGTCACTGCAGGCAGAGGTGAGTTCAGAGGGGGAGAAACCTCACATGAATCAAACTCATAGGAGACTGACACATGGATCAAAACCACCCAGCCTTGTGGTTCTAAACTACCATGTTTTCAGCCAGTGCCTGGAATGGCCTTCTTCCATCATTTGCTTGGTAAACTCATTTACTCATTTATTTATTTAGTCAACTCATCCATTGAGTTAGCTAGTATCGGTTGAAGATTATATTAGAAGCTGAACATCTAGACTTCCTTCGCTGTTGCAGCAACAATAATCACAATAACAGCTAATACTTTGGGGGGCTTGCCATGAGCTAGGCACTGTATTAAATGCTTTATATCCGTTAAGCCATTTCATGTTTACAGAACACTATGATGTATGACTATTATTATTTACATTTGACCAAAAAGGACATTGAGGCATAACAAGGCTAAAACAAAACAAAATAAAACAAAACAAAAAACCCCACTTGTTTTCAGTCATGCATCTAATACTTGTTGGAGGCAGGATTTGAATCTAGCAGTTTTCAGAGCCTGTATAGTGTCTAAACACTATATTAAGCTACCTCCTTTTAAAAACCCTTTCCTCCTGATTCTCCCCTTCCCCAAGTTAGTTATTTCTGTCCCCAGGCACATGTACCACTGTGAACTTAGTAAACTTCATTAGTAAATTTGTTTCAACTGCATCATAGTAAATTTGAATTTGTTTCAAATTCAAATTAGTAAATTTGTTCTCTGCTTACATGTCTGTCTCCTCAATCAGACAGTAAGCTTCTCCAGGGCAAAGACAACACCTTATTTATTTTGTATCTTCAGTGCCTAGTACAGTTTATGTCCTAAAATAAGTGGTCAATACGTACAGTTGTACTAATTTCTTGCTAGCTGTGGTAAGCTAGAGTGGTCCGAGTATTAGTCAGGGTTGATCAAGGAAAACAGAAATTAATCTAAGTATTTTAAACACAGGGAATGTAACAGAGGGAATTGGTTATATAGATAGTGGATGAGCTCCCAAGCCACGGTGGGAAGCCACCTGCACCCCTGCCTCCATCTCCAAGAGGCCGGAAATCTGCCTGACGGAGCCATGGCAGGCAGGATCTAGTACATTAGAAAAGATAAAACCATCATCACGCTGTCTGAGCTCAAGAGACAGGAGATATAGCCTGGCTCTGCCTCCCTCCCCTCATCCTTCCAATCGTTCATCTCTCATTGGCCAAACCCTGCTAGAAACCTGTTGACTATGGAAATTGAGAAGTGTGGCCTGCAGGGTTAGCCCTCTTGGGGGAGAGGCCAGACTGACTTCAAGGGCAAAAAGACCCAGAACAAGAGGCAGAGCACCCATCAGAAAATGCACCTCTTTTGTGACCATGCTGAGAAACTGCAGGGTGATGAAGCTGACCACCCCTGCGGTGCTAGGTGACAGTGTCAGGTGCTTGTCCTTTGGTGTCCCATCATCATCTAGGCTCCATGAGGATACCACTTTTCTGCTAACTTACTATGTGTCAGCTAAGTCTAAGTTCACTTGGATTGGGCTACATCTTTCTTTAGGTTTCAGGTGACAATGACAATAAATGCTTGCTGAGCTTCTGCTTTGCATCGGACATTGTGCCAGGTCCCGGGCCATAGATCCCAAAAAGTGAGAGAGCCTGTACATCAAGGAATTCTTGGTCAAGGGAAAACAGACAACTAAACAGCTGATAGATCTGCCACATGGTAAGATATGACTATGGTAAGCACATACGTGCAGTTGGGGACTCCAATGAGAGTCACACCCACCTCCAAAGGGTTGGAAATGTAGGGGTATGATTGTTTTATGAGAGTTTAATCTACAAAATCAATGCAAGTGGTTCAGAGTGGAGACAAGCAAGGACAAATGAAAGATATGTAATAGCCCCTAAAGCTCCACGCAGCTCTGAAATCCCAGGAGAACTCTGTGCTCTACACACACATCGGAACACCACCTTAGAGCATACCTATTATATACCACGCATTGAGCCAGGTCGTTCCATGCATAATTTCTTTTACAGGGGCTCTGAGTCTCTGAATTTCAATCCCTGAATGCTTGAACTTCATAAATAAAAATTTTACAAACGGAGAACGATGCAAGACTTTCTTGGTCCTGCTCACGGTCATAGAACCAAATAGTTGCAGAGCAGACATTAGAAACCCAGGCTCCAGATTCCCATTTCTGCTCTAAGACACAAACTACCCCAGACACAGGAGTGTGTTCTACCATTGCAAAAATAAAACTTGGCTAAAGTAAGACTCCCTTGATTTCCATTTAGTTGGTAGCTTCCCAGGCTGAGTGCCAACTCCTTTTTTTAAAAAATTAAGTGCATGTAATATTTGGATAATATTTTTCACATTCAAACAGTTGATTGGGTCAATAAAAGAAGGTGGTGGTTTTATATGTTTATCATTATGTTTTCAATTGTTTTTTTTAAGTAGGCTTCATGCCCAGCCTGGAGTCCAACGTGGGGCTTGAATCCTGAGTTCAAGACCCTGAGCTCAAGATGTAGGCTGAGATCAAGAGTTGGACATTTAACCAACTGAGCCACCCAGGCGCCCCTTATCATTTTGTTTTTTAAATACAAAACCTTTGCAGGGTATGTTGCATTTAAACGTTCTGCACCAGTGGCGAGCTCATTCTTGGCTTTTCCACAGCAGTGTTCTCTAAGATGAGATAGAGACTCCTCACCTCTGTCTTCTGCCCCCAGTCATCTACCGGTGGGGCTGGGGGAGCAGCTGGCTCCCTGAAGACAAATGGGAACAGCCTGGAAACAGGCTTTAGAGTGAGAAGTACAACAGTTTCTGACTCCACTGGGTTTCTCTGGGAAATCACAAAACCTCCCATAGGTTTTTACGTATTTATTCCAGTTTAAGCATGCTACTGCCTTTTATAGTCTTACCACTTCTCTGACCCTAATATATACATAGCTACGGTGAGCACAGAACAGTGAAGTGAACTATTATGAGGCGTTCGTAAGTAAAATGAAACAAAACAATAGCTCATCAAGACACATTTAAAAAAAATCCCGGCCCTGATTCTTCCTGTGTATTAGAAATGAACCACAGGTGGCTCTAAAGTTTGAGGAAATTATTTTATTCCCACTGGAACAAGACACTGAAGTGTTTGTGCTTTCTAGCTACTTATTGTAAAAGAAGGAAACTTGAGGAGCAAGTGGACAGAGAGAGTTGGGGTTTATTCCAATGACCACCATCACTGACATTCCTGGAAAGGAATTATTTGTTTGATGGCTTTGCTCATGGCTTTCAGGATTCTCCTTGTGCAATGGAGTGGGACGTAATTATCTGTTAGACATTTTCCAAATGCTAGCTGAACTGGATGGCTGGCCATGGACTCTACACACAGGGCCTGCTGTCATTTGGTAATCACTAGGTGCTGTACTGAACACTTTTCCGGGGGGGGGGGGGATCTGTATTTAATCTTTAAACAAACCCCATGAGGAAGATACAGTTATGATTAGCGGATGCAGAAATTCAGATTATGGTGATATTTCTAATCCTTTTCCCATCACAGCACCTCCATCTCTTGAGGGAAGGCTCAAGTTTGGACAGGGTTAATGTATCTTGCCGAGGTTAAGAAAGTGACCCAGCTGAGATTTAAACCCAAGGCTGTGACTACAAAAATTGTGCTCTTAAATGTGATTCTAGGAACAAAATCAATAAGAAATAAAGCTTTGGTATGCTATACCATTCAATTTGTGAGAAAGTTCTATCGTATTGCTAACACTGAGAAGATAGTACCAAATCACATGAGTGCAGTCAACATTAAGACCTAGAGCAAAGCTACTAAGCAGTATGATTTATGCCATAACAAAGATATTCAAAAGAATAAAAGTTATGTAAACCTTCCCCCTCCCCCCAAGCTAGATAGAGAGGTAATTAAAAATATATATATTTGTTGGGCTAGAAGAAAAACAAGAGAGTAAGTCACTGGTCAGTGTGATTAACAGAAAGTCCAAACCTGGGGTTAGGGGTGATAGAAACCCTCAGAAGAGTTTGAGGATCTCAGAGCAGGAGACTTGTGCCTTCACTCCCCATTAATAATCCTGCAAGGAAAGATTCTCACAGAGAGCCTACACCAACACAAGGGGCTATAGTAGAGTAGGACAAGTTAAGCCAGAGAGACCATCTGAGATAAATCTGCCACCACCAAGCCCATATTTCCTGGAGTGTCAGAGCAACACTCTGAGCAGTCGATGCTTTCCCATGGCTTCCCTCACACCCTTCCCGCGTGAGACTGGGCAAAAGTGGCTGAAGGAAAGCCAGTGGCTTGGGAATGCCCTTATCACCGTGTGTAACTGGAAGCCAAAGAACAGGGGTATACTATGGTCATCAGCAGTGAATGGCAGTGAGGATAGACACCAACAGCCAAAGCCAGTTCAGGAGAGACCTCCTCACAGGGAGAACCTCGTAGTGGCCCACTCCTTAAATGTCCAGATCCTATATAGAGTCCCATCCTGACATAGTTCTTATCCTGATGTGCTGGAGTTTTCAGAGAGAGAGAGTCTGCTGGTCTTGAATCACTGGTGAGGGTAGGCAGCACCCCCAGTGGTGCCCACATCAGAAACATGCACTCACTAGTTCCTAGATGGAGTAGCTTGGCAGGCATTTTTTCTCATACCCATCAGGGAATTGGCAGGTGCCGTGGTGTGTTATAAACCCTTTTCTCTTTCTTCTAGGACTACTTTGAAGTTCTGGGGAAGGAAAACCTCTCAAAGCAGACTGTTATTGTACAGGTAAAATTCTTTAGCAGAGAACTGAAGAGAAGATTAAGGGTGTGGCTTTTTTTTTGGCGGGGGGGGGGGGGGGGACAGAGGGTTGTGTCCCGGTGGTTTGAAGTCATGGAGGAAGGGCCATTGAATACTAACCAGTGCTTTTCAAAAGAGGAAAAAAAAAAAAAAGAACTGGATTTTAAATCACAAGTAATTGAATTTACTTTGAATTAGAAAGAGTTAGTTTTCTATTATCAAGAAGAAATTGGGGCTTATGAGTTAATTTAATTCAATTTTAGGGAAATAAAATTACTTCTTAGCTCACTTGACACTTATAAGAACAAAAATTTACTCCCTTGACACATTTTAGTGTAAATTCACTGTTACTATTAAATTTTTTTTTTTTTACCACTTCAGTTTTATCTCAAGTTTCGGAATGAGAGGCTTGAGGTCCTCCTAAAGGAGTTCTAAGGGCAGGAATTAAAAAGAGCTTTTTAGGACATGTAGCGGGGAGCACTGGGGTTGACACCCAGTATTCACTGCCCCCTTCCTTCACTCTGAAGCAGACTAGGTGACTGTGCCTCCTGTCCCATCAGGGTGAGCCACTGTGTGGCTGCTGGACTGGTTCAGGAAAGCCGAGCGTCAGCCAGTCAGCACATGACATGTGTTGGCCAGGGTGTTAGTTGAGGATGATCAGCCAGCACCAAGGGCAGGCCTCCTCTCTCTCGAGATGAACCCTGAAACATGGAGCCAGCCTTAGTTTGAAACTGACACCAGAAGAAGGTAAAGAAAAGATGTCTGGCAAAGTACTACACCAAATCAACCCTGAAACCACTGCTTCTGAACTTTCCAGTACTGAGTCAGTTACTCTCTTACTGTTTAACCCAGTTTGAGTTGAGCTTTGTGTTACATACAACCAAAAAGCCCTGAAATGTTGCAATTGGAAGAAGGGACTTTCTTAGCTTCTAAATCTCAATGTATGAGTAAGAAACCTCATACTTTAATGCCTTTTTTTTTTTCTATAAGAGTATTCAATGCGAAAAGCCAACAAAGAAGTAAAAACACCTTCTACCAAGTGAAAAACCCAGGGCATCCTTTGTTTCCTGTATTTCACATTTATTTTCTGTCCAACCTGTGGCATCATTCTCCTGGTGACCTCCGCACAATGGGTCTAGCTTTCTTTCCCTTCCTCTCTCTTCTTTCCTGAGGAGGATGAGGAGAAGGAGAGAGAAAAGGCAGGCAGATAGGCAGGCAGTTGGACATCAGCAACAGCTCCCTGCTTCTGATTGGGTGGGAGGAACATTCCTTCTTAGCTCTTATATAAAACCAAGAATGTGTGCTCCCATTGTTCAGGGATATTGGGTGACTCCAAGAGAACAATCCATTCCACAAATTCCACTAACAACTCATGACCAGGTGATGCAAGCAGGGGACACAATACATGTTGATTGTTTGATCTGTCGTGGCTCTTGAGGCTGGCAGCTACAGGATTATATTTCACTCACTGTTTCTCTCTCACAAACCACTCCTAGTCTCTCATGGTTACCTCCCAGGCCAGAGTTTAGAACAAGCCACTGGACAGGAACTTATCAGAGTGCAAACATTGACTTTACAATGTGGCAGTTAAAAATAACCTGCCAGAGACTCCAAGTGCGTCAGGGAGGCGATTGTCCTGCATGGTATACGTGTACCCAAGACTTCCTCCGGGAGGCCTTCTCTCCCACATTCTTTTCTTTCCTTCCTGTGGCTACAAACTGATGATATTTGAAGGGAGCCACTGTCTTTAGGATGTTAGATATTTAAATTTCTTCCCTTTCCCATCTACTCTTTGCCTTTTGGGATAACAGACAAATCCCAAAGTGCCTGGTGCATAGAATAGCCATGCATAGGAGCCTACTACCGTTAACTCATTCATTCATTCATTTATTCATTCATCCATCCATCCATCCATCTGGCATCCAGATCATGTGGATCCAGGAAGAGAGGTACAATTCCCAAGGCTTGGTTTCAGCTCACAAAGCCAACAACGAGGTCAGGAGGAAATCCGAGGCTAAAGTCCAGATTGCTCTGGGGGCAGCACATGGGTAAAGCTCAGGGCATGGCCAGGGAAGAGCAGAGTATAAAGCAAAATATTTTCAAATGTGATATAGGTGGGTAAATGCCCCCTGCTAAATAATAATAATTGGATCCCTACACCCATGCTGAAGCAAGGATGGGTTTAGAGTCAACACCCTGGTAGTTAGAGCTAAATTAGAGTGGGTTCTGTGCTTGGAAGAGTGAGATGAAAGAACCTTGAAAAACTCTACTGAAAAAAAACTCTCAAAACCTCTACATTAAACAATCCAATTGGAAAATGGGCAAAAGACATGAAAAGACATTTAAACCAAGAGAATATATGATGAACATGAAAAGGTGTTCAACAGGACTAACCATTACAGAAATGAAAATTAAGATCACATTGAGATATCATTAAATACCTGTTAGAGTAACTAAAATAGAAATATAGTAATAATGCCAAATGCTGGCAAAGATATGGAGAAATTTGATCTCTCATACACTGATGGTGAGAATGTAAAATGTCACAGCCACTCTGGAAAGTAGTTTGGTAGCTTCTTTAAAAACTAAACATACACTTACCATATGACCCAGCAACTATACTCCTAGGCATTTATCCCAGAGAAATGAAAACTTATGTTCTGCATAAGTACACAACTGATGACAGTAGCTTTATTTGTAATAGCCCATGACTGTAAACAACAAAAACATCCCTCAGTAGGTGAGTGGTTAAACAGCCTGTGGTATATCCATACCATGGAATACTACTCAGCAATAAAAAGGAATAGCATTTATATTATATAACATTACCAAAGTGACAAAATTAGAAATGGAAAACATATTAGTGGTTGCCAGTGATTAGGGACTATGTAGGAGTAACATGAAGGGGCTCTTTGTGGTGATAGAATGGTCCTGTATCTTAATTATACTAGTGACTACATGAATTTATATATGTGATAAATGGCATTTTCAGACAATATATGTGATATTCTTAAAGGGCCTAGGCCAGTTTTATAGATTGTCCCCAAATTTAGATGTGTCTGATTGTTTCTTCTTGATTAGATTCAGGTTAAATTTCATATATATATCATGAATTTATATATGTGATAAAACTATACACATGCATTGTACCAATAACAAATTCCTGGACTTGTTACTGTACTATAATTAGGTAAGATATAATAAACCATTTAGGGAAATTGGGTAAAAGATTCACCAGAACACTTTTGTACTATTTTTTGCAACTTCCTATAAATCTATAATTATTTTTTTAGTGTTTATTTATTTTGAGAGAGAGAGAGCAGGGGAGAGGCAGAGAGAGAGGGAGAGAAAATCCCAAGCAGGCTCCAAACTGTTAGCACAGAGTCTGACATGGTGCTTGAGCTCATGAACCGTGAGATCATGACCTGAGCCAAAATCAAGAGCCAGATGTTTAATCTGCTGAGCCACCCAGGCTCCCCTCTATAATTATTATTTTTAAAAAATTTTTTTCACCCTACAAAGAATTTCTGGACATAAGCCAGATGCTGTGAATTCTGTGGTTTGGGCTATCCATTATCCATTGACCAACAGTCTCCTGTTTACTATGCCCATGTTTCCTCAGTGGAACCCCCTCTTGGTCACTTTCCACCCAGACAGTTCCAGTGAAAACATATGACCTGGGCCTGAGTGGTGAATACATCATGTTCTCCTAAGCCAGTCTAGACTTGACTTTGCTGGAGCTGGGATAGAAATGATTGCTCTTTTGCACTGGACTCAAATCTGGAAGGATGGAGGTCTAGGAACCACATAGGGGGCTGTGAATGGTGCTATTGCCAGGGAAACATAAGTGAGAAATAGAGGAAGATATTCCTTTTAGAGGAAATCATGTAAGCCTTGTGTCCAATCATGCCTACCTTTGGACTGTTCTGCTTGTGAGCCAACACATCTCCTAAATTCCGGATCAGGTGGCCCTCTGCTAGTTACCATAACACCTAGATATTTAACAGTTAATGTAATCCCGGGAGAGAAAACGGTCTACTCTTTCAAAAACCAAAAACACACACAGCTCTCAGGGTTGCCCACAAACCCATCTCCCTGTACCAGTGGTATTGATGGAAACCTGTTCTCTGGGAATCCTGGCCACAAAGCCACTGAAGCAAGACTTGTAGGAGCTGATGCTGAACCCTAACATCTCCGTTGTGGGCACCTAAGGGGTGGGGTGGGAAGAAGTCATGTTTCGTTAAACAAGGAGGAATACTGATCTCCTGAGGGGATAATATTTGGGTCCCTGTCTCTGCCTCCAACTCTACATGTCATTCTGATTTTTCATTTTCACATTTTATTTTGCTTACCATTTTGCTTCCAAATTCCCTCATGGGTCACTCTGTTTTTGCCTCCTTTCTCTGGTCCGCCCCAGTCACAATATCCACAGTTCTGACCCAGCCTGGTCTCTGTCCACCTCTCTCTTCTCCCTCATGAGGCCCCACAGAGGTCTGAGGCCCACGCCTTCCCTCTCCTCTAGCCCCTGCCTCACCATCTCGGTGAAAACGGGGTTCTTCCCAGCTGTGCTCTGGGTCCCAGCTCCTCAGGTCTTGTGTGGTCAATGATCTCTGCTCTCTGTTATCTTCAGCCTGAACTCTCTGCTGGCTCCTTCTCCTCAGCCTGTACACATGCCCCAGTTTCTCTCCTCATGTGAAAACAAACACTGATCCTAACCCTTTGCTTCCTGATAACTATTGCCTATCTCTCTGCCCTTCTCAGCCAAGTTTCTGGAAAGAACATTCTACCTTGATCGGCTCTATCCTTCCTTCCCTTTTATTAAATGCCCAGTCCTTGACCATCTGGCCTCTGCCTTATTGAAACTGCTGTCTGAGACTTCCCAACTGCAAAATGGAAAGGACTGGTGTGAGTCTCAGTGCCTTCGGTCCCTGTGTGCTGTCTGATGTGGCCACCCACTCCCTCCTCACAAACACACTCTCATGGACTTCACTGAGGCCACGCTCCTGGCTTTCCTCCCACCTCTCTCCCTGTCCTCCTCTCCTTCGTCTCCTTTGCCAGGCCTTCTTTGTTTGCCCTGCATCTCAGAGTGTCTGGCCTTCTATTTGTCATTACATTCTTATTGTCTCCCCACTATAACTAGGAAATCTCCTCAGAATCCATGACTTCACCTAACACCAATATGTGTACAAATTGCCTAGTCCATTTCCTGGGCTTCAGGTCACCTCCCTGGAGGCCCTCTACCTGGGCCTTCAAGTTCCACATGTCCAAAGTGAGCATAGCCTAGATCTCCCTCCACCACTCTCTGTCTGCAGCCCTTCCTCTCTTCCTCCTGCACCCCCTGCAGGGAGGGACAGCACCAACCACCCAGGCACCCACGCCTCCCCTTCCTCTCTCTATGTGGTCAGCAACAAAGCCCTCTGGGTTCTAGCTCCCCCCCCCCCCCAGCTCTCATACATCCTCCCTTCCTGTGATGTCCCTCGTTTCTTATCTGTTTGTCCCACCTGGCTTGGCTCCAGGCTTCTCCACATACCTAGCCCCCAAACAAAAATGTGCTCAAGTTATACCTTGCTTAGAGCCCTGCCTTGGCTCCTCCTGGTCTTCCTGGTGAAAGGCTTCTCTCGATGCAGCACCCTCCCTGACATTCTTCCTGCCTCTCTGCAGGCTCCACTCCCACCATCTTCCAGCATGCACCCTTTGCTCCAACCATTCCGGGCTGCTGGCAGCTCCCCAAGTGTGCCCTCACCCCTGCGGCTGACCCCCACGCTGTTCTTCAAAACCGTTGGTTTGGCTTGGGTGTCACTTCTCATGGAAACCCTTCCTGATGTGCCCAAGCCAAATTAGCTTCATTGTCTCTGTTTTTGTCACACATGCACTGAGATCATGATGACGCATGTCCCTCAACTGTGTCCTCCATAACTTTCAGATGGCCTATGGGCAAGGGCAGCTGCTGCTGCCGCTTCTTCTTCTTCTTCTTCTTCTTCTTCTTCTTCTTCTTCTTCTTCTTCTGTATAGCCTATTTTTTTCCCCAAATTTTATTTTATTTTGAAACACTTCAGACATTCAGAAAGTTTGAAAGAATGGTGCAATAAACACATACCTTTCACCCAAATTCACCGTGTGTTTACATTTCGTCACATTGTGCACTCTTCCATCCTCTCCCCTCCCTCTGTACCATCTTTATGTGCTGTGCTGGGTTGAATAGGGTCCTCCCAGGTTTCTATCTACCCGGTACCTCTGAATACAACCTTATATGGAAATAGGGTCCTTGCAGATATAATCAAGACATGATGTGGTCATACTGGATTAGGATGGGCCCTCATCCAGTGATTGGTGCCCTTATAAGAAGAGGGAAATTTGGACAAACGCACAGAGAGAATATCACGTTAAGATAGAAGCAAAGATGGAAGTGATACCTGGAAGAGGCAAGGAAGGATCCTCACCTACAGGTTTCAGAGGGAGCATGGCCCCTGATTTCAGGCATCTGACCTCTCAGACAATGAGAAAATGAATTTCTGTTGCTTTAAGCTCCCCAGTTTGTGGTAATTTCTTATGGCAGCCCCCAAAAACTAATAAAATTACTTTATTTACAGAGAAACACAATAATACGCAGTTGACCCTTGAACAATGTGGGGGTTAGGGGCACTGACCCGATGCAGTTGAAAATCCACTTACAACTTTTGACTCCCCGAAACTTTACTAATAGCCCACTTTTGACTGAAAACCTTACCAGTGACATAAATAATTTATTAACACATATTCTTTATGTTATATGTTATATGCTTATTATAATAAAGTAAGGTAGAGAAAAGAAGATGCTATTAAGATCATAAGAAAGAGAAAATACATTTACAGTGCTGCATTTATCAAAAAAATTATGCAAATAGACCTGCACAATTCAAACCTATGTTGTTCAAGGGTCAACTGTAGATATTAATATACCTATTAATATAAAATATAAAGTCAACGGGGTGCCTGGGTGACTCGGTTAAGTGTCCAACTTCAGCTCAGGTCGTGACTTCATGGTTTGTGGGTTCGAGCCCCATGTCAGGCTCTGTGCTGACAGCTCAGAGCCTGGAGCCTGCTTCAGACTCTCTCTCTCTCAAAAATAAAAATAAACATGAAATAAATAAATAAATAAAAATAAAATAAAATATAAAGTCAGTGTGTAACATAAATATAAAATAGGTATTAATATATCTATTAATATAGATATAAAACCTTTTTTTACTGAATCATTTGAAAGTTTTAAAGATCATAACATTTCTCTCTCAATACTTTAGTATATATCTCCCAAGAGTAAAGACGTTCTTTCATAATTACGATTATCACCATACTCCAAAAATGTAGCCTCAATACAATAATATACTATAGATTACATGCAACACATAATATATAAGTAATATATATTTGAACTTCCCAATGGTCATAACAATGACTTAGTAGCTTTAAAAAAAAGTTCAGGATTCAATCAAAATTTAGTTATTTATTTATCATGTTTCTATAATTTCCTTATACTGCAACAGTTCCTTGTCTTTTTTTCTTTTTTCTTTTCTTAACATTGATATTCTTAAAGAGCCTAGGCCAGTTTTATAGATTGTCCCCAAATTTAGATTTGTCTAATTGTTTCTTCATGATTAGATTCAGGTTAAACAACTATGGCAAAGAACGACAAGGGTGACATTGTGTCTTAGTACATCACATCAGGAAGCATACTATGACATTCATTGTTTTGTTTTTTCTTAATTTTTTCATTTGAGTATAGCTGACCCATAATGTTTATTTCAGGCATACCACACAGTGATTTGACAGGTTATATGTCATGTGGTGCTCACCACCAATGTAGCTCCAGCTATCTGTATGACACTTGATTTGATTACCAATACTTATTATTGATAATGGTAAGCTTGATCACATGGTTAAGGTAAAGGACTGTGTCTTATTGTATTCCCAGTATTTATCAATAGGCCTGTGAGTCAGTAACTGTCCACTGAATGAATGAGTAAAAGAATAAATCAGTAAGTGAAGTAGAGTAGTATGTACTGAAAGTAAAAAAATTTGAAAATTTAACAACATGTGCAACTTCACGTTAATCATCTACATCACCTCCTGTTAATCCTGGACGTCACTGGGCCACAGTGACTATGCCATCCCCACTTGTACCATGTCAATGTTCTGCACTAAAATGTGAAATTTTTGTGCAAGCAGAGTGGTATTGGCTTATAGAGAATTCAGCAGGGAGCTGGGAGCTTTGGAACATAGCTGTCAGGATGGCTGGATATAACACTCAAAAATAAAACAAACTACATCTTACTGACTTGACTGTCATTATTTTCTTCCAGGATATTTTATTTAGGTCCCAGAAATTTAGGCCAGTTTTCAGAGTTCACTAATATGTTTGTAACAGCAAATTATAAAATGTTAATTTTGAAAATTATCTGTTTATCTTTCAACACACATACAGCCTTCTGATCACTTAAAACCTCAGGGCTTATTGCCTGTAAATCAGTTTCTGTCCACCATGTTTAATCATTGGTCAATATTTTTACAAAGATACTCAACTTTAATCAAAATGCATGTTAGAGATAAGATCATGAATGATTCAAAAAAAAAAAAGCCTTTTATTATAGAACCAAATACTAATGGAACCATATGATTTAGCTAACTCTTTTGATTTTAACAGCAGCAACCTCAGCAAGTTATCTCATATCCAAAGATGGAAATAATGAACTTTGATTGCTATAACAGGAGTTGTTGATTCTCTTACACAGTGCGAATTCTCTTTTATAATACATGGTCCCTAGTTTTGGTTGCCCAAATATTGGGGAAAAGCTGTGGTAATTATTCTAAGTGGCTTAGTCTGGACTAACTTCCCACATTGTGTGAGGCACCGGCATAACCACACTGGTTAAAAAAAAAAAGTTGATGAGCTCCCCTTTGCTTCAGTGTTTATGAGGTACAGCATACAACTAACGGAAATGTGGGTGGCACTAACAGAAGTATAGGGGCACCTGGGTGGCGCAGTCGGTTAAGTGCCCGACTTCAGCCAGGTCACGATCTCGCGGTCTGTGAGTTTGAGCCCCGCGTCAGGCTCTGGGCTGATGGCTCGGAGCCTGGAGCCTGTTTCCGATTCTGTGTCTCCCTCTGTCTCTGCCCCTCCCCCGTTCATGCTCTGTCTCTCTCTGTCCCAAAAATAAATTAAAAACGTTGAAAAAAAAAAAAAAGAAATTTAGTAAGTATAAAAATGCAGTCCATAGACCGTGCTTGTAGCACTGTATCCACTTCTGGACGTCATTCTAACAGAGATGGGGCAATCTGGATCACACGCAGGAGTGTCATCAAGCAATGGTATTAAAAGGGAAGTCTTGGGAGCCAAACCACCTGGGTTCAAAGTTAGGCTCTGTTATTACTAGCTGTATAGCTTTGGGCACATGACCAAACCTCTCTCTGTCTCAGTTTCCTCATCTATAAAATGGGGGTAGTGCTTACCTCATAAAGTTGTTAAGGGGTTTATGAATTAATATATATGAGTTGCTCAGAATGACACCTGGCACATAATATGTAACCAATAAATGTTGACGATTATTACTAGCGTTGTCATCAACATCACCATTATCATCAGGAACACCTGGTGAAAATAAAGCAGGGAAAATTAAAAAAAAAAAAGACTTGGAGGGATATGTCTCGTCTTCTCAAAGGCTTGAAATGCTGCCAACAGGAAGAGGGAGTAGATGATTTCCATGTGACCCGGGAGCACATCTAACATCAAAGGGTATCAATTACAGGAATTCAGAACGGAGCTCACTATATGGGGAATATCGTTTTAATGGTCAGAGTTACCTGAAGATTAGAGGCTTGCCCTAAATGAGGGGTGTCCTAGGTTACTGAGGTATTCAATCCCACCCTGGATGATCCTGTGGGATTTAGGAATTAGCTGGAAGACTGAATTAGATGATCCAAAAGAACCTAGCCTTGTGGGTCTATGGTCAAGTACACCCATTAAAGCATCAAGCAGAAGGTTGAAGAATGATTAAGATATAAGAAGCTCTATACATATCAGAGCCCCTATATTGCAACACTACCACAACTCACACCTCCCAAATCTACTCATGAGTCATCCTGATTTCTACCTGACACCCACATAAACAGGAAAGATGTAGTAAAGACATATCACCTCAATAATACACTCAGAATCACATACAGAAACATAAGAAGCACCTTAATTTCTAAAATCAGTCAGTGTATATAGTAAGAATCACATAGTCAAATTGGCCTGAAAAATCAAGAAACGCACCACCTTAGCAACTGCCTCTTTGTAAGCTGAGCACAGTTAGTTGTCCCCTGCCCACCCACCACCCCCCCCCCCCGCCCCCACAAAGTGTTGGAAATGATCTCTGCTTTTCTGGTTCAGCACTAAATAAAGGGGTTGGCTTGAATTTAAGTGCCAAGTTCTACGAAAAACATATATGTTTAGACAGTACAGTCAGGGGGAAGAGAGATTGTTCCATGACAAAATGAGAATAAATGAGACCAAGGAGATTCACGCCACACACACACACACACACACCCCTTCTCATTTCAGGACACACTCAGTGAGTAGAACATCAAGCCAAGTTGATTCTCCTATTTTGTCTATTTCTTTTCTTTTTCCTGTTTATCCAAGTGCAGAGTTGAAGTCACTCAAGTTAAATGCACCCTTCTGAACATTTAGAAGCAAACTGGGGATTCTTGTCAACAATCACTCTTTCAGTCCGTGGTTTCTATGACTTCTCCCTGGCCCCTGGAGATGTGCTTGATTGTTTATCCTTCGCCCTCCTCTCTTCTGGGAAAGGCACCCCATTCTTTGTGGGAACTGCCCCTTCATGGCTGCAGTCTGTGATTCCAGGGTACCAACCGGAGTGCCTCAGTGGCCACATGGCAGGCGTGTGACCTAAGCAGGGCCAATCAGGAGCCTTCCCTGGGATTTCTGCACTTGCAGGGAGTAGATCTCAGCCTACTGGGCTGAAGAAGACAACAAGCAGAGAGAGGCGATGTTGAGGGATGGAGAAAGGGTTCCTGGCTCCACTCAATGTCCCAGTTCCACTTGTCTCTAGGGTCTGGCATGCCCCTGTCCTTCCTGTGGTGATCCAATAAATAGCTTCTTTTTGCTTAATTGGGTGTACGTCATTTCCAATAAAAAGAAACTTCAATACAGCCCTTAAGGGTTTGATTCCCTAACCTGTACCAATCTTAATATTCTGCAGGTAAATAAGAGAGTACACAGAAATAAGCTTGGATGCCTGGCACCAAACTTGTTATGGTACATGTTTGGAAATATGTTCATTTTCCAGCAGCCTCCATAGAGCACTACCAAACCTGAAGAGCCATTTAAATCCTTTCAAATCATTCAGATTATGTAACACACACACATACAAAGAAAAGAAAAGGAAGAGAAGAGAAGAGAGGAAAAGGAGGGGGCGTGGAGGAGAAGACAGAAAATGAAAGAAAACTGTATGCCTTAATGAGAATTCACTCTACTTTTGCCTGTCTTTCAAAGTTACCAGATAGGGGTGCCTGGATGGCTCAGTTGGTTAAGCATCCAACTCTTGGTTTCAGCTCAGGTCATGGTCTCACAGTTTATGAGATTGAGCCCCGCATTAGGCTCTGTACTGACAGTGCAGAGCCTGCTTGGGGTTCTCTCTCATCCTCTCTCTCTGCCCCTCCCCTGCTTGTGCTCGCTCTCTCTCTCTCTCTCTCTCTCTCAAAAAAAATAAATAAACTTAAAAAAAAAAGAATTCAAAGTTACCAGATAAAGGCTCCCATTTAACCACAACAAACATTTACTGAGCACCTGGTATGTGCTAGAGGGGGATATAGGTCAGAGACTATACAACTATACAGATGAATACATGTAGTCCCTGCCCTCAGGGGGCTCAGCACCTAAAGGATTCTTGAGGTTTGAGACTTCTCAAAGTACCTCTAACAGAGTCATTGATTCTTTTCCCCCTGTGTATCAGAAGTTGAGATAATTTGATACTTGATATGATTAGTAAAAGTGTAGCTCTCATTCTTCATTAGGAACACACATAGACACACATACATACAGTATCAAAATAACCATCTTGCAATTTCTAAGAATTATTTGAGTAGAAATTTTCCTACAACAAATACATCTCTTGTTTTGAAGTATGACCTTCTGGATTAAAAAAAAAAAAAAAAACTGAATCAAGGAAGTTTACCACAAATAATTCATAGCATTTGCTTTGGAAGAAAAAAGGTTTTGTGTCCCATTCCTAACATTTGCCATTGTTCTGTTGTAGCCACAATGCTGCAGTGAGACAGCTAGTAGATTGTTCAACCCACATCCTTTTACAGGTGCGCACCTAGGAGGCCTTGGCTCCAGGAGCAGTCTGAGGTCACAGGGTGACAAGTTCTGGCCCAGGGTGCTACTTTGCAAACACCTGGCCGTTTCTTCTCTCTGCTAGCATACTTAGGTCCTCACTGGCCTGGGAATTAACAGAAGAGATCCCATGACGTTTAAGAAATTTCCAAATTTCCAAAAAGAAAAAGAAAAAACCCTAAGATTTCTCTAGTAAGTCGGCAACTCAACTAAGGGAAATTCTTTAAATTTCATTTGCATGGACAAGAATCCCAAATCTTATCTCTCTATCTAGCACAGCATCTGAAAAAAAATGACAAGTTAGTCAGAGAGGAATTCTGAGAGGCCACACAGTCTGAGTTTAGATCGGCAGAGCTGAGACCAGTCTGCTGGGCATGCAGGGTTAGGAATATTTTGTACTTGGGATGCATGCATCTTTACTGCTGGGAATGGGGAAGGGAAGGGAGTGGACCTCTGGACATTCTGTCTTTAACAGTCCAGGTAATTTGCCTACACCCATTCAGTGCCCACTGCTAATAAACGAGGGTGACTCACCAGTTCCTAGACAATGAGGGTGTGATCCAGGATGGGCAAATACATGGACTCTTCCCCATCTGCACCCATGGCAGGCATAGCGCACCTATCAAAGCTCAGACTCCTTTTACAACAGAGCAGACCAGGCAATTGTGATTTAGCAGAAAACTTACTGTTACCCTTCAAATGGTCTTTTGAGCACTAAGTACCTAGTCCCTTTGTAAGATTGGGGATAAGAAAGTCACCAAGTCATATCGCCAGGGAATGTATTTGAAGACAGTCTTAATGATAATGAGATGAACAGAAGTTTCACAAAGTAGGAAAGGACTTTCTCAAGTGAGAACATAAATACCACATCAATGAGTTCTAGGTATGATGAAAGTTTGGCTGGAAACAAAACTCCCTGCATTGGCTCACTCAGAGGAGGTTCCCAGGCCTCCCTATAATACTTTTGTTCACAAATTTCCCCTGTATTTGTGGACTGGAGCTGGAATTGGAGGTAGCAGCATAATTCATGAAAGGGACCCAGGACCAGAAGCTTAGAGAACCAAGACTAGAGGCCGAAGTCTTCATTGATTGGACTTTTCCCAGGGACTGGCACTGGGACTTTGTATTTCTGTAAGGTATTTAATGCATTATTTCTATTAGCTGATGGTTTGGGTTTCTTTTCTGTTTTTTTTCTAATCATATTCATTTTCTCATAAATCATGACAACTCAGTAAAGTGCTGTTACTGGAGTGTCAGCTGACTCAGGCCATTCAGTGCAGGGACTACTCTGGGTTCCTAGGGAGGGGCTCAAGTAAGGTAAAGTCTGATGGTCTTGCAAGGGAACCCCATCCTTCACACCATGAGCATCTCTGCTTAGAGCTTCATCTGCTCTCGACACAGAAAACTAATGGGGCAGAGACATAGCATAATTTGAACTTTAGAAAAATTTTCATAATATGAAGGGTGGATTTTAGGGGGGACAAGATTAGAGACTGGGAAACAACAATACTGCAATGGATCAGGCTAGAGGTGAAGAAATATGGAGAAAAAAGAATAAGTTTGAGTAGTAGGAGGAGGTCAAATTAGCAGCCTCGGTAACTGATTGACCACAGAAGGTGGAGGAGAGGGAAGACTCTGTGGTGGACCAGAGGAGGAGAAGGACCAGAACCCCCATCTCCTCTTAGTCTACTGTTTGTTTCCATAATTTTCCACTAACCTGACTTTCCCGACCTCTCTCATTGTATTTGTGTCATTATGAAGTATCATTTCTGATTATTAGAAGTGACTCACATGTAATCATAGCGATGCCAGGCCCTATGTCAATAAGCTGAGCTTTCTACCCATCTGGTGTTTGAGAATAGGTCAAGACCAATTCATGTGCAAGATTGACTTCATAAAGTTGTACCAACTGGGTAAGAGTGATAAGTCATCGATCCTAGGTCAGAAGAAAGACTTCTCAATGTGGGACTTCTCAACATGACCATAAATAATGGAATTATATTTGGCGACGGAGAACCTTTATTCAGACAAGCCTCAGCTTGAATTTGAATGGTTTTTAAATGTAATATCCAACTCTAGTTAATGACTGATTCTGCAAACCAAGACAACTTTCACATCCTCAGTTCATTAATTCCACTGAAATAAAAACAAAGCCACTGAACCATTTAAGGGCAGATGTCAATTAGAAGACTGGAAACAATGGTCAATTTGTTAATTAGAAGTGCAAAAGGCAATAATAAATAGGCAGTAACAATTTGAAGACCACAGTTCAAATGACCCCAAAGAACAATGAGAGAAATTTTCTATTATGTCAAAAATCATGGAATCAGTCTCCCTTTCTCCTCTTTTAGTCTCAGTTTCTTTCTTGTGCTAAATATTTTTGTTTGTTTTTTAAATGTTTTCTCTTCCACTTTTCCCCATTGCTTTTTTCTCCTTCCCCATACTTCATTTTTTATTATAATTGGGTTATATTTCAAATAGTACTTCTCTTTTTTTTAAGCTTACTTACTTATTTTGAGAGACAAAGAGCATGAGCTGGGGAAGGACAGAGAGAGAGGAAGAGAGAGAATCCCAAGCAGGCACTGTGCTATCAGTGCAGAGCCCAACTCGGGACTTGATCTCACTAAGCATGAGATCATGGCCTGAGCTGATACCAAGTCAGACACTTAACCAATTGAGCCACCCAGGCGCCCCTCAAATAGTATATTTTTCACATAAAGTTTCATGCTTCATAGTTTATCATGATATAATTTACATACCATAAAATTAAATTCGCGTGTCATAAAATTCACCTTTGTTAATCACACAATTCAGTGGTTTTTAGTATATTCACGTTGTCATGCAACCATCACCACCATCTAATTTCAGAACATTTCCATCACCCCAAAAAGGGGCTTCATATGCATTAGCAGTTACTTCTCATTCTCCCCCACACCCAGCCCTGGCAACCACTAATCTTCTTTCAATCTGTATGGATTTACCTATTCTGTACATTTCATATAAATGGAGTCATACAACATGTGGCCTTTGTGACAATTTCACTTAGCACAATGTTTTCAAGGTTCCTCTATGTTGCAGCATATATCGGTGCTTTGTTCCTTTTTTACGGCTGAATAATATCCCACAGAATGGATATATTCCATTCAGTTTATCGATTATCAGTTAATGGATATCTAGGTTTCCCTCATTTGGGGGATATTATGAATAATGCTATTGTGAACATTCATATGAACATTTGTGTGGATGTATGTTTTTACCTCTCTTGGGTATATATCTAAGAGTGGAGTTCCTGCTTCTATGGTAACTCTGCATTTAACTTTTTCGAGGAACTTCTAAACTGTTTTCCAAAGTGCCTACAAAATGTTACTATACTTCATACTTTTCACTTAAATACTTAGGCTTTTAGAAACTGAAAAAAAAATCCATTAAGTTGCCTCTTGCTTTCTATTAGCCTTTGATTTAGTTTTTATAGGTCATTCGTCCTCAATAAACTCATGGGTTCTACCCCAGTCCAGAAACTGTAGCAGCAGAATATTATAATGATGAGCTAATGAATATGCAGTGGTATATCACTTTTTAAGGATCAAAAATGTCTGACCTAGATAAGAAAAAGCAAAGTCCCAAGTCCTCTAAATTTCTCCCTTATCTTCAGCATTTTCTCAATGCCTCCCAAGTGAGGACAGAGATTTGTCACTGTGAGTGTTTGCTAATGACAATGAAGTCATTTTCTTTTAAAGGCTTTACTTCAGCAATTGCCCAGTTCTCCTTTCACCCTTGAAATAACTAGCTGTAAATGTGACCAAGGAGACGGAAGTATTGTTTTTTCCCAAACTTTAGAGTTGGAATCAGCAAACAGCTCTCCCTTCTCCCATAGTCAGCTTGAAAAGCATTTTCTTTTTCTTTTGTTTTTAAAAAATTGTTTAATGTGTATTTATTTTTGAGAGAGAGAAAGAGACAGAGCACGAGTGGGAGAGGGGCAGAGAGAGAGACGGAATCTGAAGCAGGCTCCAGGCTGTCAGCACAGACCCCGATGGGGGGCTCCAACTCATCGACCACGAAATCATGACCTGAGCCTAAGTCGGACACTTAACCAACTGAGCCACCAAGGTGCCCCCTTGAACAGCTTTTTCTTGTGTTTACCTGGAGTTCTCTCTCTTTCAGAGACTACAACATATGCGCAAACATCTGTTAGGGAGTCGTGAAAGATCCAACAGTACAACAGCTCCGTGGAGTGTCCTCTGAAGGCAATGGAAATCCAGGACCAGTCTCTGACACAGAATCAACCACCTGCTCCAGCTCCGACTGGAAACTTAACACCAGGCTGGCCTGAGTGGCACTGTGCAAAGCGGTGAGGCATTTTATAGGACTCGTTCATGCAGAGTGGGGGTGCTCCACAGTTGGGTACTTTTATGAAATTGCCAAGGAAATCAGTTACAATCCAAGACTCAGCTGTGATTCTTTTTTCCCTGTATTTTAGCAAAATACTAACCATTTTCCACCTTAGCTCCTCCATAAAGCCCTCTTCAGTTAGTCATCATTCAGGTCTATGATAGGTCTTTACTGGATTTTTTGCTAATTCTCTCTCCCTAGGAATGCCCTCATCAACCTGTAAGATAAATGTGTGATTCAAGTTTGTTGCATTCTTCCTGTCACCCCAAGCTCCCTAGAGCCATGTTAAGTCCTCTTTACCCACCCCAACCCCACTCATTTTGGAGGTAATTTGGGTAGTGGTTCCCAAAAAGGCCACCAAATTCAAAGATTAAGCATTTTCCCTCTTTGTGCCTTGATCCCCATATACCCTGCAAAGGCTATAGCATCTAAAGCAGGCACATGAAGGTGGAAAGCAAAGTAATTTCGAGGAAATGGTCAGCATTCCAAATCTGCCAACTTCCTGCTGCTGTTCTCCTTGATTATTCTGTTCTTACCACTCAGCAGGGGAAAAAAAAAGAAAGAAGGAAGAGAATTTTCTCTGCAAATCAAGACTCGGTTCATAAACTGACAGTAACATGGCCCTGCTTTCCTTTCTCTGGACATGTCCTCCCTACAGAGATCTAGAGCATCCCAAAAATCTGTTCAAGATGACAGCCAATCATTCTTTACCATCATGGGAGCAAATCTCAGGAATGAGCTAAATGCTATTGGGGGGAGGGGTGGGGGGGGTTATAAACACAGTTTCAAGTTGCTCAAGTCATATGGCATGCATTTAAACCATTAAACACCTTCTTCCCAATATTATGTATCAGTTTCCTTCTAGTCTTTAACCAAACCTTTAACTTGACCCTTGGCCCTGTCTTTTTAGCCATTCCATTCTACTTCCATCTGCACTTTTAGGCTGACTTCTGTCTTGAAGTACTCAGTCCTTGGAGAAAGGTCATGTATTTTGGACCTCATGCCCACTCCCTTAGACCTCAGGTTGAAATTCCTTTCCTAAAGGTCACCTGGCCTGCACCCAAACCGGGACCCTGGCCTCTGCCCCTAGGAATCCTTAGAAGCACCTTCTCTAGCTCCTCGATTTTGCAACATGTTTGCCCATCTCACTTCATGGTCAGTCTCCTGCCTCTTCCCCACCCCCTCCCAGCCCACCTGGCCGGGGATCACAGGCAACCAAGGATCACAATGTCCCAAACAGCTCTGCCTCTCCTACCACAGACTGGAACCGGGACACATATAAATGCAACCACAACACAAGGGTGTTTTATTTGAAATTTATTTCCCTGGGTAAGCACTACCAGCCCACTATGTTTTGGAAGAAAAAAAAAGTCCTCATAGATTTGGAAGAAAAATTATTGTTTTTACCTCACAAAGCACACGGCTGCCACCCTGCCATGTAGCC
Organism: Panthera tigris; assembly: GCF_018350195.1. Lineage (NCBI taxonomy): Eukaryota > Metazoa > Chordata > Mammalia > Carnivora > Felidae > Panthera > Panthera tigris. The sequence goes on from NC_056663.1 coordinate 142,455,518, forward strand.
CCCAGCTTATCACAGGTGAAAACTTGGCAGGTATTTTTCTGAAAAGCAGTAGCCATGATGAAAAGGGCCTTGGGGAAGGGTTGTGAGTGTGTGTGTGTGTGTGTGTGTGTGTGTGGCAGGTGCTGAGTAATGGCTCCATACCTTCTGTGTATATGTATTGGAAGAACAGGAAAATTCTGACGATAGTGATATAAGCATCATTCTAGGGACTTTAAACTTTAGCCCCATAGAAACCCCTAAGAGTGGGTTCTCATTTTAAGTCATTTGTACTCTTATTACACCCAGTAGGTTGGGGAACATTAGTTTATCCTACCGGCAAATGGCAGCCAAGAGTCTTGTCTTCCGCTGCCACCTTGTGTCTAAGTGAAGAAAGTCCAATTTCATAGAGTTGGTCTGGCAATGATAAACCTGTATTTCAGAGCTGGAAGACATCTAAGAAATTCCCTAGCTCAGCTCCCGTAAATTTACAGATAAGAAAACCAAGACCCAGACTGAAACGAAAAGCGGCACACCGCTTCTCGGGACAATTACACTGGTAGCATGTACACGTGGGTCAAGTCCTCAACAACTCAGACCCTCAATGTACATGGCAGCAAGAACCAGTGTGTCCAAATCTATTATATGTCTCATCCAGTAAAAGCATTTCCAAGGGATTGCGGTCATCTGTAACACAGCCAAGGAAGCAAAAGTGAGAGCCAACATTTATAGAGCACCCGTCTCGGATCAGATACTGTGGTAACTGCTGTTGTCTGTTATCTCAGTTCTTTCAGTCACCCTCTGAAGCAACAACTATTATTATCCTCATCTTACACTTAAGGAAACTCAAGTTAAGTAACTTACCAAAAATCACACAGCTCCCTCTGGCAGAGCGGGCATTCAAACTTGGGTCTGTACAGTACAGAGTCTGTGCTTTTAACTCTTTATCATTATGCATCACATTGACTTCACCCCTATCCAGTTTCACTTTATAAGATCCCCTAAGCACCCATTCACCTAGTACCTTTCTTCATCCACATCCTGTGATCTCCCTTCCTTCTGCTCTCATTTACCACGGTCCTCAGACCCGCAGCTACACCATGACTCACAAACTTGTTAGAAATGCAAATTCTCAGTTTGCATCCCAGCCAGACCTACTGAATCAGGATCTCTAGCGGTTGGACCTCCCAATCCAACTTTAACAAGCTCTCGGGGGATCCCGATGTCTATCAAGTTTGCGATTCACTGCTATGAACATATAGGTAGTCCAACCATTGTTTGAAATTAAAGCGTGAATGAACACAGCAATTTCGGGATGGGTCTGAAAACAGAAAACAGAAAACAGAGAGAATGTATTTAGTTTAGGGAGAGGCGAAACTCCAATCTTATTTAGCTAGAGGGAAAAGACTCCTGGAATTTTTAGTTTCTTCCAAATACCACCTGACCCCTTCCCTGTAGGCCTTGAGAGAGAAAGGTTTTCCACTTAGCAAGAGAAGCAAAAAACGAAGAGCTTCATGGATGGGCACAGATGCAAGAGGAGACAAATTTCCATCCTCAGGCTGGTATCCGGTACCACTATCCTAATGCTCTTGCTTTCATCTCGGGCAGGGGAGGGGAGGGGGGACACTGGCTAAATGTTTTACTCATAAGCTCCCAGGCCTTTTGGACAGTGTTCTAAAATTCTCAAGCCACTTTTTTAACAATACATTTTTCTGGTGATAAAGTAATACACTCTAATAACCCTAAAACTTTAGAAAACTATGGAAACTATAAGGACAGTTAAAAGAACCCATTCTCTAATTCTTCAGAGATAACATTAAGAGTTTGTTGTATCTCCTGCCAGTCTTGTTCCATGCAGAGGTAAATATTTTTCATGGCACATATAGATTGATTTCAACATTTTCACACTATAAAATAATACTGATGAAGACTCTCTATAAATCTTGATGTGAATATTAGATTTATAGGAAGAGAATTATAGTGTTAAAAGTTACAACCTTTATCTTTTGTTATTGGCAAACTGATTTTCAAGAGCCTGTAGCATTTTATAGTTCCACCAACAGTACCTGCAAGTACCCACTTAAACCCTTCCTCAGTCAACCCTGAAAATGTTCAGATTTTCCCAACTGTGCTGAGAGTGATCTGAATTTTTGGCATTATTCAAGGATCTGGAAGGTGAGAACAGCATGTATCTCCTCTATCTGAGAATGCCAGACCTAGATAACGTAAATGATAAGATAAGAACAAGTTCACTTTGGGATACATTAATCTCTACATAGAAAAAGTTATTAGATGGGGCATCTGGGTGGCTTAGTGGGTTAAGTGTCCCACTTTGGCTCAGATCATGATCTCATGGTTCGTGAGTTCAAACCCCACGTTGGACTCTGTTCTGACAGCTTAGAGCCTGGAGCCTGCTTCAGATTCTGTGTCTCCCTCTCTTTCTGCCCCTCCCCTCCCCCTCTGAAATATAAACATTAAAAATTTTTTTTAACAAGTTATTACATAAATGTCCAAAACTTCCTAATGGAGTATTTACAGAGTATAAGAAGTACCTGCTAATTATCCTTACAACCCACATACGTAAAAAGAACTTTTTAAATGCTTTAAATCAGGATTCAAAAATTCAAATGTTTTCAGGAGTTACGTAGGTAAATAAATTACAGCAAACAAACCAGGGAAATAAAATAGGCAGCATTTTGCAGCAAATGTAGACTGTGCACCAGAAGAAAAGCATTCAAATTTATGTTTGTTTTTTTTTATAATTTTTGTAAATGTTTTATTTATTTTTGAGACAGAGAGAGACAGAGCATAAGCAAGGGAGGGGCAGAGAGAGAGGCAGACACAAAATCCGAAGCAGGCTCCAGGCTCTGAGCTGTCAGCACAGAGCCCGATGCAGGGCTCGAACTCACGAATCGCGAGATCATGACCTGAGCCGAAGTCAGATGCTTAACTGACTGAGCCACCCAGGTGCCCCTCAAATTTATGTTTAAAAAATGATCTGTGTATACTTGCAATGAGAAATCTGAACATGAAGTTTAAACATAATCCCATTTATGACATCAAAAAGAAGAAAATACTTAGGAATAAATTTGACAAAAGAAGTACAAAACATATTCTTAACATGTACAAAACATTATCAAAATAAATTAAAGAAGACATAAATAAGTAGCAGAACATCCATGGTCATGGATCAGAATACTTAATATTGTTAAGATGGCAATATTCCCCAAACTGATGCAATGCAATTTCTATCAAAATCTCATTTGACTTCTTTGTAGAAATTGACAAGCTGATTCTAAAATTCATATGTATACTCCAGGAATCTAGAATACCTAATAATGATCTTGAAAAAGAAGAACAAAGTTGGAGAACTAACACTTTCTGATTTAAAACTTAGCATAAAGTCATTAATACAGTATGGTACAGAGGACAGACATAAATAGAATGGGATAGAACTGAGAGTCCAGAAATAAACCCTCATATTTATAGTGAATTGGTTTTTGACAAGAGCATCAAGATAATTAAGTGGGGGAGGAACAACCACTTTAACAAAAGGTACTGAGACACCTGGATATCCAAGGGCAAAGGAAGAAGATAGACTCTTACCTGATACTATATTCAAAAATTAACTCAATATATCAAAGACCTAAATATATCAAAGAGCTAAAATTATGCAACTTTTAGAAGAAAAAATAGGCATAAATTTTCATGACTCTGAATTAGACAATGGTGTCTTGGATATGATAGCAAAAGCATAAGTAACAAAAGAAAAAAATTTTAAATTGGACATTATCAAAATTTTAAATTTTTGTGTTTCAAATGACACCATCAAGAAAGTGCAAAGACAGAGGGTGCCTGGGTAACTCAGACGGAGCACAAGTTGGGGAGAGGCAGAGAGAGAGGGAGACACAGAATCTGAAGCAGGCTCCAGGCTCTGAGCTGTCAGCACAGAGCCCTACATGGGGCTCAAACTCACAAACCATGAGATCATGACCTGAGCCAAAGTTGGACACTTAACCGATTGAGCCACCCCGGTGCCCCTAAATTGTATTTTTTTAACTATAAATTTATCTCTTTGTCTCATTTAAGACTCAACTCCCGTGTTGTTCAACATTAACAATATGAATCTAGGTTTCTTTTGTTAGTATTCACTCTTTTGTGCCTTTGTCCGTCCTTTTGGTTACGGTGGAGAGGGCCAACTATAAAAATATATAATTAAATTATCTTTACAAATTATATCTTATATCTTTACAAATTATATCTGTATAAATTATCCCATTTATAAATGGAGAAGACTTGGGGATATAGGGAGAGAACTATAAGAGCTAAATTTTCATCTTACCTAATAGAAAGTCAACAGACAGTACCAGCATCTGACAAAAATCAAGAAAAATTCATATAGGCACATTATTAAAAATATGGTCACAAATATTTTTAAAAATGGTTAAGAGTTGAGTTGTTGCCTCAGAGAATCAGGAATAAGGTAGGATGGCATGGTGGGAGAGGAGGGTGCTAGCACCTTTAGCCAAGTTGTTTCAGGATACAGCATTCTATTTACCTTTCCCTGCCTTCTGGATTTATTGTTAAGAATATTGATAATATTCACAGATATGATTTATTGAGAATGTACTATGTGCTAGTATAAGTATTATAAGTATACAAAGTGGAAGTAAAGTCAACTTCTGGGAAAAACCTGTAATATTGGGTCCCAAAACAAAACATACAAAACAAAGTGGATACCTTAAAAGATTCCCCCCCCCCAAAAAAAAGCGTTTGATAAGATTCAACGCATATTCATGTTTCAAACAAAATCTTAGGAAAGTAGGAATGGAAGGACATTTCCTTAAACCTCCTTTAATCTTTTCGAGACCCTTTGTAAAGTGAATGCTGTTATTATCGCCATTTATCAGATAAGGAATCTAACGTTCACCAGGCTTGTAAGTAGCAACCCTCTGTCTGGCTGCATGACTTGAGATCTTGCTACCATCAGATTCACCTTAGATTAATGGTACACAAGTACACAAAGTAGTCCTCGGGATGAAAAAAACAAAACTCAAAGCAGTACTCTGTATATTGTCTCATATCCACAAGAGGGCACTGGGGCTCATTTAAACCCAAGTCTAATGTTCAAAGAATGAAGTAATTGTATAGTATCAAACTGTAATAGTAAATTTGGAAACCCGCAAGTATATATTCTTCAAGGTCCATCTGCAACTTGGGCCACAATTGACAGCTTTTCACTTTTCAATGACAACCCTCCATAGCTAGTTAGAGTCTTCCTATGCTTCTCTCTATCTACCCCAACCATCAAGGGACACTCAGGCCATATTAAGAATAGACTGCAAAACCAGCTGATCAGTACCTCCTTCATGTAGTGGTGATGTATGGATGTTATTTCAATGATTCTAAATTAAGAGTACTGAGGGAGAATATTCTTCTAGGGAGGATGTTTCAGACTTTGGGAATGGGGGAATATTGTGTGTGTGATTTGGAAAAAAAAGCATGATCAACTCTTCATTTGAGAAATTGGTTATTATTTCTATAATACAAATATTAAACAAAGGTATGAGGGATTTTTATGTTTACCAAAAAGGCAGAAGTTTTAAAAACTGAGAAATCTTGTTTATTTAAACCCATTTGGGGCTGTACAAAATATTTTCTATTATAAAACATCAAGGTCTCTAAACGTTCATCTCCTCCTTCCATGTTTACAGCCACTTCCTTGGTTCAAGTCCATATTTATCCACTATCTGTTTCTGGTGTTTTATAAATGGGGGCATAGTCTAGCCCAGGGAAAGGGCTGTAGTATTGGGTTCTAGAGGTGTGTCAAAACAGAAGTGGACAGGGGCACCTAGGTTGGCTCTGTTGGTTAAGTATCTGACTTCAGCTCAAGTCATGATCTTGCAGTTCATGAGTTCAAGCCCTGCGTTGGGCTCTGTACTGACAGCTTGGAGCCTGGAGCCTTCTTCAGATTCTGTGTCTCCTTCTCTTTCTGCTCCTCCCCTGCTCTCACTGTGTCTCTCTCTCCCTCGAAATAAATAAACATTAAAAAAAAACCCACAGAAGTGGACATTTTGAGAGATGCAGAAAAAGCATTTTATGAAAGTTTCCACCCACGCTTGGTTTTAAACAAAATCTTAGGAAATTAGGAATAGAAGGGTACATCTTTAAATTAGTAAAAGGTATCTACAAAAATACTTCTACAAATATACTTTATTTAACTTACAAGGTAAAGGGTCAACATACAAAAAATGAATTAAATGCTACATATTAGCAACAAAAAAAACCCAGAAAACAAAAATTTTTAAATAGTACCATTTACCAAAGCAAATCAAACACCTGGGAATAAATCTAATAAAATATGTATAAGACCTCTCTGCTGGCTATTACAAAATATTATTGGGCAAAATTAAAGAAGACCTAAATAAGTAAAAAGATAAACGATGTTCATGGATTGAAAGACTCAATACTGTTAAGATGTTAATTTCTGTTAAGATGTTAATTTCTCTAGAATAAATGTATAGATTCATCACAGGATTAATCAACATTCAAGAATTTCTTTGTGGAAATTGACAAGCTGATTCTAAAATACTTCTGAAAACACAAAGGACCAAGAATAGCTGAGGCAACCTTAAAGAAGGACAAAGGTGGATGACTTCCACTTCCAGACGTCAAGACTTGTTATAAAACTATAATAATCAAGGTTGTGCAATATTGGCACAAGGTTAGAAAAGCTGACCAATGGAGTAGAATTCAGAGACGAAAAATAGAAGCTCAGATATACAGTTACCTGATTTATGAAAAGGTGACATTGCAGTAAACCAAGAGAGAGGGTTTTGGGTTCACTGAATAACCATATAAGAAAAAGTATCAGGATTCTAATCTCACACCACACACAAAAATCGATTTCAGATGAATTACAGATCCAAATTGTGAAAGATAAAACCATACAGCTTTTAGAAGAAAGCATAGGAAAACATCTATGTTAGGGTAGCAAACATATCTTTAAAAACTATAAAAAGCAGTAAGCATAAGAATACAAATTTTTAAATTAGAGTATATTAAAATTAAGAACAGCTGTTCATCAAAATATATTATTACAAGAATGAAAAAGTTAAGTCTCAGATTAAAAGAGGACATTTGCAATATTTGTCTTTGACAAAGTATTTGTACCCATAATATATAATTAACTTTCACAAATCAATAAGAAAAAGACACCATATCAAAATAAAAAGCTTGTGTACAACAAAGGAAACAATCAATAAAATTAAAAGACAACCTACTAAATGGAAGAAGGTATTTGCAAATGACATATCTGATAAAGTGTCAGTCTCCAAAATATATAAAGAACTTACACAACTCAATACCAAAAAACCACAAATAATCCAATGAAAAAAATGGGTAGAAGACATGAACAAACATTTCTCCAAAGAAGACACACAGTTGGCCAACAGACATGTGAAAGATGCTCAACATCACTCATTAACAGGGAAATGCAAATCAAAACCACAAAGAGATATCATTTCACACCTGTCAGAATGGCTGAAAACAAAAACACAAAAAGCAAGTGTTGGTGAGAATGTGGAAAAAAAGGAACCCTCGTGCACTGTTGGTGGGAATGCAAATTTATGAAGCCACTGTGGAAAAGAGTATGGAGATTCCTCAAAAAGTTAAAAATACAATTCCCATATGATCCAGTAATTGTACTACTGGGTATTTATCCAAAGAATATGAAAACACAAGTTCGAAAGGTTATGCACCCCTATGTTTATTGCAGCATTATTTACAATAGCCAAATTATGGAGGCAGCCCAAGTGTCCATTGTTTGAGGAATGGATAAAGAAGATGTTGTGTACACACACACACACACACACACACACACACAGGAAAATTACTTAGCCATAAAAAAGAATGAAATCTTGCCATTTGCAACAACACAGATGGATCTAGAAGGTATAATGCTAAGCAAAATAAGTCAGTCAGAGAAAGGCAAATACCATATGATTTCACTCACATGTGGAATTTAAGAAACAAAACAAGTGAACAAAGGGGAAAAAAAGAGAGAGAGAGAGAAACCAAACCAAGAAATAGACTCTTAACTATAAAGAACAAACTGAGGGAAGCGGGTGAGGGGATGGGTAAAATAGGTGATGGGGATTAAGAGTACACTTATGATGAACACTGAGTGATGTAGAGAATTGTTGAATCCCTTGAAACTACAGTACACTTGAAACTAATATAACACTGTATGTTCATTATACTGGAATTAAAATTTAAAAAATAAGAAAAGACAGGAAACCCAACTTAAAATGGCAAAAGACTTGGACACTTCACCAAAGATAGTCAAATGGCCAATAAACACATGAAAAGGTGTCCAACTTCCTTCGCTGTCAGAGAAATGCAAATTAAAACCACAATGAGACACCACTTTATACTCACTAGAATGGCTAAAGTAAAAAAGACCAAGCATTGGCAAGGGTGTGAAGCAACTAGAATTCTCATACTCTACTAGCAGGAGTATAGATTGTTATAACCGTTCTTCACAAAGATGTGGATGGAGTTTAACAACAACAACCAGGGATGGTGAAGAACCCTGGGGCCAGAAATATCTTCCTCAGGGCAAGGATAAGGAGAGGGAATGGTTCTGAAACACAATGAGGCCTATAGCTCTAGGAGAGGCTGGCTAACAGGAGCCATGGCGTTCAATAGAGGAATGCAGCCCCAGTAAACCTAAGGCCCACTTTCCAATTTCCCATTCACTATTGCAACTAGAAACCAGAGGGCAAGAGATCAGGCTGCTAGAGTCCATACAGCTCAGCTTCTTGGGGCCCAGAGCATGGTGAAGGGAAAAGTGTGGATCTGGAGGCACAAAAAGAAAGTCAAACTTGTTTTAGGGACACCTGGGTGGCTCAGTCAGTTAAGCCTCCCACTCTTGGTTTCGGCTTAGGTCATGATCTCGCAGTTTTGTGAGTTTGAGCCCCACATCGGGCTCTGTGCAGGCAGCACAGAGCCTGCTTGGGATTTTCTCTCTCTCTCTCTCTCTCTCTCTCTCTCTCTTTCTCTCATCTTCTCTCTCTGCTCATTCCCCACTCGCACTGTCTCTGTCTCTCTCAAAATAAATAAACTTAAAAAAACTTGTTTTAGGGGTGCCTGCGTGGCTCAGTCAGTTAAGTGGCCGACTTTGGCTCAGGTCATGATCTCACAGTTCGGCTCTGTGCTGACAGCTCAGAGCCTGGAGCCTGCTCCAGATTCTGTGTCTCCCTCTCTCTCTGCCCCTCCCCGGCTCATTCTCTGTCTCTCTCTCAAAAATAAATAAACATTCAAAATTTTTAAGAAAAAACTTGTTTTAAAATAACAAAAAACTTTTGCCAGAAATGTCAAAACTGGAGCATGGACTCTGGAGTCAGAGTCCATTGGACCTGGGCCCAAGTTTGGCTCTGATACAAACCAGCCAAGAGGTCTTTAGGCTATACACTTAACCTCTCTCTGCATCAGTTCTTCATCTGTAAAATGGGGATAATAATAATAATCTACCTCATAGAATTGTATGATAAGCAAAAGAAGGAATATAGGAGAAGAATTTAGCACACAACAAGTGTTTCATAAGTGATGGGTACTATCTTTAAATTTAAGTGTTCCCCCTTTACATATTCTATTCTCATTTAAAGAGTTTATTAAATCTAAATATATCCTATATTTGTGCCTATGAGTAAGAAGCTCCTTTCAATAGAAGTGTTCCCCAATCTCTTTTCTAGAACCTTCCAAAAAGGCTCTCAAATTTGACTTTCTCCATCAAGACTTCCCTGAGCACTCATCCAGAAGAAGACTTTTCTGTGCATTTAGAGGCCAATGTCCATTCCTCTCTAGTGGCACTTACCACAGTCCTTACTGAAATACAGCCCAATATACACATCTATTCTCACTTCCTTAAGAGCAGGAGCCATATCTAAATCTTAATTATTTTGTAGTTAACTGTAGTGCCTCACAAAATACTTGATATATAAATGTTTGTTATCGTGAATTATATTGGAATTTTTGTGTATTGAATATTACCTGAAGCAGGTTTACCATCGGTTGACATTTCTAAATTCTATAGTTATACTGAGTATTTGTTGAGAGAATTTCTGTTCTGTTCCATCACTGGCAGCAAAAAGGAGCTAATCATAATGCTATTTACTGACCATCTTCTCTGTGCCAGGGCTTTACATATTATGTCACGTAATGTTCACAACCAGCCCTTGAGGTAGGGACAGATGAGGGAAATAAGGATCAGAGAATAATATGATTTGCCCAAGGCCACAGCATCTAATAAAACCTCCACAAAGGTCTCTACCCAGACCTCCACAAAGCCTATATTATTTCCACGATGTCATTATGACTTCACACACTTAGTGTAGACTGATGGCAGGTATGAGCAGGAACTTCTGGCCTTTACTTGTTTACTTCATTTGTACAATGAGGGAGAACCAGATGCACTCTGTTCTAAAATGTATGATTTTAAAGAAGTAGCTTTGTGTGTTCATATCATGTGCCTGTGTTGATTACTGCTGGGGACATTTCTTTCTTCATAAAATTGGTTAGAAAATACAGGTGTTCTCAGTTTCCATCACAAATGGGAGAGGCAGGTTTGGTGAAACTGCCTTCTATGGGACTCAAATTTCCCCTTCTTCAGTTTCTGGGTTAGAGTGAAGTCAACAAAAGTGTGATTTGTGTTTGCATAAAACCAGAACACAAAAGAAAAGATTTGGGCATTATTGAGTATTCCCATACTGAAAGGGCAAAGTTCACTTTCCATAGCAAATCTCTTTATTCAGCAAATATGCCTTTTATCCACTGGTGATATCCCAAATCTCTCTAGCTTTCCCACTATCTTTGGGAGATAGGCAGAAACCCAGCCACCATTTCATTAAAATAGAATATATTTGATGATTAAGGGAGTGGAGTCAAGGTAGCATTAATTAACCATGAAATTTGTGAACTCCATGTTTGTGATTCATAAAGAAAGAAAAAGTAAACCGGTCCTCCTGATACATTGCCTAAAAGAGGAAGATCCCTCCTTCATCCTCTCTCTCCCTACAATCTATCCATCTATCCATCCATCCCTCCACCCATCTCTATATCCATCCATCTATCTTCTTTGAGCTATCTACCCATCTGAACCTCAGACCACCTCAGGAAAAGTAGGCATACAGCATTAACATTGCACTTAGGACAAAGTGGTTACCCCTACCTGTGGGAACTCTTTGAGAACCAAAAGTACAAGCTCTCCATCTGTCAACATGAAATAAAAAGCTGCCCAAAGAAGAATCCTATCTCTGATCACATAAAATTAGATTTTTCTACCTCACAACCAGAAAAAACAAACCTGCATGACTAAAGTCAATAGAATAAACTAGAATTCACACAATGGGAAAGGACTGAAGACTTCAGATCACCTCACCTCACTCAAAACCCTCCAATGGTTCCCCATCCCACTCAGAGGAAGAGCCAAGTCCTCACCTTGGTCAAGGGTCCCAACATGATATGGCTGCCCCCTACCATCCCCCTTGCTTCCTCTGCCCTAGCTCCTCAGGGCCTCTTTCCTGATCTTCTGACATGTGTGCCATGCCTCTATAGGACCCTGGGACTAGCAGTACCCTCTGCCTTGTATATTCTTTCCTTTCATATCTCCATGGTCTACTGTCTTACCTCCTTGTTATTCTATTACTATTTCATTGATTTTCACTCTATTCTCTATTACTACCTTTCCTACTTCTTTGAGATAATAAATTATTGTTTAAGCCATTAAATGTGGGAAATAGTTGTTACTTAGCAATAGGTTACTGAAACACAAAGGAAAACAGTTTCTCTCCATATGAGCTACTTTAAGAGGTTCTGAGAGAACAGTTTTAGTAAGTCCAGACATACCGCTGAGGTTAAGAATTGTTAATGTGTCCAGGGGGCCTGGGTGGCTCAGTTAGTTAAGCATCTGACTTCAGCTCAGGTCATGATCTCACAGTTTGAGGGCTCGAGCCCCATGTCGAGCCCCATGCTGAGTTCCTACAGCTCGGAGGCTGGAGCCTGCTTCAGGTTCTGTGTCTCCCTCTGTCTCTCTCCCTGCCTCACTCGCGCTCTATCTCTCTCTCTTAAAAATAAATAAACATTAAAAAAAATGTTTTTTAAATTGTTAAGGTGTTTGGCTGATATGCTGTAAAATCAGAACTTATACCATGTTAAAATGAATAAAAATGTGTTTTGCTCAGAGAGTTGAAATGACTTGTCCAAGATCACATAGCCAAGTAGGAATAGATTTAGAGATACAGCTGGTGTTTTCCTAACTCTCAGTTCACTGTACATTTATTTACTTGTTCTACAAATATTTACTGAGCACATTCTTTATTTAAGACACTATGTCATGGGCTAGGGATACAGAGATGGTCCTTGCTCTTGGAGAGAGTACATTTCATCAGATGAGATAGACCTTAAGCAATGAATTACTTAATTTTGTTTGTTTAATTACAACTGGTATTAAGAGTCACGGGGGGAATAGGGTGCTTTAAGAGTATTTGATGGAGGGAGGGGATCCTGAAATAATCTGGAGAGAACAAAACAGTTAAGCTAAATCCAAAGGATGAGTAAGAATTAACTAAATGTGGAACTAGAGTGTATTATACTAAGTGAAATCAGTCAGAGAAAGACAAATATATGATTTCATTCATATGTGGAATTTAAGAAACACAGCAGATGAACATAGGGGAAGGAAAGGAAAAATAAGATGAAAACAGGGAGGGAGGAAAACCACAAGAGACTCTTAAATACAGAGAACAAACTGAAGGTTGATAGAGGGGAGGTGGGTGGGGGGATGGGCTAAATGGTTGATGGGCATTAAGGAGGGCACTTGTTGTGATAAGCACTGGGTGTGGTTATGTAAGTGATGAATCGCTGGGTTCTACCCCTGAAAACAATACTACCCTGATGTTAACTAATTTGAATTTAAATAAATAAAGTAAAAAAAAATAAAGTAAAAAAATGAAAAGAATTAACTGAATGAAGAAGGGAATGGGGAACATTCTAGGCAGAAGTAAAAGCATGTATCTTTTCCACAACATCAGTGGCTTCTTCTACAATATGGTGTTCCTTATTCTTCAATGCCTGGGTCAGCAAGATAATTAGGAGACAACATGGAGAGAGAGAGAGATCAAATAAAAGTGAAGCTCTCCTGAGAGATTTAACAAGAAAGTAACTAGTCCAGGAGAACATGTAATGACATGAAAACTGAAAGATGGGAATATTCAAGCTGTTAACAAGTGGTTTGGGTTATATACATCCAAGAAAAAGGGTCTCAACAGAAAATCCTGTACCTCCAATAATTTGTCTTTGCCCACTGCTTTCATTAGAAACACCTACTGCACAATGGGTCAGATACAGAGAGTGATGGCATCTTTTGGGGCTGGGGGTAGGTTAGAGCTACATGTTCAGTGTGATTTCTCAGGTCACAACCACTTTTCATGGCTGACAATGTCTGTGAAGATGGACCATCCAACTCCCTAAAACTTCAGTGCTTTGACTTCCTCATCCCAGAAACTTCCCCTCCACTTGATTCAGACACCTGTGTTCATGACATATCCTAGACCTGTCAACAGGCAGAAATGCTCTCACCCTCAAATCTTAAATGCTTACACTCCAAACTCTGAACAAACCTTCCCAGTCTCCCAGCCTTGCCACAGGTTCTCTGTGTTGTGCTCGCCACACATTTTCTCCTACCTTAACAACATGTTTGGTCCGTTGCCACCTGCGTTTTGTTTCAAACTGTTTGTTCCTTCCTACCTTCAAGTCCTTGCCCATCATGCCTGGTGCCTTGTCTTCCTATGGCATTCATCTGTCAGGACTACAACCTTGTGCCATCTACTTCTGTTTTATATCCAGGCTGCCGAGCCCTGAAGGAAATGATACCAATACACATTGGTGCAAAATCATGGTCTCTCAACTAAGCTGACAATCAACACTGCTCCTATTCCCATGAACCACACACTCCCCACATCAGATGTTCACACTGATCTTGTCCACTATCTCTCTTCCATCAGAAAAAAAGATAAATAAAAGCTCACAACACCAGAAGTACATCAACTTTCTGCTCCTACCATCAGATGAAGTTGCCTAGAAACAGAGCCCGAAACAGGGATTCATGTGTGAGTGATTTACTGAAAGGTGTTCTTGGGAGAAACCTGTATAGAAGGGACAGGGGCAGCTGACGTCTAGCCTCTCAGCCTGATCCCACAGGATCTCTGAAGCATGAAAAACAGCACAAGCACAGAGTTGTCCACTTGGAGGCAAGAGGGACAGATTTTTGTACTCTCTCAATCAGTCATTGGCTATCAGCCATCCCCAGAGGATGGTATGTAACCTGTAGGTGTTTTCTGCTTTCAGCAGAGGACAAGTTTCCACGAAAGAGTGCAGCTAGGAACCCTAGCAGCCCATAGAACAACAGCTCAGGGTTAGCAACACCAGTCAACCAAGGGGACCTGGGCATAGCACCAACAGCAGCTCTCACAGCAAACCCACAACCTTATTTACATGAACAATCTCTCTCTCTCTCTCTCCCTCTCCCTCTCCCTCTCCCTCTCCCTCTCCCTCTCCCTCTCTTGTTGCTGAATTCCTCAGTATCTCCCACCCCACAACAAGCTCCTAACCCAGCGTGAATGATCACTGCAGCGCTCATTATACTGTAGTTTAACCATCAGCTTACTTTCTTTCTAAACTCCCACGCAGTGGGAGCCATTCATTCTTGTCAGGATCCCTGGTGCCTAGCACATAGAAGAAACTTGTTCTGAATGAATATTTTTGACTCATTATGGTTCTAGAAACAGGAATTTCAGGTTGGTTAGGCAAGAATTTCTCAAAAAGAGAAGACCCTTTCACCCTTTGAATCAGTTTGCAGAAATGACAAGCTTAAGCAGCCCCTTTAGAACTGGCTTTGATGGATGACCTCCACCAGCCAAATTCCACATCTCACACGTCCAAGTGTCAAAGGCTACAACATGAGGACCACAGACAGCGCCACACAGAAGGCACCACAGAGCCCTCCTGCTACTCATCTCCAGATAAATGACCAAAAACTCAGGGTGTGTGGTTGCACTCGAGTTGCCAGGATTGGGGAGCATCCCTTATCACTGGGCACCTACCTTAACCATTCCTCATGCCGTGTGTGTGTCACTATCCTCACTTTCTCTTCCCCGTTCATCCTCTTGCTGCTTTCAGCATAAGGGCCTTGTGCCCTGAAGTGTTCACCATCTGGGAGATGCCTCCCCCATTTCTCCAGCTCCACCGTCCTCTCACTTTGTGGGAAAGTACAGTTGCCTAATCCAAAGGTGTTGGGTGATCTTGTTTGACAAGCAGGAACAAACCGGCAGTACACAATGTTGATTCTGCCTCTTACGGGCCACAGGCAGCCAGCTACAGGGTGAAAACCCAAGTGCCGTGTGGTCCCTCCATTTCTTGTAAAGACTCAGGCTTTTCACTTCTTTAAAGACATGCCATGTGGGTAGAGAGTGTACAGCTGAACGTGACAACTGAATGATGAGCATAAATCAAATCTGGAAAGGCCTGGAAATTTGGAAAAGAGCTTGAGAGATTTGGCAATCATTTTTTCTATTGAGAAAGAGCTTGTCCACAGCAGGGAGGGGGAAATCAATCTGGGGCACACACCATGAGAAATCAATTTAATGAGGGAGGGGGCAGTGAGCATGGAGAATGAGAAAATAAACAAGGGCCAACATACTCATTTCAAAATTCAGAACAAGCACCATAAATGGATATTAGGACTACAGCCTATGATAAAAAGTTAATTATTTTCATTTTTGTTAAAGCCATTTTGGGTAATAAAAAGGAAAGGGGTAGAAGAGAAGTTCAAGGGTAAGTGGAACTTACCTTTGTACCTCAGTCTTCATACCCCTCACCCCTGGCTGAACCCTCTCAGCCCCTTGATGGGACATGAGATCTATCAAACCTACAGAATCCTCCAGTAGCTTTCCCTCCACCCTTTCTTGAGCAACTTAGGCAAATGCCATTACATCAGTTATTTCCCCCAGAATTAGCATTGCTAGATTTAGCAAATACAAATATAGAACTCCCAGTTAAATTTGAATTTCAGGGGCGTATGGGTGGCTCAGTCAGTTGAGCGTTTGACTTCGGCTCAGGTCATGATCTCACAGTTCGTGAGATCAAGCCCCGCATTGGGCTCTGTGCTAACAGCTCAGAGCCTGGTGCCTGCTTTGTATTCTATCTCTCTCTCTCTCTCTCTCTGCCCCTCTCCCACTTGCACTCTGTCTCTGTCTCTCAGAAATGAATAAAGGTTGAAAAAAAAATTTTAATTGAATTTCAAATAGATAATAATTTTTTAGCATAAGTATGCCCCATGCAGTTCTTGGGATATATTTATACTAAAATAATAATAATAATAATAATAATAAGAAGAAGAAGAAGAAGAAGAAGAAGAAGAAGAAGAATCTTATTTACCTGAAATTGAAACTTAATTAGGTATCTTGGATTTTATCCAGCATCTCCATCCAGAATCCCACCATCAGAACTAAATCTCATTGAAATTATAACACTAGTAAGATTTGTATTTGTTTCTAGCATGTTCTCTGAGAGGAGTGTAGGGAAGACCTACCTACACCTTGCAACAGCCTCCACATAGAACATGGGAATCTGTGCCTAAACTCTAAGGTCAAGTGGATAAGATTGTACACATGATATAGTCAAATATTTTCACTGACAGATATAGAAATGTGAAAACAATAGGTGGCTTTCCCTGGTGCCACTTATTAATACGAAGTGAGGATGGGAGACTATATAGGATGTTTCTTTTTTTTCTTCCTCTCTTACCAGAATTTTCTTATTATAAACTTTATAAATGGCACACAAAGTTTTAGGAGCCACATGGTGAAACGGGTACGGAATTCTAAAATAATTTTGTAAATAAAAAAAAATCAAGTGAGTAAAAGGAAGCATATAATGAAGAAAGTGTTGAATTTTGTGACATCAAACGTGGTAATGTACCTTTTGAATATCACTTTTAAATTCCACAATCAATTACTTTTCAATCAATCCGTCATTCAGACCTTCAGAATGCACACTTGCCCCAGTCCAACAGCTCTGCAAAGCAGGCCAATTCTTGCGAGCACATCCATCACTGGGCTAAACGTGCCTCCCAGCCAGAAGACACTAGCAAATTCAAGGAAGGTAGGAGGAAGCGACTGAAAAGAGCAGCCGTTTTGGAAGAAGAAAATTCTTCCTTTGCCTCGTGTGTATCTAAGAGCTGTGGAAATGCTTCAGATTTACTAATGAGCCCTGTTGCCATTTCAGAAGCATATTGCAACACTAGAACCTGACAGGGACTTTCACCTCATAGCAAACCGGGTTGAAGATCAGGGCCAGGATGTTTGACCTTTAGAGACTTTTGTTAAAAAGCTTTCATTTTCTAGAAATGGTATCCGAAGTGCATTCTCCTTTTTAGGAACTCGCTTTCTTTGTAGGCTTCAGTAGACAATTCTGATGATCACTCCCCACATGGTGTTTTTCCAAAATTAATGTCTATATCAGTTTGGATGTTCTGGCTACAAATAGCAGAATATCCACCTAAAAATGGCTTGGACAGTGGAGGGTTTGTTTTTGTCACATGACACGTCAAGAGATAGATGGTCCCAGTGTTGCTCAGGAGCTCCCTAATGTCAGGGCTCTGAGTTAATGCCCAGTCTTGGCCCATGCCTCAAGACTACAAGATGGCTGCAGCTGCTCCCTGGGTGATACAAGTGCATTTGAAATGCAAAGCAGAAAGATATTTTTCTTACTGGACTTTTTATCATTAGAGAGAATTTTTTTCCTGAAAATCCCCAACAGGTATCCACTTGTGTCTCATGACCAGAGCTAGGTCATAGGCAAGGGAATCTAGGAAAGCAAGAATCCAGAATTTCTAGCTTCTGCGTTAGTGAGATGAAGTTCTCCAAAAGCAAGGAGAGAGAGAGCTGCCAGGCTGCTCATGGACTGGTACACATTGCACATTAGTGCCCTGCCATCATCACAGGCCCAAACCATCACCACAGGCTTTTGCCCTTCCAACTGTCTTTATCTCTTGATTTCCCTATATCCATTCATGATGCCAGCAATCTTTCTGTCACTACTCTGGAGACCTCAGATTACTCTTAGACTCCTTCCCTTCCCTCATTCCTATAGCCAACCAGTCTCCATGTCTCAGAATCATTTATCCCTTCTCAAGGGGTCTTCTCTCCCTCCTCTCCTTTTGGTTCTAATCTATCATATTGATTTGGACCCTTATCACTTCACAGCCAGACTAAAGTGCAAAAGCCACCAAGCCATTCTGCCCTCATCCCAGATGCCACTTTTTCATGTTTCCCATCCAGAACATTTTCAAGGATTCCACCATTAACCACAGAAGATATTTAAAACCCTTTAGCCTAGTCCTTAAGATCAGCCACAATGGGCAGCGGTGACTAAGAAAGCTGACCTTGTGGTTAAATGACTTGTATGATATTTGGCTACTAACTTAACTCTCCAAGACTCAATTTACCCATTCATAAAATGGAGGTGAGAATACAGAGCACACATGGAAAGTGTCAATAAATGGTAATTATGATTTCTGCTGTTCTTGTTATTAAGTAGCAGGCACTCTACTATGAATTAGGATGTATGGGTGGCTAATAGACACATTGAGCCTGTCCTCAATGGGCCGATTTCAATTGCTGAAATAAAATCCAACTATTCCACTGGCTGAATGCACCTCCAACCCACCACCGAATATCCATTTTATAAACTGATTCTTTGTCTTTATCTACTTGATCAAGGTGAGTCCCAAGGGTAGAATCATTTTTGGCTATGCTTATTCTCCAAGAAAGCTTCCTTCAAGATCCTGAAACCTCATTTTGTCTTCAAGAAGACCTTCATTTGCTCTGAGGTCATAAACCCTGGTTCATGTCTTGACTCACTCTTTCAAAGAATACTCTATTTCCAGAAGCTCTTAACAGTATTTATTTATCTTCATTTGACATCTTTGTAACTGCAAAAAGTAGAAATTAAGGTGTGGATCTTCTTTGTCTCTGTAAATTTTAAGTACTAGAGATTAAAGGCCACACCAGGGATTAAAGAGACACACAAATTACATTCTTCTCACTTGGCTATGGTCTTGGGAGTTTGCTTTTTCAGCTTCAAATTTTTACTTCTCTTAATTTGACTCTTTTGCCACTTTCTGCAAATCAGCCATTAATAAAAGACAATATTGTATACTAGAACACTCATCCTCTGTTAAGAAAAAAAAATAATAAAGGGCATACCTTAAAGATAAGCGAGATCTGTACCCGGCTAATCCTTTCTAGCCACAAAAGAATTTCATGTAGTTAATGCTTCTGTTGCCCTCTGAAATTATCCCAGCAGTAAAACGCCAGGACAATGCCTCAGTTCACCAGTTCATTTTGGCAAAGTGCTGGCAGGGAACTGAGCCCTGTACTCCTTCCCTCCTCCAGAATCCTGGCCAGAGGCAGGCATGAGAGTTTCTCCATGATTCAGGTCTATGCAGCAACACTTAATGGTTAGGGGTACCAGCTCTGGAAATAGACCACCTGGGTTCAAATCATGGCTGTGTGACCTTCAGCAAGATCCTTAACTTCTCTGTGCCTGATCTTTCTCCTCTAAACTGAGGATAAAAATTGACTGGCCTCATAGGATTGCTGTGAGAATCATGTGAGTGAATACATGTAACATGCTTAGGGCACTGCCTGACATGTGATTAAGAGCTATGTAAGAGTGAGCTCTTGTCATTACTAATACCCTTTCCCTTGGCTTGGCCACCTGTCAACAGTCTTGACGGCTTACTGGAATACTTTCTAAACATTCCCCCAAAGCGCTCTATTCAAAACCTCAGGCCAGCCTATGAATCAACCAATTTCATTCCGTGGAAAAGAGTCCAAGAAGAATAAATGGGGAATGCTGGATACGGTGGGGCTAATGCTTTATCGGCTTCTTAAGAAATGTGGCCAGGCTAATGTTTTATCAGGTTCTTAAGAAATCTGGACAATAGAAATGCAAACTGCTTTGCTTAAAGGGGAGTCCATATTTTATTCCTCTCCAATGAAACAATGTTCTCCTTAAAAGTCAAACAGCATCCCTCTCATTGCCTACTCGTTGTAGGCTCCTACTCAAATATACATGCCACAAGAAAACTGGTAATGTCTGCACAGTTTGAATAGCTTTGGCTCATTCACAAATCAGACTCTTGACAAGTCCATTAATCCTAGGATCTCAACTCCAAGGTCATGTTCACTTCACAAAATCATAACCAGAGCACCTATGTATAAAGTTACTCTTATGATACAAATATGGTCTATTTTTAAAAATCTTTCTAGTGGTCCTTATTCTCACTTAGCAGCGTTCTTTTTTTAAAAAAAAATCAATGCTATAATTTATACACTAAAATGATTTGTCTCCCATACTGTAAGTTTTTTGTTGTTTTGTTTTAACTGTCTTCAATAATACCTCTAATAAATAGCACAATACTGGAAACTTCCTAAGAAGAGGTTGAAAAGCAGTTTGCAACTTCTCCATAGTTTGAGGATAAACACAATTTACAGGGCACATAAAAAACATGATGACACACATAGTAAAAGTTCTTTTTGCCAAAAGACTATATAAATACTTTGACTGAATTGTCTGTGTCTCAGGTTTCCTAGCTCAGTAAATGACACTAATGAAAAGCAAAAGGACCAAAAGAAAGAAGGATGGCAAGCAACTAAGAAAGCAAAGACCCTGGAATAATCTGAAATCGACTGCATCCATCCTTTGAGAGTTGAGTAATGGAAACAGGGAACCTCTGTTTCCACTCTACAGTTCCACTTCTTAGTGAATACTGTCTGTGTTCCAAGTCCAGTAGCAAAATAATAAATCAGAGTGAATTCAATGCAAGTATGACCCTGTTCGAAGAGACTGCACATTTAGTACAATTCAGTTTTCTGTGGTTCACCTACTAGTTCACAACATGGGTTGGGGTGGAAGGTGGGTCCAGGACCATGAACTACCAGCCAAGCCAGATACATACCATTGATAAGATGACTTTTAATATGATAGTTAGTAAAGGAGATATTTGTAAATTGAAAGTTACTTTTCTTGGGGGGTGGGAGAATGGGTAAATAGGTGATGGGGATTAAGGAGAGCCCTTGTCGCGAGGAGCACTGGGTGATGAACAGAATTGTTGAATCGCTATATTGTACACCTGAAACTAATATAACACTATATATTAACTAACTGGAATTAAAATAAAAACTTTTTTAAAATTACCTTTCTTCCCAGCAATCCTACTCCTGGGTACATATCCAAGGGAATTGAAAATATATGTCCACACAAACACTGTGTATGTGAATGTTCATAACAGCATTTTTCATAACAGCCAAAGGTAGAAATAACTCAGATATCCACTAACTGATAAATGGAAAACTAAAATGTGGCACAGCCACATAATGGAATATAATTTGGCAATAAAAAGAAATGAAAACATTATGCTAATAGGCCAGTCACAAAAGGCCACACAATGTATGATTCCATTTTATGAAATGTCCAAAGTACGTAAATCTATAGGGACAGAAAGAAAGTAGATGAGTGCCTATCAGCAGCTGGGTAAGCAGAGAACAGAGAATGACTGTTAATGGGTATGGGTTTTTTGAGGGGGAGGAGGAATAATAAAATGATTAAAAACTGATTGTGGTGATAGTTGAATTACTCCATAAATATACTAAAACCCATTAAATTGTACAGTTTAAATGGGTGAATTTTGTGATAAGTGAATTATATTTCAATAAAATGTTTTTTTTAAGTTTCTTTTCTCCCATTCTTCACCAAATAAATATTTATTAAGTAGTTAATCAGTACAAGTTACAGGGTTACTAGTAACGTATAGAAGATACACAGTAGACCTTTGTCTTTTCACAAGGGATGTTTCTGGAAACATTTCCAAATCATCAAATAAATGATTACCAGTAGGGCTGAGACATTGCACAACTATAGAATGTGTCATTCATTTTGGAATCTACGTGCATGATATTCCTAGGAGTCATACAGAGCAAAATCTAATGGCCATACAGGGTGGTCCTGGCTACCTTTAAGAGACTAGCATGTGGCTTTCTTTCCTAGAACCCCCTCCCCATCACCACCAAGGAACCAGTTCTTTTTCTTTTTCCTTTTTTTTTTTTTTTTTTTGACTTCACAAGAATTACTGAATATGTGCTGATGGATTGGGATATGGATAGTTGCTCACCCAAGCTATATGGTTTATTGCCAGCACACAACAAGGA
Source organism: Panthera tigris (assembly GCF_018350195.1). Taxonomy (NCBI): domain Eukaryota; kingdom Metazoa; phylum Chordata; class Mammalia; order Carnivora; family Felidae; genus Panthera; species Panthera tigris. The sequence continues at coordinate 142,477,825 of NC_056663.1, forward strand.
TCTACAAGGAAAAGTTCCATGATCAACTCTACTGCTTTGACCCCACCTCATTCAAATGTTTATGAAGGAGGTTCCAATCCATCATGAAGTTACAAATTGTCAATCTTACCAGTAGCCAAATAATCTTTCTCTGCCTATTTGAAACATCCTTTCCAAAATATACTAATTGCCACCCTCTGTCTACTCTGGCCTTTTTGAACTACTAAATATACAACTTTCTGAGCTTTTGACGTAAATATAGTCAGCAATGCAAATACTTATGCTTTATCAATCAAACTTGGTTTGTGTTCACTTCCATTCCAACCAGCAGTGATGCAAGGTGTTGATCTCTCAGCAATTGGCAATTCACACATACCCTCTTCTGTATGTCAGACAGAGTGGAAAGCAGCAAGTCACATCTATAACATTTCTTTTGTGTTTGCTTAAGTGGTAGGAAAGCAGAAAAAAACATGAATGACCCAACTGAGACCATAGTAATATCTATGCAAATGAATCATATGACCATGTGGGACTAATTCCCCAAAACCATTTATTCTATTTGGTTTTAAAAAAATCATTTAATTATTATGATACATTTCAGACATATAAGGTTTAAAAATAATAAACATCCCTCTGTCTATTACCACCGTCCACAAGCAATAAATACAATTAAATAAATACAATTAAAGCCCTGATCAAACAAAAAGAGAACAAAAGATTGTTCTCTTTTATGTTTATTCCGTTTATTATGACTTGGGAAAAGACAAAAAGGTGACGCATAAATCCTTTTCAGGAATCGCAGAACAAAACATGGGTCACAGCCAAGCCAATGTTCGTAAAGATGCTGCCTTGTATAATCTGATATAAAGGATTTATCTGACCAAAGCTAATTCCACTCCCCCAAACCCATTCTGCCAGGATGTCTCAAATAATCATTACTAAAGCATCAAAGCCTTACCCAGGTATAGCCAGCAGATGGGTTCATGAAACTGTCATAAATGGCTACATCTCTATAAATATTTATTTCTGGAATAAAATTTCCCAAACAACTAAACATATAACTCTTCCCTCATAAATGTTCTATCAGTTTTTGTATTTATATTAGGGAAAAAATACTCAATTAGGAGTTTACTTTAGAAACCTTCTTACCCACTCTAGCCAAAGAGAGGTTTAAATTCTCCTTTTCACCCAGAAATTAAAAAAAAAAAAAAAAAAAAAAGCCCAGGGCCCAGGCTATTTTCAGACAGCTGGTAGCAGTGAGAGGCAGGAAGGTGGGGACATACAATAGGGGTACAAGACATGGCTGCCCCCCAATTTGACATCTCAACTCCTGAATCCAGAGAACACAGGACATTGAAACAATATGGACAGATGACTAGGATAGGTTTCCTATATGATCTGAGAAGGGAATGAGTTTTTTGATTATCTAATATTTACTGTGAATCTGTGCATCGCATTGGATTGCGTCTCCTAAGAGAAACTAGACGGAACAAACACAGGAAGGTAAAATTCTGGTTAGCAGAGTAGAGAAGGGCCGAGGGCTTCAGTGTGCTCTCCATTTGACAAGCCTGGCTGGGCAGCGTGAGTACTTGGGTCTGAGAGAGGAAAGTGCGGGAGGAGGAGGGGAGAGTGACAAAGGACTGGCTTGCCTGGCCATTTTCTCAGATGTCAGGCCCACCACCCAGGCTCTGATACTTAGATTGTAATCACAGCCCTCCTACTTTCTGCTCACAGATGTTGAGTCTCTGAGTCACTGCATCTCAACCACATTTTCGCAATCTGAGTAAAATCCCTGGTATTAGAAAGAAAGGAAAATTGAAAGCCTGTTTCCTGCTGAACCATAACCAACCCTCTCAAGACCTATTTTTTAGTTTGCTTTTTATTTTGTGTCTTCTTTCTATATTCCCTGTTCATAATGAGCTTCGTCCCTCCTTTGATATAAAGGAAAATGTTAACTAAAAGTTATGCACAGAAAAAGAACCATCCTGCACACTTCATGTGTTGTTTATCAAGCATTTATGTCTCACTGTTTTCTGAAAACAAGTATAGATTACTTTATAAGAGAAAAATTGTATGTACATATACTCACAAATATATCAATCAGGTAAATCTTACAAACATATATGTGATAAAGTAGAAAGAAAAAAATCATAACAATGATTTAAAAATTTAAAAATCATTACAGTCACTGTAACTAAACATTAAGAATGGTTTTTGAGCCTCCAGACAATTCAGGCAAAACCAGAAAAAGGACAAGTTACATGTCATCTTGCTGCAAGGGCAATGGTCTGAGTCTCCCTCAGGAGGGGGGTGGGGCGTCTATCCTTTTCTCTTTCTACACATCAAGTTAAATCAAATATTACTTAGTTTCAGAAATGTTGCCTCTAGTGTCTCAGTCTTATTTCAGTCATATGAACTAGATAAGATACATTGCATGAACATTATCTTGTGTCTTTAATCCTTATTTCTTCAAATTCATAGGAGCTCCAGACTCACAGAGATTGTAGCCAAACCTATCCTAGCTCGCCAGCTCTCATGCACATCATAGAAACCCATAGCACATTCCCAGAGGCATTATCTTAATGCAATAGGTTATACATGGGGGATTAAGAGATGAAAGGAGAGGCTACATATCCTAATTCTTAATCTTTTGCTATTTCTGCTTAAGGGAAACAAAGACATTTCAGTAGACCAAAGGAAAAGAAATTTATACATGACAAGTATCTAAGACAGGACAAAATGTTATATGGTCAAATCTTTTGAGAGTAAGTACAGTTGATAAGCAAATAGGCCCATGGACTTATTTGCAGCTCTTCTTTAACTACGAAACAGAAAAAAATAGGACCCAGCTAAAAAACCCAATGTCTAGAGATGAATTGGATTTTGTTGCCACTAAGCTGGTTTACAAGAAAAGCAGTAATCTGATGCTTGGAGGCCACGGGCTCCTTAATAATGGATGGATCAGCATTTAGAAAACTATAGAAAACAGATCCTTCAGTGTTTAGTGGAGGTCATCTAATTGAAGCAAATGGCTTTGGGAGTCTAGGAAAAGAGTAGAGAGATCATCTCCCCTTGTGTATGAAACACACATGACTCTCTAACCTAATTAGGTAACTGACTCTTTCAAAACAAAGTTTCCAAATTACTCTAAAAAATGGCTGCCTCCAGGGGCGTCTGGATGGCTCAGTTGGTTAAGTGTCCGACATCGGCTCAGATCATGATCTTGCCGTTTATGAGTTCCAGTCCCGCGTCGGGCTTTGTGCTGACAGATCAGAGCCTGGAGCCTGCTTTGGATTCTGTATCTCGCTCTCTCTGTGCCCCTTCCCTGCTTGTGCTCTGTCTTTCCCTGTCTCTCAAAAGTAAATAAACATTAAAATTTTTTTTTTAAATGGCTACCTCCAGATTGAGATCTTAGAGTCCCCAATGAAGTCTTATTTCCCCCCTATGCCAGTCCTCAGCACACGGCCTGACTTGTAGAAATATTCTGCTGGCACAGCTGGTCTAAGATTGTTTTGTATGCTCCTGCATTTCACCAGGTTTAAATAAAATAAAATACATTGTAATACAGGTAAGATTGTTTCATGTGATTTCTGTAACAAGGAGATTTTTTTTTTTTAAACAGTATTGTTTTGTGATTAAACCATATGGATCTCAAGGAATATTGTAGGAAATACTACAAGAATTCACTACTGAATTCTTTTTCATTCACTGTATTTTTTTCTCCACCTTAGAGTATTAGATTAAAGAAGGCTGAGGTGAACAGTGAATTTGCAGTGAATTTGCAATTTTGGTGAACCTGTCCTTCTGAAACAACTGCATTGAGAAAGTTAAATACTATGTATGAATTCCAGTGATTTGCTTTGGATTCCTTAACGTTCTATTTCGGTTTGTAGTTCTTAACCCAAAAAGCCAATATTTGTTTTATAAGCTTTTGAAATGTCCAATAAACATATATTCAAAAAGCAATATGGAAAACAGATTTTATGTATCTTCTGCCTTCAATATTTTGTTTTAAAGTAGGTATACTTATTAGAGCTTCCAAATACTAATTTGATATTTCTAAAAATTCTGTAAATAGTAACTCTTCCATTAAAGTAGAAATTGACTATGGTAAAATACAGAGTAAAAAAGTCCTTTATCTCTGACCCAGGAATTTTGTGTCTTCTACGAGTAACTATGAATCTGTGGCAGGTTCTTTGTTAGCTTGTTAATAGGGTAAATTCTCCTACTCTTCACAGTCCCTGACAACTCTCATTGAATTATTGTAATAGAAGTGTCTTGTTGAGACATGGACTGATAACACTCATGTTTCTCTTCTCCTATTTTCCAAATCAAGGATGTGCATTAGTGAACATAACAAAAATCTCACTTTTATCTTCTATCCCTTTCCTATGAAAAAAAAGTCATACCTATATATATGTCCATAATGCTTTACATTCTTTTTTTTTAAATTTACTTATTTTTGAAAGAGATAGAGACAGCATGAGTGGGGAAGGGGCAGAGAGAGGGGGAGAGAGAGAATCCTAAGCAGGCCCTGAGCTGTCCATGCAGAGCTGGATACGGGGCTTGAACTCACGAAACCATGAAATCATGATCTGAGCTGAAGTTGGACGCTTAACTGACTGAGCCACCCAGGCACCCCCATAATGCTTTACATTCTTATGAAGGTTTATATAATTCAATTTGCCATACTGATATAATTAACTCCTTTGGGGGAAATTTTCTAAAATCACATACATTCCTTAACATAGAACCAACCTGCCAAGTACAAAATCACCTGTACTCTCCGGAACAAGGCCAAGGAAAGATGCAGAGATGATGATAAAAATGATGCTGGACTAAATTTCCTGAACCATTCTCTAATCACATGACTTACTTTCTCAATAACACTTAATGGTTCTCCATAGCCAGCTGTCCAGCCATCTTTTTATAATTTGATACCCATTTATATATTTTGTTGACCAATTTATATTTTCAATTTTATTTCCTATTACTTTCTTCATACACTGTACAATTTAATCAAATATAACCATTCAAAGTACTAAATTGTCCCATACTTTAAATTTTATTTTGAGATATAATTCACCTACCATGATATTCACCTTATTAGACTATACAAGCCCGTGGTTTTAGTATATTCACAGAGTTTTTCAACCATTACCATTATCTAATTCCATAACATTTTTATCACCCCAAAAAGAAATTCTGTTCATTAGTAGTCACTCTCTAACCCACCCCCGCCCCCATTCTCTGCTCCCCACAGCCACTGGCAACTTTGTTGTTTCTATGGATTTGACTGTTCTGGGCAATGCGTACAACTGGAATCATACAACATGGGGTCTTTTGTGACTGGCTTCTTTCACTTAGCATAATGTTTTCAAGATTTATCAGTGATGCAGCAGGAGTCAGTATCTCATTCTTTTATATGATTGAATAATATTCCATTGTATGGATACCATATTTTGTTTATCCATCAGTTGATGAACATTTAGGGGTATTTTCCCCCCTACTTTCTGACTATGCTGAACAGTCCTGCTATAAACATTCATGTATTTCATGTACTAGATTTTGTTTGGACATGTGTTTTCATTTTCTTGGGCATACACCTAGGAGTGGAATTTCTGGGTTGTGCAGTAACTTTATGTTTAACTTTTTGAGGAACTATGCAATCGTTTTCCAAAGTGGCTATACCATTTTACATTCCCACTAGCAATGCATGAAAGTTTCAACTTCTCCATATCCTTGTCAACCCTTGCTATTGTCTTCTTCATCACAGCCATCCTAGTGGATGGGAGGTAGCACCTCTTGTGATTTATAATTTTGAGATGCATCTCTCTGATGACAGAGGATGTTGAGCATCTTTTCATGTGTTTGTTGGCTATTTGCACATCTTTTTTTGAGAAATGTCTATTGAAGTCTTGTGTTCATTTTTAATGGCATTGTCTCTTTTTGTTGTTGAGTTTTAATAGGTGTTTTTCTTCTTTTATTATTTTAGCTTTATTGAGGTATTATTGATGAATATAATGGTTCTTTATATATTCTACATAATATATCCTATCAAATGTGTGATTTGCAAATATCTATCCCATTTTGTGGGCTGTCTTCTGAAACAAGTTTTTAATTTTGATAAAGCCAATTTATCTAATTTTTTTCCTTTGGTTGCTTGTGTTTTGCATGCCCTAGTTGAGAAACTATTCCCTAATTCAAAGTCAGAAATATCCCATAACTTTTAAAATTGAGATATAGTTCACATACCATTCTTAAAGAATTTTTTATTATGACTGTAACAAGTACACCAAAAAGTACACACAACATAGTTGCATAACTTATTATTATAGAACTACCATCCAGGTCAAGAAACAGAATGTTGCCAGATCCCAAGCAGGCTTCCTCCAGTATTCCATCACTCCTTCCCAATTATAATACCTTCTCACCTCCATGACAAGACTGTGGTTTTTGAAAGCAAGTCCCAAATTAGATCCATTTTTTTTTTACTCGAACAGTGTTTATTACATTAGAATGAATTAACAAAGAACGGAAATTAATTTTGCCATTTAATAGTATCTCCTATAATTTTTGACTGGTGAAGAATTTTAAATTACTACACAAGGCTGTGTTTCTCAATCTGTTTTTGGCTTTTTTTTGTTTTCCCCCAATCTATCTTAGGTACATGACACATTTTGATCAGTTAATGATTTACTGTAGAAAAGGGAAAGAAAATAATCGTATTAATAATAAAATACCTAATAGTTATTGCATGCTTACTGTATGCATGAAACTCTGCCAAGCATTATGTCAGTCAGTCATCACAATCCCCTTAATGAGATGTCTATTTTTATCACTTCCTGTATCTGCTCCCCACCCCTATTCTTTAATTTTTACCAACAGAAGTACTAAGGCTTAACAAGGCTAAGTAACACGTCCCAGATCACATAACCAACAAACAGCAGTGACAGGATGCAAAACTGGGCAATCTGACTCCAGAGACTACATGACACAATCCTCAACTCTTCCCAGATCATTCTGACGCCCAAAGTATCTGAGAGCTGTCCTTAAATCTGGTTAGGAAAAAAAGATGCTCACTAAATCCCTGGTATCTTTCCCAGATGTTCTTTCAAATGTACAGAGCCTTGGAACAGTATGTGTTCAATAAACAGTGTTTATTACAACACATTTTCTTATTGTTGGATGTTGGACCCATTCCTGATGCATTCATGTGCCGCTCTCTGAACAGAAAACTGTATCTGTGAGTATTAGGACTGAATAAGGCCTCTCTTTGGGTAACATTCCAACTGTCCCTGTTTTTTAGATTTGCAGTATAAGGGAAAGTATGTGGTCATAAAGAAAGAAGGAAGTGGTACTTACAAAAGTTAACTATCTTCAGGTAACCTTAGAGCTGTGTGATTCTTTAAAAAGATACCCATATCAGATTAAGGGTCACTCAGAGGTGCTTTCTTTGGTCAAGACCTTAATGGTTCTCTTTTGATATAAGGATAAGTGACATTTCATAAGAAAAATGTAGCCGGACATTATAAAGTAGTGCATGTGTGCACACGCGCGCGCGCGCACACACACACACACACACACACACACACACACACACACACTTGTTATCTCTTCCCTTTAAAAAGACAGACATAGCACAAGATGGGAACTTGATTGATATCCTTGGCAAATTTTTGAGCCAGGTTTTAATGAGAATATAACCAAGACTTAACTGAAGAACTCTCCACCATCCTCACTACTTTCTGTTTATGGCCCTACTGACAGGCTGTCACCTGATCATAGGGTATTTGTCTCATTTACAGCACACAGAAGTGAATGTATTAGATGAATTAAATTCTGCTTGAAATGTGGCATGCTAAATTGCCCGTGGCTGGCTTGGTGGCAGTACTCTAACAAAATAATGAATTCAGTGTAAGCCTAGAGAACACGTCCTTGGCAAAAGGCTTCTTGGCATTTTTAGCCTCATTCATTAAGTGGGGATACATTATCCAAGAGCTTCATTAGCAGTTGAAGGTGGGAAGAATCTATTAGGACACGCAATTATCCCTTTATAGCCAGGTCAGTCCTGTTCCAATGACCGTTCTACACAATGTGGCAATCCAATCTCTCTTCTCAGCTTCGTGAAAAACTCTCAGTCAACAAAGATGATTTTTTATTACACCTTACCTTTATACATCACTTTTTCTTTTTATCTTTATGTTTTTCTTAATACTTATTCTGCCATCTAGAAGTGTTCCTTTATCTGTGGTTAATTTTATTGTAGCTTCAACAGTAACTCACTTTCCAAGTACTGTATGAAAAGGAGGGTTCCACAGAGTAGAGTGAATAACATTTTCTATCTCTTAGGAACTGGCTTTCAAGTATCTAGTGCTTTGTGGTTTCAAAGCATTGTCACACACAAAAACTCATTTGATCCTCACAGAACCCTATGGGGTAGATAGAGAGACACGGTATAGTTAGTGGCTCTTAGTCTAGGGTCACATGACAGAGTCTTTAGGTCACTTCAACTGCAAAATGGGGTTTATAATAGGACTTCATAGGTGTGCTGTAAAGAAGAAATGAATTAACACCTATAGAGCATTAAGCTTGGCCACACGTTAAATACTACTTGAGAGTTAGCTATACTTTTTGTTTTAAAAATGTCGCTAAATCTTCTCTGTCAATGATAAGTAAAGCTTTAAGTGAGAACTTTTCAAGAATTTTACCAGACCAGATAGGACTCAGCTGACCCATTCTTGACATTTTTCACCTTAAATCTCAATCTTCCTTTCTATAAAGCTCCATATCTTCACCTGTCCCTTGTCTCGTCTTAGTTTCAAGTGTGCAGCATAGTTATTCGACATGTTTATACGTTATGCTATGCTCTCCACAAGTGTGACTATCATCTTTCACCATACAACATTATTACAATACTATTGACTACATTCCCTATGCTGTACCTTTTATTCCCATGACTTATTCATTTCATAACTGGAAGCCTGTATCTCCCACTCCCCTTCACCCATTTTGCCCATTCCCCGACTCTTCCTCCCCTCTGGCAACCATCTGTTTGTTCTCCGTACTTACAGGTATTTTTCAGTTTTTTGTTTGTGTGTTTGTTTTGTTCCTTAGATTCCACACCTAAGTGAAATCATACAGTATTTCTCTTTCTCTGTCTGATTTATTTTACTTCACATAATACCCTTTAGGTCCATCCATGTTGTCTCAAATGGCATGATCTCATTCTTTTTTATGGCTGAGTAATATTCCACCATATATATATATATATACCACATCTTCTTTATCCATTCATCAATCAATGGACACTTGGGGTTGCTTCCATAAATTGGCTATTGTAGATAATGCTTCTAAAAACACTGGGGTGGGGGTGCCTGGGTGGCTCAGTGGGTTAAGCCTCTGACTTCAGCCCAGGTCATGATCTCACAGTTTGTGGGTTCGAGCCCCGCATCAGGCTTTAGGCTGACAGCTCAGAGCCTGGAGCCTGATTCAGATTCTGTGTCTCCCTCTCTCTGCCCCTTCCCCACTCACACTCTCGCTTGCACGCTCGCTCTCTTTCTCACTAATAAATAAACATTCAAAAAAATTTTTTTAAATAAAAAAATAAAAAAATAAAAACACTGGGGTGCATATATCTTTTTTAATTAATAGTTTTGTTTTCTTTGAGTAAATATCCAGTCAGTACTGGAATTCCTGGGTCACATGATATCTCTATTTTTATTTTTTTTGAGGGACTTCCACGTTTTCCTCAGTGGCTGAACCAGTTTACCTTCTCACCAACAGTGTACAAGTGTTCCATGTCCTCACCAACACTTGTTATTTTTTGTCTTTTTGATTCTAGCCATTCAGACAGGTGTAAAGTGAGATTATGGATTTTTTTTTAAGTTTTATTTATCTTGAAAGGAATGGGGAGGAGGGGCATAGAGAGAGGGAGGGAGAGAGAGAATCCCAAGCAGGCTATGCACTGTCAGCACAGAGCCCGACCTGGGGCTCGAACTCACGAACTGTGAGATCATGACCTGAGACTAAGTCGGACACTTAACTGACTGAGTCACCCAGATGCCCCAAAATTATGGTTTTGATTTGCATTTCCCTGATGATGAATGATACTAAACTTCTTTTCACGTGCCTGGTTGGCATCTCTATATGTCTTCTTTGGAAAAATGTCCATTCAGGTCCTCTATTTTTTCAGTTGGATTATTAGGGTTTTGTTTGTTTGTTGCTGTTGAGTTGTATTACTTCTTTATATATTTTGAATATTAATCCCTTATTGGATATATCATTTGCAAATATATTCTCCCACTCATAGGTTGACGTTTTGTTTTGTTGATGGGTTATTTCACTGTACAAAATCTTTTTATTTGGTGTAGTTCCAATAGTTTATTTTTGCTTTTGTTTTCCTTGCCTTATGAGATATATCTAGAAAAAAATATTGCTATGGCTGATGCCAAAGAAATTATTGTCTATGCTCTCTTCTTGGCATTTTATGATTTCAGGTCTCACATTTAGGTCTTTAATTCACGTGAAGTTTATTTTTGTGTGTCGTGTAAGAAAGTGGTCCTGTTTTATTCTTTTGCATGTTGCTGTCTAATTTCCCCAACACACTTATTGAAGAGGAAATCTTTTTCCCCCTTGTATATTTTTCGTCCTTTGTCATAGATTAATTGACCATCTAAATTTCTGGGCTCTCCGTTTTGTTCCATTGATATACATGTCTATTTTTGTGCCAGCACCCTACTGTTTTGAGTACTACAGCTTTGTAGTATATTTTGAAGTCTGAGATTATAATATACCTCTAGATTTGTTCTGCTTTCTCAAGATTGCTTTGCAATCAGGGTTTTTTTGTGTGTGGTTCCATACAAATTTTAGTATTATTTGTTCTGGTTCTGTGAAAAATGCTATTGGTATTTTGATAGAGATTGCATTGAATGTGTAGGTTGCTTTGGGTGGTGTGGTCATATTGATGACATTTGTTCTTCCAATCCATGAGCATGGAATATCATTCCATTTGTTTGCATTGTCTTCAATGTCTTTCATCAATGTTGTATAGTTTTCAGAGTATAGGTCTTTTATCTCCTTAATTAAGTTTATTCCTAGATATTTTATTCTTTTTGGTACAATTATAAATGGAATTGTTTCATAAATTCTTTTTCTGCTATGTTGTTATTAGTGTATAGAAATGCTACCAATTTCTGTGTATTGATTTTTTATCTTAATACTTCCTGAATTCATTTATTATTTATAATAGTTTTTTGGTGGAGTCTTCAGGGTTTTTGACAGATAGTATCATGTCATCTACAAACAGTGACCATTCAACTGCTTTCTTACCAATATGGATGCCTTTTTGTTGTCTAATTGCTCTGACTAGGACTTCTAGTACTGTGTTGAATAAAAGTGACAGTGGATATTTTTGTCTCGTGCCTGATCTTAGAGGAAAAGCTCTCCATTTTTCACCATTGAGTATGATGTTAACTGCAGGTTTTTCATACATGGCCCTTATCATATTGAGGTATATTCCCTCTAAATCCACTTTGTTGAGAGTTTTTATCATGAACAAATGTTGAATTCTATCAAATTATTTTTATCTATTGATAAAGATAATAAAAATCACATGATTTTTATTCTTCATTTTGTTGATATATCACATTAGTTGATCCTTGCATCCCCAGAATAAATTCAACCCGATTATGGTGAATGATTTGTTTAAATGTGTTGTTGGATTTGATATGCTAATATTGTGTTGAGGATTTTTGCATCTATGTTCATCAGGGATATTGGCCTAGAGTTTTCTTTTTTTGTAGTTTCTTTGTCTGGTTTTGGTATCAGAGTAATGTTGGCCTCAAAGAATGCATTAGGAAGCTTTCCTTTCTCTTCTATTTTTTTGAAATAATTTGAAGAAAATAGGTATTAACTCCTTGTTAAATGTTTGTTAGAATTTGGCTGTGAATCCATCTGGTCCTGGACTTTTGTTTGTTGGGAGTTTTTTGATTGAAGGTTCAATTTTGTACTAGTAATTGGTCTGTTCAGATTTTCTATTTCTTCCTGATTCAGCTTTGGAAAATTGTATGTTTCTAGGAATTTTTCCATTTCTCCTAGGTTGTCCAATTTGTTGGCATATACATTTTCAAAGTGGTCTCTTATAAATAATCCTTTGTATTTCTGTGGTGTTGGTTATTACTTCTCTTTCATTTCTGGTTTTATTTGTTTTCTCTTTTTTTTTTCTTTGATGAGTCTAGTTAAAGGTTTATTAATTTTATCTTTTCATAGAACCAGCTCTTGGTTTCATTGGTCTTTTCTACTGTTTCTTCTTCTTCTTTTTTTTTTTTTTTAGTCTTCATTTCATTTATTTCTGCTATGATCTTTATTACTTCCTTCCATCTATTCACCTTGGGCTTTGTTTGCTCTTCTTTTTCTAGTTCCTTTAGGTGTAAGTTATATTGTTTATTTGAGATTTTTCTTATTTCTTGAGGTAGACCTGTGTCACCATAAATTTCCCTCTTAGAATTGTTTTTGGTGTGTCTCCAAAATTTTGGACTATTGTGTTTTCATTTTTATTTATCTCCACTTAATTTCTTCTTTGATTTTTTTGTTGATTCATTGGTTGTCTAGTAGCATGTCATTTAGCCTCCACGTGTTTGTGTTTTTTTTCAGTGTTTTTCTTGATTGATTTCTAGTTTCATACTGATGTGGTTGTAAAATATGCGGACTATGATTCCAATCTTCTAAATTTATTGAGACTTGTTTTATGGCCTAATGTGTAACTCATCCTGGGGAATGTTCCATGTGCACTTGAAAAGAATGTATATTGTTGTCTTTGGATGGGATGTTCTATATATATCTGTTATGTACATTTGGTCTAATGTGTCATTTAAAGATACTATTTTCTTATTGATTTTCTACCTGGATGATCTATCCATTGATATAAGTAGGTGTAAGCTTGGTGCTGACAGCAGTGAGCCCATTGTGGGGCTTGAACTCCAGAACCATGAGATCGTGACCTGAGCTGAAGTCGGACCCTCAACCGACGGAGCCCCCAGGCACCCCTCCATTTTCAAAATTAAGTGTTGGAAAGTAGGGTGCACTGCTTGGAAGTCAACCTTATGACCAAGTCATTTCCCTAAGTTCTGGTTCTAGCTTCTGCAAGCCAGGGCAAATGAAGACTCAGCATGCAAAGGTCATCAGAATTATTCAAACTATGACTAAGTTTATGAAAGTTCCGACTATATATCTTTATCTTGATCTTCCTATGCTTTCCCTTTTTCCTTGAAGATCACCAGTTGAAGTTTGTGTCTTCATTGGTAAGGTCTCTGAGACCCTAATTAGGATTATCAATGTACGTACAGGGTGATCACCTTTGCTTGCTCTAGACTGGACCTTACTATTTAGCTGCCTCAGCCATTAGTTTCTCTTACCAGTATTTGCTCTCTCCTTTATAGTTCCATGACCATTCTCCTTCATTCATATTTTTAAAGTCAGACAAGCCTGGGTTTGAATCCCAGAGGGACTGCAAAGAGGCCATATGATTTTAGGTTAATTTAACTTCTCTAAGCCTCAGTTTACTCATCAATAAAATGGAGATAACATGCTTTCTTTTCTGCGTTCTGGGGAGGACCAAGGTTATATGTATAAAAATCATCCAGCACAAGGGTCAGCACAAAGTACAAATGCAATAAATAATTTCCTTCTATTACACTCTTCACAGAGAAGCAAAATACTATGTTAGCAGTAGTTTACTTTCTCTTAATCCCATATTATCATTGTATCTTCAGCCCAAACCCAGGCATAATCCTTCCTTACTTCTTATTATTGCTAAATGTAAAATTTAACACATAAACCAAACAAAGAGATCTCTTATTGCCCTTAGAACTTGGTTTTTGTTGTTGTTGCTGTTAGTTTTGTTTAGTTTGATTATTTTTTGCAAGGCTTCTGCTGATTCTAGACTTGGAATTATTGTTATTATTATAAGGTGAATGTTTTATATTCTTCCCTGAATAAATGAATCATTATCACTGTCTGAAAGGCTAAATAAAGCATCCGGGAAACAGCAGGCCCCTCCTGCTGCATTTGGTAAGAAAGATATTACAGAGAGGCCATGCCTCGGTGCCTGATGCTTCCCGACAGGGCTCTCAGTAACAGAGGGAGTCTGCCTACAGGGCACAAGACACGGATTCACACAACCGTCTCTGTAACCAAAACCTCTATCCCACTATGAACACTAAATTGTACCAGGTCTTGAAAATTCACAGGGCAAGTTGGAACTGAACATAAAAGAGGAAGAACATGAAGGACCAGATGCCGTGGGAGTAGGGAAAAACAATTTTGCTTTCAGTCTATCTGATTAGGCTGTGCGAATGCCTTCTACAGAACTGTCCATCACCACCTCGCTTAGGTCAGACAAGAGTCTGACCCGAATGCCTAGGCAACAAAGGGCAAACAATGCCAAATTCAATTTTAGCTGATCCTTGGAAGAAGGAAAAACCATTCTGCAAGGAGCCCGTTGAGAGCACCACACGAACCCCACATTTTTCATTTTTGACACGTTGGAGTTTATATTAGCACTTTCTCTTTTTTAAATTTTTTTAATGTTTATTTTTTTTTGAGAGAGAGAGACACACACGCACACAGTGCGAGAAGGGGAGGGGCAGAGAGAGGGAGACACAGAATCCGAAGCAGGCTCCAGGCTCTTAGCTGTCAGCACAGAACCCAGCGCGGGGCTCGAACTCATGAACTGCAAGATCATGACCTGAGCCAGAGTCGGACGCTCAACCGACTGAGCCACCCAGGCGTCCCTGTTAGCACTTTCTGGTATAAAGTAGAAACCAAAATAGAGTGAGATAAGGAGCGCAGAGACAGACAAACATGCAAACGCTGCTCACAATCTGTTTCGGCTCCCACTCCCAGAAACTTAGTGTCTTTCCTGTCTCCACTTTAAAATCTTATTTTCAAAAGCGACACTTTCTCACTTGAGGCCTAGGCATTTTTCTAAGGGAAAGCAACCCAGTTCTATTCAGGCCTTTCACGTATGGCACACTTCATTAACTTTTCCAAACACTTTCAGGTACCAGAAATAGGTAAGAGTGTTCCCCAAAGCCTGGCAATCCTGTTTGTCAACAATCTAATATTCAACGGACTTCGGCTTTTTTGCACTGGAGGTGATTTTTGTGTCAGCTCAGATTCTTGGAGAAACAAAAGCCCAAGAGGAACTCGATCTGCCAGACACGTTCTTGGGGGAACACCCCTGGAAGATAAGGGGGAAGGGTGGGAACAGGAAGGGAGGGCCTTCTGACCACAGGCAGTCTGACATCTGTGAAGGAAGAGCCGGAAGGAAGGAGGACCGAGGAGGGGGAGCTTCGGCTGGGTGCAATCCTGGGAAAGTCCTGGCCAGGTTGAACCTCGGGCTAAGACTGCCTATCACAGCAGGCATCGGGCAGGAATGCCCCAACCTTCATCCTTCATCTGCTCAGCCATCCACTGTAGCAGCCTGGCGAGCATGGCCTTGATGTGAACGCTGCAGCAGACAAAAGGTGGCAACGGTGGGAGGCTGACAACTATCTTCCTTACCGCAGTATCTCTTGAAGGAAGATCTGGACAGTTCACCTCCTTGGCAGCTACGACTTCTTAGACTAGTGGCAGCTTTCAATCATTTTTGGAATAAGGTGGGTATACACACACACATACACACACACATATACTAGCTCTTTGGATAAATAAGTGATGTGGATCAACTCTGCTAATGGGATTCAGGTGAAGTCTTCACCTTTGGAAAATTAAGGAGTCTATAGGTCTCTGAAAGTTTCTTGATATTGGTTCTAAATGCATGTGAATTCCTGGAAACGCAAAACACCACTGAAGATCAGTAGTCAAAGAGAGCACTTATGGCGCTCTGATGATAAATGAAGTTTGGGCTCAGGTTTACTTTACGGGATCCACACTATGGTTATTTCCTTAGCTCTTGAATGCATAATAGATGTAGACATGCTTGGAAACAGGTCTAATCTCCACACCAGAATGTGCCAAATAGAGCTAATGCTGTAGGATGGCCAAGTGGAAGCTCTTGGAACTATCCCACCCCACTCTATGCAATAAACCACATCCCTGGGAGAACTGCCAAGATTAATGTCACCACCAAAGACTTAAAAGATGCAGGTGTGGTGATTCCTAACATTCCCATTTAGCTTGCCTGTTTAGTCTGTGCACAAGATGTATTCATCTTGGATAATGATCATGGATTACCATAAACTTAATCAAGCAACGCCAATTGTAGCTGCTATTTTAGATGTGGTTACTTGAGCAAATGAACATAAGTATCTGGCATCTGGTATACAGCAACTGATCTAATTTTTTGCTCATCAAACAAGCCTCAAACATCATCACAGGCTTTTGCTTTCAATTAACAGGCATAACAGTATCCCTTCAGTCTCTTGCCCCAGGGCTATGTCAACTCTCCTGGTCTCTGTCATAGTCTAGTCCCCAAAGGTTTTGATCCTCTTGACATCCCACAGAACATCACATGTCCACTTCGTTGATGATATTCCATGTTTGTTCCTTCTCATGAGCAAGTATCTTAAAGCTTATTCCTTATGTTAAATTTCCTCTGCTGAAATAACTAGTTTAAGTTATATTCTCCTATCTGACACAAATTCTACTTTCTAAACTCTTTATGGACCAAACCCAACATTATCGTCAAATGTCAATTATTTTTCCATGAAAGGCTGAGTTTCCCCATAAAAGTCAGCTATCGTCTTTTTTTTAATTTTCTTTTTAATGTTTATTCTTGAGAGAGAGAGAGAGAGAGACACAGAGTGCAAGTGGGGGAGGGGCAAAGAGGGAGTGAGACACAGAATCTGAAGCAGGCTCCAAGCTCTGAGCTGTCTGCATAGAGCCCAATGTGGGGCTCGAACTCACAAACTGTAAGATCATGACCTGAGCTGAAGTCAGATGCCCAACTGACTGAGCCACCCAGGTGCCCTTCAGCTATCCTTCTTATGATTAAAATAAGTACCATGTGAGATATTCAAACAAACGTTTCTATTGGACTCACAATTGCCTTTGACTCCTTCATATGATACTGGAATAAATTCTGGTCCTTTAGTTAATTTTTCATTATCTCTGGGGCAAAAAGCATTAAAAGAATTTTTTTAACATTCATTTATTTTTGAGAGACAGAGAGAGAGAGAGAGAGAGACAGAGAGAGAGAGAGAGAATGCAAGCAGGAGAGGGGCAGAGAGAGAGGGAGACACAGAATCTGAAGCAGGCTCCAGGCTCTGAGCTGTCAGCACAGAGTCCAACACAGGGCTCAAACTCGCGGACTGTGTGAGATCACACCTGAGCTGAAGTCAGACACTTAACTGACTGAGCCACTCAGGCACCTCTGGGGCACAAAGCATTTGTTGCCAGTTATGGGCTGAATTACATCCCCCCTCCCATGCCAATTCATATGCTGAAGCCTTAACCCCAGTGCCTCAGAATATGATTGCATTTGAAAATAGGGTATTTAAAGATGCAGTTAAGTTAAAATGCAGCTATTAGAGTCAAATGCCTTAACCCAGTATGACTAGTGTCTTATAAGAAGAGGGAATTTGGACACATAAGGAAATACCAGGGCTGTGCACACACGGAGGGAAGACCACGTGGGGGACACAGTGAGAAGGTATCATCTGCAAACCAAGGAGAAAGACCTCAGAAGAAACCAAACCTGCTTAACACTTTGATCTTGGACTTCTAGCTTCAAGAACTGTGAAAAAAATTTCTGTTGTTTAAGCGTCCGTGTTTGTGTGTGTGTGTGTGTGTGTGTGTGTGTGTGTGTGTGTGTGTGTGTGATTTTGTTATGGCAGCTCTAGCAAGCTAACACATAGCCTATGGTGCAAAGATGTAGTATGGCTTTTAAAATTTTTTTTTTTTAACGTTTATTTATTTTTGAGACAGAGAGAGACAGAGCATGAACGGGGGAGGGGCAGAGAGAGGGAGACACAGAATCGGAAGCAGGCTCCAGGCTCTGAGCCATCAGCCCAGAGCCCGACGCGGGCCTCGAACTCACGGACCGTGAGATCATGACCTGAGCCGAAGTCGGATGCTCAACCGACTGAGCCACCCAGGCTCCCCATAGTATGGCTTTTAAAACCTTCCATTGTAAGAAACATAAAGGTCATAAAGACAAGAGTGAAAGCATCCGCGTCTTGGTGTCTGTGTTGGTGTCTTGGTGTGTTTGTGCGTCTGTGTCTCTCTCTGGATCCCTACCTTCCTCCCCGCCTCTCTCTCTCTCTCTCTCTCTTTCTCTCTCGACCACTCTGTCCTGTTTTGTTTGGGCAAGGAGGGAAGCTTTAGTTGACCCTCTCTTTCTCCTTCCTTCCCCCAAACTCTCTTTCAATTAACCAGATAACACTAGTGACACTTACTGTGTATTAGCCACTGTGCCAGGGGCTTTACTTCTTTTAACTCATTAAAACCTCACATGATCTTATGAAGCAATTATCACCTTTTATCCCAGTTTTAAAAAATGGGAAACACAGAGATGACACTGTTAGCAAGTGACAGTGCTCGAATCTGAGCCCCCAAATTCTGGCTCTGGAGTTCCTGCTCTTAGTCACTATGCGACACCAGATTTTATACGAGAGGGAAGGACGCCTGTGGATGTGTCCATTCACCAATATGCTATTTTTACTGAATTGAAGGTAAATGGGGAGATTCGTTTTATCGTATACGTAAGTGAAGGTCATTTTTAAACTTACATAGCCCTCAACACTTTTCCTTGGGTAATATGAAAAAGTTCTCTCCTTTGGTAATGGCTAAAGTCCATACCCACATAATCCAGAAGAATCATATACACACAACTCCTAAATTCAAATATAAAAATTCTAATGGATAATGGATATTGCAACAAACGTGAGTTGGCCCTGTTTGATCCTCCCAAGAACGTTGTGAATTAGAAGGAGCAGGTATATGTTGGTTACCTTACAGATCAGGAGCTAGAGGCTAGGAGAGATTGACAAGGAGAGGGATGTAAGGCCATAAGGTACCTTCGGTAGCAACGACGGGTCCCCCAGCTCTTTCGCACAACTCTTGCCACTTCTCAAAGCAGTCAAGTAAATTGCAATACTAATGCAATACACTTGCTCAACCGTCCTGACATTACTTCAGCCAAAGCCCCGAGAAGACACAATGAGGTTAGAATGAGGATATTAGTTTTCTGAGCCTTCGCGTAGGCTGCATCATGACTCAGCATCAGTGAAAGGAAAATTGCCTCCATGGCACTATATCTGGCCGTGTGGGATTTCCTCCATTGATTTTTTTTTTCTCCATATACGGCTCCAACTTGATCCTGTTTAGTGAATGAGGCCTGACGGCAAATCGAAGACTGAATAAAAAGCTCCCCGCTGAAGCGCTGTCACAGCCGCTCAACCTAGGCTCCAGGGAACTTTGGCAAGCGGAAGAATCCTTTGTCTTCAGACTATGACAAGAGTGGAAAAAAATCTCAACTATTCGGCTGTGTAGCATCACTCAAGCATGCCTTAATGGGGAAGGTCTAATGAGGAATGTGGTCTTTGAAAAATCTCGCTTTAAAAACTCCCAAAGCATTCTCACTGTACAATTCCACACAATTATAATTAATAGGATTCAAACTACAAACCAGAGATTATGTTACTATTTTACCCAGTTTGATGGCCACGGATGCTTCTTTTCTTTACTGGTTATGTTCAAAGAGATCTTGGTCTGTTATTATAATCAAATGTGTAGGAGAAAACATCCCCATTCTTCGTGGATTCTATGGAGGTAGCAGGAATAAGAGAATAAAAGAAAAGCCAATTTTAAACTACCAAATGAACCGCAGCTGCCCTCGGCCCTTTCCAATCCTCCTGCTTCCTCTCCTGCTGTTGACCTATTAATGGATTCCTGCTCTTGAGTTTAACTCAACTTTTGGAGGGGAACTGGACCTAAAACCAGTTTGAACAGTTTGTGAAGATAACCGGAATTCCTTTCCAAAAACAGACACAGGTTTCTAGCAGATAAAATTTTCATTTACAATTATTACTCTCTCATCGTTCCTAAAGAAATTCAAGCACATTCACCCCGACAGTGGACTTCATGCATAGGTATAATATTTCCAATTTAAAAAAAAGGAAAAGAGGGCTGAAATACTTCAAAAGTGTCTGTGTGATAGTATGTGAATTATATCTCAATAAAATTGTTATTTTTTAAGTATGTGTGTAGTTGAGAAGGGGAAAGAATAGACAAAGATGATTAAATATAGATTTTTTTTTATTTTAACTAGCTATCACTAGAGAGGGAAGTAACGGGAACTTATTGCTGAATGAGTACAGAGTTTCAGTTTGGAAAGATGAAAAGGTTCTGGAGATGGATAGTGGTGATGGTTACACAAAACAGTATGAAGATACTGAATATTGCTGAATTATACACTTAAAAATGGTTAAAATGGTAAATATTATGTGTGTATATTTTACCACAATTAAAAAAGTCATCACTGTTTTTTAATTAACAACCATGACTACAACAAGACTACCTCATTTGTTCTAGAAACATTAAAGAAATGAAAAAAGAGGAAAATATAACTCACTCAAAATCCTGCTCTCCAGACACATTCATTTTTAATACTTTCATATCTATATTCTCCCAAATTTTGTCACAAACATGTAAGTCAATAAAACAGGAGTTGTACTAGCAATATTATTTATCAATTTGCTTTTCACTAAAAAATATATAAATACAAATATATATATACATTTCCATTTCCGTACCTATAGATAGATAGATACACATATAAATGTGTGTTTATATGTTATACGCTACACTGACATCATCATTTTTACTGGCCCCATAGTTTTGGACATTCAAATTTTTTTCCAACCTTTTGCTGTTTTAGATAACATATCAGTGAACATCCTTGCACATACATCTTGTGTGATTTTTTTTTTAGGATAAACCCAGACTTCTAAAATTGTTAAATATGCATATTTTTAGAGCTAATATGTGGTGCTCTCCAGAAAGGACTCAACCAATTTGTATTCCCATGGAAAATGTATGAAATTACTTCTACCAAGTGCATGTTATCACCCTTCCTGATCTTTGTCAGTCTTATAGGTTAAAAAAAAAGGTTTAAAATTTTTAAAAAGTTAAATTCTATCTCATTTCAGTTTTTCTTTTTTTAATTATGGGGAGAATAAATGCTTTTCCTAGATATTCCTTGACTCTGTTATTCTCTTCTTGTGAATTACATGTTCATGGTCTTTGCCAATTTAGCTTTTATGTGTGGCTTTTTCTTCTTGTTTATATATAAGAGCTCTCTTATATTAAGGACCTTACCCCTATTTATCATATCATTTTATTTTGTGGAGCTTTTACTACATATTTTCTTTTCTTTTCTTTTCTTTTCTTTTCTTTTTCTTTTTTTACATAACCAAACCTATCACCCTTTTATTTCCCATAGAATTTTTGCTTTTGTTTATCATATTTTCCTTCCTCCAAATGACATAAATATTTCTCTACAATTTTAGTACTTTTATAGATATAAAAAAAATTTTTTTTAATGTTATTTATTTTTGAGAGAGACAGAGACAGAATGCTAGTGGGTAAGGGGCAGAGAGAGAGGGAGACACAGAATCTGAAGCAGGCTCCAGGCTCCAAGCTGTCAGCACAGAGCCTGACGTGGGGCTCGAACTCACGAGCTGTGAGATCATGACCTGGGCTGAAGTCGGATGCTCAACTGACTGAGCCACCCAGGTGCCCCATTTGTATAAATTATTTTAAGGTGTGACATAACAGAGGTCATATATGAAAAACTCGTGGCTAACATACATACTCAGTGGTGAAAGACTGAAAACCTTAACTCTAAGAATAGAAATAAGAGAAAGATGCTCACTTTCACCACTTCTGTTCAACATAATATTAGAAATTCTAGCCAGAGCAATTAAGCAAGAAAAGGAAATAAAAGGTCCAAACTGGAAAGGAAGAAGTAAAATTACCTCTATTCGCAGATGACTTAATCTTCTATATAGAACCACCCTCCACCACACTATACCACAAAATCTGTTAGAACTAATAAATGGATTCATCAGAGCTGCAGGATACAAAGTCAACATACAACAATTATTGTTTCTGTGCATTAACAATGAAGATTCTGAAAAAGGAAAATAAGAAAACAATTCCACTTACAAAAACATCAAAAGGAAACAGTACTTAGGAATAAAGTTAACCAAGGAAGCAAAAGACTGATAAAGTAAGTGAAAACTACAAAACATTGCTGAAAGATTAAAGAAGATACAAATAAATGGAAGGACACTTCATGTTCATGGAGTGGAAGACTTAAAACTGTTAAAATGTCAATACTATCCAAAGCTATCTACAAATTCAGTACAATCCCTATCAAAATTCCGATGACATTTGTTGCAGAGATAGAAAACCCTAAAATCCATATGGAATCTTAAGGGATCCCAAATAGCCTAAAAAAGTTTTTTTTTATTTTTTTTAATGTTTATTTATTTTTGAGAGAGAGAGAGAGACCAAGCATTGAGTGTGGAAGGAACAGAGAAAAAGGGAGACATAGAATTCAAAGCAGGCTCCAGGCTCTGAGCTGTCAGCACAGAGTCTGACACAGGGCTCAAACTCACAAACTGCAGGATCATGACCTGACCCAAAGTTGGATGCTCAACCGACTGAGCCACCCAGGCACCCTGCCAAAAAAGCCTTTAAAAAGAAGGACAAAACTGTAGATCTTATACTTCTTGATTCCAAAACGTATGGGGTTGAACTAGCATACAGACAAACATAGACCAATGGAATAGAATATGAAACTCAGTAATAAGCTCTCACATATATGGACAAGTGATTTTCCACAAGAGTGCCAATATTGAATTCAATATTGAAAAGACAGTCTTTTTAATATATAGTGTCAGGAAAACTAGATATCTACATGCAAAAGAATGAGGTTTGACCCTTACTTTATACTATATACAGAAGTTAACTCAAAATGGATAAAAGACCTAGAGGTAAAAGCTAAAACTATGAAACTCTTAAAAGAAGATATTATGAAAAAGCTTCATGACATTTAATTTCAGTAATGATTTCTTAGATGTGATACCAGAAGCACAGGCAACAACAAAAAAAAATAGTGGGCTTCATCATAATTAAAAACTTTTTTTTTAATGTTTATTTATTATTGAGAGACAGAGAGAGAGACAGAGCATGAGCATGGGAGGGGCAGAGACAGGAGGAGACACAGAATCCAAAGCAGCCTCCAGGCTCTGAACTGTCAGCACAGAGCTGGACGTAGGGTTCGAACTCACAAACTGTGAGATCATGACCTGAGCCTAAGTCGGACGCCCAACCGACTGAGCCATCCAGGCGCCCCACGTAATTAAACTTTTGTGCGTCACAGGACACTATCAACAGAGTAAAAAGGCAACCCATAGAATGAGAGAAAAAAATTCAAAACATATCTGATAAGGCATTAATATACAGAATATATATCTAAAAACTACAACACAACAGCAACAACAAATAATCTGAATAAAAATTGGGCAAAGACTTAAATAGACGTTGCTCTAAAGATGATATACAGATGGCCAATAAACACATGAAAAGATACTCAACATCACTAATCATTAAGGAAAAGCAATCAAAACCACAATGAGATCCCACTTCACACTAGGTAGGAGGGCTATTATCTCAAAAGAAAGAGGAGGAGGAGGAGGAGGAGGAGGAGGAGGAGGAGGAGGAGGAGAACAAGTCTTGGCAAGGATGTGGAGAAATTGGAACTCTTTGAACATTACTGCTGGGAATGTAAAATGGTGCAGCTGCTGTGGAAAAGAGTTTCTTAAAAACTAAACAATTCCACTTCTAGGTATATATTTTTAAAAAATGAAAGAAGGTATAGTGAACTAAATATTTGTGTCCTCCCCACGAAACACATAAGAATGGCTGTATTTGGACTAAGGAAGTAATTAAGACTCAATTAGATCATGGGTGGGGTGACCTTGTCTGATAGATGTAGTGTTCTTATAAGAGGAGGCATAAGAGAGCTCCCCTCAAACCCTACCCTACCCCATCTCTGCCTGTAAGCCAAGAAGAGAGCTTTCACCAGAAACCAAGTTGGCCAAAAACTTGACCTTGAACTTCTAGCCTCCAAGAACTGTGACGAAATAGGAGTTCCTGGGTGGCTCAGGTTAAGCATCTGACTTCGTCTCAGGTCATGAGCTTATGGTTCACGAGTTTGAGCCCACATCAGGCTCTGTGCTCACAGTTCAGAGCCTGGAGTCTGCTTCAGATTCTGTGTCTCCCTCTCTCTCTGCCCCTATCCTGCTCATACTCTGTCTCTCTCTCAAAAATAAATAAAAAATTAGAGAAAAAAAAAAGAACTGTGAGAAAATAAAGTTATGTTGTTTAAGGTACCCAGTAGTTTGTTATGGCAATACGAATAGACTAAGAAGGTATTTGAATAACATTTATATACCTACGTTTATAGCAACATTATTCACAATAGCCAAATGGTAGAAACAATTCATATGTCTATCAATGAATTAGTGGAAAGACAAAATACAATGAAATACATTCAGCCTTTAAAAATAAGGAAGTCTGACTCATGCTACATCATGGATGGATCCTGAAAACATTATGCTAAGTGAAATAAGCCAGTCACAGAAAGACAACTATTGATTCCACTTACATAAAGTACCTAGAATAGTCAAATTTATAGAGACAGAAAGTAGATTTGGGAGGAGAGGGGCCAGGGATTTGGAAGAGAGGATAGGGGGAGTTGCTTAATGGGTACAGAGTTTCAGTTTGGGAAGATGAAGAATTCTGGAGATGGATGGTGATGATGGTTATACAATAATGTGACACTAAAATATACTCATAAAAATGGTTAAAATGGTAAATTTAATGTTATGTATATTTTACCATAATCAAAACATTTTGAAAAGTGTGTTTGCCGGAAGAATTCAAACAATAGAGAAATACTAGACAGTGGACCCATTTTTAAATTTTTTGTTTTGTTCCATAATGCTGCTGGCCAATTTGTTCCTGCCTTACACGTTAAGGTATCAGAAAGTGTAATTTATATGAAGTAAAAGGTACAGATCTTCAGGGTACAATTCACTGAGTTTTAACAAGCATACATCTAGAAAGCCCACACTGCTATTAAGACATAAGACATTTCCAGGGTGCCTGGGGGGCTCAGTTGATTAAGTATCCGACTTGATTTTGGCTTGGGTCATGATCTCTTAGTTGGTGAAATGGAGCCTCACGTTGGGCTCTACAATGACAGTGTGGAGATTCTCTCTCTCCCTCTCTCTCTGCCCCTCACCTGCTCATCCTCTCTCTCTCTCTCTCTCTCTCTCTCTCTCTCTCTCTCTCTCTCAAAATAAATAAATAAACATTAAAAGTATATATACAAAACATTTCCTTCACCCAGAGAGATGCCTTGTGCCTCAGTCAGTTCCCAAACCCATCTACCACAGAGGCAACCTCTGTTCTGATTTCTTTCACCACTGATTAGATTTTCTAGTTCTAAAAATTCACACGAATGGAATAATTCAGTATGTACTCTATTGTGTCCTGCCTTCTATCACTCAGCACAATATTTTGGCAGTTCATCCATTTTGTTGCATATAGTTTATTCCTTTTTATGGTTGAGCAGTATTCCATTGTGTGAACATACCACAATTCCTTCAACCGTTTCTCATTGTCAGACATTTAGATTGTTTCTAGTTTGGAGCTATTATCAATACAACTGCTACAAACATTCCCATACAAGTCTTTTTGTGACAATGTATTTCCATGTCCCTTGGAGAACCATACTTGTAAATGACCATAGCTTTATAATAAATATTAATATTTGCTAGAGAAACTCTTCACTCTTTCTTTTCTTTCTTTCTTTCTTTCTTTCTTTCTTTCTTTCTTTCTTTCTTTCTCTTTCTTTCTTTTGAGAGACAGAGAGAGAGAGAGCATAATCAGTAGAGGGACAGAGAGAGACAATCAAGCAGGCTCCATGCTCAACATAGAGCCCAACATGGGGCTTGATCTCACAACCCTGAGATTGTGACCTGAGCCAAAATCAAGAGTTGGACCCTTAACTAAATGAGACACCCAGGCACCTCTTCCCTCATTCTTTTTGTATTTTCTCCAAAAAAAAATGGCTATTTTTTACGTTACTCTGCCAAAACATGCCTTTGGAAATTTTTGGATTTTGATAGATTAATTTGAGAAGAACTATGTCTTGATAATAGTTAATTTTCCCACCCTAAAATATGTCGTATTTTTCCATTTGGTCATGTCTTTTTTCATGTCCCTCAATAAAGCTTTTAGTTTTTGTCAAAACGTACTGAATATTTATAGCTAAGTTAATTCCTAGGTAGTTTTTATCTCTGATCACTATTAAAATTGGTCCCCCTCCCCCATTATTTTTTCTTATTATTATTGCTTTTCCATAGGGGAGATCCTGGCTTTTTAAGAATTATCTTATATCCAATTGCCTTACTGAATTATTTTTCTAGTTATTCTACTATAAACATTTTTTTTTAAGAATTCTTCGAAGATTTAGAATTTCTGGTTGTGAAACTGCTGCTACATTGCAAAGCAAACATTCACAGGCTTAGTACTGTGAACTATTTTAAATATTTACTTTGCAGAGGATTTTTTTCCCAGAAGAAAATGGCAAAAAATTGTGGTTTTCTAAAGCCTCACGAGATTGCTCTCCAGTCTTTCTTTCATTATCACACTTCCTCCTCATCAGTGATTTTCTCTGCCAACAGCCTCCACCACCATTTCTTTTCTTCTGCGTCAGTCACAAACTTTGGAAAAATCAAAAACAAACCATCAACAGGGAAATGTGATTTATAACATTCAAGAACACGCTTCTGAATTAAGTCTAGTGCATGTAAGAGCTAGAAACTCTAGCAGGAAAAGATAGATGATTATTGATCAGTTCACTGCAAAACAGATACCTATCATCCCTTTCCATGAAGAGGAAGCCACGACACTTTAGCAATTGTACATGGAAACATTCACTGTAGATCCCTTGGAGCTGATAAAGTTTTGAGCAGCAGGTGCTAGAGTGGAGGATGGCAGGGGACTCTGTAGACTTTTGAGAGACTCTTCCTTCCCCCACCACCACCTCTTCTCCCACATGTCAAGTGTCCCCATTAGAAGTCAGAGAGGACAGCCAAGTCAGACAGCACGGGTCGGAGGAGCAACGCGGCATCATCAATGACCAAGAAGCCCCTGCTCTTAGGTGACGCATGCCCCCCACAGCTTTGCAAAGTGTAAGATGGCCCTTGTGAGATGCTTCTTTGTCTTCTTTATAATCTAACTAGGTTAGCAGCTTATTCACCTTTATGAACCCTAATGTGGTAAGATTTCACTATACGTCCATAGTCTCAGTGAAAAAGAATTTCTCAAGCTTGAGTTGCCAGCACCCCTCACTCCTCTTCTGCAACACAACAAGTTTTTGTTACAACGTTAAAGGCCTTTGTGACCTCAAACTCCACGAACGAAATTCTATCCTTAGTAATTTAGCAAAAATTTTCATATTTTACATTATTTTACTTTCCCAGGGCACTGCACTTTAATTCCTCCAAAGACACACAGTACACAAAACACGGGCAGACTTGAACATAGAGATTTAAAATTCCAATATCTGGGGTGCCTGGGTGGCTCAGTCGGTTAAGCGTCCAACTTCAGCTCAGGTCCTGATCTCGGGGTTTGTGAGTTCGAGCCCCATGTCAGACTCTGTGCTGACAGCTCAGAGCCTGGAGCCTGTTTAGGATTCTGTGTCTCCCTCTCTCTCTGTCCCTCCCCTGCCCATGCTCTGTCTCTCTCTGTCTCTCCTTCAAAAATAAATACACATTAAAAAAATTTTTTTTAAATCCTGATATCTGACAATGAGAAAGGCATTCTTCAATTCTTCCTTCAGAGAAAATCCTAGAATGTACTGCCTCGGTCTTCTGAATGTGGCCTATTCTTTGTCATTCCCTAAATTGACTCATGAACAACTTTTTAGATTGTCCTGTTCCTTTAAGTAATTAGGACTCTGCTATACACTTTTTAGGCCTTCATTTTGGTCATCTTCCTCTACTACTTTAAATTTCAGTTAATTCAGTCAATACTGAAGACTTGACATGGTGAGTGATAATCTACTTTATGATTCTTACTTACTTTCTATCTTTCTCTTTTATGTTCCTTCTCATTTTTATTACCAGGAGAAAAATGGCTTTTTCCTTACAATTCAGTGATTTTTTAATAAAGAGTTATGCAATCATCACTGTCATCTACTCTCAGAATATTTCCATGACTTCAGAAAGAAACTTTGTACCCATTTATAGTCACTCTGTATTCCCATCTCTAGCCTCACACAACCATTCGTTTACTCTCTATATATTTGCCTTCTTTGAATATCTCATATAAATGAAATTGCATAATATGGGTATTTTTTGAGTGTATCTGGCTTCTTTAACTGAGCATAATATTTTTTAAAAATTTTTTAATGTGTATTTACTTTTGAGAGAGAGACAGACAGACAGAGCATGAGCAGGGGAGGGGCAAATCTGAAGCAGGCTCCAGGTTCCCAGCTATCAGCACAGAGCCCGATGCAGGGCCCGAACCCACAAACCGTGAGATTGTGACCCGAGCCAAAGTTGGACCCTTAACCGACTGAGCCACCCAGGTGCCCCCTGAGCAAAACAGTTTTGAGGTTAATCAATGTTGTAACATCTATCAGTATTCAGTTCCTTTTTCTCACAAAGAGTATTCCATTATATAGCTATATCATATTTTGTTTATCCAGTTGATGGATATTTGGATTTTTTCCACTTTGTGACTATTGTAAACAATGCGGCCGTGAACATTTGAGAATGTTTTTACAGACGTGTTTTCCTTTCTCCCGAGCGTCTACTTGGAGGTCTAATTGTTGGGTGAAAGATAACTCTTGCGTTTAACATTTCCAAAAACTGCCGTATGTTTTTCCAAAGTGCCTGCACCACTGTACATTCTCAGCAACGGATCGAAAGGTGTATTTTTAACCTCTGAGAAATGACAGCATGAATAGGACAAGCCAAGGAATTTTGACCAAGAAGGATTTTTCCCCTGCTTCAGAGATGGGAAGATGGGAGGTCATTTTCCTCTGCACCACTTTCTGAATCTCTTTGCTATCTCGCAGGCTCCCTGCAGTCAGGGCACTCACCAGTGTGTTCTGCCATCAACACCATGAAGTTAAAATGAACGCTGACTTGCCAAGACCTCCCTCGTGGTGATGAAAGGCCCCTCCCTGTGCCCACATCCACACAAACACAATTTTTAAAAATGCTTGTGAATTCCTGCGCGTACAGAGAGGCAAATACCTTCCTCACTCGCTCTTTTTTCACTGGAATATAACTCTATTGCTCTATTATTTAGAGTTCAGTCTGCTGTAACGATGCCTGAACTGAAAAAAGGAACAATGCCTTTTGCACCGTGATATTCAAATATTAATTTAGGAAGGAGGGGACTGCAAGCATAGCTGGCTTCTCTTGAACTGCCAATTTCGTGTAGCTGACAACGTGAATTGTCCTGCATAAAATCTGTTCATTATTCCATCCATTCAGGATCGCCCTGGGGTTTAAGGCAGACTAATGGCTGTCACATGAAGCTACTGCTCGTCAGTCTTCAGTGAACTCAAGCAAAAAACAAGGGAACTGGCAAAGGACAACATAGTGAGTCAAAGAATATTCATATTGAGGGGAAACAGCTTCAAAAGAAGCTTCTTGTATTGAATCTGGCAGGGATACAAGTTACTTGAAAACACTACATTTTAGTGCTGGAAAGTTATTGTGTTATTTTGAGGTTGGGACGGATTCAAAATTACGTTCTATTTTATTGCTTGCTTAGGTACCAAACTTCATACCACTGCCATGTTATAACGTCAAATATGCTGGACTAAAAACTGGTATGGCGCCCACTTTCTTTTTGTGCTATGTTTATAGTAGGAATTGAGGAAGCATAGAAGCAACATAGGTAAAATTCTAGAGAAGAAACTATGTTCAGAGAGCCCCCCAAAGAATCAGATATTTTCTCTGTCTACTCTGCTCAGGGGAGCACATTTTCCTTAACCACTAACCTGTAAAGCCCATAAAATAGAGCAATCTGCAGAACAAAAAAGACACTGGATTGTCCTCTCAGGAGGGAGGAGAAATTTTCATGGTGCTTGATTGATATAGAAAAAAAGAAGTGGTGATAAAAACAGTGTGACTCATCAACCTATTCAGTGGGGAAAGAAAAAGTCAGTCCTGTGAAGGGGCAGAAGATGAGGGAGATAGTTACAAAATATTCTATCCAAGAATGGATTTCTCTTTGTCTTAGCACCCAAGAAAACACAGCTCTCAGATACCATGGGAGTCCTCTGACTTGAAGTCCACGGCTCCAGAGACTTTGGAAACAAATCTACATTAGGCTTTAGGATCTGGCTTTTCCTTAGGAAGCATTCCCTAAAGGGTGGTCATGTTGGTTTGCTTTTCCCCAGAAGCAGACTCTGACACAAGAGTTCAAATGCAAGTGCTAGTTTATCTGGAAAGCGAAGAAAACTGAGAGGGAAGTGGATGGGGGAGGCAGGAAAAGGAAGGTAGTCTATACAGATGCATTATGAAGCCACCTACAATCGTGAGTCAGTGGAGCTCAATTCTGCCAGGGAAACTCTAGGAGCTGGTGGAAAACACTCACCTCAGAGTTATCCATCCCATGGATGAGAGAGCTGGGCTGTTGGTCAACTCAACTCACTCAGTCCCAGGCTGAGGGCTGCTCCCAGAGTCCTTAAGCAGGTGGCAAAGGGGAGGCAAAATAAAGTCCTTAAGCCAAGAAATTGCGGGTGCTGACAGATGGAAGTCAAGCCAACATACACAGAAGTGAAAGGTGAGGGAACATGGTGTGGCAGTGACTGGATCAGCTTCAAGCGGTAGAAAATGAAACCGAGAACACAGGCCCTTTGGGTGCAGGGACCTTGTTTGCTGTTGTTTCCCCAATGCTGTCATATTTTTAGGCATTCAGTAAACACCGAATATGTTAGTGAACGCATGAAATAGCTTTAAATTCTGGCTCCATCATTTACGAAGAATCTCTTTTTTCATATGTAAAATCAAATCTCATTCTACAAAATAATAAATAACCTAACATAGGATCTGATCCACAGCAGGAACTGAGTAAATATAAATATTGTTACTACGTATCCGTTTCCTTCTTTCTACCTTGCAGTCCTGCCTGCTTTATTTTGCCTTCTTTTATGAAGAGAAAAGGTGACTGCAATACCTCCGAGGGCCTAGGTTCAGAATTTGCCCTACACCTGGGCACACTGGAAGGGTCCACACCACAGTGTCTTCATAAAGGTCAAATTCGTCGGCTTATATGTGTATGGAAAGCTGTGATAGCAATTCTCTCAAGACACTGCCAGCAACTTTATTTAGTTGTAAATGTTGCATCAAGAGCACCAATGGGCAACCATGAAAGCCATCCTGAAGAACAAGACTAATTCTTTTATTTTCCTGCCGCTTATACTTAGGTCAATGGCTGCCTTGTTTTCGATCTTCTGCTCAAAGGTGAAAATTTGAAAAACAACCACCCGCCCCCCCCAAAAATCAAGGAATATGAGGAAAACGTCACGTATTTTCTGCAAACTCATTCCTCAAAATTTACTCACTCTCCTATTTCTTTAACATCTTATCTCAACACCCAATATGTGTATTTATTTCTGGAACCCAGCCAGATCCTGTGTCTGAATTCCAGCAGCTCACTTCCCAGTTTCCCTGAGGACAAGACCTAAAAAATGTGAGCTTCTCAGCTATTCAAGATGATAAAACACACAAGACGATAAAAGCTTAAATTATGCCTATACAACTTCCTCCATTAAAAGTTACAACTTTTCAAAACAAAGGAGTAAGACGATGAGTTCTAGAAGTTTAATATTTCTTCCTACCTTCCAGCAAATGTGTGGTTTAGGATATAATTTGATACTCAAAGTGTGAGACACTTTAGTCCAACCAACCTGAAGAATGCTTGTTCCATTTAAATTGCCTGTGTTTTAATTTCAATTTCATGTCATAGTTCTTTTTCATTTTCAGATCTTTAGAACTCTAGGATCTGTCTAAACTGTTTCCAGGAGCCAAGAATGGGTTAGGGAGGAGGCAGGTTGAGCTAGGACCCTACTAGGCAGCAATGGCTTTGAGCAATTGTGTGTGGAGGTCCCAGGATTATGCCAAGTAAACATACTGTTAGGAGAGCCAGAAAGTCTGCCTTTCAGGAAGGGTGGGTACTAATGGGACTAATGGGAACCGGCAGGTTAGCCATGGAGACAGTCAGCTAAGTAGTAGACTCAGCCGGAAGAGCAGTGGAGATTATGGAGTGATGTACAAATACACAGTAGTTTATTTATGTTATAAGGTAAGCCAGAGCTAGAAAGGGACAAACAAAATAAAGGTTGGTACAATGGACACTCCTCCATGAAACACTGTTGTGGTGCTGATCTCTTCACCATGTTGGAATGCACGAACTTGAAGTACCCCGGAAAATCAGTCTCTATCAGTATGAACCTCAAGCCTGATCCCCTGTACTAACTGCCCCTGTTAGCTTTAGACTGCTTAATATTTATTTAGTCAGTTAGTGTTTCTCCTTGGGTAACTGGCCTGATTTGAGAGTTAAGGTTTTATTTCTCGTGGCCTATCCAGGTGATGGAATGTATCCAATCCAAGAGATAAGCCCTCGGGTTTAGGCTGGTGGGGAGTAGGAGTTTAAGTCAACTGAGAAGACAGGACATGATAGAGAAACAAAGGTACTGTTGATGACTATATGTTAAGATGAAACTCAACAAAATCCCAGTTGAAAAACAACAATCAGAGGGGTGCCTGGGTGGCTCAGTAGGTTAAGCGTCCGACTTCAACTCAGTTGTCTCACAGTTCATGGGTTCGAGCCCCATGTCGGGCTCCGTGCTGACAGCTCAGAGCCTGGAGCCTGCTTCAGATTCTGTGTCTCCCTGTCTCTCTGCCCCTCCCCCACT
The DNA here is from genome assembly GCF_018350195.1 of Panthera tigris. Taxonomy (NCBI): domain Eukaryota; kingdom Metazoa; phylum Chordata; class Mammalia; order Carnivora; family Felidae; genus Panthera; species Panthera tigris. The sequence continues at coordinate 142,510,829 of NC_056663.1, forward strand.
AGCATTCTGTCTCTCTGTCTTTCTCTCTCTCTCTCTCTCTCTCAAAAATAAATGAACATGTAAAAAAAATTTTAAGACAAACAGCAATCAGAGAGGAGAACTGAGACCAAGACTAGAACCTTGCAGAAGTGAAAGGCAGGAAGCAGGGTCTGGGAAGATGTGGGAGTCCAATTTAATTCCTGAGGCTGATATGTCAGGTATGTTCCTCATGTCATAGTACAAGCTATCTTCAAGATGCCTGGCTTTTTCCCACAGTTCATACATCCCACTCTTTCTACCAGTTTATCATGACTTGGGATGAATAGATGGAAGCATTCTTTGGAACGCCAAAATGACAATGGAGCTTTTACTTTCAAAGGTATTTTTCAGGCTTACAGTTTAAACAGTCTTAGATTAGCACCTAGTTTTATGATCTTAATTAAGCCAGCCTCCAGTTTATCTATAAAATGGAAATAGTAACAGGACCTCTACCTCACAGTTTTGTGAAACTTATGTGAGATAGCATGCCTGTTATAGAGCAAGAAGGACCTCAGCAAAGTTAGTCATTACTATGGCAAAAGCAACCCCAGTAGACCTTGTTGCCTTGAAGTGATAAATAACCCAAGAGGTGAACAGTTACGAGACAGAGAAAGATAACCTTCTCTCAACTAATCAAAAGAAGAATATTTACCATTTATTTGTATATCACTCCATAAATTATAGTAAATTTTGATAGCTGTCTTTTGGAAGGCCCTACCCTGTTGTAGACCCAAGAAGTGCCTTAGAAATTCATAGGAGGGAGAAAAGAGAAGGTGACTTTAAGAACCAGCACTAAAAATCTCCCAGAGTTTAAATACACACCATTAGTCTGGCTCACCATAAGTACAGAAAGACTCGTGATGTGATGTATCCTCACATCTGTACTGAAACCCAGTCCAGCATCCTTCCCACAACCTATAGGATCTGTTATGATCTGACCCCTGACTTTCCATTTTCATATCATACCTCTCTCTCTCTTGCTTACTTCTATAGACTGATTATGTGCCCCCCACCCTGTATGGGGTTAGGGGGGGCACATAATTTTAAATATTGGTTGTTTTACGATCATGTTATAATTGTTGTAAAAGTGTCTTAGAATGTCTCGAGCATTCGTGGGGTGCCTGGGTGGCTCAGTCGGTTAAGCGTCCGACTTCGGCTCAGGTCATGATCTCACAGTCTGTGGGTTCAAGCCCCGCATCGGGCTCTGTGCTGACAGCTCAGAGCCTGGAGCCTGCTTCTGATCCTGTGTCTCCCTCTCTCTCTGCCTCTCCCCTGCTCTCACTTGGTCTCACTCTGTCTCTCAAAAGTAAATAAATGTAAAAAAAAAAAAAAGATTAGAATATCTTGAGCATTGCATTCGTCTAATTTCCCCAGTGAGACTACAGGTCCTCTGGCGGCCTGCCTGTATGCGGCTGAGAGCACTGAGAGGAACATTGACAGGTATCAGGCTCCAGGCAACATTCAATTCATATGTTGAAACCTATTCCCCCAAGGTGATAATATTTGGAGTTTGCGAACTTTGGAGGTGATTAAGTCATGAGGGTGGAGCCTTCATGAGTGAGAGTCTTGCCCTTATAAGAGACTTCAGAAAGCTCCCTCACCCTTCTGCCATCTAAGGACACAGTGAGAAGACAGGCATCCATGGACCCTCGCAAGATACCAAATCTTTAGGCACCTTGATCTTGGACTTTTCAGTCTCCCAAACTGCGAGAAATAAATTTCTGTTGTTTTTAAAGCCCTCTGACTATGGTACTCTGTTACGGCAGTCTGAACAGAGTAAGACACTTACTACAATCCAGTAACACTGACTTTATTTTTGTTTTGAACATTCCAAGACTCTCCTGCCTAGACGCACTTATAAAGCTCTTTGCAAGTCTGATTTCATGTTTCCCATCTATCAGGTCTTAGCTCAGATGTGATCTTACCAGAAAACTCTTCTCTGGTCACCTATTTAAAGTGAGCCCTGCTTCTCATACCTCTACCCCACAAACACTACCATTCTGGGACCCATCATATTGTTTGTGTTTTAATGACACTTACCAACCCTGGAATTATCATGGACAAACATATCTATTGCCACTCTCTTTCTACTGGAATATAAGCTCCATGAGAGCCGAGAATTATCTGTTCAGTATTTCAGTGGGAGATAGCAAGTGCTGCTGTGATACAGAAATCAGTCAGATGTCATCGTTGTTATGTGGGTTGCTAACTTCTGTTTGATACCTACTATTCTCCCACCAGTCCATATCATCGTATCGTAACTAAACTCTGGATTGTGTTTTGTCTTTTCCAAACACTGTGTTGTTGTTGTTTTTTTAACCTAATCCATTGGGTACTTATAACAACTCCATTAGTTAGGATATTTCACTTTTAAAGATGAGGAAACTGAGGTCCAAGAAAGCTAAGTTACTCCCTTGGTCACATGGCCAATGGAGACTATGGTAGAAATGAAACAGACATTTTTACTCCAAGCCCTACATAGTCTGTAATGTGTCTTGTGCTACACTGGACAGCGTTGCCTGAAATGGGGGGCGAGAAAGATAACTAAATCATAACCCCAAATCAATACAAACATACCAAAGAGCATTTAAAAATAAAGACTTTAGATAAATCTCATAAATCTCTAAGATAAAATGCAGTTCAAAATGAAGAAGGATATAATGAATAGATGTGTGGATGGCTGAGGAATGAAAAAATGCAGTTGACGTAAGAGCAAATTCAGGCTCAGATGCCCAGGACAGAACGTTCTGCACATCAGTCTGCCAAGTTAGACAAGCCTCCTCTGAAGGCAGGAAAGAATTGCCCCTTCCATTCAGTGGATCGAGATACACAAGTTATCTTTTGTGGGGAAAGTCATTAGAAGATTGGGGGGAAACAGTACTTTGGGCAGAGAAACTTGGCCTCGCTTCATTTCATTGAGAAGGGGCTGGGATGTCAGAGCATGAGAGATGGATGGACCAGGGAGAACACCAACTCTGCAGTTCTTTGGATCAAGATGTTCACTGCTTGGAAGTACATCAAAGGGAGAGATGTGGAAAAATCGGTCTATGGCTTAGTTAAGACCCAGACTATTCTTTGGGGTTTTGTTTTTTTCAAAGATGAATAGAAAGTCTCTCATTATGTGTCTCCAGTCACATTGTGGGTTCATTAAAATGAGACAAATATTTCTTAAGTTGTGTTCCCTGCATAGAAAGCAATGCCTTGAGAACCTATTAGCTTTTAAAGAAAGCAGAATTCTTGCTAATATCCATTTGGCATACCACCTCAGCGTGCTACTTGAATAAAGGTTATTTCCAGCAACATTGATGGGATCACAAGCATAGTTTGTGACAAAAAAGGACATAACACTTTAAGCAATTCCTAAATTAGGTAATTTCTAAAAAATTCAATAAAACCATGAATTTCTTTTTTCCAATCTAATTCAACTCAACTAACATTTGCCAAACATTAAGTATAGGCATCATTAAATGAAGACTCAAGCTCAGCCTACTTGCCATATTTTTCAAGAGGTTTTTCTAGGACCTTGTATGCACATCTTTCTAACAAAGATTTTTGAAGAAGATCCTCTTTAATATTCATTTATCTTCCTCTTCATCCATTAATATATTTTCATTTTCATCATTGATATGCATAATTTGAGCACTGTGGATAACAGAAAGAAAAGAAAGAAGGAAGAGAAGAGGGAGGGAGGAAGAGAAGGAGGGGGAAACATCTTTAGCTTCTAGAAGTTAATAGTCTAACAGGAGCTAGGATTCATTGGAAAGTACAAATGGCACAACCAGAAACCACGTATTCCCTCACTAGCGAGCTTTACACACACACACACACACACATACACACACACACACACACACACACACACACAGGTGTTTTTTTTGCTAAGGCAGTAACCATCTTGGCAAATAAATGAACTTTGCTGAGTCTCAGTTTTCTATGTAATGAGGAAGTTGGATTAAATGATTGCTTAGATTCTTTATAGCTCTAAGATCCTATAAATCATTTCACATTCATTAAACATTTGTTGTATGTGAAATGGGAAATATTTTGCTAGGAAAAACAGGATACACAGCATGAGTAAACCTCATTTGGCTTTAAAGAGATTATAATATATTGGCAAGAAGCCAAATGCAAACAACTACCTGTATCTGAAGATAATGTGAATAGAGGTGTTGGAAAGATGAGAGGAAGGAGGAATTCATACAAATGCAGGACAGGGGTGGATTTGAGGGAACAAACAAATTGTTTAAGGACAGCAGAGAGAAGAGGCTGCCCTAGCAGAAAGGCAAAGGATCTTAAAGGCAAAAGCAAGAACAGTAAGGAAAGAAACTCAGAAAGAACTGGCTGTGTTAAAAGGTTGATAGCAAGCTGACCTAGCTCGGTACTTGGAAGGAAATCAAAGAGATGACTTTGGGGTGAACTAAATCAACCAGCCCAAGGACTTGGGGGACTGCCTAGACATCTACTTCAAATTGAACTCAGGGGCCATGGCTGAAAAACTAGTAAAACTGTTTTAGTGGCAAGAGATGGGCCAAGAGATAGCATGGTTGATGCTGGTGTGTTGAAACTGAGGGGCCCTAAGGAAGCCAGAAGGTTGGAAAATACTGAATCTAGATAGATTGATAGAGAAAATCCAGAAATGAGGAAATCTCGACATGATCATCCAATTTAATTATGTTTCAAATGAGTAATTTCCTAACCATGGACTATTGGTATTTCCAAGTTTCCTCGCAGTGCAGTAAAGCAGTTCATTTCACTTTAAAATGGCAGGTTGATTGGGATGCTTTGGATAATTCTCTCCAGAGGAGGAATAGTAAAGAGGGCTTAGGGATTAGATCAAATCTCTAAGGCTAGAAGAACCCAGTGAGAGACTCCATTTAAAAATCTGAGTAGTGTTAGCCAACAGGAAGCTTGGGGAACCATGTTCAAGGATGTCTCTGACTTCACATAAAAAACATGCCCACCTATAGAGAAAGAATGGGAAGTTGGGAATACGATAGTGTCCATGAGCTGAGCCTTGGTAGACAAGGCCTAGAGGAAGGCTGTGTTTTAGATTGAGAGCAAGAAGATGATGGTGTTATAAGCAGAAGGGATTTCAGAGAAGGTGAGGGTGTAGAAGATGGAACCGCAGGATTTTTTAAAGTTTATTTATTTATTTTGAGAGGGGGGGGGCGGAGCATGAGTGGGGTAGGGGCACAGAAGAGGGAGAAAGAGAATCCCAAGCAGGCTTCATGCTGCCTGTGCAGAGCCCAACACGGGGCTCAATCCCATGAACTGGGAGATCATGACATGAGCCAAAACCAAGAGTCAGATGCTTAACTGACTGAGCCCCCCAAGCATCCTGGAACCACAGGATTTATACACAAAGAGAGTCCAGCTAAAGCAAATTCATTGCCCAGGGGAGCAGGAATCAGGAATATATGTTCTGAATGTTGATAACATAAGAGACATAAGAGGCCTGGAACAACGTCTTATTCAGAAGGCCATGTTTGAAGAGCACTAAAAGGTGCCTCTCTAGGTGAAGACACCACAAAGATACTTGCCAAGAACTCTTAAGCGGCCCCTCCTTCTATAGGTGTAGACCTGTTTTAAAAGCGTTGCTTAAGCAGCAGTCACCTATTTTATGGTACTTACAGGCTAAGGTTTTTTTGGGGGAAAAAAACTGTTTTCCTCTAACAAATTTTATTTTTAAATGTTTGTTTGTTTGTTTGTTTGTTGTTTGTTTTGAGAGGGGGGGACACAAGTGAACCAGGGGCAGAGAGAGAAAGAGAATTCCCGGAGGGGGAGAGGGGGAGAGGGGGAGAAGGGGAGAGGGAGAGAGAGAGAAGTGGGACTCACCCGAAGCGGGGGCTCGAGCTCACCCGATGTGGGACTTGAACTCACGAACCGTGAGATCATGACCTGAGCGGAAGTCAGATGCTTCACGACTTAGCCACCCCGGTGCCCACCTCTAATAAATTTTAAACCATACATAACAAAAGATGAATCCCATATTTTACCCAAATAATGGCTCCAGAATCTAGACAGAGCCAAATACTTGGTAGGCAATGGTGACTAAATGGCCCAGCGTTCAGTGCATTAGACTCTGGGGAACCAGAACGCCTGGATTCAAATTCCAATTCTATGACTGACTAGCTGTGAGAGCTGCAGAAAGTGACTCAAATACCATGTCTCGGTTTGTCGTGTATAAATTTGCATAATCTATTACCTTCCTCATGGTGCTGTCGAAATTAAATGAGTTCACATGTGTGGATGTCTTGGCATAGAGCCTGGCATGTAGTAAGCACTCAGTAAGTGTCATCAGTTGTTGTTGTTGCTGTTTATTGTTGTTACACTTGTTATTTGATTTCAGAGCCCTCGAGCAGGTGCACCCCACCGCAGGTGGGACTGCTCTTTTCAGCCACAATGCAGAGTGAGTCATAATAAAATCATGCTGCCAACTTCCTGATCTATTGAATTACTTGAGCTTCCACATACAATCACTACTAAAAGAAAGTTGCCCTTTCTTTTTGAAGTTCACAGATTACAGAGGCTCTTTCCTCAACCCTGCCTTTCCTTTTCAAGGACAGTAAATCTCAAAGAAAAAGATTTGAAAATGATTTCTTTTATCGCCACCCTTTTGTAGTTCCTTTTCCCCATTCATTCGCCTGTCTCATTTGTACCTAAAGAAAAATAATTCTTCATTCATTATATTGTTATCCATACCTGGCAGCTTATAATTGCTTTTGTATAAGTGTACGTGCCTTTTGCATGTATGATTCAAGGTGCACGATCCTTTCCCCTTCCCCTATCATGGGGGTCACCTGACCTTGAGGGAATAGTGGACATCTGGATGCCAATGTATGAGCTGGTGTGTGTTTTTTTTTTTTTACCACTCTAGAAAGAAGATATGGGATATGCACAATCAGCCACTAAATTTCACTTTAGTCTCAACTCTGGTACAGTCTTAACTTATATGGCCTTTCATCAATGCTCAAATGCTCACATGACAGGCAAAATAAAACCCTCTTCCTGCAAAGACATCCACATTCCAATCCCTGGAAACTGTGAATACATTAGATTATATGGCCAAGGGGAATGAAGTTTGCAGATGGAATGAAGGTTGTTACTCAGCTGACCTTAGGGAGATTATCTTAGTGGGCCCAATGTACTCTCAAGGGCCTTTCAAATTGGAAGAGGGGCACCTGGATGGCTCAGTTGGCTAAGTATGCGATTCTTGATATCAGCTCAAGTCTTGATCTCAGGGTGGTGAGTTCAAGTCCCACACTGGGCTCCATGTTGTACACAGAACCTACTTATAGAAAACAATAAAACAAAACATAAAATAACATAGGAAAAGGGAGGCAGAAGTTAGAGATCAGAGTAACGCAATGTGGGAGGGACTTAGCCTGCTATTACGGGCTTTGCAAATGGAGGAAGGGGACTGGGCACCAGGGAATGTGGGCGGCCTCTAGAAGCTAGAAAGGGCAAGGAAATAGATTCTCTCCTAGAGCCCTGGTCCCACAGCCTAATTAACACCCAGTGCTAGACCTGTGCTAGAGACCTGTGCTAACTTCTGACCTATAGAACTATAAGATGGTATCTCTGTGTTGGTTTAAGCCGCTAAGATTGTGGTAGTTTTTACAGCAGCAATGGGAAACCAATACATGCTCCATCTTGGAGATCTGGCAGGCATTCTCATTTCATGGAACTCTACCTCCCCGCCTCCCCCTGCCTACTGCTCTGTTTCATCTTTGCTTATAATGCCGTAGCAGTTACTGAGCACACTCTCTGTGCCAGGTACTCTGGCAGATCCTAGAAATGCAAGATGAATAAGACATAGCCCACATCCTTTCATTTACTCAACAAATATTTGTGTACCCGGGCTACCCACATTAGATGTGGCAGGAATGAAAACAGTCCCTGCCCTAAAGAAGCTCTCACACTTCTGAGAAGACAATCAACATAACTAAAAAAATTGTGATTTCATATACTAAGTGCATGTTCTAAGAGTATAGAAGAGAGACCACCACCTAACTCAGCTTGATGAAATCAAGAACACTTCAGAGAGAGGAAGAAATGGAGCTTGAATGAATCAGTTCGCCAAAGAGACAAGAGCTTCGAAGAAATGTGACCCTTGAAATGTGGCTAGTGCAGATGAGGAACAGAATTTTAAATTTTATTTCATTTTACTTTTAATTGAAACGGAAGTAGCTGTATGTGGCTGTGGCTACCATACTGGACAGAGCATTTTGCACCAGATTATACCCTTGAAAGGAAAGAGATTACCCTCTCGGTCTCCTTTTGCCACTTCTTTTTTATTTAAAAAAATTTTTTTTAAGTTTACTTATTTTTGAGAGAGAGAAAGATACAGAGCACAAGTGTGAGAGGGGCAGAGAGAAAGGGAGACACGGAATCTGAAGCAGCTTCCAGGCTCTGAGTTGTTAGCACAGGGCCCAACGCAGGGCTCAAACCCATGAACCATGAGATCATGACCTGATCTGAAGTCGGACACTTAACCGACTGAGCCACCCAGGCGCCTGTCTTTTTTCCACTTCTTAATGACTGGAAAGCAGATGTTGTGGCAAGTCACCTGGGACCCTGCAGATAGGACATCACCTCAAGGATGGAAGTAAGTGAAGTAGGAGGAACGTGGGTCTGTGACATCATGCAACCATCTTTCAGTTTGGCTTATGCTCAGATTGTTAGGTGAGAGCGACAGAAACTCCTATGTCATTTAAGCTATTGTTATTTTGGATCTTTGCACAGCAGCCAAATCTGTATCCTAGTACAAATGCCCCTAGAATAATAAAAAGCAATAGCCATGGTCTTTGCTGAGTTTTTGAGCTCCTTTGTGTACCCCGCACTATGCTAATTGCTCTAGATGCATGGTCTCTGGGAGCCTGGCTGGCTCAGTTGGTAGAGACCACGACTCTTGATCTCAGGGTTGTGGGTTTGAGACCCACATTGGGTGTAGAGATTACTTGAAAATAAAATCATAAATGAATAGTCTCATCTAATCTTCATACATTCCAATAAGGGAGATAATAGTACACCCCCATTCTGCAGATTAAATGGAGCCTCAGAGGAGTGGCTCATTAGTGGTAGCATTAGGTTGTCCCACAGCAAACTGTATTCCAGTGTATGGATACATAATATCTCATCACATAAGGCAAGGGAAATTGGGTATACAACCAGAATTCTAAATGCAGCGTATGTATATTTCTGGCAGACATTCTCAGCTGTCTACCTAGCATCATTTCCTCCTTCCTCTTGAAAAGAGAACCCCAACTTATTTAGATAGTGGACAGAGATTCCTTGACATCAGGAAAGGGAGGTTCTTATTAAAGAACCCAGGAAAGAAATCCTGACTGGTCTAAACCAGTCATGATAATCTCAGGCCCCTCGGCCAGTAATTGGTCTGAGCACAGGTCCTTGGCACAGTTCTGGTCAATGAGATGTAAGTTACTGGAGGGTGTCCCTTTGCAAACAACAAGCCAAAACGCTGCCCAGAATAAAGATGCAACACTGGAGGTGTGGCATCCATCATGTAACCATGAGGACAAAAGCCAAGATGATGGCGGAGTTGGAGAGATAACTGAAGTCCATGTAGACACGATTGAGCTGTGGCTCCTAGCAAGGACAGCCTACTTTCAGACTTCTTGCAATATGGGAAAAACACACAATTTACTACTTAGGCCACTGTAAATCAGGTGTCAGTTACTTAGAGCTGGATGCCCCCTAACTGATAAACATATGCATACATATCTTTTGTTTTCTTAGAAAAGATAAAGAAAAGTCACAAACCTTGAGATGGTATCCTGCACAGTGTTGACTGCTGGAAACCTGGATCCCATTGGCTCATTCACAGTAAGAATCATTTCTGTCTCTCTCAAAACACATGCTTTTGGGTATATGAAAACTAACCTTAAATGGATAGCAAAGTTCAGGCGAAATGCCTATTGATCCCTTTCCGACCCTCAACCTAAAAACTTTTCCCCTCAATTGTAAATGTTTCTAAGTAATGCATAATGTGTGAAAAGCGTTTAGGTTCTATTGTTTTAGACTGTTAATATTCTGAAATATTAAAAGAAACTTCTGTTCTCTCTCGATCTATGTAGCTGATGAGAAAAGCAGACATATTACGCCTAACACATAAAAAGGATTAATTCAGTAGGAATACCTAATCATACCAAAGATAAATAAAGAAGTGAGGCATGTCATAGATGACTAAGGTTTAAAAACTGGTTTAAATAAATACATAGATAAATAAAAGAAGCAGAAATGGTGTTTTGTGTTTGATCTATACTGAAAGTTGATTTAATTCTCCTGAGTGTGCAAAAAGGAATAAATAATATGTATGTAATCAGTTATTCCAGAATTATAAACAAATTCTAAAGTATTCTGGAATGCTAGATATGTTCATGTGACGGAGAAAGAGCAGATATTTTTCTAGCCATAGGCTAAATAAAGCACACATTCATAAGCATATATCATGCCACCACCTTCTCCACGTTGTTAATCTTTAATCTGATTTATAACTGAAAAGATCATGTGGTAGCTGCTTTTACACTATTTCATTCACAAAAAGAGATTATCCATTGAGCAAGCACATTTTTCCCCCGGGATTTCGCAGACTAAATGAGCTAGACACATTTTTTTCTTTCAAACGCCAAGCGAATAAGATATATTTCCAGATATACTCTGAAAGGTAGGAAACAGCAAATTAAGCAACATTCAGGCAATCCTCCGCATGGTGGTGGCATTTCTGACAGACCTGACAGAAGTTTTAAGGTTGAAAAAGTCATATGAATAAAGACAATATTGTAATATTGTAATAGTGTAATATTACATTGTAATATTCTTTTTGTAAAAAGAAACATACCTTAGAGATGATTAATGGTTCTCCGTGCTCCAGGCCACCTTTCAAAGTAAAGCCCCAGGGAGCTCCTCCCTGCAGGAACGCTTCCAGATAAATGTACCTGCCCTTGGGGGTCCTGTTGGGGTTCAGTACGGCAGTAGTCTTATCCAGGTTCTCTGTGGCCTTCATCATGCCCAACACATGATCCCTGGAGTTAAATTTTAAATGCCTGAAGCAGATTCAGAGTAGTGTTTCTATTCACAACACCTCATCCCATCCTTCATGATACTCGCCGGCCAAAATAAAGAGGTTTTGAGAAACAAATTCTTTCAGATGTAAAATGTTCTTCTGAACTTAAGTCCAAGATGCTGAACCAGGAGGACTTTTCACTCCAACATTTCTGAATGTAAATTCTCCTCCTGGGATCCCGGGATCTCACTGAAGCCCCCCAGTGCTCTATATCTCCCCACTCTGTTCAAAAAACAAAAAAACAAAAAAACTTCTTTCTGTGTTACTCCCAAGACGGCTTTTATTTCGCATGCACACACCCCAAAACTTTTTCTGTACGTTTTCCAGAGAAAATTCAAAATCAAATTCTCCAGAGAGAATTGCAAAAACTCAAACAAATACCTAATTTTTGATTGATTATCAACCCTTTCTTCCTCTCCGAGTGAAATTTACCATTACAATAGCCTCCCCTCTCCCCCTAGAAGTAGCTTTAAAAGAAAGAAAGCACTTACTATGCTTCTGCTGGCTTGAGAATTTTCTAACTTGTCCCCAAGAGACAGAGCTGTGCTAAAACTTTTTGCTTATGTTTTTCAGCTATAAGATCATGGTTTGCTTCTTGCAAAAAAAAAAAAAAAAAAAAAAAGTTTTTGCAGGATGGACAGAAAAATGAAAAAAGCATGGCAAGTTAATCCCCAGTGGAAAAAAATATCCAGGAGGCGGCTGAGTTCTTTCTTTGGTATTTTCAGTGATGATCAGCCACTGCTGCTGCCACAGCAGCCACTTGCCTCCTCTGCGTGAAAGAGCAAGGAAGTGAGAGGAAAATGGATTAAGGCAAATAGAGCCACTGCAACCTTTCTGCACAGTGAGCCCTGCCATGCAGAATTCGGTTCAGCACAAAAACTTGACCAATCCAAACAGTCGCACAGCTGATAAAACGTAGAAAGTTAAAAATACCATACAGATGGCTAATTACCAAGGAGTAATTACATAGAATAGCTCCCACCTTGTACCAATTAAAGCGGAATCCCTGGGGGTGAGACACAGGCATTGGCATTTTTTAAAACTCTGGGCAATTCCGCCGTGCAGCCAAGTTTGAGAAGCAGTGCCTGAAGCAGTTTCAGTAAACATTTAAGCGTCAAGGTGGTGGCACGAGGGCTTTGTTTTTTTCGTTAGCAGAAAATACCAAGTGTAATACATGACCAGCTTCTCAGCTTGAAATTTGACTCTCCAATCAAATTTCTGCTTGCTTGACTCAAAACAAATAGGAAGCAGGCTTTCTTCTACATTTTAATTGTTATCTACTCCAAGACTATTGTCCATTCTTTAAATGAAAAGAAATATTCTTAATGCCTGGCAAGCAGTAGGTACTCACAGCTGAATGCTATTCTAACTTCAGGGTGTCAATAGAATTTTGTAATAATGTTACATACAATTTAACATGACTTCTTTTGATTAAAAATTTGAACAGTGCAAGGTAACTATATATTTTACAAAGAGGTTCAGCCATTAAATTATTAGAACAATTTAGAATTATTTCCAAGGGATATGTTTGCTAAAACTTTTTCTATTTAAACGTATGTGATAATATGAGTTTTGTTGGTAATTGAGGTTAAAAATTACTGTGGGTTTGGATGCCAATTTAATTTGAGTGTACTTATAATTAATGAAAATATAATAGAGAAGCAGACATAGTATGCAAATAAGTCCAGGTGATATTCAATGTACAACATACAAGTATTATTTGATTTTCAGCAGTAACTTCATCTGAAGGGCTCCATGACCAAAAAAATGGTAAAATCTCATTTTTCTGTAATGATAATATTTTAGTGGAAATACAAAGCATACCAAGTGAAAGTATATGTAAATATTGTCTGATTCTTAATAGTAATTTATATAATTTTTATTGTTCTCTCCTTTTGCAGCTCAATCTATAAATTAAGAATAAAAGGAGAAACATTGGCTTTTCACTTGATTATTCAAAGTGTGTGTGTGTCGTTAAAGAATTCCTAAGTAAATGAATAATTTTTTTTCTGAAAATTATTTTCTGTGGCATTTATGATCTTACTACTAATTCACTTTGTAAAAAGTGGGATTTTATAGAATCAACATTTAATATTAAAAGTAATAAAGCTGAAAACAAAAGGCAAAAGAAAAAGGAAAAAGGTAAGCAATGAAGATATACCACTTGGTGCTTATAGACTGATGAAAGCTCTATTTTATATTCTTGTCAAAAATATTTAGGAACTAAATATTAAATGAAAATTGATATATACTCTGAAAAAAAATGTCAAAATTCATTTGGCAGATATGTAGAATAGCAACAGATAGATCAAAGTTAGACAACTTTTTTCCCCATCTTCCACCGCTCAGAGTCAAAGAATGTATCCTTGTTTCTAGAGGTAAGCACATAGAGGCCAGTAAAAGGTTAACCGATGTGGCCAGAGTCATCTTTGAAGCAGCATAAACAGGCATAAAATTAAAATCTTCAGACACTTAGGAATGGAATCTCAGTGTAAGGTAGGTCTTTTGCATAATTTATGGAAAAAAAACAACTTTCTGTGAGGCCAGCATTGCTAATTCATAGGAAGAACTTTTGTTAGGGCACATAATTGGGACCCAAACTCTAATTAGAGAATGAAATTGGACCCCAGCTCCTCCCAAGGGAAAGAGAAACAGCCCTATTGTCTCAAGATGCTGACAGTAGAAGGGACAGGATTCTGAGAACAGTGTAGTTTTCTTTCTAAATCTTTGGCTTCAGATTCAGGCGTTCTGATGAAGGATTTGCTTTTTGTCTGTCTGGTATCTCTCTGGGGAGCCACTCCTCCACCTATCCTGTGGTGCTGGTGGGCTGACCCTGCTCTTGGGCTCCAGGGGTGGACATATGATCCAGGCATCAACTGCCCTTTGGCTCAAATGATTGGCATATGGATGGGCATGTGACTCAAGCTGGGCCAATGTAATAACTAGAAATTGTATCAGAGCTATCGCTAAGGAGCATTCTCTCCTATGGGATTGCTAAACTGATAGGTTTAGCAAACCTGGAGTTGCTGGAGGCCATCCTTGCAGTCACAAGCCTCAGAAGAAAGACAACCCCTAGGAAATCAGTTCAAGATAACGTAAATCGGTGTTCTGGGTCCAACCAGACCTCATTTAAACCAGCAGCAACTCTCTCACTTCTTGGTTTCAGGACGATTTTAGCTTAAAAATCAATAATCTTAAAAATTATTGAGGACTCCAAATAAATTGTTTATGTGTGTTATATCCATCAGTGTTTCCTGTATTAGAAAATTAAAACAGAAAAGAACATTTAAAATATTTATTAATCATTTTAAAATAGAAAAGCCATTATATGTTAAAATGACTAACACATTTTGCTGAAAATAACTGTATTTTCTCAAACAAAAAACAAATCACTGAGAAGCATGACATTGTTTTACATAGTTGCAAATCTCCTTCATGGCCAGTTCAGTAGAAGATTGCGGGATTCAACTATCTTTCTGCATTCTATCTGATGGATGTCACAGGTCATGTAGTCACTGGAAAATTCCACTACACACTTGTGAAAGAACAAGCAGACAAAGGCAAACAATGTCTTAGTTTTTATGAAAACGATTTTGACCTTACGAAACCCAAAGGGTCTCAGGGACTCCTTGAGGTCCCCACATCACACTTTGAGAATTGCTGCCTTAACCAGATACAGCCATACCTGAAGCCATCACACTCCTACTAGTTGTATGAGACCATAAATATCCGTTTATTTTTTCCTTTAAACAGCTAGAGTTGGTGTTCTGCAACTTGCAATTGAAAGAGTTCTAAGCAATACACAATGAAATCCTTCATGGTTCTTCCTGCTTTGGGAGACAGTTTAAGGAAGCTGAGTGCAGTCTCAGAGATGTAGCTTTGCATCTTATTTTCTCTCTTTCTATTGCTTCCCTTCTTCTTAGAATTACTCCTTTTTTAAAAAATCGAATTGGCTTTATTCCACCATTCATGAATAGGACAGCAACCCCTCTAGGGAGTAGAAAGGAGCTCCCAGAACTACTATTTTTAACCAAATTCTTTCTTCATGACAAATAGATTCAACACAGCTCACAACTTCACTTTCTGCCTCCACATGAAAAATCCCCACTGTTGGTAACCGAGTTCATATTGCTCTGTTACTGCGAAGATGGCCCCAGGGCAGAAAATATTTTAATCATATTGACTCTCCCGTTTGCCCGACATTCCTGTACCAAACACTGACAAATGTCATTTGCCTACTCACGGTTTTGACTTGGAAATCATGCATCACTCTATTTGTTAACATCATTTAAAGAAAAATTGACTTATTCTTCTCAAAATTTTAATTGTTCATAGTAATGTTTAATGCTTTTATCTTTATCTTTGCTGGGATTTTAAGTATGATTTTTTAACTGAGTGGATTCTTTAATGCCTCTCCATTTAATCTTCCAAAGATTAAAAATGCCTCTAGATTATCTCCAAAAATAAAGTAGGAGCGACATCTAGTGGCTCTTCTGGCTCACTAAGTAATCATTAAAGTAACCGTAAGATATTAAATTATTAAATCAGTGGTTTGGTTATTTACTCTTTCTTAGAAAGGACATCTCAGAATCATCCCAAATAGACAAAAATTAACCTTACTTTAAAGTTTTCAGAGTCTTTAGGCAATCTTTCAGAGGCAAAAAGAATCATCCCTTCATGCGTCTCCTTAGGACTGGGGACCACTTTCCCAGCAGACCTCCCCTCACCTCTAAATGCCAAGAAGCCTCCCCTGAAAACAGTCACTTGGAAGAGAAAAGAAAGCCCAAAGATCAGGTTAAAATAAGAGAAGGAAAAAATAATATAAAAACAGGGAGGGAGGCAAACCATAAGAGACTCTTAAATACAGAGAACAAACTGAGGGTTGTTGGAGGGGTTTGGAGTGGGGGGATGGGCTAAATGGTGAAGGACATTAAGGAGAGCACGTGTTGGGATGAACGCTGGGTGTTATATGTAAGGGATGAATCACTGGGTTCTACTCCTGAGATCAAAAAACAAACTAACTGACGGATAAGAAATTCCAACTTCTTATAACATAAAAATAATAAAATAAAATAAAATAAAATAATCAGAATCCCTCAGCTAGAACTTCCCTTGAAGTGGTGTCAAACATTGTGTTGAATGCTCCAACACGACAGATGCTCTGAGAAAAGAGGAAGGGGAAATGAATGTTGGGTATGCAACTTACAGCATCTGCTTCACCAACTATCCTAACAGTTGTCCCAAAACTATCAAAAGACAATCAATTTAAATCTTTTGAGAATGATCAAAACGTCCTGTGTCTCAACTGAGGCAATTATTCCACAGGTGTATATATCTGTCAAAACGTCAATTGATACACTTTAAAGGGGTACAATTTATTAAATGGAAACTATATCTCAATAAAGTTACTTTTTTTAAAAACTCCGGGACTCAGTCAACAGATGGCTGGGCAAACAAAATGTGGCTTACACATACAACAGAATATTATCCACCCTTAAAGTGGGGGGCAATTCTGACACACGTTACAAGTGGATGGACCTTGAGGACACTGTTAAGTGAAATAAGCCAGTCACAGGACTGTCACAGGACAAATACTGTAAAACTCCACTTGTCTTAGATACGTAGAGGAGGTCAAATTCTACAAAAAGTAGCAGGGTGGTTGCCAGGGTCTGGGAAAAGGGGAATGGGGAGTTGGCGTTGAATGGGTACAAAGTTCAGTTTGGGGGAATGAAAGAGTTCTGGAGAGGGACAGTGGTGATGTTTGTAAAACGATGTGAATATACTTAATGCCACTGAACTGAACACTTAAACATGGCTGAAGTGGTAAATTTTATGTTATGTATATTTTATCACAATAACTAATGTTTTTTGTAAAAAAAAATACTTGTAAAAGGTAAAAAAAATGTCAAATATGATACTATAATTAATCAGTTCAGTATTCATCACTTAACCATCCTGAGCAAGGTTGTACATGGATGCCACAAAATTGCCAGATGCATAAAAAGCCAGATAATAATACCTGATAGGATATAGTAAATATAGACACCTGACAGAGTTATAACTGTTACAGGAATTCTTAAGGTAGGTTATTATTTAAAAGCTGGTAGAGAGGTGCCTGGGTGGCTCAGTTGGTTGAGCCTCTGACTTCAGCTGAGGTCGTGATCTTGTGGTTGCAGGTTCGAGTCCTCCGTCAGGCTCTGTGCTGACAGCTCAGAGCCTGGAGCCTGCTTCCAATTCTGTGTCTCCCTCTCTCTCTGCCCCTCTCCTGCTCACGTTCTATCTCAAGAATAAATAAACATTAGAAATTTTTTAAATAAATAAATAAAAGCTGGTAGAAATATATCCATACCCTTATTTTATTTCTTAGGTAAAAAGTGAAAGACCTAGGGGCGCCTGTGTGGCTCAGTCGGTTAAGCGTCCGACTTCGGCTCAGGTCATGATCTCACGGTCCGTGAATTCGAGCCCCGCGTCGGGCTCTCTGCTGACAGCTCAGAGCCTGGAGCCTGTTTCCAATTCTGTGTCTCCCTCTCTCTCTGACCCTCCCCCGTTCATGCTCTGTCTCTATCTGTCTCAAAAATAAATAAACATTAAAAAAAAAAAAGTAAAATACCTAAGAAAAATATAGTCAGCAGAAACGCTGGATGGTTACAATAAAGGATACAGTTTTTCTTTTCCTTTGGAAGAAACAGACAGCTTCAAAGACTTTGGTAATGATGGTGATTGGCCTCAACAGCAGAAACACAGGCTAGAAGAGAAAAGATGATCTGCCTTTATTTTACTTCCTATTTGACATCTATCTCCCACTTCTACCCCTTTTATCAACCTTCTGTAAAATAAATTGTCTTAGAAACGAACAAACGAACTCAAAAACTTGTATTTTTTAAAAACTCATTTTAATATTAAAAGAGAGAATAACCACAGCTGGACCTTCTGGGTAAATGGAAAGATTTTACATGTATTGGAGAGCTTGATACTAAGTGTATACATTTCGCAAAAGTCATCAATCTGTACATTAAAAATGTACATGAAGTATCATCATACATGAAGTATACCTCAATAAGGTTGATTTTAAAAACCTCAATCAACTCTAAGAAGTAGAAACTTCCCTGCATTTAGGATGGTATATGAAAGTCTTCTTTTACAGCTAGTTTCAAAAGAAACCCCAAATTAGAAATCGCTCATCTTCTTAGTCCACCCTGCCAGGAAATGTTCCTAGAAATCCAATCACATCTGTTCCTGGGAAGCAGGTGGGTGTTCCCTGCTCTATTTAAATTTCCACCCATCCCACATTCCTTCTTCTTTCCTGCTTCCACAGCACTTAACCCCTTCTAATATGTTAACTAGGTCAGCACGATTATTTCTGGTCTCTCTCAACTAGAATGTTAAGTTCTGTGAAGGCAGGGTTTGGTCTGTTTTGTTCACCGATGTTCCTGGTATATAGTTGGTGTTTAATAAATATTTGCTGAATGAACTCAAGCTTTCTTATTAAATATATTTATTTTCTTATGTCCTTGGTGGAGAGAAGAATGTCAGAACATTAACTATATACACTTTAATATTTTTTTAATGTTTATTTATTTTTGAGAGAGAGAGAGAAAGACAGACAGAGTGAGCAGAGGAGGAGCAGACAGAGAGGGAGACACAGAATCTGAAGCAGACTTCAGGCTCTGAGCTGTCAGCACAGAGCCCAATGCGGGGCTCAAACTCACAAACCATGAGATCGTGACCTGAGCCGAAGTCAGATGCTTAATTGACTGAGCCACCCAGGTGCCCCTATACCTTTAATATTTTGTACTCTATCAACTTGCCAAAATTATTGGAGATGATTTGCCATTTATTTCCTTTCCACTATACATTGAGTTACTTCTATGTGCCCATGTTGTACCAGGCACTGGGGAAATAAGGCCGTCAGATAAGACTTAACATAGAAACTCTTACATCCTAATCAGAGAGGGAAAATATCTACACTAAAAATCCAGGCTACTCTGTAACTCTGATCTAGCATTGCATTTAGTTTTGAAGATCTTTGGCAAATTCTGAAAGTTCAAAGTCATAAAGGAAACACAATGCTTAAAAATTTTTTTATAATCTATGCTATATTTTTGACTATCACCTATTTACAAAACTGATAGTGTTTTGTGAAACAAGATCATTTTTTAAACTAAGCAAATCACAAATTAAATTTTAAGTGACTCTACATATATATCATGATTATGATGTATCAAGTGCTTTCGGGTACAATTTTAATAAATGCTTTTATACTAAGATAAAATTCTTTGATTTTATAGAATCATAGTTCTTTTAAAAAAAAAAATTAGTTACCCATAGCCAGTAAGGAAATCAAATTTGTAATCAAAAATCTCCCAAAAAACAAGAATCCAGGGCCAGATGGCTTTCCAGGAGAATTCTACCAAACATTTAAGGAAGAGTTAACACCTATTCTCTTGAAGCTATTCCAAAAACTAGAAATGGAAGGAAAACTTCCAAACTTATTCTATGAAGCCAGCATTACCTTGATTCCAAAACCAGATAGATACCCCACTAAAAAGGAGAACTATAGACCAATTTCCCTGATGAACATGGATGCAAAAATCCTCAACAAGATATTAGCCAACCGGCTCCAACAATACATTAAAAAAATTATTCACCACGACCAAGTGGGATTTATACCTGGGATGCAGGGCTGGTTCAATATCCACAAAATAATTAACGTGATTCATCACATCAATAAAAGAAAGGACGAGAACCATATGACCCTCTCAATAGATGCAGAGAAAGCACTTGACAAAATACAGCATCCTTTCTTGATAAAAACCCTCATGAAACTAGGGATACAAGGAGCATAACTTGAGATCATAAAAGCCATATATGAACTACCGAACACTAATATCATCCTCAATGGGGAAAAACTGAGAGCTTTCCCCCTAAGGTCAGGAACAAGACAGGGAAGTCCACTCTCGCCACTGTTATTCAACATACTATTGGAAGTCTTAGCCTCTGCCATCAGACAACACAAAGAAATAAAAGGCATCCAAATCAGCCAGGAGGAGGTCAAACTTTCACTCTTTGCAGATGACATGATACTCTATATGGAAAACCCTAAATATTCCACCAAAAACCTAGAACTGATTCATGAATTCAGCAAAGTTGCAGGATATAAAATCAATGCACAGAAATCGGTTGCATTCCTATATACCAACAATGAAGCAACAGAAAGAGAAATCAAAGAATCGATCCCATTTGCAGTTGCACCAAAAACCATAAAATACCTAGGAATAAATCTAACCAAAGAGGTGAAAAATCTATACACTGAAAACTATAGAAAGCTTATGAAAGAAATTGAAGAGGACACAAAAAAATGGAAAAAGATTCCATGCTTCTGGATAGGAAAAACAAATATTGTTAAAATGTCGATACTACCCAGAGCAATCTACATATTCAATGCAATCCCTATCAAAATAACACCAGCATTCTCCACAGATCTAGAACAAATAATCCTAAAATTTGTATGGAACCAGAAAAGACCCCAAATAGCCAAAACAATCTTGAAAAAGAAAACCAAAGCAGGAGGCATCACAATCCCGGACTTCAAGCTATACTACAAAGCTGTAATCATCAAGACAGTATGGTACTGGCACAAGAACAGACACTCAGATCAATGGAACAGAATAAAGAACCCAGAAATGGACCCACAAATGTATGGCCAACTAATCTTTGACAAAGCAGGAAAGAAGATCCAGTGGAATAAAGACAGTTTCTTCAGCAAGTGGTGCTGGGAAAACTGGACAGTGACATGCAGAAGAATGAACCTGGACCACTTTCTTACACCATACACAAAAATAAACTCAAAATGGATGAAAGACCTCAATGTAAGACAGGAAGCCATCAAAATTCTCGAGGAGAAAGCAAGCAAAAACCTCTTTGATCTTGCCCTCAACAACTTCTTACTCAACACGTCTCCAGAAGCAAGGGAAACAAAAGCAAAAATGAACTACTGGGACCTCATCAAAATAAAAGGCTTCTGCACAGCAAAGGAAACAATCAACAAAACTAAAAGGCAACTGACAGAATGGGAGAAGATATTTGCAAACGACATAGCAGATAAAGGGTTAGTATCCAAAATCTATAAAGAAGTTATCAAACTCAACACTCAAAAAGCAAATCATCCAGTGAAGAAATGGGCAAAAGACATGAATAGACACTTCTCCAAAGAAGACACCCAGATGGCCAACCGACACATGAGAAGATGCTCAACATCACTCATCATGAGGGAAATATAAATCAAAACCACAATGAGATACCACCTTACACCTGTCAGAATGGCTGACATTAACAACTTAGTCAACAACAGATGTTGGTGAGGATGCAGAGAAAGAGGATCTCTTTTGCATTGTTGGTGGGAATTCGAGCTGGTGCAGCCACTCTGGAAAAGAGTGTGGAGGTTCCTCAAAAAACTAAAAATAGAACCACCTACGACCCAGCAATTGCACTACTAGGTATTTACCCGCGAGATACAGGTGTGCTGTTTCGAAGGGACACATGCACCCCCATGTTTATAGCAGCACTATCAACAATAGCCAAAGTATGGAAAGAGCCCAAATGCCCATCAATGGTTGAATGGATAAAGAAGATGTGGTATATATATGTATATATACAATGGAGTATTACTCGGCAATCAAAAAGAATGAAATCTTGCCATTTGCAACTATATGAATGGAACTGGAGGGTATTATGCTAAGTGAAATTAGTCAGTCAGAGAAAGACAAGTATCATATGATTTCACTCGTATGAGGACTTTTAGAGACAAAACAGACGAACATAAAGGAAGGGAAAGAAAAATAATATAAAAACAGGGAGGGGGACAAAACATAAGAGACTCTTAAATATGGAGAACAAAAACAAACAGAGGGTTACTGGAGGGGTTGGGGGAGGGGGAATGTGCTAAATGGGTAAGGGGCATTAAGGAAACTACTCCTGAAATCATTGTTGCACTATATGCTAATTTGGATGTAAATTTAAAAAATAATAAAATTAATTAAAAAATAAAAATATATAAAAAAAATTTTTAGTTAGAAAAATCTCTTGCAATAATTTCTTCATCTATCATTTGGCAGATGAAATACTAATGCTCTAAACTGTTAAATGGCTTGCCCAAGGTTATATAGTTAGTATCAAAGCTCAGACCAGATCTGAGCTCCTTATTCCTGAATCATTCTTGAATAACCCACCCTTCTTAACTGCACCTCATTAAGGCCAGCAGCCATTTGGATTGACAATAATAAGAAGGATACTGGCTCCTTGAAGGCAAAAACTGAAGCTTCTATATATCTCTCACTCCCATCCCAGTGCCCAGCACAGGGTCTTGTCCAGAGTAGGAAATCAATGAAGGGAGACAAATAACTCTGGGTCCATGTATAGACTCTTACTAAAGAGCTCTTGGAGACTTAGGCCCTATATGACTGGAACTCAACCTTCTCCTTATGGCCCACTCTACTCAGGCCTCACTGGTTGATTCTCAAATACACCGAGCATGTGCCTGGGACACTCCCTATAGTATACATATGGCTCCTCCCTGTGGTCCTATAGGTCTCTGCTCTATGTCACTTTATCAATGAGGCCTTCTCCGTGCACAGTATGAAATGGCACTTGATAAAATAAAATTTTCGGGGGATTCTAGGGAAGATGGCGGCGTAGGAGGACGCTGGGCTCACCGCGTCCTGCTGGTCACTTAGATTCCACTCACACCTGCCTAAATAACCCAGAAAACCACCAGAAGACTAGCAGAACGGAGTCTCCGGAGCCAAGCGCAGATGAGAGGCCCACGGAAGAGGGTAGGAAGGGCAGAGAGGCGGTGTGCACTCCATGGACTGGTGGGAGGGAGCCGTGGCGGAGGGGCAGCCCGCCAGCAAAGCAGAGGCCCTGAGTCTGGCTTGCAAAGGCGGGGGGAGGGGGGGGGAAGGGGGGGGCGGAGGGAGTGTGTTCCGACAGCAAGCAGGACTTAACATCTGGAAGGTTATAAGTTAACAGCTCTGCTTGGAGAGCGGGAGGGCTGGAGGACAAAGGGAGGGAGGGTGGCTGAGCCCCCGGACGACAGAGCTCAGTTTGGCGGGGAACAAAGACGCTAGCCAGCGCCATCTCCCTCACCCATCCCCCAGCCAAAATCCCAAAGGGAAACAGTTCCTGCCAGGGAATTTGCTTGCACCTCGCAAACACCCAACACTGTGCTTCTGTGGATCCATGCCTCCGGCAGCAGGTCTGACTCCCTCCCGCTGCCACAGGGGCCCTCCCAAAGTGGATCGCTGAAGGAGAAGTAAGCTGAGCCTGCCCCTCCCGCCCCCATGCACCTTGCCTATCCACCCCAGCTAATACACCAGATCCCCAGCACCACAAGCCTGGCAGTGTGCAAGTAGCCCAGACGGGCCACACCACCCCACGGTGAATCCTGCCCCTAGGAGAGGGGAAGAGAAGGTACACACCAGTCTGACTGTGGCCCCAGCAGTGGGCTGGGGGCAGACCTCAGGTCTGACTGCGGCCCCGCCCACCAACTCCAGTTATTCAAGACAGCACAGGGGAAGTGCCCTGCAGGTCCACACCACTCCAGAGACTATCCAAAATGACCAAACGGAAGAATTCCCCTCAAAAGAATCTCCAGGAAATAACAACAGCTAACGAACTGATCAAAAACAATTTAAACAATATAACAGAAAGTGAATTTAGAATAATAGTCATAAAATTAATTGCTGGGCTTGAAAACAGTATAGAGGACAGCAGAGAATCTGTTGCTACAGAGATCAAGGGACTAAGGAATAGTCAGGAGGAGCTAAAAAATTCTATAAATGAGCTGCAAAATAAAATGGAAACGACCACGGCTCAGACTGAAGAGGCAGAGGAGAGAATAGGTGAACTAGAAGATAAAACTATGGAAAAAGAGGAAGCTGAGAAAAAGAGAGATTAAAAAATCCAGGAGAATGAGGGGAAAATTAGAGAACTAAGTGATGCACTAAAGAGAAATAATCTACACATAATTGGTATTCCAGGGGAGGAAGAGAGAGGGAAAGGTGCTGAAGGGGTACTTGAAGAAATAATAGCTGAGAACTTCCCTGAACTGGGGAAGGAAAAAGGCATTGAAATCCAAGAGGCACAGAGAACTCCCTTCAGACGTAACTTGAATCGATCTGCACGACATATCATAATGAAACTGGCAAAATACAAGGATAAAGAGAAAATTCTGAAAGCAGCAAGGGATAAACGTGCCCTCACATATAAAGGGAGACCTATAAGACTCGTGACTGATCTCTCTACTGAAACTTGGCAGGCCAGAAAGGAATGGCAGGAGATCGTCAATGTGATGAACAGAAAAAATATGCAGCAGAGAATCCTTTATCCAGAAAGTCTGTCATTTAGAAGATAAAGGTCTTCCCAAACAAACAAAAACCGAAGGAATTCGTCACCACTAAACCAGCCCTACAAGAGATCCTAAGGGGGATCCTGTGAGACAAACTACCAGAGACATTGCTACAAGCATAAAACATACAGACATCACAATGACTCTAAACCCGTATCTTTCTATAATAACACTGAATGTAAATGGATTAAATGCACCAACCAAAAGACATAGGGTATCAGAATGGATAAAAAAACAAGACCCATCTATTTGCTGTCTACATGAGATTCATTTTAGACCTGAGGACACCTTCAGATTGAGAGTGAGGGGATGGAGAACTATTTATCATGCTACTGGAAGTCAAAAGAAAGCTGGAGTAGCCATACTTATATCAGACAAACTAGACTTTAAATTAAAGGCTGTAACAAGAGATGAAGAAGGGCATTCTATAATAATTACAGGGTCTATCCATCAGGAAGAGCTAACAATTATAAATGTCTATGCGCCGAATACCGGAGCCCCCAAATATATAAAACAATTACTCATAAACATAAGCAACCTTATTGATAAGAATGTGGTAATTGCAGGGGACTTTAACACTCCACTTACAGAAATGGATAGATCACCTAGACACACGGTCAATAAAGAAACAAGCGCCCTGAATGATACATTGGATCAGATGGACTTGACAGATATATTTAGGACTCTGCATCCCAAAGCAACAGAATATACTTTCTTCTCGAGTGCACATGGAACATTCTCCAAGATAGATCACATATTGGGTCACAAAACAGCCCTTCATAAGTTTACAAGAATTGAAATCATAACATGCATACTTTCAGACCACAATGCTATGAAGCTTGAAATCAACCACAGGAAAAAGTCTGGAAAACCTCCAAAAGCATGGAGGTTAAAGAACACTCCAGTAAAGAATGAGTGGGTCAACCAGGCAATTAGAGACGAAATTAAAAATATATGGAAACAAACAAAAATGAAAATACAACAATCCAAATGCTTTGGGATGCAGCGAAGGCAGTCCTGAGAGGAAAATACATTGCAATCCAGGCCTAGCTCAAGAAACAAGAAAAATCCCAAATACAAAATCTAACAGTACACCTAAAGGAAAGAGAAGCAGAACAGCAAAGACAGCCTAAACCCAGCAGAAGAAGAGAAATAATAAAAATCAGACCAGAAATAAACAGTACAGAATCTAAAAAAACTGTAGAGCAGATCAACAAAAACAAGAGTTGGTTTCTTGAAAAAATAAACAACATTGATAAACCTCTAGCCAGGCTTCTCAAAAAGAAAAGGGAGATGACCCAAATAGATAAAATCATGAATGAAAATGGAATTATTACAACCAATCCCTCAGACATACAAGCAATTATCAGGGAATACTATGAAAAATTATATGCCAACAAACTGGACAACCTGGAAGAAATGGACAAATTCCTAAACACCCACACGCTTCCAAAACTCAATCAGGAGGAAATAGAAAGTTTGAACAGACCCATAACCAGTGAAGAAATTGAATCAGTTATCAAAAATCTCCCAACAAATAAGAGTCCAGGACCAGATGGCTTCCCAGGGGAGTTCTACCAGATGTTTAAAGCAGAGATAATACCTATCCTTCTCAAGCTATTCCGAAAAATAGAAAGGGAAGGAAAACTTCCAGACTCGTTCTATGAAGCCAGTATTACTTTGATTCCTAAACCAGACAGAGACCCAGTAAAAAAAGAGAACTACAGGCCAATATCCCTGATAAATATGGATGCAAAAATTCTCAATAAGATACTAGCAAATCGAATTCAACAGCATGTAAAAAAGAATTATTCACCACGATCAAGTGGGATTCATTCCTGGGATGCAGGGCTGGTTCAACATTCGCAAATCAATCAACGTGATACATCACATTAATAAAAGAAAAGATAAGAACCATATGATCCTGTCAAGTGATGCAGAAAAGGCATTTGACAAAATTCAGCACCCTTTCTTAATAAAAACCCTTGAGAAAGTCGGGATAGAAGGAACATACTTAAACATCATAAAAGCCATTTATGAAAAGCCCACAGCTAACATCATCCTCAATGGGGAAAAACTGAGAGCTTTTTCCCTGAGATCAGGAACATGACAGGGATGTCCACTCTCACCGCTGTTGTTTAACATAGTGTTGGAAGTTCTAGCATCAGCAATCAGACAACAAAAGGAAATCAAAGGCATCAAAATTGGCAAAGATGAAGTCAAGCTTTCACTTTTTGCAGATGACATGATATTATACGTGGAAAATCTGATAGACTCCACCAAAAGTCTGCTAGAACTGATACATGAATTCAGCAAAGTTGCAGGATACAAAATCAATGTACAGAAATCAGTTGCATTCTTATACACTAATAATGAAGCAACAGAAAGACAAATAAAGAAACTGAACCCATTCACAATTGCACCAAGAAGCATAAAATACCTAGGGATAAATCTAACCAAAGATGTAAAAGATCTGTATGCTGAAAACTATAGAAAGCTTATGAAGGAAATTGAAGAAGATATAAAGAAATGGAAAAACATTCCATGCTCATGGATTGGAAGAATAAATATTGTCAAAATGTCAATACTACCCAAAGCTATCTACACATTCAATGCAATCCCAATCAAAATTGCACCAGCATTCTTCTTGAAACTAGAACAAGCAATCCTAAAATTCGTATGGAACCACAAAAGGCCCTGAATAACCAAAGTAATTTTGAAGAAGACCAAAGCAGGAGGCATCACAATCCCAGACTTTAGCCTCTACTACAAAGGTGTCATCATCAAGACAGCATGGTATTTGCACAAAAACAGACACATAGACCAATGGAATAGAATAGAAACCCCAGAACTAGACCCACAAACGTATGGCCAACTCATCTTTGACAAAGCAGGAAAGAACATCCAATGGAAAAAAGACAGTCTCTTTAACAAATGGTGCTGGGAGAACTGGACAGCAACATGCAGAAGATTGAAACTAGACCACTTTCTCACACCGTTCACAAAAATAAACTCAAAATGGATAAAGGACCTGAATGTGAGACAGGAAACCATCAAAACCCTAGAGGAGAAAGCAGGAAAAGACCTCTCTGACCTCAACCATAGCAATCTCTTACTTGACACATCCCCAAAGGCAAGGGAATTAAAAGCAAAAGTGAATTACTGGGACCTTATGAAGATAAAAAGCTTCTGCACAGCAAAGGAAACAACCAACAAAACTAAAAGGCAACCAATGGAATGGGAAAAGATATTTGCAAATGACATATCAGACAAAGGGCTAGTATCCAAAATCTATAAAGAGCTTACCAAACTCCACACCTGAAAAACAAATAACCCAGTGAAGAAATGGGCAGAAAACATGAATAGACACTTCTCTAAAGAAGACATCCGGATGGCCAACAGGCACATGAAAAGATGCTCAACATTGCTCCTCATCAGGGAAATACAAATCAAAACCACACTCAGATATTACCTCACGCCAGTCAGAGTGGCCAAAATGAACAAATCAGGAGACTATAGATGCTGGAGAGGATGTGGAGAAACGGGAACCCTCTTGCACCTTTGGTGGGAATGCAAATTGGTGCAGCCACTCTGGAAAACAGTGTGGAGGTTCCTCAAAAAATTAAAAATAGATCTACCCTATGACCCAGCAATAGCACTGCTAGGAATTTACCCAAGGGATACAGGAGTGCTGATGCATAGGGGCACTTGTACCCCAATGTTTATAGCAGCACTCTCAGCAATAGCCAAATTATGGAAAGAGCCTAAATGTCCATCAACTGATGAATGGATAAAGAAAGTATGCTCTATATACACAATGGAATACTACTTGGCAATGAGAAAGAATGAAATGGCCTTTGTAGCAATGTGGATGGAACTGGAGAGTGTTATGATAAGTGAAATAAGTCATACAGAGAAAGACAGATACCATATGTTTTCACTCTTATGTGCATCCTGAGAAACTTAACAGAAGACCATGGGGGAGGGGAAGGAAAAAAAAAACAAAAGAGGTTAGAGAGGGAGGGAGCCAAAACATAAGAGACTCTTAAAAACTGAGAACAAACTGAGAGTTGATGGGGGGTGGGAGAGAGGGGAGGGTGGGTGATGGGTATTGAGGAGGGCACCTTTTGGGATGAGCACTGGGTGTTGTATGGAAACCAATCTGACAATAAATTTCATATATTGAAAAAAATAAAAATTAAAAAAAAGAAAAAAAAATAATAAAATAAAATAAAATAAAATTTTCAACTTTTCATGTTTGTGGGCCCTGCCCCTAGGTTCCCAGAGAAGCTATACTATAACATTTATCAACTTGAAAATAAGCAAGACCTCAAAGGATGGGCTCTATTTCTGCCCCAAGCACACATTGTACATCTGCTTCATTAAAAACATAACCAAAAAGGAGCACTGCAAACATGAAGATAGGAAAAAGAAAAAAGCCTTCCTGATTCCCACAAGATTAAAGTCATACAGCCTTGCACATATGAAAAACACAAGATAAAGCCTGTAACTTTCTGGAATGTCCTTCATCATGATGATTTGCAACTCTTTATGTGGAAAAACAAAACAAAAAAGGAAAACAAAACAAAACAACCACACACGCATAACCTGGGAAAGAAAGTGTTCTTTCCCCAGGGAACTATGTGTATCCCAGGCAGCTGTCTTAACTTGGGGTCAAATAAAACTCTTTTCCTTTCTCTTTATAATTTTTAAAAAGGCTTGTTTTAAAAAGGCTTTGTGTTGACTCACCCCACACTCCCTAATCTCCTCACCCTGTCTCCATAACACTTATCTTAGTCAGACATATTTGAACTTGTCACTTTGTGCCTTATTCTTCTTCCTCCACAAAAATGTAAACTCCCAGAGGATGGGGACTTTATTTGGTTCATGGCTATATTTTCAGCACCTTCATGTGGCCTGTGATAGATGCTTCATGAATATATGTGAAATGGCTAAATGAATGTTAAAGGAAATCTAGACCCCCTTCATCTTTAAATTCTCTATTTTAAAAGCTAAGAAACCCTTTTTGATTCAGTATAAAAAAATATTGAGGAGTAAAACTGCAAGATACTTCAAAATGCAGAGAATTGTGTGAGAAAATGTAGCACACATAATTGCATGCATATATACAGGTTAAAGTAGGTTGTTTTTTAAGTTTATGTATTTTTCTTAGCAATCTCTACACCCAACATGAGGCTCAAACTCACAACCCTGAGATCAAGTCTTATGCTCCTTGGACTGAGCCAGCCAAGCGCCCCTAGTTTTATATGGTTTTAATGAACATGTTATGTTCATTAAAAACTTCAAAAAGAAAAGAAAAAAGGAATTTTCCTAGTTCTTAGGGTCCAGCATACAAATATAAACATCAGACACCAATGGAAATCTCTTAATAGTAACTAAAATATTTTCTTGCTGTAATAACACTCATACTTTGAATAAAAGATTAAAACAAAATAGGGGCGCCTGGGTGGCTCAGTTGGTTGTACATTCCACTCTCGATTTCTGCTTAGGTCATGATCCCAGGGCATGGGATAGATAAGCTTGTCCTCTCTCTCTCTCTCTCTTCCTTTGCCCCTCTCCAGAGCCCTACTCACACTCTCTCTCCAAAATGAGGGGGGAGGGAGGAGATTAAAACAAAATAATTAAAAATTGCTTTCTGTGTAGCTACAAAACTTAAACTGTTGTCCTTTGTACTTAATACTTTCACTCCCCATTAAAACACTTCATTCTGTAGGCAATCTTAAATCTTGGCCGGTCAATAAATGAAATAATTTAAATTACAGATATGATCAACAGCAATCTTTAGTGGCGTTTGGTACTATTTAATTAAAATCCATAATTACATTAAATAATGCATGATTTGTTAATATTTCCAATCTAGACATAAAAGGCTTTTTGCTGTAGGTGTGTGTAATGTGACTGCTAACAGTATTAACGTCACTGGTTGTATCGGTCACACGTAGCCCTTTCTGAATTCCTTCCATTTGAGCACTTATTCGGGCAGCACTGAAACGTTTGCGTGTGTGATCATCTCATCCGATAAATTCTCTATCAGAGAGCAACTGAAACACAGGGAAGGAAACAACTCTCCCTGAGAACACACGTGAACATTGCAAGTCCTTCCAGCCAGAGGATCAGCATAAGCAAAGGCAGAGCTGCGAAATGTGAATTCTGTTAACTTGAAGTAGTCAAATGGGACATTAAGGGTGGGACTGGAGAAAGTGTCAGAAACTGAAGCAGGATGGAGGTGAGGCAGGGTGAAGGCTTGGCAGGCCAAGCCAGGATTGGGATTAAGTAGAGGTAGGATTTGTGTGGGTTGGTTAAGACTTTGGGAAGACTATTTGAGGGACAACTGCGAGAACGGTCTGGGGTGTTGGGGTGCATGTACTGGGGAGAGCAAGAGTAGGACGGGGAGACCGGTTAAGGGGCTGCAGAAAAGGGGAGAAGCTTTGAGTCACAGAGAGTCCAAGTGGAGGCCCGAATCCAGGGTTTGATGCAAACAGCCCCTTACTCAGAGCTGAGGGGAGGAGGGCGGAAATGGCGCTCGGTTGCCCCGGCGACGGCGTCTGGGGGCGGAGTCGGGAGTGGGAGGCGCCCCCACGCCACGCCGAAGGGCCCAACGGTCGCCGGCGTGGCTCGCGTGGAACCGGCGGAGGCCAGATCCCGAGCGCCGCGAGGGGCGGGGCGCGGAGGCGGGGCGGCAGAGCACCCGCGCCGCCGCCGACGAGGAGGAGCCGCCCCCGCCGCCACCGTAGCCGCCCGGCCGACGCAGGTGCGGCCGCCGCGCCCTCCGGCGCCCTGCGGGGATGCGGCCAATGTCTTAAGATGGTGTTGGTTGCAGGTACACGGGCGGGGCGCGGCCCGGGGGAGAGGGCGAGGGGGTGGGTCCTGCGTCCAGAGGACCCGGAGCAGCGCATCTTCATTACTGGAACCTTCCAGACCTTTGTTTTGCACGTGGCAGATGCCCAATAAATTGGTTTTTTAACGGAAAGGACTTCTGCTCTTCGGGGATCGCAAGACCTCCGGGTCCAGGGGCTGTAACTCTGGCACCAGAGAGTCCTGTGCAAAATATTCCACTCTGGGAGGAATAACCGCGGATCTTGTCCCAACACTACCGCAAAGTCCTGTCCCTATCCCGTTTCCCGTGGACCAGGGGTTGAGTCGGGGGACACATGGAAATAAAGAGGAGTGTCTAGCCTTGGACAGTCACCAACCTGTCATTCAAAATGAGGTTGTAATAAATGTGTAAGGGCCTTTTCAGCTGGAGCCCTCCCTGTAAGTGACATTAGGAATCTGGCCCTACCCGGTCATTGGCATCAGTCAGAAACAGTGAGTTCTCAAATGAGTCCATCCGTGTCCACAGAACTCTGTTCGAGGTCTGCACTCAGGCTGTTCCAGGATTTGTCCCTGCATCTTGGTGTACCTTAAGGTCAGGAGAAAGTAGAAATGAGGTCTGTTGCTGTTTGTCAGGGTGTTATTGACTTGACAACCGCTTCTCTCTTGCTTTCTCTTGTCAGCTGCTGATTCAGTAAAGGTCTAGCACCTACCACACAGCCCAGAGACTAGCTAGGCAGGACTGTTTTTCTGTGGGTAAAGAATTGCGGTGGGGGTGGGAGAGTGGTGGGTGAGATCTGGGCCTCCCAGCTCCATACCACACTTACTGTTTTACATTTTACACAGTTATCTGTGTTGTGGGTAAATGGTCTTTATGCATAGAGGTATTGTACTCTCCAAATAAATTGAGGGCAGAAATGGACAATTTATTTGGTATGTGCAAATCCCTTACTATCGTGTGTTACAAAGAAGAGTCGGTGTTATCTAGTGTGTTAGGATCACTCACTTTGGGGCCTCTGTCAACCACATATTCGCACACTAGGTGACCCCAAATTATATGGTGTAGCAGGTTGAGTAAGAGCCACCTGAAACATCAGGCCCTAATCCTTGGAACCTGTAAATGTTCTAAGGGGAAAAAAAGGGTCTTTACATGTATGATGAAGTCAAAGATCTTGAAATGGGAAAATTATTCTGGATTAGCTGGGTGAGCTTTAAATGCAAACACAAGTGTCCTCATAAGAGAGGGGCAGAAGGAGATTTGATACAGACAGAAGAGGAGAGTGCAATATGACCACAGAGGCAGAGAGCGGAGTGATGAGGCCCCAAGTCAGTAAGTAATGCCAGCAGCCAACAGAAACTCAAGGAATAGAAGGGGCAAGGAATAGATTATTTCCCAGAGCCTCGGGTGAGAGCGCGGCCCTGCAAACAACCTTGATTTCAGCACTGTGAGACTGATTTTGGACTTCTGGCCTCCAGAACCGTGAGAGAATAAATAGCTATTGTTTTAAGCCACCAGGATTGTGGTAATTTGTTACAGCAACTACAGGAAACTAATACATATGTTCATTGTTATAAATCACATAGAATCAATCCTGTATTAATATTTTAAAGCCCTCCAGCTGGGGCAGTGCCAGATGGAGTAGTGGAGACCACGAAGTATTTTCTTGAACCCGGTAAATCCCAAGGAAAATACTTGACTAAGGAATTTGATCAGAAGTGAAAATAACTTAGGTACATTGGAAAGAACTAGCCTAACACTTAGAGCAATTTTTGGACTTTCATTTGTATTCCTATTAATACATCACTGTATTTGCTCTAGTTAAGGGAATAAAGGCGACTTAAGCTTGGTTTTCAGCTAATACTTTACTGGCTATTCATCGTATGTATATCAAGTAAGAGTTGCACATGGCTCAGTCGGTTGAGCATCTGACTCTTGATTTCGGCTCAGGTCGTGTTCTCACACTTGTGGGACTGAGCCCCACGTCAGGCTCCGCTCTGAGTATGGAGCCTGTTTAGGATTCTATCTCTCCCTCTGCCTCTCTCCTGGGCTTGTGTGCTCTCTTTTTCTAAAGCAACAACAACAATGATAATAGTTGCAGACACCTGGAGATTGAAGTCCAAGCCTGGGGAAAGTAGTCAATGCAGAAGTGCTTCCATGTGTGGGGATGTTAGAATCGGGATAAAAGCAACCTGTAGTCATCTTGAAATTAACATACTTTGGAGTTCACAGGGTGTAGGAAAAAAACAGTGTTCAGTGTTTAATCGATTGACTTCTGGGACCCTTCTGGCAGCTAATTTGCATCCCCAGTCTTACTCCACAAAACATAAGGACAATGTCCATACAAAGGGTAGCTGGTCTGCTTTCTTTCTGAACTGCTTTTCTGAGGTATGATTTATATACCGTAACATTCACTCATTGTAAGTGTCAAATCCAATGCTTTTTAGTGAATTTACAGAATGGTGCGGTTATCACAGTTCAGTTTTAGAAAATGTCCATCACCCAAAAAAGATCCTTCATACCCACTTGCAATCAGTCCCCATTCCCAGCCTCAGCCAGGTTTAGAGTTAGGTTTTAGTCCTTCTGTTGGGCTATTCAAATGGCCTCCTAACTGGCCTGGGCTTCCACTCAGTATATTTTTCACCTGACTTCTGGAGGATCCTATGCCTCTGATAAAAATCCTCCAGTGGCTTTCCATTGCAATTAGAAAAAACCCCAAAGTCCTTTTCAAGGCCCTGTGAGCTCTACCCCTGCGAACCTCACCAACACCTTCTCAGATAATTTCGGAAAGGAACTGGGAATAAGCTCTCCTTTGGGCATGATACACAGTCGGCTGTCCATAAGCAGGCCTCTCACCCTCCCTTGTCCACACCGCAGCCTCACTGCCTCTGTCGGTGAACACTGAGCCCCTTCCATCTCAAGGCCTTTGCATGTGGTATTTCCTCTCAGGAACTTACCCAGTTCTCTTTGGGAGTGATCCTTTTTGATACTCAGCTCAAATGGAACCTCCTCAGAAAGGCCTTCCCTGACTCACCCTAACGAAAGTAGCCTCCATTCCATCTCTCTGTATACTGCCACCTGTGGTATTTGCTTCATTGCACTTAACCGCTCTCCATAATTCTATTTTTGATGTGTTTCTTTGGTGTCTCTTTCCCCATTAAAGTTTAAGATCTGTGGGGTGGCAGTTTGATTCGTCTTGATCTTCGTTTTATCTCTAGGATTTACAGAAGCACTGTTCATAGCAGCAGTACGTTTTAAGCCATCAAAATGCCAGCAATGGTAACTAATGCTTGTTGAATGCTTACTACGTCAGGCCGTGTGCTGAGTGCTTTGCATGCATGAATGATTTAACTGAAGCTTATTACTTTTGATGTGGGAAGAGTAAGGAGAGCATGTCCTCCAAATATAGTCCCTCATATCAAATTATTTTTTTTCAGAGGCACTGGGCAATTTTCTTTCTCTTATTATTGAACATTGATTTGTAGGGACTGCATCAACCAGCAATATAGTATTGAACCTCTTCTTCCACAACTCTTAAAACTGCACTGGAGGCTTTTGCTAAGAAGGAGAGGAAGAACTAAAAGAAGAGTGTAAATAAAAGCAGAATGCTAAAAGAGCAGGATACACTCAGGACATGGCAGGTAGACCTCAGCTGAGGCACAGTGTATGTCAGGGGAGGTTGGTTATGCCAGATCCCAAAGGGCTTTAGTGCTAGTCTTAGCTTGGACTTTAGTCTTTGAGCAAGTCACAGCAAAAGGGTTTTAAAGGAAACTCTTAAAGATTGTAAGAAACTGACACTGGAAAGATCACTTTGAAGTATTCTGTAGTAGGTCTGGCAAGAGCTGATTAAAGCATGAAAGACACAGTAGGCATAAAATTAACTAAATTTCATATTCAAGCAGTCCTTCTTTATGACTTAATTACCACGCATAAGTAAGTCATCTTTGCTGACTTAAAAGGTATTACAGAGATAACACCCTAGGAAGCAGATTTGGTGGGAATAATGAAGACATAGATGTGGCATAAAATGAATTTAAGGTGACTGTAAACATATATGCAGAGGTGCTAAGGAAAAGATATTCGTTAAAATTTACCTAGAGCCCCAACTTTTAAAACAAAGTTGCACGAAACCTCCTGGCAGCAGCGGAATTGTCCCGATCATTGTCCCGATCTGGCTCTGCTGTTGACTGAAATCGCCTGTGAGAAGTCATCATATTTTTGGTCATCTGTCTGCTGAATGTTTTCCATAGGAAATCATAGAATGTCCAAGTTGGAGAAGATTTTAGAGATCTTCTAGTCCAACTCTCTGCCCAAGAGAGGACACCCGGTGGCAGTTGTCATCCCAACAAATGCTCATCCCCTCTCAGCTTGAACACCTCACAAGGAAGTTCTCCACATATACATTCAAGGTGCTCCAGCTTTAGAAAGCTCATCTCCACCCTGTAGAACCTACCTCCCTTTACTTCTGTTCATTAGTCCTAATTCTGCACATGGAGTACTGTCACTTATTTTTCCAGTGTGGCAACTGCTCACTAAGATTTCACTGAGCTATGCCAAAAATCCTAGTTGGTTGTCATTTCAACTCCGCTGCTTAAAATGTATAGACCTATTTCCGATTGACCAGGTAGAAACTCTACCTAGCAAATCTGCTCTCCAAGCTCAAGAGCTGTGCCTGGTTCAGAGCATCAACAGCCACTGGAAAGTAATTTAAATGGTCAGAAGACGTGGTCTATTTAAGTCACTTTGGACTATATCCTAGAAAGGTCTAGTCTGGAAAGGCCTGGGCAAGGGATTTACTTGCTGTGTTATCTTGCTAATGCCGATGAGAGCAAAATTAGCATCGGACCAACAGGGGGCTTATACTTGCATATGTTTTGTTGTACAGTCCTAGCCTAGATAAGTGCCACAAACTATTAATTCAAACATGCTTTTATATACAAGACAAGCCCAAAGGAAAAGGAATTTAAAGTTTTTTGTGGTGGTGGTGGTTGTTATATGTGTGTGTGTTAGTTGTTGTCAGGATCTTAGCTGATGAAAATGAACTGGTGAATTGAACTTTTCAAAAATAATGAATTTAGATAATGAAGTATGGCTGTATATTAATATACAGATTTTAAAATATTTTCCTCTTTTCAGGTGTTAATAGGATAAGTGAAAATAAGAATATCCAGATATTAAGGTATCTCTTGTTTTACTTTCATTTATATTTAAGAATTGTGAACATATATGACCGATATGCTAATTTATTGTATCTGTGTCTGTATCTAACTTATTTTAGAGCCTGAGGCCTTGAGCTTGATGAATGCCTAAGCTGGAATATCTAAGATAATAAAGCTGCAAAGGCTTTCTCTTTGTGGTTTTCAAACTCTGCTCAGTGGAGCCATTGCATTCCATAAAGATGTCTCTGGGGCAGAGAGGAGGGTGTATAGTTGGGGCTCTGAAGATTTACAGAAAGCCTTCCTCTGCTTAAGAATAGTTTGCATTACTTCTCATTTAGTAATGGTGGAAATTGAGGCTCAAGGATATGAAAAGATTTGCCCATGCCCTCACAGGTAACCAGTGACAGTATTAAGTTCCTGATTCTAAATCCTATGCTTCTTTCATATTGCCTTTTTACAAGACGGCATTATGTACTAGCGAAGGATATCTTAAATAGCTTCATTCTGTATTAGATTATAATAGTCCCTGGGTTTACTCAATGCAATATAAATACACTTTACTTTCTGTTAGTGGACCTGTATGAAACTTATATCTTCTTTCTAGATGAATAGAAAGATACACATTTATTATCAGAAAGTGAGTATACACTGCCTAAATTGCAAAGACCGTGTTTTTGTTCATGTTTTACTATCCTGTTGTGCAGTGATACTATATACATATGGTATATAGCAAACAGATCGAGGCAAGTACTATATGGTTAACACTGCACATGAGTTTTCTTTTGAGGTATATACTCTCTATCTTCTTCTTATAGTCTTAAAGAGGCTAAATACTGTTCTCACAGTCACAAAGCCAGTAGATCACAGAGATAGGATTTGAAACCTAGTAGGGAACAACATCTAGAGAGAAAGAATGTGATTGAGAAAACAGACATTAAGAGCAATGTGAAGTCAATAAGCAGTTAACAGGAAATCAGGCAGTGAAGTTGTGGTCAACAGTAACTGTTCTCGTTGCATTTCAGAGATGGCACCAGCCTAGGTGTGTTGTATTTGGATCAGTTGTGGGGTGCCTTAGAATTTCCCAAGGAAAACATACCTGCACACACTCATTCTTCGAGAGTATGGACCAGCTTTATAAAATCCCCAGTCTCAGGCTTCTGTGGAAAGTAGGATGGTTCGGCCTCCCAGGGGCTTGAGTCATTGGTTGATAAATCTAGGAGTCCTTCAAAAGTCTTCTTTTTGTGGTCTGTGGTGTCTCAGGCCTTTTCTGCAGCATTCCAATCAAATAACCAGAGTGGAATCTTTACCTAGCTATTACTTGTCAGAAATTTAAGGCTCCTTTCAGTGTGAACCTATTCATAATTTTAAATCCGCCAGAATTGTTTGTAACATGTAAGGTCGTGTTATGATCCCCAAATCAACAAAATGTAGCATTTTAACAACTTTCTGTCTTATTGTGGCAAAAAAAAACCCCTTTATTTTCCCAGAAATCCTTAATAATTTAATAAGCTTTATGCCTGAAAATAGGAATAATGTTTCAATTCTTAGTGTTGTGAAAATAGAGAAACACTGAATTCACTGAACTGAGGATATGGTCAATCTAAAATTGTGAAAATGTGAATTACAAATACCTTTTTTTTTTTTTTTTTACAAATACTTTTTTAAAGACAGATTTCTTTAACTAGCGGCATTGGCGAATGGGTGTACTAAATATCTTTACAAATAAATGTTTGTTTAAAAATCCTTGTTTAATAAACCTATGCTGTCTTCTTTAAACTATTAATTTTCTTTTTTTTTTCTTTTTACATTTATTCATTTTTGAGAGAGAGAGAGAGAGAGTGCGCACAAGCGGGGGAGGGGCAGAGAGAGAGGGAGACACAGAATCTGAAGCAGGCTCCAGGCTCCAAGCTGTCAGCACAGAGCCTGACTCGGGGCTCAAACTCACAAACCGTGAGATCATGACCTGAGCTGAAGTTGGACGCTCAACTGCCTGAGCCACCCAGGCACCCCAATTTTCTTTTCTTTTTTAAGCTGTTTATTCTCTTAAGAAAAAGTTTCCCTCGGAAGGACTGACACTCTTCGAAGGCCTGCTGCCCATCAGGGGAGACTGAATTAATGAGTTTATGACATTCATCACCCTACCCAGAATCAGGGAACTTGGTTTTTATATCAGAATAGTTTCTAAAGTCAAACCTTCTCCTTTCTTATGTGTTCTCCAACTTTTAGTTTCAGTTCTGCTTACCTTACTCGTAGGTTCTGTTTCCTGCTTGATACCAAAACCTTTGGTGTCTAGAAGAGTGGAGCGGTGTGTGACTTCCCGACACTGGGCTATAATTCTCTCTGTCCTACTCATTCCTTTCTGTCTTTGATCAATCTGTAATTTATAATCATAACATTACTGAGTAATTTGAATTTCCTTAGTGTCTTTCATCATCCTGAAGAATCCCCAAGTGCATCATTTTAGTATATAAGTTATACAGCAATCATTCCTCCCCCACGTACCAATCTCTCCTATTCAGAACATTCGAATTGCCTAGCAATCTGGACTAAGATTCCATTTGTTATCATTCTTTATGGAATGTCTCCCTCCCTACTGCCTATTTGCTAAACATGGTAGTATGAAACACACAGTAGAATTTACCTGACCGTAGTGTTGACAGATGGCACCTCAGTAATCAAAAGGGAGAAACTGTGAGAAATAAAAAGAATTCTGTTCCATAAAAATTCTTTAGTTCACAGTTTTAAAAAATGCTTAATACTGTACTTGCAATCATGAATTATTGTAAAAATGATAAGCACTATGTTATATGTGACCTTCCTCTTTCCATCACTCTGATAGTCCTTGCCTATATTTTGTTTCTGTTTGTTTTTTTTAAAGAGAATCAGGATTCTGATTCATTAATTTGATTTATTGTTTTTCTGTTTTCTGCCTCATTAATTTCTGTTTGTATCTTTATTATTTCCTACCCTGTGCTTTCTTTTGTCTTACTTTTCTTCTTTTTGTGTTAGAAATTTAGTTCACTTAGTGTCATTCTCTCTTTTTTGTTGAGACCAGGTGCTCAAAGTCAGGAATTTTCCTTTTTTACACTGCTTTACTATATCTCCAGTTCTCCTGGTAGTGTGTTCATTGTCATTATTTTTCGGAAATTCTTTCATTTTCCTTTATATTTTCTTTATCACAGAACAGTTATTTAATAGGAGGTCTTCTCATTTCCAGGAGGAAAGGCCTCTTTGCTTTGGGGTTTCACTTTTCATTTTTAGTTTTATGAACCTGTGAGCAGAGGGTGTTGT
Organism: Panthera tigris; assembly: GCF_018350195.1. Lineage (NCBI taxonomy): Eukaryota > Metazoa > Chordata > Mammalia > Carnivora > Felidae > Panthera > Panthera tigris. The sequence continues at coordinate 142,550,620 of NC_056663.1, forward strand.
TTGTAACGTTTCTACTTTGTGGAACCTGCTGATCTGTTACTTGTGCCCTAGAATGTGCTTGGTTTTTGTCAATGTTCCTTCCATGTGCACTTGAGAGGAAGGTATATTCTCTGTTGTCAGTGTCATGTTGGATATATATCAAAAAAGTCTACCTTAGTAATAACCTCATCTAAATCTTTTCTATCCTTATTTTTTTATCAGTGTGACCTGTCTCATACTGAGTGGCCTACTAACATCACATCATCACTGTGCTTCTGGTTCTTATTGTACCTCCTATAAAGCATGTTTTATCTAAGAGGGTGCTGCGTTATGTGGTACATAGAGTCAGAAGTATTCTGTCTTTATTGTGGATCGTGACTTCTAATGCTAAGTGCCCTTGTCATCATTTAATGCTCTAGCTTGCAGACTACTGGTATCAGGATATTGACTGATGCTTTCTTATTGTTTTTATTCACTGGCAAATCTTTGTCCATCACTTTATTAGCAGTCTTTTTGAATCAGTGTATTTAAGTGTCCTCTTGTATAGAGCATAGAGTTGAAATTTTGAAGAACTAATTTGACAGTCCTTTCCTTTGAATAGGCAAGTTAAGTCCCATCACGTTTATTGACATGACTTTTATGTTTGGCCTACGTTCTGTGACATTATTCTTACATTATCTTCTGGTGTTATAATTACTGTACGTATGATACTTACTCTGTTCATTCGATGTTTTTTTTCTTTTTCTTAAAAAATTTTTTGTCACTTAAGGTTTGTATTTTTATTCTGGTGGTTACCTTTGCATTAATACTTTTAATAGTACACCTATAGAGCCCTTTTCTTCTTACTTTTTCCTTCCTGTCAGTCTTAAATGACAACCAGTGGTCTTCTACTTCCCCCTTTTCTATCTCATATCTTCCCATTTTGAGTTACATTTGTCCTCCTTTTTCACACATGTAATATTTATGTATTATCCTCAGTGCCATTACTCCACCTATGTTTTGGTCTCAACCTTACGAGCTGAATAGTTCATGTTCCCCATCACATCTCTTGCACAGTATCCCCAGTCATGTTTTTTTTTTTTAATGTTCATCTTTCCCTTTTTTTCCAGATTTTATTCTGAAAAATGTAAAGCTTACAGAAAACCCAAAAGATTTTCACCAGTTGTTAACACGTTGCCACATTTGCCAGCTGTCTTTCGGTTGGATGAAGCCTTACCTCCTCTAGCAGATTCCTCAGAATCTGTGTGTATGTTGCATGTATACAGTGCTCTGGCACATTCAAAACTGTTTTCCTGTGGCTTTGACTCTTTGGAAAATCTTGGCTGGATATAGCATCCTCGGTTTGTACTTTCATTCCTTGCATTTCTTTAAAATCCTGCTGTACTACTGCCTTGCTTTGTATCTTATTTTTGAATAACCTGATGCCATTGTAGGCCTATTGCCTTTGTAAATTATTTCTTCTCTTTTTTTTGCCTGAAGGCCCTGAGGACTTTTTCATCTTTAAAGTCTTAATACAGTTTTTGGGTTTTTTAAAAATATAGTTTCATTAGGATACGTTTTAAAGTTGATCATTCTTGGTCGATATTCCCTAGTGTGAAAATGTATAGACTCAGAGAGCTTTCTTTGTTTCTAGGAAACTTTCTTGGATTATAGTTTTAAATAATAGATCTGTTTCATTGTTTTGATTTTTTTTTCTTCAGGGACACCAATTATCTTCAACCTCCTTTGCCAGTCTTCCATTCACTTCCTCTCTCATCCTTTTTACTTGTTTATCTCAGTTTTCATCTTCTGTTTTCCTGATTTTCTTCATTGCCTTTGTTAAGCTTGCATTGCAGTCTATCCTCCCTTGTGCAGTCTGTAATTTGAGCTTCATTCATGATATAATATAGTGCTTTTCTCACTTTTCTTTCCTGACTTCAGCCAACCCTCATTTCATTCCTCCTTGTTTGTTTGCTTGCTTGTTTTATGTGTTTCTTGTCCATTTCTGTTCTAGGTTTTACATTTCTGATTCAGAAATGTAAATCTAATTGTGATCTGATTTTTCTTTTTCTTTCTTTTTAACTTTTTTTTTTTTTTTTTTTGAGAGAGAGAGAGAGCAGGGGAGGGGCAGAAAGAGAGGAGGAGAGAGAATCCCAAACAGGCTTCACACTGAGCACAGAGCCTGGTGCAGGGCACAAACTCACGAACCGCGAGATCATGACCTGAGCTGAAGTCAAGAGTTGGCCACTTAACTGACTAAGCCACCCAGGCATCCCTGTGATCTGATTTTTCATTTCCTCCAATGACTGAGAATATTTAGTGCAGTTTGAAGGTGTGTTGTGTGTTAGTTTTCTTCGACTAACTCCGACTGTTTGTCGGAGTGGGGGCACTTCTCATCAGCAGAAAAGATCTTATTCATATTTTCTGACATTTTATAATAGTTTTGTATGGGTGTGGTCTGCTTTTATCTATCCCTATTCATTTTATGGGCAGGATTCTTAGTTTGAGAGTGCCCTCTTCCAGGCAGTTTCTGTTAAGCATGGTGGTGGTGGAGTGGGAGGGGTAGACGAAGGGTAGGCATATCTTGTTTTTGTTTGTTTCTGCTGGTGCCTGAATTTTCCCTCCTTTCCCTCTGTGGCCATATCTGCTGGGGAGATCACCTCTTCTTCCCCAGAAACACTGCTTCTCTGAGGCTGCTACTTCTGGTCCCTGCACACTTTCAAGCCATTACTGAGTAGCCGGGGCTGTGGACTACCTAGTCGCAACCGTGCCTACCATCTTGGCTTTTCCTGTTCACTTCTGGGTTGTGGGGGAGGTCTGTGCTTCCTCCAGCCCTCTGCTCCTTTTCCATTTTTCAGCCTCTCCTCTCCCATTCTCCACACCTACAGGCCCGCAGCGCTGGCAGATGGACTGTGGGAGCAAGTTTGGAAAAAAATCTCCCCCTGTTAACTTGAAGGTTGCAGTATTCTCTGTATTCTAGAGATGCTGAAGGCATAGAGCCCATGTGCTTTTCTTTATTTGTTCTCCTTGTTGATTTTATGGTTGTTTTCGCAGGATGAGGGCGAGATTTGGAATCAGGCCACCACCATTGTTCTCCAAACCCCGAAGTCCTCTTGGCCTAATCTAAAATTATGAGCATTGTTTGATATTAAAGAAGTTTTTCACCTTTTATTAATGATTTCCAATTTGCTGATTTGTGATTTTTTTTTAATTTGTGACTTTTTACTAAAGGGATGTTTCTAACATTATTTGACAATGTAAGAGAGAGACTTAAGAAAAAACTCTGCCCTGAATCAGAGTGCTGATCATCATAATAATTAAAATACTCATGTTTGATTTTCAGCTTATCTTTAATAAGCTACTTAGCCATTAAAAGGAACAATTTTTACAACAAGATTCTATTCACTTACTAATTTTATGTAATAAAATATTTCTGTATAAATACTTTTCTGGTGAAGAGTTATTCCAAACTAAACTAAACAGACTTTGTTAGTTCCCCTTCTATGAATTTTGTTCTCATAATACCTTATTAATAAAGATCAAATGCCTGTTTTTTATAGATAAGAACTAAAAAAACCAAACAGGGAAGCACTGATATTTCAAGATCTCAACGAAAAGGTAGCAATAATTAATATGGAACAAAAAGCTGGTGAACCAAATAATGAAGATCTTTTATCAAGTAGTGGCGTCACATCCAATGGAGGTAAGTATTCTTTATCAGACAAAATGGGGAAAGAATTGGAATTAAGCAGTCCTCATAGTATTCATTCAGGCTGCAGGGTTGTAACAAACAAACATACTGTATTGTTGAAAATTCTACTTTTTAGGGAAGAAATTGTTTAGTCTTTTAAAAATAGCATATCTGTTTTTTAACATCTGTGTACCTTACATTTTTAGTTTAAAAATCGTTTCCATGTTTCCCTAACGCCTTTTCTTCCCCTGTCTGCTCTAAGCCAGATATCTGTGTCATTTTGACTCCTTTTCCCTCCCTACCTCCATCCACTCGGGTATGCTCTTTCTAGTCCCAGCAGTGGCTCACGAGTCCATTTTTCCCTCTCCGTTGCCATTACTGCTGTTCTAGTTCAGGGCCCCCTCACCTCTGCCTGAACTGATTTCAGTGAAAGGATGGCCTTCAGGAAAACAAAGAGGTGGCATGAATATGTGGAACGTTGCAGGGAATTGGTAACTCTAGTGTTTGAAAGAGCTGAGAAGCCTCACTGGGGAAGAGGCAACCCAGAGATGAGCAGCTGCAGGAAGCCACTACCAGCCTTGGTCTAAAAGGACAATGAGAAGAGGAACTGTTGCAAGGGCCAGAATGCGGGCTGCCTGGAGGGAGCAGCAGCTACCACTCCCTGCAGGAAGCCACTGAGGCTGGTGAGAGGGAGTGGTACTCAGCTTCTCCCCCACTCCTGCCCCAGATCTTTCACCAGCACCACCCATTGTGACCTCCCTAGACTTTAGGGGGGAAGGGAGCCTGGGAAGAGTAATTCTCTGCACCACACGGCAGAATAGGGGAAGGACAGAGAATGGGTTTTCTGGCTGTCAGGCCAATGGCCTGTAGCATCCTTGACCGCTTTCCCTGCCTGTCTCTCATCCAGAAGAATGCACCCAGAGTTTATTCTCAATTACAGATCTGTTGTCTTACTGGTCTGCTTCAAAACCTTTATTTCAGCACACTTAATTTGCAAAAGTCTCTGCTTTTTAGGATGCTCATGCCATCCTAAGATGTCACTGTCACCTCCACACCGCTGTTCCCATCTCCCCTGCCCACTTCCATGCACTCACCTCCACACTTATACTCTGCCTTGTACTCCCCAGGGACACCGGCACTTAGGTCTGGGGTCATCTCCTCTGCCTTGGGCCCATCATCATCCCATAGTATTGTTGTCCTCATGTGTGACCCATCTGAGATCTCAGACTTCCAGTTTCTTGACCTTTTTAGTTCTTCTCATCTTGACCTTTAGCCACCTGCTTGTCTTACTTGCATCTGATTACCAAGAGCTGTTAGACTTCTGAAACCCAACCCCCTGTCTTCCAGCCCTCTCGGTCCCGTATTCCTAGAGCATCTATTTTTCTGCCTCATGAAAATAGTGGTTCTCAACCATGGCTCCATGCCAGACTCATTTTTTGAGATTTTAAACATTTACATGGCTTAGATCTACACCCGCAGATTCTGATTCAGTAGGTCTGGAATGGCGCTTAGATGCCACAGATTTTTTTTTTTAAGCTCCCCTGGTGATGCTAACCTAGCAAGTATTGCAAATAACTACTCTAGATTCTGCCATTTTCTCCTAAATTACCCACCTCTTCCTATCCTCACTTTTTTTTTTTTTGGTACTATTCATTATTTCACCCCATCACTTGCCTGTATCTTCAACTTCCTTTTTCTCTTATTCTTCTGTTGCACTCTTACAGGAAACTCCCCATCTTTATCAGGCTGACTGCCTTTTCTGTTTTTGTACTGGGCTGCTGGGATATTCTGCGAGAAAAAACACAAATTGTGGATTTTCCAGCAGTTTGCCACCTCACAGTCACAGTCATCCCTCTCTCAACTCTGTCCTTGATGCTGCTAGTGGAGACTTTCTCACTATCTCAGGCAGTTCTCTCTCCAATTTCCCACACTACTTATTTCAGAATTGTACCATTCTTGGGTCCCTCACCCCACCACCTTCTTGTTCACTCTCAGCATCACTTCCTAATTTCCAGAGACATTAGGAGCCCTTAGGCTGGTACTCTCTTACTTTCTCATATCCTGCCCCATAACCCACTGTTTTTCATAATCCATGCCTGCCTTCTCTCAAAGCTCCATGGAGGAGGCAGCTTTTTAATGTGCTACCCGGGATCTAATTCCTGTGCCTGTCACCACGTCAGCTGCCTCAGAGATTTGGCTCCAAAAACTGTCCCCACTCACTCTGCTAGAGCTTCAGTCCCTTTTGGCCATTTGCACTCACCCATCCATGTAAACATGCTACCTCTCTCCCAACCTAAAACGCTACAGATGCAACAAACCAGAACAACAAAAAATAAAACCTTTTCCTTGATCTGTCCTCCTTTATTTCTTCTTGCCTTCTTAGCCATGGCTTCTGAATGAAGATTTGTATTCAGTGTCTTCACATCTTCACCATCCATTCATTCTGCAAACTACTGCCTTATGACTTGTGAACCCAATAATCCAATGAAACCACTCTGGCCAACGTGACTAAATTTTCCCTTTTTTGCTAAGTTCAGTGACTTCTTCCCCCACCCCAACATTTTGTTTTGAAATGTTTTAAGTTGTTGAAAAATTGAAAAATAGTACATTGAATACTTTATATATTCTTAGACTGGATGCAGCAGTTGTCAACATTTTATTGTATTTGCTTTATGTCTATACCTACAATTTGTATTTCATTTACCTGAAGTTGAAGACATCATGATTCTTGCCTCAAAATCTGACATGCATCTCCTTAGAATAAGGATGATTTCCTACATTGCCACATTATCATTTCTGAGAAATTTACTATCAGTGCATTGTCATCTGATATGCATTCATATTAAAATTCACCCAGGGGCACTTGGGTGGCTCAGTCAATTAAATGTCAGACTTTGGCTCAGGTCATGATCTCAGGGTTCGTGAGTTTGAGCCCCGTGTCAGGCTCTGTGCTGACAGCTTGGAGCCTGGAGCCTGCTTCAGATTCTGTGTCTCCCTCTCTCTCTCTGCCCATCCCCTGCTCACGCTCTGTCTCTCTATCTCAAAAATAATTAAACGTGAAAAAAAAATTAAAAATCAAAATTCACCCAGTTGTCCCTATGAAAAGCTTTCATTAGTTTTTTTTTTTTTTTAATGTAATCAGAGATCATGGATTGTATTTGGTGGTGGTTCTCTTCATTCTTGCTCCTTTGTTGTTTCTGCTGGCATTGGCTTTAAAAGTCTAGTTGTATTGTAGAATATCCAACATTCTAGATCTTTCTGATTGTTTCTCATGTTTAGATTCAGATTAAACTCACTTGGCAAGAGTTTGTGAATATCCTGGTACTAAATAGCTTTGTATCCAATGGTTTTAGGATCAATTGAAGATCCTTGCCTGAATCAATTATTACATTGTTGATTTTCTAATTTTACCATAGTTACTAGCTGACATCCTTCAGGGAAGAAAAGCTTTCCTTTAATTATTAACACTACAGATCCACAGAGTGTTCTTCAGTTCAAAGTGCTAGAATGCATCGGTGCCACTGTTGTTTCTGATGCTCAGTTGTATCACATTTAGCCAGTCCGTTTAAGCTAGGTCCTGTGTCTTTTTATTTTTTAAAATTTTTTAAATAAACAATGATATGTTATCCCAATTCAGAGTCTCTAAGTAAAATAATGCAGAATTACACATCCCTGTGTCTTTTTAAAACATGACCCCCTTCATTGCTTTCTGGCCCATCAAAATGTTCCAGACTCTCAAATGTACTTGGCCTGTTCCCCACGAATGAGCCATTTCTCTAAGGAGCCCTGGGTCCTTTTAGTAGGGAGGAGTATATAGAATCCAAAATCTGGTGTGCATATTGCTACTGAAGTATCACTTTGTCTGGGAGCATTCAGTGGATGAAGTTTCAAAATAGATTTTTTTAATCATAAGTTCACATGGCTACAAACGCAAAATCAAATCCAGTACCACGGAGTTCCTCATCTTCCCTCATTCCAAATCTGCAACTCCCCTGCATGAAAACTCCAGTGTCCAAAACCTTCAGTATACTCAGTCATTTTCTCTCTTCCACAGTACATACCAAATAGTTCCAGAATTACAACAGCGCTGCCGCCACTCACAACTTACCTGCCAAGTGAAGCTCGCTAAGGCCACACGGTCAGAGCGCTAACAGAGTCCTAAAGTTATTTGAAGGAACTACTTTCTGTGTGAAGTTATGTTATCAACTTACCGTACACTTAGGTTTATTTGTTTCTATTAATATTCACTTTTGGCTTATTTTTTGAATATGGATGATGTGTATGGCTCAAAAGTAAAAACTGTATGAAAATGTATATTCAGTCAAGTCTAGCTGCCATCCCTATTCCTTCCACTCCATTTCCACCTATCTCTATATCCCTATAACCATTTTCTTGAGTTTTACTCTTCCAGTGGTCCTTTTGCAAAAGTAAGCAATTGCTACCCGCCCCCCACACACACACAGATATGTGCATGTGCTTAACACATACACTCTTATTTTTCCTTTCTTACAAAGAGGAGGGTAATTAACCTCTACCTATTCAAGGGAGGAGTATCAAAGAATTTATGGACATATTTTCAAAGCACCACAGTTTGCCCTATGGTCACAAATTATTTACATTTCTCTCACATGCATAGTTCATTCACTCTCTCCCAAGAAGGCCCCTAACAGTCTCATCCCATTATAGCATCCACTCAGAGGCCAGAATCTCTTTTTATTTTTATTTTTTAATCTGGGGGGGGCGGGGGTGGGTGGGTGGGGAGGGCCAGAAGGAGAAGGAGAGAGAATCTTAAGCAGGCTCCACTCTCAGTGCAGAGCCCAATACAGGACTCCTTCTCACAAACATGAGACCATGACCTGAGCAGAAATCAAGAGCGGGACCTTAACCCACTGAGCCACCTAGGCACCCTGAGACCAGAATCCCTTCACTGAAATTAGATTCCGGTATGGATAAAGCTCCTCAGTTGTAAGTCCTTAAGTACAACTCCTTAGTTCTTCTTCGTCTGAAGACCTGTGACAGCCAACATACAGTGGCAGGCAGGCATAGGATAACCTCTCTCAACACAACCATCCCAAATGGGGTAAACAGGCACACAGTCCGTCTCAATTCTGAAATCTAGCTGAGCACAGGTTGACCATCCCCTCATGAGGACTCAGGCCTGCGAATACTTCTCCGTGGGTCTTGACACCATCCTCTGTACTCTTGGGTCTGACTTTGAGACCTCCTTCCTTTTACGTGAAAGGTGGTATATGTGTTCAGCTGGGGGGTTTCTCGGCCTGCTTACGGGGAGGCCTCTTTTCATCTCACACTCTCTCTGTCACTCAGTCAAAACCAGTGGTGTTTCTTGAATATAATTCTCTAATATCTTTGTGGGTCTTCTGTGAACCTTCCCAGATTTTACTTCCTTCATCTTCTCTTTCAATATTGGTATTTTCTCCTGGATCCTCTTCTGTTTTCACTCTGTACACTGCCCCTGGATGATCCCATTGACTCCAAGGATTCACTAGAATTCAGATGCTGATGACTCCCAAATCCTTATCTCTAAAGCACATCATACTCCTCAACTGCACAAATCAAACAGCGTTACTTGATGTTGAAGCTCAAACCCCAAGAGAGATCTTTGACACCTCTCTGTCTTTTACTTACCGCATGTATTTCTCAAATACACACCCTGGTGTCTGTCACCATAGTCTCCACTTCAGGGTAGACCCTTGCCATTTCTTGCCGGCATTGTTGAAGGCCTTCTCGGACTTGATTCTCTACCTTCAGCTTATCTCCATGCAGTGCATTCTCCACGCTGAAGCCGGAGAGCCTTTTCAAACTACGGACGTAGTTAACTGTTCTCTCACTTTCGAATCCGTTAATAACTTCCCAAAGCTTTTGAGATGAAATTGAAACTCCTTGTCGTGACCAGGAGGCCCTTCATGATCTGGACTATGTTTTAGTTCTCATATCTGGCTGCTACTTTCCTGTCACCCGGAGTACGCAGTGCTGTCTCAAGCCTCCTCACCAGTAACTGTGGTGTTCCCACTGACACAATGCCTTTCCTCTTCTCCTTAATATACCGCAAGGCTCGTTCAAGCTCAGGTATCACTTGATCGCTATCAAGTAAAACTCCCTCCTCCTCCCTGATCTCTTCCTTTTTACCTTGTGTCCTCTCAGAGCTGTTACCAATCTTTTACTTGTCTATTTTCTGCCATGAGACCTTGAGCCCCTTGAGTGTTCACTAAGGAGATCACCTGGGATGATGTTTGCCATAAAATTGTTTTATTACTAAGTTGATTGATGAATTCTTTAATATCTAGGTTCTTCAAGTCCATTTTTTATGTCGTCTATTCGTGGTACAATAATTGAAAACACATCTTCAGCTGGGACATTGACACAGATTCCTTTTTTCCCCAAATATGAAGTGGAGCTTGATTCTCCTAGAAAAGTTATCCCTTACCCTGGAAAGGAACACATTGAACGTGTTTTGGAAGAATATTCACATCAAGTCAAAGATCTGCAGAGAAGACTAAATGAAGTGAGTTACATTCTTTTCTTCTAGAACTTCGTGCCATTCGGGGATGACAGTGAGGCACATTGCCTTGGAACAGAACCTAAACTTCCTAGAAGAAACACTTAGCAATAGATTTATTAGTTAAAGTTATTAATTTGACCTATGCTTTCTATTTCAGTGTTAAAAATTGGGCACATAAAGTTTCCATACATATTCCTGGGTTTCATGGCTAATTTTAATGAAACTTGAATAGCTCAAAATGTTATAATTAATGGCATTTGTCTGTAATTATAATAATTGGTTCAGGCCTGCTGTCCTCCTATCATGATACCTGGTTTTTCTTTACAAAGCAGTTGTACGGATAGACCTTTACATGTAGGTATATACATAACAGCTAAATAGTATATAGAAGTTATTTGCTAAAAATTGTAAGTCGACCTTATGTGGAATGAGGTCAGCTTTAGCCTGATTCACAACTGTATACTGGTTTCCGGTAGTCTATAGTCTAAAAGTCAAACTTACCATTGTATCCTAAGCCTTTTGATGATATAACCCCTCTCTTGTGCATTTGAGCCTCATCTCCTACCTGTTCCCCAAATGTACCCTCCGTTCCAGCAGTATGAAGCTACTTGCTCTTCCTTGGATGTAGCATGCTATTCTAGAGCTTCATACTTTGGTCCAGGCCGTTACCTCTTCTTTACCCTGTCCGCATGGCAAATTCTTATTATCCACCAAGAACTCAGTGCAAGCATTTCCTTCTTTGAATCCTTCCCCCTAGACAGCATTGGGTATATTCCCTGTCCAGCTGTTGCCCTATGTGCACATGTCTGTTGTAGTATTTAGTACACGTTACTGTGTTCATTAACACGTTGTTCCATCTCATCAGACTACATAAGCACATTTAAGGGAAAAGCTACAACTGTATTAAGTGCTGAAAATTATATACTATTGTATTACGTACAGGGGTACAAAGATGATTAAGGTAGGACTCATGGGGTTCATAGACTTGAAGAGGAGCTGGTATATAAACAAATAGTAATGATACTTATGATAAATACACTGATAAAAAGAGCGGGTGGGTGGGTGGGTTGGTTGGTTAGGTGGATGGAAGAAGCACAGAGATACCAATGAAGTAAACAGTGTCTTAATTTATTTTCCATATCCATCCTCTGGCAGAGTATCTTGACACTTGATTGGCTCCCAGTAAATGTGTGTTAAATCACTAAATGAACAACAGGGCTATTTGGATACTTGTAATATTTAGCGTGAACCTCCTGTGTAACAGATGTGCTGGGTATATAAAGATGGAAAAGACATCATCCTTTCTATGTACACATTTATAGTCTGTGGCTGAGATATTTAAATAGAAAATGATAGCAACAGTGAGATCTGTGCTATAGTAGGGTAAGCAACCATGCTTTCCATTCCTTTTCTTACTTTTCAGCAACATTTGACATAGGTGATTATCCTCTTCCTCTTGAAGCACTCTTTTCTGCTGGGTCTGAGAAGAAACACACTCTCCTGATTTTCCTTGAGCTTACTCATTTTGTTTCTTGTTCCAGCAAAAATACCATCCAAAATAGTCATAGTGATTCCCATGGCATCTATTGCCATTTATATGCCAATGATTGTTCAACTTACATTTCTAGTACAGACCTCTTATCTTAGCTCTGGCACCAGTTCGTGTATCCACATACCTACTTGACATTTCTACATGAGATGTTTCTGAGGCTCTATGAACTCAACGTTTCTAGCTGTATACGTGATCTCGCCCCCAAACCTACTCTTGTCCCAGTGTTCCTTCTAACTATATGTGGGGCCACCCTTGCATAGTAGCACGAGGCAAAAACCTCACTTATTCTTGATACCTCTTCCCTGGCATCACTTTATCACCATGTCCGTCCGGCATATCTCATATACATTTCTCAAACCTGTTTCCATTTGCACTGTTGCCATCCAAAGTTCAGACTATACTGTAGTTATTCACCTGGACTATAAGAGGAAAAGCTAAAGGACCTTAACCCTATATTGACTATATAAACATTGCCGACTGCAGAATCCACTAGGATCCTATTACATTTCCTTTCCTGTGTAGTGTTTTTTCTGGTGGTTCTTTAACAAAAAAATTTTTTTAACGTTTATTTATTCTTGAGAGACAGAGAGACACAGAGCGTGTGCAGGGGAGGGGTAGAGAGAGGGGGAGACACAGGATCTGAAGTAGGCCCCAGGCTCTGAGCTGTCAGCACAGAGCCCGACACGGGGCTCGAACTCACAAGCTGCAAGATTATGACCCGAGCCGAAGTCAGTCGCCCAAACAACTGAGCCACCCAGGCACCCCTCTGGTGGTTCTTAATTGCCTGTCTTTTTCTTTGTGCCGTTTTCCTTTATCATATCGTCATTTTTTTTTTTTTTCTTAAAGAACCATCATGTAGGTTTTCTCTCAAATTCCCCTTTGACCCAGGGCTCTTCAGGAGTCTTCTGACCTGTTTTCCAGTCTATGTGAGTTTCTCCTCAGGTCTGCATATAACGAACTGTTTTCTTCTTATCACTGCTTTCCTGAATGGATCCATGATTTCCAGGGCTCACCTTTTTCTGGCTTCCTTTTTCTTGATCTACTTCTTCATTTAGTCAAAGCACATCTTCAGAAATTTGAGAAAGGGTATATGGGACATACATTTTATGGATTTTTGCATTCTGAGGATGACTTTAGTTTGGTAAGTTAGCAGTCATTTTCTCTCAATCCTTTGAAAATATTGTGTCCTTGAATTTTGTATTGCTACTGAGAAGTAGATGTCAGATACTTGCTCCTTTGTAGATGATATGTTTTTGGTTAACTGAGGTTTGTCTTTGGAGGCTTTAGGCTCTTCTGTCTCTGAAATTCTACCATAATGTGCACAGCTGTGGGTTTTAGTTTTTTCATTCACTGTGCTGGGGATTCAGTGGATCATTTTGGTCTGCAGATATGTACTTTTCAGCTTTGAAGAATTCAGTTGTTTTTTTCTTTGATAGTTTCTTTCCCTCTGTTTTCTCAGTTCTCTCTTTTGCAGCTCCTTCTAGTCAATTAGTGTCTCCTAGGTTGACCCTCTAAGTCTCTTACCTTTTCTTTCAAAAGTTTTACCTACTTTTCCTACTTTGGGGGGACATTTCTTGACTTCCAGCATTCCTATTGCAGCTTTTTTAGCGTGTAAGTATATTTTTAATTTCCAAGAACTCTTTCTTCTGCCCTGATCACTTTGGCATAGTATTTCGTTCTTTATAGCTGTAATGTCCCTCAAATTTCTCTGCAAATGTAAGTTTTAAAAAGTGTTCTTCCATTGCTTCATAACTTTGATTCTTTGGGTCCTTTTGTGTGTGTGTGTGTGTGTGTGTGTGTGTGTGTGTGTGTTTCTTTGTTTAATCTTGGTCTCTGTTTTTTTATTTTATAATCTTTCTTCAGGAGTTCAGTGGTATTTGTTTGTTGGTTTGTTTGCTTTTGTTCATACTCAAAGATGAGCAGTAAAAAAGCTGATGGCAAGCTCTCTATCACTGGCAGAAATCAATGGCTTGGCTTTGGGATGATTAGCTGTCATCAGTTATTATGCTGGAAGATGCCTCAGTGCCTGATTTTAGAGATCTGAATGAATTTCTTTGTAGTAGAACACTTTGCATTTTGGGTACTGGTTGTCTGCTGTCAAGTTTTTAAGTGGGTTGGGGGTGGGGATTGACTTTCTTTTTAATTTTTTAGATCAACTTTTCTGTTTACAGAATTTTAACCAATTTCTTGTTTTCAAGAACAAAATTTCGTTCTATCTCTATCTTGAGCTGGAGGTCTGATTTGTTTTAGAAATAGTGTTTTGGTTAAGTAAAGAAGTGATTCTGAAAGGGGCCAAGTTTTGAGTCTAGTTAAGATAGTTCAGTAACCTAGGTGAGGTATGATTAATTAGACCCTGAACTATGGTGAAAGGAGAAGGAAGTACGCATAAAAGTAAATTAATAATACATGGATTTTTTAGAGATTATTAGCTGTAAGGAAATATGTTCCTCTGGTGAAGACTGATTTGTGTGGCTTTTTTTTTTTTTTTCAGAGCAATGAATTGCATGAGAAACAAAAGTTTTACTTAAGGCAATCCGTCATTGATTTGCAAACAAAACTTCAAGAGATGCAAATGGAGAGAGATGCCATGGCTGACATCAGGTTGGGATTCGCTACCTAAAATTATTTTAAAGTTTGACTCTTTGTAGCATAAAACTACTTGTGTGAACATGAGTTTTGTCAATATTGTTTCTTCTCTTTCACCTACTTCCTAGACGAAGGGAGAGTCAGTCCCAGGAAGATTTAAGAAATCAGCTTCAAAATACAGTTCATGAACTTGAAGCTGCCAAATGCCTTAAGGAGGACATGCTGAGAGATAGCAACACACAAATAGAGCAGCTGAGAAAGATGATGCTGAGTCACGAGGGAGTGCTTCAAGATATCAGATCAGTCCTAGTTGACTTTGAAGAAGCCTCAGGCAAGAAGATATATGAACACGACAGCGTGTCTACTCTCCACTTCCGCAACATGGGCTCAGCTATTAGCAAAATCCTAAGAGAATTAGACACAGAGATATCTTATCTTAAAGGGAGGATATTTCCAGTAAGTGGTGAGAACACTATTCAATTTTATATTAAAATCCATTAAGAGAATAGTATTAGGTGTATAATTTTCTGAGTTCTTAAAAGTAAGGCAAGTTCTCATTTTTGTTCTCTAAAATAAGTTATTTACAATGATCTCTCAATAAATTAAGGGAACTAGCTCGATTTGCCTGTGTGGCTTCGTGAGAGTATAACCAAAGTAAACGCTCTAATGAAATACAGTGATAGAATGTATTCAGTTTCAGTATTACTTTTATTTGCTTCTTTCCAAAGAGTTCCTTTAGTTGGAAGCTCTCCAACTTTTCCAAAATGTAGATTTACCAGTCCCTAAATCATTGTCTCTTTTTTATAACTAGGTAGAGGAGCAGCTTGAAGCACTGAAGTCTGAATCACAGAACAAAATAGAACTGCTTCTTCAACAACATCAAGATAGGTGGGTTTCTGACAGAAGTATAGATAGTCATAGTGAAGAAACCATAGGTTTACAGTCCCTCATCAGAAATTCCAAAATCTAAAATGTTCTGAAACAAAGCAGTTTTCTTCATAGGTTTGTGGTAAATTCATGTGAAAAGAAAAATTATTCTGATACTTATTAAGAGGGTTAAGGAAGACTTTATTCAAAGCTATTGTAGTAGGAGTTTTGCATTAGGGGAGAGAGTTGAGCCTTAGCTCTCTCACCTCAACCAAGAAAGCGGAGATTTACAGCCAAGGAGCAGGTGAAAGGGGCAGTGGATGGAAAATCACTAAGAGGACACATCAAGGACAGGGGGATTTTTACTAAGCCTGAGCAGGCCAAGGGCAGGGGTGAAGGGTGCCAAAGTCAAGACCTAGAAGAGGCCTCGGAGGAACCTGACTTAGGTTTGGTCAAAGAGAGAGCCTTTGTCATTCATTTGTTGGCAAAACCTGACCTGAGCCTAATGCATAGCTTTATGATGTAAAGCCTTTATGATTTAGTGTGAATATTTAAAAACCTGTTTTTGTATTTCTAATATTTTGGCATAAAGGACACTTCCCTAGGTGTGTCATATAATATTTAGTACTTGGAATTTATTACCACTGTAAAATTTTTTAAAAATCTGACTTCCAAAACCTAAAATGAGTAGCATATTCAAAGTCAAAACAAAATACTGAATTTGAGAGTGTTGAAAATCATTAGTTTTTTTTTTCAATATATGAAATTTATTGTCAAATTGGTTTCCATACAACACCCAGTGCTCATCCCAAAGAAAATCATTAGTTTTTAGAATAAGTAATAGTCAAACAAAATGTTTTGTATCAAATAACAAACACCACATTCTTCTTATAGGATTGAGCAGTTAATAAGTGAACATGAAATTGAAATAACAGGACTTACCGAGAAAGCTAGCAGTGCTCGAAGCCAAGCCAATAGCATCCAGAGTCAACTGGAAATCATTCAGTATGTGTGTCCTGGTGGTTTGAAATTGGTAGCCATTTATCTTCATTTTAGAGATACTATTTCATTTATGTTGTGTCCTAAAATCTTTTAAACTTTGCTTACAGATTCCATAAGAAAGTAAAACTTTTCTAACATTTAAATGAATTGAGAAGATTACTTAAATGATAATGTCGTATGACCATCTAAGCAGTGTTATTTGTGGGGCGCCTGGGTGGCTCAATTGTTGAGCATCCAATTTCGGCTCAGGTCATGATCTCGCGGTTCGTGGGTTCGAGCCCCGCGTCAGGCTCTGTGCTGACAGCTCAGAGCCTGGAGCCTGCTTTGGATTCTGTGTCTGTCTGTCTGTCTCTCTCCCCCTCCACACTCACACTTTGTCTTTCTCTCTCTCTCTGTCAAAAATAAATATTAAAAAAAATTGTCTAAAAAAAAGGAATATTATTGCAAGTATTTAGGACTCTTGGAATTGGATGTTTTAAATATTGTTCATATCTCAACTGATAAGACCAATCAAACACACTCACACTATGTGTGTATATATACTTACGTATATATTTATATGTATACATATAAATAACTTTATAATTTGAGGTTATGTATTAGAAGTTTTTCTAGGGACATTGTTAATCACATATAAAAATAGAGAGAAAATAGTATGCATGAACTCGTATATACACCATCTAGCTTCAACACTTACCAACATTGTTGAGCTGAAGCTTTTAGGAAGCAATTTTGGAAAATAAAAGACTTTGGGGGAGCCTGGGTGGCTCAGTTGGTTGAGCATCCAACTTCAGCTCGGTCATGATCTTACAGTTCGCCCTGCATCGGGCTCTGTGCTGACAGCTCAGAGCCTGGAGCCTTCTTCAGATTCTGTGTCTCTGTCTCTGTCCCTGCCCCGCTTGTACTCTCTGTTTCTCAAAAATGGATGAGTGAACATTAAAAACAAAAACAAAGAAACAAAAACAGACTTTTGGCCTAGCAATGCCATATAAAGGAACTAGTGGAAGTATCTAAATGCTAGAGTATTCTTAGATATCACACTTAGTCTCAGTTTGCTGTTTGCTTTTATTCTCCTTTTAAACCCTTCTTAGAGAACAAGCAAGAAACCAAAATTCAATGTATATGCGTCAACTCAGTGATCTGGAATCTACTGTTTCTCAGCTACGTTCTGAATTAAGGGAAGCCAAAAGGCTGTATGAAGACAAGGTGAGATCAGATTTTGCTGCTCTGTTACCACAGACTATTATACACAGATTTAATTACACATTTTTAAATAGTTTATTTGAAAATGAGGAATCAAAGTAATATCAAATTAAAAGCAGTTTTTAAGATGGAGTAGGGGGATGCCAAATATCTATATGTTAAATTGTAAACAAGTTTAATTTAACTTGTTTGCTCAAATTAATTCATTTCTGGAAAAAGAAAGTTTTGCACACTTACAAGTAAGTTTCTAGAAACGTAAGTTAAAAATAAGACCACTTAAATTATTTTTACAAGGCTTAGTTTTAACAAGTATTTTGGTACCAAGTGGTCCCCCCCTACTACTTTAGGGGCCTACCTCCTAGGTTTTACTTCAACTTTTAGTTATTAATCATCGTGTGGCTAGCAAACCAAATTAATAAGATTAGTCTAAATAAAAAATAATTAGGAAGATAAATCATCTTTCATCACACAATTCCTTTTAAAAGCAGATATTAATGAATATTTGATTTTCTGGGGGTTTTTTGTTCTCTCACTTTCCATAGCTAAAGACAAGGTATTCACTATCATTACCAACCATTTATCCAGAGCTTATGCTTGTGTTAATCTCAAGCATTTGTAAAGCAGTGTCAGAGACCCTAAAAAATAAGCAAAGAGCTACCATCCAGAGGAGCTCATGTTCTTTATTGCATGTGAGAAAGGCGACCAACTATACATGCCTGTTTGCCGGCAACAGTCCAGTCTGCACCTGCTATCCCAGTGTCCTGTTTTGTGAATACCACCTTTCATCTCCAAATTGTCCCAGTTTCGCCAAAAAGTCATCCTACCTCGTAAGAGATCCTCCAGTTCTAACCGTTGCTTTTAGCTGATTTCTCACACCTTAGGTGATGGGGAAGAAATAGAATATAAGGAAGCTGCCAGATTTCCCCTAAAATATAGCCCAATTCTATGGGGTAACAGTACCAGAAAAACACTTCACATGGGAAGAAACAGTTGAATATTGCAGCACTAATTCTTTTTTTTTTTAAATATATGAAATTTATTGTCAGATTGGTTTCCATACAATACCCAGTGCTCATCCCAAAAGATGCCCTCTTCAATACCCATCGCCCACCCTCCCCACCCTCCCACCCCCCATCAGCCCTCAGTTTGTTCTCAGTTTTTAAGGGTCTCTTATGCTTTGGCTCTCTCCCACTCTAACCTCTCTCTCTTTTTTTTTTTTTCCCTTCCCCTCCCCCATGGGTTCCTGTTAAGTTTCTCAGGATCCACATAAGAGTGAAAACATATGGTATCTGTCTTTCTCTGTATGGCTTATTTCACTTAGCATCACACTCTCCAGTTCCATCCACGTTGCTACAAAGGGCCACATTTCATTCTTTCTCATTGCCACGTAGTACTCCATTGTGTATATAAACCACAATTTCTTTATCCATTCATCAGTTGATGGACATTTAGGCTCTTTCCACAATTTGGCTATTGTTGAGAGTGCTGCTATAAACATTGGGGTACAAGTGCCCCTATGCATCAGCACTCCTGTATCCCTTGGGTAAATTCCTAGCAGGGCTACTGCTGGGTCATAGGGTATATCTATTTTTAATTTTTTGAGGAACCTCCACACTGTTTTCCAGAGCGGCGCAGCACTAATTCTTCCAGACATTTGCCCTCCTATGGGCAGCCCCTCATTTAATTACCGCTGTCACCCCTGTGCTGGCCACAGGAGGGGGCTGTTCCTCCTTGGTTCTCGAGTGGAGTGCAAGCACAGAATGTAATACCGTGACCTTCATTCCCTGTGGCACAGTCAAAATAAGAATGGAAAATTTAGACATGACTTCGCTAAATTCTAAAACAATACAGAGTAACATGATACTATATAATCTTAGTTATGAGATTTAGATGCTCTTATAGCCTTGGCTTTTAAACAATTGTTGATCACTACCCACAGTAAGAAATAGCTTACCTTATGATCTATCTACTACACACATACTAACTGAAGCAACTTTCACTGAACAGTATTTACCCCGGTTACATGTGATGCTGGCTCTTCTCTGTTCTCTTCAGATGCTGATATTTTTACTCACTAAGTTGATACCATGATTCACTGGCCCCCTTGCAGTTTGAATAACACTGCCTTACTAGACTGCATGCTTAACTCTTAGCCAAAATCCCTGTGTCAAGGTCATTTCAACCACTGCCACTTAAGAGTAGCCTTCAGGAATCTTGGACTGCTTAGAGGCTAAACCAACAAACAGAAGCCTAGAGAGAAATGTTTGTTTTTTTCTGCTGCTCTGAGCCCTGCTTTTTGTGTTCTAGTTTCTTTTCTCAAAGTGAGCTTTTCCCCTGAAGATTGATAGCAGGAATGTCCACCCCTTTCTGGGCAAACCAAGCCTGCATGAAAGGTCTTGATGTCGCCTTGCAGGATGGGCCTGCTTTCAGCACAGCATGGGGCAGAAAGAGGCTCTAGTACTTGGTCTGGTGGAGGCAGGCACATTGGCAGAAGTGAGCCCGGAAAGTCCCAGCAGTGAGAGACTAGATGGGAGAGCTGTTGTGTTATAGCCCAATCCACTGACTGATACTCAGCACTACTCAACCCATTTTGAACAGATTGAATATTCATTGTTTATTGACAAACTCTTTGAAAAGCTGTGAAGTACTAAGCAAAACTCAACTTACTTGTGTCTCCTTACATAATTTGAAAGTGCTATATGTAGCTTTCCATTGTAACGGAAAAATGTTGCTTGGAAAAATTACCCCTCCATAAGCTATCACCCATTGTTTGCTAATTCACGTACAGTCTGTATACAGCACCATACTTATCAACTCTAAATTTCAGCATGGTGAGAAATTTAGTTACATATAAGGAATACAAAATAGTTTATGAATTTTTATAAATATTTATCTCTTTGGCATCGTAGAAGCATAAGCATCCTGATGAATGACTGTAGACTTTTTCATATGAATGCTTTGAGGCCATATAGATATACAATGATACATATAGTAGAAGGTTAGAATAGTTATCTTATTTTGCCCTAATGTAAACAGTGGAGTGCTAATAATGTTGTTAGCCTTAAGCAGTCAACATTGAATAGAAAGAAGGGTGTATGTATTAGCTTAGCTACTTTTAATCCAGATCACTGAGATTCATAACATGTTGAACCTGTGGAGTTGGTACCTAGATGGTGGTTAACTGGGCTCTCTTAATAGTAACTCCCTTTAGTCAGGGAACACTGACAGGATTATCTGTCATCTTACTATAGAGTTGAATATACTTTGGCCTGAAATGTCATCAGTACATGGTGCAACTGAGCAGGAGAGATCAAGCTAATTAACAGAAGGATTTCATTTTGGGGGCCCTGAAAAATTCTATTGTTATGAAATGTTTTTGTTGTAATGAATTGAATACAAAATCTAAAAACCACAAATTTTTCTGTTTAATTTTTTTCATTGTCATGTACCTTGACTCTACATTGCTAAAGCCTTTGAGAACTTTAAAATCTATTTTCTACTGCTCGTGTGAACATTTTAGTATACACTATCCAAATAACAATAAGGTAAAAAAGCCAAAGAGAATAATACATAAAAACTATGATTAAAAGTGAGATTTGTGTGAAAAGAAACATGAGTGTGCTGATACCACGCATCAACATATTTTATGAGAGACAGTATTAGTGTTTTCTCCTGAGGTCAGATTCCTTCAGAAAAAAAAATCTTTATTATTTAAAAAAAAATGATGATGTGATAGGTCTGAACCAAACTTTTCTAACTAAAAAGCATAAATTGAGAGAAGACTCGCTAGGGCCGTGTGTCTCTTCAGAATAACAGAAGTATTTTCATATTGATGAAAATAGAAACTGTATTTCAAAGAAAATTGTAGATGTAGTTTTTATAGCTTGCATAAGTGTTCTACTGTAATGCTTTTTTTCTATTCTTCTCTTTCCATTTTAGGAGAGCCTCCAGAATCCCCCTTTACGAATTTGGACCAGTAGAAGCTGTCACTATTGGCTCTGTAGATTTGGCTTTACTCTTAACTTTCGCTTTTTGACAACAAAAATATCTCATGATCTTGACTCTAAGTTTATTTTTTCCTACTCTGAAAGCATTTGGGGCTGAATTTCGTACTCAAAAAGTAAAGATTTAGTAGCACTGGCTGGAGCTCTGTACCGTGCAGGAAGATTCTGTGCAAACATCTTTGCATAGTTCTGCCCATGCACCTCCGTGCTGACCTGCAGCGTCCCTCATTACCCAACATCTGTGCCGTCTTTGAGCACAGAACACAAAAGATACAATTTGGTGTGATTGGTAACATCTCTAAAATTACTGTAAAGATTCGAGTGAGATCCAAGTATTTGTCCAGTGATCTAAAACAAAAAGTAGATTCATAGATGGTGAAAGGGAAAACCAGTGCTGCTATGGAAAAAGAAAAGAAAAAGAAAAAACCTTTGATATATCTCAGATGTCAGTAAATATTTATTCTGGACATTTCAAAAGGCTTTGAGGTGTTTTGTACAGCTGTTTGTATCAGCTCAGCTGCTACGTCAGTGGTTTTCCCTTTCACTCTCCATTTATCTTTGTGATTGATTAACTAACAAATATTTTTATTCTAAAAAGTGAAAGGTAAAAGCAGAGCTATAGCAGCTGAGTCAGTACTGACAAGTACAAAACCAATGTTCCTGCAGGGGTCTGGAGGAACTTCTGATGCTCAGTAGACTTAGACGAAAGAGAAGACTTGGCTCTTTTCTTTTTCTTTGTTCCTTTCTTCCTTTTCTATTTAAAAATGTGGCCTCATAGATTTTCACCATCTAGTTTGATGTTATCAAGTGGTCATCCAGAACTTTTTTTTTTTAATGACAACAGACAAAATAGCAAGTCTTAATTTAAGCTTTTAAAGCACATCTACAAATACTTTGCTCAAAGAGAAAATAGCTTTATGCCAAACTCAGACTAGAAAATGTTTGTTTTAGTCATATGAGCAACTCTTCAAGTTGAAACTGTTCAAGTTGAAACTGTTCTTATTAAATGTATAGCTCAAAATATGGTTTCTTTGACCATACTTTGTTTCCAAAGACAGGTGGAAATTATAGAATTTCAGCTCTATTAATACTGTTCTTCTCATGCAAGAAAAAAAAAAAACGTTTGAAAGATCTTCTAGATTACTTTTTTCAAATTATAGATGAAAAAAATTGAGACTCAGAGAGGTTATGTGACAGCACCTCTACCAGAACCTAAGGTGTTTGGCTCTTAGCCTGATCATGTTGCCTCTCTGATTATATTTGTCCACCCACATAAAAGTTTGCGGGCTTTTCCGTAAGTATTCCTAATGCCATTACTAAGTGTGTGCTGACTTAGTCTTTCCCAATAATAATAGAACTCAAGGGATCATATCAACTGACACTGTTCATCCATTTTCCTTAGGAAGCTACTCATGCCACAGAGGTGGAGTTGTTGTATGGCTTTTTTCCATATATGCCTCCAAAGGAGTGCCAGAGTGCAAGAATTTCCTTTATAGGATTAGTAGAACCTATTAACACATTTCTGCTGTAGCCTAATGTTTTATGTATATTTCATTCTTGTGAAATACTTGTTTATATCTAACATACAGTCAAATGTAAAGCCAGTTTTAAAATATATCCGAGGCAAATATTAAAATGTATATTCCAATCCTTGCGGGCTCTGATTCTCTCTGTAGGCAAATGTGAAACTGTTTGATGAGCCTATATAATCTACTTTTTTAAAGGTATATGATTCTGTATATACAGAAAGGTATATAAATTCTGTGTATTCATACTTAGCATTTATCAAAGAGGTAGTTGCATATATGTGTGTTCATATAAGCACTAAGTATGTGTTGAATTAATAAATGAAGATCTTAAATGAACCTGGTCCAGGTAAAAATAGAGACTCATCAAGAAAAAATTACTCTTGCTCATATATTCTCGAAGAAATTTTAATCACAGTTCATTATCCAAACCAATAAGTTTTATTCTTGACATAATAAATCTGGAAGCCTATTGAATAGATGCCTTAGAAGTAAGAAGGAATATGTAGCATTTATGCAGATACCAGGGATTTCTTTTTACTGGTTGTGGAAGTAGTATTTTAGTGATAACACTAAGTAGCAACATGGTCCCGTTATTTTAATATCTCAATACCTAAATTATGAATTTGTGTGGCTCAGCTAAAATCCAAACCTGGAGTCTCCATTGTCTGAGATCTTAACCTCAGCCTACCTTGCATATTCGATGCCTTTTATTATTGAAACTCTGATACTCTAAAACAAAATAACTCTTCTGCCTATAATGCATGTCATTTGTGTGGGCTGTATACAATGTTATTTATGCCACACCAAATTTCCTTAAGTACCAAATGACAGAACACATACTCAAAGGAGACAAACCTTGAATGGTGTGAAAAAGAGAGATTACAAACAGTGCCCATATCTAACAGCATCAAATATTTCATTTTGGCTAATTTCCCTCTTACAATTCTACATAGATCTTAAATTTAGAAAACTTTGCAAAACATATCATAGTAAGCTTTTATTTTTGCCCCCAAAATAATACCGTTTTCCAAAGACTGTATTTATTGTATATTCCCCACTAACATAGTCAGATTGATTTCTGCTTTCCTTCTAGATAGAAGAGCTCGAAAAGCAGTTAGTCCTTGCCAACTCTGAGCTAACTGAGGCACGGACAGAACGTGATCAGTTCAGTCAGGAATCAGGAAATTTGGACGATCAGCTTCAAAAGCTGTTGGTAAGACTATGCTCTAAATATGAATGAGATTAATTCTAGGAAGTTTCTCACCAAAATGTTTCATAAAACTGGTTTTATTTATAAAATTACAAATTTTACAAAACATTTGCGCATACATACACAACAGAATATCTTGACATTATTCAAGTTTTGAATATAAATGTTCTAAACTTTACCTATTTTGTTTTCCTTAAGCAGAACTGTTAAAGCTTATAAATTAGGTGAAGCTAGTCTTCAGTTGACCCATCTTTCAATTAGATAAATGTGTTCTACTAAACCGAGGTAGTATGGAGTGTTTGTTTTCAAGCCAAATAACATTCAAAACACAGACATGTGTGTACAGAACATTTGAATGGAAGTTGAGGTTAAAAAAAATTATTTTAAAGAAAGGAAATAGGATCCCAATAGTAGTGAAGCAACCTGTGCCCTCTGTCAGAGGTACTGTAGGGTAAGAAATTTAGGAAAGGAGCTGTTTGGTATTCCTATATGTGATATTGGCAGTACAGTAGAATACACTTCTCACTCCCAGACCCCTCTGTAGGGTATAGTGCCCTCTGCTGGTGGAGCCATCCTTCATAGGCTGACACAGGGTTTGAGGAGCAAAACGTTAAAGGTAGAGCCGGCAGCTGTGTGTGACCAGCTCCAAACCTTGGGATAGTCCTTCACATCTTTCCCTCCTATTGCGTGTGTCCCCAAGTCCTCAGATCTAATTTGAAAATCTTTCAGATTGTTTGAAAGACCTTGAAAACCCTCCCCTCCTTTTCATTCTTACCACCACTACCCCTTGGTTCAAGCCCCTCATTTAACCTGGAGCAGGGCAACGTCTCCTTACTAGGGTTCCTACCTCCAGTTTTCCCCCTCTTCGGTCTGGCCTGTAAAGTGCTGCCATACTCATCTTCCAAAATATCACTCTGATTATGTCATTATGACTCCAAAATTATTTTCCCCATAAAAGTCAGACTCTATCTATACCTTTCAAAACTGTTGATAATCTGGCCACAGCTTACCTTTCTGATCCTTTCTCTCTACATGCCCCCAGTACTCCAATCAAATCACACATCCACCTTTCCAGTCCCTTCTTCCTGATCTCTGCATTTCCAAGCTGGTCATAAGGTCCGACTCAAATGCCTTCTTGAAGAATTTTGATCTCCTCAGTGATTTCTTTCTGTTTTTGCTTAGCTGGGTCTCTCTTTTTAAATTATTTATTTTAGAGAGAGAGAGTGAGCGGGGGGGGGGGAGGAACAGAGAGAGGGGGTCAGAGGATCAGAGAGAGAGGGGCTCTGACAGCACAGAGCCCAAAATGGGGCTTGAACTCATGAACCAGGAGATCATGACCTGAGCTGAAGTCGGATGCTTAACTGAGCCACCAGGTGCCCTGCTTAGCTGTGTCTCTTTAATGACAAACCACTTCCAGTTTTTTGTGTCTGTGTCTTACTTTTTCCTTTGTCTTTGTTTCTCCCATTATATTGAGTGTTCGCTGTCAGTAAACACTATGTATTTTTTTTTAGCTGTGGAAGAGGAACAGAATTCTGTTCATAGCCAACTGCTACTCCCCTCTCAGTACCAAACACTGTTCTGCCATTTCTGAAGCAGTTAACCAAAGACTGTTGCTATTCTTTCAAGCTTTTGAACATTTCTTTATTACAGGAGCACACTTGGTGTGAGGCATAATGCCTTTGCTAGAAAACCCAAACCTTAAAAACAGGACGACTTTAAAAATCTACTGTGTTCTCCTTTTAGTTTTATACTATTTGGGGACTAGTCCATTGAGATTTACTTGTGATGCTAGAAATTACAAGTAAGCGAACTGCTACCATGTTCTTCTAGGAAGTAGTTGTTCTTAAGCCATTAAAAAAAAATAAGATTCCACAACCAGAGGCTTCTCAAATCATATAAAAATTCCAAAGATGATATAAGGAAAATAAGAGTTTTTCTTGAATTATTTAATACAAATCGGGGGACACACCTCACTTCTTGTAGGCTGATCTGCATAAAAGAGAGAAGGAGCTGAGTCTGGAGAAGGAGCAGAATAAGCGGCTGTGGGACCGGGACACGGGCAACAGCATCACCATTGACCACCTGCGGCGGGAGCTGGATGATAGGAACATGGAGTTGCAGCGCCTGGAAGCCCTCCTCAAGGCCATGAAGAGCGAGTGTCAGGGCCAGATGGAGCGGCAGGTCAGGCACAGCCCGGGATGGCTTCCCCAGGCTCTTCTCAGGGAAAAATGTGTGTTGGTAGAGCCTTAAAAAAAAAAAAAAAAGTATGGGCCTAGGAACAGCTCTGAAATAGAGCTATGGATTCTTTGAGCAAGTCATAAAAACCTGTTGCTTATTTCTATATTTTTGACCACTGATTAAATTAAAATGTTAAGCTTTATCTCCTTTTTGTTCATTGTTGACTAATGAAATTCCCATCCAGTTGCCTTTTTTTTTTTAATTTTTTTTAATGTTTATTTATTTTTGAGACAGAGAGAGACAGAGCATGAATGGGGGAGGGGCAGAGAGAGAGGGAGACACAGAATTGGAAGCAGGCTCCAGGCTCCGAGCCATCAGCCCAGAGCCTGACGCGGGGCTCAAACTCACGGACCGTGAGATCGTGACCTGAGCTGAAGTCGGACGCTCAACCAACTGAGCCACCCAGGCGCCCCCAGTTGCCTTTTTATTTTCACGTACACATTGGCAACCTAGTAGTTGCTTATTTCAGAAAAGCATCAAACCATAGGGACATCTAAGGAGCAGCAGGGTTGAAGGTTTCCATCATGTTTTCTGGTTTTGGTTTTCCCCCAAACTGATTGGTGCGCGAGATGTATCAAGACTGATAGATGCACAAGATGGTTGCACTGCATTTCAGTGCAGCAGTAACAAAACGTTGACTGCTTTATTAACAGCACCATACCTTTGGTACCGAAGGGACATGGTTCCAGGGCCACTTATTGCCACAGAGACATAAAAAGCATCCCACAAAAGACTAAGTTCCCCCAAATGTGAAAGCAAACCAAAGAGACCAGTCTTGGCTTAAAATCCAGGCAAAGCCATTTTCCTACTCTTTGGCCCAAGCTGGGCAAGAAGAAAGGTGACAGGAGACACTGGGAGTTAGATTCTTAACTCTTTTCCAAACAAGACCTGAGAAGGTAAGTGCATGTTGCATACAGGCCGTTACTCACTTTTCCCTCAGGGGTAGAATTAAGGGGCACATTGGAGGGAAATCGTGAGGAAGGGCAGTTATCATCCTACCATGCTTCCCCCTATCGCCAGTGTTATCCTAAGTTAAATTGTTACAGAAAACATCCTCAGAGGAAACTTCCCAAGCTCCCACACTAGAAAGCCATTCTGGAGGAGCACTGTTACCTAATGAAGTTCTCTCCACCTTGGTCTCATTAACTGTATTTGGTCTGTGGCCTGTACAGAGTTCTGGCAGCAAAACGATTTGAGTTAGTCTAAGTAGATATTATCTGAGTCATGATTTCATGTTTGTGAGCTACCTTGTTACATCTCTTGAGGGTGCCTCTACCTATCTGCCCAAATCCATGAAATTTTCTTTAACAATCAGATGGCGGCAATTCAGGGAAAGAACGAAAGTCTAGAAAAAGTGTCCTCCCTGACTGCTCAGCTTGAATCCACCAAAGAGATGCTCCGAAAAGTGGTCGAAGAGTTGACCACCAAGAAAATGACCCTGGAGAGCTCAGAGAGGACCGTTTCGGACCTGACAGCTTCCCTCCAGGAAAAAGAGAGAGCCATCGAGGCTACCAATTCAGAGATCACAAAGCTGCGCTCCCGGGTGGACTTGAAATTGCAGGAGCTGCAGCACCTGAAGACGGAGGGAGATCACCTCAGAAACGTGCAGACGGAGTGTGAGGCCCTCAGGCTCCAGATGGCAGAGAAGGACAAGGTGATCGAGATTTTGCGACAGCAGATCGAAAACATGACACAGCTGGTTGGCCAGCATGGACGAACAGCTGGTGCCATGCAAGTGGAAAAGGCTCAGCTCGAAAAGGAGATCAATGATAGGAGACTGGAGCTACAGGAATTCAAGGTCTGTAGAGATTTTTTTGTGGCTTAGCTTCTGAAATAGCTTTCCCCTCATTAAGGAAGTTTGACTCAAGTCACTGAGGAGGGGCTCTGTGAAGAGGGCCTGTGAACCCTCTGAGCTTGTTTGAAACTAATTGTGTCTGAGTGCATCTGTGTGTTTTTGTGAGAAAGGATCCATACTTTTATTAGATTCCAGAAGGAGTGGGTGGCCCCAAACTGGTTCAGGACTACTGATACGAAAGAGAAAAAAACCCAGAAAATCCAGGTTCCTCATGAAGCCATTTCTGATCCCACAGTTTGAAGTATTTTCTCCCTCTTCAGACAGACCCATCTTTGAATCCCATCTCTCACCACTCAATGACTATAAAACACTGCATTGTTCACTAAATCTTGGCCTCCATATCTGTAAAAAAAAAAAAAGAACAGCTAACATATTTTGTAATATGAGTTTCAGTTGTGCAATATAGTGATTCAGCACTTCCATACATCACCCGATGCTCATCACACCAAGTGCCCTCCTTAATCCCCATCACCCGTTTAACCATCCCCCTCATCCACCTCCCCTCTGGTAACCATCAGTTTGTCCCCATACTTAAGAGTCTGTTCTTGCTTTGTCTTTCTCTCTCTCTCTCTCTTTTTCCCCCCTTTCTTTTGTCAGATTCCACATATGAGGGAAGTCAATATCTGTCTTTCTCTGACTGATTTATTTTGCTCAGTGTGTAATACTTTCTAGCTTCATCCATGTCATTGCAAAATGGCAAGATTTCATTCTTTTTATGTCTGAGTAATACTCCATTGTATGTATATTTCACATTTCTTTATACATTCACCAATCGATAGACACTTGGGCTGTTTCCATAACTTGGCTATTGTAGATCATGCTTCTGTAAACTTCGGGGCGCATGTATCCCTTTGAATTAGTATTTTTGTATTCTAAATTTTTTTTTTGTTTATTTTGAGATAGAGCATGCAAGTGGGGAAGGGGCAGAGAGAGAGAGAATCCTAAGCAGGCTCTGCGCTGTCAGCTCAGAGCCCAATGTGGGGCTCAAACTCACAAACCTTGAGATCATGACCTGGGTTGAAACCAAGACTTGGACGCTTAACTAACTGAGCCACCCAGGTGCCGCTAGTATTTTTGTATTCTTTGGGTAAATACACAGTAGGGCAATTGCTCTATGTAGGGTGGTTCTATTTTTTTTTAACTTTTTGAGAAACTTCTGTACTGTTTTCCACAGTGGCTGCACCAGTTTGCATTCCCACCAACAGTGCTTGGTGGCAGAAGTTGTGCATGTGCATTTTTAACCCACTTTACAAGACTGGGATTTCTTCAACAGGTGTTGGCAAGGATGTGGAAAAAAAGGAACCCTCGTGCACTGTTGGTGGGAATGCAAACTGGCGCAGCCACTGTGGAAAACAGTATAGAAATTCTTCAAAAAGTTAAAAGTAGAACTACCCTATGATCCAGAAATCTTACTACTGAGTATTTACCCAAAGAATACAAAAACACTCATTCAAAGGGATACATCCATCCCTGTATTTATGGCAGCATCATAAATATATAAATAATACATATTGATGAATGGATAAAGAAAATGTGATATATACATACAATGGAATATTACTCAGCCATAAAAAAGAACGAAATCTTGCCATTTGCAATGACACGGATGGAGCTAGAGAATATTATGCTAAACAAAATAAGTCAGAGAAAGACAAGTATTATATGCTTTCACCTATATGTAGAATTTAAGAAACAAAATGAGAAAGGGGGAAAAAAAGAGACATACAAAGCAAGAACAGACTCTTATGTAAGGAGAACAAACTGATGGTTACCAGAGGGGAGGTCAGTGGGTGATGGGTTAAATAGGTGGTGGGATTAAGGAGAGCACTTGTCATGATGAGCACTAGGTGTCATAGGCAAGTGTTGAATCACTATATTGTACACCTGAAACTAATACAATACTGTATGTTAACTAACTGAAATTAAAATTAAAAAAAAAAAAACTAAAAAAAAAGAAAGGGGTACCTGAGTGGCTCAGTCGGTTGAGCATCTGACTTCGACTCAGGTCATGATCACATGGTTTGTGAGTTTGAGCCCCAAATTGGGCTCTCTGCTGTCAGAGCAGACCCTGCTTTGGATCCTCTGTCCCCCACTCTGCCCCTCCTCCACACACGTGCACTCTCTCTCGCAAAAATAAACATTAAAAAAAAGAAAGAAAGACAAAGAAAAGAACAAACAAAATACCCCCAATAACTTTACTTGGTTACTAGAGGCTTAAATGAGAAAATAGGTATCAAGGACTTAGCCTAATTCCAGGTCTACAGAAGATGTTTAGTAAATGTTCCCTTCCCCCATCCCATTCTCCTTCAGAACCTTATCGCTCTTTATCTCTATCTGTCATAACCTGGTCACATTCTCTGTTGCACTGAGTGGGTTTAAACAGCAGTGTCCCCTCATCCCCATAACACAGCAGACTCTTCAAAGTAGGATACACATCTTTTTCATTTTTGTACCCCCTGCCCTGTATTTTTATGCATTGCACCCAGCAGGTACTCAAATATATGATTGGATGAATTATTGTAAAATTTGATATCCCAAGCTTTACATCACCTGTATCTCTGACTTGGTAAGTAAAAGGAGTCAAATCACATAAACCTTAGATGACTCAGTTTCCTCATTCTAAAAGTAGGGCCAATGATAGTTACTTAATCTTATGGAAATATACAGGCTCATTGCATAAAGAACTAGTCCTTAAGTTTTCTTGATTATAAAATTGTTTTGATTTCCTGGTGTTTAAGTTTTTACTTGATTATATCATGAGGATATTTTATGATGGTCAAATTCACCATGAAAGAGATTTATAAAGGCTTCTCAATGGCCAGTGTTTACAATGAAAACTTTAGATAGGTTTACAGACCTACTAGAGGAGAAAAGAAGATTGTTGTACCATTTGTTAAGGAAAAAAGAGACTCATACCCTATAATTGTTGAGTCTTATACCCTAAAAATTAAATTTAATCTTCACAAAAACCTAATGAGGTGGGCATGTTGTTATCGCATCTTAAAGATGTGGAAGCTGAGACAGAGAGACTCAATAACTTACCTGAGAGCAACACTACCTTGGGATTTGACCCTAGGCAGTCTATGAGTAAATATTATATAGGGCAGTGCTTCTCAGTCAGAACCAGAGTCACCTGGAGGGCTTGTTAAAACACAGACTGCTGAGCCCCACCCCAGGGTTTCTGATACAGTAGGTTTAGGATGAGGCCGGAGACTCGGTGTTTTTAAATACATTTCCAGAGAGCACACATCACCTTCTAATATCAGAGTGGCCCCAGAGCAGCGTGGATCTCTGTGACCGCAGTGGCTCATGAAGACTTCATAGAGAAGCGGGGACTTGAAATAGGCAAAGAGGGGGAATGAGATATTTCTAGGAAGGGGAAGTTCAGTGTGTGCTTCAGCCTAGAGATGGTGTGAGAGCCATTAAGGGTTTTGGATAGAGAGGAGGAGGTGACACGACAAAGGCCATGTTGGGGTAGATTAACGGGGCAAAGTTTGGACAGAGAATTCAAAGATAGATCGGAGAGGGTGGAAACTAGTTTTCAGTTCCCAAACGTGGAGCAGGAGCAGCTTCAGGGAAATTCCTCCAGTGAGAAGAGCTTCACACAGGCACAGAGGATGTAGGTAGAAACCTGAGCTTTACTGCCACAACCATTTCCCTCCACAGCCCAAGCAGCAGAAGGGAGGGGAAATCGAGCCCCAGAACATATGGTTTCTCTCACCTCTTCAGGCTGGGTCCTGCACACACTGACAGCACAGAACCAGGATGAGCTGCGGGCCCTCAAAGCCGGATCCTTTCTGAAAAGGCTAAGAAAGGACTGAAAGTCCATCAGCTGATTCCATGAGGTGGAACAGCATAGCATATGCCCAATACATGTGATGCCTCAGGCTGTTCCAGGGATTGTGCAGTGAGAGAGGCCTGTGCTCTCCACCAGTCCTTTCTGAAGCAGCTGGAAGCCTGTTACCTGTTTACATTGCAAACACAGCATTGGCCTCTACGTTGAAACTGCTACTGTACAAACTGCATTAGCTAATATTCTATTTCTGGACGACAGGTCTTACTTTGGGGGAACAATCTGGTGACCAAAAAGTAAGTTTGGGTTTTTTTTGAACGGTGTTAACTTGGAAGGATCTAAGCCTGCTCTGTCCACTAGAAATTACATGAGCCACATATAGAATTTTTAAATTTTTTAGTAGACACTTGAAAATAAACAGATGAAAGGACTTTTATTTAACCAATATATGTCAAATATGGTGATATTTTTATATTGCGATCAATGTAACAAATTATTGAGGTATTTTACATTGTCTTTTAATATGAAGTCCTTGAAATCCAGTGCGTTTTCCACTTGTAGCACATCTCCCCTTAGATTAGCTACATTTCAGGTGCTCAATGGTCACATGTGGGTATTGCAGACCTAGGTCCTGGTAAGGGGGTTTCATCCTAGGAAGGCTTACCAATACAGAGACCAGTTAAGAGGCAGTCGTAGGAATCCACATGAGAGGCGAGGATAATCCGCATTGCCTAGGGAAGGATTTGGAGAACAGTTGAGTATAAGGGGTTAGAAGAAAGGGACAGACGTAGCAGACTTTGAGATTTCAAACTTCAGTGCCTGACTCAGAGTAGGCGGTGCCCCTACAGAAGGATGGGGAAGAAGTCCAGAGAAAAAGCCTTCTGTAAGAAATAGGAGTGGTTTGGTCAGAGTTTGCAGAGGCATACCAAGCTGGGAACTTCTGACAGCTGGAAATGCAAAATCAGACTTTCCATATCGCTGTTACCTGTTTCACCCAAGGACCAGATCCAGCCACCACCTCACTCACTTGCTCTTGCAACTGCCTACTCATTGGTCTCCCTGCTTCCCCTACTACCTCCACCCCCCACTACTGTTTATGCTTCACACAGGAACCAGAATCCTGTTTTAAAGCGTTACATCACTCCCATGCTCAAAACTGTCCAACAGCTTCTTATCTCACTCAGAATGAACTCTCACATCCTTACACTGCCTCTAGGGTCAGTCTTACCCACGGCTCCCTCCCTGACTTCATCTCCAACTCCTTTTTTCCCCCATGCTCAGTCCACTCCAGTGTAGAGCAGGAGAAATCCTTCTCCTTCTGTCTTTCTGAATTCTCGGTTGAACCCCTGAAACCAAGGCAGATCAGCAAGAAAAGAACAAACAGAAGTTTATTAATACATATATCTCATATATACAAGGGAGAAGCCCAGGGAAATGAGTAACTCAGAGGTGGCTTGGAATTCAGTCTTAGGGGCACTTGGGTGGCTCAGTCAGTGAAGCATCCAACTCTTGATCTCAGTTTTTTTGTTTTTTTTTTTAATGTTTATTTTTGAGAGAGAGAGAGAGAGAGAGAGAGAGAGCACACAAATGAGGGAGGGGCAGAGAGAGAGAGAGAGGGAGACACAGAGTCTGAAGTAGGCTCTGGGCCCCAGGCTCCAGGCTGTCAGTTCAGGTTCCGACATAGGGCTCAAACCCACGAACCATGCGACCATGACCTGAGCTGAAGTTGGACCAACTGAGGCACCCAGGCACCCTTCAGCTCGGGTCTTGAGCTCATAGTCTTGAGACTATGTTAGGCTCTGCATTGGGTGTGAAGCCTACTTAAAACAAAAACAAAAACAAACAAAAAGATTTCAGGCTTAAATACTTAAATATCATCTTTAGCTAAAACAAAGAAGGAGGTGAGAGAGGCAAGTTTTGGGAAGGTGATCAGGAGAACTATGGAGAACAGGGATGAGGTTTGTTTTGCAGATTTAAACTGTGCCTTCCCCATTGATAAGATTCTCTTATAATTTAGAGTCATCCTTTCTTTTGTGGTTCACAGAGGGAGACACCCTTACAAATGGAGACTTCCTTTGTAAATAGAAATATCTCTTAAAGGGCAATTTCTCTGTTTTCAGACCTTCTCCCATGTCTGCTGTTTCTCAAAATAATTAGCTTGAAATAATCTTTATGCCAAAGAAACATGTTTGGGGTGGCAGATTCCAGTCTCCCCCCACCAGCCATTCTGATGGCTGTGCTGTTTCCTGAACACATTCCCTGTGCCTAGAGCTGTCCCCAAGCCTGTAACATGGGTTGCTCCTTCACCTCCCTCTTTGAGGTTTCTGCTCATCAGAGAGGGTCAGGGTCCCCAAGACTACCCCCAGGTTCAAACATTGGCTAGGAGGACTCCCGGGACTCAGCATAGAGTTGTGCCCATGGGTACAGTTTATTACAGTGAAAGAATAGAAGGTAAAATCAGCAAAGGGAAAAGGTACATGGGAGGAAAGTAGGCCCAGGCTTCCAAAACTCCTCTCTGGCAGAGTCCGTGCAGGATGTACTTGACTTCTCCAGCAATGAGCTGTGACAGCACACACGTCAAATACTGCCAAGGAAGCTCATTGCAGACTCAGTCCCCAGGGTTTTTATACTGGGGACTGGTCACACAGACACCCGTTGCCTGGCAAGTATTCCAGTCCTTCAGAAGGAAAGCGGGTACTCAGCATAAATAATTTTGTCTGCAGAAATGGTTTAGGCGCAGTGAGCTACTCTTACAGTTTGAGTGGGGGACACTCTCCTAAATCCAAGTCTCCAGATACCAGCCAGGGGCCAGCCTTATTGCAGGCTTTAATAAGAATAGCAGTTGGGCGCTTTTCTACCTGCCAACTTATCTCTTACGTGCAGAGCTCCTCCCCTGCATTCATTCTCTACCCCCTCACCTTCTTTTATTCTTTTTTTAAGTCACTTATTATTACACTATTAAATATTTGTTATCCTCTGCCTCCTCTGACTGGAATGTAAGCCCTGTGGGGACAAGGACATTGTTTGTTTTACTTCCTGTGTTTCAAGACTGGGACAGGGCAAGGCTAGTGAGGCTCCTAGGACACAGAACTCAGGGAGGCAAGTGAGGCCTCACCCCAGAACCTGCCCTGCTGCTCTGTCCCCAACATGTAAAATAGTTCCTGCCACAAAGTAGGTGCTCAGTACGTTTTTTTTGTTTTGTTTTGTTTTTTTTAATGGGGGGGGAAAAAAAAAGGAACATCTGAGTGGCTCAAACACCTGACTCAATCTCGGCTTAGGTAACAATCTCACACAGTTCAGTTCATGAGATTGAGCCCCAAGCGGGACTCTGTGCTGACAGAGAGGAGCCTGCTTGGGATTCTCTCTCTACCTCTGTCTCTGCCCCCACCCCAAGTGCACACGTGCACACTCTCTCTCGCTGTCTCAAAATAAATAAACTTAAAAAAAATAGGGATAAGAATAATGAAGGAGCTACAGCAAATGATACTGGAGATTGACACCTAAGGTTAAAAGGAAGGTAAAATATTCCTTTTGTTTTCCCATTTACTGTTGAGGTTTTATAATAAAATAGAAATTTAATATTGTAGGAAAGAGGGAAAAGATAGTAAACATAGATAAGATACTAATACAATGTCAATTATAAGTACATCTACATAATTTTTTTTCTTTGTATTTGTATTTGTCCCTATGTTTAGATTTTAAAAGATAAAAAAGATGCAAAGATACGGGAACTTGAGGCCCGAGTGAGTGACCTGGAGCTGGAAAAGGTGAAGCTGGTGAATGCAGGCTCTGAGCGGCTCCGTGCAGTGAAGGACATCAGGCAGGAGAGGGACCAGTTATTAAATGAGGTGAAGACCAGCAGGAACGAGTTGCACAGTCTTTCAGGTACGTTCCTTCGGTTCGCGGTCTACTGACCGCTCAGAGCGCTGCCCTTGAGGTCCAGCATGGACGCCAAGACTGCTGCAGGAGGGTGGCCACGCCTCCCACGTCACCAACAGGGATAATTATGCTGCCCAGAAGTCTTGACGCCTCTCCTAGCAGAGCTCCTGTATCTTGCACTCATTAACTGTTAACATTAGTCACCTCTCAGAGTCCAGGAAATTCTTCACTGCGTTTTCAAGAAAAGGGGGAAGGAAGTGGAAACCTTGAGTCCTTTGAGTCAAATAGCTTGATCAGAAGTTTCATAATGAAGCAACATATGTAACAGACTTGGCATAGATTTCTGGAAAGGAGAAATCTAAGATCTTAAATTTAAAACCAAAACACTCCTAGTTCACAATTAGTGTGATACAGGTATCATTTACTTCACACACACACACACACACACACACACACACACACACACGCAGAGTCCATGATTCCTGAGCATGTACTAGGCCAGATACTGAGATAGGCCTTAGAAACACAACAGGGGGGACCCCGGCTAGTTGGGAGCCAGACCTCTGTAGAACGGGTTAGTACAGCAGATGAGGATCAGTGTGCTGGGTACAGAAGGGAAGAGTCTCCTATAGGACTCAAACCTCCTCTGCTGAGTCTGAAGGAAGCACTGCGATTTGGCAGGTAAAAAAGAAGTAGAAGGGCAACCCAGGTGGAGAGAACATTATGGGCTAAAGCATGAGGCATGAAATAACAATATGACCTCAGAAGTAGTTGAGTATTTGAGGCACGAAGGCTAAGATATGAGGCAGAGTAGATAGGCAGAGCCAGACAGTGTGGAACCAGCAGAAGACATTAAGCAGGAGATTATTGCCATCTAACTTATATTTTGGAAGGACAGTGTCAGCAGGTAGAGAAAGGCCAGGGGCCAGCCAGCCCAAGAGGATCTTGCAATGGCCCCAGGAGCTATGAGAACTTGAACCAAGGCAGTGGCGGTGAGAATGAGAGGAAGGATTAGAGTATTTTGGCAGTTGAACAGCAGTACTTAGTGATTAGAGGGGTTATGTGTGGCCTTCAGGTTGTAGGTCTGTGTTACTGGGAGAACGATGGTACCAACCGTTGAGAGAGGGAAGCTGTTAGAGGGGCAGGCTTAAGGGCCAGAGGATGATACATAGCCAGCATGAGCTGGTTGGTGTGGGTGGTGCTAGGACATCCACGTAGAAATGTGTGGGGAGACAGATTTCAGCAAAGAGGTCTTGGCTCTGCCTGTTCCCTCTGTATATAAATCTAGCATATATAAATATATAAAAAGGTGTGTTTGTGTGTGTGTTCTTGTGTATAAATGATGAATGTGTGCCAGGTCTTTTAATAGTTACTAGAGATAAAAAGTCAGAGGGGTGCCTGGATGGCTCAGTCAGTTAAACATCCAACTCTTGATTTTGGCTCAGGCCGTGGTCTCACAGTTCTGAGACGGAGCTCGGCATCTGCACCAACAGTGTGGAGCCTGCTTGAGATTCTCTCTCTCCCTCTCTCTCTCTGCCCCTCCCCTGCTCGTGCTCCGATTTGCATACCCACATGCTCGCTCTCTCTCTCTCTCTCTCTCTCTCTGCATCTCTCAAAATAAACATTGAAAGAAAAAAGCTAGAACACAAAGCAACCTCAGGTTACTGATCACATCATGGAGATTCACCTGCCTACAAATGGTGGTGAGATCCTTTGTGGTGGGTACGACCATCCAAGAAAGTTTAAGATGCAATTGACGTGAGCCAATTACACTGGCTGGAAAAAGCCATGAATAGTAAGCGGGTAGAGAAGGAGGGAAATGTGTATGTACATCTAATTTCTATAACAAATGGTGATGGAGCTAGATGAAGTCTCTTCTGGCTCTAAAATTCTGTGATCATCAATCACAAATAAAACATACTTCATACAGTGGGGTAGAAAAAAGTAACCTTCTATAATTATCACACTGTACAGAGGACTATGAAGTCTTAAAAAGGAATTTTCGAAACAAAACTGAAGAGATGGAAGCTACTACAAATAAACTGAAAATGCAATTAAAATCTGCACAGTCTGAACTCGAACAAACAAGAAATACATTAAAGTCGATGGAAGGATCCGATGGTCATGGTATGCTCTATTAGATTTTATTCTTCTGTTTTTAATTCCATTGGTCTAGATTTATTATAACACAAACCTGGATGCATTGCCTGGCACCTTTCCCGGGTCCCGGTGCACAGTGACAGGCACCAACGATGGGTGTTAGCAGTCGTTCTACTCGGGGGTTTTGGGGGAAAATGCTGTGTGCTTAATTTAAGCCCTGAAGTATCTGAATCTTTCTTTTCCTGTGGCTGTTTTAGTAATCTCTAATAGATCTCAATGTCTATAAATGCCAATTACTTTTAAGGAAGTGTTGATAAAAATACACGTCACCAATAATTTTCATTCAACCCCTTATTTTTCACATGTTCATTACCAACATAAACTATAAATTTGTGGTTAATTGTCAGTTCCTGATTCCTTTTCTGCGATATAAACGGGATGAACCCTGGGAATTGAATGGCTGGCATGAGTGGTCCCTTTCACCCCTTGGACCTGTTCCCTTTGTCCCTTGCTGCCTGTATTAATTCTGAGAGAGAAGGTTATCTCCTGTTTTATATCATTATTATTAGTGTTGGTATGGCTATATTAGCTGACTGTAAGAATAAGTAAGTCCCATATTTTTTATCTCTCAACATTTTTTAGTGTCAAAGATTTATTTTTGTGCCTGCTTCAGCAGCACATACATTAAAACTAGAATGATACAGAGAAGATGATCATAATCCCTGTCCAGAGACCGAATGCATGTTCTCGAAGTGTTCTGTATTTTGTGTAGTCCTTAAAGGTTCATCTCTTTCTTGCTTGGTGTTAACCAGCAAGCAAATGGTGGGGTTTGGAGAAGTCGCTCAGGAGGCCCATTTGGGGGTCCATTCCCTTCCCCCACCACCAGAGAGAGCCCTCTCTTCAGTGCCCTGCTGGCATCTCCACAACAGCCCCAGTCATATTACAATGATTCAATTCACTCAGTAATCCTGTTTTTGCATTCAAATGTTAATTTTTATTGATTAAATTATCTTAAAAGAGATTTAAGAAAACAAGCTTGAAGGCCAACCTTGATCCACTTAATCAGACCAGAGTTCTTCAGAGTGCTTGAATTAGGTGAGTGGTGAGCAAATGATGTCAGACTGCTGCTCTGTTAATAGATCGATGTGCCATGCCTGATGAGCCCTGTTTCAACAGTTTCGCTATAGCAACTACTCCTTAGCAAGAAGTGAGACCTTTTATCCTCTCTGATGGTTTTTTTAAAGAATGGTACATTTTTTGGGTACCTGGGTGGCTCAGTCGTTTATGTGACCGACTCTTGATTTCAGCTCAGGTGATGATCTCCCTGTTTGTGGGTTCGAGCCCCAGGTCAGGCTCTGTGCTGACAGCCTGGAGCCTGCTTCAGATTCTCTCTTCCTCTCCCTT
The DNA here is from genome assembly GCF_018350195.1 of Panthera tigris. Lineage (NCBI taxonomy): Eukaryota > Metazoa > Chordata > Mammalia > Carnivora > Felidae > Panthera > Panthera tigris. The sequence goes on from NC_056663.1 coordinate 142,590,011, forward strand.
TCCCTCTCCCTCTCCCTCTCCCTCTCAGTCTCCCTCTCTCACTCTTTTTCTCCCTCCCCTTCTCCCCCTGCCTCAAAAATACGTAAATATTTTTAAAAATTAAAAAAAAAAAGAAGAATGATACATTTTCTCTTTGCCTTTTAACCTCTAAGCTGTATCTGGACCTGGCTCAACTCAAAGCCAGTGGCATTTTCAAACCTCTTTCCTGTAGGAAACAACACTGGGTCTCTGGTTTTGAATTTCCAAGCAAGGATGAGCTTCATATGTCTTTTCAATGGTCTCCCATATCTGAAGTATTCAGTGCCTACTACCTGCCCTGAACATTCTCACCCCATCACCAGTTTTACTAAAATAATTCCGTATGTGCTAATGCTGCCAATTTTACTATTGAAATAGTAGTGAGTTCCAAGCACATGCAATAGCCATGAGAATGAAAATTGAATGGTTTGTGGTATCATTGGAATCTTTAAAAAGATCACTTAATAATAGAAGTCTTACACAATCACTTATGACATTTTTATAGGATATCATATGAAAAAAATAAATAATAGATGTCTTTTGTGGGGTTTTTTTGTTTCTTTGTTTTTTTTAAGTAGACTCTACACCCAACGTGGAGTCCAGTGCAGGGCTTGAGCTCACGACCGTGAGATCAAGACCTGAGCTGAGATCAGAAGTCAGACGCTTAACCTACTGAGCCACCCAGGCACCCCATTTGTGGTATTTTAAATATGAATTTCTAGAAAATTCTACATTGTTCAGTATACAACTATTGTTATGTATATATGTTCGATATGTGTAAGTATGAATTTGATCAGTATTATATAACCATTGGAGATACAGCAAATTATCATGGTCAGTGAAATTAATACCAGTAGCAAGGAAATCACAAAATATCATTCTCAATTCAAAATCTCTCTGTAATTGCTGAAAATTGTTATATCCCAATATTGTGAAGTCTGAAGGTTTGTTTTGTTTTGTTTTTTCCCGTGATCAGTCTCTTGAAACTGTCCAAGTGCCTTGGAGAATCTTGTCACCTTCTCATAATGTTTAACCATCAATTTATAGTAGCCTCCCCAAATTTAGACACTAAAAACTAAGGCCGTTTATTTTCTTTTTCCCCCCAGCTATGAAAGTGGCAATGGGGATGCAAAAGCAAATCACAGCTAAAAGAGGTCAGATAGATGCCCTTCAAAGCAAGATACAGTTTTTGGAAGAGGCAATGACAACTGCAAATAAGGTGAGTCCCTATGCTCAGAATGAGGGAAGCCAGTGTGTTCACTCTTTAATATACTGCAGGCAGGATAAGACGTAGCAGAGTTACCAAGTAAAATGGAGAAAAGAGTTTATTTCTGACTGAGAGAGTGAGGGGAAAGTTCCTGAAGGAACATTTGAGTAGGATCTTTTTTTTTTTAATTGTTTTTAATGTTTATGTATTTTTGAGAGATGAGACAGAACGCAAGCAAGGGAAGGGCAGAGAGAGAGGGAGACAGAATCAGAAGCAGGCTCCAGGCTCTGAGCTGTCAGCACAGAGTCCAACACAGGGCTCAAACTCGCGGACTGTGTGAGATCACACCTGAGCTGAAGTCAGACACTTAACTGACGGAGCCACTCAGGTGCCTCTGAGTAGGACCTTGAAGGAGCTAGTATTTTAAATGCAGAAAATGGACAAAAGGACATTCCTGGTAGAGACAGGGAACGACTATTAACAAAGCATGGGCAGTTCTGCTATAATGTGACACGTGTGTCTACAAAATTGTGCAGAAAAGGCCACGGGGGTTATGAGAACAATGGGATTAGGAGTACCTCACTAACAAATTTCATCAATAACACACGAAAAGTAGGGACCTAATGAAAAGTGGTGCTGCAGTTTTACATGTGTTAAATGGCTAAGAAATACATAAATACTACAATAAATATGGTCCTTTATCTTGAAAAAGACCTGAAGTCTGCTTGTAGAAGTGTGCATCAAAGGGCTGCAGCTTGTGAGTTACTATGAGGGGGTAGAAGGGAGGTTTTTTGTGACACCAGTGTGCACGAATGTGACTCAGAACACAAGATAAACTGAGGTAGTAGCAGATTGGTGTTTGAGGAGCGTGCATGTGTGCTTTTTGTGTATTCCCACACAGCTCTGTTTAGCCGGGTGCAGTTTTGTGTTGACTTAGTATTTCTTATAAGTGCAACTGTGCATAGTAAGTGTGAAACTTATGTTGTGCTCAAATGTTCTCTGATAGTTCAATCACTTTGGAACAAATCAACATTTGTAAAAGCAGGGTTTGTGAGCACTGGCTGTAGTGGGGGTGAAGAGGTATGAAGCGTATGTAGAAAGTGAGCGTGGGTCAGGCATTTGCTCTTCCCAGACCCAAAATGAAACTTTTTATCTTTTTTATTATTTTTTTTAATTAAAAATATTTTTAATGCATGTTTTGATTCAGTAAGTCCAGGAATGGAGGAGCAAGGGATTCTGCATTTCTTTGTTTGTTTTTTTAAATTATTTATTTATTTTTTAATTTACATCCAAGTTAGTTAACATGTAATGCAACAATGATTTCAGGAGCAGATTCCTTAATGCCCCTTACCCATTTAGCCCATCCCCCCTCCCACCACCCCTCCAGCAACCCTCTGTTTGTTCACTATATTTAAATTTTTCTTATATTTTGTCCCCTTCCCTGCCAAAATGAGCTTTTTAAAAATGAGCTACCCTTGGGGCACCTGAGTGACTCAGTCAGTTAAGAGTCTGACTTCGGTTCAAGTCATGATCTCGCAGTTCACGAGTTCGAACCCCGCATCAGTCTCTGTGCTGACAGCTCAGAGCCTGGAGCCTACTTTGGATTCTGTGTCTCCCTCTCTCTCTGCCACTCCTCTGCTCTCTTATAAAAATAAGAGAGTACATGGTGACATGATTCTAATAGCTCCCAGCTCCAACTCAGAACAATTAAGTGACATATGAATTGAACTATAGTTCAGATCTTTATATTAGTTTTATATTTCCCTCACATCTGAGCATCTACATCAGCATATTATTTCTGATATTTTTTTCCTCTATAATTATAGGAAAAGCATTTTTTAAAAGAAGAGAAGAATAAATTAAGCCAGGAATTGAGTACTGTTGCAACAGAAAAAAACAAGATGGCTGGAGAACTGGAAGTCCTGAGATCGCAGGAGCGCCGTTTGAAAGAAAAAGTTGCTAATATGGAAGTTGCTCTTGATAAGGTAGTTACTAAGTGTGTAAAGTAATCATCAACTAAATAGCTATTAACTGAGGAGACATGTTCTGAATAAAAGCTCCATGCTGATAGGAACCAAATCTCTACTAGATCCCAGTCACCTAGCACAAGGAAAAACCATAGCCTATAGAGTAGAGAAGGCTCTTCTAAGCTTTAAAGCGCAGTTATACCGTGTACTTTTTACAAAATTCTTTTTGAGGCTAACTCAGTCACAGGAGCAGTAAGATACAAGATGCAAGATACACCTGGGGTCCTCACTGGACTGAATAAATAAATATGTCTTCAATCTAACTTACTGCCACAAAATGACTTGAACACTAGGTAGAATACAGTCTGTTAATATCAGTAAAATGCTAACATAATGCTAATGCCTGGCATTCATTGGAGTCCAGAAAATGCTGGTAGAAAACACAACTCAGGGGACACCTAGGTGGCTCAGTTGGTTAAGCATCAGCTCGGGGCATGATCTCATGGTTTGTGAGTTCAAGTCTTGCAATGGGTGAGCTCAAGCCCCATTCGGGTGAGCACGAGCCCCACTTCAGGTAAAAAAAAAAAAAAACATTAGCCCTGCTTCTCTCTCTCTCTCTCTCTCTCTCTCTCTCTCTGTCTGTCTCAAAAAAAAAAACAAAAAAACAACAAAAAAAAAAAACACCAAGAATGAGAAGGGTTAGTGACATTGTATTTGTTATTGCAATGTATCATAAAGGCATAAATCTTACTTGTGAGAACTCTGGAAGGCAAAAATATACCCAAACTAGTCCTGATTATTAAGAAATCCAGAGCCTTTATGGTTAGGTAAAATGACCTGTGAACCCACCTATGCCAGCTTTGATCTTAAAACATGATATGTTGATTTAATGAATTCCAGTTGTGGTCATTTTTTTACATTACTAAAGCGATTTGCTTATTCCATCCTTAGTTCGTTCTTACTAAATGCTACATAGATACCAGGGATACAGAGGATAAAGTCATGGCCTCCAGTTCTAAGTTTAACAAACAAAACTGATAAGTAGATAAATGCAAGTTAGTGTGGGGGGGGTTCCCTTGAAGAGATGGCAACTCTGTATATATAGGTTAACAAAACAAAATTGTGTAGAGAATGGAAGACAAACCACATGTGGTTGTTTGATTGTAGGCATCTTTGCAGTTTGCAGAATGTCAAGATATCATACAACGTCAGGAACAAGAATCTGTGCGCCTAAAACTTCAACACACTTTGGATGTAAAAGTAAGGCCTTTTTTCCATCAGAAATAGTTCAAGTGAAATTAATGCCATTCTTTGGTATACTTTTATATTTACTTCATGTACCTTGGACACAGTCAAGTGTACTTCAACATTATCTGATACTAGCAGTTCTAAAATCTGCATAAACATCATTACATCTATACCTGTCCTCTTCCTATAGTAACAGATTGAAACACTGTACTCTCTGTTAAGTTTATAAGAGAGGCAAACACCTTCTTCAGGTATGCCATGGGGATACCTGAAGGAAGAATTTTCCACACAGAAGGGGATCAAGCAAGTGCAGAGGTCCAAAGTGTGAGTGTGCTCAGCCTGTTTGGAGAATAGCAAAAATGATTTAATCTGCATCACCAAAACATGTGTCCTTTAAAAACAGTGCATTTTCCACTGAAATTTATGTCTGCTTTCCAAGTTGCAGACATACGTTAAAGTGTCCATAATGGATACTTTTGCGGGCTGGAGCACGCGATAGTTGTAGAGGACCTTTCTCAGTAGTATGCCCCAACTAGCGTAGAGTCTTTGGCAAAAGTTAGAAACCAGCTAAGTAGCGTACCATCCGAGGTGTTTTCACATCTCAAATGCCTCTTTCAAAATCAGCAGTGTGAAGGCATCTTCTTAGCATATGCTTAGTCCTCAAAGAGTGACTCAGAATCATCTTGCTTTATAGATGTTCAACATGTAAAATTGAAATTATGTTTGTGAAATACGTTTTGATTTCACAATTGTAGGTGTAGGTGGACAATTATTTTGCTCACATCTATATTGTTTTCTAGGAACTTCAGGGCCCTGGATACACCTCAAATACTTCTGTGAAGCCACGCCTTCTACAGCCATCCTCAGCCACCCGTTCCCATTCTAATGTACCGTCATCCCAGTCCACAGCCAGCTTCCTGTCTCATGTAAGCACCTAGTCTCATAATCCATGATGCAAATGACCTAATATGTAAGTAATTTTAAATGGAGAAAATTTCATTTAAAAATATATCTATAGTTATGACATTTTCAATTACTGGATTTTAGATTTATACATACCAGATGAATGAAAACATTTACTTCACTATTTGGTGTTTCCCCTGGGGAAAACATGAATTATTCAGTAGGATTAATGTTAACAATAATTGAGTCTTTTTAAGTTTTCATTTTAATTCCAGTTAGTTAACTAATATACAGGGTTATATTAGTTTCAGGTGTACACTATAGTGATTCAACAATTCCATACATCACTCAGTGCTCATCATGACAAGTGCACTCCTTACGCCCCCTCACCTATAAAACCCATCCCTCACCCCCTTCCCTCTGGTAATCATCAGTTTGTTCTCCATTGTTAACAGTCTGTTTCCTGATTTGCTTCTTTCTTTCTTTTTTTTTTCCTTTCATTTGTTTATCTTGTTTCTTAAATGCCACATATGAGTGAAATCATATGATATCTGTCTTTCTCTGATGGGCTTATTTCACTTAGCATTATATTTCTTAGCTCTATCTATATCATTGCAAATGGCAAGATTTCATTCTTTTTTATGGATGAAGTAATATTCCATTGTATAATATACCACATTTTTTTTTTATCAGTTCATCATTTGATGGACATTTGGGCTGCTTCTGTATCTTGGCTATTGTAAATAATGCTGTTCTAAACATAGGGGTTTCTGTCTCCCCTTGTATTAGTGTTTTTGTATTCTTTGGGTAAATACTGAGTAGTACGATTACTGGATTATACAGTAGTTCTGTTTTTAACTTTTTGAGGAACCTCCGTACTGTTTTCCAGAGTGGCTGCACCAGTTTGCATTCCCACCAAACAGACTGGTCATCTGTATGTCTTTGGAGAAATGTCTGTTAATGTCTTCTGCCCATTTTTTCATTAGATTATTCATTTGGGAGGTGTTGAGTTTGATAAATTCTTTATAGATTTTGAATACTAACCCTCTATCAGATATGTCATTTGCAAATATCTTCTCCCATTCTGCAGGTTGCCTTTTAGTTTTGTTGATTGTTTCCTTCACTGTACAGAAGTTTTTATTTCAATGAAGTCTCAATAGTTTATTTTTGCTTTTGTTTTCTTTGCCTCACGAGACATATCTAGAAAAAAGTTGCTTCAGCCGATGACAAAGCAGTTATTGCCTATGTTCTCTTTGAGGATTTTTATGGTTTCAGGACTTATGGTTTTAGGTCTTTAATTCATTTTGAGTTTATTTTTGTGTATGGTGTAAGAAAGTAAAAAAAAAACTTTGTATGTTGCTTTCCAGTTTTCTCAATATCATTGTTTGAACGGACTGTCTTTTTCCAATTGTATATTCTTTCCTACTTTGTCAAAGATTTAATTGACCATATGGTTGAGGGTTTATTTCTGGGTTTTCTGTTCTCTTCCATTGCTCTCTGTGCTATTTTTTGTGCCAGTTTCCTACTGTTTTGATTGCAACAGCTTTGTAATATAACTTAAACTCCAGAATTATGATGCTTCCAGCTTTGCTTTGCTTTTTCGAGATTGCTTTGGCTATTCAGGGTCTTTTGTGGTTCCATACGAAGTTTAGAATTGTTCTAGTTCTGTGAAAAATGCTATTGGTATTTTGATAGGAATTGCATTAAATGTGTATATTGCTTTGAGTAGTACAGAAATTTTAACAATATTTGTTCCTCCAATCAATGAGCATGGGATGTTTTCCCTTTTCTTTGTGTTGTTGTAAATTTCTGTCATCAGGTTGGTTTGTTTTGTTTTGTTTTGTTTTTTTATAGTTTTCAGAGTACAGATCTATCACCTCTTTGGTTAGGTTTATTCCTAGGCATCTTATTATTTTTGAGATTGTTTTCGTAATTTCTCTTTCTGCTGCTTCATTATTGGTGTTTATAAATGCTGTATTGGTTTTGTATCCTGTGAGTTTACTGAAAGTTCTCACAGTCTTTTGGTGGAGTCTTTGGGGTTTTCTATATATAGTATCATGTCATCTGCAAATAGTGAAAGTTGTACTTAGGAGTGCCCGGGTGGCTCAGTCAACTGAGCATCTGACTCTTGATTTTGGCTCAGGTCATAATCTCATGATATGTGAGTTTGAACCACACGTTGGGCTCTGTGCTGGCAGTGTGCAGCCTTCTTGGGATTTTCTCTCTCCCTCTCTCTCTCTGCCCCTCCTCTGCTTGTGTGTTCTCTCTCGCTCTCTCTCTCTAAAAAATAAATAATATAAACTTAAAAAAAAAAAGGAAATTGTACTTCTTTCTTACCAGTTTGGATGCCTTTTATTTCTTTTTGTTGTCTAATTGCTGCAGCTAGGATTTCCAGTACAGTATTGAATAAAAGTGGTAAGAGTGGACATTCCTGTCTTGTTCCTGACCTTAGATGAAAAGCTCTCGGTTTTTCCCATTGAGGATGATGGTAGCTGGGGGTCTTTCATATATGACCTTTATTATGGTGAGGTATGTTCCCTCTAAACCTACTTTTTGAAGGTTTTTATCTTGGATGGATGTTGTATTTTGTCAAATGCTTTTTCTACATTTTTCAAAATGATCATATGGAGAATATGTTTTCTCTTATTGATATGATGTATCACATTTATTGATTTGTGAATGTCAAACCATGCTTGCAACCCAAGAATAAATCCCACTTGATTTTGGTGAATAATTTTTTTTTAATGTTTTATTGGACTTGGTTTGGTAGTTGAGGATTTTTGCATCTATGTTTACCAGGAATATTAGCCTGTAGTTCTCTATTTTAGTGATGTCTTTATCTGGTTTTGGTATGAGAGAATTAATGGCCTCATAGAATGAGTTGGGGTTTTCCTTCCTTTTCTATTTTTTGGAATAGTTTGAGAATAGGTATTAACTCTTCCTTAAATGTTTGGTAAAATTCTCCTGTGAAGCCATCTGATCCTGGATGTTTGTTTGTTTGTCAGGAGTTTTTTGATTACTGATTCAGCTTTTTTGTTTGTTGTTAGTTTGTTCAAATTTTCTATTTCTTCCTGTTATAGTTTTGGTAGATTATATGCTTCTAGGAATTTATCTATTTCTTTAGGTTGTCAAACTTGTTGGCATATAGTTTTCATAATATTCTCTTATAATTGTATTTCTGTGGCGTTGAATGTTATTTCCCCCCTCTCATTTGTGATTTTATTTGAGGCCTTTCTCCTTTTTTCTTGATAAGTATGGCTAAAGGTTTTGGCGTTTTTTTTTTTTTTTTAAGTTTATTTATTTATTTGGCGGGGGGCAGGCAGAGAGAGGGAGAATCCCAAGCAGGCTCCACACTGTCAGCACACAGCCCAGTGCTGGGCTTGATCCCACAAATCCTGAGATCACTTGAGCCAAAACCAAGAGTCGATCACTTAATTGAGCCACCCAGGTGCCCCTAAGTCTGGCTTGATCTGTTCTATTTTTTTTTTTTTTAATTTCTGTATCATTTATTTCTGTTCTAATCTTTATTATTTCCTTCCTTCCTTCTGCTGGCTTTAGGCTTTTTTTGTTCTTTTTCTAGCTCCTTGAGGTGTGTGGTTAGGTTGTTTATTTGAAATTTTTCTTGCTTCTTGAGGTAGACTTATATTGCTATAAACTTCCCTCTTATGACCACTTTTGCTGCATCCCAAAGGTTTTGACCAATGTGTTTTCATTTTCATTTGTTTCCATGTACTTTTTAATTTCATCTTTTATTTCCTGGTTGACCCATTCATTTCTTAGTAGCATGTTCTTTAACCTCCTTGTATTTGTCATCTTTACAGATTTTTCTTGTGGCTGACTTCTAGTTTCATAATGTTGTGGTCAGAAAAGATGCACAGTATGACTTCAATCTTCCTCAATTTGTTGAGGCTTATTTTAAGATCTAACATTCTCTTCTGGAGAATGTTCCACGTGTATTTGAAAACAGAATGTGTATTCTGCTGTTTTAGGATGTAATGTACTGGATATGTCTGTTAAATCCATCTGTGCAAGTGCGTCATTCAAAGCCATTGTTTTCTTGTTGATTTTATAAGGATTTTTTTTGTTTGTGTTTTTTTTTTTTGTCGTTGATGATCTTCTGTTTAGATGACATGTCTGTTGATGTACATGGGGTGTTAAAGTCATCTTCTCTTGTTGCATTATTATCTATTAGTTCTTTTATGTTTGTTATTAACTGTTTTATGTATTAAGGTGTTTCTATGGAGGGTACATAAATATTTACCATTGTTATATCTTCTTGTTAGATTGTCCCTTTTATTATTATATAGTGTCCTTTGTCTCTTGTTACAGTCTTTGTTCTAAAGTCTGTTTTGTCTGATAATATGTATTGCTACTCCAGCTTTCTTTTGACATCCATCTGCATGATAGGTATTTCTCCATACCCTTTCAATCTGTAGGTTTCTTTAGATCTAATATGTGTCTCTTGTAGGCAGCATATAGATGGGTCTTGTTTTATTTTTTTAATCCATTCTGTCACCCTATGTTTTTCTTTAATTTTTTTTTTTTAACATTTATTTATTGTTGAGAGACAGAGACAGACAGAGCATGAGCAGGGGAGGGGCAGAGAGGGAGACACAGAATCCGAAGCAGGCTCCAGGCTCTGAGCTGTCAGCACATAGCCCGACACGGGACTTGAACCCACGAACCGTGAGATCATGACCTGAGCTAAAGTTGGATGCTCAACCTACTAAACCACCCAGGCGTCCCTGTCATCCTATGTTTTTTATTGGAATGTTTACCCAATTTACATTGAAAATAATTATTGATGGATATGTATTCATTGTCATTTTGTTGTTGTTTTTTGTGGTTGTTTCTGAAGATTTGCTTTGATCCTTTGTCTTTTTCTCTTTCATGTTTTGCCAATTTTCTTTAATGACACATTTGGATTTTTTTCTCTTTATTCTTTGTGTATTTATTAGTGGTTTTAGATGTATGGTTCCATTAGGTTTGTATATAACATCTTCTGCATATAGCAATCTATATTAAGTTGATGGTCATGTAAGTTTGAAACCATTCTTACTCCTCCCCACATTTTAAGTATATATTGTTATATTTTACATCCTTTTATTTTGTGCATTACATGAATTTTTTTTACAGAAATATTCATTTTGGGGGTGCCTGGGTGGCTCAGTAGGTTAATAAGTGTCTGACTTCAGCTCAGATCACAATCCCACAGTTTGTGAGTTTGAACCCCGCAATCAGCTCTCTGCTCTCAGACTGTCCCCCTCCTTTCCTCCTCCCCCACTCACTCACTCTGTCTCTCTCCAAAAAATTAAACATTAAACAACAAAAAAGGAAATACTCATTTTTACTTCTTTTATGTTTCCTGCCTTTATACTGTTACTTTGGTCTCTCCTTTCCACTCAGAGAGTCCCCTTTAATATTTCTGGTAGGGCTGGTTTAGTGGTCCTGGACTCCTGTAGTTTGTTTGTCTGGGAAACTATCTCTACTTTTATTCTGAATTATAGCCTTGTTTGACAGTATTCTTGGCTGCAGATTTTTCCCATTCAGCACTTTGAATATATCATGCCACTCCTTTCTGGTTTGAAAAGTTTGTCTTGAATCTCCTGCTAGCCTTATGGGTTTTCCCTTGTAAGTTACTGTCTTCTTTTCTTGTTGCTTTTAAACTGTGTTTTGCCAGTTTAATTACAGTGTGTCTTGGTGTGGATCTGCTTTTGTTAATTTTGATGGGAGTTCCCTGTGCCTCCTGGATCTGGATATCTGTTTCCTTCCCCAGATTAGGTAAGTTTTCAGCTATTATTTCTTCAAATAAATTTTCTGCCCCCTTTCCTCTTTCTTCTTCTTGTAGGACTTCTATACTATCAATATTACTATGTATGATGGAGTCACTGAGTTCCCTAAGTCTGTTCTTGTTCTGCATAATTCTTTTCTCTCTGTCTTCTAGGTCACTTATTCTTTTCTCTGCTTCTTCCATCCTACTGTTCATTCCATCAAGTATGTTTCTCATTTTGTTTATTACACCCTTTATCTCTGGTACACTATTCCTTATGTCTGCATTAAGGGTCTCACTCATGTCTTCCATTCTTTTCTCAAGTACAGTGAGTATTCTTATGATCATTGCTTTAAATACTGATAGAGTATATCAGTATATCAGTATAAGGTATGTTACTTATATCTGTTTCACTTAGATCTCTGGATATCACCTTGTCTTGTTCTTCCATTTGGAATAAATTTCTCTGTCTTCTCATTTTTGTCTAAGTCTCTGTGCCAGTTCTTGTGTGTTAGGAAAGTCAACTATATCTCTTGTTCTTGAGGGTAATGGCCTTAATAAGAGGTTCTCTAGTGCCCTGTCATGTGGTGTCCCCATTTCCCCAGGGCCTGGTGCTCGTGGGAGTGTCTCTAATGTGTGCTGTGTGTGCCCCAATGTTTAGTCCTGGCCACTTTATCCTTTGGGCCAGTTGTCTGCCCAGGCTCTCTTTGCCTGTTGTGGGCAGTGTTTGGTCCCTGGCCTGAATGTAGCATGTTTTAGCTAGGTGTGCTCTGGTCTGTTTGTGGAATGAGACCTGTCACCACCAGTGCTGGAACCAAGTCTTGGCAAATATCTCAAGTTGGAAGATGCGTGAGCAGGGATTTGGGTTGTTCTTCTAGGGGAGGGGGCCCACCACACTGGGACTGAGACAAGCATGACAGGCAGGGGGGTGACACCAGAGTGTGGACGGGGGAGGCTTGATGTAAGCAAGTGAGATAGCAAGTGTCAGTGCTGCACTGGTTCCCACTGGTAGCCCTGTATGCTGAGGGATGGGGAAGGAAAATGGTGCCAGCCAGTTCCTTTGTTCCTGGAGGGGGTCTCTCTGTGAATGCTGTCTTTTCCTACTGTGTGCCCCTGGTGCTCTTCAGATCACTGTTTCCATGCTGGGTGTCCATGGGTTGTTTGCCTGCTGTCTCTCCAAGAGCAGTTCAGTGCCCTTTGGGCTCTATCTCAGCCAAGCCCACTGACCTTCAAACCTAATCATCAGGCTTTAAGCCCTGATGATTGCCAGAAGTCACAAAATTCAGCCCTTCTTGCTTTCCAAGCCAATTGCTATGGGGATTCATTTTCCCTGTGTGCTCCCCTTTGTGTTAGTCTGTCTCTTGCCCTTCTCCAAGAGAATGGCTCCCTCCCCACTGCAGCAGCCACAATCCATTTCTCTCCTAAACCACATCTCCACATTTCCTACCTTCTTCAATGTGGTTTCTTCTCTACCTTTATCGTAGAGTTTGTTCTGCCTGTCTTCAAGTCAATTTCCAGGTTATTTAGGATGATTTGATAGTTACCTAGTTGTATTCATGGGATGAGGCAAGCATAGGGTCCTCCTGCTTTGCTGCCGTCTTCCAATCCACCAATAATAATTGTCAAAATAAATTATTTAGTAGTCTTATGTTCAGTGCTTTCCATCACAAGCATTTCCACATTACAAAGCAAGTGCTGAGATAGCTAAAATAAGCACCGCTTCAAATGCCAAAGGCAAATTAATGGTATATTGATATCCCACCAAGATGAAAATGATATGCTTATATAGTTTCTTCAGGAACTATATGTAAATGTACTTATAATCATAAAATGTTAGTAACTGTAAGATATTTTTATTCCCTTCATTTAAAATGTTCAAGACTTGGGGCGCCTGGGTGGCGCAGTCGGTTAAGCGTCCAACTTCAGCCAGGTCACGATCTCGCAGTCCGTGAGTTCGAGCCCCGCGTCAGGCTCTGGGCTGATGGCTCGGAGCCTGGAGCCTGTTTCCGATTCTGTGTCTCCCTCTCTCTCTGCCCCTCCCCCGTTCATGCTCTGTCTCTCTCTGTCTCAAAAATAAATTAAAAAAAAAAAAAAAAACGTTGAAAGAAAAAAAAAAAATAAAATGTTCAAGACTTTAGGGGCTCCTGGGTGGCTCAGTTGGTTGGGCGTCCGACTTCATTCAGTTCAGGGCATGATCTCACAGTGAGAGTTTGAGCCCCGCGTCGGGCTCTGTGCTGACAGCTCAGAACTTGGAGCCTGCTTCAGATTCTGTGTCTCCCTCTCTCTCTGCCCCTCCCCTGCTCGTGCTCTGTCTCTGTCTCTCAAAAAATAAATAAAAACATTTTTTTTAATTAAAGAAAAATAAAATGTTCAAGACCTTAGAAAAGTTTTGGTTTTAACCTTTTTTTTTTCTTTAAAGCTAAGGAAAAAACTTGTACGGTGTAAAATTCAGACTTTGTTCTGAAAATATACATTTATGGAACCACTAATCTCCTGTAACCAGTATTCAGCTCCAACTCTAGAGAAGTGAAACTTATTCCATAAATCGCACATGAAAATCAATTTCATTAGTTAACAGTCCTGTCTAATGAATAGCAGCAGGATGACCGGTGACCGGCCAGTTATTCCACCTGTGCACTTAAATGAAAGGCATGCACTGCGAAACGGCTAAAAGTGGAAAAGGGCCCCTCTCAGACACTTCAGATGCGTGCACTGAAAAGCAAGCTGTCACACAACAAATAAGAGAACATTCTATCAAATAACAGAATTGATAATCTTCATATTAGAAGGTAAACATGCTTCTCTCTGGAGACTGGGACTTGGAGGTGGTCAGAGGAAGAGCAAGGGACTACTGTTTTTTAAGTGTTATAAAATTACCTTTAAAGTTTATACATTTTGAGAGAGAGAGAGGGAGGGAAAGTCAGGGAGGTGCAGAGAGAGAGAGGAAGAGAATCCCAAGCAGGCTCCATGCTGTCAGCACAGAGCACGATAAAGGGCTTGAACTCACGAATCTTAAGATCACGACCTGCGCTGAAACCAAGAGTCAGGCACTTAACTGACGGAGCCACCCAGGCACCCCTAAAATAAGCTTTAAAATTATGTACATGTTAACATTGATACAAAGTAAATCCCCCTCCCAAAATAACCCCACAAACCAAACAACAAATAAACAACAACAAAGAACATTTGACCAGGAGTCATTGGTGGGTCTCCCTACTTGTGTGACCTTGAAAAGCCAAATATATTGTGCCTTGCTCTTTTCATGTCTAAAGATGAGTGTGGACTAGATGACCTCTAGGGTCATCTAGAAACATCAGCTCTGAAATTACATGACTTTTCATTACCCAAAAGCCAGACTGAGAGATTTTGTCTAGTTGTGCAATAAACAGACTACTTGATTATAAAGAATCTCATCCATCACTGAAAAAGTACCAGTCATATCTATTAAGTCAAAATTTTAAGTAACAATTCTAACAGCAAAAAATGAACTGTATTTCCTAAATAGACTGTCAAACATGCCGTATACAATTTCTCCTCTTAAAAATGTTTATTATTTCTCCTCTTAAACATGTTTGTTATAGGGGTACCTGGGTGGCTCAGTCAGTTAAGCCTCCGACTTCGCCTCAGGTCACGATCTCGCAGTCCGTGAGTTTGAGCCCCGCGTCGGGCTCTGGGCTGATGGCTCAGAGCCTGGAGCCTGCTTCGGATTCTGTGTCTCCCTCTCTCTCTGCCCCTCCCCCGTTCATGCTCTGTCTCTCTCTGTCCCAAAAATAAATAAACGTTAAAAAAAAATTTTTTTTTTTAATGTTTGTTATAGAGGCACCTAGGTGGCTCAGTCAGTTGAACACTCAACTCTCAATTTTTATCTCAGGTCATGCATGGGTCCCAGGGTTGCGTGATTGAGCCCTGCACCCAGCTCCATGCTGGGCATGGAGCCTGCTTATATTTATTTATTCATTTATTCATCCATTCATTCATTCTCTCTCTCTCCCCCCCCCCCCCACCAAAAAGAAAAATGTTTGTTATATAATTTTACACAATAGAAGTAACATTCTTTGTTTTATTCACTGATGCATCCCAAAGTACCTAGAACAGTGTCTAGCATATAGTAGATACTCGATAAATATTTGTCTAATGAGTGAATGAATTGAATTCATTGTAGCACATTGTATTCAGGTTTCCATTGTTTCTACTGATAAGTCAGTTTTAAGTCTTCTTGTTGCTCTTTTGGAGGTAATTTTGTCTCTGACCACTTTTAAGATTTTCTCTTTGTATTGGTTTATAGCAACTTGACTGTGATGTGCTAGGTGTGTTCTTCTTTGTGTTTGTCTTTCTTGAGGTTCACTGATCTTAGACGTATGGATTGATATGTTTCATTGATTTAGGAAGTTTTTACTCCTTACCTTCTCAATTATTTTTTCTACCCCATTCTCTTGTTTCCTTCTGGTACTTGTACTATTAAAAACATTTTTTTTTTAATGGTATATGATAACTCCATTATCTGAATCCCCTCTGGGCCTGTGACCATTGTTTCTCTTGGTTTTCAGTCATGTTGTTGTCCAGTCCTGCTTTTTTTCCAATAGTTTAATTTTTTTAGAATAATTTTAGATTCACAACAAAATTGAGAGAAAGGTATAGAGATTTCCCCATATATGCACAGCCTCCCGTATTATCAACATCATTCACTGGAGTGGTACATTTGCTACCAAGGATCTACAGTGACAAGTTATCATTACTCAAAGTACATAGTTTACATTGGGGTTCACTCTGGTGTTGTATATTCTATAAGTTTGGACAGATGTACAATGACATAATACCCATTATTATTACACAGAGTATTCTTACTGCCTTCAAAACCTTCTGTGCTCCTTCTTATTCATCCCTCCCATTCGCTTCCGCCCTGGCAACCAGTGAACTTTTTATTGTCTCCATAGTTTTGCCTTTTCCAGAAGGTCATATAAATGGAATCATACAGTATGAAGCTTTTTAAGATTGGCTTCTTGGGGTACCTGGGTGGCTCAGTCAGTTGAGCGTCTGGCTTCAGCTCAGGTCATGATCTCACAGTCCATGAGTTCAAGCCGCATGTCAGACTCTGTGCTGACAGTTCAGAGCCTGGAGCCTGCTTCAGATTCTGTGTCTCCCTCTCTGTATGCCCCTCCCCTGCTCATCCTCTGTCTCTGTCTCTGTCTCTCTCTCTCAAAAATAAATAAACATCAAAAAAATTTTTTTTAAAAGATAGGCTTCTTTCATTTAGTAAAATGCGTTGAAGTTTCCTCCATGTCTTTTCATGGCTTGGTAGCTTATTTCTTCTTAATGCTGGGTAATATTCCACTGTCTAGATGTACCACAGTTTGTTTATTCATTCGCCTACTGAATGGCATTTTCATTACTTCCAAATTTTTGTAGTTGTGAACAAAGCTTCTATAAACATTCATGTGCAAGCTTTTGTGTGGACCTAAGTTTTCAGCTCCTTTGAGTAAGTATCCAGGAGTATGATTACTAGATCATATGATAGTAATATGTTTAGTTTTGTAAGAAACTGCCAAACTGTATTCCACAGTGGTTGTACCATTTTGCACTCCCACCAGCAATGAATGAGAGTTCCTGTTGTTCCATATCCTTGGCAGTATTTGCTGTTGTCTATGTTTTGGATTTTGGACATTCTAATAAGAGTATAATAGTATCTCATTTTATTTATTTATTTTTTAACTTTTTTAATGTTTATTTATTTTTGAGAGAGACAGACACAGAGCACAAACAGGGGAGGGGCAGAGAGAGAGGGAGACACAGAATCTGAAGCAAGTTCCAGGCTCCAAGGTGTCAACACAGAGCCCGACAGAGGGCTTAAACTCATGAACTGTGAGATCATGACCTGAGCCAAAGTCGGATGCTCAACCAACTGAGCCACCCAGGCACCCCTAATAGTATCTCATTTTAATTTGGGTTTACCTGATGCCATATGTCCTGGAACATCTTTTTATATGCTTATTTGACATCTATGTATCTTCTTTGGTTGAGGTGTCTGTTAAGGTCTTTAGCCCATTTTTTGTTTGCTTCCTTTCTAAATAAAGTTCTGGACATTGTGAAAAATTAGATCATTTTGGTTTCTAGATGACATTTTTTTTTCCTTCATAGAGGATTTACGTCAGCTTCTGGCTGGTAGCTAAAGTAAGGGCACTAACAATCCCATATCACCTTAATTCATTCAAGGATTGAGATCATTCAGATTAAGGCTCTTATCCTGAAGCCTGATGTTTACCAGTTTATCTTCTAACCTCTTTGATAGAGTTCTAGTTTTTTATCCCTCTAGCTTCTTGATTCTGCCAAAAGCTCATCTCATCTTCCCAACCTCTCAACTGGTTCTTTTAGAATTGGCAAATGCTTCTAGAGAAAATGGCATTTTGTTCCAGACTTTGGCCCCATAATTCTTAACTGTGTTGGTAGCTCTCTAATGTTGTCAGGTAGACTTAAAAATTTTGTGTGTATACTTTTCTAGTGAATTTCTAAACAGAAGGGTTGTTCTACCATTACTGGAAAAAGAACTCCTCTACTGTTAGTCTTTGCTCATATAATTTTAGATATTATTTATAAACTTATGCTGTAGAATATAAAAAATTATCTCTTTAAACCACACATACATGCGCACATATACATCTTCCTTTTCCCTGCATAATCCTCCCTATATAATCATATCATATCATACGTTTTGGTTAAGTCACATCGAGTGTTTAGATTATTATGACAATGTAAATATTGTTCTCTAGCTGAACTGTGCAGTGAACTGTGATTATATTTCCTTTATGCCCTTAGATTTAATAATTGTCTTGTTTTACTTTGGTTAGTTTTCTAAATATCTATAACCAATTATCCCTCAAACGTTCTCTGAAAAACAACTGTAAAATTCCTTTTAGTATGAGCAAAGTAGTAAGATTATTTTATTAGTTTCTTTACTTGTTCATATATTCATGTGTTAGGCATCATGCCTTTAGAGCCCTCCAACATTCCTGTTCTGATCGGGAGTGGTTGCCTTCTAGGCTTGCCACGCAGTTGGCTTCTTGGATATTCCTTCCCTCAAAACCCAGGGAATTCCCGTCACCTTTTTTTCTGTTTTTTAATTTTAATTCCTTTTCTTGGTTTCTTTCTTTCTTTTGGTGGAGCCTATGATGCAGTGGCTAACTATGGAAGGGTGTATTTTAAAATTTTGCATTTCTGAAAATACTGGGTTTTTTTCACTTACATATGATTGATACTTAAAATTTTATTGCTGTTGTCCATTTTGGCTCCAGGGCCTTTGTTTGTGACTAGTTTTTGTTCGTTTTCTTAGTTTGTAGGGTCTTTTCTTTATCCTGCATACTGATTTCAAGACGTTCCCTGCTGAGGGTCTTTTTCTTTTCATTGTGCTGCGTACTTAGCAGACTCTTGAGTT
Organism: Panthera tigris; assembly: GCF_018350195.1. Lineage (NCBI taxonomy): Eukaryota > Metazoa > Chordata > Mammalia > Carnivora > Felidae > Panthera > Panthera tigris. Next base: position 142,608,550 of record NC_056663.1, read on the forward strand.
CTTTTATTCTCAGAACTTTTCTAGTATCATTTATTTCATCATTCTCCCCCTCATTTTCTCAGTTCTCTCTTTTTAGAATTCCTGTTAGTCACCTATTAGACCGCTTGGACCACTCCAGTCATCTTTAATTCTGACTTCCATGCTCACCTCATCTTTTATTCCCACCTTTCAGGAAATTTCCTCAACTCGAATTGTTTTTCTGATATCATTTTTTTTTTTTAATTTCCAGGAGCCGTTTTCTCTTCACATAGTTTTATGTTCTTTTGTGATATAATCTTTTTCCCATTTTTTTTAAGTTTATTGATTTATTTTGAGAGACAGAGAGAGCGAGTGCGGGAGGGGCAGAAAGAAAGGGACAGAGAGTCACAGGCAGGCTCTGCACTCTAGCACAGGGCTCGAACCCACAAACTGTGAGCTCATGACTTGAGCTGAAACCAAGAGTTAGACACTCAGCCAACTGAACCACGCAGGCGCCCCTCTCATTTCTGTTTAAAGATATTCATTTCGGTTTTTCAGTAACTGCTCCTGTCATCTGAATTATTGATGTTTTTTCAAATTCATTTTTTTTGGTTTGTTTTGATGTCTGTCATTAATGTTAAAGACTTTCCTTCAATGTTTAGTGGTCATTGGCTCTTCATTCATATTTAAGATTGAGGCCCTAAAAAGCTGATTAAAAGCTCTTTGTAAGGTTGACAGGATTTGTCAACTGGTAGGTAGTTAGGTATTGCTTTTTTATTGAGGGACCCAAAAATTATCTGTACATCTTTTCTCTTGGTCCTGTTAGTTCTCCAAAAGAGGGATTCTCTTACTACTGCCTTGTTAGGTGCCAATCACCTGCCAAAATTCTGAAAGGTGAGTGGGGTGGGGAATCTGCAGTACCTATCTATCTATACAATCTCACTTCATGCTCATATTTTCAACTTGCAGCCTTACTCCTGCTATGCCACGTATCTATCCTTTTGGAGCCAAACGTCCTCTGGCTCTACCTCATGCAGAAATCAAGCCTCTAAATTCCTTTAGGGCAAAAGAATGAGTAATTACCTGATTGTGGGGGGAGAGCATCTGGGATTCTAACAGCTTCTCCCGTAGACTTTTAGCCAATCCTCCCATTTTGCTGCCCTTTCTCTTCCCTGGCCTTTAGAAATACATGAGTCTCCAGTTCCTGAGCCTTTCTGGAATACTCCCATGCAGAGCAGCTTGCTTCTTGTTGGCTACTTCTGTGCGGCTACTTTAAGTTTTAGCTTTCTTTGTTCTGTGTAACCAGTTACAAATTATACATTTGCTTTCCATCTCCTAAAATTTCATTATTATTACTCATATCTAATGTTATCTGTTTTTTCCTTTTTATTTTATTAATTTTTTTAGTGTCATTTCAGTTGGGCTGTAATTAAAGTAGACCTAAATGTATCATGTTTAGAAGTGGAATATGACTGCATTGTTCTATATCGCCTCTTCATTTATCTTGTTTCATTTTAGTTTTCCTGTTCAGTTATTCTAATGATAGCTGATATTTATTGAACACCAGGCACTATTCAAAGTACTTTCCTAGATTATCTGACTTAGTCCTCACAACTGCCACATAAGGTGAGTGCTGTTATTATACATACTTTACAGATGAAGAAACCAAGGCTGGGAAAAGCTAAATGACTTACACAGGGTTCACATACCAAAAACACAGTTTTGCCAACACTTAACCAAGACAGCTGGAGTCTAGACCAATGTTCTTAGCCATTATTCTGTACTGCTTCTCTACACTACACTGCTGAATGCTGTTTATTTAAAAAAAACCACACACACACATTTAAATAATTAATGACATAATTAGATTCCCTGTATGAACTAATACTGTATTTCATAAATGTATACACACACACACACACACACACACACATATACATACATACAAATACACATACTTGTAATTGGTATCTTGACGTGGAAAAATTTTAATGTTTCAGATAAAGGCTATTTTGCATTTAAAAAGAAAATATTTTCAGGACAGTATAGTTTTTTTTTATTGATGTGTCAGAATCTATGCACATGCACTGTATGTAATATATACTAGCTGTGCTTGATCTCTGCCACCAAAGTACCCACGATGTGGGCAATATTTTTAGTAACGCTTTATGTTTGTCTTGTTTCCTACTCACCCACTCTCGAAATACAGTATAAATAATGCTTTTATATTCTATGTAGGATATTTATATCCCACTTTTATTATAGTCTTCTAATAGAAATAATTGTAAGAGATAGACTTGGTCAGACATTCTCAAAATAGAATAGTCTAATTCAAACTCAATGAGATCAAGTTCTTATATTTAGCACTTCCATTTATCTTCTATCTTTGGAGAACGGAGATAGGAGCAGTTGAGAAGCACATAGTCTCCTTAGACATTACTTATCTTACATCATAACTCATACATTTGTCTGTAATGGACTCAAGGCCATTAGAGAGAACCATATTTGAAGAAGATGGGGGTGCATTAGAGATATAATTTAGGAGTCATTTTGGCAACAAATCTAATATAAGATGATTTCAGAGTCAAAATGTACTAGGAAACTAATCTAATCACAAGATAAACCTTAAGTTGAACTGAAAAGTATAAATTTATATTCTTCCTTTGAAACCAAAAGCTTGTGGAAGTTTTAACCTAAAAACGTATATCCTCTAGAAGTAGTCTTAATGTGTATCCTAAGGGTCAAAAGATTGGGTGGGGGAGAGCACAGTTCTTTAATGGGCTCTCGTAACTTCAGGAGGATCTATGTTTAGTTATTTCTTTACCAGCGAGACGAGTCAGATGAAAAGAATGTTTTAGAACTTTTCACTTCCCAGCTACTTTCTAATTGTACAAAGTATTTTGTTCACATTACATATCAAAATATTTCCATATGAATTAAAAGTAATGTATTAAAAATTAATGTATCGCAAGATGTACAAACATTAAAAGATTGGCAATTTTGACTAAATAAAACTAATATTGTCTATGACTAATAAAAATCACAAAGCCACCATAAACAAAATTAAAGGGAAATCAGGAACTAAAAAATATTTTAAGTAGATAAAAGACCAGTAGCTATCATTTAGAGAGTTTTTACATACCCGGAGGAAGATAGCATATACTCTAAAAAGAAAAGTGTACTGAATAGACAAATTTTGTGGGTAGAAAATTCATAAATAAGAAATGCATATATCCAATAAACATGACAAAAATGTTCAAATTCATACATAAATAACAACTACATATTACAGCAAAAACAGGGATGCCAGGGTGGCTCAGTTGGTTAAGCATCTGCCTTCGGCTCAGGTCATGATCTCATGAACCCCATGTTGGGCTCTGTGCTGACAGCTTGGAGCCCTGAGCCTGCTTCGGGTTCTGTGTCTCCTCTCTGTCTGCCCCTCCCCTGTGCCCACTCACATGCTCTCACTCGCTCTCTCTCTCTCTCTCTCTCAAAAATAAACAATAAAAAATTTAATCTTAAAGCAAAAACAAACTACCAGTTTTGTATATAAAATGATAAAGTGGTAGTAGGAAGGGTATAGCATAACAGCCATTCTTATATCATATCCTACTGGTAAGTGTATAAACTGACATGACTTTTTGTTGTTGTTTTTGCCTCTGAAGCCTACAATTTCTTTTTTTTTTTTTAATAGACCTGATATTTCTAAAGTAGTTATAGATTTACAGAAAAATTGAGCAGAAGCTATGGAAGGCTTCCCTAGACTCCCTTTTCCCCCACCCTACAGTTAACATCTTTCATGACTGTGGTACATTTATCACAAAGGATGAGCCAATATTGATACATTATTAACTGAAGTCTGTAGTTTACATTGGAGTTTACCCCTTGTGTTGTACATTCTATGGGTTTTGAAAATGTATAATCACATGTATCTACCATTGCAATATCATAAAAGAATAGGTTCACCACCCTAAAAGTGCCCTGCTTTTCACCTATTTATTACTCCCTTCCTTCCTTCCTCTGAACCCTTGGCAACCAGTGGTCTTTTGACTCTGTCCATAGTTTTCCTCTTCCAGTGTGTCCTATAATTAGAATCATTTAACATGTTTTTTCAGATTGGCCTCTTTCACTTAGCCCTATGCTTACAAGATTCTTTCATTTATTGTCATGAATTAATAGCTAATTTCTTTTTATCACTGAATAACATCCCATAATATGGATAGAACCACACTTTGTTCATCCATTCACCTATTAAAGAACATCTTGTTTGCTTCCAAGTTTTGGCAGTTATGCATAAAGCTCCTGTATGCATCCATATGTAGGTTTTGTGTGGACATCAGTTTTTAATTCTGCTGGGTGAACACTAAAGAGAGTGATTGCTGGATTGCACAGTAAGAATATCTTTAGGTTTTTAAGAACCTGCCAAACTGTCTTCCAAAATGTTTGTACCATTTTGCAGTCTCATCAGCAATGAATGAGAGTACCTGTTGCTCCATATCTTCATCAGCATTTGATATTATCGGTGTTTGGATTTGGGCCATTCTAATAGAAGTGTAGTAGTATCTCATTGCTGCTTTAGTTTGCAATTCCTTCCTTAATGACATATAATGGTGAACATATTTTCAAATGCCTTTTTGCCATCAGTAAGAATGTCTTCTATAGGAAGATGGCTGTTCTAGACTGTTGCCCAGTTTTTAAGTGGGTTGCTTTTTCCTTATTGTTGAGTTTTAAGAGTTTGGGGAGGGGGCACATTTTGGATACTAATTCTTTATCATATATGTGTTTTGAGAAGATTTTTTTTCAAGGTCTACATCTGGATTCATTTTTTTTTTTACATGTGGATGTCCAGTTCCAGCACCCCGTTTGTTGAAAATACTGCCCTATCTCCATTGAGTTGCCTTTGCTGTTTTGTTAAAGATCAGTTGACTGTATTTGTGTGGGACTGTTTCTGGCTCTTAATTCTGTTCCATTAATTTATTTGTTTACTATTTCACCAGTACCACTCTGTATTACTATGTTAAGTCTTGAAATGGGGTATTGTCAATTCTTCAACTTTGTTCTCTGTCAATATTGTGTTTGCTATTCTGGGTTTTTTGCTTTTCCATATAGACTTTAGAATCAACTTGTCAGTAGCCACAAAATTTAAAAATTACTGAGATTTTGATTGGGATTGCATTGAATTCATAAATTAGGTTGGGAAGAACTGACATCTTAACAATATTTATCCATGAATATGGATATTTCTTTATCCATGAATATGGAATATTTCTCTACTTATTTATATTTTTTTATTATGTCAGAATTTTGTAGTGTTACTCACATAGATCTTGTATGTATTTTGTTAGATTTATGCCTAAGTATTTTGTATTTTTGATATTAATGTAAATGATACTGTGTTTCTAATTTTTTAATTCCAGTTCATTTCTGGTATGTATATTAATCTTGTATCCTGACATCTTTCAATAATCTCTTATTTGTTCTAGGAGTTTTGTTATTGTTGATTCTTTGAAATTTTCTACATAAAGAATCATGTCATTTGTGAAAAAAAAAAAGAGTTTTAATTCCTCCTTTGCAAATCTGTACACCTCTTATTTTCTTTCTTTTAACTTTTTGTTTTATTAGCTATGACTTCTGGGATGATTTTGAGTATAAGTGGTGAGAGGGGACAGTCTTTCCTTGTTTTTTGTGGTTTTGTTTGTTTTTTTTAACTTTTTTTTTTTCTTAATTTTGGAGAAAAAGAGTGAGCGGTGGGCAAAGGGAAAGAGAGAGAATCCCAAGCAGGTTCCATGCTCAGCTCAGAGCCTGACATGGGGCTCGATCCCATGATCCTGGGATCATGACCTGTGCCGAAATCAAGAGTAAGATGCCTTACTGACTAAGCCACCCAACTGTTGCTGTTTGTTAGTTTTTAAGTCATGCCCAGCACATACCCCAGTACAAAGCTTGCATTCATGACCATGAAATCAACACCTGAGCTAAGATCAAGAGTCAGAGGCTTAACCAACTGAGCCACCCAGACACCCCTTGCCATGTTTTTGACCTTAGCAGGATAGCATCTAGTTTCTTACTGTTAAGTATGATGTTAGCTATAGGTTCTTTGTAGATGTTCTTTACCAAATTGAGGAAGTTCCTCCTGTATTCCTAGTTTGCTGAGAATTTTTTATGATAACTTGGTGTTGGATTTTGTCAAATCCTTTTCTTCATGTATTAATATGATCATGTGATTTTTTTCTTCTTTAGCCTGTGTTATAAGCTGCTTTAAGTTTCTGTATGGACGTAAGTTTTTAATATAATCTTATAACTAATTGATTTTTGACTGTTAAACTACCTTTGATTACCTGGGATAAATCCCCCTTGATTGTGTTATGTAGCTTTTTCATAAATTATTGGATTATATCTGCTAATATTAAGTATATTTATATCTTATGTTCATGAGAGATAGAGGCCTTTAGTTTTCTTTTCTTGGAATGTTTTTGATTTTGGTCTTAGGGTACTGATATCCTCATAGAATGAACAAGGAAGTACTCCTGTACCTCTGTTTTCTAGAAGAGATTGTAGAAAATTGGTATAATTTCTTCCTTAAATGTTTGGTAGAGTTCACTATTTAGGCCTGGTTCTTTCTGTTTTGAAAGGTTATTAATTATTGATTTAATTTCTTTAATACATTTACATCTACTCATATTGTCTGTTTCTTTTTATGAAATTGGTCCATTTCATCTCTGTTATCAAATTAGTGGGCATAGAATTGTTCATAATATTCTTTTTTTTTTTTTTTCTCTTTTGAGGCGGAGTCAGAAGTTTTTGTTTAACTTCTTTAGAACTCATATCTAACACAATAGGGATAGTTGTATTCTCTGTCTGCCTGTTTAAAATTTAATCTAAGAACAAGCTCCTTCACAGATTTACTTGGAGACCAATCAGATCTGAAAACATATGACCTAAGGGATATATTCTTAAATCTAACCTAAGAGAGATTTGCTTACACCATTTTGGGAAGGAAACAATTTTTTCTTATGAACATTCTATCTAGGAAGAGTTCAGCAAAGAGTGAGTGGCTTAACATATTTCGATTTTTATAGTCTGCTTTAAAACTTTTATGTTAAAAATAAAAGATAAAAGCCTGACATCACTTCCAAGCTTCCCTCTACACACTCAGGCACTTAGTCATTTTATATGTCTGGCAGGATGGTGTTTGTTTCTGGTCAGTCTCTGCCTTTTCCAACCTCCTTGGCACTGAGAGGGTGGTAGTGAGGATTAATTAGTCTATGAAATGACTAATGAAATGACTATGCAAATCCATGCTGCACCCTTCCAGAATGAAAAAAGACTGAAGAGATAGGACTACTACATTATAACATTAGCTTCTATAAAGGAATATTAGTCTTTATCTTAATAATGTCCATGGGATCTGGCAGTGATGTCCCCTCTTTCATTTCTGATATTAGTCATTTGTATGTTCTCTTTTTTTTCTTAGTCAGCCTGGCTAGAGGCTTATTGATTTTCTTGATCTTTTCAAAGATTCTGTTTTTGGGTTGTTGGTTTTCTCTGCTGATTTCCTATTTTTAATTCCATTGATTTCTGCTCTAATTTTTATTATTTATTTTATTTGCTTACTTTGGATTTAAAAAAATTTTTTTAATGTTTATTCATTTTTTGAGAGAGAGGAAGAGACAGAGCATGAGTGGGGAAGGGGCAGAGAGAAAGGGAGACACAGAATCCAAAGCAGGCTCCAGGCTCTGAGCTATCAGCACAGAGCCCAGGGCAGGGCTTGAACCCGCAACCATGAGATCATGACCTGAGCCGAAGTCAGACACTTAACCAACTGAGCCACCTAGGTGCCCCACTTTGGATTTTTTATTTTTTTAATATTTATTTACTTTTGAGAAAAAGAGCTCAAGTCAGGGAGGGGCGGAGAGAGAGGGAGACACAGAATCCAAAGCGGGCTCCAGGCTCTGAGCTGTCAGCAACAGAGCCTGACACGGGGCTTGAACCTACAAACCACGAGATCATAACCTAAGCCTAGGTTGGACACTTAACTGACTGAGCCACCCAGGTGCCCAGCTTACTTTGGATTTAATTTGCTCTTCTTTTTCTATTTTCCCAATTAACAACTTTGGATTATTGGTTTCAGATCCTTCTTTTTTTTCTAATATGTGCATTCAGTGCTATAAATCTCCCTCTGAGCCCTGCTTTTGATAAGTTGTATTCTCATTTTCACTGTGTCAAAAATATTTTTAAATTTCTGTTGAGATTTCTTCTTTGGTCCATGTGTTATTTAGAAATGGACTGTTTAGGGGCGCCTGGGTGGCTTAGTCGGTTAAGTGTCCTACTTCGGCTCAGGTCGTGATCTCACTGTCCGTGAGTTCGAGCCCCGCATCGGGCTCTGTGCTGACCGCTCAGAGCCTGGAGCCTGTTTCAGATTCTGTGTCTCCCTCTCTCTCTGCCCCTCCCCTGTTCATGCTCTTTCTCTCTCTGTCTCAAAAATAAATAAATGTTAAAAAAAATTAAAAAAAAAAAAAAAGAAATGGACTGTTTAATCTCCAATTGTTTGGGAATTTTTCAGCTTTTATTGATTTCAAATTCAATTCTATTGTATTCCTAGAGTAGACATTGTATGATTTTTATTCTTTAAAAGTTATTAATAAGTACTTATGGCCCAAAATGTGGTCTATCTTGATGGTTGTTCCATGTAAACTTAAGAATATATATTCTGCTGTTTTGGGGTGTATTAGTCTATAGATGTCAATTATTCCAATTGATTGATGATGCTGTAAGTTTCAGCTATGTCCTTACTGATTTTCTTCCTGCTGAATTTGTCCATTGTTGATAGTTATTGAAGTGTCTTCAACTCTAATAGTGGATTTATCTATTTCTCCTTGCAGTTTAACAGTTTTTGCCTCACATATTTTAATGCCCTGCTGCTAAGTGTATACACTTTAAGAATTGTTATATCTTCTTGGAGAATTGACCCCCTTAACATTATGTAATGCCCCTCTTTTCCTTGTTCTGAAGTTTGCTCTGTCTGAAATTAGTGTAGCTACTACAACATTTTTCTTTTTTTTTTTTTTTTTTCTGAGTAGGCTTCATGCCCAGCACAGAGCCCAGCATGGGCTTGAACTCATGACCCTGAGATCAAAACATGAGCTGAGATCAAGAGATGCTTAACCAACTGAATTGAGGCATCCCTCCAACTTTCTTTTGATTAGTATTAGCATGATGTATCTTTCTCCATCTCCTTACTTTTAATCTATATGTGTCTTTATATTTAAAGTAGGTTTCTTACAGACAGCATATAGTCGGTCTTATTTTTTGATGTATGCTGACAATCTCTTTTAATTGGTATATTTGGACCATTGATATTTAAATTGATTATTCATATAGCTAGATTAATATTATCATGTTTTTTATTATTTTCTTGTCATTGCCTTTGTTTTTATTCCTGTTTTTGGTTTTTACTCTTTTTCTGCCTTTTGTGGCTTTAACTGAGTATTTAGAAATATAATTTCATTTTCTCTCCCTTCTTAGCATACTAAATTATATTTCTTTTTTTCCTTTTTTTAGTGGTTGTCCTGGATTCTGTAGTATACATTTGCAACTAATCCAAGTCTACTTTGAAATGACCCTATCCCATGTCATGGACCTTATAATAACAAAATCGTCCTAATTCCTCCCCCTTGTCCCGCTTATCATTGTGGTCATTTGTTTTACTTATGCTTAAGCATATGTACATACACATATATTTTGTATATATTATTATTTATATTATGTATACATAATTGGATGCATTGTTCCTGTTATTTGAATATATTGCTTTAGAGCAGTCAAGAGAAGGTTTTTTATTTTACCTTCCCTTATTCCTTCTCTAATGTTTTTTTCCTTTCTTTATGTAAATCTTGAGTTTCTGACCTATATAATTTTCCTTCCCTCTGAAGAACTTTTTTTTTTAATATTTTTATTTTATTTATTTATTTATTTTTTTTAAGAAAGAGAGACAGAGTGCAAGCTAGGGAGGGGTAGAAACAGGGAGACACAGAATCTGAAGCAGGCTTCAGGCTCTGAGCGGTCAGCACAGAGCCTGATGTGGGGCTCGAACTCACGAACCATGAGATCATGACCTGAGCTGAAGCCAGAAGCTGAACCCACTGAGCCACTCAGGTGCCCCTGAAGAACTTTTCTTAACATTTCTTGCAAGGCAGGTCTACTGACAACAAATTCCCTCAGTTTTTGTTTATCTGAGAAAGTCTTTATTTCTCCTTCATTTCTGAAGGATAATTTTGCAGGGTACATAGTTCTAGATTGGTGGCAGGGGTAGGATGGTGGGATCTCTCAATATTTTAAATATTTCACTTAAGTCTCTTCTTGCTTGCATGGTTTCTGAAGAAAAGTCTGATGCGGTTTTCACCCTTGCTATTCTGTGTTTTTTTCCCCCCCTCTGGTTTCTTTAAAAATTTTCTGTCTTTGAGTTTCTGCAGTTTTCATATAACATGCTATGGGTAGATTTTTTTTTTTTTTTTTTGGTGTCTGTATTGCTTATGTTTCTGAGGTTCCTGGATCTGTGGCTTGATGTCTGTCACTAATCTTGGGAAATTCTCAGCCATTATTACTTCAAATATTGATTCTATTTCTCTCTCTCTTTTCCTTCTGGTATCCCCATTATGCTACATTCTGTAACACCTCTGACAGTGGTCCCACAGCAATTAGACATTCTAGTCCATCTTTTTCATTTCTTTTCTTTTTGCATTTCAGTTTTAGAAGTTTTCATTAACATATCTTCAAGCTCACTGATTATTTCTTGGTCATGCCCAGTCTGTTGATGTACCTTTCAAAGACCTCTTTCATTTCTTTATAATTTTTTCTAGGATATCCTTTTGATTCCATCTTAGAATTTCAGTTTTTCTGCTTACATTATCTGTTTTTGTATGTTGTCCTCTCCTTCCATTAGAACCCTTAGAGTATTAATCATAATTAAATTCCTACTCTAATAGTTCTCAAATCTCTGCCATATCTGAGTCTGATTCTGATGCTGGCTCTGTATCTTCAACTGTGTGTTTTTGGGTTTGTTTGTTTTTTTGTCTTTTTTAGTATCAGTTTAATTTTTTGTTGAAAGCTGGACATGATGTACTGGGTAAAAAGAACTGAGATAAGTAGACCTTTAGTGTGAGGCTTTTGTGTTTATTTGGCTAGGAGTTAGGACTGTGTTTGCTGCTTAGGTAGCTAGCTATAGGTGTCAGAGGCTAAAATTTCCTCTGATGTCTTTGTTTTTTTCCTCTTCTTTGGGTTTCCCTAGAGACTTCTTAAATAAGGTCTTTGACATGCATTTCTTTCTGTTTTAATCCCATTATTATACAGAAGCGTTATTGATGTCATGGGTTGTAGTAAGGTGTGAGGAGAGGGGAAGCATGCTATAGTCATGATTAGGTCTCAGTCCGTTAGTGAGCCTGTGCCACTGGGATGAGGCCCTTCCAAGTTCTCAGTTTTGTTACCTCTGCCACCACCACCGTTAAGTGAGACAGGAAGAGGTTGAGATGGGTATTTCCCTTCCCCCACATTGGTCGGGTTCTGGTATAATCCAAGGTATTTAGGGTCTCTGGTTTAATAGTGTCCCTTGAGGGCTGGATTTGCTACAAAGAATGGAATGCTCTGAGCAGATTTCAAAATATGTACTTTCCCCCCATTCCTGACAGAAACACAAGGGGATTTTTCTCCAGTCGTCACCCTGAGAACCCAGTGCTGGGCTCCTGGATGTAAAACTCCCAGAAGTATGTGGCCCCAACTTGGAGTTTTTAACTCTTAAGTTTGTCCACACTGAACCTCTAGCAATTCATCAATTAAAATTTTTCTACCCATTACTGGCTTAAATGAAGGGTTTCTGCTTCAGTCGGTCGTGATTCTGTGTATTTGCCTCCACTTTGGAGGGTAGCACTTTGCCCTGTGACCTCACTTCTCAGACAGACCTAAGAAGAGTTGTTGATTATTAGTCTGTTCAGCTCTTTTCTTATTGTGAGGACAGAGGTGATGACTTACCAGCTCCTCACGTACTGCCCTGGACTGTTACGACTTCTCTAGAAGATGCTATCTCAAGTCCAAAAAATGCCCTTTGACTCAATAATATCATTTCTAGAACTTGGTCTTGAGAAAATAATCAGAGTTAGGTACAAAGGTAAATACAGGAAGATGGTCACCGAACATTATTTCTAATAGCAAAACCTGGAAATAGGGCCTGACAATTGGGCATTGATTTAAAAATTATGAAACATCAGTGTAGCCATTAACAGTTATGTCTTTTTAAAGATTTTTTAAAATTTATTTATTTATTTTCAGAGAGAGAGAGAGAGAGTCCCAAGCAGAGCCTGGTACGGAATTCAAACTCACGAACCGTGAGATCATGACCTGAGCAAAAGTCAGACACATAACTGACTAAGTCACCCAGGCGCCCCATCAATTATGTTTTAAACTAATATTTAGAGGGAAAATGTTCATGGTATGTCAAATGACTAAAAATTTGATGAAAAAGTAGTATATACATATACAGATGGCCTATCTCTCAGTTTTGCCTGAGGCCCCAAAGCCAGGAATAAGACAGAGACATCCCAAAGCAAGGTACTAGACCCCCTGTGCGGCACAAGGGAGAAGATTGCAGAACCAGTTTTACTACTCTTGACTCATCAGTTCAAGGTTTTAAAAGAGAGGTTGCAAGTTGAAGAGGCCCACAGAGAACTATTTAGAAGAGACTTGCTGCACCCTCCCCTGCCTCAAGTGGAGATAAAGAAGCTTCAGGGAATACTCTTCCAGTGCTAGACAAGTGTCCCTGGGGTTTGGTTTATGAGTCCCCTCAAGAGAAATTCATAATCAAGAGCCTCTTGTCGCTGGCAAAGTAGAAAAGAGGACTGCCTTGGTGGCATATAGCACTTCCCCAGTGGGGGGCAAATGTAAGGCATGTACTTCTCATGGACTGAATATAGGCCCTAGAGAAAGGGTCATTTTTAAAGACCCCAGCATGATCTTCATAGGGGTATAAACTGCTGGGAGACCGGCGCCGGGCACGGCTCATAAACCAGCTCACCTGCTAGTGAAGACCTCAGACATCACCACAGGGACCATTCAAGTGGGGCTCACCTTCCTCCTCTGCTTTCCTCCCCTTCTTTCTGTCCCCTACCATGGAGGGCCCAAATGGGCAGCTAACAAGTGAGGAAAGAGGCAAAAAAGGACAAAGACTTAACACTCCTCTTCACTGAAGTCTCCCAAGCCAGAAACCATCCTCTCCACTCATTCTGTAACTTTAGATATTGCAAAAACACAGGAGGGAAACACATAAAAATGTTGAAATGTTAACAGCGTTTATCCTCTGGCACGTGGGATTTTTAATCATGTTTTTTTTTATTTTTAAGTGAAAATGTAATACCTTTATAATCAGAACAAAGCATGTATATATTCAGAAAATATAAGTGGGTTTTTTAAATAAAAACCCTTCAAGAATTAATTTGTTGTTTATAAAATATTATCTATCAGGCAATTAACTTCTCAGAAATATGTTTTTGCATGGTATAACTTCATTTGAGGCCTTGTCCTCCATAATAATTCTCTTCTAATTTGTCAAGTTGCTAATAAAAATTGTATTATTTTTCACCAAAATGGATTCTGTTTTGATTAAAAGGTAATTATTGACAATACTAACAATAGGCCATTTGCCTTAAATACATTATTTCTAATCCTAACAGTAATCCAGCAGGATAGATTGTATTGTCTCCATTTTTAAAAATTTATTTATTTAAAACCAAGTCGTTTAACATATAGTGTAATTATAGTTTCAGAAGTAGAACCCAGTGATTCATCACTTCCATATAGTACCCAATACTTATCCCAGCAAGTGCCCTCCTTAATGCCCATCACCCATCTAGCCCATCTCCCACCCAACTCCCCTCCAGCAACCCTCAGTTTATTCTCTATATTTAAGAGGCTCTATGGTTTGCTTCCCTCTCTGTTTTTATCTTATTTTTCCTTCCCTTTCCCTGTGTTCATCTGTTGTTTCTTAAATTCCACATATGAGTGAAATCATGTGATATTTTTCTTTCTCTGCCTGACTTATTTCACTTAGCATAATATCTAGTTATCTGTGTTCTGCAAATGGCAAGATTTCATTCTTTTTGATTGCCAAGTAATATTCCATTGTGTGTGTGTGTATACATATATACATACGTGTATATACATATATATATAAGCTTATGAAAGAAATGGAATACATACACGTATGTATATGTGTGTGTGTGTGTGTGTGTGTGTGTGTGTGTGTGTGTGTGTGTGTATGTATATGTATACCTCATCTTCTTTATCCACTCATCTGTCAATGAACACTTGGGCTTTTTCCATACTTTGGCTATTGGTGATAGTGCTGCTATAAACATTGGGGTGCATGTGTCCCTTCAAATCAGCATTTTTATATCCTTTGGATAAATATAGTAGTGCAATTGCTGGGTGTAAGGGTAGTTCTGTTTTTAACTTTTTGAGGAATCTCCATACTATTTCTAGAGTGGGTGTACCAGTTTGCACTCCCACCGTTAGTGTAAAAGGGTTCCCCTTTCTCTGCATCCTCACCAACATCTCTTGTTTCCTGAGTTGTTCATTTTAGCCATTCTGACAGGTGTGAGGTGGTATCTCATTGTTGTTTTGATTTGTATTTCTCTGAGGATGAATGATGTTGAGCATCTTTTCATGTGTCTGTTAGCCATCTGGATGCCTTTTATGGAAAAGTATTATGTCTTCTGCCTACTTCTTCACTAGATAATTTGTTTTTTGGGTGTTGAGTTTGATAAATTCATTATAGATTTTGAATACTCACCCTTTGTCCAATATATCCTTTGCAAATATCTTCTCCCATTCCATCGGTTCTTTTAGTTTTGTTGAATGTTTCCTTTGCTCTGTAGAAACTTTTTATCTTGATGAGGTCCCAATAGTTCATTTTTGCCTTTGTTTCCATTGCCTCTGGAGACATGTCAAGTAAGAATTTGCTACAGCCAAGGTCACAGAGGTTGCTGCCTGTGTTCTCTAGGATTTTGATGGTTTCCTGTCTCACATTTAGGTTTTTCATTCATTTGGACTTTATTTTTGTGCATGGTGTAAGAAAGTGGTCCAGTTTCATTCTTCTGCATGTTGGTGTCCAGTTCTCCCAGCACCATTTGCTAGAGAGAATATCTTTTTTCCATTGGATACTCTTTCCTATTTTGTTGAAGATTAGTTGGCCATACATTTGTGGGTCCATTTCTGGGTTCTCTATTCTGTTCCATTGATCTATGCATCTATTTTTGTTGCCAGTACCATACTGTCTTGATGATTACAGCTTTGTAATACGGCTTTAAGTCCAGAATTGTGACGCCTCCAGCTTTGGTTTTTCTTTTCCAACATTACTTTGGCTATTCAGGGTCTTTTCTGGTTCCATACAAATTTTAGAATTGTTTGTTCTAGCTCTGTGAAGAATACTGGTGTTATTTTGATATGGATTGAATTAAATGTGTAGATTGCTTTGGGTGGTGTTGACATTTTAACAATATTTGGTCTTCTAATCCATGAGCATGGAATGTTTTTCCATTTTTTGTGTCTTCCATTTCTTTCATAAGCTTTCTATAGTTTTCAGTATACGTATCTTTTACCTGATTGGTTAGGTTTATTCCTAGGTATCTTATTGTTTTTGGTGCAGTTGTAAATGGGATTGATTCCGTGATTTCTCTCTGTGCTGCTTCATTATTGGTGTATAGAAATGCAACTGATTTCTATATGTTGGTTTTATATCCTGTGACTTTGCCGAATTAATGGATCAGTTCTAGTAGTTTTTTGGTGGAGTCTTTTGGGGTTTTCAATGCAGCGTATCATGTCATCTGCAAAGAGTAAAAGTTTGACTTCTTCCTTGCCAATTTGTGTTGCCTTTTATTTCTTTTTGTCTGATTGCTGAGACTAGGACTTCCAGTGCCAAGTTGAACAACATGGTGAGAATGGACATCCCGGTCATGTTCCTGATCTTAAGGGGGAAAGCTCTCAGTTTTCACCCAATGAGGATGATATTAGCTGTGAGCCTTTCATATATGGCCTTTATGATGTTGAGGTATGTTCCAAACCCTTTGGGATGCAGCAAAGGCAGTCCTAAGAGGAAAGTACACTGCAATTCAGGCCTATCTCAAGAAGCAAGAAAAGTCCCAAATATACAAGCTAACCCTACACCTAAAGGAGCTAGAAAAAGTGCAGCAAATAAAGCCTAAAGCCAGCAGAAGAAGGGAAATAGTAAAGATTAGGGCAGAAATAAATAGAAACAAGCAAAAAACCCAGTAGAGCAGATAAATGAAACTAAATCAATGAAACTACACTAAATCAATAAAATTAAATAAACTAAATTTATTTGAAAGAATAAAAAAAATTGATAAACCCCTAACCAGACTTACCAAAAAGAAAAGAGAGAGGACCCAAATAGACAAAAATCACAAATGAAAGAGGAGAGACCACAAACAACACAAACAATACAATCATAAGAGAAATACAAACAATCATAAGAGAATACTATGAAAAATTAAATGCCAACAAACTGGGCAATCTGGAAGAAATGGACAAATTCCTAGAAACATATAAACTACCAAAACTGAAACAGGAAGAAATAGAAAATTTTCACAGACCCATAGCCAGTAAAGAAATTGAATCAGTTGTTCAAAATCTCCCAACAAACAAGAATCCTGGGCCAACTGGTTTCCCAGGGGAATTCTACCAGCCATCTAAAGAAGATCAATACCTGTTGTTCTCAAACTGATTCTATGAGGCCAACATTACCTTTATTCCAAAACCAAAGACTCCACTAAAAAGGAGAATTATAGGCTAATATCCCTGATGAACCTGCATGCAAAAATTCTCAACAAGATACTAGCAAATCAAATTCAACATAATATAAAAAGAATTATTCACCATGATCAAATGGGATTCATTCCTGGGCTGTAGGGCTGGCTCAGTATCCGCAAATCAATCATGATACATCACATTAATAAAAGAAAGATAAGAACCATATGATCCTCTCAATAGATGCAGAAAAGGCATTTGACAAAATACAGCATCCTTTCTTGTTAAGCCCTCAGAAAAGTAGAGATAGACGGATCATACCTCAACATCATAATGTCCCTGTTTTTAAATTGAGGAAATGGGCATTCAGAGTGGTCAAGTTTCCTGAGGTCCCACAACTAGTACACGGAGGAGCCAGTATTAGCACTCAAGTCTGTTTGATTCTAATCTCATGCTCGTCATGCTATTTAAGAATTCCCAGATAACTTATATGTTCTTTCTCTGTCCTCTTTTATGTTTGTGTTAAAGAAAAGTTTCGGTTCACACACTGAACTTGCACAGAATTGGTACATAGGAATGGCGTAGTCATAATCCTTGATCTATGACACACTGTCATTGTTGAACCCTATATAGCTTTATTTGGTTGTTTAAAATAATACTTAATACAACTGAATACATTGCCCAGCCCAACAACTAGAGCTTTACCAGTAACTTACCTCTGTGGTCCTTCCTATTCCACCCCCCCAAGAAGTAACCACTCTCCTATAATTTTGATACAGTAGTAATCTATAAACAAATCTTCAACAAAAAGTGAACTAATACACACACGATTTTTAATAATACTATACATATACTATACAATACTATACATATTGGCTTGCAATTTGCTTTTTTTTACACTTAATATTTCTTGGAGGTTTTCTCCACAAGATTCCCTAATGGAACCAAATTCTCTAAAGTTTATGGATGCATGAGGACAGTGTCTATAGGTAAATTATATTGTCTGCTTTGGTTCCACAACCATTAGGGGACCTTTGCCACAGCCTTGAGATTCCTTGGTTTGAGCTAAATGTATGTGATATCTGGAGGTAGTTCCTATGCCTCAGCATGTAGCAAAATCTTTTACATATTGCAGGACATATGTGCACACACTGCCCCCCACCACACACACACACACACACACACACACCTCAACAAATAACATTTGTTAAATAGTTAACATTTGTTATAATTGTGTCAAATTCACTTCTCCTTTAGTTAAAGAAAATAATGTTGTTTGCATAGAAAAGTAATTATACTTTTTAAAAAATAGACCCAATACTTTATTTGAACACATACTTATAACAAAGAAATACTGTTTTTAAGTGGTAGTTATAAAATTTACTGAGATGTAACTTTCAGGCTGTGCACTTTTGCCCTGTTTATTGGCTGTTCATTGTATAAGTGTTTAATTTTCTGCTATTTAATTCAAGCCTCTAGAATCCCATTTTATCCCGTTCCTAATATTTCCTTTCATGGCTCACTTATATTTTACTGGGAAGACTAAAGAGAGAAAGAATTATTTTCTTCCAGGTGTATAGTAGGTTCAATTCTAGAGCCACCATATTACTGTTTTGTGAATGTCAGCGTAGAGAGTATGGTGTAAAACCACAAAGGTAAATGCTTTCCTCCCTATGTGGGCTCCAGAAGAGAAGGTAAGCTATTGAACATGTTTCCCCCTTACAAGAAACTGTTTAAAAAACTACTTTGGGGGAACCTAGGTAGTTTAGTCAGTTGAGCAATCAACTCTTGATTTCAGCTCAGGTCATGATCCCAAGGTTTGTAGGATCGAGCCCACATCAGGCTCCATGCTAAGCATGGAGCTTGCTTGAGATTCTCTCTCTCTCTCTCTCTCTCTCTCTCCCTCTCTCTCTCTCTCATCCACTGCCCCTTTCCCTCACTCATGCTCTCTCTCTCTCTAAAAAAAATTAAATTAAAAAAATTAAATTAAAAATAATTTAATTAAGAAAATAATAAAACTATTTGAAAACAAAGAGGAGATAAGTTTCTGACAGTAACCATGTTAACTTTTCCCCTGAAATTTGAAAGAAAAATAAAGGAAAAAGAATGATAATATCTCTACTTCTATCAAGGGGAGCATAGTAGCTGGAATGCACAACTAACTCTGATAACTTTTATTAGTGGCTGGTACTAACTATATGTTGTAGTACCTTTCTGGTGATTCTAGATCAGTAATATGGAGCATATAAAATATGTTTTCATATTAAGGGGAGAGTGAGGTGGAAACCAGCCTTTCTTGGATACTTACCATGCACACATTAGTACTTCTTATTGCTTATGCCATCCTTGTAAAGTAACAGGCATTTTCCTCCTTTTTACAGGTGAGGAAACAGAGATGCGAAGAAGCATTCCACTAGTTAATGACATTATCTGTTTATGCATTTGCCTCCCATATTAATCTGTACAGTCTCCACAGACAGGGGCCAGACACATTTGTCATTTTACTTTAGCTTTTTAATGGAGTGTCTGGCCCCTAGTAGGTGTCCTGCAAAGTTTCTTGAATGTAGAAGGTAACTTGCCCTAGATCACATAGTGGAAGAATGGTAGAGGCAA
Source organism: Panthera tigris (assembly GCF_018350195.1). NCBI lineage: Eukaryota > Metazoa > Chordata > Mammalia > Carnivora > Felidae > Panthera > Panthera tigris. The sequence continues at coordinate 142,627,930 of NC_056663.1, forward strand.
AAGCCTGTGCTCTTTTCCACTGTATCACACTGTCTATTCCCTGTCACCTCAAGAATGGCTTAGGAAATGGTACTGGCATTTGTGTTAATATCTCTTGAGTAGTTTTAAAGATTCCCAGGGTGCACTTAACTTATAAATCAATCTTTGTTTAATGCCTCTGAGTTTGGGGTAATTTCCCTCATGTGATTTGCGAACTACTTTCAGTAATAACCAGACTGTAATTATGTTGAGGCCAGCTGCTCAACTATATTATTTACTCTGTGCCCATATTCTGTAATTTTGTGATCCTAAATTTGGATACCTCATAGCATGCTGATCACATTTCCTAACGAATATACCCAGTGAGAACCAGGCAGTGTGCCACCGTGGAAAGACCATGGGCTTTGAAGTCAGACAGATGACAGTCTTCATTCCAGTTTTGCCATTTACCCCTCGTGTAATTTTGACCAAATTATTTAACCTCTCTGTGCCTGAGTTGTCTCATTTCTAAAATGGAAGTGATTATTTCTACCTTATTGGGTGGTTTGAAAATTGAAGTTCAAATGAGATAATATATAGAGTGCCTGGTGTTTGGCAAGCACTAGATAAATGGTGCTTCTACTTATTTATCCTGACAGTTTGGAATGATGATCTAAGTCTAGGAAGAGAAAGTTTCATTAGAATAAATGTCGTCTAGGGGTGCCTGGGTGGCTCAGTCAATTGGGGGTCTGAATTCAGCTCAGGTCATGATCTCGCAGTTCATGGGTTTGAGCCCCACATCGGGCTGTGCACTGACAGCTCAGAGCCTGGAGTCTGCTTGGGATTCTGTGTCTCCCTCTCTCTTTCTGCCCCTACCCCACTCGCACTCTGTCTCTCTCTGTCTCAAAAATAAACAAACATCAAAAAAAATTTTTTAAAGAATAAATGTAGTCTAGAACTTGGTAAGAAATACACAGAAATACAAAGTATAGCATATGGAAGATGGGGCTTATCAATAGCATGTGGAAAAGACCTAGGGAACCTCAGTTGACTCCCTGCTCAGTCTGAGTCCACAGTATTACGTGGCAGTCAAACAAGGTTTCAATGGTAGCATCCAGATCCCAGAGGGGGACAGCTCTTCTCCACACTGCTCTGGACACTCCCTGAATTCTAGATTTCATTTTTGGGGCATGGTTGTTTAAGAGACTCACCGATCAAGCAGAGTCTGTCCAAAGAGATAGAACCAGAGTGGTGAGAAATTGTGAGCCCATGCCTTATGAAAAGAGTAGACGGCTTGAGGAGATTTAGCCTGCAGTGTGTATTAGAAAGTGGAGGTAGGGGAGTGGAGGCTGGAGTGACAAAATAAGTGTCCATTTCTTGAGGGTTACGTTTGACTTGTTCTGTATGGCCTGAGGGGTAAAATGATGACCAGTATAGAAGTATGGAGGAGATTCAGTTTAATAAGCCTTTCTCTCAAAGGATTAAAGGTATATAAAAATTAAACTGCCTTCCTTGGTGTTTGGTGATCATGCAAAGGCCAGATAAGTGTACTGCTAGGGGAGATTGGACTGTACTGTTTGGAAATTGGACGAAGCCCAAATGATCTTTAAGACCTCTCCAACCTTGATAGTTTTGTGATTTCATACACAAGCCAAGTATAGCTTATTTGTAATGGAGTACATAAAGAGTGATGATCAAAACAAGTCCTTGCTTCTGTAAAGCAGCTTACATTTTAATTAGAGGAGCAACACACATTTCAAAAGCTCTTAAAAGTATGAGGATGAAGTCATAATAAGAAAATGTCATAGGACTGATTATGATCAATTGCTAAGTGAATGTTGGAATTGAATTTTTTTCAAACTTTTCTGTCTTATAAAGCACCAGTCACTCTCAAAGAAACAAGTGCCCTGATCTCAGGGTGAAAAAAAAGCCATATTTATATGTTTGTAGGTTATTATACTATCACTTATAATAAATGTCAAGGCCTGAACATTTTTAATAATTACTAAACTTCTTAAATAAACTTCCTAATGGGCAGATGATATGAATGAAAGTCCAGGTGCTACACTGAGATTTTAAGGTAAGAACTAAGGTGACTGAAGATTGAAATAGGATAAGGTTTTCCTTATAAAGTTTTTGAAGTTTTATTCCATAACAGACATTATGTCCAACAGGGCTAGGACAAGACAAAGCCAGTATTTGGTAAAATTGGATCATCTGCTTAGAGACAAAAGCTTTTATTCATATTATGAGAAACTGGTTTAGCACCTATGTAATCAGGGATATATATGGGAAATCTCTGTACCTTCCACTCAATTTTGCTGCGAACCTAAAACTGCTCTAAAAATTAAGGCTATTAAAAATTGGTCCACATTTGTATATATTTTAAATTAATGGAGACAAATTTAATCATTAAATTGAGTCTGATTTATGAAACTCTGAACTCATGATAATTTCCAGGTAAGGTCACCATCAGTAAACTGGAAAGACCATACTTACCACCATTCAGTTAGTCAGAACTCTTGACATCTTCAGCTAAATGTTATATGTGGTTTGCCAGCGGGGTTAGGACGGGGAGGGGATGGGAGGGTTATATCAGTAACATTAACACTCGTTTGGCGTGGACTCTAGACAAGCAAAGCTGGTGTTCATTCAGCAACCAATGTGTATGGCAGGTTTAACTCTACATTGAGATAGATACCTCCAGCTTTACAACTTGATGATGGGGGTGCTGGATGGCTCAGTCGGTTAAGCGTCCAACTCTTTCTTGGTTTCAGCTCAGGTCATGATCTCACGGTTCATGGGATCGAGACCATGGGATCAAGCCCCATGGGGGGAGCTTGAGATTCTCTCTCTCCTCTCTCTCTCTCTGCCCCTCCCCAGCTTGTGTTGTGTCTGTCTCTCTCAAAATAAATAAATAAACTTAAAAAAATAGCTTGATGATTGATGATTTTCTAGCCATGAATGTCCTCCTACTAAGACCACCTGCTCACCAGTGCAACTTCTGACTATCATTTGGTTTCCCCTTTTGAGGTGCCTTTTGGGAACATCTGTAAGTTTTATTGTAATATAAATATTCATCAGCAAATACTTGTATATCTGAAAATCTTTTATTTAAAAAAAATTTTTTTAATGTTTATTTCTTTGAGAGAGAGAGAGAGAAAGAGAGAGAAAGAGGGCAGGAGAGGGAGACACAGAATCCAAAGCAGGCTCCAGGCTCTGAGCTGTCAGCAACAGAGCTGGATGTGGGGCTCGAACTCACAGACCACGAGATCTTGACCTGAGCCGAAGTCAGACGCTTAATGGACTGAGCCCCCCAGGCACCAATCTGAAAATCCTTTTAAAACTTATTCTCAAATACTGACTAACACAGTTTGAAAATATTGAATGTCTCTTTCCTCATCAGTAAAATGGGGGAGTAAATTAATTCATCTCTAAAGAGTTCCTTACTTTTATTTTTTTTAACATTTATTTACTTTTTAGAGAAAGAGAGGCAGAGTGTGAGCAGGGGAGGGACAGAGAGAAAGAGGGAGACACAGAATCTGAAGCAAGCTCCAGACTCTGAGCTGTCAGCACAGAGCCCAAAGCAGGGCTCAAACTCAGGAACTGTGAGACCATGACCTGAGCTGACATCTGACACTCAACTGACTGAGCCATCCAGGCACGCCTAGAATTCCTTACTTTTAAAATTCTGTAGTTTTATAAAATTAGTTCAACCATAAACAAAGTATTGGAATTATTTTGCCTGGATATAGTTGTAAATATTTAATGACTTCATACTACATTATTAAAATTTTTTAAAAATGATTTAAAGATAGATGTGTATAGTGTGATTCTATGTGTGTATATTTTAATTTAAATATATATATAAATAAGTGTATACACATTTATAAATTAGATATAGCACTGTGTTGATTATTGATTGGTTACTACTGATTATCCCTGAGTAGTAAGATCACAGGTGATTTTTGTTTTTTCTTCTTTTCCTCCAAAATTTCTATTTACCAGCTGAATTAATTTTATAATAGGAAATAACATACAACTCTAAAAATAAAAACCAGGGTGTTTGTTTTGTAAATTGTGTTAATGCAGCACTCTTTGAAACCTAACACGTTGAAGGAAGATCCAACGAGGGACCTGAAACAGCTTCTCCAAGAGTTGAGAAGTGTGATCAACGAGGAGCCAGCTGTGCCTCTGGGCAAGCCCGAAGAAGAAGGGAGAACACCGTCCCTGGGAGCGTCCTATGTGGCTGTGTAAGACTGGGTGTGCTGCAGAGTGAGCGAGCTGCTGTCACCAGCGGTTTGCCATTAGTTGTCTACATGATACTCTGTGGGAGGTTGATGTTTAAACAACTTTGAAGAATATCTGACGTTACCAGGGGAAACAGTATGAAAGTGGAGAAGCTAAGCAAAAGTAAAACAACTTGATATCAAGAGTAAATAATGCAGTTATTCTGCTCATAAGCTGTCAAAGCAAGGTGTTACCCAAAGTTACAGTCATATAATAATGTATAGTTCCCAATAGATTTCACATCTAAAATCGCTTTTTAAATCTTTCTTTAATTTTTATATTGAGGGAGAGAGAGCACGCATTTAAAAATACATGGAATCTGGAAATTGTTCTTTGTATAATTAACTGAGACTTATATTTATCTATACAGAGATGATAGAGGAAGAGATTGCATTACTGAATCTCTCTCACTAGAGAGAGAGTGGGGAAGGGGCAGAGAGAGGAGACAGAGAATCCCAAGCAGGCTCTACACTGTCCATACGGAGACCGACGCGGGGCCCAAACCCATGAACCGAACCCACGAACCATGAGATCATGACCTGAGTCAAAATCAAGAGTCACATGCTTAACCTACTGAGCCACCCGAGTACCCCTCACACCCATAATCTTATTTGATTATCACAACCGTTTGAGCTAAGACAGAGCAGGATTTATTTATCCCATTTTACAGATGAGATAAACATAAGTTTCAAAATTTTGACTTGCCTGCAGCCGCACAATTTCGATGGTGGAGCTAAACTAGAACCTTGAAAACTACATGACTCTCAAAGTATAATCTAATAGGAAAGTCCTTGGTTCTCATTTGACAGATGAGTAAATTTAGGCATGGACTGAGTTGCCTTCTCCTATAAAGCAAAGAAGCAAAGCCAAAAGTGAAAGTTAGACCCCCTGGCTCCCCACACCAATCAGTCCACAAAGATTACCATGATCTCCCTGATGAGATGATTTCATCACTTTAGCCATTAGTTATGGGCTTGAACTATTTTGGACTATATTGAACATGAATATATTTGGTACCTGCCTTTAAAGAATGTATGTTAATTTGCTATAATCTTACAAATAACCTTGTCACCAAAGCCTAAACTCAGCCTAAAGCTTTTGGGAGTCCATGGAACAGAAAATATTTCTGAGTTGAACTCCAGGGACAGCCTTCTGCAAAATTTGCTTGGAGGCCTACAATCTACTTTTACACTTTAAAGAAGAGTTAAATACATAGGAGCAGTTGATTATTCTAAAAATAGATGGAATCAGGAAATTGTTCTTTGTATAATTCACTGAAAGTTATATTTATCTGTACAGAGATGATAGAGTAAGAGATTGCATTACTGAATCAAGCCTGAGATCAGAGATATGCCAGAGGTAAGAAGAATCTGAGATTCTGAATCTAATTAATTGTCTAAGAATTTTTTATGTTTCCAGGTAATTTGGGAAGTCTGGACAATTTACATGGGAATTTAGGGGCATTTGGGGTTCATTGAAGGAAAGCTGTTTACATTGTTTAACTGAAACTAAAGTGGATTTCAGTGTAAAGTACTTTCTCAAAATCAATACGATTTTTTTTTGCTTATTTTAAATTTTGCTACTGTTTACCCATATTAAGATATTTATAGGTATGCCATACCAAAAATGGAAGATTTTTCTACATTTACACTCATTTACAATGGCTTACATAACTTTTGAGAGGAAGGTAGTCCAGAAGGAAATGCTAACAATCTCAGTACAGGATTATAAGAACCTCATGGAAAACAATCCTATTTTCCTCAGTAATTGAATAGCTGAATTTTTAAATGAAATCCTAAAAAGAGCGTAAAGAAATTAAATCCATAACCCCTTAACAGAGACAACTTCTGAGAACTGACTTTAACCAAAAAGGAAAAAAGGCTAATGTTAATTTGTTAATTCAGGTAAAACACAGAGGCCATTGCCCGCAGGTTTTCATGAGCTCCTCACTGCCTGCTGATTAGGTACCTGGTTCCTTAGTCTGAAGTTGAAGGAGGTCCCTAACTTGTCACCAGCCCGGTTACTCCCGTAGTGTACTCTAACCGAAACAGACTACTGGGTCCAAGAGGAGTTCACTCCTTTTCATCTCCAAGCTTTTCTTCACACTGTTTCTCCACCTGGAAGAGCCATTAGCCCTAGTCTCACCTTTGAATCAGCGTTGGTGTAAAAGCAATGTTCAAACAATGTTGTTTTATCATTAAGTAAAAATAACACCGTGTAGTCTTTCATTTCTCCCATCCTTCTGCCAACAGAAGCAACAACTCATTAAGGGACTCCACCGAAGGTAGCAAATCCAGTGAAACTCTTAGCAGGTAAGAAATGATCTTTGCAATGCCTGAATGTCCTAATGTCCTCATTACTACTGTTTATTCATTAATTCAGCAGATTGTTAACTGTCCGTGAAGTGTCATACTCCACACTGGGTCCTTAAAATGTAACAGTGGGCAAGGCAGACAAACGTGGGCTTACAATGATAAGATCTGTTTATTGACTGACTGCATGGGAAAAAAAAACTTACTTTTATCTTTTCTATTTTCACCACCTAAAAAAAAAATAAGAGGAATCAGAGCCTTTTTTATATCCTCAGAATAAGAAAAAGAATTCTGTTCAAATTCAGTTAGGCAGAGGCTTATTCATTGCTGTATCTTCAGCGTCAGCCATATTGCCTGACCCACAGTAGCCTTTCAGTAAAGTTTTGTGTAATGAGTGAATTAAGGCAGTATTAAAAATATTTTCTTACTGTCCTTACTGCTTGATCAACAATGAACTTTTTAAATATATCTTTATCAAAACAAATTTTGATTTTCTTCTCACCTATGTATGTGACACTACATAGCACCTATTAACAATATTTTTATTTTTACATTTTTTATTTTTTATTTTAAATATTTTTATTTTTACATTTTCTGGATGCCATAGATATTTCATTTAGTCTGTATAGCCTAATATTTTTTTAATGTTTGTTTATTTTTGAGAGAGAGCATGGGCAGGGGAGGAGCAGAGAGAGAGGAAGACACAGAATCCGAAGCACAGTGTATCTAACCTGATCTTATATCCATATGTGGGTTAGAAATGAAGGCTCACATTGTTTAAGCAGCTTTCCGGGGCCATACAGCTTGTAAACAGTGGAGCCAGATTTGAACTCAGGTCTAGCTGGCTCCTGAGCTCAGGTGTGTGACCACCTCCGTGTTTGGCCTCTGTGTACCTGCACTGAGCTCCTGGGAAAGGGCCCTGTCTGTGCTAGGCACAGGGCACAGAAGGGCTGCTCCCCTGAGATGCGTCAAGCTCTGCTATAGTTTTTCCATGACCAGAAAAGTCTGTTTCCTTCAGCAATGATGTGTTCGTGAAGAGACAGATTGGAGAGGAAAAGATGGGACCTAGCCCCTACTTGTGTTCGAATATTTAATAGAAGAAGAAGAGGTTTTCAGATATTTAATAGAAGTTCTGAAAAGCATGAAACATACTAGAAAATTAAAAATGCATTTGAATGCTCTATCCTGTACTTCAGCACACTGGCCATTTTGGAAACTCACAAACAAAGAATACCACAGTTGCTGTTTTACTACAACATTTCACTGTAACTGCAGCACCTTTGCTTGACTCGGCATCTTACAGCAACGTTTCTTCATTTAGAAACTTCTGCAACCTTTTAAGCTAAATCAGTATGGTCCATATACCCAAAACAGAATAAACAATTAAAGAAACGAACAACTCTGCTGTGTGGATTTGTGCTCGAATTATTCTGAGAGCCACATTTCTCAGAAGTTTGTGGACAATTGACTTTTCTTATTTTGTTATATTATTATAACTTAATGAGCAACATTATGCCCTAAGGAAGGTTCCCAATAGAGGCTTCAAAACATCCAGCTCCTTTTTACACATCTCCATGTGGATGTTTCAGGAGATGAAACATAATGACCTGAAGATCACAGTGACCAAAATAAAACAAAGGCGGTCATTCCACAAAACCATTCCCCTCCAGCTCATCTTGTTTCTGTAAGTGGCCCCCTGCTTTCCAGGGCACCTCTGCTTAACCCTAACGTTCTCTTTGGTTCTTCTTTCTTCTTTGTCGTGTTTCTCTAGTCACCAAATCTCATTAATTTTGCCTCTAAAACAGTTCTCAAATCCATTTTCTTCTTTGTACATCCTCTGGAACGGCCTGTGTTAATCTCCTATGTCTGCTGTAACAAAATTAGTTGCTTAAAATGACACAAATTGATCTCTCTTACATTTCCAAGGAGGCCCGAAGTCCCAAATCAGTTCCACCAGGTGGAGTCAGGATGTTGGCAGGTCCACACTCCCTCCAGAAGCCCTTGGGGTTAATCCATTTCCTTACTTTTTTCCAGCTTCTAGAGCTTTGTTCCTTGCACTCTGTCTTGTGGCTTCTCCCTTCATCTTCAGATAGCAGCAGAGCATAGCATCTTCAAACCTCTCCGCTGAGATTGACACATCGTCTTCTCTCTTTCACGTGAAATCCCCCCTGCCTCCTTTTTACAGACCTTTGGGATGGCAGTTAGCCCCCCTCCTAAGAAACCCAGAATAATCTCTCCATCTCAGGATCTTTGATTTCATCACATCACATCACATAAGGAACACTCATAGCAGATATTTTTGGCAGCCGTTATACAGCCTGCCACACTGCTCTAGGCCTTTTTACCTTTCTTATAGACTATTGCAGTGGTCTTGACAGTGTTGAGTGTGGGTATTTTTAAACTCCAGTCTCATGAACATTCCAGTCACTTCTATATATTAATTTCAAATTGATCTGCCTGAAGCACACCTCAGAGTATGACCTTCCCCAAGCCCCCAGAACCTTCAAGGCTCCCCCACTGCCTCCTGCAGCAAAAACACTCTTTGCCCTGATAATTAAGACTATCCATGGCTTCCCTTTCTAGGGCTTTTCTCCTAATAGAGCTATCCTCAAACTTTTTGGTCTCAGGACCCCTTTTAGTCACAAATATTGACGATTCCTAAGAACTTTTGTTTATTGCTATTCTAAGTATTGGAAAATAAGTTTTCATATTAGCATTTTAAAAATAGAAAACATTTTGATATACCTTTAGAAACAACAGTGTGTATCACATGTTCACCTAATAGCATTTTATTTTGAAAAATAACTTTTTCAAACAAATTGTTGAGAAGGCATTCTTTTACAATTTAACATGTGACTTCACAGAAGATAGCTGATTCTCATATCTGCAGCGGCATTTAATCTGTTGTGATATCAGATCTTGTGGATCCTCTGGGAAACTCCACTGCTCATTTGCGAGAGACTGAGAGTTCAAAGCAGATGCTGATGTTAGTGTCATAATTAAGACAGTGTGGGCATCACACACCCCCTGCAAGGGAACCACTGCCATAGTATCCTCGTGCCGTCACCCAAACCACAGAGAACAGTGTGGTTTATTTCAACCTGTTGATTTAAGTAAGTCTAATAGTTTTGTAAAGTGATACGACTATTGCTAAGAGAGGTTCCTTTTTTTTTGTCTTTTTTTTTTTCATTTTAAAACAAGTTATAAAGATTGTGCCTCTTAGAATCTATGAGAGAAATACTTCGGGTTTATAGCTATTATAAAAATGAATTTTCTAACCAATATTATTATATCTTCATTCTGCAAAATGTTCATGGGCCCTGAACGATTAACAATAATGCAACTCGGGATCTCCCTGATATTTTTTGATTTCTGCAATTTAGGGTCATAACTGCCATCTTTAGCTTGTATTTTAGTCTGTCACTTTTGTGTGCATTAGCTTGCTTCTGTCCATAAATCTTAGTACTGTATTTGTGAATTGGAATGTCTGCATGACCATTCTTATGCTTCCAGAGAGCCGGTCACATTACATACAGGAGACCTAGAAGATCCATCTAGTTGTTTTACATTCCCATCTACAGGTGAGTGAAAAGTACACAAGACAGGCCTGCTTCAAACTCTGCAGTGGCTTCTCACTTCCATGCGAGTGGAAGCCAGGTATGACAGCAGCCTGTAAGTCCGCATTAACTCTCTAGGCTTATTTCCTCCTACTCCCCCCCTCATTCACTCTGTGTCATCTACCCTTGAATTGCTCCTTGAACATCCCAGGCAGCTTCTGTACTAAGGCCTTTACACCACTGTTCCTTACACATTGCTAACCCTTCACCTCCTTTAAAGGCTCTGCTCAAATGTCACTTACCCAATGAAACTACTCTCATGACCTTCTGCCAAAATTGTAACTCTCCCATACTCCCAATCACCCTTTTTTGTTTTTTTTTTTTAAATTACGCTTAGTATCTTTTAATATGTAACTTACTAATTTATGTTGTTCATAAAGGTGACTCTGTCACCTCCTGTTAGACAAAAGCCGCACAAGGGCAAGTATCGTTTGGTTTCCTGATATATCCCAGGCACATAGCAGGTGCTCAATAAATCCTTATTGAACGGATGAAAAGAAAAAGAGAAGAACTGAGACAGATGGTTCTTTTTATAATTTCCAAAGACATAATGCTATCTGTTAAACAAGGGAGTCAAGGAAGAGATTGAAAGATAACAGAATCTGTTGAAAAGCAAAATGGCATAACAGACTAGAAATGGAAGAGAAAATAAAAACATTACAGGGGGAAGAAAGCCTTAGGAAAAACATAAATGGGATAGGCATGACTGAAATCACAGGGACTTGATGGACCTTCTGTGGGGAAATTACACAAAAAGAATTTTTAAAACTAAGACAAAAATAATTACAGAGAATATGTTATGGGGAGCCTCGGTGGCTCAGTTGGTTGAGCATCCAACTTTGGCTCAGGTCATGATCTCAGAGCTCATGGGTTCAAGCCCCACATTGGGCTCTGTGCTGACAGCTCAGAGCCTGGGGCCTGCTTCAGATTCTGTCTTCATCTGTCTCAGCCCCTCCCCTGCTTGCACACTGTCTCTCTCTCTTTCTTTCTCTCTCTCTCTCAAACATAAATAAACATTTAGAAAATTTTTAAAAAAGATTTGGAAGGTGTAATTGGTCTTCCTATAGAAGAGACTAAAATGAATAGGAAAGAATGAAACTGTGAAAATGATGGTTATTCAACAAAGGCTTAGCTGTAAATCTGGACAGTAATATAATATTACAGAAATAATGTAAATAAGGAAAGTTGAGGTATGAGGTGAAAGAGATAGGAGAAAGATAAATCTCCATATTTTCTTGTTTTTTATGGAAGATTGTCAGTATATATCTAAAAAAACAAAACAGTTTTAATAAAATAAATGCAAATTCTTAATTTTTGAATAATCTTCAACTTGTGAGAAATCTTTTAAGAACTGTATTTTGAAGAAAAGGACCATTTATTTGAAGTTACTGCTTTGAGGTTTACTTCACTTACATGTTTTACTGTTGTTTTAATAATTACCCAAGAGAATACAACATGTATTCTTGCCTTGTTAGATTAATATAAATGAGAGCTTTACTTTTTTCTTGCATTGTGAGTACTTTAGAACATGTTAATTCCACTCACTATTCTTTCAAATTATATAACACTTGTTATATAAATATATATAACATTATATATATGTGTTATATATAAATATAACACATGTATATTTTAATTATAAAGGTAAACATCACAATGGATAATTTGCATTGTTTTATACAGTTAATATCCATTTAGATATACCCATGTGATTATACTTTACTTTCTCTCTGGTGTCATTTTACTCCCAATGCCTTTAATTTTTCCTTTAAGGTAAGTCTGCTGGTGATACATTCTCTCAGTTTCTGTTTTTCTGCAGTTGTCTTTATTTCATCATCATTTTTGAAGAATATTTTTGTTGAGTTTAGAATTTTAGGACATTTTTCTTTCACTTTGAAAATATTCCATGGTTTTCTGGTTTCCATTGTGTCTATGAGAAGTCAGCTCTGAATTTAATTGTTACTCATTTAAATGTAATCTTTTTTGCCCTTTTGGCAACTTTAGGATTGTTTTTGTCTTTGATTTGTTTTTTGAGGTTTTTGGGGTTTTTTCTTTTTCTTTTTTAGCAGTTGTTATTGGTATGTTCAGGTATGGTTTTCTTTATGTAAGAAGTACCTGTTTAGGGTTTGGAATAATGCTGCTTAAATCTGTGGTTGTCTGTGCCTCCACTATCCAGATCTTGTGGGTCTATACCTATTACTTGTATATATGATTTTTTCTCTTGGTTTTCTGCCATATCATTTTGTCTCCTTCTATGCCTGTTTGTTTTTATTCTATGAAAGACATCTGTGAAAAATTGTTCAAATGGTTGGAGGCAAAGAATGAGGTTACCTTCCTCCAGATAGCATTCATGCTTGCTTCTGGTAGACAACTAAGAACACCACAATCCCAGATCAATTTAATCCAATCGGGAATTCAGATAATTTGAAGCTAGATCTCAAGATCCCCAAGGGCAGGTCTTGTTCCTGTTCATCCTTATTTCTAAGACAGCCCTTTGCAGTTCTAACCCAAAGCCTTGGGTATTTATGGGAACATCCCCTTACCCCCATCATTGGGAATATTTTCTCATGAAAGTTTGACTTTTTGAGAAGTGCAGTATACTATTTTTAACTAATTCTGTCCTTTTGCTTCTGTTCTTGCAAAATTTTAGCAAGTCCATCTGTGAAAAATTCAGCTTCTCGTTCATTCCATTCTTCTCCTAAGAAGTCTCCAGTTCACTCACTCCTAACTAGTTCGGTTGAAGATTCAGTAGGCTCCACATCACCGTATAGATCCACGAAACCCGTTCTTTCACCTGATTCTGTTAAAGGTAAGAATGATCTGATGTCATTGATGAGCTTAATTGGTTTCCTCCTCTGGTGAATTGAAAGTTCTTTTCCATAATCAGAATTAATAAGATCTTATATGGTGTTCTTATATGCAAACTCTAACTGATGCTGTGTAACTTAAGTGAGTCTTATTTAAATAAAACAGCTATCGCATGCATGCACACACTCTCTTCTTAATAAATATCCATAGATATTATATGTGAATATTTTCTCTATTACTTTGACATAAATAATGAACTTCCCCCCCCCCTGCATTTTATTATAAGATTTTGGTCTTTTTTTTTTAATGTTGTGACTTTTCTTTCTTATTTACATTCTCTCAAATCATGACTCTCTTCAGTCTCTGCCTTTGTAAGTGCAAGTATTTATCATACAAATTTGTCAGATGTCCTCATTTCTTAAATGTTAAGTTCATTTGTTATTTGCTAAAACAGATAAGGAAAATGGTTTTATTTAGATTAAGCGCATGATAAATAAGTGGACATTATATGTGTGTGTGTGTGTGTGTGTGTGTGTGTGTGTGTGTATACTGACTTGAACTTGAAATGTTTTTACCATATATTGACAGCAATGCAAACAACCCCATGCTCTCTGGCATCAGTCCCTTTGATAAGGGATAAACTAGGCAAATTGTTGCATCACTGTTAAGTCAGTTCTCAGCCTTTAGAAATTCTATGCCTCATACATTTCTAGATCTCCCCCAAATCTGAAAACCACAACATAATCACAGATTTTAGTACATTTTACCATCTTTTTTCTGTATTTTGTCCTCCATCCTCTCTTACATTTCTGAGTTATTCCTTGGTGTCTTTAAAAATACTAAATACTAAATAAAAATACTTTTAAAAAAGGGCAAATTCTTGAGCTATTAGAGCTGTGACTATTGTAGAAGTAGAACAGTACTTCTGGTCACCTCATTATTAATTTGTGATTACATAATAGCATGGAATTTCCTTTTTTTTTCCTATTGTCAGATCCTAATCAAACATCATGTATTTTATATTATCCATGTGAAAAATATCTCTCTGAGGAAGTGGTTTTCATCCTCTTGACCTAAAGTAATTCTTAGATGATTGCCTCTAATACTAATATCTGTACTGAAAAGAGTGGTTTTTTTGATAGGAAAATGAGCCACCAAAAAATATTTTCAAGATTATACAGCAAGTCAGGGACTAAGATCAAAGTTAGAATTTCAGGGTTGCCAATCAACTATCTTTTAGAGATCAGCAAAACGTAGCATACTTAGTAGAGGTTAGCTTACGGGCTTCCAACCCCTCTTCACTTGCTCCTCCCACAGTATTCCAGGCTCACTGTGGCCATGTCAGGATCCAGACTCCCTCTCCCACCATGTAAAACTGTCCTCATTCAGGTGACAGCCACTAAAATGGGCACTTGGTCTCACACACATTCAAAACTGTTGCCAGTGTCGGTATTAAGTCTTGCTCTTCCAAATCCTAAATTAACGTATCTACACAGGTTTGGTATGAAAAGCTGTCATTTAGAATGAATGTGTCATTAAATTTAAAGTATTCCTCTCGCTCATCCCATTTAATGCTATGTAGTTAAATAATAATAAGCCAGATTGTTTTGAAACAAATTCAAACAAGCTAGTGTTGGAATATTTAGATAAAACACTTTTTAATTTGTATAGTGTTTTAAAGTTTCCATTATTTTAAAAGAAAGGTTGTTTAACTTGTAATTGGAAGATTTCTAAGAAGAAATACTGAACAGACTTTTAATATCACATCTAAGCAATTTTCTAATAGCTTCACAGTCTCAGCCAATAGAAACAACAGGAAAAACATGTCGGAAGCTTCAGAACAGACTGGAAAGCTTGCAAACTCTGGTAGAAGATTTACAGATGAAGAACCAAGGTACAGTGTACATTTCGGAGAGATCTTCCTTGCTCAAAAGAGTACTCACCTTCCCTTCAGGTGAAGCCTGTTGTCTATAGACCCGCAGAAGAGGATATTGAATAAGCAATTCAGAAACATCAAGTCAAAACATTAAGGTCTTAACCATGACTAACCCCCAGATTAATTGTGTGACCTCGGGCATGTCACTTTAGCCCTGCTCTACTCCGTCATCTAATAGGGATGATAATACTGCTGACCAACCCTCCGTAGGACACGTTTTGAGCAGTTTTTCACACGACACTTTCCCACACATTATCTTTCTTATCCCTGTTAGGTCTGCACATAAGCATTTGTATGACGGTAGCCAGGATAAGATTGTAGTTGATAGCTGGAAGACAAAATAACCATATTTCACCTTACACAGAATTTAAATTAGCATAGGCTAGAAGAGACTATGCCACCCAGTGAATCACTAACTAAAAAGATAAACTACTTTCAAATGCACTAAAGCTGTTTGAATGAGAAACTGTCATACTCTGCAGATGGTAGGTAAATTTGGGGGCATAAGTTCTAAGTGGTTGTTCCTGTGGATGTGGGAAGCCCATCATGTTTTATGCTTTTCTGGTATAAATTCATGAATCCAGGAGTCTGTCAGAGAGAAATAATTTTGGAGTATACTTGTTAATTCTTACCCATCTTTCTATCTCTAGAGAATATAAGCTGCTAGATGAAGGATACTAGATATTTTTCTAAGAACAATTCCTTATAAAGAAAATTTAACCTTATCAATAATAATAGTTGCTATTAATATTTCTTGAACACTTACCAGCTGTGTGGCAGGCCCCGTATTCAGTGTTTGATTATTTATGTTTTCTTCATGTGAGCCTCACAATACTGGGAGGTGGGCACTGATATCAGGTCATTTGAAAATGAGGAAACTGATGATCAGATTACAATCAGTAAATAGTTAAGTCACACAACGAGTAGTATATCTGGGACTTGATCTCTGCAATTGCTGCTTCCAAAGTCCACGTTTTTCAACATGCTGAGGCTATGCCAAATTGTTATTAAGGCAAGTTCCAGATCCTTTCCGTTAATCCCAGATCCTTGTGTATATAAACATTAAGAAAACATTTGATTTTAAGTTTGTCGTGATATTTTTAAAGGATGCATTATCTTATTGGCCCCATTTTTATTCACACTTTGACTTATATTTCTGAATATATATCTGAGTAATGCTACCATGTAATAATCCAAATGGGAGACATGTTGTATTTGTTTAAAAAATAAAAAGACCTTTTTATTTGATGCATTGCCTGGATGGAGTGTCTCTTGGAAGTTATGAAACAAATATTTTGGGAGCATTTATCAAAACTTAAAGTGTGTATATGCTTTGACCCAGAAATTCTACCTCTAGCAATTTATTCAAGAAAAAATTGTACAAGCACACAAAAGTCTGTTTATAAAAGTATAGGAAATACTTTTATAAACAGACTTTTGTGTGCCACCAATGCCACCATAAATCGCTATTACAATACCATTGACTATATTTCCTGTGCTGTACCTTTCATCCCCATGACTCATTCATTCCATAATTGGAAACCTGAGAAATCAACTTTAAAGAATTTTATTTACTAACATGTTGGTACATCCATATAATGGAATACTATACAGTCATAACAAAACATGAGCTGAACTGGAAAAATGTTGACATTTTTTAAGTGACTAAAGCAAGCTACAGAACAATCTATACTACATATTTCCACTTGTGCAAAGAAGGAAAGTGTGTGCACGTGCGTGCATGTACACGAAGATATTTACCAAACTGCTTTCGGTGACGACTTCTGAGGGGAGTTCAGCAGGTTGAGGGAGCAGAGACGAATACCTTCACCTTCATCTCTCTTTACACCCTTCTGAGGTGTTCAAATTATTTACAATTAGTATGTATTATTTCTATAATAAGTATGCTCACTTAAAACAACCGAAAGAGTAAAGATTTACCCTTAGCTCTGTCCATAACGTCAGTCTTTTCAAAAATATGCTACTTTGCAATTTTTAAGAACTTCCCGATCTCAGAATGTGTCTCTTCTATAGTAGCAAGCTGACCTTTTAAGAAGCACATTATAAAATTTAAAGGCAGAGTAGATGTTGCTAATCTAATTTTGTTTTATCATCACTTTCAGCAATGTCTTCAATGATCAGAAATCAAGAAAAGAGGATACAGAAAGTGAAAGACCAGGAAAAAATGTTACTAAAATGATACATTGCTTGCCTGTTCTTTACAGAGGGAAGATGCCCAAATAATTGTGGTGTTGCTTATAATTAGTGCCCTGTGTACTTTTTTTCTTTTTATGTGAAAATTTAATAAAAGATACCCTCCCCTGTAAACTCTATTTTGAAATAAACTATTCTTCAATGCTCTCACAGTAAAACTTCAAACAGTTCTAACTAGATGTGAAAGTCTGCATCCCTTATAAGGTATTAATTTGTGCCAAGACCCATGTGCTGGAACAATTGTGTGGTTTTTATTATCTTCACTGGTGCTGAAGCAATAGTTATTCTTTCCAGCTTCAAAAAAACTTGACACACAAGTAAAATATGTGGTATAATGCCCAGAAGGACAAACTCCAAGGTACTGACAGGGATCCATTTGTGACCCTGAACTCACTGTTCCGTCAGTTATCAATGAATGTCATCAGATAACACAACATCAGGGCCCCTAATCAAAACTGTTAGAAAAGTTTTTTCTAAAAAAACGTTTACATATTAATAACTGTAAAGAAAGAAACAAGAATGTGTTCTTCAGCCAGTGGGTAACTTCTAGGTTGAATGGATTCAGCCTGCTTTACTTAGATTTTATTAGATTAGGAGGGTTTTGCATGTGGATTGTTTTCTAACAACAATAACCAGCTAGGTGTCCTAGGAGTCCATTCAGTTCTAACACTAACTACCTGGAGTTAGTATCAGATTCTCCAGGTCTAAGGGTTCAGTCCCACAAGACCTCCCCCCACTTCAGATGCAGTTGCAATTTCTGGGCTACCTGTACTCTGGCTATAAATTGGAGTTTCCCACATCCCCCTCCCCAGGTTCACTAACTTGCTAGAACAGATCACAACTCAGAAAAGTACTTTACTTGCTATTACCAGTTTATTTTAAAGAACACAACTCAGGAACAGCCAAATGTAAGAGAGGCACAGGGCAAAGTATAGGGTTCTGGTACACGAGGCTTTCATGCACTCTCAAGGCATGTCACCCTCCCAGGACCTAGACGTGTTTACCAACCTGGACGCTTCTGAAATCTTATTCAAGAGTTTTTATAGAGCTTAATCCGCAGTCCCCTTCTCCTCTTTGGAGATCAGGGAAGGGGGCTGGAAGTTCCAATCCTCTAATCACTGGTCTTCCTGCCAGAGACGACAGGGACAGCAGAAGGGTAGCTGTCTAAAGATGTCACCAAGAAATGACTGCCCTGCTAGAGGCTATTCCCCAGCCCCAGCGCCATCACATCTACTGACCAGTCCTCACTAAAGGCTTGTGGACAAAGCAATACGCAGCACTTTCTGGCCAAAAATTTTAGTAAGCATTTGTGTTTTTCCTCACTTTATTTCCCCTTCCATGAGCTGGATACAGTGGACAGCGGGGTCCTAGGGGATGGCAGAGCCGCAGGACAGAAGCAGCCTGGGCAGCAATCTGCAGGGAGAGCTGCCCTTCTGCCAGAAATACCCACTGCTGATTTAGTGAGCAAGAAACAGGCTTCTGGTGCAGCCTTCTTAACATGCATGGTGTCTGTCTGTGACAGCAGCGGCATTAGTCCCAACCGGTGCAGATAATAGTGACTAAATCCTCCTGTTTCTCCTCTAAATGACAGTGTTAACATGCTAAGCATGTCCAATTTTACAATATTCTTTTAAAATATGAACTTTAAGGGGCACCTAGGTGGCTAAGTCGGTTAAGTGTCCGACTTCGGCTCAGGTCATGATCTCACGGCTCATGGGTTGGAGCCCAGCTCAGAGCCTGGAACCTGCTTCGGATTCTTTGTCTCCCTCTCTCTCTGCCCCTCCCCCACCTGCGCTCTTTCTCTCGAAAATAAACATTAAAAAAATTTTTTAGTATGAACTTTAATATATGTATCTACCTCAATTGGTTTTACTGAAAGATTTTTATTTCATCAGGTAATGATAAAATTGCTAGTGAAAGAACTCTAAAGAAATTTTTATTGTAAACTGTTTTACTTTAAATTTTACCTAATAGAAATGCTGGGGCATTTTGTGCAGTAATAGTAAATGCCCTCTGAAGACCTTAGTGGTAGAGTGTGAAATTCATTATAAAGTATATAAAACGCATATGTGGATTTTACATATACATGCTAGGAGCCAAAAACTATCATAGTTCTTATAAGCACTTTCTATTTTCTTTTGGGTTTATGCTCTTTTCAGCAAACACCACCTGTAACCAGGATTAAACACTGTTTTGCCAAACGATGTTATACTTACTACAAGTTGTTTTAACATATAAAAACTCATTTTCGAGTACAAGCATGCATAATATCCCTCCAAATAATGGTGAAGTTTTAAAAAAGTTCTAAAATGTTTTCCCCAAAGAGAGGAGAAAACGGACCTCTCTTGCGTCTTGATTTTTTCTATGCATCTATTAGTGGAGGAAAATATTGGCATTTTATATCTAAGCTATTATGGTACTAAGATTTAGACAAATAATTCAGACATTTAATGAAGGTATTAAAACTCAGGTTTTATTCAGTATAATAAAGTTTAAATGTCTTACTTCTTCTCAGAACAAGGATGTACCTGTGTGTCACTGTCCTATTACAGTTTTGTTACCCAGGATAGCTATTGGTATGAAAGGGAAGGGCAGGGGAGATGGTTGCTATGGGACAGTCCTTCTGTCAGTCCAGACCCCCTGTGAGACAGGAGGGGAGTGGGTGGGGCAGTCCTGCAAAGGCCCTGGAGGTAAATGATGGCTGTGTCTGTCTTCTCTGCAGTCAGGCTATACCTGGACCTCCCAGCCCTCTAAGTGGCATCACTCAGGCCACCTAGCTCAGCCCACACCTTCATCCAGTTCGCACTTCCTCTCTTCGTGGTCTCCTCCCAATGACAGACCCGGACTAGGCCCCTTGTTTCTACACCGGTCTGCAATCATTAAGACAAAGACTTACTTGCTACTTTCAAACCGGGGCTAAAACATAAAATCAAGCAAAAAAACAAAAACAAAACAAAAAAACACTGGGGAGTCTTAACGTATAACCTCCTATCCTTGCTAACCACCTCTTGTGACCGTATTTTTTTTTTCACAGTTCCATATGGCATTAACTATTTTTAAATATAGAGTGTGCACGTAGTAAGGAGTTTCTCCAGTTGTACCAGTAGGAAGGCAGCTCTTTATGAATGAGACGTGTTTCACTCTCTTGGTTTAAGGGTCACCCAAAGGCTCAAGCTTGAACCCTGTGCAGCTGGTTGGTTTCTGCGTGCTCTGGCCAGTCCACACCTGAAGCTTAGCCAAGTCACTCCCCGAGAGGACTAAGCTCTGAAATAACGATGGATCAGCAAAGACCCACCCATCGATGCCACAGGGGAAAAAAAAGTCCATGCTCACCGAAAGCATATACCTACATATGTATTTCTGCACATTAGACAAAAGCCACTAGCAAATTTGAAACAACTCTGATGGCTATATTTGGAGTTATACTTCCTTTATTTAAAATTATTCAGTGTGCTCCACAAATAGCCTCTCTAGTACTTTGAAAACTGAATCACTGAATCCCCCACCGCTTTTGAACCACTTTATCCTCACGGCCAGTCTCCAGGAACCTATTGCTGCATTCTTCCCAGCGGGTAATTTTCCCGTTGTCTACCACTACAAACTTCCATTCCACCACTGTATCTGCTGGCAGGGACACAGAGTGAGACCAGAACCCGTCCTTGCTATACTGGAGTGGGATGTAAGTGTTCCACCTCCCAAGACTCTCATGGTCTCCAGTTACTGCAATGAATTGCCCACCAGTGCTTGTGACATAATGGACCTGGAACCTGATACTAACTTGCTGAGACTCTGAAGACATTGCTACCCCCTTTTTGCGTTTCACATCCATTTCCTGACCTCTTGGTTCCATAAGAGTGCTTCTGCCACAGTCCATTCCCTGGTTTGGGCTTAACACTGGAGCCTCAAGACTGCCACCCAAACCAACATCTCCCCAAGAGGAGTGCCTGGACACCATTTCCCAGTCCTCATTGTCAGCCCGGTCCTGACTGCTCAACTCGGCAAGGCTCACTTCTTTCCCTCTGTCAACGACCAGGTTGCTAGAATACAACTTTTCGGCAAAACACGGAGCTGCTTTAGCGAGTGTCTCTTGTCCTTTCTGGAATCCCCATTCTGCCATAGGAGACTGAAGCCTTTCATTTCTTGAAACTGCAGAGTAACCCCTAGAGTCACCAGTCTCAGATGTAGCTAGAGATTCTGTGTCTGGAAACTGTCCAGAAGGAACATGCTCTCTTGAACTGTCACAATCACCGTCTTTTCCAGAAGGACTCTGCCGTCTCCATGTTGCTTCCTGCAGGTTACCATGGCCTTTGGTCTCTGAAACCAAACATCCATTGCTTTCTTGAAGATGCTCTAAAAAGCAAAAGGAAAAATGTAATAGTGTTAGGCAGTTCATGTGAGAAAAAAGGCTAAGAAAATAGGTTTATTGAAGACTTTACCACTAATCTACCTGCAGTTCACGAAATCCATCTCTATTAAAAGCAAGTGCTTAATTACCTAGTTAAGACACTAACTGAACCAACAGCACGCTTTAAGAACATACATGTATATGCAACAATAAAAGGCACATCTGGGAGTGTCCGTGTGCTCACACAAGAATGTAAATGAAGTGGCCAGTTGTAGAGGCAGCAGTTTAACCCTGTCATGGTCCTTGATCTCTGCAGGCCAGGCTTTATTGGCATACAGCCAAGTTTGGTTTCTATCAGCAGAAAATGCTGTCTAGCCTGTGGGGCAAAGATCCACACAGCTACCCTACAGACCCTACGAGTACACCTGTACTCCCAGGAACTGTCAGCAGCCCAGGGATCAGCTCTCACAGATGTGGGCAGATCCACAGCAGCTGTTGCTATGGTTGGGGGGCTGGGGAGTGGGGGGGAGATACAAAGGATAGCAGTGCATCATTGAACAAGGATTGGGAGTGAGGGTAGGGGGAGAGGGCTGGTTTCTCCTTGCCAACCCCATATACATCAGAAGTAAACCTTGGGGGGCCTGGATGGCTCGGTTAAGCTTCCTAGTCTTGGTTTCGGCTTAGGTCATGATCTCACAGTTTCATAAGTTTGAGCCCCACCTCGCGGGCTCTGTGATGGCACCCTCCCTCTCTGCCCCTTCCCCGCTTGTGTGGTCTCTGTCTCTCTCAAATAAATAAAGTAAACCTTTTTAACAAAACAGAGGCTTTTTACATCCCCTCCCATTGTACGCTTTTAAAAAACACGTTCTTACAGTACACAATCCAAGTTCCCTAAAGGCTCAGTTTCCTTCTTGGCCACCTCACTGACAGTCGGGATAGTTCCCTACAAGATGGAAGTGCCCCAAGTCATACAATCAGCATAGATGGGAGGGTTTCTTTCTTTTGGGGGTGGGGGTTGACCTTGTTTAATTTTATCTCCTTTTAGTGGTGGAGTTGTGAGACGTAAAAACATTGCCCTGAATTCTCAATCTTTCAACCTAAAACATGAGACTGGCTTCATGAAGACGGAGGAGCTCTCTGCTCATCTCAAACCAATCGCAGGAAAGGCACAGAGGCAGTCTTTCAAATGGCTACACATGAACACCGACTCCACTAAAAATAAAGTTCCCAGATGTCATTTTCACCGCTCGGCTGGAGTCCAGGCATGGGCAGCTGGCCAAGGGAGGGCACTGGGAGCTAAGGTTTTCTGCCAGTCCTCTTTGTGTAGCACAGTCTCTAACATGTACACATGTAAACCTGGATGTCAGTTCTACTCATTGGAGTTGGGTGCCCTATTAGGTAGGTCCCCTCCCGGGGCATTAGACAACCCTATGCTTTTGGGTCCCACGGCTCTGAAATGGGCAGCCAGCATACAGCCCTAGGGCTTCAGCTGAGGCCTTCCTGGCCAGAGTCCAACCTGAACTTTGCCTTCCTGACAGAAGCATCCAGATAGCGGGAGGTGCTCAGCGCCTGGGAGTTAGTTCCCAGACCCAGCTCCTCCATGGGGTGAGGTAGGGGAGGACGTGAGGTTATGGGATTGGGACTGAGAAAGTGTCCCTGCTCGGTCTGAGATCGATGAGGGTTGTAGGATCTCCCTGAACCTAGGCATGCCCTTTGTAAGGCCCGGAAGGGGCGCCGCCGCCGCCGCGGCCGCCCGCACTGCGCCAAGCGCAGCCACGCAAAGGAGCCCATCCCCCTCGGGGTCCTCGGGGACCGGCGCCCAGGGTAGAGACTCTGCCCGCGCTGCCCTCGGACGATGGGTCGGGGAACCTTCGGAGCCTCCGAGGAGGGCGATAAACCTGCCCGGCGCGTGCGCACTAGCCTGGGAAAATAATGAGAGGCTTGGGGAGGGTCCTGCCCGGGGTAGGGGAGGTTAGTCGGGGGAAAGGGCCAAGAGAAAAACTCCAGGTGGGTTTTTTTCCTCCCTCGGTGAACTTCAAAGCCCCCATGGCAGATCTGCCCTCGAGACGTGGGAGGAAGAATACCTGCTTTGGTGACCAGCTCCCGCCTGGAAGGTACAGGGCTCGGTCCCCCGCCGCCACCCTGATCGCTTCCCGGAGCCGCAGCCTCCCCCTGAGGGGCGTTCCGCTCCGCGTCGCTCTCATTCCCCGAGTCCCGCAGCAACCAAACGAAAATCGCTCCGGCCAGGCCCCCTCCGACCAGCAGGGCCGACCAGACGGCGCCCATGGCTGAAAGGCCGCAGCTGCGGGAGACGACGGCGACCGGGAACCGGGACTCGGGTCACGCAGGCAGAGCCACACCTACCCCGCCCGGCCCAGCCTTGTTCGGTCCCGGCGGCCGGCGCTCCTGCGCGGAGCCCAGCCCACGGCGACTAATACTCAACTTTCCCAGCCCCGCCCCGCTTCCCGCCCCGGGGCTGCAGCCCCAGGCTCCGGCCGGGCGGAGACTCGGGCGCCCTCCTTTTCCAGCATATTCATTCCCGACCCCGCCCCGCGGCTGGCGGCCGAGCGCCCGGGTGCCCCGATCCACGTGTGGCCCGCGCGCGGAAAGAGCCCAAGTGCGCACAGCTGCCGCGCGCCAGCCGGGCTCTGCCCCACCGCCGTTCCTCCCCGCTCCCGCTGCCCGCAGGGTCGGGTCCCGCTTCGGCCTGCGCCCGGCGCCTCGGCGCCTCCTCCCCGTAGCCTCTCAGCGGCAGCGTGGCCAGCCAGAGACCCGGGCTTCCAGGAACTTAGACGCGGGAGAGGCCGACGTGCGTCGGTGACGCGCGGGGTTGGGGCTCTGGCTGGTGGGGAAGCCGGCCGGATCGGGTGGAGTGGGTTGGAAGCACAGCGGGCGGCGGGCGGGGAAACCCTGTGGAAGCTCCATTCGGCCGCCACTTAGCTGCGCCTAGCCTCCTCAAGCCTCCGCCACCCGCCGGTACAATGAAAGGATTGGACTGAGACCCGTCCATCTATCAATGCCAGTCTTCTCAACCACATCCAGTCGTTGTTTCTTCCTCGACCTCTTTTTAGGGTGTGTGGTGGTTGCAAAATGCGTGCCCTCTTGTCTGGACTGGATGTTGCCCAGGGACAAGCTCCTACAGCAGCGTTTATCAATAAAAATAGCAACCCTCTTTGTTAAGCGCTGTGTGCCAGGTAATGTATATGTTTAATTTGATCCTCACAAACCCACATCCATGTGAGATCAGAATTACACAGATTGCCTCCTCAATTCACTCCTGTTGATCTGATGGCTTTGCACACCAGCTTCAAGCTGATAATTCCCACGCTCGTATCTGCAGCGGGAGCCTTTCTCATGAGCCTCATTTCTACACCCAACTGCTAAAGCCACAGCTGGCAAATATCCGCCTGGGAATAATTAGTAAAATGGCTCCCTCTGGTAAAACAAACCCTTCAAATGTGTCCCATGTTGAGGCACACAGCAACTCCCTGAAGGAGTTACTAGAGGGCTGGTGCCTCCTTAGGGTCACGACTCCTACAATCCTAAAGGAAGGGGGGTGGGGGGAGGGTGGAGACCGGGCCTCTCGTCCCGGATGCTAACAGACATTTCAAACCCAACTCACTCAAGTCTGACCCCCTGTCTTCCTCCCCAAATCCGCTTGCCCCGCCTACCTCATGGGGTGGGGGGCGGAGTGGAGAGTGGCAACCACATCCTTTCCCATTGCTGGAACACCAACAACTTTGAGTCCTCGGCTTTCCTTCTTCCCCTCTCTCAGAAGGCAGGAAGTAGCAAACCGCCACTCTTTCTTCAAAATGCTATGTTAAGAGAGAGTTCTGCTTCTCTGCAGACACCCTGGTCTGCCACCATCATCTCACCTTGGATTATTGCAGTCACCTCCCTCTGCTCTCCCTGCTTCCACCCTGAAGGCTCTACAGGCTACTTTCAAAGCATAGGTCGGAATGATTCTTTAAAGCATCCTCTGAGCCCAGGACCCTCCACTTGCTCTCTATCTCATGACAAAGAGTCCTTGTTGGTTTGCAACCATCTCAGGAGCTTCTCAGGTGTGATCTGAAAATGGCCCCAGTGCATGGAGCACAGGGAGAAACTAAAGACCAAGGCAAACCACTCCAGATTGGTAGGTCACGATTTTAATAAGCAAGGGGACTTAGGGAGCTTGTTTTGGGCCCTGAAAGATGAGTGGGGTAGTTTGCAGACATCCGTCCAGATATCTATCCTTTCTCCCTCACCCTCTACAGGTTGTTGCACAAGGGCAATCTGCCCTATGAGCCCTTCCCTGATAATCCTAATTTTAATTACAACCCCCTTCATCCCATACCATTCTTCGGTTTATTTTTCTCCCTAGCATTTAGGGCATCACTTCTAATACAATGTAAAACTGATAGATTCGTTCTACTTGATTTGCTTTCTTATCTTCAGAATGTAAACTACACGAGAGAAGGGTTTATTGTCCTATGTTCTCGCTGAATTCCTGGCACCTAGAAAATGCCCAGAATAGGCCCTCAAGAAGTACAGGTTTTGGGGGGGGGGGGGTGGCGCCTGGGTGGCTCAGTCGCTTGAGCATCTGACTCTTGATTTCTGCTCAGGTCATGATACTGGGATCATGGGATCAAGCCCCGCATGGGACTCTGAGCTGTACATGGAGCCTGCTTGAAATTCTCTCTCTCTCCCTTATGCCCTCCCCAGCTTGTGCTCTTGTGCTCTCTCCCTCTCACCCATGCTTTCTCTCACACACACACAAAAATAAATACATAAATACATACATAAATAAAACATTTTTTTAAAAAAACTACAGGCTGAGTGAATGAATCAAAAGCTCAATGTATTCTCAGTCTAGAGCTTAATGTCATCTTCTTTATACAAGTTCGATCTGCGTTTTTTAGCACAATGTAGACGCTACTTTTTTGTCAAATAGGTTTCATGTCTTAGGCTAATTAGGAAGTCAATGGTGAACTTTTTAAAGACTTCTAAAGTTTAAAACTACCCATACATCTCAATTCAGGCAGCTTTAAGATTAAAAAAAAAAATCGAGTTGAAAATACTGAAAAGTGGTCTCAGAGCTAAATTTTTAAGAAAATAATGTCACTATATAAAATAACTTTCTCATGGACTCTGTCTTGCTAACTGGTTCTTAAATCTTAAGATTATTATAGAGCTGATTTTTTAATAGTCAGAATTTTGTAGAAAATTTTAGAATTATTCTACTTTTGTCAAAGTAAAACTTGATGTCATAGGATGTCCTTGAATTTTACTAACTCTAAAACCAATCGAGTGAATGATTTTTATAAACAGAATGAAAATTCTTGAAGATTTTCTTTTTATTTCCTCACTGAGAACTTCAGTTCCCACTTCATTGGTCTAAGTTTCTTTATAAAATGTGCTTGCAAATGAAATCCCAGATCTGTAAAATCATAGAAAGCAAGCCCCCTTATTCATTTCCAGTAATTAGACGGTTTATTGTTGCCATCAACTGCTACTTATGAAAAATATAACCAATTAGTGACGTAATTCTTTCCACCCATCAGAATTATTTTTACATTGGTATCAGACTTCTCATGCAGCATTTTAAAAGAACATTATTTATTTGGCCTTCCTTTTGGCTTTTCGAAACTTAAATGTTGACTGATTTTTGTGTTGCTGCTTTAAAAAAAAAGCACTACTCCACTCACTACCATACTTCTTAAAAGTCTATGGCTACATATTCTAAAATCATGCTTACTGCACTGACTGTACATGTTTATCACACACAATTGAAGAGTGTTGCCTCTATATAGAAGTCCTTTGAGCCTAGGAAGACAGAAACAAAAAAGGAAGGCAAATTCGATAGAAACAGGGGTGGAAGATGATGCGTTCCGCTGGGATGTGTTGAGTTTGAGGCAATAGAGGGAAACTGGAACTGGGGGCATGTAGTTTAATAAGAGATACTGGAAATTCCTCACAGAGAGGTGGCAGTAAAATCCATGGTAGAGATTAATGTTACAAAGGGAAACCAAGAATGCACTTCAGCCTTTGGCAAAATTCCAAGAAGACTGGAAATCTGCCTCCCTGTTGCTACTTCTGTTGCAATTATGTCTTTATGATATATTTTCAGGGCCATAATGTAGTGCCAATTTTCCAATTGATCACTATTCTATTAAACTGAATATAAACAGATAGCTATAGATATGGATGATATTTTTTAAATAACTTAAAAATGTCCGATATATAAGGAAGTCAGTGATAGAGTTTTAAAGACCATTCATATTTATATTTATTTATATTTATATATGTTAATATTTATGTGTATTAAGACATAGGTGTATACTTACATGTAATTTTTTTTTTCTTTAACTTCATGCGAGAAAAGAGTCCTCCCTCCTTGTGTGGAAGGATGAAGACAAAACAATTAAAATCAGCTTTGTTTTCAGGGCCAGGGGATTAAAGAGGGTGGGAAGGAAGAATTAGGGAAGAGAGAGAACAGGGAGACTTGTTTCTTGTTTCCAAAGTCGGTGCAAGAAGGTGTTGGGAAGGGGGGTAAAGGGGTGTCACTCAGCTGAATTTAAAAGGAGACAGGACTAATAAGAAATGGTTGGATTTGACATATACAAGGTCATCGGTAACTCTTCAGTATTTGTGACAGTAAGCATTCAAGTTTGGAAGGCTGAGGAATAAATGTGAAGGCCATGAAGTCCAACGCTGAGTTAGCCTCCTCTTGAGAAATTTGGGGGCAAAAGGTAGGAGAGAAATAGAAGTGTCTCTTAAGAACAGAACAAGGTCCAAAGGAAGTTCTTTCAGACCAAGAGAGACTTACCTGGGCATGTTTGTATGCAGGAAATAACCAGTGAAGACTGAAAATTAATAAAAGGAAGCCTCCTTTTAAATGGAGTCGGGAGACCAGGAGGGGAAGTTCTGGGGGTCTACCACCTGTGGTCAATTGCAGACCCAACAGGAACAGAAGTACTTTGCAAGGTGATACTGCGTTAGCTAGTTAGCTACTACTGCACTAGCCCAACAGGAGGAAGAAATGTTTCTTTGCCCAGCAACAGCCCAGCCAATGAGAGACTGCCACAACTCAGCCAATGAGAAGCCACTATACTTTGACCTCCCAGTTTACGCCAATGGACTTTTTGTTATTAATAGCCCTCCCAACTTCCCCCTTCCTCTAGAAAAGGGTGTTTCTCTCCTTTGTTCTTCTTCTCGCTAGTGTTTGGTTTTGCTGGTTGCTTGTTTCCCGTTGCAATTCTCTACTATTCCTGAATAAACCCATTTTACTGGTAAAGTAACTGGCAGTGTCAGTTTAAGGTTACTATGACAGCGACTGAAGATGTGAGGAGAGGAAATACTTAATGGGAATCCCAAAAAGGAGGAGGAAGCAGTGGTAACGGGGCTACCAGTGGAAGGGCTGGCCTCCGACGAAAGAGGACACGGGCATTGAAAAAGAAAAGAATGAACATAAGAAACGTTTTAAGATAAAAGGAGGCAAGGAATGAGGTTATCAGCTGAGAGAAAGGAGGTACAGCTGAGATTTGAAGGAACAGCCACAGGCAGAAGAGATTACCTATTGGGAGACTTGCCCGTCCTGGATCATGTTGATTCTTCAGTTCCGGGCCTCTGTTCTCCCTTCCCCGATATTCCCAGGGCCCTCACCCACACTCAGACCCCACCTAAGTGTCCAGAAGACTACAAACCACTTGCTGGTTCTGTCTGCACTTCCCTCCCGTCTGGCTGTGACCCACTCTGCAACCACTCCTGACTTAATCCTCCTAAAGTACAGCTCCCAGCAGGCCATCTCCTCTGTCTACCAGAATAAATTCAACCCCACTTTAGCCTTCCAAGGTCTCAATGACACAATCGCAAGGACCACCCCGGGCCATTCTCTTACCACTGATCTGCACTCCAGCCAAACCGGGAATCTCCCAGCTGGAACCTTCACTCATTGGTCTAGAGATTTCCTAAAAGCCACTTCCTTCCATGAAACTTTTCCCCAGTCCACAATCCCATTCCCCGGCCCCCAGCCCTCAAATTGATAGGTAGTCAGACTTCAAAGAAAAGAGTTACAGATTGTAACTCTCTTAGAGCAAAATGGGAGATTTTCTATTATGGTACAATTAATTTTGTAGTTTTTCTCATCCTCACATTAGATCATAGATTCCTTGAGGGCCAGAGTTTGTTTGTTCTTTGTATTTCGTGGAATGCAAAGTCTATTATCTAATAGGCCTTTTTATCCTCTTTTTTCATTGAATACCCGATGTATACTGGCACTAGGCTAAGTGCTTTATAAGGATTATCTCATATAATGCCCAGAGAGAAGTAAGTTTCCCAGGGTCACACAGCTAATGAGTGACTTAGCTGTGATTTGAACCCACCATTCTGACCTCCCAGGACTCATGCTCTGAAATTCTAGCTATGCTGAATCCTGAGGGGTCTTAAGCCATGTCCGAATTTCGAAGCATAAATTTTAGACGTGAGTGTGCAAATTTGGATGTGTGACACATTTATGGTGAATTTCAGTCTCGTTCTTAATTTGTAGTTGCCCGCTCTGCAAGCCCTCCTTAGGAAAATGTCCTCACCACCACCAGCACCTGTCCACCGCTGTCAAGCCCCTGGCTCTTGCTGCTCCACATAACATTAGCCACAAGTGAAACCTTTCTGCAAAGCAGTCACACTGGAGCTGCCCGGTTTCAGATTTCACAGAGACATTTTCTAACTGCAAATGTTTGCAAACCTCTGACTCATCTTAGTTCCAGAATAGATTCAACCCTGAGATCTCTGATGCTAACTGATGAGGCCTTTAGAGAAAAGGGAAATCTGTGTTGGGCGAATCCAGCTCACTGTATAGAAAGAAACAAAGTTAGATTACTGCTTTGTACCCCATAAAATGGTGGACTCCAGATGGAATAAAGCACTAACTGTAAATGGTAAAACTACTACAAAACTACAAACATTACTAAAAGCTAATAGAACAAAATCTAGGAGACTGTCACTGTGATATTGCATAATATAGGAGGCCAAAATACGTCTTGACTTTATCAAAAGAAGCCTGTCTAATCATCAAAGGATGCCATAGACAAAGTTAATAGACAGATTCAGATGGGGAGATTTTTGTGTTTATTTATTTATTTTTGAGAGAGACAGAGAGACCACGAGTGGAGGAGGGACAGAGAGGGAGAGAGAGAGAATCCCAACAGCCTGTCAGCGAGACCGAAGCAGGGTTCAAACCCACAAAACTGAGATCATGACCTGAGCTAAAACCAAGAGTCGGAAGCTTAACCAACTGAGCCACCCACGTGCCCTGATTTTTGTGTTGTTAAAACAGTAGATATATGTGGGATTAATATGTAGATATACAATGAACTTTGACAAATTCACACACACACACACACACACACACACACAAACATGAGACCCAATGTAAACTGAATAGGGAATACTTTTCCCTGGGGCCTAGCATGGTGCCTGGAGCATAAAAGGCGCTCATAGTAATTTTTGGTCAAATAAATAAATAGCTAGCAAAAAGATACAGAAATACTTAAATTCACTGGTAATCAGATAAATGCAAATTAAGACAATGATATTACACCATTTTACATCCAAATATTAGAAGATGTGATGTTGCTGGTGAGAGAGTAAACAGGTAGAAATGATCTGGAGAACAATCTGGAAGAATTTTGTGAAATTAAGTATGCATATACCTCATGACCCAGTAATCGCACCCTTGAACATGTCTGGCCCAGGGAAAATTTTGCACAAGACCATAAGGGGACACACAGTGTTATTTGGGGTGACCAAGTTCAAAGCCACCTAGATGCCCATCATGGGGAAATAGCTAAAGATGTTGGATGCCTATGAAATCCTATGCAGTAGTTAGACCAGTGAACTAGATCTACACATTACAACATAACTAAATCATAAATACATGAAGGTGACAAAAGGTAAGAAATGAAGGTTTCTCGTACATTCACATTTATGTAAATTGAAAATATATACACACTCAACACTACCGTTTCAA
Source organism: Panthera tigris (assembly GCF_018350195.1). Classification (NCBI taxonomy): domain Eukaryota; kingdom Metazoa; phylum Chordata; class Mammalia; order Carnivora; family Felidae; genus Panthera; species Panthera tigris. The sequence continues at coordinate 142,659,416 of NC_056663.1, forward strand.
AAATGCATGCATATTTCAGGTCAGTTATGTAAACAGACTAAAGAGAGTGACTTTGGTGGACAAATGATAGGAATGGGCATTGGAATAAAGGGGAATGAGTACATGACCAGAGGAAGGCCTTTCCCAGACATGTGAGGATAATACCTCTGAGGTAGGGCTTCTCAAACTCGCATCTGCTAAATGCAGATTCCTGTTCAGTAGATCTGCGGTTCTGCTTTTCTTCTAAGCTGCAGTTGATACTGGCCCTGCTGGTCTCGGGACCTCACTTTAGGTAGCAAGGAGACCAAGGGATAAGGTTAACAGCTCTGGAAGGTTTAAAAAGAAAGGGAAGGAGGAAGGGGATCAGGAAGGGAGACACAAATCACTTAAGGGTGGTGTCAGGGACATCCAGAGCAGGGGCAGGGGGTCTAGAACACACAAAGAGAAAGAGGTAGTAGCCACGATCTCTGATTCTTGCAATCTGTCATGCCAGCCTATACCACACACCCAACTCTTCACCAAGTGGAAACAGTTCATATATTTGTAGTGAGGAGAAAGAGAGAGCAAGAGCGAGAGCGAGAGAGACTCCCATTCCCACCAGGTGCAAACTGTTACTGAAGAGAATGTAGGTCAAAATTCTTTGGAAAGATCTTTCCAAACCTTTCTATTCAGAGCCATGCCCTCAGCACCACCGTCAGCAGGGCTGCTGTCACCCCTCATTGATTGCGGTCATATTGTGCATCACTGACCCTACTATCTTCTTTGGTTACTCCTTAATGGTGTGTTTCCCTCATTAGAGTATAAGCTCATGAGGGTAGGGAATTTATAGGTTTTCTTCTCGTGTTCTATAGAGTGCCTCAAGCTCTACAAGGTAGAGGCTCTAAGTTTTGAATGACTAATGAATGAATGAATGAATGAGGAATGAATATCAGTGTTGATGAAGCACTAGAATGTAATACCAAATTATTGGAGGCAAATGTTCAGAACGAAATTTTTTAAAATTTTTTAAATGTTTGTTTTTGAGAGACAGAGAGCAGGGGAGGGGCAGAGAGAGAGAGGGAGACACAGAATCCGAAGCAGGCTCCAGGCTCTGAGCTGTCAGCACAGAGCCCAATGCAGGCACCACACCTATGACTTGACTTGAGCTGAAATCAGACACCCAACCAACTGAACCACCCAGGCACCCCAGAACAAAAATTTTTTAAGAACTGACCATGATCAGGGCACCTGGGTGGCTCAGTCGGTTGAGTGTTGGATTCTTGATTTGGGCTTAGGTCATGATCTCACGGCAGTGAGATCCACATCAGACTCTGCGCTGGGTATGGAGACTGCCTAAGATTCTCTCTCTCTCTCTCTCTCTCTCTCTCTCTCTCTCCCCCTCCCTCCCTTTGCCCTTCTCCCCCACTTGCGCTCTCTCTAAAATAAAAAATAAAGAATTGACCATTATCTGCTTGGGAGAGAGTGAGGTAGGTTAGAAAAGGACAGACCTAAGCAGAACTATGGTGAGGGAAAAGTTTGGGGTGACTGTTATCCCCTGTTTCTTCTACCTCTTTTCAGTATTACTTTTAACTACTTCCTGATCCCACCCACCTACCTGACCAAGGCACTGTCAGTATTGTTGTCTGTTAACATGTGTCATCTAGGAAGTTGTGTCACCAGTTCTCTCTCTTTCCTCTCTCTCTCTTTCTCTCTCTCTTTGAAGGTCTCCTATGAATCTTACTGGGTCCATACCACAAACCCACAGATCTCTTCAAGATAATCCCTTCTCTACCTTGAGATTAAGCTGAAAAACATCCTTCAGTTTCTTGGAAGTTCTATTGTTTGAGTGAAAGAATTTGTGAGGCAACTTTAAAAATTTTTAGTAGGTCTTTTGTCTGACTGAAAGTACTCGGGGGCACCTGGGTGGCTCAGTCAGTTGAGCGTCCAACTATTGGTTTCAGCTCAGGTCATGATCCCAGGGTTGTGGGATCAAGCCCTGTGTCAGGCTCCACACTGTGCATGGAGCCTCCTTAAGATTCTTTCTCTTCCTCTGCCCCTCTCCCCAGCTCATGCTAGCCCTCTCTCTCTTTCTCTAAAATAAAAAATAATATGGGCACCCGGGTGGCTCAGTCGATTAAGCATCCATCTCTTAGATTCAGCTCAGGTCACGATCTCACGGTTTCATTAGTTTGAGCCACACGTCAGGCTCTGTGCTACCAGCTCAGAGCTTGCTTGGGATTCTCTCTCTTTCCCTCTCTCTCTGCCCCTCCCCCACTTGCACTGTCTGTGTCTCTCTCAAATAATAAATAAACTTTTAAAAATATAAAATAAAATAAAAACTAATATATTTTTTTAAATGAGAGGTACAAAGCATCATCTTTGATCTTTCTGAGGTCTTAACGGTTTTAACAATTACATCCTTGGATTCATCTTTATACCGTGTTTTCATGGAAATGTCCTTTTATGTGTCCTTTTGGATTTGATCTTTGCTACAAATCATTTCTAAATTTAAACATCATTTGTCATCTGAGAGGCTAGGAATTTTTCAAAACCATAAAGTCCTTTTTGTTTAGCTGTCCTTATTCCAGCTTATCTACCTCCTCTTGCATTTTACTGTAAGCAGCAAGAAGCAGTATCTTCAGTACCTTCAACACTCTGTAGAACAATCGCTTTAGTTATATCACCCAGTTCATTAGGTACCGTCTCTACTTTCCATGTTACTTTGGGTGACAGTGTGGCTAAAATTCCTGCTATTGTATAACAAGGAGACCATTTCTCACCATTTCCAAAGTGTTTAACCTCATTTTCCTGCAAGCCTTCACTCACAGCCTCCTCAAAGTCCATGAGGCTTCTGCTACCAATTTCTTCAAAGTTCTTTAATCCTTCATTAACACTGTCCTCAAACTTCTTCCTGCTTTAGCCTACTTCCCAGTCCTGCTCCCTTCCAGCATCCTACTTCCAGGCATTAAAATTCTATATTGGTCTGGGGTGTCTGGGTGGCACAGTCAGTTAAGCATCTGACTTTGGCTCAGGCCGTGATCTCACGGTTTGTGAGATCGAGCCCCGTGTCTTGCTCTGTGCTGACAGCTCAAAGCCTGGAGCCTGCTTCGGATTCTGTGTCTCCCTCTCTTTCTACCCCTCCCCAACTCATGCTCTGTCTCTTTCTCTCAAAGATAAATAAACATTAAGCAAATTAATTAAAAAATTTTAATCTATATTGTTCATCTATTGCCACATAACGAATAATCCCTAAATGTAACGGCTTAACACAAGAATCATCAGAGTAGTGTTTATGGGTCAGGAATTCAGAAGCACCTTAGTTGGGTGGTTGAGGCTCAGAATCTGTTATGTGGCTGCAGTCAGGATGTCAGTCAGGCTTCCAGTATCATCTGAAGTCTTCATGGGGCTGGAGGATCCACTTCCAAGATGGCTTATTCACATGGCTGTTTGCAGAAGGCTTCCATTCCTTTCCATGGGGGCCTTTCTATAGGTAGGATGGGTGTCCTCACAACATAACAGCTAGTCTCTCCCGGAGCAAAGGATCCAAGTGAAAATAAGGAGGAAGCCACAATGTCTTATGATTTAGTCTTAGAAATCACCCATCATCACTTCTCCCACATTGTCCTGCTAAAAACCAAGTGTAGATACAGCCCACACTCAGGGAAAAGGAGTTACACACCACATGTTGAAGGGAGAAGCATTAAATAATTTGTGGACATTTTAAAATCAAACACAGATCCCCCACTCAAATCAGGAACTCCTTAAAGGACTTTCTAAAGGAATTTCATGTCTTGCAGCTATTAAACTGAGAGAGAAAGAGGGGGAGAAATGGACCTTTTGAATGAGCTGAATTAAAATACCATTTGAATTCACAGCTTTGCCAGATCTCTTTTGTGAAGATAGAACATTGCTTGGGAAAAAGTGAGACCCTGAATGCTGAAATGTGAACACACAGGAAGATTCAGATGGCTTCTAGTTCCCCAAACCCCCGAGCCTATGGAAATACACCACTCAGATCTCCTGCTGTACAGAGTATAACTGACTGACACGGGGCTACTGCTGACCCTTGCACTGAGGCCATGCTCTCTGGGGCTGCTCCCAAACCAATGACAGAGCACACGGAAGTACCAAGGCTGGGCCATTCTGGCAAGATGTGAGAATCCGCCTTTTGGCAGCTTTGACTTGAAGACTCCCCATTGGCCTGGCCAAACCGTTATTTGAATTATGTTGCAGTTCAAGATTCTTCCTTCCCCAATCCCCCTTCCTTCCCTCTCTCCTTCCACAGGCATCACACATGCACTGTCATCTAAAGGCTCTCCCCATGTCCTCCTGCTTCCTCTCCCAGGAAATCTCTTTAACTTCGAATCCTATTTTGCCATCTGCTCCTTGGCAGACGCAAGCTAACACAGCCTTCCTTGTCAGATTCTCCCTACTCCCCTGTGTGTGAGGCTTTTCCCTCCTCGCACGAAGCCTCTGTAATGACCTTTGTGGAAATAGCTGATTCTTTTCATTCTCCACCCCTAACATCTTTCATACCCCTGAATTCTCCCATCAGTAATGTGCTAGAGACTCTTTGTACCAGATCACAAAAGTCAATTAATAAATTCTCAGGAATTTAGTGAGCTGGTTGGGTAAACGTAGTCATTATTAAAACTTAAATATACTTACAGTTATATAAATTGCATTCACAGGGTGCCTGGGTGGTTCAGTCAGTTAAGCCTCCGACTCTTGATTCAGACTCAGGTCATGGTCTCATGGTTCATGAGTTCGAGCTTCACATCAGGCTCTGTGCTGATGGTGCAGAGCCCGCTTGCACTATCTCTCTCTCTCTCTCTCTCTCTCTCTCTCTCTCTCTCAAAATAAATAAATAAATAAACTAAAAAAAACCTTTTAAAGTAATAAATTACATTAACCACAAAGGTAATAAAAACACAAAGACGTATCACTTTCTAGTTGTTAACAAACTTTCGTTAGTATCTATGCTCTTGAAGTTATTTACATCTACTATATCTGGGTGTTGGAAATAGAATATAATGGCGTACTAGCCTTCTCTTTGGATATTGAAGGACAGATTTAGATGTGCTGTTTCAGCTCCTTTCTTCAGTAATCTGAGAGGTTGCCAGCTTTGAGTGCAGCCTGCAGCAAGAGAAGACTTGTAGCTGGTCCAGGAAGCTCTGGCCTCTGATCCAATGAATCCAATGTGCTTGAAACACCTGTGGCAGATAAGGCTGCAGAATGGAGCTTTGTCACGTCCAGAAAGGCGAAGCGGAGCACAGGCCCCTAGCATTTTGCAGCCTGGCCCTGAACTCTGTGGCATATAACTGTTCTCCTTTTGAGAGACTGATCTTGGTTTGTCGCTTGGCACTGATAAATATGGGGGCCTGATCATGAGCCATTAGGTAACCAAGCGACTGGTGCCCGTTATAAACTCGGGGTCATCTGATCCACCAATCCATAAAGTCAGCTAGTATTTAGCGTGTGCACACATTGTGCCAGGCTCTCTTATGGGCACTTTACGCGGAGCATTTCCTTTGATCTTCACCAAAATTCTGGGAGGTAGTTCTGTTATTACTGCTATTATCCCTACATTAGCTGAGAAAACTGACACGGAGAGAGGATGAGCAGTTTGCCCTCTAGTCATCGAGCTCATAAGTAGCAGAGCTTGGCGTGAACCCAGGCCCTCTGGCTCCAAAGTCCACATATTTAATTACCAAATTACATTGCTTCTCACGATCACGTGGAAGTTTTCTGTATGGGATTGGGCTAGAGCAGAAATTGAAGACACAACAAATTGCATGGAGTGGCCAGTCCTCTCACACAGCCACTCTTCCTCAGCCTACACATCTAACTAGGGATGTTCTCTGAGATCAGGTCTCTGAACAGACAACCTGCACAATACGATCACAGCAGCCACAAGTGGACGCCACAACACTAAAGCCCAGCTCAAGGCTGGCCCTGAAGAACAACTGGGGAGAATTTTCCAGTAGGGCGAATTCTTAGGATTTCATCCTGTTGATCACATTGTCTGAAAGGAGAAATGGCCTGAGGTGCACATGTCACCTATACTAGTCAGTAGCTGAGGATTTAGCTCAGCAGCCAGACTCGGAAGGATCACAGATGCAAGGCTGATGGTGACAAAGATGCTTGGGAGAAGAGGTAGTCAGGGGATCTCTGAGAACGGATCCTCTGGAGTATGAGGATATTTGGTTCTTCGTGAATACCCACCAAAGGTCTCCACTGTAGAGGAAGTGCTCAATAATCAGGTGAAAAGGCTTACCTAGCCTTGGATGTCAGCCCACTTCTTTCCCCAGGCACTCCAACGTTGCCTGGTGATCTCATGAACAATGTGGGCATAGAGGCAGAAATGCAGACTATACGTGGGTTTCAGCAACTTGGACTTTCCCCTCACCAAGGCTGATCTGGCTTCTGCTCCTGTTGAATATTTAGTTGTCCGGCAATTAAAACTAAACCTGAGTGCCTGATATAAATTAGGCATGAATGTAACAAAGCCAGGAGCAGTGTGGCCAGAAAAAGAAGTAGATTCTCTCCAGACCACCACTGCCAACACCACTTCTTACTCAGCACCTGACTGTCAGATCCCAGCACTGATTGCCCAAATCCTGCCCCAGCCTGTCTCATCGAACCAGATTCCTCCTCCACTGGGCGTTGCTCTTGTGGGCTACCATACATGTGGGCATGTGTGATGAGTTGAAAACATCCAGGAAGTCTGAGAAAAGTGGCCTAACTGGAATAGCTACGTTTTCTGATTTGGATTTGTTTTCCTGTGTAACCAACCTCTGCCCACACCAACACTGATAGATATACTGAATGTTTATTCACTGCCATGGAATTCTACCCAACACAGGTTCTCACTAAGTAACTAATTTTACAGGAGTGGGCTGAAACTGTGGGGTTCATGCTTCTATCATGTACTCCGTCACCCTAAACTCTGGCTTCACAGAGGGCATGGCAAAGACTCATTTTATGGCACAATTGCTATGTAGTCAGTACAACATACAGATGATTGAGATGAAATCAGGACAGTCCCTAAGGATGAAAGGTCATCACCCAAAAACTTTATATTTGAAGACAGATTCAGTAACTCAGAAAACTTGGGGACTCAATATGCTTTTAATAAATTCCCTTTTTCATAGAGTGGGTTTCATAGAGAAAGATCTAGAAGGATATGTTCCAATGAGTTAAGAGTGGTTATTGTTGACTCTACAGGAATTAGTCACATTTTCAATATTACTTTTGTTAGTTTACTTTTTCTGATTTTCCTAACAGGAGCATTAACATTTTAAACAAAAAATAATTTTTGGAAAATTAACTTAAAAATCTATATCATTCTGAGGGGCGCCTGGGTGGTTCAATCGGTTAAGCATCCAACTCTAGATTTTTGCTCAAGTCATAATTTCACAGTTTGTGAGATCAAGCCCCATGCTGGGCTCTGCACTGGCAGTGAAGAGCCTGCTTGGGATTCTCTCCCTCTCCCACTTCCCCTCCTTCATGCATGTGCGCGCTCTCTCTCGCTCTCTCTCTCTCAAAATAAATAAATAAACATTTTTAAATTAAAAAATAGAAATATATATCATCTTGAGTCACCATTAAACTTTATGACTTATGACATTTATTATCAAGACTAACATGTCTTAGTCTTTAGTTCAAAATTAAAGAAAATAATATTCTAAAGAAAGAATAAAGGAGGTGTTCACTCAAAACCAAGGAAAATAATACTATTGGAAAATGCAATAGAGTAATTCTGCTTTTATTATGGTTTTACACGTTTTTTACAAATAGCTGATATAACTATGTTATATTGACAATGCCACAAAAATATGAGAAGACTATATGTGAATATTGATCTCACAGTTGATATGATACATAAGATACTGATTAACAGAAGCAGAGAGCCATTGTGAAATGTTTGTATTAGGTATGAAATTATGAACGTTGCCAAGTCAAAGTTGTACCACGGAACACTCATAAATTGTATTTAAGGTTTAAAAATGAGGTAGAGAAATAGCCAAGTATGTAGTAAATAAAATTGGTCTAATCATCCTCCCAAGATTCTTCTATGCTTGAGTTATTTTATAGAAGTCTTATTACACTCACATTAACATTCCTTCCTGATGTACATCTTCTCAAGGAACTTTAAAAAAAAAAACACAAAAGATGAGTAAACCTTCATTAGATTGGAAAACAAAAATTGTACAGTCCTGCCCACAGCCACTACCATACACAAATTCACAGTCTCACACTCGGACCTATATCCTTCTGGTACTCAAAATCTCATGTTGGTAATTGGCCACGAGAGATGTGGGACTTTGGAAGGTAGTTTCACAGCATCAGAAATACCTAGATCTAATTCCCATTTGTTCTCTGCCCGAGTCCAGCCCAGCTCAGCTCAAGCTCAACAAAGCCTTGTGCTGCTCATCCCTTCTATTAAAAACCCGGGACCCATCTGTGTAGCAGACAGAATGAAGCCAAGAGTAATGAATAGAGTGGACAATCCAGCAGCAGATGCTGGAATGTGTGTAAAGCACCTGTGTTCATGTAACATATGAATGTGTATGTACAATGTACATAGACCTTATGGGAGTAAAAAGGGAATATTTATGTATATATGACATACATATGTGAAATATATGTATGACATATTTATGAAATAGATACAGTAAAATATATTCCCTCCTCTCTTTTAGTTGAAATTATATTGATAAAATAGATGATATGGGATGTAAGAATAAAGGAAGAAGATATATTCCAGGGTTTTGAATGACAGGGGTTCTCAGAGGACTCAGCTGTGGTCAGGGGCATCATCTATCTTTAGTTAATGCAGCTAAAAGAGTATAGTCAACTTTGCCCAAAGTTGAACTAAATATTCATCAACAAAATGAATAGAACCAAAAGGGGACAGATCAAAATGAAAAAAAAAGTTCTGAGTTCTGCCACTAAAAATATTATGACAGAACTGAGTTATTATAACAGCAAACAAGGATTACATATATATATACATATATATACATATTTACATATATATATATACATATATATACATATATAAGGATTATATATATATATATATATAAAAACAAGGATTATATATAATCTTTGGCAAGAGGAATATATATGTGTGTGTATACACACACATCACATTTATATATATATCACATAATTATCATATATATATCACATAATTATACTTGTGCTTAAGTGCATTTATATATGTTATAAAATCTATAATATGTGCAATTATGTTATCATATAAAATATTATCAACATATTGTATATTTCACACATGTAAGTATGTAAATGTACATTTATGTGACCCTCACATACAGATTAGGCAGTTATAAGTACATAAATGTATATAAGTATGGTAAATATATCTCACAGGCCTCTTATTGATGCTCAAAGCTAAAGGAGATATTTCATCCAGTTTTTTTTTTAACTTTTATTTATTTTTGAGAGACAGAGAGAGATAGAGCATGAGTGAGAGGGGCAGAGAGAGAGGGAGACACAGAATCTGAAGCAGCCTCCAGGCTCTGAGCTGTCAGCACAGAGCCCAACATGGGGCTCGAACCCACAGACTGTGAGATCAGGACTTGAGCCAAAGTCAGATGCTTAACCGACTGAGCCACCCAGGCACCCCTCATCCCAGTTCTGTAATGGAGTCTTTTCACCCTTCTCTCCTCACACTCTAGACTTCCCCTCACATTTAACTTTGAAACCAGTCTGCATCTGAGTTTTGTCAATATATTTATTTGCCAGTAAGTATAAGCTATTGTTAGTTGTATCATTCATGGGAAAAAAGAAATCCAGTGTCCCATCTCCCAACCTTCTGACCATCTTGGCTGCACGGCTTCCTAAAGACTCATGGGATGTGCACACAGAGGGCCCTGAATAAACACATGACTTAACAGCTATGACTTTGGCAGCATGACTAGCTGTTTTCTTGCTGTGGTGACAGGGCTGGTCTGGACACAGAACTCTGGGCTCTGAGGCCCTTCTGATAAAAATGGTCCACTCTGCCAACCTCCCACCCCACCCATGTTGCAACTGGCCTTCCAAAGGTGGCCGCTCCAAGTGGGAGGCAGCTGGGGCTAGCTTTACAAGTTAAGAGAGGAGAAACTAGATGAGGGGTGAGAGAAAGTGGGAAAAATACAAAGATATTGGTGGGCCCCTGGGAAGTGAACATTTGTCCTAGTCTGTTTCCACACAAGGCTGACCCACACAGGCTAATTCCTATTGTGAGTCTCAGCTCCATTTTGTCCTGACCCGAGCCATAGCTCTCTGTCCTTAGATGTGGAAGTAAAAGACACTCAAAGACTTCCTAGTGACTTCAGAGTGTTTGAGTAACAGAGTTTGCAAGATACATGCCCTGCACATAGACCCCTTCCACTTTGCCCCTGTTAAGGCCAAACTCCAGACAGGTGAGTCGGCAGGAAGACAGCACCTCTGACAGCAGAAACCAAATAGGTAGAATAAAAAAAGCAAAAGCCAAATCCTATCTCTGGGCCTTTGTCTAGGGAAAAGCATGCCCTTCCTTCCAGGAACCTGAGTCCTGGTATGAGAAGTACTAATGACCCTTGAACATTGCTACAGGGGTTGGGGGCACGAACCCCCCACTCAGCTGAAACTTCGTGTATAAGCTTTGACTCCCCAAAGACTTTACCAATAGCTTACTGTTGACCAGAAGCCTTACTGATAACATAAACAGTTGATTAACATAGATTTTGTGTATTATATTTATTATAGACTGTCTTCTTACATTAAAGTAAGCTAAAGAAGAAATGTTATTAAGAAACTCATAAGGAAGAGAAAATATGTTTACAGTAACATACTACATTTATCAAAAAAAAAAAAATTCATGTGTAAGTAGACCACAGTTTAAGCCTATGTCGTTCAAGACTCAACCATATTTTGCTTTGGAGAGGGTGCTGACTCTGCCCTATCAACAACCGGGAGCCCCTCAGCAAGCCTTGCTGAAATGACCCTTTACTCACACTCGGCATCCTGTAGCCCCTGCTTAGAATGAAATCCTTAAAGGCAATTGTTCCATGAAGGTCTGCAAGTAACTCCCCCTAAAAGAGGAATCACATGTAAAAAAAAAAAAAAAAAAAAAGTCAGCTGTCAGAAGCTTGATTTCATTCTCGTCCTAATTAAAAGCATTTAAGCTCTTTATGAAGTACCTTATTTTAAATCACTTCCTCCTCATCTGGGAGTGTATGTGTGGATAATGTTCTCAAATCAGTGAATATAAAGGCTTTCAAAAGATGTCCAACTTTCTCTCCTTTCTCTACCATTGTATTAAAGATAAGCAATACAGTTTAGCAATTAGACAATTATTAAGTCAAGATGTCTGGAATCTAACCTTTTTGAGATTAATAAGTATGATACTGTGATTTTTATTTTTATCTTTTTTTAATGTTCATTTATTTATTTTGAGAGAGAGAGCACGTGGATAAGCAGCGGAGGGGCAGAGAGAGAGAGAGAGAGAGAATCCCAAGCAGTCTCTGTGCTGTTAGCACAGAGACTGATGTGGGGCTCCATCCCACGAACCATGAGATTGTGACCTGAGCTGAAATCAAGAGTTAGACGCTTAACCAACTGAGCCACCCAGGCACAATACTGTGATTTTCTTTTCTTTTTTTTATTATGATTTTTAAAATTTTTTTTTAAATTTACATCCACATTAGTTAGCATATAGTGCAATAATGATTTCAGAAGTAGATTCCAGTGATCCATCCCTTATGTATAATACCCAATGCTCATCCCAACAAGTGTCTTCTCTAATGCCCTTTACCCATTTGCCCATCCCCCCACCCACAACCCCTCCAGCAACCCTCAGTTTGTTCTCTGTATTTAAGAGTGTCTTATGTTTTGCGTCTCTCCTTGATTTTGTATTATTTTTACTTCCTTTCCCTTATGTTTACCTGTTTTGTATCTTAAATTCCTCATATGAGTGAAGTCATATATTTGTATTTCTCTGACTGACTTCGCTTAGCATAATACCCTCAAGTTCTATTCACGTAGTTGCAAATGGCAAGATTTCATTCTTTTTGATAGCTGAGTACTACTCCATTGGACAATATTGTGATTTTTAATAAGAAATATATCTGGTCTTCTTCCCATTCCCGGCACAGAGCTCCTAAAACCATGGCAATTTCCAACTAATAAGAGCCACAAAGATGAAAGGAGAATTTTGTGTTCTTCACAACTAGCCCCTTTTAGTCACAACAGAGTTTATTTTGATGAAGTGATTTTTGGAAAGTCCCTCAATAGCCACAGGATGGGGTCAGGTTGCCAGAGGAAACAACCACGTATTGGAACTTTTGACTCCACCCTGAAATCTCTGGCTGAATTAATCACTGGTGACCAGTGATTGAAACAACCATTCCTACTTATGAAAGCCTCCATAAAAACCCAAAAGGATAGGGTTCAGAGAACTTCCAGCCTGGTGAGCATGTGGAGATTTCAGGAGGGTGGTGTGCCTGGCTAGGGCACAGAAGCTCTGCACCCTTTTTCATATACCTCGCTCTGTGCATCTGGCTATTCTTGAGTTATATCCTTTTATAATAAAGCCATAATCTGGTAAGTTGTTTTCCTAAGTTTTCGAGCAGATGATAGAACCTGAGGAGGAGGTGTGGGGGAATCCCAGCTGAATGGTCAGAAGCACAGGTGATAATCTCAATTTGTGATTGTGAGGGCAGTGTTGCGAGACTGAGCCCTTAACCTGTGGGGTCTGATGCAAACTCCAGGTAGAGTGTCGGAAATGAGTTAAGTTGGAGGACACCCAGCTGATGTCTGGTGAATCAGAGAATTGCTTGGGGGTGAGGGGGGAAACTGGATACATTTGGTGACCAGAACTGAGAGTAGTAGAGGAAGAAACAGGAGTGTTTTTCCCACAGGACAAATAGCCACAATTTTTAGATGTTAAAAAAGAACAACAGCCCCAACAAGGAGTCACTTCTGTTAAGCCCCACCCAGATTTAACACCTAACCTAACTGCCATTTCAGCCTCTCCCAGGAGTGGGATTTTAAGCCAGTCAGTCTGGAATTTTCTGATGAGCACTAGTGAGGTACTCTGCATAAGGACCCCAGCCCCTCCCTCTAAGGAAGGTGACCTTACCTAAAACAATCCTTTCTTTTCTTTTGCTAATAACTTCCTTATCCTGCCCTATTTCTGCCTATAGAAGCCTTCCATTTTGTGCAAGTCCTTGGAGCACACTTCTGTCTGTTAGATGGGATGCTGCCCAATTCATGGATCACTGAATAAAGGCAATTAGATCTTCAAATTAACTTGGTTGAATTTTTGTTCTCTGACGGTTTGGTGGCAGCAGGGGGACCAAAGGAGACTTCCAGTGGCTTTGGGGAACAACAAGAAACAGACGTGGTGCCTGAGAACACTTCATTCTCTTGCTGCTTCTGAGGGCCATTGGTCACTTGGTTTCAGTTCTGAGCTCCGCTCCCTGCATCAAGCTGGTGATCTAACTGGCTTTCCACATTTCCCTTCCACTGGAAAGCCCCGCCCTTGGTTCTATCACCAGATCCATGTTGGGAACCGCTTGGTGGCAGCTATAGTTCCCCATTTGTTTGGGATCAGTCCACAGTCCCTATACTTTCAGGTCTGCTGGTTCAATCCTTTTTCTAATCTCCAGATTCCACACAGGGAACTCTAGTGGTTATGGGTCAGAGTTGGACTGGGTCCAACTTCAAAACCAGACTGGGTCTGATTTGGGATTGGACTGGGTCCAATTTCAGCTGCTCTGGGCCTGACTTGGGCTGGATGGGTCCAGGGGGAGGCCTCAGGTATTAAGTATTAAATAAGGGCTAGTTGCTAATAATAATCTCAGAAGCTGAGCGGAAAAGATTGGTGGGGTGGGGTTGAGCATTTAAAGGTTGTTACAGTGCTTGCCACTTTAAGAGGACTTCTGTGATAGGCAATCTGAGTACCAATTTAGCTCCAAGAAACCCAAAGACCTGCTAGCTAAAAGAAACGGGATCCTTTATATCCAGAGATCCACCTCCCCACATGCTTGTCTATTTTAATGTCTGAGAACTATGGTCCCAGAGACTGCAGATATCTAGCAAAATGGCAAAATCTTACTAAAAATAACCTAGAGTAACAATGGCCATTATGGGGAACATTCCAATTAGACAAGATCACTTATTTTGAAAATGCTCTTGAGAGGGGTGCCTGGGTGGGTCAGTTGGTTAAGCATCCAACTCTTGATTTTGGCTCAGGTCATGATCTCATGACCCTGAGATCAAGCCCTGCTGCATCAGGCTCTGTACTTACAGTATGGGGCCTGCTTGGGATTTTCTCTCTCCCTCTCCCTCTGCCCCTCCCCCATTCATGCTCTCCCTCCCTCCCTCTCTCTCTCTCAAAATAAATAAACATTTTTTAAAAAGGGAAAAAAGCACTTGAGGGCAAGAGGGTCCAAGTTGAATACACAGAATGGGATGCTTACTTTAGTTGGTATGCAGACGTCTCCACAAGGTTTGAAGATTCCAAAATAGCCTCATTAAAAGACTTGGTTACAAAAAGCCAGTGAAAAATTAAAGACACTAGAGGTACAGAAAACAAAAGACCACAGGACTGATGTAACTCCTACTGCTCCCCCATCCTTTTTCACCTGACAACTCATGTTTTACTAATCCTCTGTCTGAACATCCTTTCCACTCTTAAGAGACTATTGGACAGTTACCAGTTACCTTTTAAAATAAAACTACCGGGGGGGGGGGGCCTGAGTGGCTCAGTCAGTTAAGGGACCAACTCTTGATCTCGGCTCAGGTCATGATTTCACAGGTGGAGCCCCACATCAGGCTCCACAATGACAGCTTAGAGCCTGCTTGGGATTCTCTCTCTCCCTCTCTCTCTGCCCCTCTCCTGCACATTCTCTCTGGCTGTCTGGCTCTCTCTATCTCTCTAAGTAAATAATACAGTTTAAAAAATAAATAAAATTAAAATAAAATAAAACTACCAAGGTTGCAAACGAATTTCTCAGTTATCTTTTATCTCTTGGTCAACGACTGAACATTTAATGGCTGTAATTAAAGAAATTCCTAAATCTAGGGAGAAAGCCTGGAAGTTTTTTGAAGAATCTGAGTCCTTATCAGTGCCTATGACACCAAGATGCCAGGTCTTTATCAGCATGTAAACATGTGAAGCCCAAAAATGGATGCAGTCAGCAAGACAGCAAAACCCTATGGATGATATTCAAGCTCTTTGGTCTTCAACATCTCAGGGATTAGAAAAAGCTCACAAAATAGCAGCTGAGCTGTTACACATTCCTAGGTATAACTAAGCCTCTCCCTAAATCACCTCAATAACCATTAAAGCCTGAGGCGTCAAACCCATAGAAGACCTAATTGCTCAGGGTTAATCATTCCCTGTACCAGTTCCTGCAACAGCTGCCCAGTCTTGCCAGTCTAGAAACCTAATGGACCGGGATATTGATTTTTTTCCAGGATTTGAGACCTATTAATAAGACATTTATTCCCCATCTCCCAGTCATTCCAAACCTGAACACCCCTTTGTCACAAGTTCTACCAGACTCAAAATGGTCCACTACCATGGACCTCTGTTTAGCCTTTTTCAACATCCTTGGAGACCCCAGTAACCACTATCTATTTGCCTTACTTGGAACTATCAACACTATACCTGGACAATCATGCCTCAAGAGTTCATTGAGGCTCTTTCTCACCTCTCTAGAGCACTTCACCCAGGGTTAAGCACACTCCAGTTCCAAGGGAAATCAACCCTTTTACAATATATAGAAGACCTCTTGCTATGCTCGGCTACTAAAGAGGAATCCATAAAAGATTCCATTTATTTGCTACAGCAGTTAGCTGAAAAGAGACACAAAGTCTCTAAGAAAAAAATTATAATTATCTCTAGACATTGTTCATTACCTGGGTCATTATCTAAGCCCTGGAGGAATTCAGCTGTCTCCCAAAAGAATTAAGTTGATCCAGGAATTTCTGTCAACTAGGTGACAGGTTTGTGGATTACTAGGCTTGGCTCGCTACTGCAGCCTATGGACTCCTAAATTTTCTCTATTAGCTATCCAACTCTAGGGACTGACTAAAATTTCAGTCCCTGAACACTTTCCTTGGGAAGACAAACAGGAACAGACTTTTAGGAGACTAAAGCAAGAGCCTTAAGAACTGCCTGCCCTGGGGCCACCTAACTATCCAGAACCTTTCACCTTATTTGTGCAGGAAAGGGATAATCAAGCCCTGGGAATGCTCACACAAGAGCATGGTAATAAACGTAGACCTATTGCCTCGTACAGTACACAACCTGATTGAATTGCTCATGCCTATGTAGCCATCTTAAGGCTACAGTCATAGTTGCAAAGTAAGTATAACCCTCATCAGATCTGACCCTAGGAAATGATGTTTCCTTGCAAACTTCACCCACTCTCCAAAGTCTACTTAACTCAGAATTGACAACATTTCTTGCAAGTAGACTAACTTCCTATGAGATCCTTCTGCTTTCACCAATCTGTGTCTTAAACTTTGCAACACCTTTAGGGCGCCTGGGTGACTCAGTTAGTTAAGCATCCAACTCTTGATTTTGGCTCACATAGTGATCTCGCAGTTCATGGGATCAAGCTCCACGTCAGGCTCTGTGCTATCAACACAGAGCTTGGGATTATCCCTTTTTCTCTTCCCCTTTCCCACTTGCACTCTCTTTCTCTCTCAAAATAAATAAATAAACTTAAAAAAAAACTATTAAACTTTGCAACACCCTTAATCCTGCTATGTTACTACCTCTATCTGAAGGAGGCAAATCCATGACTACAGGGTACTAATGTCCCATTTTGTGATACCATGTCCTTATGGATGAGATACTCCTTTACTCCTGATCTAACCTTTGTGATGGGTCATACTGTAGAAATGAAAAAAATGGATTTCTAGGCTGGCTGTGCTCTTACTACCGAACATGACCTACTCGAAAGAGGAAATATTTCATAAGCTACATCCATGCAACAAGCAGAGCTCCACGCCCTTTCCAGAGCATGCCAATTATCAGAAGGACAAACTTAAAATACTGATAGCCAGTATGCCTTGGGGGTCGTCCATGATTCAGGCATATTACAGAAAAAAAGGGGCTTTCTTATGTCCTCTGGGACTCAGTCAAAAATGGACAAGTAAATGATCTTCTTACTGCTATCCTCTCACCTCCTGAAATTGCTGTCATCAAAATTGAGGCTCATACTGAAAGACTGAACCTGAGTGTCAGGCAAATGCCCCAGCTGACTTTCATGCAAAGGCAACAGCAAAAAAATCTATAAATATTGTGGCACATATGGATGAAATCCATTCTGCTTCTGCAAAAAAACAAAAAAAAAAACAAACAAAAAAAAAAACAAAAAACGACCCCTCATTGCCAGATTTTGCCATCCTAATGTCCTTGTAACATGGCAATAGTCTGCTCTGGAGTCAGAAATTAAGATGGGTAAGCAAGGGCTGTAAATTAAATGAACAGTTGGGGCCACAGGAAAACCAAGACAGCTGCTTGGCTCTTCCTGGATCCCTGACAAACCCCACTTTTTGGTTTTTGCATTACTAAACCCACCACTGGGCATTTAAGATGAACTCAAATTATGAATTGACATTGGGGGAGAGACTTCTATAAAATTGCAAAAAGAGTCTGCAGCAATCTGACCTGCCAAGTCCATAATCCTAGAAAAACTATTTTTGTCTTCAAAGACCTCAGACCTCCTCCCTCTGGACCCTTTGAACAGCTGCAGCTGGACTTCATTAAACTGCCACTTCATGTGGGTTTCAGTATGTTCTTGTCACTGCACTTGTGTGTTGTAGATTCCTTGAAGCCTTCCCCTGCTGCAAGGGTGATGCCCTCACAGTACAAAGACACTGTCAGAGAATTTGTTTCCCATTGGGGGATAGCTTCCACAATCTCCAGTGATCAAGTACCCATTGCCAAGTACCCATTTGACTTGACATATCATGTGAGGCTTAATGAAAACCTTGCTGACTTTTTGGAATTATCATTGTCTTTATCACCCTGACTCATCAGGCAAGGTTGGGAGAACTAATGGGATCCCCAAACTTAAAATTTCTAAACTGGCTGAAATCACTGGGCTCCCCTGGCTGACGGTATTGCCTTTGGCCTTCCTGACTGTTTGCAGCACCCCCTTTGGGAAACATAAACTCACTCCTCAGGATCTGGTCACCAGCAGACCAATGTCTTATACAACCTTCGGCTGATCCCTTGTTGTCTCATGCTAGTATGACCAGCTACTGTCTTTACTGTCTGATGCTTAAGCCTATCATCAACAGACCAAAGAAGACTTCCCTGATCCCAATTCAAGGGATCCTGTTGGTCAGTCTAGAGCCTGGTGATTGGGTACTCTAGAAGCATCATCAAAGGAAGACAACCCTTGAGCCCCATTAGAAGGGATCTTACCAAGTACTCCAGACCACTGACACTACTACAAAACTAGAGGGCATTGAGCCCTGGACACACATCTCACAGCTAAAGAAACCTCCACTTGAAATCTGGTCCTGTACAGATGCTGGAGACCTTCGAATCACATTGATGAGAAAGAGAAGTATCTGGCACCAAAGTAGACTGCTTCTACCCAAAACACTGGGTAGTCAACATTTCATAATTTGACTAAACATGAAACCCCTTCTTCTTCTATTTCTTTTCATTACTCTAACATTGGCCAGGAAAGATAATTCTATCATCTGTCTCTCCCAGTCCATTGCTAAGGGAGGCAAACTTTCAGATTTGTCAAACTGGATTTGTCATCATGCAAGAGACAAGAGACCCACTGGTCCTCCCTGTGACTAATTTCTCTTATATTCCCAATGTCACCACAAACTACAGTCGACCCCTGCTCAGAAGTAGACACATTTATCTATGTGAATCTTCATACATTTGCACCCCCACATTCCCATGATTATCAAGATCAGATCTGCCCCCACTCACCAAGAGATCTCAGCAGCAGCATCCATCTTTGTAAGGCACTTAGGATGACTTTTTATTTCAGGCTAGGTGATTCTCTTCCCATATGCACTAAAAACCTGACTGACCTCTGGTTTAGGAACAAATACAAATCAGACTATGACCAGAGACTTCTCCTTAACTCTTGGGGACATTGCAGATTCCATTGCTAAGACACGAGCTGCCCAGGAAAGATCCGTAGACTCTCTGGCCAAAGTCGTTCTTGATAACAGGATTAGCTTTTAGCTGAGCCAGGAGGTGTCTGTGCTGTGGCCAACACCACATGCTGTACCTGGATTAACACTTCTTGGGAAGCTGAAACTCAGTTACATAACATCACCGAGCAAGCCACTTGGCTTCAAAGGGTGACTCTTACTGCTGGGTCGTTCTCCGTTCTCCGATTAGTTGGGTCTCAGGAACCATGGCTCCAAAGAGCACTCCAAACAGTGGGAATTAGCCTGCTTAGAATTTTCATAACAATCCCCCTGGTGTGTTCCAGTCTCTCAAAAACTCCAAATGCATGTTTATAGCTGCTAATCACCAAGCAAATGATCTCCTTAAGGCTGGAACATCAAAAAAGGGACAAAGAGAATGACTGACTAAAAAATTGTGAGCCTGAAGTCATGACCTGTAAATGCCACAGAGATTCATGAAAAAAACAGGATCCACAAAAGCTTTGAGAACTACAGAGCACTAGCTGAGATTGGCACTAATACCTTATATTTTGATCACACCTCTCAGTTCAGCTGACAGTTTCATGAAAAGGAAGGGCATTGTTAAAAAGAAACAAATGGAGGGGTGTCTTGGTGGCTCAAACGTCCCACTCTTGATCTTGGCTCAGGTCATGATCTCACCATTTGTGAGAATGAGCCCTGCTTTGGGCTCTGCACTGACAGAGTGTGGGATTCTCTCTCTCCCTCTCTCCCTGCCCCTCCCCTCCCTGCTCACTTGTGCTCTCTCTCTCTCTCTCTCTCTCTCCCTCTCAAAATAAATAAATAAACTTAAAAAGAAAAAGAAGCAAACGGAGTCACTTACGTTAAGTGCCACCAAGATTTAATACCTAATCTAATTGCAGTTTCAGCCTCCCCCAGGAGTGGAATTTTAAACCCATTAGTCTGGAATTTCCAGATCAGCACTAGTGATGTACTCTGCATAGGACCCCGTGCTTCCACCTTAGAAAGGAGACCTTGCCGGAACAATCTTTTCTTTTGCTGATAATTTCCTTGACCCAGCCCATTTCTGCCTATAAAAGCCTTCCATTTTATACAGCTCTTTGGAGCACCCTTCTATTTGTTAGGTGGGATGCTGCCCAATTCACAAGTCATTGACTAGAGCCAATCACACCTGTAAATTCACTTGATTGACTTAAACTTCAAAGGGCATGATAATCAGAAAAGATTGGATGCAGTCCCAACATCTTTGGGGCATTCACATATCTTTTTGGTTTTACCTTTCATTTATTTGAATTTGAAAATTGGATGGATAAGTTTATGTCATTGTAATTCAGTTCTGTAAAACCATTTCACCTTCCAAATGAACTCTGTCAAGAACATACCAAAGTCATGTGTTCCCAGCAAGATAGCCAAGTCCTCATAGTGACTGTCCCCTCCCAACATCCTGTCACTCCTGTGTCTTGTGAATTGGGATGCTATAGTCAAGTGGCACCAACTAAAGTTAACAGGGAAATTCAATCTTCGGGAAGTACAAAAGTGTGATTTATAAACATCATTAGAGAACTATCCCGTTGTTTTGACTCCTCCCTATGTCTAAGCTGCCTGGTAAACAATCTTTTACTGTAATATATAACTGAGTTTCCAAAATTTAAACATCACTTCTTTTTCATGAACTGACTGTCACCGTTGTGGCAAACATCTTTACTCGTGTTCACCATCAAAATGGAATAATTTTGCAAAATTCCTTACGCCTTTAAGAATTAGTCTTTAAGAACATATTTCTAAAAAGAGAACTTATAGACACCTTAAAACAAAAGTTTTGCATCTATTTTTGTTTTGCAATATTTGATTCATTGAGAATTATTCATTTATTCATTATTCATGTTTTGTTATTGTTTAAAGTGCAACTGAAATAGTTTTGTGTTATGTATTAAATTCACATGAACTTAGATACTTTGCTCAAAGACCATATGCCAAGAAATTCTACTGAACATTATTTACATTACTTTTTGGCTTCTGTAAGCATCTTGTGCTCATAAATTTGTGTCATGCCTTACATCTGAAAAATAAGAATTTCATATACACTACTAGAAAAGATAAAAGTGACCATCCTTCCTGCCTCAGCTTTCCAATCTAAAGGAAGCAATCGGTGAGTGATTACTGAATGAATGAGTCAGCACATCTGTATGGCATTTTGTTTTGAAGTGTTTTCACATCATTATCTGGGGAAAGTTTTGGACCTGTCGTAAAAGAGAAGGGGTCACAAATATTCTTATCAGAGTTCTATTCAGGTGTCATGTCACTATTTCCAAATTTCCAGGACTACAATGAGTATCTTCCGTCTGTGAGGCATGTACACAAGGCTGGGCAGGCACAGAGTTTATTTGCAGTAAAATTAGAGCACATACTTGTTATGTGTGTCTGTTGCTTTGCAATATCAATTGGTGCTTATTAACCTTTACCCCTTTTCTCCTAGACAGGTCCTGCTACTCTGGGAATTGCATAAAGAAGCTTCCTCAATGCAGTTTTGAACTCTTTAACAGGCACCCACTGCTGACATAAAAACCAGCTTCACATGTATTTACTCAAAGAGAACCCATGACGTTATATCCACTCTGAGTACTGGGGTGGTCCTACCAGGTCTCACCACCCTTTGAACAGCCAATTTATCCATAGAATCCATTGTTCCAAGAATGCTAGGTATATGATGAATGGTTGCCCCATCTTTTGAGACATTGTGTCTACCATAAAGCCAGGAGATTTCAAGTCTTACTTACTACACATATAATGTGTATATGTGTAACCTCATAGAATGGCTTGGCTTTCTCATTGCCGAGTTCAATACGCAAGCAGTAAGACCTTCTGGAACCTCTGTTCCACCCAGAACTCTAACTTCACCATGAGATGGCAATCGGATGATCAAATCTCAGCACATACACGTACCCGTTCCTGCAGCTCCTTTTTAAAATTCTCATCTTGAGCTTTACATGAGACCATAGGGTCAACCAAAGGTTCATCTGCTCTTTGCTTTTTCCACAACTTGGTGTTCAGGTACCAGGCTCCATACTTCATCTTCACATACTTTGGTTTATAAGAATTCTACAGAAAATAACATAATTCCCAACTTCATTAGGTTTTTTTATGTCTGTCACTTCAATAAGTCTAAGATTTAGCTTATGAAAGCAGAAGGATTTTTTTAAGTTTATTTAGTTTGAGAGAGAAAGAGCGGGGGTGGGGGGTGGAGGCAAAAAGAGGGAGAGAGAGAATCCCAAGCAGGTTCCTTGCTGTCAGCACAAAGCCTGACATGGGGCTCGATCTCATAAATCATGAGATCATGACCTGAGCAGAAATCAAGAATCAGACGCTTAATGGACTGAGCCACTCAGGTGCCCTGAAAGCAGTAGCATTTATATTTAGCTTATGATTGATCCTTGCTTTATTTTTTTTACAGAAACTTTATGAAGTTTCTGTATGCTTTGACTTACAAAGGTATCATGAAAGTTTCATAATTGAGAAAATAATGTAATGGTTAAGCATGGCCTTTGCATTAGACAAACCCGGGTTTAAATCCAGCCTCCCCTACTTAGTAGCTATGAGTCTGTGGGCAAATTAGTTAATTCTCCATCTGCAGAATGGAGACAATAGTATCCATCCATAGGGTTGTAGGAAACATTAAAGGAGAAAGTTATGTAAAGCAGCTAGAAATCATATAAAAATCACATATTTCACTGAAGGGGTAATGACCTTAAACAATACTTAGTCAACCAAAATAATGAGTTATAGACTTACTATGCGCCCAGCACCATGCTTAACCTTATAAATGCTATACTACTTTTCATCAAAATGCTATCCAACAACAGCAACAACAATAACAAAATTGCTATCTAACACCAATCTCTTGCCTCTGATTGGAAGAGAGAAAGAGGAGGGAGAATAGATGTCATTCCTTTCTTTCTCCCTTTCCTCAGTAGTGCAGGAAGGATGTAAAGAGATCTGTTGGATCATAGCCTGACAGTGTAGATGTAATACCCACAATGTCTCATAACAAAAAGGGGTTTAACTCTTGAGCAAGGCAAATATGAAACCACCAAGATTCTGCTCCTCTCTATTCTCACATTTAAACCTGAGGCACAGGGGCGCCTGGGTGGCTCAGTCGGTTAAGCATCCAACTTCAGCTCAGGTCATGATCTCGCGGTCTGTGAGTTTAAGCCCCGCGTCAGGCTCCATGCTGACAGCTCAGAGCCTGGAGCCTGCTTCGGATTCTGTGTCTCCCTCTCTGCCCCTCCTCTGCTCATACTCTGCCTCTCTCTCTCTCTCTCTCAAAAATAAATAAACATTTTTAAAAAATGTAAAAAACCTGAGGCACAATGTGTGGGTCATTCTAGTGTCAGGTCAGATCGTCTTTCTGAAGCAGAGAGGATGGGACAGTGCAGAGGGAGGGGAAATCCCTTCTCAGAGCTGGATTCAGCACTTTGATCCCTCCGTTTCAAGCATACTGTTGAAAAATTGCAACCACCTCACAACACTCCTTGTCTCCCTTCCCTGTGTCATTTCTCTTCACAGTACAAATCATCATTTCATATGCTATATATTCTCATTGCTTGTCTCACCTCTCATCTTTCAAAATGTAAGCCTCAGAGATTCTTTGCAGATACAACCCCCTGGGCATCTAGAGCAATACTTATGACATAATAGGTGCTCAACAAATATTTGTGTTTTTTTTTAATTTTTTTAACGTTTATTTATTTTTTGAGAGACAGAGACAGAGCATGAGCTGGGGAGGAGACAGAGATGGGGGGAGGGGGGAGCAGGGAGTCACAGATTCTGAAGCAGGCTCCAGGCTCCGAGCTGTCAGCACAGAGCCTGACCCGGGGCTTGAATTCATGATCCATGAGATCATGACCTTAGCTAAAGTCAGACGCCTGACTGAGCCACCCAGGCACCCCATTATTTGTTGAATGAAAATTGGGTTGCTCAAGTTTGGCATCATTGACACTTTGAGCTGGATAGTCCTTTGTTGGGGGGTTGGGGAGGGGGCTTTCCTGTGCATTGTAGGAACTTCAGCAGCCTCTCTGACCTCTCCTCACTAGATGCCAGTAGCACTGCCTCCCCCAAATTGTGACAACGAAAAATATCATCTGCAGACATGGCCAAATAACCCCAGGTGGGAAGGGGGGCAAAATCACCCTCAGTTGAGAATCACTGAATAAACGGAAGGCAGGAAGGAGAGAGAAGAAAAACATTAAAAGGAGGGGATGAAATCTATAGTACAGATATGAGTTCTGAAATATGTTATGCTGTTGGGTGACTGGTAATCATTCAAGACTCAGCACAAACGTGATTTCTTCTGGGAGGCTTTAACTGAATCCCCCCCTCAGCCCGTGCTTGGTGGAATTGATTACTTCTTCCCATGTCTTCTATGAACCATGACCGCATGCCATGACAGTTCATCATTTGCCTGTTGACCCAACTAAGCTGTAAGTTCCTTAAGTACAGGAAACAGGCCTTCATGTCAGCTTTGTTTGTCCCCAGCACTTCTCGGCACACGGCAGTGGATACTCAGAAATGTTTGTTGAAGGACTGTACAGACAAATGGGTGGATTAACATCCGGGGGAAAGGGAGATGCGGAATAGAGGCACAGACTGCTGTGAGAGATCAGAAGTAAGAATAAAGTAATGTCAACCTGAAAAATCTCCATAGAAAAGCTGGCATATGACCTGTGTCTAAAGGAAGATATAAGTGGACGTGGTGGTGGACGTGAAAGAGGGGCACTTCAGACAGAGAATACTGTGAGCAAAAGTAAGGTAGTGGGAAAGCTCAGAGTTTTAAAGACCAAAGAGGAGTGTAACAGGCCTGAGAGTATGTGGGGTAAAAAAACAAAAACAAAAACAAAAACAAAAACAAAAACAAAAACATGGGGATTTCCACTTCTGGGAGAGGGACCAGATTTACCCCTCTATGTGCAACTACTGGAAAACAGGAATAAATATAAATATGAATATAAATGTAAAAGCTTATAAGACACTAGACATCAAAGAGCAAGGGCAGGGATCCCTGACAGACAAGAAACAAACAAGGTAAGTCCCACAATTGTCCCAGCTCACTGTGTTGAGCGACTTTCCAGGCCACTGCACAGACAGACGCTCAGAGTTGAGAAGACAGAATTGAGTCCAGACCAAGGCAGTTACATTTTGCAGCAGAGGAACAGAATGTGAGAACTGCATAGAGAGAGAACTCCAGAGGTTTGTAGAGGGTCTCCCTCAGCACATGTAGGGGAGGAAACGACCTGAGCACAGGGACAGAACCAACCAAAAGGATTAGGAGAAACAGTGCCCGACATGTACACAGAGCCAGGGACCGTTCCCTGGCCTGTTCCCTTCTGAGAAACCTAAAGATTCACAGGACGCTGGGTAGAAGAGACTGAAGGGTCTTCCCGCAGTTGTAGAGAATTAGCTACGGACTGAACATCACTTCAACCCTTCCTAACAAATTCTAGAGCCAAGACCCAAAAGGATCAAACTTTTCCAAATAACTTTAACTACATCCCAGAGCAAAACTCAAGTTTATAATAAAAATACCCTGCCAAAATAAGGTAAAATCCACAATGTCTGGCATCTACTAAAAAATCACCAGGCATACAGAGAGGCAAGAAAACATGATCCACAACGAAGAGATAAATCAATTCATGGCAACTCACATAGAACTGATGCAGATGTTAGAAGTGGCAGACAAGATCAAAAACAGTTATTATAACTGCATTCCTCATGTGTAAGATTAAGGAGAGACGTGGAAATGGTTTTTTAAACACTCAAGTCAAATTTCTTGAAATGAAAATTATAATGTATGAGATGAAAAACACACTAGACAGGATCAGCGGCTGATTAGACATTGCAGAAAGAACAGATTAGAACGTTTAAAGACAGCAGTAGCAACAGAGAAAAAGAAGAATCAAAACTGAACAGAAAAAGAAAAGCTTCACAGAGCAGCTGAGTTGGGAGACCACTCCATGCAGCCTAATTACACGTAATTGGAGTCTTTGGAGGGGGCAGGGGAGGGGCTGAGACAAAAAAATGTTTGAAGGAATAATGGTCAAGATGTCTCCAAATTTGATGAAAACTATAAACCCATGGATCAAAGAGGTCAACAAACCCCAAGCACAAGAAATATATACCAAGGTGTATATAATAATCACATCACCCACCACCAGTGGCAAAGAGAACATCTTTAAAGTCGCCACAGAACACACATCCAGAAAAACAAAGACAAGGAGGGCATCAGGTTTCTCACCAGAAACAATACAACCAAGACAGCAGAACACCATCTTTAAGGTACCAAAAAAAAAAATAAAAATAAAAAACTGTGAACCGAGCATTCTATACCCACAAAAACATCTTTCAGAAGGAAGGCAGAATAAGGATATTTTCAGACATACAAAAGCTGAAGGATTCAATCACCAGCAGATCGACACTGGAAGCAGTGTTAAAGGAGGCCCTCCAGGCGGAAGGAAAGTGATACCATATGGAAACGTATTTGAACTTTTACATAGTGACCCTCTGTCTGCCAGTCAAAAGTTCAATTTTGGCAATAACCACCACGGTTTATAGAGCCGTGGTTGTGCAACTATTGTACATACAGGGAATTGAGCAATTTGATTCAGCACAGATTCAGGACAAGCTGTGGTTCAGACCTCAGGTGTGATGGACATGATTTGCCTGTCCAGCATCACTTTGCATTTTACCTTTTAGAAAGATGAGGTTGGGGGGGGGGGTGCCTGGGTGGCGCAGTTGGTTAAGTGTCCAGCTCTTGGCTCTGGCTCAGGTCATGATCTCATGGTTCATGAGTTCAAGCTCCTCATCTGACTCCACACTGTCAGTGCTTTGGACTGCTTAGGATTCTCTCTCTCTCTCTCTCTCTCTCTCTCTCCCCCTCTCCTGTTTGTGCTCATGCTCTCTCTCTCTCCCTTTCTCTCTCTCTCTCTCTCAAAAAAAAATAGAAATATGAGGGGGAAATGGGAAATTTAAAGTGCTGATATTAGTGCTGGAATGCATAGTTTTCATAAACTTTATACAACAGAACCAAGGATGGAAAACATCACCTTTGTAAAAACAGATCAGCTGACTGTATTCAAATATAAAGGACAAAGTTAATATGTTTATACGTTAGAAATATAGCTTCAAAGATTACATGTAAAAGACAGCGGGAAATTGGAGATAATATATTCTTTTTCACTTTCAGAGAAAGGAGCTTCTCCACTCTCACCACCACCCCCACCACCACTTAGGTACTTAAATCTGTTGTTACACTGATACAATTTGATACGTGTGTATATGTATTTGCAGCTGTACATTGTGTAGAAAACTAGAAAAGAACTTGAGTCCATACTTCTTCCCTTAGGAACACAGAATGTTTTTTCTCCTCTGTTTCCTTCTATCTTCTCGGGCAAGAGGTATTGAAGAACTGAGCCATTTGTTAATAATCAGGCAAACATATGGTCAAGAGTAATGGTTTGTGGTCATTAAGACTCTCCCCAAAATTCAAGAATTCTTTACACAGAATAAACAACTTTCATGATCATTAATGGCAGCATTCAACTCTTGGATTAATAAACATTCATATATATTCCCATCAACTGTTAGGATTTCAACATATAAAACACAACAAGAGAGAGGATGTCAACCTATAAACACATAGAAATAACAATGATTATTCAGTTATAACAATAATGCTGAATGGCATGCCTTGTTTGTATAAATGGCTTTATTATATATATTAAATATTCATTGATTTAACAAATACTTATTAAACACCAAAAAAAAAAAAAATTCAAGAATCCTACTCAAAAAAGCCAATGCCCTGCTGAAGTACCAGAAATCAAGAACATTTAAGGTTTTAATTCAACTGCGTTTTCTTGATTTTTAGACTTCTCCTCATTGGCAATTACCTGCAGTTTCCGGTGTTTCTGCTCATAGTCTAGTTTCTGGAAAAATCGTGGCTCCCGTAGTTTCTTTAGCTCCAGAGGAACCTGGTGGAGTCTCATTGTGTGGAGCACATCATGGCTTGGTTTGCTCCAGTAGTCAATGTCAAACTGTTTCAGGATGAACTCTTCATCAATGTTTGAACTTCCCTGGAAGAATATCACATTGCATGAATCAAGGACAAATGGTGAAATTCTTCTTTAATCTAAGGGAGGCATTTGACTATGGCTAGAGAAGAGGTAGCTTGGAAGAGAGGTAGAAAATGCTCAGTCAGCATTTACCAGAGACAAGAACTTCTGGGACTCCGGAAGGCTTTGTCAGTGCATTAAGAGACAACTTAGGGGGCACCTGGGTGGCTCGGTCGGTTAAGCGTCCGACTTAAGCTCAGGTCATGATCTCACGGTCTGTGAGTTCAAGCCCCGCGTCGGGCTCTGTGCTGACAGCTCAGAGCCTGCAGCCTGTTTCGGATTCTGTGTCTCCCTCTCTCTCTGCCCCTCCCCTGTTCATGCTCTGTCTCTCTCTGTCTCAAAAATAAATAAATGTTAAAAAAAAATTTTTTTTAAATAAATTAAAAAAAGAGACAACTTAGCACCAGCCAGCATGAGTCCCTAAGCTGAGAAAAATTCAGTCGTCTTAATCATAAGCAGACTTCTGAGTGCATAAAGAAGATGTGATACACACACACACACACACACACACACACACACTGAAATAGTACTCAGCCATAAAAAAGAATGAGATCTTGCCATTGGTGACAACATCAATGGATCCAGAAGGTATTGTGCCAAATGAATTGAGACAAACAGTGAAAGACATATGATTTCACCTATGTGTGGAATCTAAAAAGCAACACAAATGAACAAACAAATGAGAAAACAGAAAGTGACCCATAAATAGAGAACAAATCGGTGGTTGTCAGAGGGAGGGTGTGGGGGAATAGGCGAAATGGGTGAAGGGGACTGGGAAGTACAGCTTTCTAGTTATGGAAGGAATAAGTCATGGGGATAAAAGCTACAATATAGGAATATAATCAGTAGTATTGTAGTAGCATTTTATGGTGACAGATGGTAACTACACTTGTGATGAACATAGCCAAATGTATAGAACTGGCAAATCATTATGTTGTACACCTGAAACTGAAATCAGATAAATGGATTCAGATAGAGGAGAGCAGCCAAGAGACAGAGAGAACGCTTAACAATGTTTTAGCACCTAGATCCAGCTATACCTGAAACTCCCTGGATGGTTCCCTTTCTACCTTAATCCAGTCTGAACTATATTTCAGTCACCTGCCAATGAAATAGTCCTAAATAATACACTGACTAAAACTGATTAATGTTGTAAAAAAGGGAAGGAAGATTGAAAATCCTAGAAGGTCTTAAATCCAGTAAAAACCTAAGGAATCTATATCTACAGGGACTCAGGAACACAACCAAATAAGTAGGTTCTTAGAAGGAGGGAAAGAAAAGACTTTAATAACTAAGTCAAAAATCCATTTATGTCAGAAATACCTTTTGTGAAGGTTGTAGTTAAGCATAACTGCCCAAGTACTTAAATATAACAGAAAAACGAGTTGAAGAAGGAGTGAAGGACAGAAAGAAAGAAAGACATTGAAATAGAAAATAAAGATATGAAACAACAGAGTAGGGGAAATGAATAGTTATTAACCAAAGTATACAAACTTTCAGTTATAAGATGAGTAGTTCTGGGAATCTAAGTTACAGCATGGTGACTATAATTAACAATATTGTATTTAGGCTTGAAAGTTACCAAGAGAGTAGATCTTAAATGTTCTCACTGCACTCAAAAAAAGGTAATTATATGAGGTGATGGATGTGTTAACTAACCCTATTGTGGCAATCATTTTGCAATATGTGTGTGTGTGTGTGTGTGTGTGTGTAAAATTATCACATTGTACACCTTAAACTTACATAATGTTATATGTCAGTTATATCTCAATAAAGATGGCAAAGAAAGAGAGCCACTAAAAAGAAAGAAAGAAACAACAGCAATGTGACATATAAACAATAAACATTTGAACAGGCTGCAAGTTTGCAAACTTTCCAGAAACATCACCTACAGGACACATTTCTATTACAAATGGTGACAGAGTCATAAAGATTCCTTTATGACTTTGATTATTTATCATATGTGAACACTGTTTTTTAGTAATAGTAACTCTGAGCTTGACTTTAATGTTTATTTTTGAGAGACAGACAGCAAGCGACAGAGGGGCAGAGAGAGACGGAACACAGAATCTGAAGCAGGTTCCAGGCTCTGAGCTGTCAGCACAGAGCCCGATGTGGTGCTTGAACTCACAAACTGTGAGATCACGACCTGAACCGAAGTCAGACACTTAACTAACTGAGCCACCCAGACGTCCCGTGAGCTTGACTTTAAAAAGTAGGCTGGGGGCGCCTGGGTGGCTCAGTCGGTTGAGCGTCCGACTTCAGCCAGATCACGATCTCGCGGTCCGTGAGTTTGAGCCCCGCGTCAGGCTCTGGGCTGATGGCTCGGAGCCTGGAGCCTGTTTCCGCTTCTGTGTCTCCCTCTCTCTCTGCCCCTCCCCCGTTCATGCTCTGTCTCTCTCTGTCCCAAAAATAAATAAAAAACGTTGGAAAAAAAATTTTTTAAAAAGTAGGCTGTAAGTGGGTGCCTGGGTGTCTCAGGCTGTTAAGCACCAGACTCACGATTTTGGCTCAGGTCATGATCTCATGGGTTGGTGAGTTCAAGCCCTGCATCGGGCTCCAGACTGACAGTGTAGAGCCTGCTTGGGATTCTCTCTCCTTCTCTTTCTGCCCCTCCCAGACTCAAGCTTGCTCGCTCTCTCTCTCTCTCTCTCAAAATAAATAAACTTAAAAAATAACAGTAGGTTGATGGGCGCCTGGGTGGCTCAGTCGGTTGAGCATCCGACTTCGGCTCAAGTCATGATCTCACAGTACGTGAGTCGAGCCCTGTGTCAGGCTCTGCGCTGACAGCTCGGAGCCTGGAGCCTGTTTCGGATTCTGTGTCTCCCTCTCTCTCTGACCCTCCCCCGTTCATGCTCTGTCTCTCTCTGTCTCAAAAATAAACATTAAAAAATTAAAAAAAAAATAAAAGTAGGTTGTAAATCCTACTACTAACTTACAAAAGAAGTAGCCCAGTTGCAGAAGTCACTAACTCCTTTGCGTACATTTTCATGAAGAAGAGGACCATCTTGGTGTAGCAAATCTGTTTCACTTGGCTTCTTTTCTTTAAAAAGCCATTGACCTGGATGCGACCCAGGAGTCTTCTTGGGACTAAGGACAGTGAGATCACCAAAGAATCGCAACATGAGACTCCATGAATCCAAATAGATTTCAAACACTATCTTGAGGGAAGAAGATGATAATGCAAGCATTTCAAACAGTCTCTCACAAGCTCACTAGGTCTACGTTAATTTTCCAAAAACCACATCCTCATTATCAGTATCATAAAGGCAAGTATATCATGATTAGTTATAATAATTAAAATGTATGCAGCATTTTACCATTATAAGTTGATTTTTTGAAACTATGAGTGCCATTTATTAAGACATGTGCCAGGTAAAAGTCCAAATTACTGTGCATGGAGACAGCCAAAGCCAGGAGATATCCTTGACTTCTCTCTCTCTTGTCCCTAAAATCCAGCCCATTAATAAATCTCGTAGGTTTTAACTCTGTCTCTTTCTCTGGACTGTTGCAGTGCTCCTCACTGGTGTCTCTGATCTTCTCTTGGGGTCCGAACCTCCAACCGCTAATTCATCTCTGCACTGCAGCTAAAATAGTCATTTCAAAATATAAATCTGGCCGTATCAAATGCTGCTACCCTTCACCCTCAATTAAACCTCTCGATAGCTTCTTTTTTTAAATTGAGTTATAATTCCCATACCATAATACTTACCATTTCAAAATATACAATTCAGTGGCTTTCATATATTTACAAAGTTATGCCACCGATACCATGATCTCATTCTGGAACATCTTCATCACCCCAGAAAGAAGCTTGTAAGCATTGACAGTCATTCTTCATTTCCCCCATTCTCTCTGCTCCTGAAAACCAGAAATCTACATTCCACCTCTAAGGGTTTGCCTATTCTGGACAATTTATCTGAATAGAACCTTATACTATATGGTATTTTGTGTCTGGTTTCTTTCACTTAGCATAACATTTCAAGGTGTGTACATGCTATGACATGTATCAGGACTTTATCCCTTTTTATGGCTAAGATTCCATTGTTAGACCACATTTTGTTTATCTATCATCAGTTGATGGGCACCCGAGTTGCTGCCCCTTTGGGCTATTGGGCATGGTGCTGCTCTGAACATTCAGGTACAAGTTTTTGTGTTCAGTAGCTTCTTGTGACTCTTCCAATGAAGACCTAAGTCTTAACTCAGTTTCCAAGGCTCTTCATGGCCTGGTCCTTGCCTGTATCTCCAGATTCTTCTGGAATTGTGCCATCCTCCCTCACTCTCTGAGCTCCAGCCGTAGTGGCCTTCTCTCAGTTGCATGAATTCATCATGCTGCCTTCAGCCACGGACCCTTTGTACACGTACCATCTGACTGCAACGCCTTCTGCATTTCCTCATCCCCCCCCCTTATGTTTCAACACACATGTCCCTTCCTCAGGAAAGCATTCACATAGGCTTTCCCCAGAACCCACATTTCATTCCTGGCAACATGTACCTTCTTTTCACAGCACCTAAATATTAATTCATCCATCCACTCATTCAACAAGTATTTACTAAACACCAACTATGTACTAGGCACTGTCCTAGGCATTAGAATTTAGCTGTAAATAAAGCTTAGGCCCTGTCCTCACATAATTTGCAATTGATTAGGGAGAGACAGATAGGAAAGAGGTAAACATATGCCAGGTGATGGAGAGTGAGGACGGGGGCTTTTAATTTGTACAGAGAAATCCTTGCTACCAAAGTGATAGTTGAACAGAGACCCAAAAGAAGAAATTAATCAAGCCATGCAGATATCAAACTATGCAGACACCAGGCAGAAAAGAAAAGCGGGTGCAAAGGCTCCAAGGAATGAGCGTGTTAAGTGTGGATGAGGAACAGCAAAGAGGCCAGTGTGGTTGGAGGGGCAGGATTAAAGGACAGAGTAGCAGACAGTGAGGCCTGAGAGGTCACAGGGGGCCTGATCATAGGGATCTTAGAGGCAACTGTAGGACTCTGGGTTTTAATCTGAACGAGTAAGCAACTGGAGAATTTTTGTTAATCAGGCAAACAAAAACATAGCATTTGTTGTCATCACATATATCCTGCAGTAAATTTTTTTAAATTGAAGTACAGTTGATACACAATGTCTTATTAGTTTCAAGTACACAACACGGTGATTTGACATGTCTGTATGTTATGCTGTGTTCACCTCAGCTGTCACCGTGCAATGCTATTACAATACCATTGACTCCATTCCCTATGCTGTACCTTAACTGGAGAAGTTTGAGCACAGGAATGATGCTGAAAGAATCATTTTACCTATTGTGTGAAAAATAGACTGGGGCAGGGAGTGGGGGTAACTCCGGAAGCCATGAGACTAGCTAGAAACTATTTCAATCATCCAGGCAAGAGCTGATGGTATCTTGGAATACAGTGACAGTAGTACTGTAGCTGAGAGTCCAGATATATTTCAAAAGGAAAGCCATGAGGGTTTGTTGGCAGGTCGCAACT
Source organism: Panthera tigris (assembly GCF_018350195.1). Taxonomy (NCBI): domain Eukaryota; kingdom Metazoa; phylum Chordata; class Mammalia; order Carnivora; family Felidae; genus Panthera; species Panthera tigris. Next base: position 142,693,192 of record NC_056663.1, read on the forward strand.
ATTGTTTCAAAAGTAACTGGAAGAAGGGCATTGCCATTTACTGATCAGGAGAAGATGGAAGGGTGAGTAGTTCTGGGGAAGAAATCAAGAGTTCGGTTTTGACTCATTGAGTTTGAGATGCCAATTACACACCCAAGGGCAAATGTTGAACATCCATATAAAGAGGGATTGGATGAGGTCACTTAGGTGTGAGTAAACATACAGAAAAGATGTCAGAGACTGATGCATTTAATATTAAAAGGAAGATGAGAAGGGACCAGCAAAACAAGGTTGGGGAGAGGGTCACTGAAGTAGGAGGAGAAACAAGAAAGGGTGTATTCAAGAGGCTAAGTGAAAAAAACTCTTTCAAGAAAGAGGACATCATCAATTTTGTCAACTGCTACTGACACATCAAGCATGATGATCACAGAGAAGTGATGAGGTGACACAGAGGTCAATGGTGACCTTGACCAAGGGCAGACCCGTTGCAGTGCTGATGAGTTAAAGAAAGAAGAGGAAGTAAGTATGAGCACCTTTTTCAAAGAGTTTGCTGTAAGGGAAAGGAGAGTCTGTGCTCAATGAGAGTTGTTTTGAAATGGGAGATATTAACTCATGCTATGGTAGGCTGATAACGGCCCTGAAAGAGATCAGGTACTAATTGTTGTACTTTACTTGGAGAAACCATCTATATAGATACAACTAATTTAAGGAGCTTGAGATGGTAAGATTATCCTGGATTACCTGGGTGGGCCCTAAATGCCATCACTAGTGTCCTTGTAAGAGGAAGGCAGAGGGAGGTTTGACACACACACACAGAGGAGAAGGGGATGTGAAGACAGAGCAGAGAGAGACTTGAAGATGTTGACCTTGAAGACTGGAGTGATGTGGCCACGGCCATGGAATACCAATAGCCACCAGAAGCTTGAAGAAGCAAGGAATGGATTCTCCCCTAGAGCCTCTGGAAGGAACATGGCCTGCTGATACTTTGATTTCAGCACAGTAATACTGATTTTGGATTTCTGGCCCCCCAAACTGTGAGATAATAAATTTCTGTTGCTTTAAACCACTAAATTTGTGTCACTTTGAGGTTTTTTTGGGGGGGAGGGGATATTTTTAGAGAGAAAGAGCACAAGTGGGAGAGGGGCAGAGGGAGAGAGAGAGAGAGAGAGAGAGAGAGAGAGAGAGAGAATCTTAAGCAGGCTCCATGCTCAGAGAGGATCCCACGACCCTGGGATCATGACCTGAGCTGAAATCAAGAGTTGGACACGTAACCGACTGAGCCACCCAGGCACCCTCAATTCGTGTTACTTTGTACAGCAGCCACTGTACAAGAATATGCTAACAGAATATGCTAAGAGTATGCTGACAGAAAAACTTGCCATTACATACTTATACATTCATTTTATGATGATAATTTATTAAGATATTAGTTTTGTTCATTTCCTCTGTACTTTTACCTTCTCTCTTTTCAAGTAGATTACCCATTTGTTTTTCATTTCTTGCCCTGGAGATTTCTTCAGGGTTGACCAGGGAAACTGCCTGCAGTTAAAGGCACAGCCCGCACTGTGCAGAACCCCAAGCTCGTTGCAGCAGTCATGCTAGATGTGACAGGTGACGCAGGAAGACACGGGTGGGTGGACAGAGTGTACCACAAATGGCAAGAATAGACAGAAGAATGAGTCCCAAAGACCAGAAAGAAGTTAAAGACCCATCCTGCGATTATTGGGGACCTATCCCACTTTCTTATAGTGTAAGTAACGACCATGATTGAAAGTTTGCTACTCAGTGGGATGAGATGATATAAATAGAAAAAGGGAAGTGGTTTTTTGTAAACACATGGCTTTGTGAACTAAGATTCATACCTTCTGTCTGTACTCGTGCTCCCTTCCACAGCACACTGCAATCACTGTGAGGACAGGGTCCTAGCCTGATCACCACTAGGTCCTCAGAACATAGCATTGTCCCTAGGTGCTCAGTAGTACTGTGGTTTGTTGTTGTTGTTGTTATTTTGCATAAAGAAAACCAGCTAATAATTCACTGAAGATCCATTAACTCAAAGATGCTCCTAGGGCCACACCAACCCACACTGTTAAAGTCTCCAAGGGGAGCCCTACTTAGAACACTCCTCTCTCTTCCTCAGCCAGGTTCTGAGCAAAATAATACAAAGGGCAAAGATGGAAGCTAAAATATGACCTTTACTACTGACAGTGGCCATGTTGGAGCACATGGATCTAGGTTCAAAAGGACTTGTGAGTGAAATCCAGTAACAGGTGGACTGTCCCATGGGGACCCCAGCAGGGACGGGCCAGGGTGGGGCTCCCTTCAGGAAAGGGAGCTGCGTTTCCCATGGGCCATCTCGCTTCCTAGTGGAAGAAAGACAGAGTGTGCCCAGTCTCCCCGGTTTTACCAGGGGGTACACTCAGCAGCCAGAATGGTGGGGCTCCTGTCACCTTGTATGTCACTTTAGCAAACATGTATAATTTAATAAAAGCTCTTCGTGGCCATGGGCCTGGGTTCTCTGTGAGTGGTCTAGGGTCTGTGGGTAGGCTGCTCTCCAGTTCTCCCACACTCCCGAGGGCCCACCAGTGATATCATTTAAAGTCACAAGGTGAATTGATATCCCAAATCTATTTTTGTCAAGCATATTTACCATGGCATTAACATTTTAGGTTAAATATTACATGACCTGGGAATAGAAGAGTGTGATACAAAGGAAGGTTGCTGTGAAAATTAAACAAGTGAATGTACAGGTATGTTTGAGGGTCAAAGAGAATGTGTTGAAAGTACTTAAGCATCATCTTTTTTAAGAAGTTTTTAGTTTTTTTAGTTTTTTTTTTCCTGCCCTACAAACTACTAGTCCCAATCGTATTGAACAAAAGGGCTTTTGCCATAGATGATTCAAAGAGCCACTGTGAGCCAATGAATCCGGTTTTCTGCAGTTTTCCCCTTCCCGAACAGCTCTCCTACAGTCATATACACACACCCATGTTGTATTGCTGGATAATTCACATCCATTTATGAAGTAAACACTAAGAAGAGGACCCAAGGCTCCTCTCCTTTCTCTTTGGGAACTTAGTTATTTTGCTTCTCACAATTATTCCAAAGATGAGGGGCTTTGAGAAGGTCAGTCCTCGAAGGTTTCATCAGGTGACAGGAAAGAGCGAGGGGGTAAGGACAATACTTACAGTCCCGGGTGGATTTCAGTAGAATGTTTTTTTAAAAGTTTTGTCGGTTCCTTTGTTCTTTTCCTGATGCCCTGACAATAAGCCCAGGTGTCCTCCAGTTTCCTGACGGGATCCAGCACTTCCAGCACATTTAATAAGAGCTACAAACAGAAAACAGCCTTGAAGAGAAGAAAAATGTGCTGAAAAATAAGGCTCCTTGATTCTAAAATGGACCAGACCAACAGCATGCCCCTCTGCTTTGCTTTTCCAGCCGGTTATGCCCTTCATCAGTTTCTGCGCAGGAACCGTGCCGGGCACTGGGGTAAGCATCCACCGCCTAGACATTAGGCAGTGCCTCTAGAGGGCTTCTGTAGTTTTTGATGGCCGGGCGTCGATTCTTCCTCCTATACATAACAGTATCTAGATTTTTCTTTGGACCCCAGCCTCACTCCACAGGCAGGTCAGGTCAAGCAAGACCACAGTGACCGGTTTAGGAACAGGCACATAATCCAAAGTTTACTCACGGGAACTGCGCTATGGGATTTTGCTGGAAGCACGTATATAAAAAGAGGTGTTCTTGGTAGCATTTCAATCTAGAGCTGCTCGTGGCCGTCATAATACCGCAGGAAGAGATCCTGCCTCAGAAAGAAGCCAACACACCCAGTTGGGGAGGTCAGACATGGAAATAGGGGCCACAATCCTACGCACCGTCTGCAAGGATGTGGGAATTATCTGTTTGTCACAGGCTCCAAAGCTCTGGCCTGCAGGAGACAGTGGAGAAAAGCCCCAAGTGGAAAACAATTGATGAGAAATTCTAGTTGTCCTTTCTGTAAACTTCCCTGACATTTGTTTATCCATTCGCTCATTCATTATGCACAAATATTGACTGAACGCCAGGTATTGGTGGAATAAAGTCCCTGCCCTTGCAGAGATTTTATTCCAGTGAGGAGCCCAGTGGTGACAAGTGCTGTGATGAAAAACAGATCACAGTAAGGGATAGAGAATGAGAGTATAGGAAGTGTTATTTCATGAAACACGTGAGCAAAGATCTGAGGGAAGCGAAGGAGTGAGCCAGACAGATATGTGGGGGCAGGTGTCCCGGGCACGGAAGAGAGATCTGAACCAGCATGCTGGCTATGTTCACAGAACAGCCAGGAGGCCAGAGTGGCTGGAGCAGGGTGAGAGCAGAGGAGTAGGTGGTGAGGTTGGAGGAGGAACAGAGCAAGGGTGGGGCAGACAGCAGGCTATGCAGGGCCTTTTGGACCATAGCAAGGACTTTAAGAAAGGGCCATCAGAGGGCTTAGCAGAGAAGTTTTCCTTCTTTTCTTTCTTTCTTTTTTTTTTTTCTTTCTTTCTTTCTTTCTTTCTTTCTTTCTTTCTTTCTTTCATTATATTTTGAGAGAGAGAAAGAGAACCTCATGCAGGTTCTACACCCAGAGTGGAGGCCCGGCTTAATTGCTGGACCCTGGGATCATGACCTAAGCCAAAATCGAGTCCAACGCTCAACTGACTGAGCCACCCAGACTCAGTTTACTTTTCTGAACAACTGCCATGCTGACTGACTTAGGGAACAGACTCCACGGGTGGGGGTGGGGTAGCAGGCACTGCTAGTTCCCTGCCCGATATCCATTCTGCCTTTTTTCTGAAATCTAACAGAACCGTGTTCTAGGTTTTGTTCAACACTGCAATGCGCCAACCAAGAAACTCAATTTTCTAGACTCCCCAGAAGCTAGAAGTGGTCAGATGAATGAGATGTTTACTAGGAAAGTTATTATTTGTCCAGTTAACCTTTGCCCCATTCCCCCTTCTTGTTTGAAAGGCAGACTTGATGCCTGGAGGTGTGGAAGCCATCCTGAGATCCAGGAACAAGAGACATACGTTAAGGATTGTGGAGCTTGGAATCAAAAGCAGCCCAGGACACTGGTGACATAATGGAGCTGCCCCCTCAACCCCAGGCTAGAGTCACAGAAGCAAGACTGGACAATTCCCCCCTTGGTTTCTCCCTCCAAAATATCCCAAGCAAAAGTAGGCTGGTAGAACGTTAAGGGAAAAGAAGTCAAATGTTTCTGGTTGGCTTCACGGGAAGCATAAGTTGGCCTCACAGGAACCAAAGGGAGTGGTGAGTATGTTGCTGGGAGCAGAGAAAGGAGGGCTCCCAGGAAAACCCAGGAAAACTCTCACCCCCGGGGGTGTTCATCGTCCTCTTCCCTACATAAACATGTCACCCCCTTGAGAGAACTCCCAGGCAACTAAGGAGAATTATTTTCAAGGCCCTCCCACACCCCTAGGTCAGGAGGTCACCTCAACAGGCATGTCTTCCCCCAGATTCGGGTAGAGAGCCAAGGGGTGCGGGGTCAGCTGGGCTTGAACATCCTCCAGGAAGGCCTTCTGTGCCTGCTGGGCTGGCGAGAGCTTGGAAAACGAGGCTGCTTCCTTGGGCCGCCTGTGCTGCCTCTTCTTTGGGGCAGGTCGAGGAGCTGTGGGATGAATCTGGGGGAGAAAGGCCTCCTGAGGACCCCGAGTGATCAGACCCTCACAAGGTGGGCAGCCTTTCCTGAAATCATCCAGTCCCTTCTTCACAAATATCCATCGCAGGCTGTTCAGGGAGGTGGGGCACGTTGGCCTGTGCTTGTGCTTTCTGTAACACTTGGAAGGTAGATTCTCTTTGTACCTGGATGAAAACACACCACAGGGATAGGGGTGGGAACAGAGGTTGGACACAGGTTGGAAGGAGGCTGACCTCCACCTTTCTTTTATTTCTTTTTTCTTTTTTTTTTTTTAATGTTTATTCATTTTTGAGAGAGAGCGTGTGAACAGGGGAGAGACAGAGAGAGAAGGACACAGGAAGATCTGAAGCAGGCTCTACACTGACAGCAGCGAGCCCCATGCAGGGCTCATCAAACTCATGAATTGTGAGATCATGACCTGAGCCAAAGTCAGGCACAACCAACCGAGCCACCCAGGTGCCCCCGGCCTCCACCTTTCTTGAGGAGGTGAGATAGGGGAGGAAGGGTTCTGTGGAGAGGGTCCAACAAAGCAGACTCCTGCCTCAGGGCACATTATCACTGGTCTGTGCAAGGCTCCTCCCCTGTTTCCTTGAGTCTGTGTTATCCCACATCCCATTCTCATTGCTCTCTCTGCACAGGCAAACCACTCTCACAGATTTAAGACAAACCCTTTTGGGGAACGTGGGTGGCTCAGTTGGTTAAACGTCTGACTTTGGCTTAGGTCATGATCTCATGGTTCGTGGTTGGAGCCCCGCATTGGGCTCTATGCTGACAGCTCGGAGCCTGGAGCCTGTTTCGGATTCTGTATCTCCCTTTCTCTCTGCCCCTCCCCTGCTTGCACTCTGTCTCTGTCTCTCGAAATTAAACATTTAAACATATTTTTTAAATAAATAAATAATAAAACAAACCCTTTTGCTTGTATGTTCCTTATGATATCTGTGTTGTCTTTTTACATGCATGTATTCTTAATTTACATAAATGGTACTATTCTGTTTCTTACTCGTTTGCCAGGCACCATATTATAAAGGCCCGTCCATGTAAATCTAATTCTTTATTACCAACCTGCTGCCACCATGGTTCATCTATCCACTCTCCTTGTGAAGGACACTTACAAGCTGCAGCTACTCTGGCGACTTTTTCTTGTCCTTTAAAGGACCACAGTGCCACAGTGGCAAGAACCTGGACCCCAGTGACAACTAACTAGCCGAATGACCTTGGCACATCATTGAATCTCTGTGGGCCTCAGTTAACCTCCTAAACTCAGAGGGTCAAAGGTTGCAAATTGGCAGTCCATGGGCTGCATGGGGGGCCTACAAACCTGTCATTTGGTCCCTTTTCTGTTTGAATAAAAATTATAATGGTTAACACACATCAAGGACTTTTCTCTAACAGGCATGTTCTAGTGCTTTACATGTATTAACTTACTTAAATCTCATAACAATCCAATGAAGTGGGTACCATGTACTATTTCCACATATTAAGGAAACTGCGGCACAAAGAAGTTTAAAAACAAAACAAACACTTGTGAAAGATCCCACAGGTAATAAGTCCTAGAGGTGGGATTTTAATCCAGGTAGTGTGACTCCAGAGAAAGGTGTTTAGCCACATCGCTAGAGCTTCTGACATATAAAAAAAGTTCACATGAATAATCTAGAATAAAAATCAGGCTCTTCTGGGGACACTGGGTCCACTTTTCCATGGAGCTGCAATTGGCACAGGGGTACCTTCTATAGATGAGTCCTACACCCTCTTATTCACAGTCTCTCCCTACTGCTTTATTATACCCAGTCTGTTTCAGTCAATCTCCTTACCCACCAGGTCCCTGTTTGCACTGAGCTGTTAGGACATAAAGATGAGATGGAAGAGGTTGACGGAAGAAAAATGAGACCAGTTCCTGGACAATCTAACACTCCCAGACATTGCCTAAGTCAGGACTTACAGACAGGTCACTCATTATCTTAATACATTACCCTGCCCTAGTCAGATACTTCTATATTATTGCTGTCTTTCTCTGAAGCCTCTTCCACCTCCAGACCCCTTTCATCTGTAATGGCTCATTACACCTAATCTACTCCTTTTACACTCATCCTTACGGGCCCAAAGCATTTTTAAGAGCATTCAGCTCGGGGCACCAGATGGCTCACTCTGTTACACATCTGCCTCTTGATTTCCGGCTCAGGTCATGATCTTGCGGTTGTGGGATCAAGCCCAGGTCATGCTCTGCACTGAGTGTGCAGCCTCCTTGAGATTCTCTCTCTCCATTGTCTCCCTCTGCTCCTCCCAGGCTTATGCTAGCCTCTATCTCTCAAAAAAAAGGAGGTTCCAACTTGAGCCCTCTTCTTTTCTTGTGAGTCCTAGAAACTTCTTGCTTGCTGCGTGTGCGTGCGTTTGGGCTTAAACCAGTTCTACTGTGCAGATCTAGAATGAAAGGCTACGAAAAGTTGCTCTTGGAAACGAATAAATCATTCTCAAATAGCTAAGTGGTGGGGGTGTTGAAATTACATAGAACCTTGCAACTTGCTGACCCATTCAGCATGACCTACTAGCAAGTAACTTTCTTAATATTAGATATCTTTACAGAGTTTATGTTCCATACATTTACAACTAACTCAAACATCCAAGCGCTTCACACAATCAAATCTGATGCCTGGTATTTTTGCTAAAGAACAGTTCTACAACTCCAAACGGGGATAGTATGGCAGCCAGCTCAAACCTCATAGCATGTCAGATCTGGCAGAACCTGAAGGAAATCCAGGCTACCTCCTCCCTTCTAAATGAAGAAACTGAGTTCTGAGAGGCTAACAGGAAACCAGTGCAGCATGAGAGCTTCCTACCACTCTGTTTTGCCTCTTGTAGCTAAGAAACGTGGCTCTGCATTTTGTTAAGTTTATGAAAAAAACTTGACCCAGAAAGTAAAACTGAAAACATTTTTTTTCCCTAAACATTGACTATTTTCAGAGTTACTAGCATATGCTCCATAGATATCTCCACTTTTAAGAACTGCAAAAGAGATGGGGTGCCTGGGTGGCTCAGTTGGTTAAGCATCGGACTTTCGGCTCAGGTCATGATCTTGCGGTCTGTGAGTTCGAGCCCCGCGTTGGGCTCTGTGCTGACACGTCAGAGCCTGGATCCTGCTTCGGATTCTGTGTGTGTCTCTCTCTCTGCCCTCCCCCAGTCCCCCCCACACACCCTGCTTGCTCTCTTTCTCTCTCAAAAATAAAATATTAAAAAAATTGCAAAAGAGTATTGGGCATTTATCCTAAAGAAATGACAATTTATGTTTGTACAAAAACCTGAACACAAATGTTGATAGCAACAGCCAAAAGCTAGAAGCACCTGAATCTCCTTCAATAGGTGTAACAAATAAACAGTCATACAACCATACGAGCAATAAAAATGAACAACCCGCTGATACACAGTGTCCTGTTAGCAGCCTTATGCTGACGGAAAAAAAGCCCATCTCAAAAGGTGTTACACTGTATTACTCTACTTGTCTAACATCCTCAAAAGAACAGAGTTACAGAAATGAAGAACAATTGTGGTTGCTAAAGGTTGGGGGTGGGAAAAGGAGTGCTGATAAGGGGGTTGCAAGAAGTAGTTCCCTCGTGGTGAGGAAATACTTTTGTATCTTGGTGAATACATATGACAAAATTTTATAGAAGTACACACACAACTGCAAGCAAAAGCTGATGAAATCCAAGTAAGGCCTATAGCCTAATATATTGTGCCAATGCCCGTTTCCTGCTTTGGTAATGAAATACAGTTGTGTAAGATGGCACCCCTGGAAGCAGCTGGGGGAGGGGTGCATGGGACCTCTGTGCTACTTTTGCAACTTCTTGTGCGTCTATAATTATTTCAGTACAAAAACTTTGAAAATGTGGGAAAAAAGATTCCCAAAGGGTTGATAATTGCTAAAATGCATACGGTACACACTCTATGTCAGTAACTGCTTTACATGTGGCATAGCAGTTAATCCTCACGACGATCATATAAAGGTGATTCATTTTGTTGTTCCCATTTTACAGTTAAGCAAACTGAGCCCAGAAGGAGCAACTAAGTTGTCTAAGGTCGCTAGGCAAACAAGAAGAGAACTGACCTTCGACTCCAGCCTTTCTGATTCTAGACTTTGGAATCAACTACCATACCGGGCTGCCTCCGAGAGAGCCGAATTCCAGTCTCATAAATAGCTCAAGGAATCCGCAAAGTCAAAAAGTCTTGGGTTCCTGCCCTGTGGCTGTGACACCATCCATTCAAAATGGCAGCAGACCGCCCCAGTATGTGAGGCACTCCCCCCCCCACCCCGCCCCCAAGCACAGGCTCAGTCACAAGGTGGGTGGCCAAAGGCTCCAGATCCAATTGGCTAACCCGCAGAAGGGTGGGTGGTAAGCTAAGCCGGTCTCCGCAGAGGACTCTGTGGCCATCAGTTTCCCATCCGGAATGGCCATGTTAATCTACATCCCCTGGGAGGTTGGGAGCAAAACAGAAAAAAAGTGTGCTTTGCGACAGGAGCATCAAGCATTTATTATCTCACATGATAATCATTTAGGTGCGGAGGACCTTGTGGAGAAAAGACGAGCAGCACGCCCAGCAGAGCCCTCCTTGGCCATTTGCCGCCCCGCCCCCCGCCACCGCCGCCCCTACCCCCAGCAAGCACGGGGTGCAGGCGCCCCCTCGCGGCACCAGTGGGGTGCGCCTCGCCTGGGCGGGGCGCGCTTACCGGGGCCCGCAGTCCCTGCCCACTGGCACGCGGGTTGGCGCCCCGGGCCCACACAGCCGCTTGTGGTCGTCCATGATGTCCCTGGCTCCGCGACGACAGCCGGGCCTTCGTGGTGTGTATTCCCAGCCACTCGGGTCGCTAGGAGACCGCCTGGCTGTGCACTGGCCAGATTAGCGCCGGATGGCCCAGGCGCCCCCTGGCGCACCCCGGTTTCCCCCGGGAGCGCGCTGCCCAGCCCCCACGTCGCACCCGACTCTCCAATGCCTGGGGCGGTGGACCGTGGTGGGGGGTGGGGGGTGGGGGGTGGGGGGGGGAGGCAAGAGAAAAGGATCAGGTCTTTGGTTTAAAAGTGTTTTAATCTGTTGGGAAGGCATCTTCTTCCCACTGAAATTTACCGTAGGCTGGGCCATGCCCATTTTTCAAAAAGGGTTTGTTGAAGGAAAGGAAGAAGGCAGCTGGAGACATAGTGATGAAATTTGAAGTAGGGTCCGTGAGCAAAGGGCTAGGAAAGAATTCTTGAGACGTTTTTGGTGCAGAAAGGTGATTTTATTATAGCATGGGCACAGGACCCGTGGGCAGAAAGAACTGCACTGGGATTGTGGGGAGTGACTGATTATATACTTTTAAAGTTTGTGGAGGGAGGGAGATAGAGATAAATTAAGTTTCTAAGGAATTTTGGAAGCAGGGCTTTCAGGGCCTTGAAGGGCTAGCTGCTGTTAAGATAAGGTTAGTCTTTAATACAACATAAACACTAGGCACTAAGGCTGCCAGGAGTTCCTTGAGGAAGGTCACACCCTGCCTGTTTCAGGTGGCTATCAGTGGGCTGAAAGCTGTAAGGAGATTTAATTTAAGCTACATTTCTCTTGCCTTTGTTTCCCTCATCAATAGCAATAGAAAAAGAGTGGAAAGGGAAGGAAGGCGATAGACTGATTGCTGACAGTGGGAAAGCCTTTTAGCATGGAATGTTTTCTTGGAGATTTTGCAAATCCCTGAGCTTCACTGCCTTCATAAACTGAGGACTGAGTACTCCTGTCTAGTCACCAGCTGGTTATGAGAATCCCTTCCAGCTCTTGTGTTATTTGATTCTTCTGCCTGGATCCACTTGCGATGGTGAAGTTACCATCCTGTTGCGCCTGGCAGGCAGTTGCCCATGTAAGTGTGGATAGCATGAGGCTGTGTGTTTGGCTTTGTTAAGTTCTCTTACTACTTCTGAGTAGTAAATATTAAACATTGCTTCCAGAGGAAATAGCAGCAAAACATGCTCCTGTCCCCAAATGTTAAATTGTATTTAACATGTTTCTGTTACCGTGGGATAATTTTCATAGTCATTTAAAGATGCGTCTTCTCATCTTCCAACTCTCTGGGAATATATTAGCTTCACCTTTGGAAATCTGTTCAGTATCTGGGTAGTAAACAAAGTTGCTCTGCTTGATGCTAGTGTCACCGGACAGAATCAGGTCCGAACTCGTGTATGGCTGCCTGAAGCTGGAAAGTCCACATTCAGAGACAAGTGGTGGTAGGAAGGAAAGGTTGCTTTATTCATGAAGCCAGCAGTGTGGGGAGTGTGGGCAGATGGGGGGCTAAAGTCTCAAACACCATCTTCCCCATCCAGGTGAATCTGGAGGGGTTTCTTGTTTTGTTTTGTTTTGTTTTGTTTTGTTTTTAAAGGGGAAGGCCTGGGGAAAAGGGAGGGGGATTACGTGCCGGAGAAGCAGGTGCCCACTCGGTTAGTTGTATGCCCTCGTGACCCTGAACAGACTTGCTGGCATCGTGGCAGCTGTTTTCGAATATCAGGCCCCTATCTTCCGGGAAAGCTTCGTCCTTCACCTCTCAAGGCCATTGGTCTGCCAATCTCAACGTAAGTTAGTTCCGCTACAGATCAAGAGACTTCAATCAGCAAGCAAGAAGTGCATGAGCTTGAGGCAGGTTAACCCTTAACCCTGGCTGGAGTGCTGTTCCACTAGTTCCAGCACCTTCATTTGCTATTGCCGTCCAGCTCCCTTTTCTGTGCAGTGTGAGCCCTGGAGTCTCACCACCTGAGATGAATCCTGATTCAACTAGCTAATCATTGCGCACCCCTGGGCACAATTACTTAGACTTCTTTTTAACTCCATTGATTTTCTAGTCTGAAATGGAGGAAATAACAGTATCTCCTTATAAGGGTTACTGATGGATCAATGAGACGATGAATGTAAAGCACTTAGCAGTGCTGGCAATTAAGAATCCCTCAGTAAGTGCTGAGCGGTAGTATTATTTCAGCTGTGAACTGGGGGTAGTAATGTTTGCCCTGCCTGCTTCACAGAGTTGCTGTAAGAGTCAGTTAACGGAGAAAGCTACACATGCAATCGTTATAAAGAGTCTGATTGAGTGTTTTCATTATCTTTGATAATATCTTTCATGTTCATTTGTTTGATTGCACACTCAAGCTTCTATTACTTTGAGGAGGTAGTATTTTTTCACAAGACTGAGGGTAAGGGATTATGTCTGTCATGCTCCTAATACTGTGCCTGGCATATAGGAGATACTTACTCAACAAATATTGTCTGGTATGGACATCGTAGGCCCTAGGGATGCAATGGGGAATAAAACAGACTTGGTCCTTGTCAGCTTGATTCTTAGGTGCTAGTGTTTGTTGCATGAACTAATCAGAAACCACCTATTCCGTGGCTTTTGCATCCTCACAAGTTGGTTTTTGTTCCATGTAGGAACTTTCACTCCATATCTAGTAGTAGACAAATAGCATCCTTTTTATTTCGTCACATTCTATACCTTAATTATACTCATTACTCACGGAATCTCTCATTCATTCTCTCTGTGTCTCTCTTTTGCAACACAAAAGTAAAATGTGTTCTATATAGTAATCTAATGAGCAGATGTTATTTAAGAGTGAGGATAATGAGATTCTAGGTGTTTTTCCTCTCGTTGTTGCCAGTAGAACCATTTTATTTCCAAATAGGATTACTCAAATACCCATAACAGGGTTGCCAAACACTATTACTGCATCCTTCCCCCCAGCAAGGACTAATTACTGTCTCTGTAGCATTCTATTACATATGCAGCAATACTTGGTTCATAGTACTTCCCAGAAAAAAAAAAAAAAAAAAGGCACTGGAACAACAAAAGCAACAGAACATTAAGCTGAGAAATTGTAAAGTGGTCCTGGAAATTATAAAACAGAAACCTTTGGCATCTGTACAAAATATTACCAGTCATTCCTTCAGGACTTCATGGAGTCTAGACAACTCTACCCTCAGCCCAGTTCTCACAGCATTTCTACGGATAAATTCACAGTGTCCATGAGCTCACCAACAAAAATAAAATCCACGAGGAGACAACGCACCATGACTAAGAAACAGCAGAAAAAACAAAGAACAGAATCTTATCTACAGAAACTTTATGTACTGGGATGTTCAGATACAGAATCTATGTAAATAAGATTAGTGATGTACAAATATGTTTAGGTACCTAAAATAAGCATGTTTAGTGTGTTTTGGAAATAATAGAGGGAGTTAGAAATATGAGCAAAGTACAAGAAACTATTTTTAAAAGAAATTTGAAAAAGAACCAGATAGAACTTACAGAAATGTAGAATATAACCCTTTCAATTAAAAACTCTATGGACTGGTTAAACTGATTAGTCCAGCTAAAGAGAGATAACTCTGAATAAATGAGAGATAGCTCTAAATAAATGCTGAGAGTACAGCACAAAGAGGTAAAGAAATAGAAAACATGGAAGAGAAGAAAGTTGACTATATGGAGGAAAGTGTGAGAAGGTCTACCATGCTTCTCATCAGATTTCCATAAGAAGATGGTAAAGAGACAATATTTTAGCAGATAATGACTGAAAATGTTCCAGAATTTTTTAAAGACACACATCTTCAATTTCAAGAAGAACTGTGGACCCCAAATAAGATAAATAAGAGGTATACCTGGCTGGCTCCGTTGGTGGATGATGTGAGTCTTAATCTCAGGGTTGTGAGTTCGAGCCCCACTTTAGGTGTAGAGATTACTTAAAAATAAAATATTAAAAAAATATATTTTCAGACAAACAAAAACTGTCAGAATTTATCATCAACAGACCATAACTAAAGAAAATTCTAAAGGTTGCATTTAAGATAAAATGACTCCCAAAATGAATATTAGAAGTGAGATGGGGGAGGTGCCTGGATGGCTCAGTCGGTTAAGCGTCTGACTTCAGCTCAGGTCATGATCTTGCAGTTTGCGAGTTCGAGCCCCGAATCAGGCTCTGTGCTGACAGCTCAGAGCCTGGAGCCTGCTTTGAATTCTGTGTCTCCCTGTCTGTCTGCCCCTCCCCTGCTTGCTCACTCTCTCTCGCAAAATAAAAATAAACATTAAAAAATTTTAAAAAAGAAGTGAGAATGTTAAGCAGAGGAAATTATAAATATGTAGGTATTCTTTTAAAAGGGGGGTTGTATAAAATAATAATAAAGTCCAGTTGGCAGAGATAAACAAAAAGGAATTATCTGAAATACTAAATTATTTTATTTAATAGAGAAGAGGGTAAATATATTGATTAAAGTAATATAAAGAAAGATGTACCAGGCAGGTATTAACCAAAAGAAACGATGCAACTGTATTAATATCAGACAGAACAGACTGACAAAAAGACAAAAATATCATTAGAGATAATGCGAACATTTTTAAAGGTATAATTATGCAAAATGATAAAAGGTTCAATTCACACACATACATACATACTAGATAGAGATATACAATTCTGACCTTGTATGCACTAACGACATTGGTTAAAATATAAAAGGAAAAATTGATAGGCCTACAAAGAGAAGTTGATTAAAATTCTATCCTAATGAAAAGATTTTAATACAGCTCTCATTAACAAATCAAACAGACAAAAAAAGCAGTGAAGACAAAGAATTTAAAGCCTGATCTAATGTATATATGTAAAATTTTGCATCCAACATCACAGAAAACACATTCTTCTCAAAATATGTAGAACATTATATTTGCAAATTCATAAAGCAAGTTTTAACATATCTGAGTTGATGTAATTTAACCCACATCCCTGATCAGAATGCAGTTAAGTTAAATATCAATAATAAAATCAGGGGCACTTGGGTGGTTCAGTCAGTTGAGCATCCAACTCCTGATTTCAGCTAAGGTCATGATCCCAGAGTCCCGGGACTAAACCGCACTTGGAACTTGGGATTCTCTCTCCCTCTCCTTTTGCTCCTTTTCCCCGCTCATGGGTGCGCTCTCCCTCTTTCTAAAATAAAAAAATTTTTAAATAATAAATTGATGTCACTTAAAAAATAATAACAAATATAAAATCATACTTGAAATCATTTATTTGGAAATAAAATACAAATTCATAGGTTAAGAAAGAAAATATAAATTAAAATAAATGTAAAAACATAAAAAAATTGTGGGATGCTGCTAAAATGATACTTTGGATGAAATCACCTTAAATTACTAAACTAAAAAAGAAGGTTAAGACCTAAATAAATGGAAATATGTATTATGTTCACGGATCTGAAGACTTCATATTAAGATGACAGTACAACCCAAAGCAAGATAATGATTCAATACAATCCCTATCAAAATCCCAATAGTGTTTTTTGCAGTAATAGGAAAACCCATCCTAAAATGCATCTGGAATTTTGGGTTAAGGGACCCAAACAACCTTGGGTTAAGAGACAAAACAACCTTGAAAAAGAAGAACAAAGTTGGAGAACTCGCTTTCTTCAAAACTTTCTACTACAAAACTAGAATACTCAAAACAGTCTATATAGACCAATGGAATAAAATCGAGAGCCCAAACTAAGCCCTCACAGCTATGGTTAATCGATTTTGGACAAGTGTGCCGAGATCATTCAGAGAGAGAAGTATAGTCTCTTCAATAAATGGTGCTGGGAAAACTAGGAAGACACATGCAAAAGAATGAAGTCAAACTCTTACCTTATACAGTATACAAAAATTAACCCCAAAATGGACTAAAGACCTGAATTTAAGAGCTAAAACTGTAAATCTCTCAGCAGAAAACACAGGGGCAGATCTGCATAACCTTGGATATAGCAATGGTTTCTTACATATGACACCAAAAGCAGAGGCAACAAAGAAAAAATAGATAAATCAGACTTCGTAAAAATTACAAACCATTGTGCATCAAAGGGCACTATCTATCAAGACAGTGAAAAGACAACCCACAAGATGGGGAAAATATTTGCAAGTCGTATATCTGATAAGAGTATGATACTCAGCATATGTGTTTTAAAAAAGTACCTAGTACCACTCAACAACAAAAAGACAACCCAATTAGAAAATAGGCAGAGGACTTGCTGTGGATAACAGTTTTGTGGTCCTCAAAAAGCTCAATGTAAACTTACTGTATGAGCCAGCAACTCCACTCCTACATATATACTCAAAAGAACTGAAAACAGGGACCCAGATATTTGTATGCCAATATTCATAACAGCATTATTCATTATAACCAAAAGGTGAAAACAAACCAAGTGTCCATCAACAGACAAGTGGATAAACAAAATGTGATATATACATGTAACGGAATGCTATTCAGCCATAAAAGGAGTGAAATGCTATACGTGCTACACTATAGATGAACCTTGAAAATATTATGGTAAGTAAAATAAGCCAAATACAAAAGGACAGATTTTGTATGACTCCACCTTTAGGAAATATCTAGAATAGGCAAATTCATGGAGACACAATGTAGGTTGGAGATCACTAGGGACTTGGGGGAAAGAGGAACAGTTATTCCCTAATGGGTGCCCTTCTGCTTGAGAGAATGAAAATTTTGGAACTAGATAGTGGTAATGGTGGTAGAACATTGTGAATGTAATCAACTCCCCTGAATTTTACACTTAAAAATGGTTACAGCGGCAAATTTTATATGTTTTCTGCTACAGCTTTTAAAAGTTAAAAAATGCAACAACAAAAAAAGAAAGGTTGATACTTGTGATGAGCACGAGGTGTTGTAAGGAGGTGTTGAATCACTATATTGTACACCTAAAACTAATATCACACTGTATGTTAACTGGAATTTAAATAAAAAGTTTAAGAAAAAGAAAATTAATGAGCTAAAAATCCAACAACAAATTAGACAATGGCCACTTATATAAACCCCCTCCCCAAAGAAGGATATTTTTCATGTTGAGCAAAAGAAGCCAGACTCCCAAGCATATATACTCTGTGCTTTCACTTGGGCAAAGCTTTGACACGGGCAAAACTAATTTCTAGTGATAGATGTCAGAATGTGGTTACATGGGGATAATTGATGGAAAGAAGGCCTAAGGAAGCCAGCTGGGAGGCAGGAAATGTTCTATACCTTCATCTGGGGGTGGACACATGGATCACATAAGTAAAACTTCCATGAGCTGTGTACTTCAGGATGTGCACTTTGCTGTGTGCATTATGCAATCGTCTCCCCCTAATCCAGTTTCATTTTCTGCAGTTTCAGTTACCCATGGTCAGCCACAGTCTGGAAGCAGAGTTTCCTCCTTCTGACAAATCCAGAAGGTCAGTAGTAGACTAATTCTACATCCCAATGCCTATGTCATTCATCTCACTTCCTCTCATCACATAGGCACTTTATCATCTCACATTACCCCAAGGGTGAGGACAGTACAATAAGATATTCTGAAAGAGAGAGATCACATTCACATTACTTTTCTTACAGTATATTATTATAATTGTTCAATTTTATTATTATATTGTTAGTCTCTTGCTGTGGCTAATTTATAAATTAAACTTTATCATACGTGTGTACATATAGGAAAAAAACATAGCATGTGTAGGTTTTGGTACTATTCATGGTTTCAGGCATCCACTGAGGGTCTTGGAACATATCCCCAATAGATAAGAGGGTAACTGCTATCCACTAAGAGAAAAGCAAGAAACATGGAGCATTTTCCATCAGGAAAATAATCCTGGAGAATTCTCTCCCCCATCATCATATATAGAAATGAGGGTCCAGGGAGTCATAGGATGTCCAAAGGTCTGCAGACTTTCCTCTATACTTCTTTTGTGACACTCCTCCAGGGGAGGGATATTTAAAATATTCAACAACCAGTAAGGCAATAACCAAATCAGGAAAACAGCCAGCCAGATTGCAACAACAGGGTTCTGGGGCCCCCTGGCCCTGCCAGGCATACCCCTTTAGTTACTGATCTTGGTGGGAGAGATGGTTTCAAGGAAGTGGTTAGGGCAGTCAGAGTACCATGGCCACTCACGATTGTTCAAAGCAGAGGCTATTTACCAAAAAACCCAGTGTTTCGACAATAATTGTGGTCTTAAACTGTGCTTGCTGGCTGAATATCATCTCTCTCCCTCACCCACAGGATCTCCCAACAGACATCCCTCCACAATGTCACAGGTGGCTTTTTGAAAACTGCCGTCCGTGTTGTCTGCAAGCCAGGATAATAACAATAAGGGGTAAGGCGTGACGCCAGTAATCAACAAGAACATCACTTGGTCAGTAGCATGAGGACAATGCCAGGTAAGGGCTTACAAATAATACTGCTGAGGTGGCTGCCCTCAGGAGGTTATGTCCCAATGGATGGACGGGTCCCTGAGATCCAGCAGGCTGATAGATATGAGGACCACATGTACACTAGACACATTCAAAGGAAGATGGAAGAGATCTCAGCTGTTACTTTTGGAGAATGGTGAGCCATAGGCTATGAAGGAGTAGATGAGATGTGGAGATAGGCTGCGGGTAAGAGTGGAGACAGTACATTAACTATGGACAGCAATCTAAAAGGACTTAGCCAAATCAAGTAAACTGTGTATTTATCACCGTGTGCCCCGTGATTTGTTCCCACCTATCCCTATTCTGTCCTGACACCTACAGGCTACAGTTAGGGATGGGTTCAACTAGCAGAAAGCACTGATCAGGGCTAGGGTGAGAGGCAGGGAGGGAAAAGTCAGGGTAATTTCCCTCTCCTCTGTCTCCTAGGGAGTATCTGTGTTTTTTCCTTCACTTTCAGCTCCCATCAGGCAGCCCTGGTACAAGTCCTACTTCCATCAGACTCGGGTTCCTGTTATGAGTAATTCCTGTGGTTTGGATGTGGGAGGGCCTTTCCTGCTACTAATCTCTTATCCTCATATCCTCTGCTTGGCTCTCAGTTCTTCCATCACCTCTGTAATCTGTTCTTGCATTAAGATCTCTCAGTTTTAACATGCTTAGTGTGGCTACTGCTTTCCTGGTTGAGCCTTAACAGACACGTATGTTACTTATGACCTAACATTTCCCTGGCAGGGTATAGAAATCCAGAGGAATTCTCACCCATAAGGGGAGATATGTATGAGGATATTTGTCGCAGCATTATTAGTGGCATTGGTGAATTGAGAGTGATGTCTGTGTCCATTTGTGTGATGCAGATCCATAAAATGGATGAAGAGCTAGGCATCAATTAGAAGCAACAGTCTAGATATATACTCAGGAACATGGTTAGACTTTTTAAAATATCATGCTGGGTTAAGAAAGAGAGTGAAGTTTGTTTTTTTTTACTACAGTATGATTTATATACATTAAAATGCATGCATACAAAACAAAAATAGTTTACAAGCACTCCTACAGAGAGAAGGGTATACTTCAACACTTAGGAATGGTTGCTTCTGGAGAGGGCAGAGGAACAGAAGTGGAGAATGGAGAAGAAAAGGAACGTATGAATGAATGAATGAATGAATACATACAAACGGGCCTTGCACACCCAATTGATAATGGAATGTCCTGGATTAAAGAGTAAGATTAACCAATGTGCTATACCTGAAGTTGAAAAAAAAAAAAAAGTGTTGCCAGAAAAATAGTTACTAGGTGGCACTGAGACATAATTTCTTTCTTTTTTTTTTTTTTTAATATATGAAATTTATTGTCAAATTGGTTTCCATACAACACCCAGTGCTCATCCCAAAAGGTGCCCTCCTCAATACCCATCACCCACCCTCCCCTCCCTCCCACCCCCCATCAACCCTCAGTTTGTTCTCAGTCTTTAACAGTCTCTTATGCTTTGGCTCTCTCCTACTCTAACCTCTTTTTTTTTTTTTTTCCCTTCCCCTCTCCCATGGGTTTCTGTTAAGTTTCTCAGGATCCACATAAGAGTGAAACCATATGGTATCTGTCTTTCTCTGTATGGCTTATTTCACTTAGCATCACAACTCTCCAGTTCCATCCACGTTGCTACAAAGGGCCATATTTCATTCTTCCTCATTGCCACATAGTATTCCATTGTGTATATAAACCACAATTTCTTTATCCATTCATCAGTTGATGGACATTTAGGCTCTTTCCATAATTTGGCTATTGTTGAGAGTGCTGCTATAAACATTGGGGTACAAGTGCCCCTATGCATCAGTACTCCTGTATCCCTTGGGTAAATTCCTAGCAGTGCTATTGCTGGGTCATAGGGTAGGTCTATTTTTAATTTTTTGAGGAACCTCCACACTGCTTTCCAGAGCGGCTGCACCAATTTGCATTCCCACCAACAGTGCAAGAGGGTTCCCGTTTCTCCACATCC
The DNA here is from genome assembly GCF_018350195.1 of Panthera tigris. Taxonomy (NCBI): domain Eukaryota; kingdom Metazoa; phylum Chordata; class Mammalia; order Carnivora; family Felidae; genus Panthera; species Panthera tigris. The sequence continues at coordinate 142,714,073 of NC_056663.1, forward strand.
TCTCCAGCATCTATAGTCTCCTGATTTGTTCATTTTGGCCACTCTGACTGGCGTGAGGTGATATCTCAGTGTGGTTTTAATTTGTATTTCCCTGATAAGGAGCGACGTTGAACATCTTTTCATGTGCCTGTTGGCCATCCGGATGTCTTCTTTAGAGAAGTGTCTATTCATGTTTTCTGCCCATTTCTTCACTGGGTTATTTGTTTTTCGGGTGTGGAGTTTGGTGAGCTCTTTATAGATTTTGGATACTAGCCCTTTGTCCGATATGTCATTTGCAAATATCTTTTCCCATTCCGTTGGTTGCCTTTTAGTTTTGTTGGTTGTTTCCTTTGCTGTGCAGAAGCTTTTTATCTTCATAAGGTCCCAGTAATTCACTTTTGCTTTTAATTCCCTTGCCTTTGGGGATGTGTCGAGTAAGAGATTGCTACGGCTGTGAGACATAATTTCAAAGGACACACTGTAGATTGTGAAATGTTGAAACAATAACTGCTCCAAAGCCAGGTTAGTTTGTGGTAATAAGAGCAAGAACATGGGAAAGATGGTGAAGGAAGGAGCCAGAGCTAGTGACAAGCACTGCATAAAGCAGGGGTGTTGTTGAAATTCCATGGCAATTTTACGTGAGCCCAACTTGAAGAGGATTCTAGGTCTCCTGATTTTCTTGTCAGTTGCATTTAGACATATTAATGTCCAAAAAATCCTGGTCCATGGCTTTTAAGGGTCAACTACAGCCTCAAAGGCTGGGCTGCTTTTTCAAGTGGGGCTCAGATTATGATCAATACGTGCCCTAAAAAAAAAACTAGAAACAAGAAGCACTGGAGTGTGTTGGGGGGCTTGAATTCTCATCAGTGTAATTAAATTAAAATATGACAATAATAAAAAAGAAATATTTAACTTTGACATTGGGTTTTACTTTCCCTTGCTTGTATTTTTAGAGTTGGTATGACTTCCTTGGTTCAAAAGCATTCAAGTTCTGGAAGATTCTTTTGTAAAAGATTGTAGGAATACTTGAAAAATGACCCTATGTAGAGCCCCTGATATAATCAATATCAGTTAAAAACCATATTGTGTCTGTTGTTCAATAAGCTTCAAGTGAGCATTGCTCTTCTCTTTACAAATGGAGACGTTAAAGTATGTTTTGTTCATTAATTCTGGTGCTGGTCCAAACATAATTAACTCCCTCTCAGCAATTAACATATCTGATGGTGTTTACTTGGGCTTTTTCATATGTATACATAATGATGCTAAACAAATATTTGGGAAGTTGAACTGACTCCCCTCCCCTCCCCCCACCGAGTTTGTGAAGCCAAAGAAGCAATTCAAATAAAACAATAATGCATTACTGACTCACTGAACTTATTAAGCTCATGTCTTAATGACATGAGGAGATTAAGACAATCACTCAAACTCATGCCACCAATTAGTGGGGGAATCCCATCATGACTCAGAGCTCTTCACTGAGTCACTTGGCAAAAAGTTGACAAAGAAACCAAGCTAAAGAGTCAATATAATATAGTGGCTAAGCTGGGTGACCAACCTGGGTTTGAATCATAGCCCCACCATGTAATAACACTGGGCAAGTCTCTACACCTCAGCAGTTTCTTCTTCAGGAAAACAGACCTTATAATATTCCACGTTATAAGGTTGTTATATGGGAGCAGTACAGAAATAATCTAAAACTGTGCTTTCCAATAGAAATATAATGCAAGCCACAAATGTGAGCCATATATGTAATTTAAAATTTTGCAATACTCATATTTAAAAATTAAAAAGAAACAGATACAATTAATTTTAATAATATATCTTATTTAACCCAATGAATCAAAATGTTACTTTATTAACACACAATCAACATAAAGATATTAGTGAGATATGTTATGTTCTTTTTTTCATACTAAGTCTTTGAAATTTAAGCACATCTCAGTTTGGACTAGTCACAGTTCAATGCTTCTCAGCCACGTGGGGCTGGTGGCTACCATACCGGACAAGATAAAAATTCAGTATTTAGCCAAGTGCCTAGCACAAAGGAAGTACTCAAGGAATATTGGCTCAAAAACATTGCCTGGGTTTATCCGTAGGTGGATTGCATTTGATACTCAGTTATAAGGATAGAAAATATATGTTATTAACACAAGTTTGAAATCTCATACTTTCATAAGTATGTGCCTTCATTTCAGTTATTCTTGTTCTGTTTACTCCAGAAAATAAGATGTTGCCCTTTTTTTCCTTTTGACGTGAGCAGAGTGTTGTCAGTCCTGGAGCTATTCAGATGAGGGACTTTCCTGAGAACCAAGATAAGAATGTAGCCTCCATAAAGAATTTCACAGAATTTTTGTCCTAGTGAACAAATTAAATTTGGCTGAGTAGATACTAAATGTGCTCTGATTACCACTAGGGTACACCTGCGACCAAAATTATCATTTTATTTTATAGTGTTTTATATTGTAATGTTATGTCTTTGAACCTGACATGAGTAAGCACTCTTTTTCTCCTTCCAATCACATCCCTCCTAGACTTCCTTGGGAATCTGGCCCTCAACAGGTGCAATAAATTCATTTGAATTGTCTCTACTCCATGCTGACCTCATAGTTGCCTTTACCTGCTGAATTCTTGGTGATCAGAGCTGAGCTAGGAACCCAGCCTTCTGCATGTGGCTGTCCTAAAGATAAGTGTGGGATGAGGGGTCAAATTCGCCAGGGCCCTGGCAGGATCCCTCAGCCAGTGCACAGAGCAGTGTATGACTGTCTTGGAAAGACCATGCTCATATATGTAGAATGGTAGGAACAGATTCCCTGAGCTAGATCAAACTCTGACAAAAGAGGGCAGGTAAAGGAGATTCTGTCCCTAGTCCCTGAAGGAGAGCCAGGCCAGGAAACACTAGCCTAACCCAACGTGACTTGGAGACATCCAGCCTCAACCCTGATGCAGAAGAATCTTTAGAGCCTTGGGAAGCACAGACCTAATAATGCCATAACCTTTCTTAAAACCTTCTACAGCACGCCATTAGACACAGAATTCATTCAGACTCCCCAGGCCGGCATTCAGACCCCACATATCTGACCTGCTCGCATATTTCCCTTATTTCTCACTCCTTCTCCTCCAGTGATATTTCTGCTTTCTGCTCTTCCATCTCATACTCTTTCTTTCTTAATGTTGTTCATGTTGTACACTTTGGCTAAAAATTTCTTAGTAGCGGGTCTCCACTACTGTCTCTGAAATTCTGACTCCAATCCCACACCTTCTAGAGATGGAATTTTTCCTTCCCCCTTCACCTCCAAGAGAGCTCTCTTCATAATATTTCTTCTATTAAGCATCAAGCATTTAACATTTTCAGTGGACATTACAGATGCTTCTTCAGTGATTATCCTACCCCTTCCCCACTCATTTTGGGAGAATGACTGAACTCAACTCTAATGAGGGACCCTGACTAGTATAAACCACTATAGTCTCATTCCACATGTGACTGGCTCAGGTCTGGACAAGAACGCAGCTCCTGTCAATCAGTGCATGGCATTCCTTGGGGATATGACTCAGTTGGCCCAGTGTTCAATGCAAGTTCAATAGCTGGGGGGAAAGAAGACTTTTCTCATGCTCTCAGTGGCATTTATTATTACAATTTACAATTAATTTTTTAAATTTTTTAATGTTTTTATTTATTTTTGAGAGACAGAACATGAGCGGGGTGAGGGGGGCACTGCAGAGAGAGAGGGAGACACAGAGTCTGAAGCAGGCTCCAGGCTCTGAGCTGTCAGCACAGAGCCTGATGCAGGGCTCGAACCCACAAACCATGAGATCATGAACTGAGGTGAAGTCAGACGCTTAACTGACTGAGCCACCCAGGTGCCCCACAATTAATTTTTTATTCACTGAAAGTAGTTGAGGTGGTTGACTTCACCATTAAATCTGAGCTATTGGAGAGAAAGAAATCATTTACCATCCTACCTAGCTCCTTAGAGTGGTACCTTTCAAGGAGCTCTACAAATTGTGGTTGAATTCACATTGAGTCTGTATGGACTTGGAGGACACACAGCAAACTCATCCATGGGCCCAAACTCCTGGGTATGTACTTAGAATGGTTGGATTTTTTCCAGGAAGCACAGAGAACTCCCATTAGATTCAACAAAAACTGACCATAAACAAGGCATATCATAGTCAAATTCACAAAATGCTCAGACAAGGAAAGAATCATGAAAGCAGCAAGGGAAAAAAAGTCCTTAACCTACAAGGGAAGACAGATCAGGTTTGCAGCAGACCTATCCACAGAAACTTGGCAGGCCAGAAAGGAGTGGCAGGATATATTCAATGTGCTGAATTGGAAAAATACGCAGCCAAGAATTCTTTATCCAGCCAGGCTGTCATTCAAAATAGAAGAGATAAAAAGTTTTCCAGACAAAAATTAAAGGAGTTCATGAGCACTAAACCAGCCCTGCAAGAAATTTTAAGGGGGACTCTCTGAGGGGAGAAAAGACAAATAAAAAAAAAAAAAGACCAAAAGCAAGAAAGACTAGAAAGGACCAGAGAATACCACCAGAAACTCCAACTCTATAGGCAACATAATGGCAATAAATTCATATCTTTCAGTACTCACTCTAAATGTCAATGGACTCAATGCTCCAATCAAAAGACATAGGGTAACAGAATGGATAAGAAAACAAGATCCATCTATATGCTGTTTACAAAAGACCCACTTTAGGCCAAAAGAGACCCTCAGATTGAAAGTAAGGGGATGGAGAACCATCTATCATGCTAATGGTCAACAAAAGAAAGCCAGAGTAGCCATACTTATATCAGACAATCTAGACTTTAAAATAAAGACTGTAACAAGAGATGAAGAAGGGCATTATATCATAATTAAGGGGTCTATCCACCAAGAAGACCTAACAATTGTGAACATTTATGCTCCAAATGTGGAGCACACAAATATTAAATCAATTAATCACAAACATAAAGAAATTCATTGATAATAATGCCATAATAGTAGAGGACTTCAACACCCCACTTACAGTAATAGACAGATCATCTAAACAGAATATCAACAAGGAAACAATGGCTTTGAATGACACACTGGTCCAGATGGACTTAACAGATATATTCAGAACATTTCATCCTAAAGCAGCGGGATACACATTCTTCTCCAGTGCACATAGAATATTCTCCAGAATAGATCACATACTAGGACACAAATCAGCCCTCAACAAGTACAAAAAGATCAAGATCATACTGTGAATATTTTCAGACCACAATGCTATGAAACTTGAAATCAACCACAAGAAAAAAATTGGAAAGATAACAAATAGTTGGAGACTAAAGACCATCCTACTAAAGAATGAACGGGCTAACCAAGAAGTTAAGGAGGAATTAAAAAGTATATGGAAGCCAATGAAAATGATAACCACAGCCCAAAACCTCTGGGATACAGCAAAGGCAGTCATAAGAGGGAAGTAATTAGCAATCCAGGACTTCCTAAAGAAGGAAGAAAGGTCTCAGATACACAACCTAACTTTACACCTTAAAGAGCTGGACAAAGAACAGCAAATAAAACCCAAAACCAGCAGAAGACAGGAAATAATAAAGATTAGGGCAGAAATCAATGCTATTGAAACAAAAAACAAAACAAACAAACAAACAAAACAGTAGAACAGATCAATGAAACCAGAAGCTGGTTCTTTGAAAGAATTAACAAAATTGAAAACCCCTAGCCAGTTTGATCGAAAAAGAAAAAAGAAAGGACCCAAATAAATAAAATCAAGAATGAAAGAGGAGAGATCACAACCAACACAGCAGAAATACAAACAATAATAAGAGAATATTACACACAATTATATGCCAATAAAATGGCAATCTGGAATAAATGCACATATTCCTAGAAACATATAAACTACCAAAACTGAAACAGGAAGAAATAGAAAATTTGAACAGACCTATAACCAGTAAAGACATCAAATTAGTAATCAAAAATCTCCCAAAACACAAGAGTCCACGGCCAGATGGCTTTCCAGGGAAATTCTATCAAACATTTAAAGAAGAGTTAACACCTGTTCTCTTGAAGCTGTTCCAAAAAATAGAAATGGAAGGAAAACTTCCAAAGTGATTCTACGAGGCCAGCATTACCTTGATTCCAAAACTAGATAAAGACCCCACTAAAAAGGATAGGGAACTAGAGGGTATTATGCTAAGCCAAATTAGTCAGAGAAAGACAAATATCATATGGCTTCACTCATATGAGGACTTTAAGATACAAAACAGATGAACATAAGGGTAGGGAAACAAAAATAATATAAAAACAGGGAGGGGGACAAAACATAAGAGACTCTTAAATATGGAGAACAAACAGAGGGTTGTTAGAGGGGTTGTGGGAGGGGAGATGGGCTAAATACGTAAGGGGCATTAAGGAATCTACTCCTGAAATCATTGTTGCAGAATATGCTAAATAACTTGGATGTAAATTAAAAAATAAATAAATTTTAAAAAAAAGAAGGGTTGAGTTTTATTTTCTGTGATACTGACAATACATGAAACAGGACTGGGACAGTCAGATATCAAAAAGACTAAAATTTCAAAAACTAATAATAATATAAAAGACTAAGATTAACTGAGTCATACATACCTTTGCTGTTATTCATACCAAGTCAAGCCAACTTTTACTTTAAATGTGGACCCTATCGGGCCATGGAAGTTTATAACCTTGTTTTCACATCATCTTTGTTCATCTCATGGCTTGAAATAAATATATGAAAAAGTTCCAGACTTGGGCAAGGCCATAAGACATCTCAATTACTACAGAAACGAAAGAACCTAGGTAATTGTGCTTATTCCTTTAATGTCTGTTTGACTTCATTATTTTCCCTTTAAAACTCCCGTGATGACTCTAAAGTGACTTAAACCTGAAAAGCCAGTCTGACAGGTTTCTATTGGTTTGGGACAGTTAATTAAACTGTTCTTTAATCTCTCCAAACTGCTTCATATATGTACAAAATTCAAACCCACTTGGTTTTGGTGTCTGAGCTTATAGAAGAGTGTTAACAGCACGTGTGTTGGTATCAGGCTGCCTAGATTTGAATTCTGGCTGTACTATTTAGTAGCTCTCCAACCTCAGGGAAGTGATCTAGCCTCTCTATGCCTCAGTCTCCTCATCTGTAAAAATGAGAATAGCACTTACCTCACTGGGTTTTGTGAAGGTTAAGTTGTCACATGAAAAGTGCTTAGAACAGTGCATAACATGTAGTTAAGCTCCCGGTCATTATTAGGGCTATAATTCAGAGCATTTCTGAACTGGAGGCTCTATATAGAAGTGCTCAATGAATTTTAGTGATCTGTGCTTCTGGAGACTCCCAGGCCAGCTTTGTAAACAGCAGGAGATGGTGACGAGCTGGTAATATGAAAATGAAAACCATTTTCTTTCAATTAGTTGACAATCTCTCCTGTACCCTTAACTGAGAATCCATATCTGTCATGCCCAGTTACTGGCTTCATGATCTCGGGCAAGTTATTTAGTCTCTCGGAGATTTTCCCACTTTTTTTTTTTTCAAACGTAAAATGGGGCTATAATTCCTACCTCACAGGGTTAGTGTGAAGGAAGGAAGATATGGAGAGTGCGTACCACTGTCCCTGGTGGATGACACAGGCTTCCCTCCTCCTAATGTCCACCTGAAGTTCATCAAGAATAAAGAGCTTGAAACTGTATTTTTAAAACTATTTCCCTGACAGGAGTGGGCACCTTTACAGAAGAGGTCTGAGTGCAGCTGCGACAGTCAGTCAGTCAGCCTTTGGCTTTTGCACCCAACCAGATGACTTGCCTTCAGGCTCAGAGCCTTCAAAGCTCTACACTTGATCTTTATCTGTGTTGGTCCAGGCTCTTCATTCAGAAAGCTTATAAGGCAGCTTTGACTAAAGGTGACTTCCTTGTTTGTTCAAGAAGTTCGCCATAAAGAAATAGTATCACAAAGGTGAATGTTACTTCAAAATATGGAGAATAAATCTGTAGAAGAAAACAAGGAAAAGACATCTCAGATGCAAGCAGCTGAGACTGCATTTATTTATTTATTTATTTATTTTTATTTATTTATCTTAGGAGAGAGAGTGCACAGAGAAGGGGCAGAGAGAGTGAGGGAGAGACAGAATCCCAAGCAAGCTCAGCACTGTCACCACAAAGCCCTACTCGGGGCTCAAACTCACAAACCCGTGAGATCATGACCTGAGCTGAAATCAAGAGCCCGTCACTCAACGGACTGAGCCACCCAGGCACCCCTGAGAATGCTTTTGAAAGGAACCTTAGTCTCTTAAAGGACGTCGAAGCAGCAGAAAAGCCCCTACAGACCCAGATTCACCCAATTCCACCACCAGAGGTGGTTTGTCTTGAGACTCTTTACTGGGCATCAGTAGAAGACTATATTCCCAAATGGAACAGTTTCTTTCAGGAAGAGCACCACATCCCATCAGTGTTGGAAATGAAAATAAAGCAGAAAATGCCATCCAAAATGAGGCACGGTGATCACTTCTTCACATACTCATTCAAAAAAAAAAAAAACCTGTTTAGTACAGCTGAATGTTAAAGAATATGCAGGACATTTCAGGAACTATAGGAATCGAATATGTTCATATTGTCCCATTATCCCCTCAATGACAGTGAAGTTATGAGTGACTGCCGACAAGCCTCAAGTTACCGCTTTGACACCTACTACTACCTCAAGGTCGTGAATTTGCTTTCTGCCAAACCCATGAAAGTGTTAAAAGTTTATATTGACAAGTGAACTGTTTATTAAATGAGTTTCTAAAACTTAAATAAATAAAAAGTAAGTAAAAATAAAAACTATTCCCTTAAAATGAAACTTATCTTAAGTTAGCTTTACTATTTAAATCAGCCACAAGACAATTTTAAAGACTAACATTCCCCAAAATAAAATAAGTCCGGGGCATCATTTAAAAAAACTATTCATTTGAACAAATTCCATGATCCATTGTACATAAATGGAAACTACTTACACATACACACACATAAATATTTTAACTACTGTTTAAGTGAACTTATAATTGGGCATTTTAAAAGAAAGATTCTGAGTTATTTCATTTTGTATATGGTAAGCATTTCTGTGTGTCAGCTTTTTAAGGAGGCATAAAAACAACTTGTCTTATCTGAGGGAGGCTTCTTGCCTTTTGTAAAGATTGATAGGAGAGCACTGGCAAGGTTTGTCCCTCCTCATAAACCTAGTTTCTGTTCTCTACAGAATACTTCAGAACGGTAATGATATTTATGGAACGCATATAGTGGCAGACACTTTATGTGCTTCATCTCGTTTAATCCTTGAAATATCTCTATGAGGTAAGTACTATCTATTTTTCCCATTTTATAGATGAAGAAATAAGACACACAGGGGTTAAATAATTTGCCTAAGATCATACAGCTACTAAATAAGGGAAGCAGGATTCAAACACCAATGGGCTTCAGAGTCCACTGACAATATTGAACTTTATCTAAGCCCTATGCTCCCAGAAAACATCTGTGGTATCTCCTGACCTTCCTGCATAGCCTCAAAGGACACCCTGTCCAGCAGAGATAAGACCCTCCCTCAGGACTCCTGTTTACCTGCCTTGACAAAACCCCAGATCCTTTTTTTTTTTTTTTTCCCTCATTCTCCCTTCATGAGTGAGCATTTTCCCCATTGCAATAGCCAGAATAAATTCATCTTTTTAATTGTCTGGTGCATTTTCACACCACAAATTTATCCACCTACAGTCAAGGTTGCCAATACCTGAGAAAATAAAATCCATTTCAGAGGTTCCTAAACTATTGTCAGGTAATTTCTCTCCCTCTCTCTCTCTCTCTCTCTCTCTCTCTCTCCCGTTTATTTTTTGAGAGAGAGGCATGGAAGGGGCAGAGAGAAGAGAGAATCTCAAGCAGACTTAATTGACTGAGCCACCCAGGCGCCCCAGGTAATGACTGTTTTGGTGGAGTGGCCCCCATACATTTTATCCATCCTTTCATAAGCATTTCAGAAATTTTTACCACAGGGAGAGAAGGTAGATCTCTGACAAGATATGAGGTACGGTCAGTTCACAGAAAACTAAGACTATTAAAGTGATAGTTGTTGCTAAAATAGAGAGCTCGAACAGATTTGAGGTTTTGAAAATAGAACTTCTTTCCCCCGATCAATCAGTCTCTCCCCACCCTCCCCCTCGCCACTCCTTCTCTCGCCTCTCAAAATGTCATCAAATGTGAACCTTCTCAATAGAAAGCTTTCACAAAATCCCCCATCAGCATTTATGAGCCTCTGCTTTGTACCGCAGCACACATACTTCCTCGGGTATAGAAATAAGTAAAGTCCATGGCTTGATCTCATAGAGCCCACACAAAATTCGAGCTCAAATCTAGTACTTTATCTTGGAACTTACCGAAAGCACATTGGATGAAGGCAGCTGAATAGAAAGTGCTCTATAATATGTTGTAATATGTTATATTATATATGAAACGTATATGTCTTTTTCAAAGCTAATAAGTCTTTTGCCATCTTTACAACCCAGGAATGTCTTTCTTAAGGGCCTGGGAGCCATCTCTTTGATAAGTAATCATCGAGAAAGATAGCATTCCTCTCTCCCAGTTTCTGTGGGATGGTAGGAGCAGATGCCCGGCTCCAGGCTGTAAAACTACTGCCTGTCCTAAAGATACAAGAAGTCTTATTTTTCCTTTGGATGAGGGCAACTGCTAACACAGATGGCCACTCAATTACCAAGTGAATTTAGGGTGTACTGTGTATGACAAATGGTGCTGTCAAGTCCTCTGACTTGAGGACTAGTTGTTGTTCATCTCGAGGACATGTGTGGAATACATTATATCCGCCTGGGGATACAAAAGGGTGAGATTTTTTCCCCTCTTTAGTTGACTGTCTGTGATGCACGTCGCATTCTGGCTTAATGATTAGTCAGTAATAAAACTGTTTTCTTTCTCTACCCTTTTGTGGAGAGAGCTTGGCTGGCAGAAGATTTCACTTTTAATTACATCCCCCCAACATCATCAGAACCTGGAAAGACAGGGCATGACTGAGTTATACACCCCTGGGGGTGGGGCCAGTCATCCAAGGATCAAGCCTGAATGTTTCAGGACATGCCCATCATCAGTGGTCCAGAGAGACCCTGGGCATGTGGAGGAGGCCAGGAACACTGTTCTTTAAGTGCAAACGTGTGGGGCTGGGGGTGGGGTGGTGAGGGCAAATACCAGTTTGAAGATCCATTGAAGGGAGACTACAAAAAAGCAGTCATGACCCAACCTTGAAGGACTATGGTCTAGCCCGCTGTGCTTCTCATACTTTAATATGCTCATGGATGATAGGTGGTTCGTTCAAATGCAAATTCTGGTTCATTTGGTCCAGAGCAGGGCCTGAGCTTCTCTATGTCTAACCATCTTCCAGATGGTTCTGGGGCTGCCTGTTCTGGGACCCTACTTTGAGTAGCAAGAGGTTAGAGGAAGAGAGTGAATGGTATGGCAGGGAGGAAAATGAAGCAGGACACAGGTCTGAACTGGGGAATGGGGAAGCCAGCTGAAAGGCCACAGGAGGAAACCACTTGATGAGTTTGAAGATAAGTATATACCCACAGTCACCATTACCTATGTTATAGCATTACGTGCCATAAACATATCCATATTCTCCAGAAGTTTCCTCCCACCCTCTTTATTATTATTTGTGTGTGTGTGTGTGTGTGCCTGAAATAAGAATACTTAACATAAGATCTACCCTTGTAGCAAAATTTTAAATACACATTACAGTATTGTTACCTATAAACACTATGCTACAGGTAGATCTCTGGTACTCATTGATCTTGCATAAGTGCACCTTTATAGCCTTTGACTAATACCTCCCTGTTGTCCCCTGCCCACAGCTCCCGGTAACCACTATTCTACTCTTTGCTTGTGAGTCTGACAGTTTTAGACTCCTCATATAAGTGGTATCATGTAGTTATTTGTCCTTCTGTGAGTAGCACATTTCACTTAGCATAATACCCTCTATGTCCATCCATGTTGTGTCAAATGTCAGGATTTTATTTTTCTTTTTTAAGGCTGAGTAATATAATATTCATTGTGTGAGTATGCCACATTTTCTTTATCCATCCAGACATTGATGGATATTTAGATTGCTTCCATGTCTTGGCTATTGTGAATAATGCTGCAGTGAACACAGGGGTGCGTGTATCTCTTTGAGACCCTAATTTCCATTCCTTTTAATACATACTTAGAAATGGGAATCCTGGAATCATGCAATAAGTTCTAATTTTTATTTTTTTATTAAAAATTTTTTAATGTTTGTTTATTTTTGAGACAGAGAGAGTGTGAGCAGGGGAGGGATAGAGGGAGAGGGAGACACAGAATCTGAAGCAGTCTCCGCGCTCCAGGGTGTCAGCACAGAGCCCGACGTGGATCTCGAACTCATGAAACGCGTGATCATGACCTGAGCCGAAGTTGGACACTTAACCGACGGAGCCATCCAGGTGGCCCTATTTTTTATGTTTTGAGGAACCTCCATACTGTTTTCCACAGTGGTTGCACCAATTTACATTACCACCAATAGTGCACAAGTGTTCTCTTTTTTCCACATCCTCACCAACACTTGTTATTTTTCTGTTTTTTATTTTTTGTTTTTGTTTTTTTGATAATGGCCAAGGACCTTCATTCTTAAATGTGCAGTTTCGTTTTTAGGTTTCACACACAGATATTAGTATGCCAGATAGTTCCCTCAGGGTTGTCACCTATTGTTAAAGAGTTTGGAACTAATTCCACAATATCACCCAGCATAGGTTAAAGAATAGGTTTTATTAGTGAAAAAGAGAACTCACAACACCAGGGTCAAGGCTGGTGGACAGTGTGAAGCTTCTGTTCTAGAGGAGAAAGCTACTCCCCACCACCCCTTCTTTCTCTACCCCCAATCCTCTCACCACCAGAATAAATCTCCCTTTTTGTAGGACAAGTGTGAGAAAGTGGCCTAGTTTGTAAAGGAGTAAACATATGGCACAGTGCCAGGCCTTCTGGATTTAAGGTTTTGTCTCTCTCTCTCTCTCTCTTTAAAAAAAAATTTTTTTTTAATGTTTATTTTTGAGAGAGAGAAACAGAGTGCGAGTAGAGGAGGAGTGGAGAGAGAGGGAGACACAGAATCTGAAGCAGGCTCCAGGCTCTGAGCTATCAGCACAGAGCCTGATGTAGGGCTCAAACCCATGAACCACAAATCATGACCTGAGCTGAAGTCAGATGCTTAACCAACTGAGCCACCCAGGTGCCCCTTTCTCATTTTTTTAAGGTTGTATATTTAAGTAATCTTTGCACCTGATGTGGGGTTCGAACTCACACCCCCGGGATCAAGAGTCGCATGTTGTACTGACTGAGCCAGCCAGGCTCCCCAGAGTTTTGCCTCTTTGTTGGAGTTGATTAGGAATGCCAGCTGCCCTGTACCTGGAGATCCTGAAGACCTGTGGGATAGTCTCCTATGAGGAGGTAAGGAAAGCTGAGAGGAAGTTGCCGTCTCATGGGTGCTGTCTCTGCTGAGACAATGAGGGAGCTTCTGGGGTCCCTGCTGACCCCAGGTGAACACACATTCTTGGATTGTCCTGCTTCTTATACAACAGAGAATGTACTTATAACTGGTTATCCCTTTTATCTTCTCCCTGGGGAAGAAAGGAGCTAGCACTTTCTAGAATTGTTTTACCATCACTGAATTTTCAAAAGATCTTATTCAAAGAGTGATTATCACTCAAATAAAATGGCATATGAGAAAGAAAAAAACAACCCTTGGGGGTATTTGATATCTATACATCTCTTCCGTATTCTCCCCCATCGTCTCATGAAAGTCCAATGTGAGATGTGTTTTTTCACGGAAGTGAAATTCACATAACATAAAGCTAACTATTTTAAAGCGCACAATTCAGTGACATCAGCATCTAGTTCCAAAATTTCATTGTTGTACAACAGTGTGATATCTAGTTCCAAAACTTCATCATCCCAAAAGAAAACCCTGTGCCCACCAAGCAGTCCCTCCTTATTTCCTCCTCCCCCTGTCCCTGACAACTGCCAATCTTTTTTCTGTCTCTGTGAATTTACTTATTCTGGATATCTCACATAAATGGAATCATATGCTATGTGACCTTTTGTGTGTCTCTTCTTTCACCTAGCGTACTGTGTTCAAGATTCTTCCATGTTGTCGCATATATCAGTACTTTGTCCCTTCCTGTGGCTGAATCATATTCCCCTGTGTCTATATAACACATTTGTTTATCTGTTCATTGGCCAAGACATTTAGGTTGTTTTCCCCCTTAGCTATTGTGAATAGTATTGCTATCAACATTTATGTACAAATATTTATTTGAGTACCTATTTTCCAATCCTTCTGGATGTAAATTTGAGTGGAATTTCTGGAATATATGGTAAGGCTATGTTTAACTTTTTTTAAAAAAGCATGATTGGTATCCTTTCTCCTCCGGCTTAATGAGAAATGCAGGAAAACAGTGCTACTCAAGATAGCTTGCAGTATAGAGGAAGCAATCACGAGTCATGAATATTCTAAAACATTTTTCATTGAGGCTCCAAAGACAGTGTTTGCTACTTATCAGGGAACTGGAAATATTTCTAAACCAATAGTTGTATAGTTAACTGAATAGCAATCTTTTTTGATGTGGGATTCACACAGGAGGCTTCTGGGTAATAATTTCAAAGAGGTCCAGGGAATGCGGCTCTAGGCTAGAGGTGAGGGACATTATTTTTACCCTTTCCAGAATTTAGTATCTTAACCCCCACTCCCAGCCCTTTCCACAGTCCCAAACACTTCCTTTCTACCACTCAGGGCAGCCCTTGGCAGGACCCTCTTCATACCCCATTGCCACCCCCCGCATCCCCCCATCCTCCCACCTTACCCCTGGCCCAGATAGATACTGAGTAAACTTGACTTTTTCATTTAAAACAACTTCTACCCATGCAGTAAATCATAAAATAATAACTGTAAACTCTTGGGTTGTTTATTTAGCCCTGATTTCATAATGTGCAGCAACAGATAGCCCTGATATTTTATAATATGCCACACTGAGTTGAGCAACTGTCTAAACACAACTCAAACCTCATTTGCTTCTAGAAAGTACCATCAAACTACCTCAAATGACAAGAGATAATACTTTTCACATCAGGGCATACACTGGAAATTATATTTTAGCTACCTTGAGGCTGAGGGGAACCAGCAGCTCATTCCTGGCTTGCTACCCTAGTCCAACATCAAGTTCAGGCAGGCAGAAATATGCTCTCTCAAACAGACAATGCCAACCTCACTGCCCCTCCTGGTTGCCCATGTCACTGAGAATGATGGTATTGTCACAGCTTTTTTTTTTTTTTTTAATTTTTTTAATGCTTATTTATTTTTGAGAGGGAGAGACAGAGTGTAGCAGGGGAGGGGCAGAGAGAGAGGGAGACACAGAATCTGAAACAGGCTCCAGACTGAGCTGTCAGCACAGAGTCCGATGCGGGGCTCAAACTCACAAAACACAAGTTCATGGCCTAAGCAGAAGTCGGATGCTTAACTGACTGAACCACCCAGGCACCTCTTTCTTTCTTTCTTCCTTCCTTCCTTCCTTCCTTCCTTCCTTCCTTCCTTCCTTCCTTCCTTTCTCTCCTTTCTTTTTCTTTCTTTCTCCTTCCTTCCTTCCTTCCTTCCTTCCTTCCTTCCTTCCTTCCTTCCTCCCTTTTTTAAATGCTTATTTATTTTGAGAGAGAGAGAATCCCAAGAGGCAGGGCTCAATCTCATGTACCGTGAGGTCACGACCTGAGCTGAAATCAAGAGTCAGACGCTTCACTGACTGAGCCACGAAGGTGCCCCACCCCCTTTTTTAAAACCAATTTTCACTGCCTTCCTTTTGCTCTCAGAAAACCTGAGGCTGGAAATCCCAATAAGGAGTTAAGTGGCCAAGAGCCCAGCTTACCTGTGTGAGGGACTTGGGTTTCAGTACTAGCTTTTCTTCTTACTGGCCATGTGATTTTGAACTAATTTGTCAACCTCTCTGTGCTTCAGTTTCCTCATTTTTATTTTTTAATTTTATTTAAAAATTTTTTTTAAAGTTTATTTATTTTGAGAGGCAGAGACAGCACCAGTAGAGGAGGGGCAGAGAGAGAGGGAGAGAGAGAGAATCCCAAGCAGGCTCTACACCTTCAGCAAAGGGCCTGATGTGGGGCTCAAACCCACAAAGCCACGAGATCGTGACTGAGCCGAAACCAAAGAGTCAGATGCTTAACTGACTGAGCCACCCAGGCACTCCAGTTTCCTCATTTTAAAAATTGAGATCCAGTATCTACAGGGCTCTGTTAAATGCCCTGTTAAATGAAATAAGGCAGGCCCAGCATCTACTACATTGCCTGCACACATACAAGCAGTGCATAATATCATGGACATAATAACCATTTTCTGCCCACTATTTCTTTCCTCCTCCGTGCTCCTCTGCCCCCACCCCATGCTCCCCACCACACACACACACACACACACACACACACACACACACACACACCCCACACACACACACCCAGCCACACACAGACACACACATTCTGTCAGAAGAGACTATGGCCTGTGGCTTGGGCCGGGCGGGGGAAGAGAACAAAGCAAATAGGCTGTGCCTTCCCAGTTGTTACATTTCAAAAACTCTGCATCCTTAGAGGAACAAGAAAAGAAACATAATTTGAAGAGGAGGATTCTTACTTCTGCATGACCCTCATCAGGATAAAACCCACACAAACTAGAAAAGACTCCTTTAACTTAGGGTGCAAAGATGGTGACAGGGAAGCCACAGGGCTTCCTGGCTGAAGAGGCAGCAGACAGGGCCATGGACAGCTTCACAGACCCCTTCTGCTCTGGCACTCTTGGAGTGGGATATATAAATGATAAGAAAGCTCTAGTCCAGGGGACTGTAACTTATCTCATAAGGAAATTCTGTAAATGTTAGAAGTTTGGGGTGACTGGTGAGATCAGAAGGATGGAAAGAGAAATTTTTTCCTATGAATCCTGCATTGCTCAGGTTAAGGGCACTCCACAAATGTTTAGAAATAACAAATATTGGGGCACCTGGGTGGCTCAGTCAGTTAAGTGTCCCACTCTTGATTTTGGCTCAGGTCATGATCTCATGGTTCATGGGTTCAAGCCCCACGTTGGACTCTGCACTGACAGCATAGAGCCTGCTTGGGATTCTCTCTCTCCCTCTGTCTCTCTCTACCCCTCTCCCATTTGTACTCTCTCTCTCTCAAAAATAAACTTAAAAAAAAAAGGAAATAACAAATGTCAAGTCATGAGGGTGTGATGGTACATTTTATAGATCACCTTCAAATAATAGTAAGAAAGCCAGGAACTTTAGAAACCTCTTGGAGCCAAGCCCATCACAAAGTAAGGAACACCCAGGGCACTTCCATTCTGTTTTAGGCTCCTGGAATTCTAAAATAATTAATAAATAACAAAAAGGGCGTTTCGGTTATCTATCACAGCCTCACAAACTACACAGCCATTCATTTGCTGTGTGGAGTCTGCAGGGATGGCTCGTCGTCTCTGTTCCACATGGCATGTGCCTGTATTCATCTGGGGGCTTAGATGGGCTGGGACATCCCTGATGGCCTCTCACTCTCCAGAGTCTCGCTCTGGGTGGCCTCTCATCACCCAGTGGTCTAGTCTGAGCTTCCACCATGGGAGTTGGATTGCAAGGTGAAGGAAGGAGCTGCCAGGCCCCTGAGGGCCTAGACCGGGAATTGGCACACTGTCCATTCCATTCCATTCTCCTGGGTGAGGCAGGTCACAAGACCAGCCTGGACTTAAGGGGTGAAGAAGAAACGCCACCTTTGATTCCAGGAGCAGTAGGAGCCTACAGAGAAAGGAAGAGTTGTTGACTGTCAGGTTTGGAGATTGTCTACCACACCTGTTAAAACCGTGGTGCACTTTAAATGTTGACATTGAACACGTTAACACTTTTCACGCAAAAGTCCGCAATGATGATACAATTAACCTCTTTTGCATATATCCATATTCTAAATTTAATGTGGGGCCCGAAGAGCCCTTCTTGCTTCTCCTGTCTCAGAGTCTGTTGTCCTAGAAACTTTCTTAAGAGTTTGTGAAGTTTTTTCTCTTCCCGAGTCGTGAATGACTATGAAATAGTCATTCACAAGGGCACTCGTTCTTCTCAAGTTCCTGTTTTTCTGATTTTAGGAATAGAGAGGTCACTGGGAACATTCCTGATTGTCTCCCTTCCAGGGCGCCAGCCTCCTCATCTAACCAGTGGCAGCAGGAATCTCTTCCCACACCACCTGACCCTCTAAAGAGTGATTATTAGGGGCTATTAGTCTGTGTATCTGCCTTGGAGTCACCACTCCCTATATGTAGAGGTGAGTCTCACCTGTGGAGTGAAATGATTCTATAGCACGAGGGGATTTTTATTAATGCCAATTAGCAGTGGAGGTGACACATCCTATAGATCAGAAATAAGGAGGATGTTCCAAGGGGCTTTGGGAAGCTTGTATGAGAATTTGGGGGCTTTGGGCATAGTCCCTATCTGTAGCTGCCATGGGGTGGAGAAAAAGACAGACCTGAACAGAAAGACAGCCAGGCCAGGCGCTACAAAGCTGTGTCAGCTCTTTATGATATGACAGAAATTGCTGTGGGATCACAGACTGCTATTTGGGGAACATGCGTTTTTTGGTTTTTTTTTTAAAGCTGTTTATATTTTCTGTAATTAGGTCCTTTTTGTTCTCTGTTAGTGTTTAGTACATTTTTTAAATGCTAGTCTGGTCAGCTGTACTAAGAGGAACCAAGAAAGAGGTTTTTGTCCAGTTTGGACCAGAGTTTTAAAGGGGAAGCAGCTTATGAACCGCCTGACATAGTTGAAACAATGGAGTCATGTTGCCTGAGCGAGAGAGCCTCAGACTGAGGGTATCAGAGTTGAAAACCCTTGTTCAGAGACTCTCACCACACCGAGATGTATTTATCAAATCTGGGCCCATCTCTCCATCCTCGTAGTCTGTTACTCCTCTAGTGGCCCAGACAAGAGGCAAAAAGGAACCTCAATGAACAATGAGAAGGAAGAGTGCACTGGGATTGGTGGCCCAGGGCTGCGGTGGGTGTTAGAGTTTGCTCTCAAGAATAGAGCTAGCAAAAAAAAAAAAAAAAAAAAAAAAAGAATAGAACTAGCAAACAGAAAATCCAGTATTAGTGGGATACAGGGGAGGAAGGGTTCAATTTGAGCGTGAAGTGCTGGCAGCCAAATAGGAAGGAAGTTTACCAGATCTTTTTTCTAGTTAATGAGGGAGAGGACACCCACCATCTGCCGAGGACCCCAACCATTGCCTAGGAAGGGGACGAGCAAGGGTGAGTGGGCTAGCATGGTCCCCGAAGCAAACTAGGGCACAGGGAGAGCTACGGTAGATAGCTGGGATCTGGAGCAGAGGGGGGACATGACTGAGCATTCCCACGGCAGGTCTGGGGGTAGGCAAATGCTGCTGATTGTGGGCACCTGAAGACTGGGGACCACCCAGGCACCAAGGCTTGAAAGAGTTTCTCATTCCAGACCCCACCCCACCCCCAGGCCTGGTTCTTGGGGGCTGCTGCTCAAAGACCTTTGGTAGCTGCAGCTGGGTAGAGCTGGGATTGGGCACCATTGTCACTGTCAATGCCCCAGGTTTAGGTCTGTTCCAGTTATCTAAACCTGAGTAACACATGAGGCTAAACCTTAGTGGATTAAAACACCAACAATCCTTTATTTTGCATTTCAGGCAGGGCAAGGCAGGGACCACTGTGCTCCATATGTCTAGGGCCCATGACTCAAATGGCTGGGTACCACAGGGGGCTGACTGGGCATCTCTCTTCCTGCAGGCTCAGGCCATCTCCCTGCGGTCTCTCCTGTGTTCTCTCCAGCATGGAGTTCTCAGGATAGCTAGACCTGATGGTGGCTCAGGGCTCCAAAATTTCCAGATGCCCAGGCAGAAAGAAATTACAAGGCCTTTTTCATCTGGTTTCAGAAGTTCCAGGATATGTGATTTCTACCATATTCCATTGGTTTAACAAATCACTAAATTCGGCCCAAATTCAAAGGTAAAAGGTGAAGACCCCATCTCATAGCTGGAATGTCAAAGAATTTGCCATCATTTTTAATCATCTCACCAAGTCCTTAACAAAGTCTCCCCAGTGAACTCCCTGTCTGCAGATTCTCATTGATGGCAGCTGGGAGGCAGCAATGCACAGGGTAGGAAAGGCAGGAGCTTTGGAGACTACCAGGTGCGCATTCTTGTCTAGACAGGCTCCACCATTCAGCAACCGGTTGAGCTTGTTAGGTTACTTACCTTTCAGAGCCATGGTGTCCTTGTGTGTCAGATGGGAATAATAATACAATAGTGACCAAGAAAACGTACTTGTCAGATCTTCCAGTGCAGAACATAAGTGACCCACGGATCTGTCCCAGAGGCTGAGATCTGACATCCGTCCTCTGATATTCATCCCCAGCATGGTGCAGAGGCCATTTTCCTGGGGCTGCTCCTATCCCATGACTAAGTGCAAGAGGTCTTTTCCTGGGAGATGCTGGACTCCTGGGACAGGCCAGTTTAGCTTGAGGACCCCCTACAGCCTTGCGGAAGTCTGTTAGAGCTGCACTGTAGTATAAGAAGCTTCCTTCCACTCAACCTTCCTTCCTTGCCTCTCTACATAGGTCACACCTGTATCCTGGGTCCAGCTGTCTGGCTATGTTCCCTTCTCAGTCTCTTGCAGAGTGGCAATGTGTAGCCCTGCTTTGGCGGGGGGGGGGGGGGTTGTTGGGGAATGGGACAAACAGCCACCTGGTCACATGGTTGCTGTGAGTTTAAATAATGGGTGTCTGTAAGCACCTAACTAAAGGCTGGCATATAGGTGACATTCATTCAACTAATATTGAGTCCCTGCTGTGTGCAGGCTTTGGCCTGTGTGCCTGGGACATAATGGTGAGCAAAACAAATAGGAACAGTGTCACGGCCACTTGCTTGAGGCTTCTTACTGTAGCGTCTCACAGCTGAGGGATAAAGTCCCAACTCTTCTAGGGGACACAAAGAGCCTTTCAGAGTCTGACCCTAAGGGACCTCAACACCTCCCACCCTGCACTCTGCACACCTGAACCTAGACTCAAAAGGAATTTTTCTTTCCTCCTTCAATCTTGCTCTTTCATGCCCAATGTCTTAGCACACTTTTTTCCTCTCCTTGAAATACCTCTCACACCCTTGCACACACCCCTTCCACATTCCCCAAGATCCATTTCAATTGTGGGGTCCTAGGTGCCCCCCCCTCCCGGGGGGCAGAACACGCTTGCGGGCACAGATCTCAGCACGCACCTCGGAAGAGCACTTGTAACATTGTGCATGAACTGCTGTAACAGTGTCCTGCTAACTGGTGAGCCTGTCTAGAGCAGGGGCAATGTGGTATCCACCCCGCATCCCCAGTGCTTGGCACTTGGTAGGTCCGCAGTTCACTCGTGCGAAGCGTCTATGTGAATGGCTGTGGGAGTCCAGGCGAATTTCCGGAGTGACCCGGGCGGGCCTGCGTCGGGGAGGCGGGGGCGCATCTGGGCTCGGCCGCGGTCCGTGAGCCGCAGCGCCGGGGGGCCGCCCGGGACGCGCGCGGCTCGCTCGGGCCGAATCGCGGCGGCCGCCGCGGGGCACATGACTGCGGGCTCAGCCTCCGCCCCGCCCGTTTCCCCGCGCAGCTGCTGGCCGTCGCCTCCCGGGGCTGCGGCGAACCGGGCCGGCGAGCGTCACCGCCCTGCGCGCTCCCTCTCTCGCTCCTGACTAAGCGGGGCCGGCGCCCGACTGCCCGAGCGAGGGAAACCGAAACCGAAGCGGGTCGTCCCCTCCCTGGGCCGCCAGGCAGGCGCGCGGGAGCCGGAGCCCAGCCGCGGAGCCGGGAGCCGCGCGCAGAGCCGGGACCGCGGGCACCTCGGGGTCGCGGGTGTTGAGGCCGCTGCAGCGGCGGCCCCTCCCTCCTTTCTGTCGAGTCGCCGGCCCGCGAGGCCCGGCCCGGGAGCGGCGCGCAAAATGGGCAGGTGCTGCTTCTACACGGTCGGGACGCTGTCCCTGCTCCTGCTGGTGACCAGCGTCACACTGCTGGTGGCTCGGGTTTTCCAGAAGGCCGTGGACCAGACCATCGAGAAGGTGAGGCTGGCGAGGTGTGTGTGTGTGTGTGTGTGTGTGTGTGTGTGTATACGCGCGCGCGCTCCCGTGTTGGGCGGGGGACACTTCCAGCCCACCCTCGGACTGCTGTACCTCCTGCAAAGAACATCTGCACCCCGGCAGACCCTCCCGACCAGAGCCCTCCTTTCGTATTTGTCTTCTCGAGGTTGGTAGGTAAGGGTTCAAGAAAGATGGGGAGGAATAATAGGATAAAATTATGGGTCTAGACTTTTTTTTTTTTTTAAGCTTTCACTTACATTCTATCATTTGCATACCCCTCCACGCCCTCTCTACGCCCCAGTCTCAGCTCGGCCCAAACATATTTCCCACCCACTTCATGAAAAAACAAAACTAAATGAAAAACACCACAGCCCAGGCAGGTTTCTTGGCTGCTTGCTGTGGCCTTTGAAGTGGTGTAGGGCTGTGAATGAGAAGCGGGTGTGCGGTCTATTGTGTTCTTGCCTTCCTGGACTGGGCAGGGCAGTCAGCAGAGAGGGCAGGCCTCTGGACTGGGTAGCATTTCAGTCCATCGGAGTCTCCGCAAGGTACCTTCCAACTAAGCATGTGGTATCTTGTACCCATCGTCTGTGTTGCTTTGTCTCACTTTGGATTCTTGTTCTTCTTAAATTACCATAAACTTCAGGCAAGGATGCATTGAGGTTCTCGAAAGAATCTGAACCTGTCTTTTAGCCTAGATGAGTGGCCTGGAGAGCTGATCATTTCAGAAGACGTGTGGGTCATTTGACTTTACCAGTGCTCATGCCTTCTGCCCTTTCACACACACCCACCAATCTGTGTGGAAAGAGGAACAAGAGAGAGTTACTGGGATCACTTTTTCCTTAAAAAAAAAAAAATAATAATTGGAGCAGCCTTTCTTGTTAGCACCGATAACCACAAGTTTAACTTCTGCCACTGGTTTTCACTTGCTGCTGGATGGATTAAAAAAAAAACAAAACAAAACAGTTTGATCACTGAACTCCCAGTCAAGTTGTGTCATCCAGGTGGCAACAGACATGTTCCTTTATTTTTTTAATTTTTTTTTAATGTTTATTTATTTTTGAGACAGAGAGAGACAGAGCATGAACAGGGGAGGGGCAGAGAGAGAGAGGGAGACACAGAATCCGAAACAGGCTCCAGGCTCTGAGCTGTCAGCACAGAGCCCGATGTGGGGCTTGAACTCACGGACCATGAGATCGTGACCTAAGCCGAAGTCGGACACTTAACTGACCGAGCCACCCAGGTGCCCCCAGACATGTTCCTTTAATAGAGGTCATGAAAAGCCATCAGTTACTTAAAGTCTGGCAGTTAAAGGTAAATTAAAAAAAAAAAAAAGTCATGGTAAAGCATAATTTAATTTTAAAGTTTATGTTAAGGAAACATTAAGTTCACATTTTTTATTAAAGTTTACTTATTTATTTTCAGAATGAGAGAGAGAGAGAGAGGGAGGGGCAGAGAGAGAGGAAGAGAGAGAATCCCAAGTAGAGTCTTTGCTCTCAGTGCAGAGCCCCACATGGGGCTTGATCCCATGAACCATGAGATCATGACCTGAGCCGAAATTAAGAGACACTTAACCGACGAGCCACTCAGGCGCCCCTAAGTTCACATTAGTAAGGGAAGATGAAACCCACTGTCTGAGCTTCTCAAAGACCACTGTTTTCCCTGAGTACCCATGAAGGAAGAAAACTAAATAGCATCTTTTCTGCTCTTGGCCACCTGCAAATCCATGGCAAGATTGTTTAGGGATATAAACCCTTCCCTGGATGACCAGAGTTAAGCAATGCAATTACAGTCCCTATGTGAATCTTCTTGTGTGGCTTTAAAAGGCTGTTTCAGAAGAGCCCTATGAGAGGAGCTGTCTCCCTGGTGCCTCAGATGTTACCAGCCCTCAGATGCTCTGTGGGTCTCCATTTCATGGACAGGTAGGGAGGTGGCTGTACAGCAGTTTGCCTGGGCCTTGAGTTTGCACTGATACTTGGTGATTGGCTTTTTTATCTGGTTTTCTCTGTGAGGAATGGACTCTGATCAGACTAATAAATCATAGTACAGGGGAAGTGGATTTTCAGAATTGCCCAACCCCGTTAAAGAACACCATGCAAGGTGGCATATACAGTTAAATGACAGGGCTAGTTCCAGTGGACAGGAATGTTGCCAAGTCGGCCAGAGGGCATGCATGACCATCATTACCATTCTGTTCTCCCCGGTCACCTGCAGTGTGGTGGCCTGGGATAGTGGGACAGAGTAAGGACTCTGCGGTCTACACCCCTGGACATCAGTCCTGGTCCACCATGCTCTAGCTGCATGACCTTGGGCTAGGTTTCCTGATTCTGGGTTTCCCCATCTGTAAATGAGGATAAAAACAACTCACAAAAATAGAGAGGTTGTAGGAATTATTAGGGAAAATGGGTAATTTTCATGGGATATCTTTAGTGCTTTGTAAGTCAGTTTTATTTTTGTTAGAAGCCACATGCGCAAAGGAAAAATATATGAGATTTGAAGTCAGACATCCTGTATTCAAATCCTGACCTTACCATTTGCAAGCTTTTTGATTCTGGGCAAGTTACTGAAGTACCATGAGCCTCAATTTCATTTCTTGGGAAAGTAAGGATGTTAGCTATCTTAGGCACAGTGGTGCATTTACCATGAAGCACACAAAGCTTATGCTTGAGGCCCTCACATGCACAGGCCCTTCCAATAGCCTCCACCTAATTCTGTATCCAAAATTTTCTTTTTTCTTAGGAAGGGTCTCCTCACACTGTATAAGCTTCCCACAAACCCTGCCTCTGTGTGTGCTGTTGTGAGACTGAGGGAGGTAATCTGTGTAAAGCACCCGGGACAGTATCAGGCAGAGGATAGGTGATCAGTTACGGCTGCTGTCATTCTTTCCATTAGTATCATTATGGAATGATTCTTGACCTTAATATAGTTAACTTGACCTTAATATGCTTATAATGTAATCTGGTCTGATACTCCCAGTTTGTTTTTGTTTTTGTTTTTGTTTTTTCATCTGAAGATTTTCCATGCCCTGACTGGTCTATATCAAAAAAGAAGACAGGAAAGGGGAGAAATTCAAATGAATAGGTTTGGCTAATTGTGAGAAGCAAAGTAACATAATCCCTATTAAAATAATTTGCAGGGAGATTTTAAGATTAAAGGGAGATTTAAATTTTGCCCGGTGAATGGAGTGGAAGGAACCAAGACAATTTGATTCCATTCTTTGTTTATTTTTTGTTTTTGTTTTTGTTTTTGTTTTTGTTTTTGTTTTTGTTTTTGTTTTGAGAGTGAGAGAGAGAGAGAATGATCCGGGGGAGAGGAGCAAAGGGAAAGAGAGAGAGAATCTTAACCAGGCTCCATGCTCATGGAGCCTGACGCAGGACTCAATTCCATGACACCTGAATTCATGACCTGGGCCAAAATCAAGAGTTGGATGCTCAACCGACTGAACCACCCAGGTGCCCCTGGCTCCATTCTTGGCCTCGCTGGTTACCGCCTTGTATTGAGCAAGCCCTGTAATTCTTTCTGCTTCAGTTTTCTCAATTGCAAAACAGGCACAGTAATGTCTCTCTCGTTGTCTGCTCACACCCACTTCTTAGAGGATATTCTGAGCACTAACCAGGCCTTCTCTCTCAAGCGTATTGACTTCCTGAAGACAGAGCTTTGCAGAAACCATTTAACCTCTTTTTCTTCCTTGGAACCCGGGAGGGCAGATTTTTACGTTTTGTCTCCTTTGATGACCCCCCTAATTGTCCTGGCACTCAGCACACACTGGTAGGTACACAACAAATGCCTGTTGCCTCACATTTGATCATTGTAGTTGAAAGAGCAGTGTTCTAGGAATCAGCAGAACTTGGTTAACATTCTTTGTTTCTGTCATTATGAAATACTTGGGTGAAGTTGAGCAAGCCCAGTAGCGAATATTGAACCCCTCAAAAAACCTCGGGTTTCTCATTTTGAAATAACACCTGCCTTAGAGTTGTCGCCAGGAGTGAAGTAAAAGGATTGCTGGAAAAAAGCACCTTGCGGAGGGCCCAGATGGTAACATTTGTTACTGTTTTCAGCTATCGTTTTCTCATCTGTGAACTGAAGCTTATGTCGAGAGAAGGTTCCTTCTAGCTCCAGACTTCTGAGATTCTGTGCCTCAGGCGTGTGAGCTTTGTTTAAGAGCAACATTGCAGCTCAGAATATTAAGCTTGCCCTTAGACGCATGGACAGTTTGAACGCCTCCCAGAAATGGGGCTGCAGTGCCAGCCAGAGTCAGGGCTGGTGAAGAAGAAATGGGCTGGCAAGGGAGCCAGTGAGAAGAAAAGAGACGGCTCACAGGTTTTCCTTCCTGTACCCAGGCCAAGGAAGGGTGAAAGCATTCGGTGTCAGGGCTGAGATGAACAGGACAAATATACTTATCCTTGGCTGGGACCTGAGGCTCTGGGCAAGCGACATCAGCTAGCCTCTTTTAGGAGCCATGTAACTTGGGAGCCGTTCTGCTGATGCCTCAAAAAATGAGATACGATCACCGCTAAATTAACCAAATAACATTAAAGGTGGATATGTGGGGGTCTTCTTTTTTACAGTTGAATTAGTTAAACATCTTCACGTATGTGTATGTAAAGACAATCAACTGTATCCAATCTTAAAAGGATCTTTCTTGCATCTCCTGAATTGCCTGTTTTCAGGGTTATGACGACTTAGGACCTTAGAATAAGAAAAAACCTTAAGCACCACTTAATCTGTTATTTTACAGTCAAGGAACCTGAGCCTGTGCCAGTTTTTTAAAAAATTTATTTAGTGAGAGGGGGAGAGCAAGCGAGTGCGTGGGAGAAAGCAGGGAAGGGACAGAGAGAGAAGGACAGAGAAAAAGAGAGGGAGAGGGAGAGAGCATGAGCAGGGGAGGGGCAGAGAAAGGGGGAGAGAGAGAACCCCAAGCAGGTGTCTCACGTCCAATGCAGAGCCCGATGATGGCTCGAACTGATGAACCAGGAGATCATGACCTGAGCCAATATCAAGAGTCAGACGCTCAACTGACTGAGCCACTTGGGCGGCCCCAAGCCTATGTCAGTTTTTAAATATGATGGTGGGTATCAAACTGCCTTTATATTTATGTGCCACTAGAAATGTAAATAACTGACTTATCAGAGGTTGGATGGAGGGGAAGGGGTAGGGTTAGGCATGTAAGCTGGATCTCCTAAATCACTTTTCCCACCCCAAGGATGAGCATATACTCTGTTGCCTGCAACAGTCCTGATTTATTTATACCTGTTGTCCTGGCATAATTACTGGCACCCTCTTTTCTTTTAAAAGATCCTTGGTTTGGAGCACCTGGGTGGCTCAGTCAGTTAAGCGTCTGACTTTGGCTCAGGTCATAATCTCAGGGTTCGTGGGTTCGAGCCCCGCATCTAGCTCTGTGCTGACAGTGTGGAGCCTGGAGCCTGCTTCAGATTCTCTGTCTTTCTCTCTCTCTGCCCCTCCTCTGCTCACATTCTGTCTCTCAAAAATAAACATTTAAAAAAATTACAGTTTAAAAGATCCTTGGTTTGGGATACCTGGGTGGCTCAGTCAGTTAAGTGTCCAACTTTTGATTTTGACTCAGGTTATGATCTCATGGTTTGTGAGTTCGAGCCCCACATCAGGCTCTGCACTGGCAGTGTGGAGTCAGCTTGGGATTCTCTCTCTCCCTTTATGCCCCTCCTCCACTAATGTTCTCTTTCTGTGTCTCTCTCTGTCTGTCTGTCTCTCTCTCTCAAAAATAAATAAACATTAAAAAAAATAAAAGATCCTTGGTTTGGATAATAAGTTCTATTCTCACATGCCACATTCTCCTCCACTTCTTAGCAATAAAGAGGAGCAAGAAGCTAAGGCCAACTCAAGCTGGCTGCAGAATGGTAATTTTTTTTTTTTTGTAAAGCTGGAAGAGGAAGCTCCTGGAAGTCTAAGGGTGAGAACCACAGGACAGTAAGGCCTCCTAAGGGTACAGTAGAAACTGGAAAGTTAGCAGGACCCGGGCACACTCTGTGTCCCCCCACTGTTCCTCTGGTTGCCCTACCGAATAGTTTCCTCTGTTTACTTGTTGGGCCCGGGCTGTTTACTCATCCAGTGCTTCCTCAGCCCCAACCCCATGTGACACTCCAGCTGCTGGCCTCCCATGGACATGGTTTATCTCTTGGTTTCTCCCTTCCAGATTTGTGACAGAGTAATGTGATTGGCTCAGCACGAGCAGAAATCATAGATCCTTAAACAGAGGCAGTAGTATCCTCGCAATATTCTTTAACTCTTAAGCAAAATTATCCAACCCCTCCTTGGCTCTTAGAAACATGATCTTGTGATATCAAAATCATATTATGTTTCTTTCAACATCTTACTAATTCACGGTGACCACGAATGCATTCATTATTATTGGCTAAGACAATGGAGTAAACCATTTGTTGTCAGTGTGGTCCCTAGACTCTAGGAATGACATCAAAATCACTTATGGAGTTTAAAAAATACAGATGCAGGGCATGTGGGTGGCTCAGTTAGTTAAGCGTCTGACTTGATTTTGGCTCAGGTCATGATCTCACAAGTAACTGAGATCGAACCCTGTGTGGGCTTTGTGCTGACAGCGAGGAACCTGCTTGGGATTCTCTCTCTCCCTCTCTCTCTGCCCCTCCACTGTTCATTTGCCTGCACACGTGCTCTCTTTCTCTCTCAAGATAGATAAATAAACGTTTAAATAAAGAAAGTCAAAATAAAAAGTACAGATGCTACCAGCCCTGCTGAATCAGACTCCTTAGGCCTGGCACCCAAGTTGAAAAGCAGACTATGAAGGGGCATCTGGGTGGCTCAGTCAGTTAAGCCTCTGACTTCAGCTCAGGTCATGATCTCACAGTTCGTGGGTTCAAGCCCCACGTTAGTCTCTGTGCTGACAGCTCAGAGCCTGGAGCCTGTTTCAGATTCTCTGTCTCCCTCTCTCTCATCCCTCCCCTGCTCATACTCTGTCTCTCTCTCACTCACCCTCTCTCTCAAAAATAAATAAACATTAAAAAAACTAAAAAATAAAAAGCTAACCATCAAGCCCATGACTGGTTTGGATGGTGGTTATGGCAGCCCACATCTTCACTCCTCCAGATGGCATTTCCTTTTTTTTTTTTTAACCTTTGTATTTTATTCTTTATTTTTGTTTATTTTTCTGATAGGAAATACATGCCATCATAAAAAGTCAGATGCAACAAAAATTAATAAAACAAAGATAACTACTGTTAACATATTGTTAATTATTCCATGTTTTTATTTGTGCACACATACTAACAGATATACTTTACAAAAATGAGATGCTTCTGTTCCCACTCTATTTATTTTTAATTTCATCTAGTGAAGTTGACATATAAGAGAGATGATAATTCTAGTTGAGGATATTACTACTAGTGATTACTATTATTCTTCAAGTTTACATTAAAGGAAAGATGGGGGGAGGGGAAGGTGGTTGTTTGCGAGAACCGTTTTTGCTTTCTTGCTTAATAAAGTGCAAGATTTCATTCTGTCAGGCCACAGCAAAGGGGCCATCTGTTCTGCCAGACATTTGCTTGTTTCCTGGGGAAGAATCAGCAGGTGGGATTGTAAGAGCATTAATGAAAACATAGGATGTTGGCCAAGTGACTAGGCATTTATGGCCTGTATCTTCAAGATATATATATATACTAAATGAGGGGACCATTTTTCATCAAAACTGGTAACTAGTCAAAAGCAACTGAGGAAAATAAGGCTACTTTTGGTTTTTGCAGTCTATATCTAAAAATATTTACATATATACTTTGGCAGTCATTCATTTATTTAGCAAATATTTACCGAGTGTGGACCATTTGCGAGACAATGTGCTGGGAGCTGTGGATACAGTAATAAAGTAGACACAATCCCTACACTTACAGAATTTATAATCTAATTCAAATTTTTTGGGCTCAGGCCCCTTTACATTCTTAAACTGAAGACCCTAAAGAGCTTACATTTGTGTGAGTTATATCTATCAATATTTACAATATTAGAAATTAAAACGGGTAAATTTTTAAAGCACAAGAATACACAAACACGTATTAGCTGTCAGAGAGCAATGACATCATTATATGTCTGGTGACCTCTAGAAAACTGCACTCTACACTCATGAGGGGATGAGCATGAAAAGGGCAACTAATGTCTTAAGATTATTAGGAAAATAGTTTTTAACCTTGTGGACCCCCTCAGAGGGTCTTGGGGACCCCCAGGGGCCCTCAGGCCACACTCTGAGAGCTGCTGATCTAGTTTTCATTTAATTAATTATGACAATTTTTAGAATAACTTTAAAAAATAACTTCATATCCCTGTTGTTTCTGTAAGAACAGTTTGGAAACTATGCTATTAATGTCTTCAAACCACGAGGATTTTGTCTAGTGTGTTATACACATGTTCCTTTGGTCTCCGCACAAGTCCATGGTTAAAGATGGTAGTTTGGGTCATCAGAGATGCAGGTTCAGTGAATCCCCTGCTTTCCCTGTGTGCTGATCAGACTAGACTAGACCATCAGCATCTCCGTAATTGAATTATTGCATAATTCCCCTCCAGCCTCAGCCCTGCCAGGGATTTTCGAAGGTGGGGGCCCTGCCAGTTTTAGCTTTGTGCCATCGTCCCTACCACCAAGTGCACCGTCACACAAAATACACGTTCAGTAAATATTACTCGGATGAGTGGAAGGACGAATAGACGAAAACTTACATCTTCGGGGATGATTTCCTTTGCATATTATTGCTCGGGTTGTTCTTCAGCTTCACGCTTTCATTACGCTTTGTAGACCAGTGGTCATTGATTGCCTCACTATACCTTTAAAATCTAGAAACTTCACCCAAGAACTCAAGTTTCCAGCCTCTCTTGAAACATGTGGATGCTGTGCGTGCTAGTCTGTGTCCACAGTCTGAGCAGAATGGGGCTGCCCTTCAGAGGGGACCTCCCTCCTGATTCCCATGGCCCTTCTCATTCCTGTTGGCTCCCTAACTCCGAGGCGCAGGGAAGGTGCCCTTTGTCATCGTGCCTGCCCTGTTGTCTCTCTTAGAGTAGAGAAAAATACCTGTTTGTATCTGAACCTCGTTACCAAAAGAGGAAGGTAAACGAAGGTAAACGAAGGAAAGGAAGGTAAACGAAGGTAAAAGAAGGAAAATGAAAGAGCCCCAGAGGGTCATGTGTTTGGCAAAAATGAAAGCGGGCATATTTCTATGGAGAAATGAGTATCATCGCTAGGGTTTGCCATGCACACTAATGTGCAAACTCGCATCACTTCACTTGCCACACCCACCTGGCCCCTTCAGCACTGAGTTTCACACTCTGTAGAGAAAGAGAGGCAGAATACCATTCTTATAATGATGAGATCACTCTTGCAAACCCCACTTTAAGAGTAGTTGCTTTTAACACTGTACTTCTGATAATCAACAGTAATGGAAGGGAGAGGAGGCAGAGATAGAAGTAGGTGATGAACGCATCGCTTATATCGACTTTGAGAGATACAGTTGCAACCAAACAGGCTGTAAAATAATAAGAGGGGCTCCAGAAGTTACACACAGAACCTGGCATTGTTTTCATGGGCCACGCTTCTTATATATTCACGTCTAAAATCCTCTTTCTCAGTCACTCCTTCAACCACACCCTCTGCATACACATCTATTTCTCCAATGCCTGGTCCTTTTTTTTTTAAGTATTTATTTATTTATTTAGAGACAGAGCACAAGTGGGGGGAGCGGCAGAGAGAGAGAGAGACAGAGAATCCCAAGCAGTCTCCACAGAGCCAGCACGGAGCCTGATGCGGGGCTCGAACTCACAAAGCTGCGAGATCGTGACCTGAGCCAAAACCAAGAGTCAGATGCTTAACTGACTGAGCCACCCAGGTGCCCCTCACCTGGTCATTTTGATTAAGTTTCATCTGGTGGCTGCTTTCTCTCTCTTTGGGCTGGCAGTTCTCAACCTTGGTTTCACATTTGTTATTATGTGGAAGCATTTAAAGAGTCCTCCAGCGGGTGTTTGGTAGCAGGAGCTTTTCGGGAAAGCTACCCCACCCTGCTGTCCTGTCTGTCATTTATAGAGTAGCAGCTTCCACATGAACTAACACTTGAATGTCAACTGTCAGATCTCATTAGGTGAATTATTACGATTGCAGTTAAAGCAAAATGAGTTCATCAGCAGTGACATAAAAAAAGTCAATGCGTTTGTTCCTGAGTTAAAATAAGGTCAGAGAATTAGGGTAGAATGCTAATGGTAGGCTTATTCCTTTTACCTCAACAGAGAATAAGAAAAGGTAAGTAATGGGAATGACTTACATTACTAGGAGAGTCTGGATTGGGTGTGTTTAATTTAACAGAGGAATTTTTATAAATTTTTTTTAAACGTTTTTATTTAGTTTTGAGAGACAGAGACAGAGCATGAGAGGGGGAGAGGCAGAGAGATGTGGGGAACACAGAATCTAAAGTAGGCTCCATACTCTGAGCTGTCAGCACAGAACCTGTCATGGGGCTCGAACCCACGAAACCGTGAGATCATGACCTGAACCGAAGTCGGATGTTTAACCGACTGAGGAAGTCAGATGCTTAACCAACTGAGCCACCTAGGCGCCCCTCAGGGAGAAATTTTAAAAAAACAAAGCAAACCAGGAAACTAGTATTTTGCTATTTGGGGAGTTTTATCAATCTGGAGTCTAGTGAGAATCATTCACATGTTGTTAGGCCAGGTTGCTCGTGTTGGCCTGCATTTTCTCTGGGTGAGTTTACACTGTGTAGATGGTGATGTGGATGCTGAAGTTGTGTATAATTATTTTTTTTTAATTTTTTTTAACGTTTATTCATTTTTTGAGACAGAGACAGAGCATGAACGGGGGAGGGTCAGAGAGAGGGAGACACAGAATCTGAAACAGGCTCCAGGCTCTGACCTGTCAGCACGGAGCCCGATGCGGGGCTCGAACTCACGGACCGCGAGATTATGACCTGAGCTGAAGTCGGCCGCTTAACCGACTGAGCCACCCAGGCGCCCCTGAAGTTGTGTATAATTATTAAGTAGCACTCTGTGAACTAAAAGAACAACGAGGAGCCTTCTTGAGTCCTGAAAGTTTCCTTAAAAGTATTACTTACTCCCATCCAAGCCTAA
Organism: Panthera tigris; assembly: GCF_018350195.1. Lineage (NCBI taxonomy): Eukaryota > Metazoa > Chordata > Mammalia > Carnivora > Felidae > Panthera > Panthera tigris. Next base: position 142,747,359 of record NC_056663.1, read on the forward strand.
TACAGTTCCCTCAGTGTTTATTATCATTTGGAAGTAGTTTATGCCAGGACAGCCGGTTCAAAAAGCCCCCAGTGTTGCCTTCCTGAAAGATCTCTATCAGGCTGGCTTGGAAGTATTGTGTCTTTTGGCCTTATCATGTCTTGTCAGCTCTCACTCACAGTAACACAGCTTGTACCTGGGGAATGGTGGGCGGTTGAGTGTCTCTGATGCAGAAAAATGCCTACCAGGGAATGACAGATGATGACAGGTGATGAGCTGCATCAGATCATGGCAGGGCTTAGTGCAGCAGGTCAAGGACCTCAGACTTTATCCTTCGAGCAGTGGGGAGAGTGTCTGCTCCTGTAGGCACTTTTGATAGAACTCTCTGGAGGCTGAGGTGGAGAACAGACTTGAAAGGATCCTGGAGAAGAGACCATCCACAGTATTGCTGCAGTCCAGACCACCTATGGGATCAAGAGTAGAAATGGCAAAGAGGAGGAGGTAAGATCGGTAGGATTTAGGATTGGTTAGGGGAGAAAAATCATAAATCCACTTCTGGTCACATCGACTTTCAGCAGCCTGTGGGATGTCCAGGTGGGGATTTTAGGATGGGTCCATACAACAGAGATGATCCAAATAATTTCAGGCATAAGCCCTTCTTTGGGCTGAATTACTGGGCCTTGCACGTAATTGTCCACTAACTGCTTCATGCATGCCAATTTTGTGTCCTTAGCTAAATTTCTTTGTGAGAACAGGGCCTGTGTCTGTTGGTCACGTAGAAATCTCTCCATATGGGGGCACCTGGGTGGTCAGTCGGTTATGCATCCAACTCTTAGATTTCAGCTCAGGTCATGATCTCATGGTTCGTAGGTTTGAGCCCCATGTTGCACTCCACGCTGATGGCATACAGCCTGCTTTAGATTCATTCTCTCTCTCTCTCTCTCTCTCTCTCTCTCTCTCTCTCTCTCTCTCTCCTCTCTCTCTCTGCCCCCCACCCCTCAAAAATAAATAAATAAACTTAAAAACATTTAAAAAAGAAAGAAATCTCTCCATATATACATATTGGCTAATTAGCTGAAAATAAGTTGTTTAAATGATTAATTTGGTTGTTGAGACTACAGATTCACCACACGACTCAATAATCCTTCCAATATTTCTTTAGGTAGTAGTACTACAATACTATGTGTAAAAAAAAAAATTCATCATGTTCTACTTGGCTAAAATTTATAAGCAATATCCAAAGTCACATTGTAAAACTGGTTTAGGTCCTTACATTGATGTTTAGCGTAACTGGAAAACTCAGTTGATTACAGGGTTTGCCTGGTAACTGTCACAGCCCCAGCAAAATCGTCAGTGAGGAAGAGCAGTTGTTCCCAAGCCACAGCTTTATGTCTAAATTGTGCAAAGGGCTCCTCATGACCAGGGGAACTGGTTTGTTGCATTGGGCAGAATTAATGACTTCTTGTGCCAAACATTCTCCAGGCTTGAGGTTAAGGTTATTACTTGTTGGTTTCTGAGTCCTTCCTTTGCAGAGCAAGCTCCCGGGAGTATACAGTTGAATGCCCTGAGGATCTGGTGTAGAAACTAGAAGCGTAAGGTCAAAATGAAGCCCCGTCTGGACCATTCTAGAGCAGGAGGTTGAGGTGCTTTTGGGGGACTCAGCATGAACAGCAGAGAAGCTACCTGGACACAAGGAGCTCAGCTCTCCCTTCCTCAGTCCCTCACTGTCTGTTTCAGCCCCGGGAGTTTACATGACTTCGCACAGCTACCCTAGTTTCCTTTCCTCCAGAGGGAAGGCCTGACTCCCCAGAAACGTCTCAGAGTCTACGTGAGGGCCTCTCCATAGTTTCACTGTCTCCCTGAGGTAGGGCTGCTGGGTAAAATACAGGATGCCTAGTCAAATTTCAATTTCAGATAAGCAATGAATAATATTTTAGTGAGTATGTGTCATGCCATATTTTGATTCACTTCAGCGTATCAGTTGTTGACATCTTGCCATATTTACTTCATCTCTCTCTGATATACTCTTTCTTAAATTATTTGAATGTAAGTTGCAGACATCACAATGCTTTGTTCCTGAATCCTTCAGCATGTATCACCTATGAATTAAAGTACTTTGTGACACAACCCTGGGCTTTGGAGACCCACAGACCTGGCCTTGACTTACTGGCTCCGTGAACTTGGGATAGCCAGTGCCACCATTTCCTTGTCTGAAAAATGGGAATTCTTGTCTTGCAGGGTTAGCGTAAGGCTGAGATGATGGCATAAAGCTCTAGCACAGCCCCCTGACTCCTAGAGATCCAGTAAATAGTAGCTGGCCATGGTGGTAATGGTACCCGAGCTGAATGTCAGGGAAGAAGATAAAAATGAAGAAGGTAACGATAAAGTCGCAACTGTTTTGGAGCAGCTGTGTTTGTGAACTTCCCTCTGTTCTTGCATTTCCCTCCTCCTTCTCTACTTGGTCTGCTTATACAGACACACACACACAACATGCAGTCCACTGTGGGACTTGCAGGGATTCCTTGACACACACCTAGCAATGGAGTGGACAAAAAGAGACATGTTAAAGGTACAGGAAAAGCCAACACTTGAGGGCAAGATTTGAAAGGAATTAAATGTGGCGTGAGACCTGGCTTGAGTGTGGACTCAGCTGAGAGTGGCCAGGGAGGGGGGGGGCGTGATGGCGATAGGGGTGGAGGCAAGACACAGATGGTGAGGAGAACCCCAGGTCGAAACAGAATCTGCCATCAGCGTGAGTCTGGCAGGCTGTCAAGGATCGCTTTCATTGTTAGGCTTTGTATTTGCTTTGTTTAGTTAAAGACTCCCGTGTACTAAATGTTTATTTCTATCTCAAAACTGCCTTAGTCGACTTGAGATTTGGAGGAAGAAGTTCAAGTCAGACTGTTATAAGAACAGCCAGTTTTACCCTCTTTTCTGGAAAGGATTGTGCCCTCCTTTCTGGAAACTCTTCTTCTTGTCTTTGGATTTTTGGTTGCCTAAGAGCTGGATGCAAACGAAAGAAGATAAACTCAGGGAGTTAACCCATGTGTCAATTCATGCTGGCTCTTTTGAGGTTCCTAATTCTGAGGTGATTATCTTTACTTTAATAAATAAATGAGATTACGAGCCCTTTCTCACTCTGAAAGTCTTCACATACTGGGTGCTTGTCAGGATAAGTTAGCAAGGAATACAGTGTGCTAAATCAGCCATCCTGGCAATAATAGGGAAAGAAACACTGTGAGGCTGAGTGTGGGGGATGGCGGCTCTTGGAGCTTTTGTGGGAGCCCTGACCACAGCTGATGAGGCATCAGCTTCCCCTTTGTTTTTGCAAGGACAGAGGGAGAGGCTAGATGAAGTAGGTTCTCTGTGGATCCACGCCTCCTTTCCCTTGGGGCCTATTAGTGACATTTTATAGAATCTGAGTTTCTCAGATTTTCATTTAAAAAAAAATAAGGGAATAATTATTTTTTCTGCTTCCAGAAGTAATTTATTTCCGTTGTAAAAAATCCCAATGCAGAAAAACGTAACAGAGAGAATGGAAGACGCCTTGTAATCCTGTCCCATAGAGATGTGTGCAATTAGATGTTTAGTGTGGATGTTTTGAGATTTTGACGGTAATTAAAATATTGAAATTTTAAAATTAACTGTATTTTACCGCACTGACATTTTCATGTTTGAATTTTATCTGCTAGTCTTGTCCACACATTGTCTTTTTCCGTTTAGCATAGATCATGAGCATGTTTCTTATTTGGGTATAGTCTTCCTAATTTTAATGGTTGCTTTCTACTCCAACCTGTGAATTATCATAATTTACTAAACGATTCTTTTCCGTTTGACATTTTGGTTATTTCTGATTTTATGCTAATTCCTCGTTGTCTCAGCCTAAACCGAATTAAAGATAGCACTGGAAGAGAGGATCATGACTAAAGACTTCCTGTGTGGTTTCTTTTCTCTTTCATTTTTTAACATTCAGCAGATTAATGGGAGTGACATGATTCCTTTTTTTATTTATTCTTTTTTTGTTAAACTTTGTTTTATTCTTTTCATTTTTTTCATTTTTTAAATGTTTATTTCTGAGAGAGTGCACACACAAGCAGGGGAGGGGCGGGGGGGGGGGAGGGGGGACAGAGGATCCCAAGTTGGTTCCATGCCGACAGCACAGAGCCTGATGTGGGGCTCGAACCCGCGAACTGGGAGATCATGACCTGAGCCCAAGTCAGACTCTTCACTGACTGAGCCACCCAGGTGCCCCTCCTTTTTTGTTTTAAATCAAGACGTGGAACCCTCCCATCCCCACTCAAGATGGCAATAATCAGGATCACAGTTACCATTCATTGAGCATTTTGAGGTGGCCTGAGATAAGCTCTCTGCTGAAATCTCATTTAATCCTTACAATCATCCTAGCCAAGCCCTCATTCCCATTTGTGCCCATGTAACCTTCTAAAACACCTCTTGCCTGTGTCAACGCAAAATAGGCAGCATGGCACAATAATTATTGCCAAATTAAAAAACAAATGCAGCCTAGGTAAAGAAAGACTATTTGAAAGGACTAGTGCAGTAGGAGGCAGGAGATGTGCATTTGGGAGATCTTTTCCCATCTGAGAAGGAGAGTAACAAGGCTGGGAAGGAGAGAAACTTAACCAAATTTGGTTCACAAGCATTTTTTCCTCACCTTATTGAGGTATGGTTGACAAGTAAACCATGACAAGTATGAGTTGTGTAAGTTGTGTAAATTGTTTATATATTTTGGATACTAACCTCCTATCAGATATCTTGCAAATATCTTCTCCTATTCAGTAGGTTGCCTTTTTTGTTCTATTGCGGTTTCCTTAGCTGTGCAGAAGCTTTTAATCTTGGTGTAGTCTCAATAGTTTATTTTTGCTTTTGTTCCCCTTGCCTGAGGAGACATATCTAGAAAAAAATGTTGCTTTGGCTGATGTCAGAGAAATTGTTGCCTGTGTTCTCTTCTAAGATTTATATGGTTTTAGGTCTCACAATTAACGTCTTTAATCCATTCTGAGTTGATTTTTGTATTTGGTGTTAGAAAGCAAAATGAGTGAAGGGGAGTGGGAAATACTGACTTCCAGTTAGGAATGAATAAGCCATGGGAATAAATCATGGCAAAAGAAAGCAGAGGGAAGAGAGTCAGTGATATTGTAATAGTGTTGTATGGTGACAGATGGTAGCTACACTTGTGAAGATAGCATTATGTATAAACTTATTGAATCACTATGTTGTACACCTGAAACTAATGTAACATCGTGTGTCAACTATACTCAAGAAATTTTAACTGTATACATTTAAGGTGTACTACATGATGTTTTGAGTAATGTATGCATTGTGAAATGATTATTATAATACTAATTAACATATCCTGTCACCTCAGTGTGTGTGTGTGTGTGTGTGTGTGTGTGTGTGTGTGTGGTGAGAACACTTGAGATCTATTCTCTTAGCAAATTTCAAGCATACAATAAAGTATTATTAGCCATAGTCAGCATGCTGTACATTAATAGGCATTTTGTTCCTATTGATCAGTGGGAACCTGTGATTCAACTAATCAATAATGAGGCAAAAACTGGGAATGTGGAGGGTCTGAGTCTGGCCTTGTCTAGGGATAAACAGTGAGGGGAATCTTAGCTAAGTCCTATGGAAGAGTGTTTCTTTGCAGGAAGCCATTTCTTGGAACACAAAAGGGGGGTAGGTTCCTGAACCATTTACTGCTTTCCAGGAGCACTAGGCTCTGGTAAAATTCAACATTACCGGGAGCTCAGGTTTAGAGTGAGTCCTGGGGTGGGAGGCTGACTCCATCTCCTACTAGCAAACCTTAGGCATTCCCCTAACCTTTGAGCTTTGGTCTCCAGAAGTGTAAAAACAGGGGAAATGATTTTCACTTTGTAGGCTATTAAGGGAGATTACATGAGATAAAGGGCAATATTGTGCCTGGGTCTCGATAATGCTCTGCAGCTCAGAAATCTTCCATGGCTCCCCATTGTATATCAGATGAAATCTAGGCTCCTATGACCCCAACCTACCTCTCTAAATGAGTCTCTCTACTCCTTGTAAAACCATATGCAGTCACACCTAACACTGTCCCTGCTCTGTATGTTTTATTTTCTCATTCTCCACATTCACTATCTTTCTGATTAAGCGGAGGATTCCCACGGAACAGGCAGGGAGGAAGGATAGTTGAATCAACTCTGGCTGTCCATAAGGTGTCTGTGACCTCCCTCTGCTTGCTAAATTTTTATTTTTTCTCCCCGGCTCACTTTAAGGACTGCCTTTCTCCATCTCAGGTCATAGAATCCACTATGTGACCACTCGCAAGACTGTTGTCCGGTATAGTCACTGGCCATGTATCACGTGCTACTTCATGCCGTCGGTTAAGTTGCATGTGTGTGTCAATACTCCCCTAAGTGGAGGCCAAGCTCCTGGCATGCAGAAACCATATCTGTGTTGATGGATATCTCTGACCATGCCTAGCACATACGTAGTGTTTTGAGGACTTGCATTCATAGTTCTATCCTTTCCAAGCACCACCGTGGGTATAGCACTGGTTTAAACAGGTTTTAGGAAAGGGGGGTCATGGAAGGACACAGATTTTTTTTCTTTCCACCCACAAAAGGAACTGGCTGTACTTAGCTCTTTAGGGTACTGGATTACTGAGAAGGTACACAAACTGATAGGGATTAGATCTCTCATGATTATGTGATTCTAACAACACTATTGCTTTCTGGTATCTGAATGTGACAACCACTTCCTCTGGTATACTTTAAAGGCTCTTTGGATTTGTAGCTAGAGAGCTGCTGTTACGAGGCTTGGCACTTGTAACACTTGTGACTTTGCATTTGACCACTTGTCAAATGCGGGCAATTGCCTCCTGGTACCCCTCTGCACCCCTCTCCACCCCTTCTGCACCCCTCTGATTGCCTCCTAGCAAGTTCTTCTCACCTAGCCTTTTATAAGTAAAGATGATGGAAGCTGGTGTCTAAGTTTTCTAGAACTATATTTTGTTGATTGAACTAATGTTTCTTCAAGAACTGCACTGTTCTAGACACTGTGGGGAAGATTAAAGGGGAAAAAAGGACCCATTTTTGTAGGTTAGCACCTTCTATTTTAAAAAGCTAACAGTTAACTTCGTACATGACCATATTGAATAGACACACTTCCCTTCCCATTTTTGCTTGCTGATATGGCCTGCTTCATGTTGATTCCTGTTAACTTCAATTTTTACAAGATGTTTTCTGACCTGGCCCCTTTTTTCCTATGAAATTCCTATGTAATGTGTTTTGGGGTTCAAAGGAAGAGATGATCCATCCAGTTAAAGGGGGATTACTCAAGGAATTCACAGAGGAGAGGACATTATTGCCTTGCCCTATTCTGGAAATTTATGGGCAAGAAAAAGAGGTCCTTATTTAATGAAGTCAGAGAACTTAAAAAATATCTATTCTCTAGAAGAGAAATAAATTGTATGTTAGATTTCTTGTAGTTAACATATTAGTTTTGGGTAGGTTAAATTCATGTTACTAAGCTGTTTCTGGAAGCTATATGTGTACTTTATGGTGGAGAAACTCTACCGTATATCTTGTATAACTAAAATGGGTAGTATATTTATACCTGTTGTTTTTTTATTTTTGTTTTTTTTTAATGTTATACGCAGAAGTAGGGTTGGAAGGTAGAGAAGAGCCACCCAGGATTCCAGACCTAGCTCTGACATTAAGGAGCTGAATGAGCTTCCGCACACTCCCTTACCCTTCCAGAACCCCCATGTCACCCCTTCTCAACCTCAGCACCGTTTTCAGTTCTGGTGTTCTCTCGCTCTCTGAGCCTGACTCTTCAGATAACTAGGACTCCGGTTTAGGAGATAAGATAAAAGACCACAAGCGTTTTAAAAAATTGCCTGAAGTGACTGATTCAGCTGCTCAGGTGCCGGGCAGAGGAAGATCAGTGCATGCAGGGCAGGTGGTGAGGGCTTCTCCAAGGAGAGTCCGAGCTGAATCCGGGAAGTTGGAGGATAGGAGTTTCATGGTTTGTCTTTAAATTTTTCTGTCTCATGAAGCTGATCTCTTCTCAGCAAATCAGTACTGGTAGTAAAGGCCAAAAATATTTCAATAATGTGTTGTTTGAGTAGAAATCTGATGATTAGACATTTTCAATGGATGCCAAACCACAAATAATCTCCAGTTCCATGGCATGGCCAACTCATGGATGTACATTTACTTTCAGCCCTCCAGATCGCCAGCTTTGCTTTGATGAGCTTAGGTTTTCTGCATTCATTTATCCTAGAGCCACTTTGTTTTGTCCTGCAGAGATTCTTGAGATTTTTTTTTTTTTTTTTTTTTTTTTTTTTTGAGAGGGAGAGACCAGGAGCAGGGGAGGGACAGAGAGAGAGAAGAGAGAGAATCCCAAGCAGGCTCTGCACTGTCCGTGTAGAGCCCAATGCAGGGCTCCAACTCACATACCATGAGATCATGACCTGAGCTGATACCAAGAATTGGACAGTGAACCGACTGAGCCACCCAAGCGCCACAAGATATTTTCTATTTATAATAGAGCAATATAACTAAGTTTCCTTGCAACATTCCTTCTATTAAATTGTGGCCTGGACTAATAAAATTTGTCATTCTGGGGGTGCCTGGGTGGCTCAGTCGGTTAAGGGTTAGACTTCGGCTCAGGTCATGATCTCGCGGTTTGTGGGTTCAGCTCCGCATCAGTCTCTGTGCTGACAGCTCAGAGCCTGGAGCCTGCTTCCGATTCTGTGTCTCCCTCTCTCTCTGCCCCTCCCCCACTCATGCTCTGTCTCTGTCTCTCTCAAAAATAAATGAACATTAAATTTTTTCTTTTAAATAATAAAAATTTTAAAAATAAAATAAAAAACTAAAATTGACATTCTTTTGTGTGCTGTGTCACAGTACATTTTAGCATGTGGTATCTAACATGTTTTGAAGCCAGTCCCTTTGTCTGTTGTCACTCAAAGCCTCACTCAGCCTCAGAGGTGACCTCAGAGAATGCTTCTCTTGCAGTCTAGTCTTATTGTTTCACTGCTGGCCTTGCATTGTCTGTGTCATTTGATCTCATTTTCCTCTTTTGATCTTCTTTAAAAATTGTTTTCAGTATCAATTTCTTAGTGGTTATAAAAAATTTGGAAAATACCAAAATTCATCAAGGAGAAAATAACAGTGATCCAGATTCCCAACATTCAAGAGTTAATGACTGTTCATATTTCAGGTTGTTTATTCTCAGTCTGTCCCTTTATATTTCTTGTGTACTTCAATAATTTTTACTGTAAAAAATGCTGATTTTCCTCCATTAACACGTTGAGGACTGTTAGGACCTCAACCTACTAACAGTAGGTTTCTGTCTCTTAACCTTGGCCGCTGTATTAATCAGGCTTCTGTTGCAGTGCTCCATAACAGATAATTTTCAAATCTCAGTGTCTTGTAACAGTGACATTTATTTCACACTCTTGGTGTGCCCCATGGCTGTAGTTTGAGGTTGGCTGGCCCAGCTGAACTGGGCTGGACTCCAGGTTTCATGTCTGGTCAACACATCACCATTTTAGGTGAAGGATCCACAACTACCTGAAGCATGCTTTTCTCTTGGCAAAGGGTGGTTAGTGGAAACTTGCCATGCTTTTTAAGGCCCTAGCTCAAAATTTGGGTATTCCCATCCCACCCACATTTCATTGGTCAAATCAAGTCACTTGGCCAAGCCTGAAGTCAATAGGGTGAAGAAGAATACTCCTCCCATAGGGAGCCAAGGTTTATTAGGTTGCTAGGGTTTCTGTAACAGATACCACAGACTGGGTGACTTGAACAGCACAAGTTCATTGTCTCCCAGTTCTGGGTGCTAGAAGTCTGAGATGAAGGCATCAGTAAGGTTGACTCTTTGGAGGCCTCTCTCCTTGACTTGTAGGTGTTGTCTTCTTCCTGTATCTCCACATGGTCTCTCCTTTGTATTTAGTCCTAATCTCTTCTTCTTATAAGGACATCAGTTATATTGATTACAGCCCACCCTCATGACCCCATTTAACCTGAAATTTCTCTTTAAAGACTCTATTTCCAAATGCAGTCACATTCTGAGATACTAGGCATTAGGATTTCAATATATGAATTTGGGAGGGGGCCCATAACACATTTACCATGTAAATGGGTGGGAAGTGCAGGAAGGATTGTAGATAAGAAACTCTAAGCAGTTAACATCAGTAAAGCTCAGCTTCGTAATCTTTAAAACAGGGGTTTGCTAGGGATTGAATGAGAAAATTCACATAAAGCCCCTACTGGTGGAGGTGGTAAGGATGGGTACGGTTCTACATCACCTGAAAGAACCAAATCCAGCCTTCTTGGTCCTATTGCCTTGTTGTACCATATGGGCAAGCTACCTTCCACAGCAGTGTATAGTCAGTGGAATCTTCATAATAAAGTCAGTAGGACTTTTGGGTACTCAACCTATGACCTTGGTTTTGCTAACACCATTTCTACCTATGAGCTATGGCTACCACCTTTCCTTTGCCCCAAATATTTATTGAAGACCTTTAATGGCTTCATAGGGCTGTGGGCTTCATATTGACCTAAGACATGGCCCTCCTTCTAAGGGACTACAGTTGAATGCCTATGAAAATAAGTGAGCCAGGAGGTCAGAGCAGGGAGTGACCCTCTCTCTGCCTCTATGTTCAAAGCCAACTGCCTCACACAATCTCCTTTTGGTTTTCTTCCCCAGAATATTGTATTAAGGAATGGTTCCGAGACCTTTGATTCCTGGAAGAAGCCCCCTCTGCCTGTGTATGCCCAGTTCTATTTCTTCAATGTCACCAATCCAGAGGAGATCCTCAGAGGGGAGACTCCCCGGTTAGAAGAAGTGGGGCCATATACCTACAGGTGAGTCCTGACCACATCCCTGCCATACCAACCAGAAATATGGAGTGGCTCCACTGTGGCCTGGGTCCACATCTCTTCCCACGAGCCTCCTCTGTGTGCTGGGTGGGGAGTGCAGGTTTTGGTTAAATTTGTCTGAATGTTGCTGATATTTGGCACATGACTATGACACCTCAGTAGAGAGTGACTTTATGGACTAGGGCCACTCTCAGCCTGTTGGTTTAGAAATGCAGATGCTTCCTCCTGAGCTTGCAGAAAGTGGTTATTGAGCCATGAAGAGCTATTCCCTATCCCCAACCCTTTTAAGGTTGTCCCTTGATTCTCTTTGATGACTTTTAAGGCCTTTGTCTGTCTCCCTCCCCCACGTACCATTTTAGACCAGGTTCTAGAACTCGTGGTTGGTCTGTAGACAGGCCTTTCTGTCTCTTATTCATTCCTTTCCCCACTGGTCCTGGGTATGAGATAACCAACTGTCAGGGTGGGTTAGAGTCTTTGGCAGTAACCACGAGCTCCAAACACTGGGGAAGTAGGAGAACTACTTTAATCATATTTTAGAAGGTTCATAGGGGGAAGTACTCTGGGATCTTAGGGTTAGAGCATTTTCCCTATTGTTGCAATACCCCTCTCCCCCACGTCCCCGCCCCCCTCAATAATCTTTCCAACAAAGTTTCTCCTTACCACATTTAAGAAAAAATAGTAGAGGGGGGTGCCTGGCTGGCTCAGTAAGTGGGGCATGTGACTCTTGATCTCGGGGTTATGAGTTAGAGCTGCATGTTGGGTGTAGAAATTACTAAAATAATAATAATAATAAATTTTTAAAATAACAGAGGCAGCAGATAGCAAGATCTTTTTTTGTGTGTAGAACTGCTAAATGGTAAAAAAAAAAAAATGCCTCAAAATTCTGTTGTAATCTATTGCTCAATAAATGGTTGCTGACTAATTTATATTATGAATCAGTGCTACTCCCTGTGCAAGAATTCAGAGATAAAAATCTTGGTCCCTGCCTCAGGTGCTCATGGTCTAGCTCTGGAGTCGAATGCCTGTTTTGACTCACAGCAGCCACTTACTTACTAGTGTTTTGCACCTCGGTTTCCTCATCTGGAGATAAAAATAGGACATCCACCACAGGATTGTTATCAGGGTTAAATGAGCCAATGAGTCAGTATTGTTAAAGTGCTTAGATTAATGCCTAGCACATAATTAGTGCTAAGTAAGTGTTTGATATGATTATTAGTCTTTGCAGATTGTCTTAGTCTGTATAAATCAATATCCTGATTTGTAACGATGAACTCTGTTGTCATATAAAGGAATTTTAAGTTAAGAAAAAAAGGGAGGGTGGGCACCTGGGTGGTTCCATAGGTTAAGCATCTGACTCTTGACTTGGGCTCCGGTCGTGATCTCATGGTCATGAGATCAAGCCCTGAGTTGGTTTCTGCACGGAGTGTGGAGTGTGCTTAAATTTCTCTGTCTCCCTCTCCCTCTCCCTCTGCCCCTCTCCCCCTCTCCCCCTCTCACACGTGCATGCTCTATCTCTCTTTTAAATAAATAAATTAATTAATTAAGTAAGTAAAATTTTTAAAGAGAAATCTTAAATAAATACTTGGGTCTTCACTTTAAAAATTTTTTTGTATGGGTTTAATACCTAAAGAAACGGTGTACTGGGTAGAGCAGGTCGTGTTTCAGGCTGTCCTGCCTGGGGATAATTGGAAGTTGTACTAGAGATAGGATCTGAGTGTCCTGTTTATCTGTTTTATCGTTTTGCAATTTTCACCATTTTTTATTGTGATTAAAAGAAAATAATATAAATGCATCATAAGTGTGCAGTTCAGTAGTGTTGCGTATATTTTTACACTGTTGTGCAACAAATCTCTCGAACTTTTCGTCTTGCAAAACTGGAACTCTGTACCCTTTAAATAACTCCCCTCCCTCTGTGTCCCAATCCCTAGGAACCACCTTTCAACTTTGTTTCTATGAATTTCACTGCCTTAGATGCCTCATATGAATGGAACCATTCAGTATTTGTCTTTTTGCTTTTTTATTTTTTCACCAATTTTTTTCAGGTCGGGGGAAACTGCCTCCATGTAAGAATGAACTCACCTGAGAACTAAAGAAAATCCTAACGATTTTCCCTCTGGGTCTCCTGGACCTGTTCCTATGCTCATTATCCTCATCTGAGAAAAAGACATGCATTCTCATCACACTGCACCCAAAGAAACCCAGTACTCCATTAAAATGTCTTCTGGGCCTTGTGTCTGCTAGCTTAATATGCTGTTGTAAGTGTGGTCATGGGGACAAATAAATCCTAGAAGTAAAACAGTCTCTGATTGTTACCATACTCCCTCCATGTTCCCATTTTATTTTTTTTAAGGTTATTTATTTTGAGAGAGAGAGAGAGAGAGAGCAAGAGGGGCAGAGAGAGAGAGGGAGAGAGAGAGAGAGAGAGAGAGAGAGAGAGAATCCCAAGCAGGCTCTGTGCTGTCACAGCGCAGAGCCTGGTCAGGGGCTTGAACTCACGAACTGTGAGATCATGACCTGAGCCGAAGCCAAGAGTTGGACGCTTAACCCACTGAACCACCCAGGCACCCCCATGTTCCCATTTTAGAGGGACCAAGAATTACTCGTGAGAAAAGCTCAGGAACATCTTATAGGGGGGTTCGTAACCCAGGATCCACAGATTCCTAAGGGGTCCATGGATAGAATTCAAAGTGGTCTGTGACTTGGGTAGGAAAAAAATTATAATTTATTTTCACTAACCCCTCACTAAAATTTAGAATTTCCTTTGAGTATAAATGTAGGTGACAAACCACAGTGGCATAAGCAGTACCCATGGCTTCATCAGGAATGGAAACACAGATATTGTTGCATCTCATGATAGCTGTTGCTCAAGATACCGTTCATTTTCATAAATACTTCAAAATTACAGTAATTGTTAGACTTGCTGCTGCATCTTATTTAAAGTATCAATAAAGAAGCATGGTATGTTACCATATCACAGATTTTTTAAATGATACCTGTATTTTCAGCAATTGGTTTCCTTTGTGATCCCGAGAATTTTGTGCTCCGTATGTAAAAACATTTATCTGAGAAAGGGTCGATAGACTTTACCAGACCGCCACAGGGAAGATCAAGAACCCTGAGAGCAGATCCAGTAGTTTGGAAGGCAGGTTGGTCACTCACTGATTGTTTCATATTTGCCCCTGAGTTTGCCTTCCTCTGGTTTTTCTCCCTGCCCTGGTTGCTCTTCCATTCCACTGCCGAGGTGATTTCCCAAAGGAAAGCCTGGCATTCCCTTCCCTTCCCTACTCAGTCAGGGTCCTAGTGACTCTTCTTGTATGAGGTATCAGGCCTGAGGAATCTGGCTCCTTGTATATGTCTAGCTTCTTTGTTGTGTTTAAATTTTAACTTAATGTTTGGGCACTCTCAACCTCCGATTTTATACTCTAACCAGAGCTGTCCAGCAGAAATTTACTATAGGCCACATAGGTAATAGAAAATTTTCTAGCAGTCATAATTTAAAAGGGTGAAATTAATTTTAATATTTCATTTACCCCAATGCGATCCCAAACAGTGTCATTTCAACATGTAATCAATATCCAGAATTATTAATGAGATCATTTATATTCTTTTCTTTCCCCCCATGTTAAGTCTTTGTAATGTGTAGCACATCTAATCTTGGACTAGCCACGTTTTGAGTGTGTAACAGCCACATGTGGCTGGAGGCTACCATATTGGACAGCACAGTTCTAACTATATTCCAGTTGTTTGTAAGTGCCCAGACACACTGCTGTGCCATTATGTGCAGTTCCCTCAGTCAAGAATGAATTCCCTACCATTTCTCTCAGCTCTTTAGTGCTGCTTCCTGAGACTATGGATGAGTTCTCCCTGGTATATGTGTCTGTTACAAAGTGACTAAATGCATTTTAACAATTGGTTACATATTTGTCTTTCTTCCCAATGTACTGAAAGCTCCAGGAGGGGCAGAAACCAAGTCTTTCATCTCAGAAAACCCCGTGCCTGGTGAATATTTGTGAAACAAGGGAATGGAACATCCTCAGCCATGGCTTAAATCCTTAGGATGCAAGAGGAGAAATTGTTCAAATCCACAGAATGCAGGTAGCTCAGCTGGGACCACAGGACTTAATCATGGAAGCCCAGGAGGCAAGGATAGGTTCAAGAAAGAGGAACAGGGTCTTGGAAATGAATGGCTTGGTTTAGGAACAGATGCTCGCATGTGCCATGCAAACTGCTGGGCGTCCTTCTCAGGGTTGAGTGGGTCGTAAACTGGAGTTTGCAGAAAAACATGGCTTTTTAGTAGCACTTACGGCTCTTCTAGTGAGCCTTTTGTAGTCATCTAATGGATCTGTTTTCTATCACTTGTGATTTAATTATGCTATTGTTTACACAAGAAAGATAGAATACTCCAGTAACTCCTGCCCCAGTGCTTGATAGTTCCATGGGTTCCCTCCCAACTGAGTCACCTGCCTTGATTGTGTGCGAAGGGGCCTGGGGCAGGAAGGGGAAGGAAGGGGAAGGCACACTGGCCTCCAGTCCTGCAGGTGAGTGCGGAATGGTCTTGGTGGTGGGAAATGTCCCAGAAGAGGATGAGGGCAAGGCCACACTGAGCTGTGGAGG
Source organism: Panthera tigris (assembly GCF_018350195.1). NCBI lineage: Eukaryota > Metazoa > Chordata > Mammalia > Carnivora > Felidae > Panthera > Panthera tigris. The sequence continues at coordinate 142,762,841 of NC_056663.1, forward strand.
CCCTGAGTAATTTGACATACAGTTCACAGCGGCACATTTCCCCAGAGGTTCACTTATGGGTGACTCGAGAATATTCATGTTTTTGGAAAAAGATGATGCCAGTTCTGCGAAGTAGATAAAAACCAGTCAGTCTGGTTTAAGGAATGTAGTGCGTTATCTACATGGGTATAAAGCGTGGGTTGAGCAGCCCTGAAACAGACCTGTTAGCAAGGAGCTGATCTGCCTCATGGTTCTGTTGCTTACCGACATATTTGCCTAAAATGTGTATCCAGTGTATGATATTCATTGGCTTATGCAGCCTTTTTGAGATTCTTTTCATTTTGTCAGGTTTATTTTTCTTTTTTGCCTACTAATGAACACATCGAAAATTAAAAAGAAAAATTAACTTGTCCAAAGTCTCTTTCAATGAACTTTCATATTTCTAAGACACACTTGCTAAATTTACAATATCCCGCTAAATATCTCCTATTTGAGTTTCTTGGTTTTGTGGTTTGGATTAATTTCTTTTTTAGGCTCATATTATTGCTTTAATAGTAAAAGAAGAGACATGAGGGATAAATATCTCATAAGTGTTGTTTTGTTTTTAGTTATTCCTTGACCATTAAGTAGTACTGGATTATAAAATAATCAATCTATACAATATCATATGCAGCATTACCTTTAAAAGCATAATCTGTATTTTATATTGTTGACCCTAAAAGTAAAACAACCAGTTATAAAATGGGTTTATTCAGGAATAGCAGAGGAATTGCAGTTCAGGACATGCAAGCTATAGCAAACCATAGGCAAGTCTTGAGTTCAAAACAGAGGAAAGTTACTTTATAGAGAAAAGTAAGAATTGGGAGGGGCTGTTTTGAAAGGACGTCCGTTGGAGGGAAAATGAGAGTTCAGGGTCATGATGGTTTCTTATTGCTGACTTGTATTTTCTTACTGACCGAGCTCATTGCTGGACAAGAAATATTTTTGGTTTCCGTCTGCTACCGAGGGCAATTTGGTAGGGTGTGTGAGCTCCCTCTTCTGGACTCCTGACTTTATTTTAAATTAGGTTACCTTTATTTGGTTTCACATTATTATAAAAATAACATATATAAGCAGTAAAGATAAACTTGAAAATGAAGTAAAGACAAACTGCTACCATCCATGTTTTCACTGTCTCAGAGATAACCAGTGCTTCTATGTTACTGGGTATCTTCTCAGCCATTTTTCCATGGGTGAGTTTTACTTTTACATGGTTATCAAATTCTATATACCTATGTATGATATGCATCAACATATACATAATATGTACATTCTACTCACTTAATATTACCTTATAGGTATTTCCCCATATTATGTCTTTGTCTTGTAAGTCAACCCAAGTCCATATGCCCAACATGCAGGAAAGCCAGTCACTGATACTTGGAATGTGCAGCAAGGAAAGGGTTTATCGGAGAGGCATCCAAATGAAGAGTCAAGGGGAGGGCAGGTCTCAAATCCCCCTCCCCAAAGGGTTGTGGTTGCATGTATTTAAGGATAAGGGGTCAGAACGTCATGGGGTATATACTTGAATAGAATATGCTAGTTGGAAATAGGGTGAAGGGAGGTGTCTTTCTTCCTTTTGGAGCATGTGTGCACATTCAGGAATTGTGTCTCCTCATTGGGATACATGTTCACTAAATGGCAGAGGAAGCATGGTAAGTGTGTGGAGGGGAGATCTTGGGGTGTGCCATCACAGAGGTTACTTTCGTTCATTCCTGATCCCTTTGGCCCAACCACAAGAATTCTTCCCCATTTCCTCCAATCTCAGCTACTCTTATTGGTAATGAGCCAACTTCTGCAAAACAAGCTCCTAAATCAATCTGATTTAACAGGGTTTCCTTAGAGTAGAACAGTCAAGCATTTGTTAACTCACCATGTTGGGTTCAGTCTTTACACAAAAACATTTTAATGATGGTAATCTTCAGGAGCTAGAGGGAATATATTATAGCACTTTACTTAACCATTTCCTTTGTCTTGGATGTGTAGATGAGCTCTCATTTCATCTTTTGGTTACCACATGGGTTGACTATTCTCCCCATGTTTGCCAGCAAATTGTATTTCCACACTCTTAGCTCTTATCTTTTGTCTGCTGCCTATCTGGGTTCCGGTGTGTTCATGCCACTTTTAATAATGATATTAACTCTTCGTCACATTTGTGGCAACTGTTTTTCTACTGTGTGCCTTTTTAATTTTTAAATTTATGTGTAGTCAAATCTATTTTCTGAACTTTGCTATCATTTCTGAGCTTAAAAAGTCCTGTTCCCTTCAAAGGTTTGATATTCAAGTCTATTTTCTTGTACTTCTCTTGTTTTACATTTAAATTCTTAGGAATCTGATCAGTTCCTTCCTTACAATTTAGCAAAGGTAGGAACTTTGTTTGAACTTTCTAATTGTGTCTTATTAGCCCTTTGGTTCTTTACTCATCTTCAAGACCAGCTATATACATTTTTTTTAATATTAAAGAGCTGATAGAAAACTCAGAAATGCCAGGGTTATTGTCTCATTATAAGAGAATACTTATCTCTTTTTCTAAACCTGACTCAAGCTCTTCTCTGATATCACCTTTTTGTTTTTTCCAAGATAGAAACACAAGTGGCTTTAGATAAATTAGTTTAAAAAAAAAATCCTTGAACTGTTTGAAAGTAAGAAAAATAGAAAATGATCCCTCCTGCTCCCCACTTTCTTACCTTGATGTCCAGGTCCTTGTGAGTTTTAAATGCACATGGCAGTCCTGGGTGACTGGCCTGCACGAACCAGGTGGGTTGGGGTAACACTTCAAGGATGGGGGACCATTTCCATCTTTAGAAGTGAAGTTGTTTTCTGCACAGCCCCCAACAAATGCAGACTGTGTTCTCCCTGCTCACCTCCAGCTCTTTCTCAGAATTCTGCTTTTGGCTCTAGGTTTTTAATCTTTCACTTAGTTGACAGGGCAGTGGTAACAGGAACTTAAATACAGGAGCTGCTCAGTACTGCTGGGGATGGAAAATATTCTTCTGCCCTTCGAGGTTCTTCTAGCTGGTCTAAGAATTAAATTGACACAAGACAAAGATTATCAGGAGAGTAAAATTTAACTATGTACCTACGAGGGTGCATGTAAGCATGAGATTCCAAAGACAGCCAGGCAAAATGAGGTATATATGTCATTCAGAACTAAGGAGAATCGGTTTTGAGTCTGGGACTTCAAGAGGAAGGAAAACAATTTGCAGGAAGATGAAAAAGAGTAAATTTTTGGTAAACAAATGTCTGCAGGGCCACTCAGAAACAATGGGAAATAGAGGACTCTGATCTAACAGGACTTGCCAGATTTCTCCCTGTCATGTCTAGTTCATATTCCAGTGTGAATCTGTGGTGATAGCTCTCTTCCAGGAGCAGGTTCTCTATCTAAATTCTTTTAGGCAGTCAGGGAAAGGTCAAAGCTTCTTCCTGAGTCATTTGGGCCTTGATTGTTTTCAGGGCAAAATAATCAGCATGCCAAAGTGGCACATCTGGAGGCAAGTGGTCCTGAACCCCGGTGGCACCCCTCCTTTGGGCAGCTTCCCCTCCGCTGCCCTTTCTTCCTTGGTAGGCACATCCACTCTGTGATTCACTTCTCCCGTGACACAGCTGTTCAGCTCAGCTGGCCCAGAGCTGCAGGCCGCTCTTTCTAAATCTCCTCTTGTAGTGTGTCCTCTTCCGCATGACCACAGTTTTGCTCACTTCTCCATGTAGGAAACACATCCAATGCATTCATGCTGTGCTGCCTGCCCTCGCTGTCTTTGCCTCTATTTGGAATTCCCCCCACTCTCCCACCTAGGGGAAGCCTCCCCCTTCCAGAACCAGCTCCCGCATGATGACAACCTCAGGACTCCCCTTCCGGTGCCCTCCTTCCCTCCTTTGGGTGTCTGGCTAGAGCCTCGGGTCCACTTCAGAGCACTTTCCACATGGGAGGTAACGTTGGAACAGCAGTCTTGTCCTCCCATGCTGTACCGTGGATTTCTTTGCAAACAGAAACCAGATCTTCACATCTCTCCATCACAAGAGCTTCTTGTAAGCCCGCTTGAACTTGGTATTAGTAACTAATGCTTCCTAAGCACTCAGTATGTACCAGGCAGTATTCTAACCAGATTACAAGTTTATGTGGATTTAATGCTCCCAACAACCTTTTAAGGAAGGCATGTTTTTATCTCCATTTTACAGATGAGGAAACTGAGGCACAGAAGCAGTAAGTTCTAAGTCACAGAGCTAGTAACTGAGGAAGCCAAGGTTGAATGCACAGCCTGGCAGTCAGCTGTTTACCCATACTTCACCTGATGTGCTCAGTCACTGCTGACAGTAATTCTCAACAAAGAGCGGTGTATGAGTGAAGAACCCAATGGGTGAAAGATAAGGATTATATGACAGTATTGTATGTATCTAGTTTATACGACATCTCCCAAGAAATTAGATACTGCATAGATGTTAATTTTCCAGCTTATTGAAGGTATTCCTTTTGGTTTCCTTATCCTGGGCTATTATTTATCTTCTGTGATTGGTGAGATTATGTTTAATCGTTCAGGGGTTTAAAAACTTTTTTGTTTTATAAAGTAAGAACTCTGGGGGTGCCTGGGTGGCTCAGTTGTTTAAGTGTCTGACTCTTGATCTCAGCTCAGGTCATGATCTCACAGTTTGTGAATTCGGGCTCAGCATGGACAGTGTGGAGCCTGCTTGGGATTCTGTCTTTCCCTCTCTCTGCCCCTTCCTTGCTCACTCTCTCTGTCTCTCTTCCTCTCGAAAACAAATAAATAAACAAACTGAAAGAAAAAAGTAAGAACTTTGTTTTAATGAAAAAATGTTTTTATATGAAATACCTCTAAATTCAATCTTGTATTTTCCTGCCTGATTAAATAGTTCATGGCATATAACTCAACCTTTGCTTAATGTCTAGCATCATCACTATGATTAAAAAATAGTAAGCCATCATATGAGTCTGTGATGTCCTGGGGCCTTCAACATTGATAAGATTTATTAGATCCACTAAATACCACGGATCGTATCAGGCACTTTCAAGTACAGTTCCTTAATTAATTGTCTAGGTCTAAGATTTGCTTTGCCATTTTTTTTTTTAACCCTTGTTTCTATTTCTGGAAGTTTCTTCAGTCTTCTTGGACACTGTAGAGCAGTAATCGAGCACTTCTTGCTCTCAGTCTGCTGTTCAGCTGGAGACCACCCTGCTTCTAGATGACTATCGTTGATGAGCTGTGGGGGAGACTTGGGTAACCAGACTTGTTTGTATTATTATTATTAAAACCCCTCTCCTCGCACTGTGGCCTCCTTGTGGTTGCCAGAAGACAGGGGGCTTGGGAGGGGAAACATTTTGGGTTTCCTCCATCAGTTGCTATTTTGACAGGGAGGCACCCCCACCATCCCTTTCCTTGGCCTCTGCAGAGCAGGAGACCACTTCTGATAGCCAGTGGCACCGTGTTCCTTCAGTTAGAACACAGGCCATATGTCAGTCATGCCTCAGGGCGACTGGTGGCTGTGGGAAGTCATGTGGCTAGCTGTGAGTGACCTGACGTGGCCCCTTGGCGCCTGCCAAGGGAATGAAGTATTTTTATAGTTTGGTAATCCTTGCTTTGAACTTTTGAAATTTATTGAGAAAACAAGTCAAGTTATAGTGCTTCAAGTGATTGGAGCCTCCACGATCGATTTCCTTTTAAAACACTAGGTTCTTATGGGCTAAACGATAAAGAAAACACTTAAAAAGTCATCTCCAGAGTCAGTAAACACAAGCCAATGTAAGTGAAGCAGGCTTGGAATTATTCAGGCCTCTAGTTCATGACATCTGGGTTCAGTGAAAAAAACGTTAAAAGCCTTTAGCAAGGTTATCAGTTTTCATCATTAGTCAGAAAGCTTGGCAAAGTTGATTCCTGGGCTTCTGCACCTGGGTTGGGTCCCAGCTCTTGGCTCCTTGGCCTAGCTTTCTTTGAGGGCAAGTTTGAGGGCAAGTTGCTTTTCACCCTGGGGACACTTTTTCTATTTCTAGTTCCTTAGTGGTCAGCGAGGCCACCGCGGGGTCCTGGGCCGCAAATACCAAGAGCTATGCCTAGAAAAGGCTGTTCCCTTCACCCTCACTACAGGGAGGCTCTGGGACTCGCCAGTGGGGAGGGGTGCCCCTCTCTTCAGGCAGAAACCTTGGTGCAGGCAGGGGTTTGCCTTGAAATGTCCTCCTCCAGCTCTAACAAGTCACTTTGCGTTAACTTACGTGTAGAGTCAAGGAGAACCTTGGACGTGGATTCAAGTGACCAGGATTCCACACCTGGTTCCCACACTTGCTGGGGAGTCCTGGGCTAGTTTATCTGAATCTCTGTCAAAGAACTGGGTTGTGATTTCTATATAAAGGTCTTTGGTTACAAGCCAGACAAGCTATCTCTGGCTAATTTAAATGAAAGGAGATTTATTTGAAGGCTATAAAGTGGGTTACAGATTCCAAGGAGCAGCTGGGAAGACAGGACAGCTTTAAAGGTCCACATCACAGGAGTGCATGGCTCATCATGTGTGCACCACAGCAAGAGGAAGCCATCTTTCTACTGTGTTTTGCATCTTTTTTTTTAAGTTTATTTATTTTGAGGGACTGCCCCCCCCCCACTGCCAGCACAGAGTCCAATGTGGGGCTCAAACCCACAAAACTGTGAGATCATGACCTGAGCCGAAACCAAGAGTTGGATGCTTAACCAACTGAGCCCTCTAGGCGCCCCAGATGTGTTTCACATCTTAAGGCTTTGTGCTCAGGATCAGAGGCCTAGGGAATGGAACTGGTCCAGCTTGGGTCCCACACCACCACCCAGTGCAGGAGAGGAAGGAAAACGGGGCTCTGAGCAGAAGAAAAGGAAATGCATGAGTGTCAGACAACCAGAGTCTGCAGGTTTCATTCTGTAGACATTTATGAAGCACCTGTTGAGGGAGGCCATGTGATACAGTGGAAGAGCACTGTGTGTGATTTAGAACTTAGCTTCAAATTCTGACTCTTCTGATGCCCATCTGTGCCCTTTGTTTCCACATCTCTAAAAGTGGAGCCAAAATACTTTCTCTGTCTGTACCACGGGCTTGCTGTAAGGACTGAATGGAATCCGATGAAATCATGTGGTTAAACCCTTTGAGGAGCTACGCAGGGTCAGATATTTATCTATTGCGCATAGCTTCGTGCTTAATGATGAAGAGCAAAGATATCTGTTTTGATGCATATATGTGTATATGTTTGCTTGTTATTTACTTGTCTATTTTTATTTTAAATTCTGGAAAGTGAGGGATACAAGTTTCATTAGCTTGCTTGGAGTACCTGAAGCATCAAGAGAATTCCTTCGTAATCTAAATGATGTCACTAAGCAGTTTACAAAGACCTGGTACAGACAGCCAGCTCCACCAGTGTTCAGAAAAGGCCGGTTGTGGTCAGGAAAGGCCTTGGGGGAGGTGGTGGGTAGCTTTTGTACCTTTGTCAGAATTATAAACTCTTATAGATTAGCCCTGTCCCATAGAAATACAATGTGAATCACATATATAATTAAGATTTTTTTCCAGTAGCCACATCAAAAAAAAAAAAAAAAAAAAAAAAAAAAAAACGAAAAAGAAACAGGTGTAATTAATCTGAGTATTTTTTATTTTACCCATTGTATTAAAGTACTATTATTTAGGGGCACCTGGGTGGCTCAGTCAGTTAAGCATCTGGCTCTTCATCCTGGCTCAGGTCAAGATCTCACGGTTCCTGAGATTGAGCCCCACGTCAGGCTCTGCCCTGACAGCATAGAGCCTGCTTGGAGCTCTCTCTCTCCCTCTCTCTTTGCCCCTCCCAATGCTCTGTCTCTGTCTCTCTCTCTCAAAATTAAAGAAGTAAACTTAAAAAAATAAAAATAAATAAAATAGCATCATTTAAAAACAGGTAATCAATATCAAAAAATTAAGGAGATTATTTTACACTCCTTTTTTTTGTGCTGTTTTTGAAATCTGATGTGTATTTTACCCTTACAACACATCTTAGTTTCGATAAGCCACAGTTCTACGGCTTAGCAGACACATGGCTACTGGGTCAGACAGCCTAGTCCTAAATAGAACAGGAAGAAGAAAAGGTAAGCAGCAGAGGGAGAGAAACAATAGACACAGGAATTTTGTGAACATCTACTATGAACCAGGCGGGGCCAGGACTAGCATAAACCATTGGATGAACAAAGTATCAGGTCCTGTTTTTATTTAGAAGTTTGACGGTTTGTTCATCGTGGATGTTTTTGCATTAATTTTGATTTTTCAAAATGCATTGCAATATGATTTACCTTCAGTACTGAGTGTTCTGGCACCTCTTTCATTCTGTACACAAGGCAAGTGCCTCACACCCTCCTTACCCTAGTGATGCCCTGGCTCCAGGCCCTTTCTGTGAGCTTTCTAATACCTCACCTGGGGGCATGAACCTGAACCAGACTGAACTGCATACCAAAAACAGGAGTGAACTCCTGTAATGTACTAAGTCTTGGGCACTTATTTTGTCAAATGAATTTTGAACTGAATTCAAGCTAGGAATAAAAAGGCTTTGGAAAAGAAATTGAAATTCAAACTGATCTATGAATTGAAAAATTTGAAAATATTTTGGGAGCAAACTGTCACTCCAGAGAGAGTTCAATGGCCTTGATTCCCTGGTCATGGTGACGCTTGACCATTTCCCAAATTGTAGGGGGAAAGAATGAAAAGGCCAGTGTGTTGAGAGGACTGTATCCCAGGACTTATTTCCTTCCTACATGCCAGCTTTAATCTCTAGTTGTTAAGGGATCAGTATCTGTAAGCTCTCTAGAAAATGATTATAGTGGAATGTCTTATTGAAAATAACGTCCATGCTAAAAGAAAGGTAAAGTATTGCGCTTTTTTTTTTTTTTTATGTTTATTTATTTTGAGAGAGCAAGTAGGGCTGGGGCAAAGAGAGAGGGAGAGGGAGAATCCCAACATCACTGTCAGGGCAGAGCCCAATGCGGCGCTCAGTCCCATGAACCGTGAGATCATGACCTGAGCCGAAATCAAGATTGGATGCTCAATCAACTGAGCCACCCAGGGGCCTCTTGCTTTTTAAAGTGGTGCCTATTTTCAAACAGAATGCGTTTCTTTCTTTTAGGGAACTTCGAAGCAAAGCAGATATTCAATTTGGAGATAATGGAACAACAATATCTGCTGTTAACAACAAGGCCTATGTTTTTGAACGAAATCAATCTGTTGGAGATCCTAAAATTGACTTAATTAGAACGTTAAATATTCCTGCAGTGGTAAGTAGGCATTTTTAGTATCATTATTGTGGCTTGTAAGAGAAAGGAAAAAGCCAAGTTAAAGCTGTTATGGGTTTTACATTTAGGAGTTACTAAGTTATGTTAAAAATATACAGATGTAAAAATATAAGTATACTTTTTACAGTTTCCTTCCTGAAAGTTCATCTGAGACATTTTATTCTGAGGTTTCTCAAGCAAGATTTTTTTCAAATGGTGACAAAATGTGAATTTTAGGATTTTCCCTCCCAGTTTCTTGCTGTGTCTTGGGGATCAGCTCTTGTTCAAATAAACATGTCTCTAGGATTTGGGGGACGGGGAGGGAAGGGAGTGGATAGCCAATAATTTTTTAAAGATTTATTTGCCCCTTGTTTTGGCTCAGAAAATCTAGCAACAGAATTTGCATACACTTCTTAGTTTAGATTTCCATCTTTGATTTTTAAATTCTCAAAATATATACTGATATCCCCCCACCCTTCCCAAATAGCAGAGACTGGGCTGCTCACAGCCTAGCGGGATTCCACTGTCTGTGTTATGACAATCCTATCCAAGAAAAACACATGAGACCCTGGAAACTCTCCTCTTCACCCACAGCAACCCCTCTGAGGCTCCCACTCTAACTACAGGGTGACAACAACATGTGCAGCTGGACAGTCATGGTGGACTCAGGATGGAGAAAAAAGTATTAGATCCTATGTTTGGCCCTGCCCTGCTGCCTACTTGCGGGGGAGGGGGGAGGGTAATCTCTGGCTCCCATCAGAGGGGAAGTGGCGCCCCCTTGTGGCCAAAGATGCCAGTGTATTCACAAGCATTTTTCTCGTTGCATCTGCAGTGCAGGGAGAATTGGAGAGCTTGCAAGTGGGAACGCTACACTCACACTTACAAAATATAATACTGAGAAAGGAACAATAACTGCAGAGTCTCATTTGTGCACGTGTAGCCAAGGAGGAGCTCTCTGGCTGACTTTGCAGCTCTTCAGTCTTAACATTTACTTTTAAGTTTCCAGCCCTTTTTGCTGAAGGGGCCATAGGAGAATGGGGTGGGAGCTCTGCCATCTGAACTTGCCTGTGTTTCTCAGACTGCCATGGAATGGGCCCAGCTCCGCTTCCTCCGGGAGCTCATCGAGGCCCTGCTGAAGGCCTATCAGCAGACGCTCTTTGTGACACACACCGTGGACGAACTGCTCTGGGGCTACAAAGATGAGATCCTGTCCCTCATCAGTGTTTTCAAACCGGAGATCTCACCCTATTTTGGCCTGTACTATGGGGTAAGTTGATCTTTCTTTTTAGATCCTTTTTTTTTTTTTTTTTTTTTTTTTTTTTTAAAGGAGCATGGATGCACAAGCGGGGAAGGAGCAGAGGGGGAGAAAAAGAATCTTAATTAGGTTCCATGCTCATCACAGAGTCCCACATGGGGCTCAAGCCCACGACCTTGGGATTATAACCTGAGCTAAAATCAAGAGTCTGATGCTCAACCAACTAAGCCACCCAGGCGCTCATAGAGTCTCTTAATTCAGGTGATGAAGGGCGCTGCTAGCCAGATTTCATCTTCATTTTGAGTGTCTTCCAGGAAAAAAGACCAAAATTGCTTGGAATTCTAGATGTCTTGTAGAGTATGTGAAAAACAAGGAAGTGTTCTAGTTTTTAGGTGGGGGAAAAACCCTTCTCCCACAATTTCAGCATGCCGCCAGCAGTGACTTTGAATGAGGGCAGCTATGAAAAATACAGAGTATGACTGTGCCATTAATCAGGTGCAGTCTTTCAAACTATCATAAATTTCAGTGATAGGTGCCAAGTCTTCATTGATGACCTAGGGGCTGAACCCATGCATCAGCCTGACAGAGACAAGAAACTAAGTAGGAACATGATAGTCCATTAGAGGTGGGAGCTACGTGTTAGATTTTCAGACATGTCATTCGTGAAAGAGGATGGATAATTTGAAACTCTGTGTCCCTCATCTATGATTTCTTATGCTTATAAGTGGAATTTTGTGTGGCTCCTTGCAGATTTTATTCACTTTGGCTTGAAATAAAAAATATATCAGCATTCAAGTATTTATTATTCAAACATATGTTATTGCTGTATGAGTTTCAAATGAACTAAAATTAAAAGCAATTTTAAAAATCCACATTCCCCTCTATCTGTCCCCCCTACCAAGAAACAAAAAACAGAAAGCACTTGAGTAAAATGGATAGTGGGAGGTTGCTAATGACAAACTTAAACTCAAGAAGAAAGTGTCAGGTTAAGGGTGGGGTCTGAGATTGTGATGAATTTCCTCACCTTTAAATCTGTTGTTATTCTCTGGTTCTCACTACTCAAGAATCTTACTCTTATCCTGTTATATCCTAGAGTGTTCCTCTAGAGCAGATGGTGATAATGCTGCCCTGTGCATTCAAGGGTATACAAAACTTAGAAGCCATTCAAACAAAATAGTAAAAAAAGTTCTTAACATTATGCAAGAGGCAAGGGTCCTAGAAATAGGGTTCAACTCACCTTGAATCCTTCTCTCTAGGGGAGCAGAATTAATAGATGCTGTCTAGCAGATCCCATCTTGGGGTGCCTGCGTGGCTCAGTCAGTTAAGTGCCAACTTCAGCTCAGGTCATGATCTCTCAGTTCGTGAGTTTGAGCCCTGCATCGGGCTCTGCCAACAGCTCAGAGCCTGAAGCCTGATTCGGATTCTGTCTCCCTCCCTCTCTCTCTGCCCCTTCTACTGCCCCAGTCTCAAAAATAAATAAACATTTAAAAAATTTTTAGAAGATCCCATCTAAAAGGAGCCCAGCTTCCATAAAACCAGAGGAAGCACTGATTTCTTAAGCTGTGACTAGACATCCCTTCTAGAAAAAAATATCTGGTGAGTTTCCAACAGAGATACAACAAAGGTTACTTTAAGGCCCTTAGGGTCCAAGTGGTTTCTGTCTACCTGCAAGGTAGGTCCTGTTCCTAAAACCTCAGTATTTTTCAGGTAATTTTTTATTGTATAGCTTGCTTTTTGTCGTTGTTGTTTTTACATTACTGACTTCATCTGACTTCTTTTTAAAATGTAACCCACATTTATGGACTGGTTAACAAATTGGCATTTTTATTTTCCCAAAGCAAGGTTGTATTCTTTTATGTGTTTATTTATTTATTAATTTATTCATCTCGCTGCCTTGCCCTTTGTCGCTCCTTGTAGACACCGTATCTCCACAAAGCTCTGTACCATCGCTCGGTTAGATTCGTACCTTGAGTGCATTTCCCACATCCAGGAATAGAGCATAAGACTTGGAATCCGAGTGCCTCGATTTATGTTCTGACTTTTTTCACTTAATAACTATGGGGCTATTTCTAAACCTCAGTTTCATCATGTGTAACTTGAGGCTAAAAGTATCCACAATTCAAAAATTGTTTTGAAAGGCTAAGTGAGAAGTCCATAAAAATGCTTCATAAACTCTAAATCACAGTACACATGTCAGGAACTGTTACTCCTTTTTCCCTTCATGACTGGCTCCCAAGATGACCCTGAATTAACATGACTGCTGTATCTTTTCCCTTTGGGAGCCAAACAGACTGTCTGCATGTGGTTGGTAAAAAGGCAGTGTTTCTGTTCCGTTTTTCCCATCTGCTCTGGTCAAATACTGATTCTTTAGCCAACGGCACAAAAGTTCACACTTGAGCTGTCATTCATTCAAAGACCAGGATAGGCTGAGGCAGTACCCTCCTTCCGAAAACCTTTCCTTAGTTCTGCTGGTGTCGTGCCAGCATCCCCCTCGGATGCCCCAGGCTTGCGTGCCTGCACCATCTGCTCCGCTACATGCAATGAAGAGAGAAACCTTGGTTAACGCGTTGAACGCTCTTCCTTCTAGTAGGAAACAGCCAAACAATTAATGGGGAGGGACAGCGTGTGAGAATGAACAGGATGAGTGAATATAAAACATTGGCGCAGAGCTTTTGAGAAAAAGGGATATGGTTAAATATCACATGCTCTTACTTCATATTGCAGGGCCAATCAGCATATTTTTACCTACTGATATTAGGGCACTTCTGTTCTCCTCCACGTAAGAGAGTTCAAGCACCTCCCACTAAGTGTGGGTCTTGCGTGTATAAAATATATAGCTGTTAGAAAGTGTCTTTGAGAGGTCAGCCAGTCCAGCTGGTCCTTCGGTGGAGGGGGCGTGGGGTTTTGCTGACATCACACTAGTGGTGTGACTGTGGTAGTCCGTCTCAGAGCACCTCTCCATCTCCTGCCATAATATGTTCCTTGTATCCAGCCCACATCCCTACCCTGATAACACAAAACCTATTTATTCCCGACTGTCCTCCAATAACAAAGGTTCCAGCAAGAGACAGGGAAGCATTCACATGCAGTGTCTGACTCTTGGGCAGAAAACAATTGGAAAGAACCCTTTCTGAATTACTGTGAAACATTTAAATGCTTAACTGCTTTGCTTAGGCTAGATCTGAGTTAAGGGGAGGAGTTCAGGAGATAACATCCCTTCATTTTTTAAATTGGTGGTTTGGCTTTTTTTTAAGTTTATTTATTTATTTTGAGAGAGAGAGAGAAAGAGAAAGCAGGAGAGGGGCAGAGAGAGAGGGAGAGAGAGAATCCCAAGCAGGCTCTGCACTCTCAGTGCACTATCAGTGACATGGGGTTGGAACTCACGAACCGTGAGATCATGACCTGAGCAGAAATCAAGAGTTGGTTGCTTAACCAACTGAGCTACCGAAGGGCCTTGGTGGTTCAGCATTTTTTATGTGGAGTATTTGAATTTTTCTCTAAGTTGTTGTAATGTTCACATTGCTGCTCCTAAAGAGAAGTTCTTTCTCATATCTTTTTTAAAATTTTTCTTTTAATGTTTATTTATTTTTGAGACAGAGGGAGAGACAGAGTGCGAGTGGGGGAGAGGCAGAAAGAGAGGGAGACACAGAATCTGAAGCAGGCTCCAGGCTCTGAACTGTCAGCACAGAGCCCGATGCAGGGTGTGAACTCACAAATTGTGAGATAATGACCTGAGCCGAGGTTGGACGCTTAACCGACTGAGCCACCCAGGCAGCCCTTTGTCGTATCTTAAAGTCATGTAAAACTTCATGTGGGGAGCACCACATGACCATTATGGATGTGGTCCATATTGATATATTGATATAGTTGGCAAAATAATGTTAAGTGACAGAAAGAAGAACCAAAGAAGGCAAAAAACATGAGAAGAGAATTCACAAAGGGTATGAATGTTTTTTAAGGCAGAGAGCTGAATTATTTGAAAAAAAGCGTTCAAACTCAGTGCAAAAAAAGACAAGTCTTATACTTTTTTGGGGGGGGGGGTCGTTCATCTAATTAACAAAGCTTAGCAAAAGTAACTTGGGGAATGTGAACTGATTTACCACACTATTTCCACCACTCTCCAGCTGGATGACCTTGAGCAACTTGATAATATGTATCAAAAGGCTTAAACATGTTCATGTTCTTTTCTCTAGTAATTTTACTTTTATGAGTCAGTGTAGAAAACAAAAATATTGACAAGGTTTTTAGGCATAAAGATACATAAACATTCACACAACATTATTTGCAGTAGCAAAAAATCAAAATTAAATATCCAACAATAAGAGAATAGTTCATTATTTCTACATAATGTTGAGGAGTCATTAAAGTATACCTATGAAGAACTTTTGGTAACATATAAAATATGCTAAGGAAAATGCACAATTTGTGTGTGTGTGTGTGTGTGTGTGTGTGTGTGTACATACACATACACATATATATGTATACAGGATTATATATATTCACACATATATGTACACATATATGTGTCCATGTATATATATATGTAAACATATATACATACATAATTGTGTTTATGTATAAAAATTGTGTGTATGTATATTACACATATATATCTTAGTTCTATAAACAAATCTTGTGTGGAAAAGATACTGAAAAGAAACATACCAAAATACAAATAGTATTTTCCATTGGTTAGGAAAATGATGAATAATTGACACCTTTTTATACATCTTTTCTGTATTTTCTAATGAGAATTTATTACTTTTATACTCAGAAGAATGTATTACTTCTGTAATCAGAAGAGAAATCTATTTTATTATTTTTTTTAATGTTTATTATTTTGAGAGATAGACGGAGCACAAGTGGAGGAGGGGCAGAGAGGGAGACACAGAACCTGAAGCAGGCTCCAGGCTCTGAGCTGTTAGCACAGAGCCTGACGTGGGGCTCAAACTCACGGACCACAGGATCGTGACCTGAGCTGAAGTCAGATGTTTAACCGACTGAGCTACCCTGGCACCCTGAAAAACCTATTTTAAAAAGAAAATAGAACACAAGTACATTGCATCAACTTGTTATCCCAAAATGCATCTGTGTTAATACCCAAAAATATATCTGTGAAAAACCTCCAAAGATAGCCTAGAGCAATGAAAGTAAAACAGTCTTTAGTTATTTTATTATTCTTAGTTTGTCTACAAAGTGCCTGTCACATCATATGCATTTAATAATAAACATTAAAAAATGAAAACAATTATAATAATGGTATTAGAGTGGATGCACCACAAAGGCAGCAATTTGTGTCCATTTTGTTCACTGATATACAGTGCTAGATACATGGTAGGCATTCACTAAGTGGTTGCTAATAAATGAATGAGGCCCACAGCCTGGTAAGCAGATCGGCCCGTGGAGTGTAGGGTTACATAGCTGGGCTTCAGTCCTACCTAGCTCCACCATTTGCTGGCTGAGTGATCCGGACAAGTTATTTAACTTCTCCTTGCTTCAGATTTCTCATCTATAGAATGAGGGTAAAATGGTGCATGTCTGTATTAGTTTCCCGTTGCTGCTTTTACCCATGGCCATAAATGTAGGGGCTTAAAACAGCACAAATATAATTATCATCTTCCAGTTCTAGATCTCAATAGCCATAAAATCAGGGTGTTGTCGGGGCTGTGTTCCTTCTGGAGGCTCTAAGGGAAAATCCACTTCCTTGAATTTCACAGCTTCTAGAGGCAGCCTGCCTTTTTTTGGCGGGCACCCCTTTCACCATTGCCAAACCAAAAGGGAAACATCTTCACAGTCTCTTTGTCTGACCTCTGCTTGTCATCACACCTACTGCTCTGACCTGGCCCCTTGCCTCTTTGAAAGAAAACTTGGAGTACCTGGGTCCACCCAGGTAATCCAGGACACTCTTGCCATCTCAAGATCCTTAACTTAATCACATCTGCGAAGTCCTTTTGCCATGTTAGGCAACATATTCACAGGTTCTGGGGATTAGAATGTGGACGTATTTCTGTCTACCACACTGCTTTATGTGGTGGTTCTGAGGATTTCATGAGATAATTCATACTATAACTTTAGACCAGTGCCAGGAATATTATAAATATTCGATAATTGTTAGCTCTTGTTACTTTATTATTATAGAGGAACTAGCACCCATGCTATTTCCCAGATATCAAAGCTCCAACCTCACATAAAGAATTTGTAAAGTTGTATAGATTATCTGTATGTGCCCTTAAGAAGTATAACTTAGAGAGAATATATAAGTGAAGAAAGCTTTCTTGAAAGCCCCAAGTATATATTGGGGCGCCTGGGTGGCTCAGTTGGTTAATCTTCTGACTCTTGGCTTCGGCTCAGGTCACAATCTCATGGTTCGTAGGATTAAGCCATGCTATGAGTGCAGAGCCTGCTTGGGATCCTCTCTCTCCCTCTCGCTGCCCCTCCCCTGCTCATGCGTGCACATGTGCACACTCTCTCTCTCTTTCTCTCTCAAAATAAATAAACAAACTTAAAAGAAGAAAGAGACAGGGACGCCTGGGTGGCTCGGTTGGTTGAGCATCCGACTTCGGCTCAGGTCACGATCTCGCGGTTTGTGAGTTCGAGCCCCGCGTCGGGCTCTGTGCTGACAGCTCAGAGCCTGGAGCCTGCTTCGGATTCTGTGTCTCCTCCTCTCTCTGCCCCTCCCATTCTCATGCTCTGTCTCTCAATAATAAACCAACGTTAAAAAAAACTTTTTTTTTTTTAAAGAAAGAAATAATGGGACTATATTAATACAACTTTCTTTTGTTGCAGCTAACCTACAGTAGGGTCCTGGCCCTGGACTTATGCTTTCTTATTTTTCATTATTGACATATAATTCACTTACATATAATTCACCAGTTTCAAGTGTACAATTTTGTGGTTTTTAGTATATTCACAAGGTTGTACAACCACCACCACCACTGTCAAATTTTAGAACATTTTCATCATCCTCCCCAAAAAACCACACATTTGTTAGCAGTCACTTCCATTTCTCCCCTTCCACCAGCCTTTGGCAACCACTAATCTATACTTTCTGTCTCTATGGATTTGCCTGTGAATCTATAGAATTTTTTT
Source organism: Panthera tigris (assembly GCF_018350195.1). Classification (NCBI taxonomy): domain Eukaryota; kingdom Metazoa; phylum Chordata; class Mammalia; order Carnivora; family Felidae; genus Panthera; species Panthera tigris. The sequence goes on from NC_056663.1 coordinate 142,780,454, forward strand.
TAATAGTTAAAAGGTTTGTGTCTTTTTTGTTTTTGCTTTTGTAGAGAAAAGTAAGATTATTGTTTTGTTTGAAACAAAACATAAGTAACCCCCCACACCTGCCCAACCTCTCACCTGCCCCGTGGGGTGCTGAGACTGCTGGTGCTGAGCAGGAGGCCAGGCTGGCCCAGGCTGAAGGAGAAGAGCCAGAACTCTCTGTGTGAGAACTTCCTCAGAGCCCGAGAGGAAGGGCATTTGGGAATGGAGTTTGGCTTGGTTAGGCAAAAAATAAAATGAAAAAACTGAACACACATGCCTACTATTATACAAGTGGTGGCCAAGAGGTTGGAACCATTTCTGGCAATTGAACATTTCTGTAAATGGAATCATACCATATATGACCTTTGTATCTGACTTCTTCTATTTAGCATTATGTTTACAAGATTCATCTACGTTGTAGCATGTATCAGCACTTTATTCCTTTTTATGGCTGAGTAATATTCTATTATATGGATATACCACACTTTATTCATCAGTTGATGGATATTTGGGTTGTTTCTACCATGGGCTCTTATGAATAATGCTGCTCTGAACCTATGTGTACAAGTTTTTGTATGGACATTGAGATGTATATTTGGAATGGAATTCTCTTGAATATATAGGGAGGAGTGGAATTTGGGGTCATAGAATTTTGGGTTTGTGTTTAACTTTTTGAAGAACCACCAAACTACTGTCCACAGCAGCTGCATCATTTTCCATTCCCACCACCAGTGCCCAAGGGCCTCGATTTCTCCACATCCTCACCAACGCTTGTCCTTTTCCTTTATTTGTTTATGTTTTAAAAAATTTTTAGCATCATCCTGGTGGGTGTGAAATAGTACTATGGCTTTGCTTTGCATTTCTCTAGTGGCGGATGATGTTGAGCATCCTTTCGTGTACTTGCTGGCCATTTGAATATTTTCTTTGAAGAAGTGTCTCTTCAAATCCTTTGTTCATTATTTAATCGGGCTCAAACTTTTTGAAACCATAAAGTAGTAGCATGGTTAATATGGCATTTAGTCGAACAGTCACTCTATATCTTAGTTCTGCTTCAGTGTTATGTAGCGGTTAGCCTCAACTAGGTTAGTTTTGTGAAGATTAAGTTTCTCAGTTACTGTATCAACTAGGGTTCTCCAGAAAAACAGAATCAATGGGAGAGCTCTAGCTACATCTGTAGTATCTACCTATCCAAGAGATTTATATGTATTAAGGAATTGGTTTGTGCAGTTGTGGGGCAGCAGGTGGCCAGTCTGAAACCCCTAGGACAGGCTGGCAGGCTAGAAACTCAGGCAGGAATTCTACACTGCAGAACTGAGAATTCCTTTCTGTCCAGCAAACCTCAGATTTTGTTTTTAAAACCTTCAACAGATTGCATGAGTCCACCCACATTATCGTTGGTAATCTTTTACTTAGCCAATTGATTGTAAATCTTCATCATGTACAAAATATAGCACCATCTAAATTAGCGTTTGACCAAACAACTGGGTACCGTAGCCTAGACAAGTTGACACGTAAAATTAACCACCACAATTTCTTAAAATGATCGTGTTCACTTATTTTCAGAAAAATGGGACTAATGATGGAGACTATGTTTTTCTAACGGGAGAAGATAATTACCTTGACTTTACAAAGATTGTGGAATGGAATGGAAAAACGTAAGTGTAATGATTTTTACTTTTAATTATTTTTAAAATTTGAATATACTTTTTGAATATATTTAAAGTTTGAAAATTTTAAATTTAAAAAATTTTTGCTTAAATTGCACGTCTGCTTACGCGTTATTTCAAAAGAATTTTAACACTGTCATTTTTTGGGTGTCACGCTCTATAAATATGTAAAATATCTTTATAATTAGTATTTTAGAAATCAGGATTGGGGCAACACACTTTACAGATGAAATATTAGTGCTCTGTAGATTGATCTCAGCCGGGCATGAATTACAAGGGGCAACAAGTTTCACTTTCCTCGTGGTCATTGAATTGATGTGTAGCTGCAACACAGATACTTTAAAACCACTTTGGGGGCACAGGGAAGAGTTTCTCTTTTTAATTTAATTTATGATTGTGTACTGTTTATGTGTTTTTCTTTAAAGATAAAATACATTCGAGTTCACCATTATGGTATTTCAGAAATGTTTTTTTTTAACATTACTAAGAAACAAGCTATTTCTAAAAAGGAGCCGAGGCAGTTTGTAGTAAAGCCACGTATAAGACAAGATGATTTCTATAAGAGGAATTAGAAACCTCAGAGAGAAGAAGAGGGTAATTCTTTAGGGACTGAGGCAAGAGGAATTCTGTTGTTGAACATTAAATTTATATCCAAGCTTCCCAGAAAAAAACGGTGTGGAATATAGGGAAACCCTCTGTACTACCTTCACAATTTTTCTGTAAATCTCAAACTATTTTTATTTTTATATATTTTTAATGTTTATTTTTGAGAGAGAGAGGGAGAGAGAGCGAGCATGATCAGGGTGGGGGTGGAGGCAGAGAGAGAGGGAGACAAAGAATCTGAACCAGGCTCCAGACTCCGAGCTGTCAGCACAGAGCCTGACCTGGGGCTCAAATTCGTGAACCTTGAGGTCATGACCTGAGCCAAAGTCGGATGCTCAACGGACTGAGATACCCAGGCACCTCTCAAACTGTTTTTAAATAAAAAGCTTGTTTAAATTTTAAAAAGTACACATATCCATGTACATAAATGTATATTTGTGCATGTGTACACACACAGACAAACACATACACCAAAATAGATAAGATCCCTGAAAGAATATGTGAGAAACTGGGAACAGTGTTGCCCCTGGATGATCAGGCTTCTGGCCACAGGGAAATTTAGGTGTAAACAGGATATAGCTGGATTTTGTTTTAAACTCAATCTGTTGTTTTCTTCCCAATCTTTCAATAGCAGAGTGTAATCCTTTTAAATACTTAATATAATTATTGATACAATTATAATATAATGATATGTTATTTAATATATTGGACTTTTTTTCTGGTTTATGCCTATTCTACCCTCAGATTTTATGGTTCATACTTAACAGTTTTTGCTGACAAAATTGAAAGTTGTCTATTGTCTCTTCTCCTCCCAAATAGGACGGTAATGTTACCCATTTTGTAATACATTATACCCATCTTCCATGCTGTTCTTGCCTTCAACTTGTTTCATGTTCTCTGGAAGCCAAATATAAGCAGAATGTTTATCACTTTATAGTAATTAATTAAATGTACCAATGTATTTTATTAATTTTTTTCTTTTTTCTTTCTTGTGCATTTTTATTGAAATTCTACTTAGTTGACATACAATGTGAGATTAGTTTCAGGTGTAAAATGTAGTGATTCATCACTTCCCTATAACAACCTATATTGTGCACTCCTTAATCCCCATCATCTATTTTTTATTATTTTAAGTTTTTATTTGAATTCTAGTTAACATATAGTATAATATTGGTTCCAGGAGTGGAGTTTAGTGATTCATCACTTCCATATAATGCCCAGTGCTTGTCATGACAAGTGCCCTCTTTAATATCCATCGCCCATCTAGCCCATCCCCCCTCCACCTCCCTCCATCAACCGTCTGTTTGTTCTCTATAGTTTTTTCTTAAACATTTATTTATTATTTTTGTGTGAGAGAGAGAGAGAGAGAGAGCAAGCAGGGGAGGGACAGAGAGAGAGGGAGACACAGAATCTGAAGCAGGCTCCAGGCTCTGAGCTGTCAGCACAGAGCCCAACACAGGGCTCAAACTCACAAACTGTGAGATCATGACCTGAGCCAAAGTCAGATGCTTAACCAACTGAGCCACCAATGCGCCCCATGTTCTCTATAGTTAAGAGTCTCCTATGGGTTGCCTCCCTCTCTCTTATTTTTTTCCCTTCTCTTATGTTCATCTGTTTTGTTCTCTTAAATTCCACATATGAGTGAAATCATGATATTTGTCTTTCTGGGACTGACTTATTTGCTTAGCATAATACACTCTACCTCCATCCATGTTGTTGCACATGGCAAGATTTCATTCTTTCTGATGGCTGAGTAATATGCCATCATATATATGTGTATACACACACACACATACACACACACACACACACACACACACACACACACACACATCACATCACATCTTTATCCATTCATCAGTCAATGGACATTGGAGCTCTTTCCATTACTTGGCCATTGTTGGTAATGCTGTTATAAACATTGGGATGTATGTCTCCTTTCAAATCAGTATTTTTGTATCCTTTAGGTAAATATATAGTAGTGCAATTGCTGGGTCATAGGGTAGTTCCATTTTTAACTTTTTGAGGAACTTCCATATTGTTTTCCAGAGTGGCTGCACCAGTTTGCATTCCCACAAACAGTGTAAGACGGTTCCCTTTCCCCACATTGTCACCAACATGTGTTGTTTCCTGTGTTGTCCATTTTAGTCATTCTGACAGATGTGAGGTGGTATCTCATCATGGTTTTGATTTATATTTCCCTGATGATGAGTGATGGTGAGCATCTTTTCATGTGTCTGTTAGCTGTCTGGATCTCTTCTTTGGAAAAATGTCTGTTCATATCTTCTGCCCATTTCTTAACTGGATTATTTGCTTTATGGATGTTGAGCTTGATAAGTTCTTTATAGATTTTGGATACTAACCCTTTATCAGATAGGTCATTTGCAAAGATCTTCTCCCATTCAGTGGACTGCCTTTTAGTTTTGTTGACTGTTTCCTTCACTGGGCAGAAGCTTTTTGGCATAATGAAGTCCCAATAGTTCATTTTTGCTTTTGTTTCCCTTGCCTCCAGAGACATGGCTAGCAAGAAGTTGCTATGGTCAGTTTCAGATAGGTTGCTACCCATGTTCTTCCCCAGTATTTTGATTGTTTCCTGTCTCACACTTAGGTCTTTCATCCGTTTTGAATTTATTTTTGTGTATGATGTAGAAAGTTGTCCAGGTTCATTCTTCTGCATGTTGCTAACCAGTTTTCCCAACACCATTTGTTGAAGAGAATGTCTTTTTTCCATTGAATATTCTTTTCTGCTTTGTCAAAGATTAGTTGATCATATAGTTGTGCGTCTATTTCTGGGTTTTTCTGTTCTGTTCCACTTATCTATGTGTCTGTTTTTGTGCCAGTACCATACTCTCTTGATGATTATAGCTTTGTAATAAAGCTCGAAGTCAGAATTGTGATGTCTCCAGCTTTGCTTTTCTTTTTCAAGATTGCTTTGGCTATTTGGGGTCTTTTATGGTTCCATACAAATTTTAGAATTGTTTGATCTAGTTCTGTGGAAAATGCTGCTGGTATTTTCATAGGGATTGCATTAAATGTGTAGATTGCTTTGGGTAGTGTAGACATTTTAACGACATTTATTCTTCCAACCCATGAGCATGGAATGTTTTTCCATTTCTTTGTGTCATTTTCAATTTCTTTAATAAGCTTTCTATAGTTTTCCATGCACAGATCTTTTACCTCTTTGGTTAGGTTTATTCCTAGGTATCTTATGGTTTTTAGTATAATTGTAAATGGGATCAACTTCTTGATTTCTCTTTTTGTGCTGCTTCATTATTGGTGTATAGAAATGCAACAGATTTCTGTGCATTGATTTTGTATCATGTGACTGCTGAATTTCTGTATCAGTTCTAGCAGTTTTTTGGTGGAGTCTTTCAGGTTTTCTACATAGGGTATCATGTCATCTGCAAATAGTGAGAGTTTGACTTTTTCTTGCCAATTTGGATGCCTTTTGTTTCTTTTTGCTCTCTGATTTCTAAGGCTAGCACTTCCAGTACTATGTTAAATAACACTGCTGAGAGTGGACATCCCTGTCTTGTTCCTGACCTTAGAGGAAAAGCTTTCAGTTTTTCTTCATTGAGGATGGTATTAGCTATGAGTCTTTCCTACATGGCCTTTATGATGTTGAGGTATTGTTCCCTCTATCACTACTTTGCCAAAGGCTTTTTATCAAGAATAGATACTATATTTTGTCAAATGCTTTTGCTGCATCTTTTGAGAGGATCATATAGTTCTTGTCTTCTTTTATTAATGTGGTATATCATGTTGATTGATTTTTGAATATTGAATCTACCCTGCAGCCCAGGAATGAATCTCACTTGATCATGATGAATAGTTCTTTTAATGTTCAGTTGGATTCAGTTTACTAGTATCTTACTGAGAATTTTTACATCTGTGCTCATCAGGGATATTGGCCTGTAATTCTCCCTTTTAGTGGAGAATTCTCCCTTCGTCCTGGTTTTGGAATCAAGGTAATGCTGGCCTCATAGAATGAGTTTGGAAATTTTCCTTCCATTTATATTTTTTGAAACAGTTTGATTTCACTCTTTTTTAAATGTTTGGTAGAATTCCCCTGGAAAGCCATATGGCCCTGGACTTTTGTTTGTTGGGAGATTTTTTTATTTGATTCAGTTTCTTTGCTGGTGATCAATTTGTTCAGATTTTCTATTTCTTCTTGTTGTATCTTTGCTCATTTATGTGTTTATTGGAGTTTCTCCATTTTTTTTCCATATTGCCCAGTTTGTTGGCATATCGTTTTTCATAATATTCTCTTATAATTGTGTTTCTATGGTGTTGGTTGTGAGGTCTCCTCCTTCATTCATGATTTTATTTATTTAGGTCCTTTCTGTTTTCTTTTTGATAAGTATGGCTAGGGGTTTATTGATTTTATTAATTCTTTGCAAGAGCCAGCTCTTAGTTTTGTTGATCTGTTCTAATGTGTTTTTTGTTTGTTTGTTTGTTTGTTTGTCTATCATTTATTTCTGCTCAAATCTTTATTATTTCCCTTCTTCTGCTGCCTTTAGGCTTTATTTGCAGTTTCTTTTCTGGCTCCTTTAAGTGTAAAGTTAGGTTGTATATTTGAGACTTTTCTTGTTTCTTGATAGGCCTGTATTGCTATATACTTCCCTCCTATGACAGCTTTTACTACATCCCAGAGATTTTGGACTGTCATGTTTTCATTTTCATTTGCTTCCATGTATTTTAAAGTTTCTTCTTTAATTTCCTGGTTAACCCATTCATTCTTTTTTGTTTTAATGTTTATTTTTTCATTTTAGAAAAAAATAGAGGGAGATGCAGAGAGAAAGGGAAACAGAATCCCAAGCAGGCTCCACATTGTCAGTGCAGAGCCCAGTGAGGGGCTTGAAGCCACAAACTGCAAGATCATGATCCAAGCCGAAATCAAGCACTGGACACTCAACTGACTGAGCCACCCAGTCATTCTTTAGTAGAATGTTCTTTAACCTCCATGTATTATGGTCTCTCCAAATTTTTTCTTGTGGTTGACTTCAAGTTTCATAGCCTTGTGGTCTGAAAATATGCATGGTATGATCTCAGTCTTTTTGTACTAGTTGAGGCCTGATTTGTGACCCAGTATGTAATCTATTCTGGAGAATGTTGCATGTGCACTCGAAAATAATGTGTATTCTGCTGCTTTAGGATGAAATGTTCTAAATATATCTGTTAAGTCCATCTGTTGTGTCACTCAAAGCCATTGTTTCCTTGTTGATTTTCTGCTTAGATGATCTGTCCCTGCTGTAAGTGGGGTATTAAAAATTCCCTACCATTATTGTACTGTTATCAATGAGTTTCTTTGTGTTTTTTTTGATTGATGTATATATCTGCATATTTCCAAGTTGGGGCATAAATATTTATGATTGTTAGATCTTCTTGTTGGGTAGGCCCCTTTATTATGATATAGTGTCCTTCATTTCTTGTTACACTCTTTGGTTTAAAATCTAGTTGGTCTGATACAGGTATGGCTACTCTGGCTTTCTTTGGACATCCATTAGCATGATAACTGGTTTTTTATTCCCTCACTTTCAATCTGGAGGTGTCTTTATGTCTAAACTTGGTCTCTCGTAGGAAGCATTTAGATGGGTCTTGGTTTTTGTTTTTTGGTTTTTGTTTCTGTTTTTTTAATCCATCTGATGCCCATGTCGTTTGATTGGAACATTTAGTCCATTTACATTCAGAGTAATTATTGATAAATAAGAATTTAGTACCATTGTGTTACCTCTAAAGTCACTGTTGCTAGAGATTTTCTCTGTTCCTTTCTAGTCTTTGTTGCTTTTGGCCTTTCTTTCCTACTCAATGAGTCCCCTTTACTATTTATTGCAGGGCTGGTTTAGTGGTCATGAACTTCTTTAGTTTTTGTTTGTCTGAGAAACTCTTTATCTGTCCTTCTATTCTGAATGACAGCCTTGCTGGATAAAGGATTCTTGGCTGCATATTTTTCCCAGTCAGCACATTGAATATATCATGCCACTCCCTTCTGGCTTGTCAAGTTTCTGTGGAGAGATCTGTTGCTAACCTTATTTGTCTTCCCTTATAGGTTAGGGATTTATTTTCCCTTACTGCTTTCAGGATTTTTTGCTCATCTCCATATTTTGCAAATTTTACTGTGATGTGTCCTGGTGTTGGCCTGCTTTTGTTGATTTTGATGGGAGTTCTCTGTACCTTTTGGATTTGGATGTCTGTTTCCTTCCCCAAATGAGGGAACTTTTTGGCTATAATTCACTCGAATAAACCTTCTGCCCTCTTTCCCTTCTCTTCTTCTGAGACTAATATGATACAAATGTTATTATGCTTTATGGAGTCACTGAATTCCCTAAGTCTACATTTGTGATCCAATATTTTTCTTTCCCTCTATTTTTCAGCTTCATTATTTTCTATAACTTTATCCTCTATATCACTTAATCTGCTTCTTCCATCTTTGTGGTCATTACATCCAGTTGGTTTTGCATCTCAGTTATAGCATTTTTTATTTCAGCCTGACTAGTTTTTAGGTCTTATGTCTCTGTGGTAAGGAACTCTCCCTGGTATCTTCTGTACTTTTCTCATACTTTTCTATACTTCTTGTTCTTTCTTTTGGAATGAATTCCTCCATCTTGGCATTTTGTCTAGGTGTCTGTCTTCTGTGTATTAGGAAAACCTGTTATGTTTCCCACTCCTGACAGTAATGTCTGTATTATTTTTTTTAATGAATTTTAAGGTCAGATTGGCTTCCATACAACACCCGGTGCTCATCCCAATAGGTGCCCTCCTCGATGCCCATCACCCACTTTCCCCTCTCTCCCACCCCCATCAATCCTCAGTTTATTCTCAGTTTTTAAGAGTCTCTTATGATTTGGCTCAAGTAATGTCTATATTAAAAAGACATTCTATTCTGCCTAGTGCCTGATGCTTCAGAAAATGTTTCTGGTGTATGTTGTGTGTTATCTGCTGTTGTGTTTTGGCAGCTCTTTCCCTCAGATCAGTCTTCTGCAGAATTTCTCCTTGCAGAATGGGGATTGTTTGGATCTTGTCCACTGTGTGGCAAGTTTTAATTAGTGTATTTTGGTCTGCTTGTCAAGAGGCTAGATCCTATATCCCCTAGACTGAAACTCTGCAGCACTCTGTGGTCAGTAGACCTGGTGGGTGCAAGGGGTTTGTGCTAGTCTCCTGGGGGAGGAGCCTACTGCTGCTCTCGCTCTCAGTGACACTTGTCCTAGTAAAACACAAAACAAAGCAAAACAAACCAAAAACATCTGCAGAGTGCAGTGGAGCAGGGCTTAGTATATGAGGCTCAAGCCTCTACTGTGGGCATTGTGCCTCTGTCTGAAGTCTGTCTGTGCTGATGGGTGCAGTGAAAAATGGCGTCAGCCAGCTCTCATCCCTGGAGAGGGGAGTTCATGCCTGCTGCTCTTCAGGAAGCCCTCACGGAAGAGCAAACAATCTCTCCCTCATTTGTCCCAGGCTTCCCTCAGATCCCTGCTTCACCCTGTCTGTGTCCCAGCCATCTGCCCACATGGCAGCACAGTGCTCCGGTGTGCCTGCTGGGTTTCAAAACTCCCAAGTTTTAGGGACCCAGAGTGGCATGGACCCACACTAATCCTCTGGGAGAGGGTCTCACTGTACTGTGGCTGGTGCCGGTTTGTCCCAGAAGGGCAGTCACTTGAAGGCATGGGGGTTGGAGTTTATGGTAAAGCGCAGCAAAAAGTCAGTGTCTCAGTTATCTGCCCTCAGCAGGCACCTCTGCTCCTCTGCTAATGAATGGGGCAGCTCAGTGGAGCCCACCGGCTCTTTTGTCCAGGAAGGGGAACTGTCTCTCCCAGTGTGACCCAGGGGGTCCTCAGAGCACACTGTCTGTTCCCGGGCCTCTGCCTTCCTTCCCCACAGGAGCACCTCTACATCCACCAGTTTCCATCCCCGGGGTGACACAGACCTCTGAAACTTCAGACTTTGGGCTCCACTGCTTATAAAATCTTGCAGTTATCAGCCCCCTCATTGTCCCCATCAATGGTCTTGGGGAAGTGTTTTTCTTGTGCAATGCCCTGCATGCTGTGTTGTCTCTCTCCCTCTCTCTCTCTCTCTCTTTCCCTCTCTTTCCCTCTCTCTCTCTCTCTCTCTCTCTCTCTCTCTCTCTCTCTCTGATCAGAGCTCCCTCCCCTCTGCAGCACCAGTGACTCTTTTCTCCCCCAGATCACATCTCCACACCTCCTACCTTCCACAATGTGGCCTCTTTTCTCCCTATAGTTGTGCACTTTGTTCTCTCAGTCTCAGATGGATTTCCTGGGTGTTCACAATGATTTGGTATTTATCTAGCTGTGTTTGAGGGAGGCGGCAACTATAAGGTGCTCCTACTACTCTGCCATCTTAATGCCTTCCTTAAGAGCTGAACATACCTGTCCTGAGGTCGCCTGTCAGTGAGCTAGCTCTGAACAAGGCTATTGTTCATGCTAAATTGAATCAATGTTTTAAGAAAATGGGTGTTTTAAGCCTCTGCATCAGATACTCTTTTTTGAAGGAAGGGAAGAGGATGTTTCTGGATGTTGCCTCTATCAGAACTGATTTGGGGATCAGGTGCCTACTATTCCCCCTCTTGATCCAGTCCCTAACCAGCACCCCCCTTGTTTCTGTGTATGAATAAGATACTGTGGGTAGCTGGCTCCCAATTAAGGCTTAAAAAGTCCTGACCATCTGAAAAAAACTCTCAAGTCAAATTTGATCATCTTGGGGCACCTGGGTGGCTCAGTCAGTTAAGTGCTGGACTTTGGCTCAGATCATGATCTCACAGTTCATGGGGTCAAGCCCCGCATCGAACTCTATGCTGACAGCTCTGAACCTGGAGCCTACTTCAGATTCTGTGTCTCCCTCTCTCTCTGCCCCTTCTCAGCTCATTCTCTCTCTCTCTCTCTCTCTCAAAAATAAATAAACATTAAAAAAATTTAAAAATTTGGTCATCTTGACCCTTTCTTGTGCGTATCAATTCCAGGTCACTTGACTGGTGGACAACGGACAAGTGCAATATGATTAATGGAACAGACGGAGATTCTTTTCACCCGTTAATAAACAAAGATGAAATTCTTTATGTCTTCCCATCTGAGTTTTGCAGGTAAGGACTTTATAAATAGGTTATTTGGCTACAAAACCCCTCAAAATGTGAGGAATATATGCAGCTACCCTTAACAGGCATGGCCATTTGTGCTTAATCAGTGATAAATGCTGATGGCATATTGAGAGACAGTGTGGTATAGTGGTTCACAGGCTCCAGAGCCTGACTGCATTGGCTGGTTTGAATACCAGCTCCAACACTTACAGCTCAGTGACCTTGGGAAAGTTATTCAACCACTCTGTGCCTCACTTTCCTCATTGGTAAAAGAAGGATAGCTGTCTACCTTAGGAGTTGTTATATGAGGACAAATGAGTTACAGTTAGTAGAGCACTTAGCCCAGGGCATGTCAGAGAGTAAACAATGTTAAGTGATGGCTCTGAGTTGTTATGATATGCTCTGTCAAGCATGAAACTTGACCTGGTCTTCTTCCAGTCAACAGGTAACCTCTGTATAGAAGATAAATAAATCAAACTGCTGTCCCTATTTCAGAGTTTATAGGTATTAGCTATCACCTTCCCTTAGATCATTCCTGCTCTCACTTGCCCCGTAAGCTCTCTCTCTCTCTCTCTCCACCTGGTCCTTCATGATTATGGCTCCTATTTGGGAAGAAGGCATCCTGCTCTCCACCCTGATTCCCATTCCCCCCATCACCATTGCCCTTTCTCCGCCCTTCACCCTCAAACTACCCAAATGAATGTCTGACTCATATAGTCTCCATATCCTCCCCACTCACCCAAGCCAGGCTTTTTATGAAACTTCTCAAATTCCCAAGTGACCTAGCTGCATTTGACGCTGTTGATTCAATATTATCAAGAATTGCTGTTCTGGTGGTGTTTCATAGCTTACATAATTGCACCACCTACCCAGCCAGCCCTGCCAGAAATATTGTCGATACTATAAATCTCCTTCCTCTCCTGCATAGAATCTGCTACCAGGTGCTGGGATGCCTTCTCAGAAATAGCTCTTGTATTGGCCCCCACCTGTCCGTCCCTGCTGCCTGTGCCATGGTTCACACCCTTCCAGCTCTCCCACAGAAATACCACAGCCCCCCTCTAGCTGGCTGCCCTTGTCCATACATATTTGTGGGAGGACTGAAGGAACAGAAAATGCATTTGAATGCAGTGAGTGAAATAAGACAAACTAGAAAGGTAGTAGGAGGCTCGTTAAAAGATTTGGCACAAGTCAGAGTGGCCAAAATGAAGAAATCAGGAGACTATAGATGCTGGAGAGGATGTGGAGAAACAGGAACCCTCTTGCACTGTTGGTGGGAATGCAAATTGGTGCAGCCGCTCTGGAAAACAGTATGGAGGTTCCTCAGAAAATTAAAAATAGACCTACCCTATGACCCAGCAATAGCACTGCTAGGAATTTATCCAAGGGATACAGGAGTACTGATGCATAGGGGCACCTGTACCCCAATGTTTATAGCGGCACTCTCAACAATAGCCAAATTATGGAAAGAGCCTAAATGTCCATCAACTGATGAATGGATAAAGAAATTGTGGTTTATATACACAATGGAATACTACGTGGCAATGAGAAAAAATGAAATATGGCCTTTTGTAGCAACATGGATGGAACTGGAGAGTGTGATGCTAAGTGAAATAAGCCATACAGAGAAAGACAGATACCATATGGTTTCACTCTTATGTGGATCCTGAGAAACATAACAGAAACCCATGGGGGAGGGGAAGGAAAAAAAAAAAAAAAAAAAAAGAGGTTAGAGTGGGAGAGAGCCAAAGCATTAGAGACTGTTAAAAACTGAGAACAAACTGAGGGTTGATGGGGGGTGGGAGGGAGGGCAGGGTGGGAGGGAGGGCAGGGTGGGTGATGGGTATTGAGGAGGGCACCTTTTGGGATGAGCACTGGGTGTTGTATGGAAACCAATTTGACAGTAAATTTCATATATTAAAAAATAAAAAAATAAAAAAATAAAAAAAAAAAAAAGATTTGGCACAGAGGAAACACATTCTTATCTGGCATAACCACTTTTGAAGGGCCATTTGGTAATTATTAGTAAAGCCAAAGACATGCAAACTCCATGGTGCTTCACTCTTCTCCTACATAAGCTCGCTGGCCTGAAGAACCCTTGTATAGACGTGTAAGGAGGCATACACAGAAAAGTCCATTGCATCACACTCTTAGTAGTGAAAAATTGGAAGCAATCTAAGTCTCTATAAAAAGAATATAAACAAATTGTGTATTCATATGATGTAATATCATGTAAGATTTAAAATGTAAGAATCAGACTATGTAATATTATAAATCTCAATAATGAGATATTATATCAATATTATAAATCTCACTGATGTTGAATGAAAAAGCAAATTACAGGAAAAGAACACGGTGTACTGTGTATAGAACACATAAAAGTAGCAGACGATGCCACATGTTGTTTATGAATGTGCACGTTTGTGAAAGGATGAACACCGGCAAGGGAGGGATGAACCCCAAGTTCAGGACAGTGGCTACCTCTGGGGATGCAGAGGACTGGAATCAGGAGGACTGGAATCAGGAGTGTTATACAGACGGCTGCAGTTATAGCCATAATATGTTTTTTATTTACCTGGCTAGTATTTGTTGTAAAAGGTATTTATTATAATACTTTCTCTATTTTTCCGTTTGCCTAAAATATTTTATTTAGGAAATGCTATAGGGGTGGGATGTGACTGGGAGGCAGCTCCCATGTTGTCCCAAACCCTGCGAGACATATCCCACCTCTGGTTCAAAGATGAAAAAGCCAGACCCAGAAAGCAATTCCTTTGGGCTTCAGATGAAGGACCACTTGAGACAGTGTCTGTGAGAGTGCTCTGTCACTCAGGCGCTATGCAAATACAAGGGTGGTTAGTATTATGTGCGATCACTGACGCTCAGTAAGGACTCACGACAAAATTAAGTTGAACTCCGTTGAAATAAATGGCTGAAATAATAAACATTGAAATGAATTCCAGAATATGGACACTATTTTTATTTGAGGTAAATGGGTATCAGTATACATTCAAATCAAAGATCTATCTAATGGGGCACTTTTCAAGTGCTTACAAAATCTACCCAGCCGAGCCCTTTGTGACCTTTTCTGCTTTTGTTTTGCCTCTGCCCTTGCTTCTGCTTCATCCACGCTGGCACGTGTCCATGCTGGTCTAGATGACTCTTTTATTTCTTTCGATGTGAGGCTCCATCCTAAATGTCATCTTAATATCCTACCACACATTTTTTTTTTCTTGGCCTTGTTTGGCTGTTACTACAGTTGCTACCTCTTAAACAAATTTCGTTATGATTCACCGTCTGCACTGAGTGGGTTGAGTTCCTTTCAAACTTTCTTTTGTAGCTTCGTTTACCGCTTTACCCTGTAAGCTTTAACCATGTTGTACCTGAGAATGGTTGTTAACTTACTGGTTCGGGGCCAGTTACACTGACCAGAGCGCACACTGACTTTTCATTCTTCCTTCCTAACAGATCAGTGTATATAACCTTCAGTGACTTTGAGAGTGTGCAGGGACTGCCTGCTTTTCGGTATAAGGTGCCTGGAGAAGTACTAGCCAATACCTCGGACAATGCCGGCTTCTGTATACCTAAAGGAAACTGCCTGGGCTCAGGAGTTTTGAATATCAGCATCTGCAAGAATGGTAAGAGCTCAGAGAAGGGACATACTTATGAGTGTCTAGAATGAAGGGTTAGTGTTCTTCAATAAAATAATGTTGTCAGCCCAAACGAAAGAGTGATTCTGGCTTTTCAAGAATAATATTTCACAATATGGCTATAGAATGGTAAAAAAAGAAAAAAATTACTGGCTTTTCTGTAATGCTTGTTTTTTTTTTTTTCAATTAAGGTTTAATTGACATGTAACATTTTATTAGTTTCAGTATACAATGCAACAATTCAATATTTGTACGTATTATAAAATGATCACTGCAGGGATGCCTGGGTGGCTCAGTCAGTTAAGTGTCGACTCTTTATTTCGGCTCAGGTCATGATCTCACGGTTTGTGAGTTTGAGCCCCACGTTGGTCTCTGTACTGACAGCTCAGAGCCTGGAGCCTTCTTCGGATTCTGTATCTCCCTCTCTCTCTCTGCCCCTCCCCCACTTATGCTCTGTATCTATCTCTCTCAAAAATCAATAAACATTAAAAAAAAATTTTTAAGTCTATTTTGTCTGATGTAATTATAGCTACCCCAGCTTTCTTTTGATTTCCAGTTGCTTGGAACATCTTTTTTCTTCCCTTTACTTTCAGTCTGTGTGTGTCCTTGCATCTGAAGTGAGTCTCTTTAAGCAGCATATGGATGGGTCTTACATTTTTAGCCATTCAGCCACTCTGTCTTTTAATTGAAGAGTTTAGTCCATTTACATTTAAAGCAATTATTGCTAAGTATAGACTTATTGGCATTTTGTTCATTATTTTCTGGCAGTTTTGTAGTTCCTCTGTTCCTTTCTTCTTTCTCTTGTGTAATGCTTCATATTTCTAGAATGCCCTGTTGTGTTCTTTCTGCGCAGTAGTTTAGAAGTCCTTTTTTTTTTTTAATGTTTATTTTTAAGAGAGAGAGAAAGAGGGAGCATGAGCAGGGGAGGGTCAGAGAGAAAGACACAGAATCCGAAGCAGGCTCCAGGCTCCAAACTGTCAGCACAGAGCCTAACACAGAACTCAAACTCATGAACCGCGAGATCATGACCTGAGCTGAAGTCAGATGCTTAACCGACTGAGCCAGCCGGTCACCCCTAGAAGTCTTAATAGTGATAATGGCTCATGTTCACTGAGCACTTACACAAATCACTGTTCACTAGTCATTGTTCTAAATGGTTTACATATTTACATTTAGTTAATACATGTAAAGCACGAACTGATTATCATTAACAAAAGCCTTTTCTTCATCTTAAAAACTAACTTTAACAATCATATGTTGCAAAATTATTCACAATATTCTTACTAGATTGGCATCCAGAGGCCTCTTTTTATAATTGTGGAAACCAGAGCTCAGACAGGGAAGATGATTTTTATAAAATTCTTATTTCTGAGAAAATCCCTACTAGAACTTAGGGACTTCTCCTGTTGCTACTGTGATACTTCTTAGGCTACAATCCTCTTTAAAGTTTCTTTGGAGAAATTTTGTAACCCCTTTCTCCTGAATAAAGTTGTCTTTATCTCCTAAATAAAGTAATGTGCTAATTTTTTCCCCTCTTACCTAATTTTCTTGAAAAATCTCCTTTTGGGGTAAGTCTTCAGTCAGCAGTATACCTCACTGTCTTTGTCTGATAGAGCAGTGGCTTCAAAACCTGGCCTTGCATGAAGATTATCTGGAGGGTTCTTAAAAATATATGTCCCAGGGCCCACATACTAGGCCCCAGAACCTGTATTTTTAACATGAGCTCCAGGTGATTCTCATAAAGATGGTGCCTAGGCAGTTGGGAACCACTGTGCGGGGACAGTGGAGATAAGACCAAAGGCAAATGGGAACAAGTGCCTGCTTCTGCCCTCTCCTGCTTTCTTACTGGGGGAATGGCCCTGAAATAGCGCCCTGCCCACTTAGTCCATGTGCCTCTGGCTCAAGGCGCAAATGCAGACGTATTTTTTCTCATTGTTTCGTTAACATTCTGCTTCCTCAAGAAGTTGATGTTAGAGTCAACAAAGATTCTACTTGGCAACACTCAACAACTACAGTCCATTTCTCTTGCGTCTTATGTATTCCCAGATGTGGACGGAAAAGTTAAACTCTCTAGAATTATCCTCAAGGGTTTTTAATCCCCCCGGACAACATTTTGGATTGTGGGATGAGGGAGTGCTCTGGAGTCAGTAGATCTGGGTTTGATTCAGATTCTGTTTGTTAGCATGTTAGCCAAGGTGATTAAGGAGGATTCTAGACTTCAGTCTTCTAATCTGTAATATGGGGGTGATGATAACTTCCTTGGAAAGCTGAGGGAAGGTTAGACATAATGTATACAAAACACCCAAGACGGTGTCTGGCCCTTACTGAATTCTTAATAAATCTTTGAAAATACATTTTAAAGATCATTGTAGGTCACAAAGAAGGAAACTATGGCTTTGTGAAACTGTTTAGTGAACAGTTTCTTCCTAAACAAAACACATGGATGTGACAGATGATATGTATCTTGAGCCATGGCTAGTAGATATGTAAGCAAATCTAAATTACTTGGCAATAAGTTAACTTCTCCAAATATATGTTTCCATGGCAGCAATTATTGGATCCCTCTCTCTTCTTCAATAGCGTAATCTACAGTAGGTTTCCTTTAATAACTTGTTTTCCTGTTTGTGCCTTTTTTTAAAAAAATCTTATTGAAATATATATGACATACTGCATTACATTAGTTTCAGGTGCACAACATAGTCATTTGACAATTCTGTACGTTAATGTTCCCCACAACAAGTATAGTCACCGTCTGTCACTATACAAGGTTATTACAATATTATTGACTATAATCCCTATGCTGTACTATTGATCTCTGTGACTTATTTATTTTATAACTGGAAGTTTGTACTTCTTAATCCCCTTCACCTATTTCACCCAACTCTCCCAGCCACCTACCCTCTGGCAACCACCAAATTGTTCTCTATTTATGAGTCTGTTTGTGGTTTTTTTGTTTGTTCATTTGTTTTGACTTTTAGATACTGCAAATCAGTGGAAGTATATGGTATTTGTCTTTCTCTGTCTGACTTATTTCACTTAGCATAATATGCTCTAGATCCATCCATGTTGTCACAAATGGCAAGATGTCATTCTTTTTATGCCTTAGTAATATTCCATTGTATATAGATAACACATCTTCTTTACCTATTCCTCTATTGATGGGTGCTTAGTTTGCTTCCATACTTTGGCTGTTGTAAGGGATGCTTCAGTGATCATAGGATTGCATTTATTTTTTAACATTAGTACTTTCATTTTCTTTGGGTAAATGAAACAGGTGTGAAGTGATATCTCCTTGGGGTTTTGGTTTGCATTTCTCGGATGATTAGTGATATTGAGCATCTTCTCATGTGTCTATTGGCCATCTAGATGTCTTCTTTGGAGAGATGTCTATTCAGGTCCTCTGCCCATTTTTTCAACAGGTTATTTGGTTTTTTGGTGTTGATTTGTATGCGTTCTTTATGTATTTTGGATACTAACCGGATATATTCTTTGCAAATACCTTGTCAGTAGGTTTCCTCTTTGTTTTGTTGATGGTTTTCTTTGCTGTGCAAAAGGATTTTGTTTTCGTGTAGTCCCCATAGTTTATTTTTGCTTTTGTTTCCCTTGCCAGAGGAGACACACCTATAAATATGCTGTTAAGGCCTATGTCCAAGACATTACTGCCTATGTTTTCTTCTAGTTTTATGGTTTCAGGTCTCATAGTTAGCTCTTTAATCTGTTTTGAGTTTATTTTGGTGTATGGTGTAAGAAAGTGGTCCGGTTTCATTTTTTTACACGTAGCTGTCCAGTTTCCTCAACACGATTTATTAAAGAGATTGCCTTTTCCCCATTGTCTGTTCTTGCCTCCTTTGTCATAGATTAATTGACCATGTAAATGTGGGTTTATTTCTGGCCTATTCTGTTCTGTTGATCTATGTGTCTGTTTCTGTGCCAGTTCCATACTGTTTTGGTTAATACAGCTTTGTAGTATATCTTGAAATCTGGGGCTGTGATACTTCCAGCTTTGTTTTTCTTTCTCAAGATTGCTAGGGCTATTCAGGGTCTTTTGTAGATTCATACCCATTTTAGGATTATTTGTTCTAGTGCTGTGAAAAATACCATTGGTATTTTGATAGGAGTTGCATTGATTCTATAGATTGCTTTGGGCATTATGGACATTCTCTATTTGATTCTTAAAATGAATAGGAAAAAATAAATAAAAGAAAAAAATGGAGTCTTCATGTGGTCAGACCTTGATCTAGTCAGAGGCTGGGCAGATAGCATGACCAGGCAAAGTCTTAAAAGTCTGTGTCAACATATGCAGGAGAAGAAAGCCTGTCTTAGGTTAACCAAGAAAAACAGAAAAGCAAGCAATAAGTGCTTTCAGATGAGATTTCCTCATTCATTTAGAATTCTGCCTTCATCACCTGACAGCTGGATGTCCCTGGGTCAGTTTTGTAACTTCTCTGAACCTCACCGTCCTCAAATGCAAAATGAAGGTAATAGTTTTAACTTAATAGGGCTACTGCAAATGTTAATTAAAAGAGTGTGTATGAAGCCTTTGTATTTAATAGGTTCAGTAAATACTGAAGAATAAATAATTTAGCCATGACTTCAATATATACTGTGGGATAAAATAATGTTAGGGTAAATGAGATGTTAGGAAATGAAGTATAAATCCCAAACTAGGAGGCCTTGAATGGAATTTTAGCCTGCCCCTCTCCCCCACCCACATTTACTTATGTATAGAATTTCCCCCTCTTTAGGAACCAGGTTTGTAGTCAGGAACTTTATATCCATCTTGGACTTTTAAGAACCATGTCATTCGTCTCTGTTTTCCTTAAAATGCAGGTGCACCTATTATTTTATCTTTCCCACACTTCTACCAAGCAGATGAGAGGTTTGTTTCTGCCATAGACGGCATGCATCCCAATAAGGACTATCATGAGACATTTGTGGACATTAATCCTGTGAGTACCCACGTCTTCCTGGTAAAAAGCATGCATTTTGTTCTCTCTACACAGTATTTACCAGTTTAGTCTGGAGCACTGTGAATATTCTGTCTTCCTTTCATATACATATTCAAATGGAGAAAACTCAGCTCCGTGCTTGAGATGCATAGTCTCATGGCCTTACAGGCTGAACTCAGTGGCTCTAATATGCAGAAATATTTGCAAACCTGCTTTAACAAAAACGCAACTGTAAAAATCCCATCACGGGAACAACTGGATTGGACCCAAGTAGCCTCATCAATGTTCTGTTGCCAGCCTTGGGCCTGAACATACATACTTTCTCCTACTACTGAACAGATCAGCAAAGCTGAAGACATTCTTCTGCTTACTGCCAAGGAGTGTTTTGGTTGAAATTTAAATGTATGTATTAGCTTCACTGACTTTTGGCAGGCCTCTTTCTACAGGCACTTTTGAGAGTTTATTGCATGATGTTATTAATTTAAAAGGCATTAGATATACATATGCTTTCATCCTGTTTTCAAAGAGGAGAAAAACTAAAACCATGAGAAAGCCTCTCACGGTAGGAACTGAATGAAAGGCCAGATACCTTCCTTCTTGAGATTTTGAACACATGGAACAGTAAAGGAAAGGCAAGAATAGTCGTTGACATGGCAGTGTATGGGCATTTCACTCTTCTGTGTGAGAAATCAGTGGTCTTATCTTTTTGTGACTAAGATCAGGTATTCCCCCGCCCCCTTTTCTCTCTTAACCTTCAGTTGGTTCCTTCTCCCCACCTTCACTGTGGGCAGGTGCTTGTCCCCAAGGGCTGGACACAGTCCCGTAACCTCAGTGCAGAGGCAAAACTGCTGTGGGGGGGACGGCTGCTGGCGCCGCTTTCCCAGCTTTGATGGGGGCTGTCCTGACCACACCAGGGACCACTCTCTGGCTCACACCTTCCTCCTGCCAGGGTCACCTAGGGTTTTGCCATCCAAAGTGGCAGCATCCTGGGTGCTTGCTAGAAAGACCAATCTCAGGCC
Source organism: Panthera tigris (assembly GCF_018350195.1). Taxonomy (NCBI): domain Eukaryota; kingdom Metazoa; phylum Chordata; class Mammalia; order Carnivora; family Felidae; genus Panthera; species Panthera tigris. The sequence goes on from NC_056663.1 coordinate 142,801,439, forward strand.
TCACTCCAGACCTCCTGAATCAGAATCTGCATGTTCACAAGGTCCCCAAGAACTCACATGCAGATTGAACTTTCAGAAACATTGGTCTATCAGGCACCTAACCCCGTCCGCAGCTCTCATTCTGTTCCGGGGTCCGTTTTCCCTTGTCTCAAACATGGCAGTGGTCCCCCTGGTTATCAGCACCACTCAGAAATGGTGCTCTACTGAGAAAAACTATGTGTTTTTGATAAGTCCTAATGTTTTCTTTCCATGTCTCTGATTTGCAGTTGACTGGAATTATTCTAAGAGCTGCCAAGAGGATCCAAATCAATGTTTATGTGAGAAAGTTTGACGACTTTGTGTAAGTTTCACTTCTTTCTGCAGAGGCAAAGGATAGTTGTGCTGTACTGACTTTCTGATGGGGTTCATCCAGGAGACAGCCCACTTTCTAAGTCTGCTCACTCCTGCCCTTCAGGGATGAGGCATAATCAGCATTTGTGTGGGGGGGGGAGGGGGGTTGAGAGAGAGTGTCATGGGGGAGGGGCAGAGAGAGGGGGCCAGAGGGTCTGAAGCAGGCTCTGTGCTGACAGCAGCGAGCCCGAGCTCAGTGTGGAGCTCGAACTCACAGACCCCGTGAAATCATGACCTGAGCTGAAGTCGGATGCTCAACCGACTGAGCCATCCAGGCGCCCCTATAATCAGCATTTCCATAGGCCTTGGTCTTGGAATTTACTTATTTAACCAAAGATGTACAGAGTGCTTTTCATGGATCACATGTTGTTCTAAGTACTTTACATCCAGTAACTCATTTATTCCTCACAGTAACCCTGTGTAGTACCCCCGTTTTACAGATGAGGAAACTAAGGCACAGAGAGTTGAAGTAAGGCTACAGAGTCTGTTCTTCCCCACTCCATGCAGCCCTTCCCTTGCCACGACTCCAGTTGCCTCCCTTTCTGTCTTCCCACTGCTCCCACCCAGGACCAGCCACAGGCTCCAGAGCTTAAAATAGGCTCCCGAGTCCAGCCTTTCCTCCCCACACTCCATCTAAAAAAACACTACTTAATTAGGATACTAAGTATAATATCCTGCTCAAACTTTCAATGGGCATTTTTTAGATATGAGAAAATGCATACGACTTAATGTTAATGAAAAACAAATTGCAAAACTATATATAATATATCACGTATCTATTCTTTCTTTCCACTTATCTATCTATCTGCCTATCTATCTGTAAAACTTGATTTCTGCCATCAGATTTGCCAGCTTTAGCCCCATATGTCACAGATTGTTCTAGAACACAAATGTGGTTTGCACGAATGCATTTTGCCATACACATACACACGTGTGTATTTCTGAGGTAGTCTAGTATAGTAGTTAAGATCTAGAGCCTTAGAATCAAAATGGAATTACAATCCTGGCTTCACCCTTTGCTCATGTTGGTCCTGGGCAAGTGACTCTAAGCCATAATTTCCATGTCTTCCACGTAGGACAGTGATGCCTACTGCATGGGATTACTGTAAGAATTAAATGAGACAGTGTCCCCCAAACACCAGGTGTAGGGCTGGTTCTTGGTAGAGTGCTCTGAGCTCTAGTGAAGACAATACTTAGTGGTCTGGTCACAAAACATTCTGAGAAATGGTAGCGTTTCTCAGTGGTAGCATTGTTCTGCTGGCTGTGGCCATGCCTCTGATAACTCTTGGGAGAATAGTAATCATTTTGATGAATTTGCTTTTATTATCTTGTGTTTTGATATAAAAAAAACAACTTTACATACACAGGCGACACTTGGAATTGTTAGACTGACAGACTGGAATCTAACTTCTGATTGATAAGTATTTGCAAAAGTAACGAAGAAGTCTTCGTAAGTTCTGGGAAATTTAATGAAATCAGTGTGCTAGAATTTTCATATAAACTTATCTCTCCAGGCCAGTGTGCTATCACACTGAGGATGTCGGTGAAATAATCTCATATTTTGTCTTTTTTTAATTGAGGTATAACTGACATACAACATATTAGCTTCAGGTATATAATGACTCGATATTTGTATATATTGCAAAATGATCACCACAATGTCTAGTTAACGTCTGTCACCATACTTGGTACAAAATTTTTTTTCTTGTGATGAGAACTTTTAAGATCTACTCTGCTTAGCAACTTTCAACTGTGCATTACGGTATTATTAACTATAGCTGCCATGCTGTACATTAGATCCCTGTGACTTACATATTGTATAACTGGAAGTTTGTACCTTTTGACTCCATCCATTTTGCCAACCCCCCCAACTCCCAACTCTGGCAACCACCAGTCTGTTCTCTATGCGTGTAAGCTTGGTTTTTTGTTTGTTTTAGATTCCACACAAAAGGGAGAATAAATAGTATTTGACTTTCTCTGATTCGTTTCACTTAGTGTAGTGCCCTGAGGGTCCATTCATGTTGTCACAAATGGCAAGATTGCATCCTTTTCTATGGCTGAATAGTATTCCAGTGTGAACATATACCATGTTTTCTTTATTTAATCGTCCATCGATGGACACTTTGGTTGCTTCCATATCTTTGCTACTGGAAAAAAATACTCCAGTGAATATAGGGGTGCATATGTCTTTTCGAGATAGGGATTCATTTTCTTTGGCTAAATACCCAGAAGTGGAATTGCTGGATCGTATTGTAATTCTGTTTTTAATTTTTTGAGCAATCTCTCTACTGTTTGCCCTAGCAGCTGCACCAGTTTACATTCTGTCAACAGGGCACATGGATTCCTTTTCATCCGCATCCCCACCAACATTACTACCCTTTGCCTTTTGATAATAGCCATTGGAACAGGTATGAGGTGATATCTCACTGTGGTTTTGATTTGTCACCTTTTGTCTTTGTAGTGAAACGGGAAGCATTAGAACCATGGTTTTCCCAGTGATGTATATCAACGAGGTAAGTCCTGGGAGGGAGCCATGGGTATGATTTACTTGTGGAAGCTTGGAAAACTTCCATTATGATGTCGACTATTGTAGCTATGTAATTTAAGATGTAAGAAAGGGGGAAAGGTGATTTTTAAGAACCTGTTTGTCCTCAGAAAATTTCTCTTTATATGTTCACATGAAGTTTGAGATTTAAAAATGACAGAACAAAAATTTCCCTTCTCAAGAATATTATCGGGCAAAACTCTCTTCTGGGAAGCTGGTTATGTACGAAACAAAAGGCAAAGGTAAATGAAGCAATGTCAGACACTGCTGAAGCAGAAAAAATAGCCAACACTCAGATTTCCAGTTAAACCTTTCTTTGCATCTTCTCCATCTTGGAACCCCTGCCAGTTTGTAAAATGTAATCAGTTTACCATTCATTAGTAAAGGAGGAGGAAAAGAGAGTAAAATTAAAATGATTGGCAACATTACATGAAGGTTTTGTGTAAGGTGATTAAAGAAATGATTGAATAAAACATGATATAGTCTCATTCATTTCAGTGATATATGGTTGCCTTATATTTTATAACATAGAAGTTGTTTTTGTTTTACTTTCTGGTGACCAAACATATCATGAGTTATAGGACACAGATCCTATCTTAAATTTATTATTATTTTATTTTGGTGTCTATTTTTGAGACAGAGAGAGACAGAGCGTAAGTGGGGGAGGGGCAGAGAGGGAGACACAGAATCGGAAGCAGGCTCCAGGCTCTGAGCTGTCAGCACAGAGCCTGACGCGGGGCTTGAACTTATGAACCTCGAGATCATGACCTGAGTGGAAGTCAGCTGCTTAACCGACTGAGCCACCCAGGCGCCCCAACACAGATCCCGTCTTAGTTCAAACAAAGAGTTTCCCTGAAGAAATATTTCTTTCACACTGTACCCACAGAATTTTTATCAGTAAACATTGAGTATAAATTGAAGTTTTGTAAATAAAAACATATTCGGAAAACTCAGAAAACACCTATTTAAGATACCTGTGATAAATTCTTTTCTGAATCACATACATTTACTGTAGTAAATCTCCTCAGTTTCCCTCTCTCTTCCACCCAGTTTTGGGAGGTTACATGCAGGGGTTTTCCCTCCCTCCCATATATTTCCAACCATAAATTCTTGGTTGGCTTACGTCTGTCGTGAACAGCAGCATCTTTAAGTTTTTATTATTTTTCTCTGTTCCCTAAAAAATCTTGTTCTGTGTAGGAAATTTGGTAACAGAGATTGGCAAGAAAGAGGAAAATTAAAGAAACTTTCACAAAACCTGAGTCAGAATGACACTGTTTTTGCTTTATTGTACTCAACAGTATATTGCAAAATTGTCTCTGATAAGAACTTTGTAAAAAATAATTTAATGTTTTCTACTTTGTAAAACTAACATGTGCTCTTTACAGAGCTCTTGGAAAACTAAAAATGTATATTTTAAAAGTGAATCACCATACAAATATTGAATCATTCTGTTGTACACCCAAAACTAATATATTGTTATATGTCAATTTTACTTCAGTTTAAAATTTTTTTAAATATTTACAACTGAATCACTGATAAACTGTCCCTCAGAGACAAGTACAGTTTACATCTGCTTATATTGCCTCTTAGTATTTTTCTAGTTTTGATATTAAATACTTGAGACCATACTGCAGATACAGTTTTATAACCTATTTTTTTTTCATTTGGCATTACTTTGATAGCTACACTTATAAATTTTTGAAGGGTTTGTGATTACAATTCTAAGACAAGGCTTTTATTGTTTCACAGGAAAAATTTAGGCAATATTTACGAACTTATAGAATCTATTTGAAATTGCTCCAGGGTCATCACTCTTACTGTTTGTGGAGAGGTCTATCGAGACCTCTGGTCTTGATTACTAGAGATTTAACCAAGACACTAATTATACTTTCCACATACCATTGTTGGAATGTTTCATTCATTCAATCAACTGACATGAAAGCAGGGCTTTTTGTTTTTAATTTATTTTCAATATTTTATTATTTATTTTTGAGAGAAAGAGACAGAGCATGAGCAGGGGAGAGGCAGAGAGGGCGACACAGAATCTGAAGCAGCTCCAGGCTCCAGGCTGTCAGCACGGTGCCCGACGCAGGGCTTAAACTCACGAACCCCAAGATCATGACCTGAGCTGAAGTCAGATGCTTAACTGACTGAACTACCCAGGCACCCCAATGGGCTTTTTGAAAATGAGGAAGGACCCTGTACTGCCAGCTTATGTTCATAGTTGTGGCATATTTGAACTCCCCCCCTCCCCGCCCCCAGCTCAACCTTTGCTTTGCTTAGCTCTTTTGTTAAAGACCATATTGAATCCAGGGAATTATGGAGTAAAACTTTGTACTTTTGGTGCCTCCTAGAAAGAACTTGACTTTATCCCAGAAAAAGAAAACATTATACTTTGAAGTGACATTGGAGCCTACTCTCCCACCTTCTTTTTCCAGAGAAGGAGACTCTGACTCTGATGGGTCTTGGCCAGTTATTGGAAGTACCAACTCTAGAAGCCCATCCTCTGCCTCAGTCCAGTGCGGTTTCAGCCCAAATTACGCCCAAAGTCCCATTTGTTGCCATAATTTTTATGAAATTAAGCTCTCCAGACACCCCACCTATGACAATTTGAGGAGATAATATCTTTGTTCTGCATCCATCAAGTGTTATTCTAGAATATTTTCTTGGTTATCAACACCCTCTGGAACTCTGGTGAGCCTCAAGACATCCCTGAACACCTTCTATCGAGACCTCTGGTCTTGATTACTAGAGATTTAGCCAAGACACTAATTATACTTTCCACATACCATTGTTGGAATGTTTCATTCATTCAGTCAACTGACATTAATTCAGTGCCCACTACGTGCAGAGTGCTTTCCTAATGTTGAGGTGACCGAGCTGTAAACCTTGCCTTTGGGAACCTCACAGTCACAAGGAGACCAAACAGATGGTTATAAGGCAGAGTGCGCAGCGATGGGGGATTTTAGGGAGTGATATGGAAGTGCAGTAAAGGGACCTTTAACTAGGCCTGAGGTAGCCAGAGAAAACTTGTGGATGGAAGTGATGCTGAGTTGGATTTTAAAGGACGAGTTAGAGTTGTCTGATACAAAAGATGGTATTATCTCATTATTTTCGAATACTTTTTCCCTACTATTTCCAACCTATTTTGAAAGTAAGACATGTCTTCAGGAAAAAAAAAAAAAAAAAAAAAAAGAGGAAGATGTAATGAATAAATGCCCCCTCTGGTTATCTAATTTATAAATGGATTTTCAGTATTTCTAGTTAGCGACAGAGAAACTTCCCCAAATCGTGTTTAATGATTTAGAAGGAAGATACAGCAAAAACTTTACACCCTGGATATTTAGTAATCAAAGGAATACTATTTTCTTGCCTTCCAGAGTGTCCTCATTGATAAAGAGACTGCGAGTCGACTGAAGTCTGTGATAAACACTACTCTGATCATCACCAACATACCCTACATTATCATGGCGCTGGGTGTTTTGTTTGGTTTGATCTTCACCTGGCTTGCATGCAGAGGACAGGGATCCATGGATGAGGTGAGCAGTGGTTGGAGGAACTTCTCTATTACTGGGTAACCTTACCGGAGGAAGCTAACGGTGCTTCACTGAGGGGCTTGTCAACTGGCTGGCTCATTAGGGTGGATTCTGAGGTTTTATGCTGGGCACAGTGATTTCATGGTTATATTACTACTAAACCAAATGAGAGGCAAGGGCAATGTATCAGAGGAGGAGGAGTAATGGAATGGTACTGTCCAGTATTTGGGGCTCTCTTGGCGGGCATGAAATCCCTGTGAATAAGCTTAATGTTTCTGAAAATAACCTGAAAGGAGAGGAGTATTTAGCAGCTAAACATCTGGGCTTTGGTGTGTCAGACTGCCTACGTTCAAATCCCAGTTCTGCCACTTCATAGCTGTGTGACCCTAGAAACTGCGCCTCAGTTCTGCATCTGTAAAGTGGGATAATAAGAGAGCCTCCCTTAGTGGTTTTTCATGAGGATTAGAGGAGACAGTAGACAGAAAGCATTTGGCCCAGTGTTAGCATTTACAGTAAGAACTCAATAAACATTAATTATGTGATGCAACAATCCCAAGATTGTAGAGCAAGGCAACCAGAGACCTGCTTGGAAAGAATCCATAATATATCAGAAGATACCTGTCACTGAGTCATCACTGCATAAGAAACGATTGGCCCAGGGGAGTAGTAACTTTCCTGGAGAGAAGGGAACATCATCAAATGGATGGGATAAGCAGAGTTACGCTGGCCTCCCTAAGTGACCAGCAGGCCAACCCAGCTCAGCCTTCAGTGAGTCTTTTCTGTGAGAGCCTTTCTCAAATTCTCAGCAGCTTCCGTTTTTGCAACAAAGGCTTTCTCCCCCAGCTCCTAGCTGCTTCAAATACGTGTCTGAAGCAAACGTGAAGTAGGAAATGAAATACGTTGAAACCATCTGAGTCCTATTACCTCAGATTTCCCTAGGTTCTACATTCTTCCACTATTTCTCTTAACCTGTGCCCATCAGGTTAGCAGGAATTAGGTGTGAGGCATTTATTCTGTCATTTCTAGCTATGGATCTCACTTCCCGTCTGACTTTATACAGTCACTGAGATTTTCATAAGCACAGGTGAAAGCCTGTGTAAATGTTATCACTGCTCCTACAATGAACCATTTTCGTGTATTCAGCAAGGGGGCAACGACTGAGCACCCATGACCCAACGTCTGAGACGTTGTTCTCTGGTAGGTTTCAAATCAGGAAGGAGCAAATTCAGTGTAGTCTGATGAGAGTTATAGTCCGGGTCAATACAGGGAAGGGTACTGCTCTGGTATCGGGGGTGCAGGTGGTCAGAGCAGGCTTCTTCAAGGTCAGGGCTGAATGGGAAAGAAGAGGCAGGCCAAGAGAGAAGGAAGCAGAGTGTGACGACTGCCCTCCTGTCAGTCTCTCCTCCGTCCATCTTCCTCCACCACCCTGTCCCCCAACTTTTCACTTCCTGGGAGAAGTTTCTGATGTGAATACCTGACTTCGCTGTCCCCTCTCTTCTGAATCTCAGGGAACCGCAGATGAAAGAGCACCCCTCATACGAACCTAACTGTGGCCCGAGCTTGGGGAAGGAACCGTGTGAGCTGTCCTAACCTGGACCACAACGTGAGGAAACTATCCACGTCTTCATGGGCATGGTGCCTGCTGCAGAGAGGAGGGAGGAGACCCCGTGCTGGCAAGCGACGAGAGCATTCCGGCAGGAGGTTAAAGAACAGACTGATATGGTTGGCCATTAGGCTTTATAAAATTTTTTTGTTTTTCATGTGTCTAGCAAGTATTTAATAAACTCCTGTATAGTAATTTTTGTTGTTGTTGGGTGCTGGTAGCTCCAGAATTCTGTGACCACCGTTGTGGTTAAAATATGTCTGCATCACTTGTTAACGTTCCTTGGTCTAACCTTAGTAAGTATGCTTCATTTACCAAACTTTGTGCTCAAAATATATAAATACTATTTTACGTTGTATTCCTCCATTCATTTCACCCCCAAAACAGAAGTAAATACGAGTTCGGAACCCAGGGTAAAATAGTAGCCTCATTCAGTACATCACTAAAATGCATCTAGTTTCCTCTTTTTAAAAAGTTACATAATTATATTTCATATGCTAACCTTCAGTTCATAATTCCTCCAAGAAATTAATTCAGTCTTTTGACTTTCAAACTGTCTGGGAACCAAGCAGGGAAGGGGTTGGGTGGGGTGAGGTAGGCAGTGGGGCAGTAACCGTCAAGTTGATTGATAGTGATAAGCACCTGCGGATTTTTTACTTGTACTTTTGTGAATCGAGAGAATGCACAAATAATGTTGGTGAGGACAAGTACAGATATTTCATATGAAGTAGAAGGAAATGCTAGTTATGACATTTGTGGGTAGTTTGTTGTTTTTTTTTAGTCAGAATGATCTTGATGGGGAAAGGTGCTTCTGGGAGGTATCATCAGTAACTGATTTTTCCTCCAGTCATCCTTGCCAAATATGATACTGTATTAATTACAATACTATTGAGTTACTTTGCAAAATTATTTATGAATATGGGAAACCCATTCATCCACAGCCCAAGTTACACATACATTTTGGGAAGTCTGACTGCACTAACAAAACGTTTCTTCTGGGGAAGTTTTCTTGGGAACTTTGAAATTGTTTTTGTAAGTTGTTTTTCTTTCCTCACATTTGGTCCCTTCCAGTGTTCTGTGGGTCACTGTCACTCACTGAATAGAGAAAAATGTGCCCTACACTTCCTGTGACAATCATTTTGCTGACAGAATGAATGATGGTGTTTTAAAATATTGTACAGAAAATGCTTTAAAGAAAGGTCCCTTGGGATCCAGAAGCAGCGTCTTCTCAGAAGACCTTTTGACTTTCAATGCAACCTAAGTCAGTCAGAGGATAGGAACTGCTGTATGTCACAAAATCCAAGCCCGTTTAAGAGCATTTTCTTTGAGTAGTGAAGTTCAGTATTCATTTTTGATTAAGAAACCTACATAGTTATCCAGCAAAATGCACATAGAATTTCTTAACAACTGAATCATCTTACAGGATTTTCTGTATAAAACTGGATTTCAATGTAAGCAAATGAAGAAAAAAGCCATGGGTTTCACAAATACAGCTTCTGATCCCTGTGTGGAGGTAATAAATCCCATTACTTGCCCCAATTTCCTTCTGTCTACACTAAAGCAACATGTGACATATTCCCTTCTTGAAGGGGCAGTTCATTAAACCTTCAGCTTCTCTATAAATTAAGAAATATTTTGTAAATATTCTAAATCACCAAAATGTAAAAAACTAAATTGAAAATATTTTGTCAGTAATACCAAATACCTAGATTTTTTAAATTTATCGATATTTAACTATGTAATTGGCACACCTTATTCTTTTATGCACCTACTTATCCACATATAAGCCAGTGTGTATTTATTGGTTCATCTTGTTATCAGGATATAGTCACTTGTGAGGAGGAAATTTTTCAGTACTAGGAATGGTAACAGTTGATATACACTTTAAACTGAATCCCACACATGTGGGGAGATCAAACACATATTACTTCCATACGATTCTAATAAGTTATTTGGCTTAAAATCACATTTGATATTATCTTTCTGAAAAATCTGTGACAAACCCAGAAACTGCAGTCAAGATTATAGATTGATTAAGAACTTACGTGCCTATTTGGTCTTAGGTTGAAAATAACAAACTATTACTCATGCTTATTCTCTTGGAGCCATTATCCTGGAAAGGCCTCCAAAGTCTTTGTGATTGTCATAATCCCAGAATATGTGTGTCCTGTACTATGATACTCGCTAGGGAGAAACCAGAGAGAGGTTACCTCACTTCTCTTAGGGAAAATTGGGAATTGAACACAGGACAAGAAATGGGCTTTGCCACTTTTAGCTCAAGGCTTTTCCTACTGGACTTTATTTCCTCATGTTCTAGAACGATCACTGGTCAAGTGGAGCAAGTACTATATGACTAACCCCTATTGGGGTTTTTACCTAAGGGAGGCTAGGTTTTTTTTTGTTTTTGTTTTTAATTTAAATTGCTTGAGATATGAGTTCTACAAAAGGTGACTTTCACACTTGGCCCTCTGGGCATTATTACTAGAATTAATTGCTTGTGGTTATTAAACAGAATACTGACCAGAATGCTCTTCATGTAGCTTAAATAGGTGGTTCATTTCATGTGATTCTTGACATGTTTATTTCTACCCTTAATGCAATGAAGTATTTCACTAATAAAACTGTTTATATGAAATTGCACTGGAAATTGTTATGTCATCAGATGACCAGTTGTCTCTAGAGTTTCATTTGTTTTTTGTTGTTGTTGTTGTTGTTGTTAATTTTAGAGAGAGATCGTGGCGGGGAGAGGGTCAGAGGGAGAGAGAGAATCCCAAGCAGGCTCCACTCTTAGCGTGGAGCCTGATTCAGGGCTCCATCCCATGACCTTGGGATTGTGACCTGAGTCAGAATCAAAGTCAGACACTCAGTTGACTGAGCCACTCATGTGCCCCTGGAGTTTCATTTGAAAGATGCTTTTTTCCCTCTTGACAAATGCAGACCTGAGTCTCACCTCTTGGGCCACTTATGATGTCCATTCCGTTGTGGTGGACAGTTCTAGGCAGCCTGACAAGTCGCACTTGAAGGGAGTCCCACAATGTGCTCCTCTGCCCCAGGGCTTTCTCCAGAGTCCTGGAAGCCCCTCAGGAGCACTGGGGGGGTTAATAGGCCCAGGTATTGATCCTCAACTAAAGGTAGGAGTCAGCTGATAAATGCTCCAGTCCTCAGAGGGACAGTTCTCAGACTCATTCTAGGTAGTTCCTCAACTAGGATTGCCCACAGTAGGAACTCCTTCCCATTATTGTTTCTTCCTTCCCTGTGTCACTCCTCCCATCCCCTCACTGCTGCTTTTTCCCAAGTAACCCACCTGTGCTAACATTCTTCTTATTCGGGCCCGCTTCCAGATAAACACAAACTAAAGGCATATAAGTCCACCCAGAAGGGCCCAGCAGGGTCAGAGAGCTATGGGAGGGGTCCTGGACCTTTGTTTCTATAGACATTTGTCCTAAAATGATTAGCCCCCAAATTTAGACTACCTTTAAAACCTTTCCCATCCCAGTAATATTGCATCTTATTTCTGAAATCAGAGCAAATCCAATTCAGCCATCACATATCTAGCTCAGTGTTACAAATGTCATTATGTATTGAGGACACTTGATCACTAGCATATACGCTTTCAAGGAATCCCAAATCTAAAACAGTATGGAGTTTCCTCAAAAAATTAAAAATAGAACTACGCTACCACCCAGCAATTGCACTACTAGGTATTTATCAAAAGGATACAGGAGTGCTGATTTTAAGGGGCAAATGCACCCCAATGTTTATAGCAGCGCTATCAACAATAGCCAAATTATGGAAAGATCCCAAATGTCCGTCAACTGATGAATGGATAAAGAAGATGTGGTATATATATGCAATGGAGTGTTCCTTGGCAATCAAAAAGAATGAAATCTTGCCATTTGCAACAACGTGGATGGGATTAGTTATGTTAAGCAAAATAAGTCCGAGAAAGACAAATATATGATTTCGCTCATATGTGGAATTTAAGAAACAATGAACATAAGGAAAGGGAAGCAAAAATAAGATAAAAACAGAGATGGAGACAAACCATGTCTCTCAAATACAGAGAACAAACAGGGTTGCTGGAGGGGAGATGGGTGGAGGGATGGGCTAAATGGGTGATGGGCATTAAGGAGGACACTTGTTTGGATGAGCACTGGGTGTTATATGTAAGTGATGAATCACTAAATTCTATTCCTGAAAACATTATTACACTACATGTTAATTAACTTGGATTTAAGTTTAAAAAAAAAAAAGGAATCCCAAATCTGATTTTTGCTGGCTTATGTCATAAGGGGAGTTCTGTGTATCTATTTCTGCTCGCTCAAAGGTATATAGAGACATCTGGAACTCTGCAACATACCAAGCCTAATTATTTCAAATCAAGGAGTAAGAGAGATTCAGAAAATATATTTAAAAGAATACTGGGGTGCCTGGGTGGCGCAGTCGGTTAAACGTCCGACTTCAGCCAGGTCACGATCTCGCGGTCTGTGAGTTTGAGCCCCACGTCAGGCTCTGGGCTGATGGCTCGGAGCCTGGAGCCTGTTTCCGATTCTGTGTCTCCCTCTCTCTCTGCCCCTCCCCCGTTCATGCTCTGTCTCTCTCTGTCCCAAAAATAAATAAAAAACGTTGAAAAAAAAAATTAAAAAAAAAAAAAGAATACTAATAAGGGTGACATGTGTTACCAGGTATTAAAACATATACACACCCATGAACAATAATTAATAACGTGTGGTAGAGAACACAAGAAACATGGATACACATCTATCACAAGATGAAGGCCCCATTTCCAATAATAACTATAGTCTTTCATTTATTCAACTAATATATTTATTTTTTAACCTTTATGGAGGTATAATTTTCATGCCATAAAATTTTAAATGTAAAACACAATGATTTTTAGTAAATTTACTGAGTCATGTAGTTTTAGAACATGACTACCTCACTAAAATCCCTCTGTTCCCACCTGCAGCCCTAAGCAGCTGCTAACCTACATTCTGTCTCTATAGATCTGCCTTTTCTGGGCTTCTCATAGAAGTTAAAGTGGGGTGCCTGGGTGGCTCAATCAGTTAAATGTCTGACTCTAATCAAGAGTCAGCTCGAGTCATGATGACTGAGCCCCAAGTTGGGCTCTGTGCTGGGATTTTGTGGAGCCTGCTTGGGATTTTCTCTCTCCCTCTCTCTCTACCCCTCCCCCACTCAGGCACGTGTGCACTCGCTCTCAAAATAAATAACTATTTGGAAAAAAAAAAAATCATACGGTGTGTGGTCTTTAGGGCCTGGCTTCTTTATACATTATACTTTAAAATAATGCATTCAGGGCACCTAGGTGGCTCAGTTGGTTGTATCCAACTCTTGATTTCGGCTCAGGTCATGATCCCAGGATCGTGGGATTGGTCCTGCTCTGCTCAGCAGAAAGCCTGCTTGAAATTCTCTCTCTCTCTCTCTCTCTCTCTCTCTGCCCCTCTCTGCCATTCATGCTCTCTCTCTAAACTAGAATAGAATAGAAAATAAAATTAAAAAAATAAATAAAATAAAATAAAATAAAATAATGTATTCAACCAACTTTATTGGGCAGCCACTTTATGCCAGGCACTATAAACTAGGCTATTGGTAATCACAAAGAGACATCTGGATCTTAGGGTCTAGTGGGGGGGTGGGGTGGGAAAGCAACCAAATAATTATAAATATAAAATTTCAACTAAGTTTCATGATGCTCTGGGAACACGGCTTAGAGTCGCAGGAAGGTTTCCCTAAGGAAGTAACATCTGACTGAGACTGATGAATAGGTGTTAATTAGGCAAAGGAAGCATTTCAGCATTTCAGATAGTGGAAGGAGGTCATGCCCAGCAGCAGGAAGGAACATGTTTACAAATGACTAAGAAGATGTTTGCTTGGAGCTCAGAGAAGGAAGAACAGTAGGAGATAAGGTTGGAGAGAAAGGCAGGGGTCAGATCAACTTGGATCTTATTAAGCCATGTAAAAAATTTTGGTTTATTTTAAGACCCACAGGAAGCCACTGAAGTATTGTAAATAGGATTGAGGGGGTGGGGGAGACATGGGAGACATGGCAGGTTTGTTTAGAAAGACCTATTCTAGCTGCAGGGTGAATAAATTGGAAGAGTCTATGTGGAAGCAGGGAGGTCAGTTAGGCAGTTGCTGTATTAGGTGGGTCCCTTTGGGGTCTCCATTGGCATGCAGGATGGATATTGTCTGGGTGTTGTGCACCAGCCTCCAGGGTGAATTCCACAAAGCTGCATAGCAGGGGCTAAATAATGGGCTTTATTGAGGAAAATAAAAATGTATAGGGCCAGGACAGCAAGAAAAAAGGCAAAGCCCCTCAATCCTCCTGTCATCCCATGGAGAGGCAAGCCAAGGGCCAGAGTACTGTTTGGTCTCAGTACGGAGCACATATCTGCCTTCTAGTCCCTCTTTTTATGGGGCAAGCGTGAAGAAGCAGTCTTGTCAATGGAGGAGTGTACAAGCCGCTGAGCAACAGACAGTTTGGATTTGGGGTGAATGCTTTGTAGAAATTGTCTGGGAATGTCAGCTGCCCATGGAATGTCACCATCTCCACTGCTAGGGTAAAGAAGACACTGTTTCCATGGGACTTGAGTTTGGGTGCAGTCCCTTTCCCCAGGAGAAGGGGGAAGTCGTAGCCACGTCAGCCTGTTCACCAGGCAACCCAGAATGAGGTCATAGTATAATAGCCCTGCTCGCTGCACTGCAGGGGCCACTGCAGTGTCTAGGTAGGGGTTGGCAAACCTTTTCTGTAAAGGGCCAGATGAAAAATAGTTTTGGCTTTGCAAGCCTCTCTTGTCCCAACCACTCAGTTCTGCTCTTGTAACATAAAAGCAGTCATAGACAACATGTAAACAAATGGACGTGTCTGTGTTCCAGTAAAACTCTATTTATGGGGCGACTTGGGTGGCTCAGTTGGTTTAGTGTCCAACTCTTGATTTTGGCTCAGGTCATGATTCCAGGGTCATGAGATCGAGTCCCGTGTCAGAGTCCATGCTGAGCATGAAGCCTGCTTGGGATTATCTCTCTCTCTCTCTCTCTCTCTCTCTCTCTCTCTCTCTCCCCCCGGTCAATCTCCCCCCTTTGTGTGCTCTCTCTCTAAAAAACAACACCCCCCTCCAAAACTGTATTTACACAAAAAAGTTGACAGTGCACAATTTGGCCATCATTTGCTAATCCCTGGCCTAGGCAAAAGATTATGGCAATTTGAATCAGGGAGATGGCAGCGGAGACAAAGTATTTTAGAAATGTTTAAAGATAAAATATGTAGGACTCGGAGAATATGGGAAAGGCAAGGAACAGGGACATGTCAAGGAACTCATTCATCCATTCTACAGTATTGACTAAGGTCTGTGGGGATGGGAGGAGGCATTCTGCTAGCAGTAGGGATACAACCAGTAAAAAAAAAAAAAGTTCCCTGCCCTCATTTAGCTTATATTAAATAGGGGAATCAATAAATAGGTGGTGGTAATTACTAAGAATATTTAAGTAGCCATAGTGACAGGAGTTGAATGTGCTATTTTAGAAAGGGTGGTCAGGGAAAGCTTCTTATGGAAGAAATACTCACCCATTATTTTTCATCCCTGATCCTTCTCCCCTTCCATCCATTATTTCTGTGATTTCACTCTGCTGGTTCTCCTACCTTTCTGGCCAAGCTCTCTCAGGCTCCCTTGAGGGATGTTTGCTTTCTTCTTTTCTCTTTCTTTCTTTCTTTCTTCCTTTCTTGTTTATTTATTTATTTGAAAGAAGAGAGGGCACAAGCAAGGGAGGGACAGAGAGAGAGGGAGAGAGAGAATCCCAAGCAGGCTCTGCACTGTCATCACAGAGCTCTACGTGGGGCTGGATCTCACGACCATGAGATCATGACCTGAGCCGCAATCAAGAGTCATATGCTGAAACGACTGAGTCACCCAGGCACCCCTGCTCCATGCTTGATGCTGTGCTCAGCTGCCACCTCTTCTCACTTGATACTCTTCCTGACAATTCCAGCCACTCCCTGACTTCAATCACAACCCAAACACGGGTCTCTGTTCAACCTCAGTCGCACACACCAAACACGTGCTGGATGTCCTCAGCCAGACTGTCCTCAAGTCCAGAAAGTTAAGAAAGGAATTCATTTTTTCTGGTCTTCGTTCCAAATTCCCATCACAATCTACCCAGCTGTACAAGCCAGAAACCAGGGACTCTTGCTAGACTCCTCCTACCCTTCCCTCCACATCCCATCAGTCAAGTCCATCTGCTGCCATCTCCCTTCCCGCTGTCCTCCTCCCTGTATCAGCACTCTCACTGGGACACATGCAATTACCACTAATAGAAAGATTTAATTTTTTGAATAGGTAACACATTTATATTCTCAAGTGAAAAAGGGCTTTATGGGAAAAGTCCTCCACCCATCTCCCAGACACCCAGTTCATCTTCCCAGAGGCAACTAATGTTATTCACTTTCTTGTATATATCTTTCCAGGAATATTTTATACAAAAATGTGCATTTCTACATTCTAACCCTTTTTTGTCATCTAAATTGTAGCACAGCATAGACAGTGTTCTAATTGTTCTTCATGTAATTTATCTTTCAGATCTATCTTTTCAGTACATAAAGAGCTTTACTGTTCCCATTTCAGGTCTGAATAGCATTCCTTTTCATAAATGCAACTATTTAAGCAAACCCATTTGTTTCCAATCACTTGTTATACCTTGTATTTCATAACTTTGCCTAATCATTTATAAGATAAATTCTTAGAAGTAGCATTGCTACGTCCAAGGATTTCTAATTTTGATAGACACAACGGCTTGTTATTGTTTTTCTTTTAACAGGTATACAAGCACATGGATTTCAGAATCAAATAATTCTCTCAGGTTTGTTATTAAAAAAAACCTAAGTAGACATCATTCTCAAAGGCACCTCTGTTAGGTTTTTTGTTTTGTTTTTAATTTACCCCCATGACTAGGTAACAAGCTGCTTCAGTAATTTTCATGAGTTTTAGCATTATCCATTGACCCTACACTACGGAGATGAGGATTTGGCCTACCTATCCAGTACTCATTACACAGTCGCATTCATCCCCACGCACATCTTTTTTTCTTTTTTTTTTTTTTTTTTTTTTTTTTTGAGCCACAGTGCCCGGCGCGCCTGTGAAAAGGGGAGGGGCAGAGAGTGGAGTACAGAGGCCCCGAAGCGGTCTCTGCGCACCCAGCAGACAGCCCAATGCGGAGCCCGAACTCACGAACCCAACTGCTTGTTAACGCACACCTTTTCCAAGCCTTTAAGGGCTTTCAGGCGCCAAGCAGCCGCTAATTTGCCAGCATTTCCTCTCAGTTGTGACGCTCCACGCCACGTGAGGCCGCTAAGCCCCCGGAAGTTGGCGGGCCGGGGGGCGTTCCCCCTCCAATCCCCGCCTCCTGCGCCTTGCCTGCGCTCCAGTCTCTTTGGCTAGGCCAGAAAAGAGGCGGGACTCCGTTATCCTAGGGCAGTTTCCCGCCGGACCGGAAAGCCGAGAGCACCTAGTGTCGCGGGAGCAGTGCTTTGGTCCCCTGCTCCCGCGACATGGCCTTCAACTTTGGGGCTCCCTCGGGCACCTCTGGCACCGCTGCAGCCACCGCGGCCCCCGCGGGTAAGTGATCCTCCCAGACCTTCTCCCGGGGAGAAAGGGAGGCCTCTGGTCAGCCCCCTCGGTCCGAGACTCTCCAGTCCGGCGAACCTGGGGTCTCTTGGCCACTTGGAGACTTTAGGTGCCCGGGAAAAGGGCGGGCTGCGGCAGAGCGGGCCCAGGCGGCTCCTGAGGAGGCCGCTACGGAACTTGAGGCCCAGCCTGTGGCTCCCACGCTGTGCGTGGATCCCTGCAGTGCCCTGTCCTCCTAGGGTTCGCTTCCCGCCGCCGGCGAGTCGGACTCGGAGAGACTGGAGGACGGCTCCTCTTTCCCATTGCCGGAGACCCGCCCTGCCCTCCCCACCTCAGCCTCCCGGACCCGCGGGAATCCCTGCTTAGCTCCCGCTGCTGGGCTTGGTGAGGTTAGGGCTAGGGACCCCGGGGCGGTGCCCTGCGGCTCCTTCGGTCCTGGCCCCTTTGGTTCTTGCTGCGGGACTTCACGCTCCTGCTCCTTCCTCCTGTCCCCACCTCCTCCGCTTTCTTAACTCGTTTGGAGCTAAGTCAAGGTTTGTCTTTGCTCACTTCTGTGAAACCTGCTGACTCTTCTAATCCTCTTGCTTTCTTTTCTTTTTCTTCTTTCCCATTTTAAAATTTTGTTTCTTTGCCTACACGCCTATCAGGATTTGGTGGGCTTGAGACTGCCAACTCCACCGCCAGTGGGTTTAATTTTGGGGGTTTCGGATTAACTGCTAATCCTGCAGTGAACTTTAATATTGGCAATTTCGGTGTTTCTACTACCTCGGCGACTCCGTTCAATTTTGGTAACAGTCTGGCAAGTGCAGGTAGATACTGCGGGTCGTATGTGTAACGAATGTTGGGAGCCGGAGTCCAAGAATATTTTGTGGTTCCTAGTTTGGGAAAGAACACTGGCTTGCCTAATGAGGAAAGGAAATTCACTTTCTAGTGTGGAATCAAAAACATTTGTATCCAGTTTTGACTGCCTTAAAAGATTCGGTTTTAGGAAGTCTTGCAAGTTATAATGTTCCTTTTTTAAGCTTGCATTTAATTAAACAATATACCTTCCAAGTGATGAGAATTTCGAATGGATTATTATTTTGAGTAGATTATGTTTTCCAAATTATTACGTATCTCTTCCAAAATAAAAGCTCAGCAGTCAGGCTCGTTTTTCTGGGATTCTTGGACTCCTGCAGTCATTTTTTCTTTTTTCCATTTTTCCTGCATCTTTCATTGGAATTTCATTTGATTGTCCTTGTGTTTCCCAAACAAGTCTTATACGAACAGCAGTAACTTGCCTTGTTTTTTATGGTGTGTAACAACAATAATGTATTTCTTTGGTCAACCCCAGATTAGGACACATTTCTATAAGATTTGTAGTTATGGAAAGAGCCCCCAGTTTTTTACTGGATTTTTTGAGAAATGATTAGAGCAATTTATTGTCAAGTAGCATTGAGTTCAAGTAGGTAGGCTAGACATATTTGCATTCAAAGAGATAATTAGGAAGATTTTAGTGTCTATGTGGATTGAAGCTCCTTGGAAATTTGCAAAACACAAACTATAATGTCTGTATATGTGTATATAAATTTAAAATAGGTCTATGTGTCCTTTACATACAGTCACCCTATAGAATAGTCTTGTTCCTCTGCTGCTCGTATATGAATTTCTTGTCCATATTCTCTTACATTACGCCACTTATGCCCGTGCCAATTATATGCATTTGGTAAACATTATTATTTATTCTCTAAAATTTACTTGGGAAGTCTGGTGTTCGTGCAGTATTTGTTAGCACAGTGCGAAAATCATCTTGGCATCTGGTTTGAAACCTTTTTGAAGAATACTTGAAACCTTGAATTCCAAAGATAAAATAATCCATTATTAAATAATCATGTATCACTGCCATTTGGTATGTTTACTTTTCCCTGTTTGCTTAAAATTGGCACTGGGTAAAACAGCAATATTATTTTGAAATTTGTGTTTCTGAACAAAGCCACCCAGCTTGTAATTCAACAACAGTAAATAAACTTGTTGGTATTTGCTTGATTTCATGTTCATTTGGAGTTACCACTGTTAAGTGTTGAGTTGTGATAATATAACTGTATTTTAACTACTTTATATATATGTTCATTAACTGAATCTTCAGCAAAGGGATAGAAACCCTTGTTTATTTTGTATCTTTGCAGATCCACTATTACGAATAAACATTTTTGGTGTTATGAAACATGATAAGATACTAATATTTTTATTGTGTAGCCAATCCAGAATATATCATAGTTTTTCTATGGAAGTGAAGAATAATGAAAAAGATTGAGAACAGTGTTCTGTACTTTAGGTGATTTTTATCAAAATGTTTATAGTTTGCAATACTACAGTAGAACCTACCTGGTTATGGCTGCAACATGCAGTCTATTTGTGAGTAATTTTCCAAATTAAAATTATATGATATCAAAAGGGTTGGGTTTTTTCCTTATATCTTTTATATAACATGAATCCCTGTCTCTTATACTAGGAATATATGAGATTAAAAATTAGAATTCCAGAAAACCTGTGGCATAACTCCGAGATCACTGATGGTTCAAATATTTTTCTTAAAAGTCTTTTTGGTATCACCTTGGTAATCAGACTGACAATAAGGGAAAAAACATAAAACAATTTTAGCTCGTCAGTATTCCATTCCATCCATATGTCAAGTTACATATGGTTAAGATTAGTTTCATCTCTAAACTTAAATCTAAAAATGAAATTTGTAGATCTGTTAGTTGCCAACTTGGTCCATAGGGCTGTGCTAGTTCTCTCTTTCCCTAGTTTTTCCCCCTTCACTCTTCCTTCAAGAAACACATTCTTGTTGTAGGGAGGTCAGTATGTTTCCTTGGGAAAGTTGGTAAATTTTCATGAAGACTAAGTAGAAAGGAAGCTAAAATAGAACCTAAGTTAATTCACCAAAGCCAAAGTTTCAAAGTTAGCACCACAGTCTGCTAATACGATTTGTTTAGCACGCTACTTTAAAAATATTTGAATTCGTTCCAAAAAATTAATTAGTTAATTAGGGTCTAAAATTCTGTAAATTTCACAGAGAAAATCTAGATCTTCGGGTTTTTGGGGGGTGGGATGGGAATAAACAACATTACTACCTTTTTCCTGTGGCAGTAATCTGCTTGAATTTAGAAACTGCTTCCATTTTTAAAAACCGTTCACATTGAACAGTTCTACCAGTCAGTTAACACCTGGTCTATTTCACTTATTAATGTTATCAGCCTAAATCTTACAGGCATTTGAATTTGCAACTCCTGCTCTAAAAGTATATACATAGTCATTTTAGAGTTTGTTAAGCATGCTAGTAGGCTTAACATGTTTTCTCAGCTGTGACTTAAGGGTATGTTGAAGAGTATGTATTGCATTGTGCTATTTCTGTTTTAAATACTTAGTCACTTCTTGCAACATTTGACTTCTTGATTAGTAGTATAGTTTTTTAAAAATTGAAGTTGAAAGTAGAGGAAGGAAAAATTAGATCAATAGATTTTGTCTCTATATGTGGCAACGACATAAAATAATTTGAAAAAGAAATGTATGTATATAAAAGATTGTGTCTGTTTTATTTATCCTTTTTTAATTAGTTGGGTTTGGAGGATTTGGGACAACATCTACAACAGCTGGTTCTGCATTCAGCTTTTCTGCTCCAGCTAACACAGGCACTACTGGTAAGAGGACATCGTACGCCATTTGTAGAAATGAATGAGCTAGAGCTTGGTTTTTTGGTTAACTTAATGCAATTTTAATTTTTCCTTCAAAGGACTCTTCGGTGGTACTCAGAACAAAGGGTTTGGATTTGGTACTGGTTTTGGCACAACAACTGGAAGTAGTACTGGTTTAGGTACTGGTTTGGGAACTGGACTGGGATTTGGAGGATTTAATACACAGCAGCAGCAACAGCAAACTAGTAAGTATAAGGGGCCTTTATCTTACTTTATATGACTTTATATATAAAACTGTAAGATATAGCTGACATCGAGTGCACTGTTCAAAACACTTTAATGATACCTTTTTTTTTTTTTTTGAAAATTTATCAGTATGTTCCACAAGATTCCAAAAGCTACTTCTCATGTCAGTATATGATAATAGCAACTGGGGAGAAGACTGATTAGCAGGATGAGGATTATAAAACTTCTGTGTTTAGTAACAGTCTATGTAAATTTTTGTTGCTAAAAGTAATACAAAAGTAAATCTGCATAAAAGTACAGCTTAATGAATTGTATATATAATAAAGTGAACACCCTTGGAACCAGTACCTAAGTCAGGAGGTGGCCCCTGGCCAACCACTTGAGAAGCCCTCTACATTGCCCTCCCAGTCATTTCCCAGTCAGAGGAACTATAGTCCTGTCTTTCATGGTGATCTGTTCTTTACTTTTCTTTACAGTTTTGTCACGTAAGTGTGTAAACAGTATTGTTTAGTTTTATGTGTCTTAAATCTGTGTAAGTTCCCCTGTTAGCCCTCCCCCCTTTTTTTTCTTTTTCCTATTTGTTAAATCGGACCATTTTTCCTGTAGAGTTTTTCAAGTCAGGACTCTAGTGGATTGCATTCCTGTGGTATAGTTTAACATATTTCGTTGTTTTCTGTGTTTTTTGTAAATTGGGTTGGATATAGGCACTTATTTATGTTGATAGTTGTTTTTTGGTTTCAAGACTACTTTATGGATAGTGTTGTATTCCTTTTTTTTAATGTTTATTTGTTTCGAGAGAGAGAGTGAGCAGGTGATGGCCAGAGAAAGATAGAGAATCCCAAGCAGGCTCCACACTGTCAGTGCAGAGCTTGATGTAGGGCTCAATCCCACAACCATGAGATCATGACCTGAGAAAAACCAACAGTTGGATGCTTAAACCGACTGAGCCACCCAGGCACTCCAGTAGTGTTGTATACTTTATCAAGAGGTATATAATGTCTCTCTTTTTCATTGTATAAGCAGCAGCCATTGGTGATTGTTACGTAGATCCGTTAATTCATTAGGGGTTGCAAAATGGTATTTATTCCAACCCTATGATTCCTTTTCCATGTATTTGTTGGAATACTTTAATAACAAGAAACTTTATCCACTATTTGATTCATCCTTTCCCATATTTATTATTAGTTTTCAAAATAGTTGGTTCCCTATCATTCTCTAAAGGAAACCAATTAATTTTTTTTATAATGTTAGGAACTTAAATATTTCAGCTACCTATATTTGGTATTTTTAATCTGTTGCAGTTATTATCCTTATTGATGCTTAAATGTTGCATCTGTGGCCAAAGATGCAAGCCTCTTCAGACTGGCTCTCAAGTCCTTTGACACAACGTAGAATTAGTCTTTTATTTATTTATTTTTTAAAATTTATTTATTTATTTTGAGAGAGAATGGTGAGGAGGGGCAGAGAGAGGGAGAGAGAGTGAGAATCCCAAGCAGGCTCTCCACTGTTAGCACAGAGCCCAATGCGGGGCTTGAACCCATGAACCATGAGATCATGACCTGACCCAAAATCAAGAGTCGGATGCTTAACTGACTGAGCCACCCACACGTCCCTAGAATTGGTTTTTGATAGCTTCCTTACTATCTGGTATGGCAGTGTTCTCTTGTATGGGCTAATTTATTTAATTCTCACGAGAATCCTATGAAATGGTACTCATGGTATTTCCATTTTATAGGTGAAGAGGGATTGTGACTTTTCCATATACCTCCCAGGAAGTAGTATAGAAACACGAATGTGAATTTTTTGACTTCCTACGTAATGCTCTTTTCACTTTTCCAGTCTTCTACCTCTTAAATCACTTTTGCTTCACTTTTCTTAGGTAACTTGATTGATTGGCTAAAATTCATCCTACTAAAGTTATTCAAGATTAGTAGTTATTAAACATAAATTTAAGGAATTGTCTAGCTAAAAGGACAAAGATAATAATAGTCTCAGAATTCTTTCTGGTATTCTAATTATTCCTCTTTTCTGTTCTCTTCCTGCAAAAATAGAAAGTTTGTTGGAAATCCAAGTACTTTAGGAGAAGAAAGGGAAAGTGAAGTTTTTTTCTTTTGAAATTTTCTTTAAAATAGTATCTCTCCAACTATCCATTACTGTAGTTAAACTTACTTTGGTTAGGAAAAATGGGAAGTTGAATTTGGTGCTATTCATTTGTATAATGAAAGGGGCTTATTCAGTTATGTAGCAGCCACTTACTGACTGTATGTTTGTATGTCATGCATTGGGTATATAAGGTTGAAAGCCACAGTCCCTGCTTATAGTCTACAGGGAGGTAGAATAACGAACATTTAATTAGAATAATAAACTCCAAGTTATCAAAAATACACATATGTTTGAAAGCACTAAAACAGACCCATACAAGGTACTATGGAATACAGAGGAAGAGCTGAGTCTTGAAAGAATTAGTTGGATAAAGTCAGGAAAGGGTATTCCATGTAGAGGGGTAACTGACAGAAGCATCAGTGTATGGCATAGCATGATGAATTTGGGACCTGCTGCTGTAAGGAGTTTTGAGCTTAATCTGCAAAGATTATGGAGCTGTTGCGTTACTTTTCAACCCCCCGCTTGTATGAGGTGCTTGCTGTCTGTTCCATCTGAGATGTGTTTAATTTCAGTTACCTGCTGACTTCCTGGACAGTACCTCTTATTCAATGAAAACTTTGGCAACTGGCTCTCAGTTTTGCTTTTCTTTTCAACTTCTGTCTGGGTTATTTAAACATCACATGGCTATATACTGAGATAGCCATGCCATCTAACTTTTATTCCAGAGACTTCTTCCATTTCACTTAAACCATACTTTTTACCCTGGACCTTGGCAACATCTGAAAATGTTCAGAATCACTAATGTGAACATCCCACAACCTATTCTTTTAGCCTGCCTTTTTAACTACTTCCAGTGTAGCTATTCCTAGACCTCATTAGGAGCTTTAGACAGTGACATTTTCGTTTAGACCATTTTCTATTCTTCCATCAGCTTCTTGTCTATACTCTCTAATTAGCTTAGATTCCATAGCCTGCCATTTCAGTCACTGATTGGCAGTATGCTAAACTTTTTCGTCATTGTATTATGTGCCTGAGGGGGAAAAAAATCCAAGCTGGTGTAAGCCCAACTGTCTGTCTAGATACTGCTTGAGAAAATCACATAATACAAAGGATTAAATAGTATCTCTAAATTCTTTTTTTTTTTTAACATGTTATTTTATTTTTTGAGAAACAGACCATGAGCAAGGAAGGGACAGAGAAAGAGGGAGACACAGAATCCAAAGCAGCCTCCAGGCTATAAGCTGTCAGCACAGAGCCCGATGCGGGTCTTGAACCCATGAACGCAAGTTTGTGACCTGAGCTGAAGTCGGACGCTCAATCGACTGAGCCGCCCAGGCTCCCCCGTTAATTTTTTTTTTAATGTTTGTTTATTTTTGAGAGAAAGAGAGCGCAAGCAGGAGAGGGGCAGAGAGAGGAGACACAGAATTCCAAAGCAGGCTCTAGGCTCTGAGCTGTCAGCAGAGAGCCTGATGTGGGACTAGAACTCAGGAACCATGAGATCATGATCTCTGCTTAAGTTGGACACTTAACCGACTGAGCCACCCAGGCGCCCCAGTACCACTAAATTCCTAATCGCTGACCTAAGTTGGGGCCTCAGCACTGCCTGGTAATTCTACGAAGTTTCTATTTTGTTTTTATGTTTATTTATTTTGAGAGAGAGCACACACGCAAGCGGGGGAAAGGCTAAGAGAATCTGAGGCAGGCTCTGCATTGACAGCACAGAGCCTAACATGGAGCTCATCTCATCAACTATGAGATCATGACCTGAACCGAAATCCAGAGTCCAACATTAACCAACTGAGCCACTGACGCGCCCCAGATTGCTGAAGTATTTTAAAGCAAATCCCAATATGTCCCTTCACTGTCACTTTACTATGCTTCTCTCTTTAAAAATATGGGCATCTCTCCAACTTGCTATTAATAATTCCTTGGTATCCTCTAATACCTAGTTCTTAATCACATTTCCATTTATGTTTCATTGAAGTTTTCTTCAGCTGGTTTACTCAAATAGTGATCCAAACAAGGTCTCCACATTTATTTTCTTGTTGTGTCTCAAGTTTCTTTTTAGTATAGAGTGTTCCCTTGCTCCTTTTTCCCCCCTTCATGAATTGTTGGAGAAACTGGGCCACTTGTCCTATGAAATGTCCCCCATTCTAGATTTGTATCCTTGTAGTATCATTTAACTTTATCCCCCACTTTTCTGGTTAATGAAGTTAGCTTTAGGTACTTTATATTCAAGTTTGACTTTTTGGCACAGATACTTTGCCAGTTGTGCTACGTGCTTCATACTATATCACATTGAAAGTTTTTTTCCCTCTTTTGGTGATGCTAAGATTGATCTTTGGGTTCAGGTGGTGACAGCCAATCTGTCTTGTAAAGTTCCTCATCAGTCTTTAACCTAATGGTTTCATTCACTGATGATCATTGCCTCAGTCAGTTATTTTATTAGGAGTTGCAAAATGGTGATCTCCCATTTCTGCCCTCCCTTCTACACTAAAATTCTTCCGTGAAACAAAGGTTTCCTCCCTCCAGGCGACTGTTTGGTCACCCTGAAATAGAATTTGTATAGGAAGAGTAGGCTAAAAATTTTTTCTTTAATTTTTTTTATTTTAGAGAGAGAGTGCGAGCGGAGGGGAAGGGCAGAGGGAGAGTGGGGGAGAATCTTAAGCAGGCTACACGCTCAGTGCAGAGTCCAACACAGGGCTCTATCCCATGACCTGAGCTGAAATCAAGAGTCAGATGTCCAGCTGACTGAGCCACCTAGGCGCCCCTAAAAATTCTTTTCAACTGACAGTTTTTATAAGAAGTTGTTGTTGGCCTGATTATTTCCAGTGGTGTCCAAGGAATTGCATTTTAAGTTTTTGATCTTTACTTTTAAAAACTGTAATTTTGAATGCATGAGTTTTCATAAATTGACTGTGCTTGAGTTGGTTGCATTCATTATTCTTTTTGATGCTCAAATTATCACAGTTTTGGTCAATATGAGCCCTTGAACAATACCCTGGTCTGTTATTTCTTACCTTATTGTTTAGTACTCCTTATTGCTTCCACTGGTTCATCTTCCCCCTCCTTTTTGCCAGAGGTTTGCACATGCTGTTCATCTTTGCCCCTACCTCATGGCTTGGCTGACTGCTTCCTTTAGGCCTTAGTGAAATTCTAATGGAGCAGTCTTCTCTTGTCTCCCTCCTCCCCCACCCGACCCGACTTGATTAGCTCCCTCATTCAGTACTCTCATAGCCTCTGTATTTCTCTAAGGAACTTACCACAATTGTAAATATTTGTTTGGTGTGCTGAGTTTGTTCACCATGCTGTTCTTAGTATTTAGCTCTGTGTCTAACATTTAGGGGATACTCAGTAAATACTTGTTGAATGAGTGAATGAATGTATGTTATCAAAGATAAAACCAGAAGAGACTATGTATTGTGAGGAAATCTAAGGAAGAAGAGCATTTCCTAGGAGGATGTGTGTTCAGTGAAAGTTGAAGATTTTCTTTGGGAGCTAAAGGAACAATCTACAGCATGAGGACCCTGAGAAGGTAGAGAGGTATGAGAGGTCTAATAATGCTAAGGGGTTGAAAAGAATGTATTGAATTTTATAATTTGAGTTCCTAAGTGCCTTCCAGTGAGTGAACTCTGAGTAGACTAGTGTGGTTGTAATCTAGTGTGAAATGTAAAAAGGCAGCTAAATGAATCAGTACAGATCATAGTTTATCTCATTTAAAAGTTGAGGAGATTGGGGCGCCTGGGTGGCTCAGTCGGTTAAGTGGCCGACTTCGGCTCAGGTCATGATCTCGTGGTCCGTGAGTTCGAGCCCCACGTCGGGCTCTGTGCTGACAGCTCAGAGCCTGGAGCCTGTTTCAGATTCTGTGTCTCCCTCTCTCTGACCCTCCCCCATTCATACTCTGTCTCTCTCTGTCTCAAAAATAATAAATAAACGTTAAAAAAAAAAAAGTTGAGATAAAACCTAGGAATTTCTTAGCCAAGGCTACAATAAATACAATAAATATTGAGCTTATAATACCAGGATTCAAGTCTTGTGGCTTCTAGTCCAGTTCTTTACAGTGTTTATATGTGCCCATTTGGGAATTTATACTATTCATCTAGGGGGGTAATAGTAGCCCCTCTCTAGCCCTGTAGAAGCCCCAGTGACCATATGGTACTTAAAATCTTTAGACCTGAAAGAAACTTAACTATCATCTAATATAGTGGCCCTAAAACTCAGATCATTTTGGTAATATTTTCATGATTTTTCTCTTACCTACTTACCATTTGTGTTATTAAGAATTTTCTTTAGGGGCATCTGGGTGGATAAGTTGGTTAAGTGCCTGACTTCGACTCAGGTCATGATCTCACAGTTCGTGAGTTCGAGTCCCATGTTGGGCTCGCTGCTGTCAGCACAGAGCCTGATGTAGGGCTCAAACTCACAAATTGTGAGATTATGACCTGAGCCTAAACTAAGAGTTGGATGCTCACCCAACTGAGCTACCCAGACTAGGTGCTCCTAGACTTGTTCTTTGATAGAAAGTGAGATAAGCAGATGTGAGGCATTAAAGGCATACTGGCACCCAACCTAGACTTTTTAAAACGTATTATGAGAACAGAGAAAGACAGATACCATATGTTTTCACTCTTATGTGGATCCTGAGAAACTTAACAGAAACCCATGGGGGAGGGGAAGGAAAAAAAAAAAAAAAAAAAGAGGTTAGAGTGGGAGAGAGCCAAAGCATAAGAGACTCTTAAAAACTGAGAACAAACTGAGGGTTGATGGGGGGTGGGAGGAGGGGAGGGTGGGTGATGGGTATTGAGGAGGGCACCTTTTGGGATTAGCACTGGGTGTTGTATGGAAACCAATTTGACAATAAATTTCATATATTGGAAAAAAAATTAATAAATAAAAACAAGGAAAAGTAAATATAGGGCAAGCAACAATCTTTGCCACATCTAGTGCCTAGTGGTGAGCATATTACGGACACTCAAATTCTTCTTGATTGATTAAAAAAAATAAATAAAATGTATTATGAGATAATTAAAAGATATTTTTTTGTTAGGTGAATTAGTCCATTTAGTGACTCAGCTGTTGCCTGATAGCTATAATTTCATGTTCTGGGGATATTTGTCTCCCACTTTGGAAATATTGATCTGATCTAACAACTTCACCCATTTTGTTGGAGAAATTGTAGCCCAGAGAGGTTAAGTGACTTACCCAAAGCTATATAACCTGCTAAAGCTTTAAAAAAAAAAATTTTTTTTTTTAAGTTTTTTAATTTATTCTGAGAGAGAGCACATGAGCAGGGGAGTGACAGAGGAGACGGGAGAGAGAGAATCCCAAGCAGGCCCTGCACTGACAGTGCATAGCCTGATATGGAGCTCAAAGTCACAAACCCATGAGATCTTGACCTGAGCTGAGATCAAGACTCGGACAGTTAACCAACCAACTGAGCCACCCAGGCGCCCCATGACCTGTTAAAGCTTTTAGTTTAGAATCTTGATGATTAGTTCATTTGTTCTTTTTGTTATATATTTCTTTGTTATGAGAGAAGGAAAAGTGATTAAGTTGATACTGATAAAACACTGATATAATGATTCTTGCTGCTTGTTTCCTCCAATTTGTGTTTATTATACACATTTAATAGCAATAAAGGTTTAAAAAACAATTCCACAACTTCACAAACTTTACTTTTCCATTTCATATCCGTATGCATTCTTTCTTTTTTCTTTTTTTTTTGGTGTGGGTCTAATATGGATCCACCTTGTATACTGGTAATGGAATTACTTGTATGAAGAAGATAATCATTAGAAAAGCAAGTTAACATTGTAAGGATTGTCCTAGTATATTAGTTTCCTAATGTTGCCGTAACAAAGTATCACAGACTTAGTGGCTTAAAACAACACAGATTTATTAGCTACAGTTCTAGAGATCAGAGATTGAGAAATGGGTTTCATTGGCCTAAAATCAAGGTGGTGGTAAGGCAACTTATATACATAAACCCTGTGTTACTTCTTCAGGCTCCAGGAGAGTATCCATCCCCTTGCCTTGTCCAGCTTCTAGTCTTTCTCTCCATTTCTTGGCTTATAGTCCCTTCCTCCATCTTCAGACCTCACTTTGACTCTGACCTCACACTTCCCTCTTTAGAACCTTCATGATTGTGTTGAGCCCACTCTGATAATCTGGGATAGTCTCAACTCAGTCTCTAAATTTAATCACATCTGCAAAGTTTCTTTTGCTGTGTAAGGTAACATAGGTTCTGAGGATTAGGATGTGGACGTTGTGGGAGTGGGGGAGGTTGTGGGGGGGTATTATTCTGCCTACCATATCTAGGTTCTGAATTGATTTTTTTTCTTGAAATACTAATTATGGGGTACACTTTTAGCATTAGGTGGTCTCTTCAGTCAGCCTACACAAGCTCCTACCCAGTCCAACCAACTGATAAATACTGCAAGTGCTCTTTCTGCTCCAACACTGTTGGGAGATGAGAGGGATGCTATTTTGGCAAAATGGAATCAGCTGCAGGCCTTTTGGGGAACAGGAAAAGGATATTTCAACAACAACATTCCACCAGTGGAATTCACACAAGAAAATCCCTTTTGCCGATTTAAGGTATTAGTACTTCTTTTGATCCTTACTTGAAGAGTGTGTGTAAGAGAATGTAGTGTTTGGATTAAAATAATACCAAGAAAACAATTGCTTGGTTTTTAGCACTCCTTGAACACAGTACAGTTATGCTTTTGCTTTAAAAATATAGAAGTTATTAAAATGAAGTGATTTCTTACATATATGTGATTGAAGGTGACCAGAATATGACTGAAGGAAGGTGTGATTATAACTTAAAACTGAGGAAAAAGTGTTAACAGAAGGGGAGTGGTCTGCTTGGCATCTATAAAGGGGAGACCCAAAATTAGAATTTAGTGGTATTCATCCAACACTGTCCAGGAAAGTACACCCTAACCAGCAGACAGAAGTAGATGTTCTGTTTGGCATGTATAATTCTCTTGGCACTATTACAGCTGGATGCTAAAGCCATTGAAACAGTGTAGTCTATTTTCTTTCTGATTCCTTGCCTACCAAACAACCTTTTCATTTGAATTTAACTGTCAGAGATTCTGTTTCATCAGCTAGTGAGAGTATTTAGGTCAACTTGATGGTGTATTTTTCATAACAAATTAATGTATTGCAATCCAGTTTATAGTTCAGCCACTTTGGCAAAAAACCAAACAAACCCACTTTTTTGCTGCCTATGTCAGTCACTAATCAATATGTACATAAGCCCTTGTTTGGAGCTGCAAGGCTGAGGATCAGACCCTTTGAACATGGTTAAACAACAAAAAGTGACTAGCTTACCTTATTAAAGAACATCTCTTTATCTCATCACTTTAACAAAAAGTTTTTGAGTGTTTATAGTTGAAATTTTAATACTTTTGTTTAGTGAGGGCTATACAGTGGACATTTTTTTAAATCTGATATATAACATACATACGGTAAAACGCAAACTAGTGTAGAATGAATTTAAATTAAAAAAAAATTTTTTTAGTGTTTATTTTTATTTTTGAGAGAGAGACAGAGCATGAGCAAGGGAGGGGCAGATAGAGAGGGAGACACAGAATCCGAAGCAGGCTCCAAGCTGCCAGCACAGACCCTAATGTGGGGCACGAACCTGTGAACCTCGAGAACATGACCTGAGCCGAAGTCAGATGCTTAACCAACTGAGCCCCATTTTTAAATTATTTTTTTAGAGTTGCATAAGTGGTGACCAAAGAGAAGACTTCTATCTAAAAGAGTGCTTAGAAAGCCATGGTTCGTCATATTTAATATTATATTAAAAACTAACATGCTTCATAAAGTTTTGTATTACATGAAACTATAAAATGAGGTAGATAGTCCTTATAATATTTTTAAATTTGACAGTGTTATTCTACTTTAGAAGTATTTATGTTCAGTAAGTCATTTTTTTATATATCTAAAACTTAGTTTAAGATCCTGTAAGTATATAGTAAAATAAATTAGATCTTGGTCCATGACTTTTGCAGTTACTTTTACAGTTACATGCAGAATTGTTTCATCAGAGTTCAGAAACACCCAACGATAACAAATATCAAAGTTTTTCAGAGGAGAAAGCTATTTGGTTACTCTGTTGGAGAGGAAATTTAAATTTCACTTTAAGTTTATATTATTTTTGGTTAAAATAGTTTCTTTTTATAATTGTGTGATGCTATAGGGCACAGAGTGGTGGGAAGAATCATTATTTCCTTCTTTAGCAGACATTAAGCTGTTTTCCTTGTTTAGGCAGATATTTAAGATATTAAACATCTGATTTAAAATCTACATATTTTTGATACTGTTTATTTTGTCATTCTACAGGCAGTAGGTTATAGTTGTATGCCCAATAATAAAGACGAAGATGGGCTAGTGGTTTTAGTTTTCAACAAAAAAGAAACAGATATTCGAAGCCAGCAACAGCAGTTGGTAGAATCATTGCATAAAGTTTTGGGAGGAAACCAGACCCTTACTGTAAATGTAGAGGGTATTAAAACACTGCCAGATGATCAGTAAGTATACATTAGATGTACTGTTTATTTCTATGTGCCTGCGTCCAGAAAGAGTGATCAACAGTGTTTTTGTTGATAAAACACAGATTAAATCTTAGAGCAGAATGTTATTTCTCAGCTAGTGACCATTCAGTATTGACAGCAACATTTGTTTAAAAACTTTTTTCTTAATCTTGGAGTTCTTAACCCACAGGATGCTAATAATTCCTTAGATTTTCCATTCAGAAACAGGAAGAAACATTAATCATGGCTGTATGCAAATCAAAGCCCACAAAGATGTTACTGGAAAGTGTGATTACTATTCATGTCCATTCATGGCTAAATATGACTGACTTCCCTTCCCTTGTCTTCTATATAATTTTCATACTTAGTGGCAAAAACATTTACTTGAGGATATTTTGGGTTAGAAGAATTATTATCAGTGAGATATAATAACTGAGATCAGATAAGCTTCAACAGAATCTCCAAAGTACTTCTCAATTCTGGAAGATATAGGACTTTGCAGCTAAGCAAACCTTTTACAAATATATGTCTGTCTCATTTTAACTTTATCATTTAGGTTGATTTAGAGGTGAACTTGTGAAGTAAGGGTTCTTTATTTTCCAAGATTTAAGAAAATGCTATTTTAATTCTCTTCTAAAACAACGATCTTTGAATTCAAGTAGCACCTTTCTAAAATCACATGCTGTAGTGATATTTGGAGCTATGAGTTGTGTGCTGTTTTATAACTTAATTATTTTTCCCCCAGGACGGAAGTTGTCATTTATGTTGTTGAGCGTTCTCCAAATGGTACTTCAAGAAGAGTTCCAGCTACAACACTATATGCCCATTTTGAACAAACTAATATAAAAACACAGTTGCAGCAACTTGGTGTAACCCTTTCTATGACTAGAACAGAACTTTCTCCAGCACAGATCAAACAACTTTTACAGAATCCTCCTGCTGGTATGTTTTAGAATCACAAGAGTTGAGGAAATGATAGATTTAGAAACATATATGCTTCCTCTATTTTGGGCGATGGTAGTTGGTTATTAATAAAATCAGTGTTTATCATGTCTGCTATTTTGGGACATAGTTTTGAATGTTTTCGTTGTACTAATTCATTGTCGCTTAGCTTTTTTTTAATCATGGTTAATGTGTTTGTTAGAAATTTTGGGAAATGTTGAACTAAAGAAAAATAGTCCATAAGCTACCCAGAGGTAATTCACTTTTAATATTTTTATTTTTTTCTAGCTTATTTGTTGTTCTGAGTATTCAAGTAAAATATGTGTTCTCACCATAAAAGATTGTAGATAGCATAACTAAATTGAGTATATGACCTATATGACAGATCCTTTTTATCTCCTTTCCACAGAAACCGCTACTATTAATTTGTTGTACATGTGTATGTACATGGAAGTGCTAAAAAAAAAAAAAGGGATTCTGCACTGTACATTTACTGCAACTTGCCTTTCAGTTACAGTATTTCTTAGCACTTTCCATGTTAGTACATGAAAATATTCTTTTTAAAATCTACATGGAATACCACGGATGTACCGTACTTCACTTCTAAGTCATTTCTACCTTTTCTTATGATATTAACATCCTTGTAAATATGTCTTAGAACGTGTGGATCTGTATTTTTTTAGAATAGATCCCTGGTAATGAAATTTTTGAGTCAAGATTGAGTATATTTTATGTATTGTTAGATACAAATTGCTCTTCAAAGAAAGTTGTACACATTATAACACAAAGGTGTTTCTTCTCATTTTTAATTTTTCTAGTATTTTCTCATTTTGATTTATTTTTGCCTACAGTGGAGGTTGTCAGTCTTTTTAATTTTGCCACTCTGATTGGAAAAACTTAATACTTACTTTGATTTGTATTTCCCTTATACAGTAAAATTAAAGCTAAGTAAAATTGATTACTAAGTAACAAAGTATGTTTTACTAAGTAAAACATCTTTTTGTATGTTTATTAGCCACATGTTTGTATCTTTTATGAATTACCTATTCATGTCCTTTACCCATTTTTTTTTTTTATGTTTATTTTGAGAGAGTGAGCATGTGTGCAAGTGGGGAATGGGCAGAGAGAGGGGGAGAAAGAGAATCCCAAACAGGCTCCCACTCATAGCCTGGAGCCCACTGTGGGGCTCAATCCCACCAACCATACGATCATGACCTGAGCTAAAATCAAGAGTTGTACGCTCAACTGACTGAGCCACCTGGACACCCCTGCCCATTTTCTGTTAGATGTTTTTGTCTTCCTTTCTGATTTATAGGAACTCTTTCTATATCCTGGAGGGTAATCTATTTTCCTATAGGTTGTAGGTATTTTCTTTCAATCTATAATATTTTTTTAAGCTTTATCCTACAAAAATTTTCATTTTTGTAATGGTTATATTTGAGAGTCATTTTTTATCACAGCTTTTGAGTTTTTTGTCTTACTTTTAGGAAGGCCTTTCCCATACAAATATGAAAATGGAGAATAGCTTTTATTTTTTTGATTTTGGTTTTGTGTTTTTGGTTTTTGTTTTGTTTTTTGTTTTGTTTTGTTTTTCCAGAAAAAAAAATTTGTCTTTTTGGTAGGTGTTGATCCTATTATTTGGGAACAAGCCAAGGTAGATAATCCTGATTCTGAAAAGTAAGTATATCTTCATCTTGTTTTCATATAAAAACTAATATTTGCTACTAGGGAAGCCAACAAATGCCAACTATTAATTACAATTCCTACCTTTGAGTTGAATTTCAGTTTCATTGCTTTTTAAAGAATGTTCACTGGTAAGGCAGTGTAGTGTAGTGTAAACATTGAAATCTGAGTACCAGTCCCCTAATTATACTTGCTTTTAAAAATACAACTTCTGACCGAACTTTATTTCCTCATTTGTAAAATAAAATAAGGAGGTTGAATAAAATCATTGTGATTTAACATGATTGATTTCATAGTCCTTGATCTGCCTTTGAACCCTAGAAATGTATTGTTAAATTATGTGGATGTTATTATGAAAACCCTAATTTCTTATACTTTGTAATAACAGTAAAAGGCTTAAGGTATGAAAATTAACCAGTTGGATTTCTTCAGGTTAATTCCGGTACCCATGGTGGGTTTCAAAGAACTTCTTCGAAGACTGAAGGTTCAAGATCAGATGACTAAACAACATCAGACCAGATTAGATGTAAGCATTTAGCTTCATTCTCTGCTTCTAGGAGTAGTAAAAGAGATATAGACACTTCTTTTGACCATGCACATTACCGTTTTGTTTTACAGGGAAACAAGATAGTGTACACTGTAAGTTAACAATTACAGTTTTGTGCAAGTACTTAATATAGAGCCTCCAAAATATGTAAATCTTATTTGATACATTTTAACAATGAATTTAGAATTGTTAGCATTGCTATTAGTTTGTAATTTCCATTTCGAGCCAGAGAATGCATACTTTCTTAATTAAGCAATGATATTTATGAGGCCTTACCAAAATGAAGGCTACAGTTATGATTCTTTATGTTGGTGTAGTATAATTGTAGATTGATGAAGCAAATTTAAATTACTGAATGCTTAAATCTACTTAATGTTTTAGTAAGTAGACCTAGTAATCAAATACTTAAAGGTTCTTGAGGGTTACCTCCACATTCTCGTATGTGGAAATCCTGATAACATATTCATTCAGACTGAATAGTGAAAAGCTTCCTGCTTTATGAAGCAACCCATTTCACTGTCAGCTAGCTCTGATAAAAATTCTCTTTCTTACATTGATCTAGTATCTGCCTTGGTATAATTTATACCCTTTTTCCCTGGCATTGCTTTGTAAGCGATAGCTGTGCTTCCTGTGATAGCACTGTAGATATTTGAACATTGTTCTTTTGAACAATTCTTCTTTTTTAGTATTCCCTTCTCTGGCATGTAAATTCAAGCATGTTTTTTGTTTTGTTTTTTAAGTTTATTCTGAGAGAGAAGGAGAGAGAGAGACAAAGTGAGTGGGAGGGGCAGGGAGAGAAAGAGAGAGAGAATCCCAAGCAGGCTGTGCACTGACAGTCCCAATGTGGGGCTTGAACTCCCGAACCGTGAGATCATGACTTGAATTGAAACCAAGAGTTGGACGCTTAACTGACTGACCCACCTAGGTGCCCCCAAGTCGTTTTTCATGTGACATGATTTCCAGCGCCTTCATCCTCTTAGGCTGGACACACTGAATTTATTCCCATCACTTTTAAAATGAGTTACAGTAGTACTACAAATAGGGTTTGACCAAAGTTCTTCAAAGTAAGACCACAGAAGCTATTACTTGCCTTTAGTTTTGTCAGTCTTGGTAGAGGTTTGTCAATTTTATTGATCTTAGTAAAGAACCAAGTTTTTGGTTTCGTTGATTTTTTTCTGTAGTACTGTTAGTAATTTCATTAATCTCTGCTTTTAACCATTTCCTTCATTCTGCTTGCTTTGGGTTTTTCTCTTTTTCTAACGAGACCTTTCCTTTCTAATATAGCACTTTAATGCTGTTAATTTCCTTCTAAGCACTGCTTTACCTCAATCGTGCAAATTTTGATAATGTTATAGTTTAATCTCCGATGCATTAAAGATATTTTCTAATTTGTGGAATTAGAACTTAGAATTGTGGAACAGAACTCCACACTTGTGGGAGTTCTGTTTGACTGTTGGATCTTTTTGACTAATAGATTATTTTAGAAGTATGTTTCATTTCCACATCTTTGGAAATTTTCCTTTTACTCTCATTGATTTCTAGTCTAGTTAGTTCTATTATTGTCAGAGAACTTTGTATGATTTGAATTTTTTTAAGGTGTTTAACCCACATGCCTTTGAATAGAATGTGCATTCTGCTGTTCTGGGTGAAGTTTTCTGTTAGTGTCAGTGAGATCCAGTTGGTTAATTCTTCAGTTCTACTATATTGATTTTTCTGTTTAGTAGTTCTATTGTGAGGGTTGAAGTCTCCAGCTAGAATTGTGGGTTTTGTCCTTTGCTCCTTTCAATTCTTTAAGTGATTGCTCTTGGGCCTTTCTCAGTGGATGGAAGGTGGTGGTAATGGTGTTGGTGCTTTATCCCCCGGGGCACATTTGGCAATGTCTGGAGACTTCTTTGGTTGTTAGAACTGGGTGAGTGCTATAGGCATCTACTGAGATGAGGCGAGGGTGCTGATAAACATCCTACTGTGTACAGAACAGTGCCTCTGCGACAGTTATCTGGCCCAAATCAATACAGTGGTTCCCCCCTTAACCGCCATCTGGAAGCAGATGATCGTCCTGATGAATCATCGGGTCAGTAGTAGCCTAATGCTGTGTCACAATGCCTGTGTCATTCACTTCACTTCATCTCATCAAGTGGGCATTTTATCATCTCACATCATAAGAACAGTAGTGCAGAACAATATTTTGAGAGACCACATTCATGTAACTTATTCCAGTAGATTGTTATAATTGTTCCATTTTATTGTTAATCTCTTACTGTGCCTAATTTATAAATTAAGCTTTATCAAATATGTGCATGTATAGGAAGAAACATCCTATATATAGGATCTGGTACCATCCATGGTGTTAGGCATGGGGGTTGTGTGGATGAGGGGTACTGCTGTAGTACTGGAGCTGAGCAAACCTCTAGATATTACAGTGTGTCTCCTCCATCGGAACTAAAAGGCTTTTCTTGGAGTTGTCAGCATTATGCTCACTTGTCAGTTTTGGGCTTTGTTGAAACCTGTGGGGTGTGCCAGAATTGGGGGAAATGGTAACCTCACCCACCAGTTCAGTGGTACTTCAGTTCATGTCTCCTTCCCCAATCCTCCTGCCACTATTTATTTTTCAAATAGTTGCCCGTGCAGTCTAAGTTTTATAGCTCGATTCAGTAGGTGAGATAAGAGTGGCATATACTAAAGTCCATCTTGTCCAGAATCAAAATTTTTCCTATCTTGGGGTACCTAGGGGGCTCAGTCAGTTAGGCTTCCGACTCTTGATCTCAGCTCAGATCTTGATTATGAGGGTCGTGAATTCAAGCCCCACGTTGGGCTCCACACCGGGTGTGGAGCCTACTTTAAAAAACATTGTTGGGGGACGCCTGGGTGGTTCAGTAGGTTAAGCATCTGACTTCAGATCAGGTTATGATCTCATACTTCATGAGTTCGAGCCCTACATCGGGCTCTGTGCTGACAGCCTGGAGCCTGCTTCACATTCTCTGTCTCCCTCTGCCCCTCCCTGGCTTGTGCACTCTCCCTCTCATAAAAATAAGCATTTAGAAAAAGTTATTCCTATCTTTTCCTAGTTTTTATGTTGGATTTATCTTTTCTTTACTGAATTTCAGGAGTTCACTGTTTACTCTAGATTTTAATCCCTAGTCTGATTTAAATGGTACAGATGTCTCCTACTTTCTCACCTCTCTGCCAACTCTGCTTTTTGGTGTCCTCAGTTGAACAGAAATCCTTAATTTTAACATAACAATACCCACTAGTTTCTTGCCTTGTTTTTCTTCTTGGGATTTTGCTCAAGAAGTCATTCTTCAATCCAAGGTCTGAGAGTCTCCTACATTATTTTTCTGACATTTTATTTAGAGTTTAACCTTCCACATTGGGGTCTTCTGTCTTCATGGAGTTTGACTTTGTACAGTAAGTGGTATGAACCCAACTTTATTTTTCTCTAGTGGGTCAAGTTTGCCAATGTCATCCATAAATAATACCCAGTGTTATTTTACCCAGTGATTTATCAAAGCAAATTTATCCAACCAAATTCCCATATATGTATATGTTATCTATTCTGTTCTTAAGTCAGTTTTACCATTTTCTTTTTTTTTACGTTGTGGCTTTGTAGTGTATCTCAATGTGTGGTAGAGTGAATCTCTGATCTTTGTTCTTTTCAGAGTTGTTTCATCTTTATGGATCTTTACTGTTCTGTAACAGTCTCAGAATCTATTTGTCAAAATGCTAGAATTTTAGTTGGAACTGCATTAAACATATTTGTAGAGAACTGAATCTTAATAAATTATTCCATTATGAACACACTATGTTCTTTTACTCACGGAGGTCTTTACTCATTGAGGTAGTCTTTTGAAACAGTTTAAAAAACTTTTTTCTTGAGGTGGGGGGAAGGAACAGAGAGGGAGAGAGAGCATCTTAAGCTGGCGCCATGCCCAGCACAGATGCAGGGCTCAGTCTCACAACTCTGAGATAATGACCTGAGCCAAAATAGAGTCAGATGCTTAAGTGACTGAGCCACCCAGGTGCCCCTTAAATATTTTCTTTAAAAACCTTATGCCTTCTGGGGCACCTGGGTGGCTTACTCAATTAAGCTTCAACTCTTAATCTTGGCTCAGGCCATGATCTCACAGTTCATGCTTTCAAGCCCCACACCAGGTTCTGCACTGACAGCATGGAACCTGCTTGGAATTCGGTCTCTCTCAAAATAAATAAACTTTAAATGAAGAACTAATAATTTTTAAAACCCTGTGCCTTCTTTCTTGGGTTAACTCCTTAGATTGTTTTCGTGTTTGTGAATAAATACTAAATGGCAACCATTTCTACTTTTCTTAGTTATTGTTGGTTGAGAAGACCACTATATTATTCTTGCGTCTGGAAGCCTGTCAACTTTTTAAAACTGGGGTGGAGGAAGTGCCTAGGTTATGTAATGTAAAACATGGCCACCTAATTTTGTTCCTTCAGCATGACCTGTCACTGGAAAGTTCCCTTAAAAGGCAGTGGACTAAATGTCTTGCACAATCTTCTTCTTACCCTCTTTTCTTATAACATCTCAAGGCAGTGCCACAGAATGATTATGATAGGAACGGTTATGGGATTCAGGTTGGGTAGCGTTAATGAAATGAGTTTTTAACTCTGTAAGGTTAAGACTTCTGTTAAGGCAGAACAGTAACGATTTCAGGCCAAAGAGCAAATCCATGATGGCAAGGCATAAAAATGTATTAGGTTGTATAATAAATATTCTTCCTTTCCCCTCCACTTTGATCACTCTGTCTAAAATATTCAGCACTTAATACTGGACTATACTGTACTTTTCAGATTGTCTGTTAAGGCCACTCCTGGATGTGACTTCATAGATACTTTTTCCATTCAGGGCCTGGTTGTTGGTCCTATACCTCAATATTTTTCAAGTATACACTTATTTTTCTATACACTTTGCCTCATCACTAAATTTCCTAGAGCTCTTAAGAAGCCTTTGAATGGTACTTTTTAATTTTATGGGTGCATAGACGGGAAGAACTATAAAGACAGATGTAGAGGTGTTTATATTTTGAAAGATGAATCTCCGTCTCCTCTTAGAATCAAATTTTTCATATAAACCTGATAAATATTTGTGATGTTTATACTCACCTTCAAAACTTTCTTTTGAAAAACAGATCATATCTGAAGATATTAGCGAATTACAGAAGAATCAAACCACAACTATGGCCAAAATTGCACAATACAAGAGGAAACTCATGGACCTTTCCCATAGAACTTTACAGGTAGTAATTTGGAATTTTTTTGAACATCTGTAAGATTATATGTGTGATAGTGCCGGATAGAGAAAAACACACTGAAAGGAAGGAATAGTAATTTGAAACTGTAAGTACCAAACTTTCTCAGTAAAATCTAGAAGTCAGATGAGAGGTCTCATAGGAGTGGGTGAAGAAAATAAATGTATTCTA
This sequence comes from Panthera tigris, assembly GCF_018350195.1. Taxonomy (NCBI): domain Eukaryota; kingdom Metazoa; phylum Chordata; class Mammalia; order Carnivora; family Felidae; genus Panthera; species Panthera tigris. The sequence goes on from NC_056663.1 coordinate 142,842,330, forward strand.
AAATTCACATCTTATTGAGAGGGTAGAAGCAGTGAAGAAGTAAATCATCTCGGAGCACAGAAAGCATGTATCTAGTTCTCATAAAAGTAAAAGAAAAATATTTGATTTTCAGTGCTAGAAAAGGGAGTATAACTATTAATGAAACGGCCAGATGAAAAAACAACAGTGGAACTTCAAAATTAACAAGAGGGAGTAAAAGCATGAATAGCAACAAAAACTGAAATTTTAAACTATCATGAAAACAGAAACATTAGGTACCAGAATCAATTGAATATATCAAGAGCTGTATGCAGAATAAAATTTGTAGCATTTAAGCTTTCACTTAAAAAAAATTTTTTTAAATGTTTATCCACTTTTTGAGAGAGATGGAGACTGAGCATGAGTGGGGGAAGGGCAGAGAGAGAGGGAGACACAGAATCAGAAACAGGTTCCAGGCTCTGAGCTGTCGGCACACAGCCTGAGTGGGGCTTGCACCCATGAACTGCGAGATTATGACCTGAGCCTGAGCTGAAGTCGGACACGTAGTTATCATCCTTAAAATACAAACGCAAAGAATAAGCAACTGGTACTTACCTTAAGAAGTTAGAAAGACTCTCAAGAGAAGCCAGTGAGAGAGAAATACAGATATGAAATAAGTGAAATAAAATTAATCATAGTACAGAGAATAAATCGAAAGCTGTTTGTTTGAAAAGATCTTTGAAATGGCTAAACATCTCATGAGGAAAAGGAGAAAGGAAACATTACTACAGACAACAGAACAGAATGAGAAAATACTGCATGCAATTCAGGACAACACATTTGGGAGCTAGAGAAAACAGATTAATTTTGATGATTTCAATTTTGCTAAAAAAACATCTACATAGGTGCAAAAATCTTAAATGGACAAATATATAAATGAGAAACTTCTTAAAGATCAACCATGGAAAAATACCAAGGCCAGATGTTTAACTGCTTAACTTTGTCTAACCACTAAAGAGCTAATTCCTTTAGACAAAAGGAAAAATCTATAGACCATTTCCCCATTTAAAATCACTTTGAGATATAATTCACCCACCATACATTTCAGTGTATATAGTTCATTTATTTAAAGTGTATATAGTTAGTGGTTTTTAGTATATTTAGTCTGTGCAACATTGCCACAGTTAATTTTATGACATTTTCCTCACCCTAAAACAAAACTTCATTCCTATTAGCAGTCACTCCCCATTTCATCCCAAAACCCTGTCCAAGCAACCACTTTCTGTCTCTGTGGATGTGCCTATCCTGGACACTTCAGATAAATGGCATCAAGAGATGTAGTCTTTTGTGACTGGCTTCTTTCATGTAGCGTAGTGTTTTTAAGGTTCATCTGTGTTGTAGCATGTAGTATTACTTCCTTTTTATTGCTGAATAATACTCCATTACATGAAAATACCAATATTCATCAATTCATTAACATTTTGGTTGTCTCCCCCGTTTGGTTATTAACATATGTTGCTATTAACATTTGTGTACAAATATTTGCGTGGACGTGTGTTTTCATTTTTCTTGGGTACCTAAATCTAGGATTGGAATTGCTTGGTCGTATGGTAACTCTGTTTAACTTTTGGAAGAATTGCTGAAAACTTTTCCAGAGCAGCTGTGCTACTTTACATCTCTGCTTCTGGTACCCCCAAATAAAATCTATTCATGTACATTTCTAATAAATAGAGATGCAGATTATGCTAAGTGAAAGAAGCCAGATTTCAAGGCTACAAAAGGCATGATTCCATTTATATGATGTTATGCAAAAAGCAAAACGAGAGACTGGTAACAGGTCAGTAGTTGCCAGGGGCAGGTAATAAAGGGAGAGCAGTGACAACAAGGAGTAGATGGAAACGTTCTGTACCTTGATTGTGGTGATGGTAACAGGATTTTGTCAAAATTCATAGTAACTGAGCACCTAAAATGGGTGATTTTCTTACATGTGGACTACACCTCAATAAATGTGACCAAAAGCAACGTAAATGCATAAAGGATCCAACTATTTATCAAATCCTAAAGGAATATACTGTGATGAAGTAAGGTTTATTTCAGGAATGCAGGGTTGGTTTTATAACAGGAAATCTATCATAAAGGAAAAATATAGAGACTGTTACCAAAATGAACAGCAAATATTCAAAGAAGCAAAGCATTAAAATCCCATTCAGAAAGTAATCCCCCCACCACCAGAAAAAGTAATATCCATTATCTTGGAGGTTTTCATAAATATAACAAGGTAATTAGGTAACTAATATAAACATTGGACAAGATTAAATTGTCTTTTTGCTGATGGCATGATTGTAATATCTAGAAAACTCTTACGAGAAAACCAGAGAATGTGGTTAAAATGGCTAGATACAAGATAAATGTACCCAAACCAGCATACCATTAGTGAAAACAGGAAAATATTATTGTGATGTAAAAATTGTAAGATACTTAGGAATAAATTTATGAGGGAAGTACAAAATCTGAATTCGTCTTTACAAAATGACGTATAAACCATATTTAGATGAGAAGATTCACTATCCACTTTATAAAGTTTGAAAATAATTTCCAACTTTTAAAGACTTGATCAAGAAATCTTTCAGTTCCTCAAGAAGGATAAGTGTTTTCAGAACAGCTTTTGGGGGAACAAAAAGGAAATAGTGAAGGGGACTTGCAAGACTTTAGAACCTATCTTAAAGGTTCTGTGACAAATCAGTGTGGGACTGGCATAAGATTGGACAGTAAAGATAAACAGAATAGAGAATCCAGAAATAGATGCCAACTACATCTTCATGCTTCATATGATGAAGGTGGTATCTCAATTCAGTTGGTTTATTTAATAAATAATGCTAGAGTGACTGGCTGTCTGGGAAAAAAAGAAACTGGACCTCTGTATCATACCATAGACAAAAATAGGTGGATTAAAGATTTAACTAAAAAATTTATGAAGCTACATGCTTGACTGTAGACATTGGAGAGATTTTTGGCCAGAAAGCCAGAAACTATAAAATAAAATTGGCTAATTAGAATTTTGCACAGCAAAAGATATCAGAAGCTATTTGTCAAGTCATGTGACAGATACCAGAAAAAGAAAATTGAATTTGCAAATGGTGATTATTCGTACTATACAAAGAGATTGTTTTTTTACCAAAAAACTCACAGTATGGGCAAAAAATGTGTAAAGGCAGTTCATAGAAGAGCAAATGCAAAGTAGTTTTTGACTATTAAAGGATGCTCCTTTAACTTTTCAGGGAAGTACAGATTAGAGAAGAAATGTGAGCTCCATTCACACTCGTCAGTTTGGGGAAAACTTAAATAACTTCTTGCTGATAGCATTGTGGGGAAAAGGGTACTCTCATGTGGTTTATGAATTTAAATTGTAAAACAATCTAGCAGCTTCTGTTAGACTGAAAACACGTGCTTTTAAACCCAGCGGTCTCATTCTTGGGGGTCTAGATCAGTATCTCTCTATAAAAGTTTATTACTAGAAACAGAATATATACCCCTCAATAGGAGGAATAACTGAATAAATTATTGGTTATTAATGCATGACAAATTATGCAGTCATTAAAAACAAATTAGAGGCATGTCAATATTCTAATGTAGATTGCCTAATAAAAATGGACAAACCTAATCCAACTCTCAAACTGTTAAGATTCCTACTGTAAGTGTATTCAGCTGGTTTCTTTCAACAAATAATGTAAGAAAATTACTTGCATAACTAAAAAGAGACTCATGATTCTGTTGGTATTGTTGGTGGATTTTCTTTATATAGGTCCTAATCAAACAGGAAATTCAGAGGAAGAGTGGGTATGCCATTCAAGCTGATGAAGAGCAGTTGCGAGTTCAGCTAGATACAATTCAGTGTGAACTGAATGCACCTACCCAGTTTAAGGTAGGCATTTATAGGACCATAGAGCTAGAATTTGTCAGTCTTCAAAAAGAGGAATTATGTATACTTGCTTTTATTAAGTATTTTGTTCTCTTTAATCAAAACTTCTTTTTTAAAGTAGATTCTTAATGATGTGGTTTTGGCTTACGTTAATGTTTCACATAATGTACAGAGGGAGAATTACACAACTTTATAAGAGTAGTACCCATCCTTTTAAAAGAAAAAATTCTCTTTTAGAAGTGGTTGCTGTCATTAGCAGTTGTAATTTGACTCGGTCTTATTTTTAGGGCCGACTAAATGAACTGATGTCCCAAATCAGGATGCAGAATCATTTTGGAGCAGTCAAATCTGAGGAAAGATATTACATAGATGCAGATCTGTTACGAGAAATCAAGCAGGTAAGTGCACTAGGGCTAGGGTGCACATTTTAAAAGGAGAATTCACTTCACATCTGTTAGGCTTGCTATTACCCAAAAGAACAGTAAATAACAAGTATTGACAAGACTGTGAAGAAAACAACTTTTGTGTATTTCTGGTGGTGATGTAAAATGGTGCAAGTGCTGTGGAAACAGTTCCTCAAAAAATTAAACATCTAGCTGATACATGATCTAGCAGTTCTACTTCTGGATATATACCTAAAAGAATTGAAAGCAGGGACGCACATATGTTCTTAGCAGCAGCATTCGCAATAGCCAAGATGTCGAAGCAACTCAAGTATTCAAAGACAGATGAATGGATAAACTAAATACAGTGTGTATGTACGTATGTATATATATATATATGTGTGTGTGTGTGTGTGTGTGTGTGTGTGTGTATACACATATATACATACACACACACACACACACACACACACACATCGTGGAGTATTATTCAGCCTTAAAAATGAAGGAAACTAACACTCACTACAACACAGATGAGTCTTGAAAATGTTACGCCAAGTGAAATAAGCCAGTTTAAAAGGATATAGTATAATTATATAGTACACTTATACAGTGTAATTCAGCTCATAGAATGGTCGTTGCCAGGAGCCTGAGGGGAGGGAGAATGGGGAATTAATATTTAATGGGTACAGATTTGGGGAAGATGAAAAAGTTCTAAAAATACAGATTGTAGTGATTTTGCATAATGTGAATATACTAATGTTACTGAACTGTGTGTTTTTAAAAAGGGTTAAGATGGGTATTTTTGTGTTTTGTATATTTTATAATAAAAGATGAATTCAGTTAGTGGAGGCACCACAGTTCCCTACACCCTGCTACTCGTGGCAACAGCAACACACGAGAGGTCATTACAAATGCATAATCTCAGTCCTTACTCCAAACCTACTTAATGTACATTTTATTAAGATCAGAGTGATTTGTATGTACAATTTGAGAAGTAACTGCTCTGTCCTCTATGCCCAACCTGTATGTCACATATAAATTGTAAATATGTACCAATCATTGATCTCCTCAGCCCTCAGGGGACCCAGGTGGAGGTTGGGGTGGCCAGAACCCCTCCAACTACTTTTAGCTCATCTGGTGTGAAAAGTTTGGAAAGTACTGCTCTAGTTTATTTTCCTCAGTATAAATACAGATTGATTTAATGAAACCTGTCTAACCAGTGACTGTATCTAAAGGTATTAAAATGGTAAATTTTGAGGAACATCTTAGGGCTGTTGTCATGGCCTGGGGCATTTTTAGATGGTTATAATTGTCACCTACAAATCCAGTTTTATTATGTGCTTTAGAAGGGATATTGCTATATTATACAACTAAAATCCAGTTTGGCTCCTAGGTTCTTGGGACATATACATCCACTTGACTATATTCCATTGTAAATAACTACAAAACACTAGCTGAGAAAGATTCCAGTATATTGATAGAGTGATTATGCAATAAAGTTTAGAATAACATGAACACTTGTTTTGGGACTGGATCACAGCTCATCACCTAGTTTAGGACCTTGAGCGGGTTTCCTACCTGCATCTCAATTTTTCTATCTGTAGAGATGCTGTAATGCATCCCCAAGAGTGCTTAAAAAAATTTTGTTACTACCCATGAAGCTCTGAAAACTGCTTTAACACTTGGATGCTTTAAAATGTTAGCAATTGTAGTTCTGTTATCATTATATACTTGGTACTTCAAAACATGAAAACTTTTAGTTTTCAGAATTATTTTGCTAGTCCTCCATATCTGAATACCTTCTTGCATTATATTTTAAAAATCTGTATCTTCTGTACAATTTCTATGGAAAATACTGTTCATTTTTTTTGGTTTTGTTTACTATAGGTCATAGAAATGTGTTAGCACAAGCTGTAGTATGAAATGTTTTAATATGCATGTCCACTCTATTTAGAGCAGCTACCAAGTGCTGTATTGCTAGTAAAATAGTGAAAAAGTCCTTTTTCCTGTGCATAGTGTGCAGTTTAATGGCTTAATATATTGATATATATTTTAATTCCTTCTAGCATTTGAAACAACAACAGGAAGGCCTTAGCCATTTGATTAGCATCATAAAAGATGACCTAGAAGATATAAAGTTGGTAGAACATGGATTGAATGAAACCATCCACATCAGAGGTGGTGTCTTTAGTTGACAATTCACAAACTTATGTTAAGGGTTTGTGAAATGTATCTTCTTGCAACATCAGGCCTTCCTTAAGAATGAAACTGACCACATGGAGGGGAGAAAAAGAAAATCCTCTCCTGGTTTTTGAGGAGGCTACTGTCAAATTATTTTCATCAGATCTGAAATAACATCCACTTCACAGCTGTTCAAAGATAGCCTTTGAAAGATTCATACCTGAAAGCTGTTACTGTAAAAGAGAAGTACATAATTACGAAAAGTATGTGCCGCTGTACATTTGGACAACAGCATTATTCTTAAAACTAATCAGTGTTTAATGATTATTCTCCATTGAGCCTGTACTCTGCTTTCCATAGCAAGTAAATATGAAATACCTACTTTGCACATAACAAAATAAACTGTGTAACTATTTGGCTGTTGGAGCTTTGTACTTCAGAATGTAAATGTACGTCAGTTTTTATATATTTGTGAATTCATCTGTGGGAGGAGTAAAGGAAATCCAAGAGTATTTAATGATTGTGGTTATCTTTTCATCCTATAAAGATTTGAAAATATATTTTTATATTATTTTACTTATTTGGAATTTACAGAACACACTTAAGCAATTAGGATATAACAGAATTACATTTTATCATTTTTGCAACTTTTTTTGCTTTTTAGATCTTTTTATTTCTTAAAAAAATGATGAAAACAAATAAATTCTTGATTGTAATTACTTTTATATAATTCTGTCTGATGCTTTATTTGGCTCTCCTCACAAGTATTAAATCATAACCGCAATTTAAGAATTCTAGTCTTGAGTTTGATTTTTCCCTCCTGGAAAATGTATCAATGCTGACCTAGTTTGACTAGGTTATGGCAAGTAAAACTTATTTCAAGTATCATCTATGGTAAAGAATCCCCTGGGGCACCTGGGTGGCTCAGTGCAGTTGAGCATCTGACTTTGGCTCAGGTCATGATCATGGGGTTTGTGAGTTCAAGCCCCCCACATCCAGCTCATTGCTGTCAGCCTGTCAGTGCAGAGCCAGCTTTAGATCCTCTGTCCCCCTCTTTCTGCTCCTGCCTCTCTTGTGCTCTCTCAAAAATAAACATTAAAAAAATTCCTTAATGTATCATTCGGAACTGAAAACACTAGAAAAATCTGAATTAGACATCATGATATGAAATGATTTTTTTTTTTTTAACATTTTGAACAATTTCTGACTACAAACTTCACCCCTGGGCTGTATGTTGACCCCTCTTGTGGTGCTTCAACTTTTCATTTCTGTCGTGCTTTGGCTTGTAATGAGAAGTGTTTTGAGAAATAGCCCCATGAATCTTGCCACACTGTGTTTATGGGAATGGTGAGGGATATGATACTTATCAAGAGGCCATCCTCTCAGATCTCACTGAAGGAAGTTCTGTCCAGCTGTAAACTAGGTTAAAGATGTGTAGAAGACTGGGAACTTCAAAAATGATTCTTTCCAAGTTAGGTGCTGAAAATTTCCAGCCACTTTTGCCAAGTTAATGCCATGCAAACTTGCTATATTCTCTTCCATCATACTTTCCTACTCATTGTGGCAATTCCAACAGTCCCAAAAGAGGAATTTGTCTATTTTTCTGTGTTTTCTTCCTCAGCCAGAAAACAGGCAGTCAGTCCCATCGTCATCCATGTAGCAGAGTATGGAAGGAGTTTCTGGCCCTCTGTATACCCTCCTACAGTAGGGAGAGTTGCTGATGTGTAACTGATGAGAATTGTTACTCACTGAGCCACATACTCTAGTGGACAGACTGCGAGTCACAAATGCTATGTTCACTTCTCTTGCCTTTCGTTTTTTGTGCTCTGATACTCTTAGGCTAATTTCACAAGGTAAATACTCCTAGACAGGGCCAGTCAGCCTCCCAAGTTTCAATCCCACTAACTTCATGTGTTAAGGCAGGCTTATTACCCTCATTCATATAGGCTGTTAGATAACTGGACTTGGTCAAACTACAGGTGTGGTCCAAGCAAGTAAGTCAAGTTCCAGTTTGGGTGGGTAGGAGGAGGAAGGACCCAGTTTGGCCTTAGGACTAAGCTGTGTTCTCCAGTGCTATTTATACAAGTTCTGTGTTTAATCTTCAACTGGCTAACAGTTCTTACAGACAGTCGACTCAAAATTCTGAACATGAACAGAGGCGAAGAGAAGAAAGCACACTGAGACTGCAGGGAAGATGACCACACAGGAGGATCCCAGGCCCACCTCCTCCCACAGACACACTGAGGATGCAACTAACTCTGAAAATGACCTGAAGACTAGCAAAACGGCTCTCTTGCAGCTAGGGATATAAAAAAACCACACTGAGAAGGGTTCAGGAGGCGAAGATGAACCTGAGAACCAAACAGCTAGTGTGGTGACCCACAAGGAATGGAGGTCTTCCCTGAGGAGTGAGGGGATCAGACCCCACATGGGACACATGGAGTGCTTCCAACCCTGGAGACATGCACTGGGAACATGAGCCCCCATAACATCTGGCTTTGAAAATCAGCAGGACTTCTCTCTGGGAGACTTGAGAGGGCAACAGGAAACTCATTCCACTCTTAAAGAGCCAGAACCCTATATCATTAGGTTTAAGACCAAAACAGAGGCAGCAGTTTAAAGTGTCTGGCTAGTATCTGCAGTCTTTATTGACTAATTTTAGGCTACGTGCTGGAGGGGAAGGGTTCCGTAGACACTTTCTCCATGAATGGACATGCTGGTGCACACAATTTTTCTTGCCCTCCTCTTTAAGCCTAGCTGGCCAGCCGCTGGCAGGAGCTAGTATTTACACTCCATCTACTTGCCTATTACTGCTTACCTAGCCCTGGTGTTCTCCTGTGGACCTGCCCCAGCAGGCTCTCTTTGACAGTAGCTCCCACCATGCAAAACTCAGCAGGCAGCCTCCTTATAGCCCTGTGCCCCTCCAAAACCTATCCTGCCCCAGGAAAGTGGGGGGAAGGACCAAGCCCTGTCTTCCACCACACATGCAGCAGTTGCAGCCAGCCGTACCAGGAACTAACCCCACTCCATCAGTACACCCATTACAGCCACAGGCACACCTCTTAGCCAGCCAAGCAGGGGATGAGCCCTGCACACCAGTCTGCCCACAGCAGTCATGACCAGTCATTGCAGCAGCCCTGCCCACCAGTGTACCTGCAGCAGCGGCATCCAGGCCTCACATCCACCTGTGCTGGGGGCCAGCACCACCCACCAGTACACCCTCAGCTGTCCTGGCCCAGTCACAACAGGAGGGTGCATGCAGCCCACCCGGGACACCCTCAGAATGCCTGGTTCTGGTGACCAACGGGACTATGCTACTGGACCCCAAAGGATGACTTCTATATAAGGTCACTACTTTCAAGACCAGGAGATGCAGCTGACCTACCTAACACTCAGAAACAGAGTCAGACAAAATGAGACAATGAAAGAAAACAAACCTCAGAAAAAAACTACATGAAACTACATGAAACAGCAATCTACTTGAGTTCAAAGTCATGGTGATAAAGATGTTCACTGGACTTAAGACAAGAGTGGATGAACTCAGAACTTCAACAAAGAAATAGAAAATATAACAACCAATAAGAGGTGAAGAATTCAGTACTGAAATAAAAAATACATTAGAGGGAATCAACAGCACGTTAGAGGATGTAGTACAGATCACTAATCTAGAAGACAGGGTAGCAGAAACCACTAAAGCTGAACAGCAAAAAGAAAAAAAAATTAAATGAAGTTAAGATTAAGTGAGCTCTGCAACAACAAGTGTACTAACATTTGTATTATAGGGATCCCAAAAGAGGAGAGAAAGAGCCAGAAAACTTATTTGAAGAAATAAAAGTAGAAAGCTTCCCTAATCTGGGGAAGGAAAACAGGCATCCAAGTCCAGGAAGCACAAAGAAACCCCTAACAAAATAAACCCAAAGAGGTCCACACTAAGACACATAATAATTAAACTATCAAAAATTAAAGATAACATCTTAGAAGCAACAAGGGAAAGCAACTAGTTACATACAATGAAGCCCCCATAAGGCTATGAGCTGTCTGTTCACCAGAAACGTTGCAGGCTAGAAGGGAGTGGCAGAATATATTAAAAGTGCTACAAGGGGAAAAAAAAAGGTACAATCAAGAATATTCTACCCAGCAAAGTTATCATTTAGATTTGAAGCTAAACCAACCTTACAAGAAATGTTAAAGGGACTTCTTTAAGGCCATAAATAGAAAATTCTGAATGAAAAATATTTCACTGATGAAAGCAAACATATAGCAAAGGTACTAGATCACTTATAAAGCTAGTATTGTAGGTTAAAAGACAAAAGTAGTAACATCAGTTATATCTACAACAATTAAAGGATACACAAAAAGATGTAAAACAGGCCATCCTAAAACATGAAGGAGGCAAGTAAAAATGTAGTGCTTTTAGAGTGTGTTTGGATTTAAGTGACCATTAACTTATAGATCTAGATTACATAGAATCTAGATATTGTATATATACACAGAATGTTATACATGAACATCAAGGTAGCCACAAACCAAAAACCTGTAATACATATACAAAAAATAAAGAGGAATTAAAGCACAACACTAAAGAATGTCATCAAATCATAAAAGAAAGCAAGATAAGAAAAAAGGAACAAAACTATATGAAACAACCAGAAAACAATAAAATGGCAATGAAGTTCATGCCTACCAATAATTAAATGTAAAGAGACTAAATGTTCTAATCAAAAGACAAAAGGTGATGGAATGGATAAAAAGACAAGACCCACCTACATGTTGCCTATGAGATATTCACTTCAGACCTAAAGACATACAGACTGAAACTGAAGGGCAAGAAAAGGATATTCCATGCAAAAGGAGCCCTCCTCACCCAAAAAACACACCAGGGTACCAATACATATGTCAGATGAAGTAGACTTTAAAATAAAGACTGGGAAGGCTGGGAAGATGGGGGAGTAAGAGGACCTTGAGCTTCCTTAGTCCCCCAGATACAATTAGATAACACCCATATCAGAATAAATAACCCAGAAAATGACCTGAAGACTTGGCAGGACAAACTCCACAACTAAGGCAGGGAACAGGCCACATCAAAGAAGAGTGAAGATGTGGTCTAGGAGCAAAACGGACCATGCCCATCCACACAGCTGGTGGTGCAGAGAAAGCCAGAAAACATACTTTCACACCAGGGAGCCCATGAATGAGGAGGAAAAATCTCCATATTTGCCTCTAACAGTCAAAGGTGCTGAATATTTTGCATTCTTAAAACCAGCAGGACTTAAAGCCTAAAATTTGAAAAATCAGTGGGTTCAGCTCAGAAAGCCTGGATGGCATTAGGACATTAGAAACAGCACAACAGCCTACACAGATACAGCGTAGAACTATCAAGTTGAAAAACAATGGGGAGCCGATGGGAGGGAGAATGATTTGACCATCTCATCATAGCCAGGAAAGACAAGGATCACAGGGAGAGCCCTCCAAGAACAAAGGAGCTGGCAGGCACCATTTCCCTCTTCCACCCCCACCCCCACCCCAAACAATGGCCACCTGGGAAAACCAGCAAGGTGCTGACCCTCCTTACCTAACTTACTAGCACCAAGCCCCATCCTCCATTGCTTGGGTGGATCCGCCCTCCCCAGTCACATCTGCCTGAGTCCTGGTGCCATGGGCCCCTCCCCGAGAAGACCTGTGCAAACCCTGCCAACACCACCTGTCCTGATCCACCTGTCCGTTTTCCAGAACCTCAGTTCCCCATGCAAGGGGGTAGGTCTCATTTTGCAAGCAGATCACTGCACACCTTGCCACCCACAAGAAGCAAAGAACCTCTGAAGACAACTGAAGGAAAAAGAGGCCAAGACTCAACAGCAGAGCACACATAACACACATGGGAGACACTCCCTAAAGCACCAGGCATTGGGGAACAGGAGACACTGCACTTCAAGGCACCACAGGACGTCTTCTTCATAAGGCTATTATTGTTAAGAACAAGAAAGTAGCTGACTTTCCTAACACATACAGACAAAATAAGGAGACAAGAAACATCTCCCGAATGAAAGAAGAGGACCAAACCACAACAGACCAAAATGAAATGGATGTAAGTAATATGCCTGATAGAGAATTTAAAGTAATTATCATAAAGATACCCACTGGACTGGAGAAAAGAGCAGAAGACATCAGTGAAACCTTTAAAACAGATTAAAAAAAAAAAAAAGAACCCATCAGAGATAAATACAATTAATGAAATTAAAAATACACTTTATGGAGGGGCACCTGGGTGGCTCAGTCAGTTAAGCGTCCGACTTCAGCTCAGGTCATGATCTTGCAGCTCGGGAGTTCGAGCCTGGAATCAGGCTCTGTGCTGACAGCTCAGAGCCTGGAGCCTGCTTCAGATTCTGTCTCCCTCTCTCTCCGCTCCTCCTCTCTCTGCTCCTCCCTGCTCACATGCTGTCTCTAAAAAATAAATAAATGTTAAAAAAAAATTTTTTTAATACACTTTATGGAGTAAATAGCAGGCTAGATGAAGCAAAGGAATGAATTAACAACCTGAAAGACAAGTAATGCAAAGTGACCAAGCTGAGAAAAGGACAGAAAGAAAATTATGTGAGCTGAGAATAGTCTTAGGGAACTCAATGACTCTATCAAGTGTAATAACATCCACATTAGAGGGATCTGAGAAGAAGAGAGATAAGGGGGCAGAACATTTATCTGAAGAAATAACAGCTGAAAACTTCCCTAATTTGGGGAAGGAGATAGATACCCAGATCCAGGAGGCATAGATTCCCACTCTCTCCAACCCAAGGAGGTCTACACGAAGACACACAGTAATTAAGCTGGCAAAAAATAGCAATGAAGAAAAAATGTTAAAAGCAGTGAAAGAAGATAGTTCTATACAAGGGGGAACCCCCCTAAAGCTATCAGAGGATTTTTCAGCAGACCAGAAAGGAGTGGCATGATATATTCAAAGTGCTGAGAGAGAAAAATCTGCAGCCAATAATACTCTATCCAGCAAAGCTATCATTCAGAGTAGGAGAGATAAGGAGTTTCTCAAACAAAACTAAGGAGTTCATGCCCACTAAACCGGTCCTACAAGAAATAAAGGGGACTCAGAATGTAAAGAAAGACTGTAAGTGAGAGTATGAAAAATAAACACAAAAGCAGTGAAAATAAATATTTCTGTAAAAATCTATCAAGGGATAAAAAAAAAATACAAGGAAGTAAAATATGACACCATATAACTAAAATGTGGGGAGGACAGGAATAAAGAACAGGTTAAAACTTCAGTACCATCAACTTAATATAGACTGCTATATGCAAAAGATGTTATACACAAGCCTACTGGTAACCACAAATCAAAAACCAATAATAGATATGCAAATAATAAAGAGAAAGGGATCCAAGTATACCACTTAAGAAAGCCAAAACCATGAAAGAGAGCAAGACAAGAATTAGAGAAAATCTACAGTAAAATCACACAAGTAACAAAATGGCAACAATACAGGTCTATCAATAATTACTTTGAATGTAAATGCACTAACCATTCCAATCAAAAGACACTGGGTGACAGAGTGGATAAAAAAAATAAGACATCTCTATGCTGCCTACAAGAGACTCATTTCAGGATGAAAGACTCCTGCAGATTGAAAGTGAGGGGATGGAGGGGGTGCCTGGGTGGTTCAGTCATTTGGGTGTCTGACTTTGGCTCAGGTCATGATTTCCCAGCCTATTATGTTCGGGCCCTGCATCGGACTCTGTGCTGCAGCTCAGAGCCTGGAGCCTGCTTTGAATTCTGTGTCTCACTCTCTTTCTGCCCTTCCCCTACTCACACACTGTCTCTCAAAAAATGAATAAATGTTAAAAAAAAAAATGAAAGTGAGGGGACAGAGAAACATTTATCATGCAAATGGATGCCAAAAGAAAGCTGGGGTAGCAATACTTTTATCAGACAAATTAGACTTTAAAACAAAGACTACAACAAGAAACAAAGGACACTATATAATAATAATAATAATAAAGGGGACAATCCAATAAGAGGATATAACAACTGTAAATATTTATGCACCCAATCTGGGAGCACCCCAATATAGAAAACAGTTAATAACAATGTTAATAACAGTTAATAATAATGATCATAAAAGAAATCATAGCAATACAATAATAGTATGTCCACTTACATCAATGGACAGATCATCTGAACAAAATCAACAAGAAAGCAGAGGCTTTGAAAGACACACTGGACCAGATGGACTTAACATACCTATTCAGAACCTTCCATCCTAAAAGAACATAATACATTCTCTGCAAGTGCACACAGAACATTCTCCAGAAAAGATCACGTATTAGGACACAAAACAAGTTTCAACAATTTCAAAGGAATCAAAGCTATACCATGCATCTTTTCTGACCACAACACCGTGAAGCTAGAAATCAATCACAAGAAAAGACATGGAAAGACCACAAATACACTGAGGTTAAATAACATGCTATTGAACAATGAATGGGTCAACTAAGAATTCAAAGAAGAAATTAAAAATTACATGAAAACAAATGAATATGAAAATACAACAGCCCAAAATCTTTGGGATGCAGCAAAACTGGTTCTAAGAGGTAAGTTTAAAGCAATACAGGCCTATTTAAGAAGAAAAATCTCAAGTAAACAACTTAACCTTACACCTAAAGGAGTTAGAAAAAGAACAAACAAAACCCAAATCCAGCATAAGAAAGGAAATAATAAAGATTAAAGCAGGAACACCTGGGTGGCTCAGTTGGTTGAGCATCCTCTTGATTTGGCCCACATCATGATGCCAGGGTCATGGTGGAGCCTGCTTAAGATTCTCTTTCCCTCTGCCTCTTTCCCCCACTCTTTCTAAAAATTAAAAAAAAAAAAAAAAAGAAGAAGAAACATTAGAGCAGAAATACATGATGTAGAAACTAAAAAACAAGGGGCGCCTGGGTGGCTCGGTCGGTTGAGCGTCCGACTTCGGCTCAGGTCACGATCTCACGGTCCGTGAGTTCGAGCCCCGAGTCAGGCTCCGGGCTGACGGCTCAGAGCCTGGAGCCTGCTTCCGATTCTGTGTCTCCCTCTCTCTCTGCCCCTCCCCCGTTCATGCTCTGTCTCTGTCTCAAAAATAAATAAATGTTAAAAAAAAAAAAATTAAAAAAAAAAAAAGAAACTAAAAAACAAAACAACAGATCAATGAACATAGAAAGTTCATTCTCCGAAAAGATCAACAAAATTGATAAACCTCTTACCAAGACTCATAAAAAAGAGAAGATTCAAATCAACAAAACCTCTAATGAAAAAGGAGAAATAACAACCAACACAGCAGAAATAAAAACAATTGTAACAATGTTTTTTAAAAACCTACAGGCCAACAGACTAGACAACTTAGAAGAAATTAATAAATTCCTAGAAACATATAACCTACCAAAACTGAATCAAGAAAAAAATAGAAAATGTGAGCAACCAATTATCGGCAATGAAATTGAATCAGTAATCAAAAAACTCCCAAAAAACAAAAGTCCAGGACCAGATGGCTTCACAGGAAAATTCTACCAAACACTTAACGAAGAGTTAATATCCATTTTTCTTGACCTATTCCAAAAAATACAAGAAGAAGGAAAACTTCCATATTCAGTCTATGAGGCTAGTATCACCCTGATACCAAAACCAGATAAAGACACTACAAAAAAGAAAACTAGAGGACAATAACTCTCATAAATACAGATGCAAAAAATCATCAACAAAATCCTGGGAAACTGAATCCAATAATACATTAAAAGATATACCAGGATCAAGCTGGATTTATCCCAGAGATTCAAGGGTGGTTCAATATTTGCAGGACAATCAACATGTGTCACATCAAGAAAAAAAGGATGAAAACTGTATGATCATTTCAACACATGCAGAAAAAAGTATTTGACAAAGTACAACATCCATTCATGATAAAAACCCTCAACAAAATCGGCCTGAAAGGAACATACCTCAACATAATAAAGACCTTCTATGAAAAAGCCACACCCAACATCATATTCAGTGGTGAAAAATGGAGAGCTTTTCTCCCCCAAGGTCAGGGAACAGACAAGAATGTCCACTTTCGGGGCGCCTGAGTGGCTCAGTCGGTTAAGCGTCCGACTTCAGCTCAGGTCACAATCTCACAGTCCGTGAGTTCGAGCCCCGCGTTGGGCTCTGGGCTGATGGCTCAGAGCCTGGAGCCTGCTTCCGATTCTGTGTCTCCCTCTCTCTCTGCCCCTCCCCTGTTCATGCTCTGTCTCTCTCTGTCTCAAAAATAAATAAACGTTAAAAAAAAATTTTTTTTTAAATAAAAAAAAAAAAAAAGAATGTCCACTTTCACCATTTTTATTCAGTACAATAGTGGAAGTCCTACCCACCGCAATCAGACAACGAAAAGAAATAAAAGGTATCCATGGTAAGGGAGAAGTAAAGCTTTCACTATTTGCAGATGACATGACAGTATATGTAGAAAACCCTAAAGACTCCACCAGAAAACTACTAGAACTGATAAATTAATTCAGTAGTCACAGGATACAAAATCAAGGTACAGAAATTTGTTGCTGTCCTATATACTAAAAATGAGACATCAGAAAGTGAAATTAAGAAAACAATCCCATTTACAACTGCACCAAAAAATGATAAAATATCTAGGAATAAACTTAAGAGGTGAGAGATCTGTGCTCTGAAAACCATGAAAAACTGCTGAAATTAAAGATGATGCAAAGAAATGGAAAGAAATTCCATGCTCTGGATTGGATGAATAAATACTGTTAAAATGTCTATACTACCCAAAGCAATCTACAGATTTAATACAATCCCTACCAAAATACCATCAGCATTTTTCACAGAGCTAGAACAAACAATCCTAAAATTTGTATGGAACACAAAAAACCCTGAATAGCAAAAGCAGTCTTGAAAAAGAAAAACAAAATCAGAGGTATCACACTTCCAGATTTCAAGTTTTATTACAAAGTGGCAGTAATTAAAACAGTATGACGTAAAAACAGACATACATAAGAATGGAAAAGAACAGAAAATCCAGAAATAAACCCACAAGTATACGGTCAATTTATCTTCAACAAAGGAGGAATGAATATGGGAAAGAGTCTTTCAACAAATGGTGCTGGGAAAACTGGAAATATGCAAAAGAATGAAAATGAACCACTTTCTTTCACCAGACACAAAAATAAACTCAAAATGGATTAAAGACCTAAATGTGAGACCTGAAACAAAAGTCCTTGAAGAGAGCATAGGCAGTAATTTCTGATATCAGCCATAGCAGTATTTTTCTAGATATATCTTCTTAAGCAAGGGAAGTAAAAGGAAACATGAACTGTTGGGACTTCATCAAAATAAAAACCTTCTTCAACAGTGAAGGAAACAATAAAACTAAAAGGCAAACTACTGAATGGGAGAAGATATTTGCAAAATATCATATCCAATAAACAGTGTCTAAAATATATAAACAATGGATCCAACTCAATACCCCAAAAACAAATAATCTAATTAAAAAATGGGCAGAAGGGGGCACCTGGGTGTCTCAGTTAAGCGTCTGACTTCAGCTCAGGTCATGATATCACAGTTGGTGAGTTCGAGCCTGGCATCAGACTCTGTGCTGACAGCTCAGAGCCTGGAGCCTGCTTCAGATTCTGTCTCCCTCTCTCTCTGCCCCTCCCCTGCTCATGCTCTGTCTCTGTCTCTGAACAGTAAATAAATGTTTAAAAAAGAAAAAAAGAAAAAAAAATGGGCAGAAGACATGATCAGACATTTCTTCAAAGAAGACATACAGATGGCCAACAGACACCTGAAAAGACACTCAACATCACTCATCATCAGGGAAATGCAAATCAAAACCACAATGAGATATCACCTCACACCTCTCAGAATGGCTAAAATCAAAAACACATGAAACCGTGTCAGTGAGGAGGTGGAGAAAAAGGAACTCTCTTGTGTTGGTGGGAACACAAATTGGTGCAACTGTTGTTGAAAACAGTATGGATGTTCCTCAAAAAATTAAAAAATAGAACTATCCTAAGATCGAGGAATTGCACTACTGGGTATTTATCCGAAGAATACAAAACCACTAATTCAAAGGGATACATGCACCCCTATGTTTATTGCAGCATTATTTACAATAGCCAAACAGGGAAGCAGACTGTCCACTGACAGAAGACTAGATAAAGATGATGCGGTGTGTGTGTATGTATATATATATATACATACACACACACACACATATATATGTATATACATACACACACACTACATATATATATATATATATATATATATATATATATATTAGAATATTATTCAGCCATAACAAAGAATGACATCTTGTCATTTGCAACAACATGGATGGAGCTAGATGTAATGCTAAGCAAAATAAGTCAGAGAAAGACAAATACCATATGATTTCACTCATGTGGAATTTAAGAAGTCAAACAAATGAGCAAAGGAAAATAAAAAGAGAGAGAGAGAGAGAAACCAAGGAATGGACCCATTTTTTAAAAAAATGTTTAATTGAGAGCGCGAGCAAGAGAGAGTGAGAGCACAAGCAGGGGAGGGGCAGAGAGGGAGGGAGACACAGAATCTGAAGCAGGCTCCAGGCTCTGAGCTGTCAGTACAGAGCCCAATGCAGGGCTCAAACCCAAAACTGTGAGATCATGACCTGAGCTGAAGTTGGATGCCACTTAACCAACTGAGCCACCCAGGTGCCCCAAGGAACAGACTCTTAACTACAGAGAACAAACTGATGGTTACCAGAGGGTAGGTGGGTAGGAGTTGAGGGAAGTAGTGGGTAGGGATGAAAAACTACACTTACCCTAATGAAAAAAATTAAAATAATTAAAAATAAATAAATAAGTAGGTAAATAAATAAATAAAATGAAGACTGTCAGAAGGAACAAAGGCATTAAATAACGAAAAGGGGATCTTTCCAACAAGAGGGTTTAACAATTGTAAATGTGCATCCAATGTGGGAGCACCTAAACAAATATTAACAAACCTTAAAGGGAGAAACTATCCCTAATACAATAATAGGAGATTTTTATTTTTTTTAATTTTTTTAACGTTTATTTATGAGACAGAGAGAGACAGAGCATGAATGGGGGAGGGGCAGAGAGAGGGAGACACAGAATCTGAAACAGGCTCCAGGCTCTGAGCTGTCAGCACAGAGGCCGACGCGGGGCTTGAACTCACGACCGCGAGATCATGACCTGAGCCGAAGCCAGCCGCTCAACCTACTGAGCCACCCAGGCGCCCCAATAATAGGAGATTTTAACACCACACTTACATCAACAGATCATCCAGACAGAAAATAAATAAGGAAAGAGTGATTTTGAACAATATATTAGGCCAGATGGACTTAACAGATGTATACAGATCATTCCATCCAACAACAGAATATACATTTTTTCAAGTGCACAGGCAACATTTTCCAGAACACATCACATGTTAGGCCGCAAAACGAATCTCAATGAATTTAAGGCAACTGAAATCATATCAAGTGTCTTTTCCAACCATAACAGCATGAAACCAGAACTCTGTTACAAGGAAAACTTGATCAAACATAACCACATGAAGACTGAACAACATACTACTCAATAAACAATGAATGGGTCAAGAAAGAAATCAAAGAGGAAATGAAAAATTACTTTGAGACAAATGAAAATGGCAATACAATGGTTCAAAATCTTTGGGATGCAGCAAAAGCAGTTCTAAGAGGGATGTCTACAGCACTAAACCTATCAAAAAATAAGAAAGATGTCACACAATCTAACCTTCCACCTGAAGGAACTAGAAAAGAACAAAGCCCAAAGTTAATAGAAGGAAGAAAATAATAGATTGGAGTAGAAATAAATGACATACAGACTAAAAACCAAAATACAAATGATTAATCCAACTAAGCAGTTTTTTTTTAAGTTAATTTATGTATTTTGAGAGAGAGAGACAGACAGCAAGTGGGGGGAGGGGCAGAGGGAGAAAGAGAAAAAGAAAGAGAGAGAGAGAGAGTCAGTCTCAAGCAGGCTCCATGCTGTCAGCACAGAGCCTGATGTGGGGCTTGAACCCACGGACTGTGAGATCATGACTTGAGCCAAAATTAAGAGTAGAATGCTAAACAATTGAACCACCCAGGCGCCCCTGAAATGGTTTTTTGAAAAGATAAATAATAGTGATAAACCTTTAACCAAACTCCTCAAGAAAAAAAGAGGAACCAAATAATCAGAAATGAAAGAGAAGTTACAAATGACCCCACAGAAATACAAAGGATCAAGACTACTATGAAAAAGTGTTATGTCAACAAATTTGACAACCTAGAAGAAAGACCTAAATTTCCAGACACATACAATCTTCTAAGATTAAATCAGGAATAAGCAGAAAATGTGAACAGACAAATTACAGGTAATGAAATTGAATCAGTAATCAAAAAACCTCTAACATAAAAAGTCTAGGACCAGATGGCTTCATAGGTGACTTGTACAAAACATTTAAAGAAGAGTTAATACCTATCCTTCTCAAGCTATTCCAAAAAAATATTAGAGGATGATTCCAAATTCATTCTCGGAGACCAGCATCACCCTGATACCAAACCCAGACAGAGACAGTATGAAAAAAATTAAAAATTGCAAACACCCCAGAATAACATAGATGCAAAAATCCTCAACAAAATATTCATAAATTGAATTCAACAGTATGTTTAAAAAAAAAAAAAAAGGATCATTCACCATGATCAATTTATTTTGAATTTATTTCAGGGATGCAAGGACAGTTCAATATCTACAAATAAATCAACACGATACATATTAAGAAAATGAAGGATAAAAATCGTATGATCATTTCAATAGATGCAGAAAAAGCATGTGACAGAATTCAACATCTATTTATGATACAAATTCTCAACAGAGCGGGTAGAGAGGGAATGTACCTCAACATAACAGGCCACATGTGACAAGCCTATAGCGAACATACTCAATGGTGAAAAGATGAAAGCTTTTCTTCTAAGGAACAAGACAACTTATTTGTTGTTCTAATCAACTAATCAACTGGTTAATTAGTTACTAGTTGAGAACTAATTAAGTGGTCTAATAAACTAATAAAACTCTCACCACACTTATTCAACATAGTATTGGAAGTCCAAGCTGCAGCAATCAGACAAGGAAATAAAAGGCATCCAAACTGGTAAAGAAAAATGAAACTGTCACTACCTGCATGACACTATATAAAGAACACCTTAATGCTCCACCAAAAAACTACCAGGACTAATAAATGATTCAGTAAAGTTTCAGAATACACAATTAATAAACACAATCTATTGTTTCTATACACTAATAACAAACTATCAGAAAAAGAAATTAAGAAAACAATCCCATGTACAATTACATCAAAAAGAATAAAATACCTAGGGAATAAATTTAACCAAGGAGGTCAAAGACCTGCACTCTGAAAATTATTAAGATATTGATGACATGAAGAAACTGAAGATGACACAGATAAATGGGAAGATTTTCTGTGCTAATGAACTGGAAGGATAATGTTAAATTTCCATACCAACCAAAGCAATCTACAGATTGAGTACAATACCTATCAAAATGCCAATAGTATTTTTCACAGAACAAATAATTCTAAAATTTGTATGGAACCACAAAGGATATGAAATAGCCGAAGCAATCTTGAGAAAGAAGAACAAAACTGGAGGTATCACGCTACAAATATACTACAAATATAGTACAAATCTATTGTAATCAAAACAGTATGGTACTGGCACATAAAAAGACACATGGATCAACTAAATAGAACAGAAAGCCCAGAAATAAACCCACATATATATGGTGAATTAATCTGTGATAAAGAAGGCAAGAATGCACCACAAGGAAAAGACAGTCTCTTTAATAAATGGTACCGGGAAAACTAGAAAACTACATGCAAAAGAATGAAATTTGGCCACTTTTTTATACCACACACAAAAATAAACTAAAAATGAATTGAAGACTTAAATGTGAGACCTAAAACCATAAAACTCCTAAAAGAAAACATAGAGGTAATTCTGGACATCAGCCCCAGAATTATTTTCCTAGATCTGTCCCCTCAGGCATGGGAAACAAAAGCAAAACTAAACAACTGAGACTATATAAGATAAAAAGGCTTTTGCACAAAAAAGGACCATCAACAAAACAAAGAGGCAACCTATGGAATGGGACAATGTATCTGCAAATGATATATCCAATAAAGGGATAATTCCCCCCCCCCCCCACCAAAAAAAGAACGAATTCATACAACTAAATGCCAAGAAAACCAACAATCAGATTAAAAATGGGCAGAGGATCTAAATAGGCATTTTTCAAAGAAGACATACAGACGGCCAACATACACATGAAGAGAGATGCTCGACATCACTATATCAGGAAAATGCAAACCAAAACCACAATGAAGTATCACCTCATAACAGTCAGAAAGCCTAGTACCAAGGAGACAAGAGATAACAAGTGTTGGCGAGGATGTAGAGAAAAGGGAACACTTGTGCATTGATGGTGGGAATGTAAATTGGCACAACCAGGATGGAAAACAGTATGGGGGTTCCTCAAAAAATTAAAAACAGAAATACTATATAATCCGGTAGTTCCACTACTAGGTATTTAGCCAAAGCAAGCCAAAACTCTAACTCGCAAAGTAATATGCACCCCAAGTTCATTGTGGCATTGTTTATAATAGCCAAGGTATGGAAGCAACTCAAGTGTCCACTGATAGATGAATGCACAAAGAAGTTGCGGTATTTATATATACAATGGAATATGACTCAGCCATAAAAATAATGAAACCTTGCTGTCTGTGATGACATGGATGAACCAAAGGGTATTTAGACTATGTCAGACAGGGAAAGACAAATACCATATGATTTCATTTATATGTGCTAAGAAACAAAACAAATGAACAAACAAAACACAGAAACAAACTCATAAATACAGAGACCTGGTGGTTGCCAGAGAGGTGGGGGCAGGGAGGTGTGCAAAATGGATGAAAGGGATTAAGAGGTACAAACTTCCAGTTATAAAATAAGTCACAGGGATGAAATACAAAGCATAGGCAATGTAGTCCATAATACTGTAATTAACTTTTGTGCAGTGATAGCTGGTAACTACACTTACTGTGGTAAGCATTTCAAAATGTATGTAATTCTTAAATCACTGTTGTACACCTGAAACTAATATTCTGTGTCAATTGTAATTAAACATTTTAAAAATAGGGGTGTCTGGGTGGCTCACTCGGTTAAACATCCGACTTCAGTTCAGGTCATGATCCCTCAGTCCATGGGTTCAAGCCCTGTGTGGGTCTCTTGGATAGTTCAGAGCCTGGAGCCTGCTTCGGATTCTGTCTCCTTCTCTCTCTCTGCCCCTCCCCCACTTGTGCTCGGTCTCTCGCTCTCAAAAATAAACATTTAAAAAAATTAAAAATTAGATATAAAATAAGCCAAACAAGGGGGAAAAAAAGTGTACAGACTTTTTAAAAAAAGCACATTGAACCGCTAACACCTAGTTTACATTTTTAGTTTTTCTCTGATCTTTCAAAGTGGACTTAAATCCTCTTTGAAACATTGCAAAATGTAAACAAGTGCCAGTTATCAAAGCCTAGGCCTAAATAAGTCACTATTCAACCACCACAGTATCTTGGGGAAAAGGATACCACACTGTATAACCGCATTTTTCCTTGCTTATTTAGCACATATATTCATTCACTACTGTCTACTTTCCTGGGTTAATATGAGATTTAACTCAGGGACTATAAATGAAACACTTCGTTAATGACTGTGTTTATGTAAGTGTTCATATATTGAGGGAAGATGAAGAGATTGAGGGATGATGCTATTTGAAGTTAAAGTCTGATCACTGAAAGATGAGTAAAAGAATCTTTAAAATCCTAATTCAGGAATTAAATTCATGTTAATCACTAACAGTATTGATATTTTAATAATCTGGCAATTCTGAAATTATATCCAACAATCTTAAATTCTTTTATTGAATTCAATCAGAAGTATACAGGTGAGTTTTTTGCAATCATAAATTAATATAGAAATAAATGAAAAATGAATTCTATGACATATCTGGACCAACTCTGAATTTGCAAAGTAAATAACAAATGTGCAGTCCTCATGTTATCAAGTGACTTTGACCAAAAGTGAAAAATACATCATTCCTTTTGATGGTTTCCTGTGGGATCCCTCAGGATATTTTAAGTAATAAAGAATGTAACAGACTACAGAGCAACAAAGAGATTTACAGCAGAAGCAATGATTAAAATGATGAACGTCGCCAATGGTGGAAGGAGCATTTTGCCAGAGGATGCAGAGGGATGGGTTTTGGGACCTGGAACTGGAACTGGAACTGGAACCGGACCTGGAGCTGTTAATGAGAAGACACAGTGACTGACACATGTCATTTCTGATACTGAGTTTTATCCACCTAAACCATGCAGACATTTAGCCTGAGTCACAAACTTAACTAAAATACTTCTAACCAGAAACAATGTTGAAATAAATATAGTTCATTACAGATTTCAGGCTACATTTTCATATATACCATCAGGGTATGCTGCTCTAGGTTTCATCGAGAATTCCACAGCCTTTTTAATATCTATGCAGACAACATACTTTGTTGTTGTTGTTCAAGTTCTCTAGAATTTCATAGCAATTTTCTGTTTTCATTTTCTGTATATACATGCAAGGTAAAGTTTAATTCTGTGTTTATTTCAAGTAAGGCTATATCTAATATATATATATATGCCACCAGCGACTAATAAATGATTAAATATAGCTGCACTTTTAAATGCTGAGTCCTGCCAGCAGATAAAATAAATTAACTTTTCCCCTCCATACATGAAACACTGTAGAAAATGGCTTCCCTTACATAGGAACTAGTGAAGAGGAACAGTGCAGTCCATCCATGTGAGGATGATGTTTCACATGATAATTCAGTTATCCCTTAACTAAATTATGGCTATATTTTGGTTTAGACCATACAAGGGAGAACTAGGAAGTATCCAAATGGGATCACCACTCAGATTTCATACATGAAACACAGAGAAACAGGCAATAAATTTTATAAGTCTTTAACTCATATTATCAATTTACTTGCCATGCATTTGTATGTATACAGATGGGGAAATGGAGAGGCAGGTGTATTCATACATTAGTTTGTTACTACAGAGCCGTGGTTCTCAAGGGAGCAGTACTGTCCCCTAAGAGGCAGTTTGGGAACTTGTCAGAATATTTTTTGATAGTCACAATAGTGAGGTAGAAGTACAGAAGGCAAGATGGATGCTGTCCAATGCTCTGGACAGTGTTTGCACAATGAAAAATTAACCCACTTCCACACAAACTTCAAATGCATCGCCAGACACACATGTAAGTTAATAATCTATTTATAATGCTTAAACCCAGAACCAAAATCAATTTTATGTAGAAACAAAGTATTTTTGGATAGTTTTAATAAACATTAGTTTCCATCTAGTTTCTACTTCTTCTCTTTCATTTTCTTATACTTGCATAGAATAGCTTCCAGTCTTCTCTTAAATCCAATTTGTGTTAAGTAAATACAATCATCTGTCCATTATGTCTTTTAGTATAATGTAGGCACTTACATATTGAAATGTACATAATTTTGTTATAAATTACAATTAAAAAATTATACTGATATTTTTATGGGTGCAGGTGGGTCTTCTTATCTATGAATGGTACTTCAGCATAGTATAAAGGCTTTATAAATACTTGTTATAAAAAGGGAGAAGTGGGTTGATAGGGTTGAGAACCACAACTCTAAACAGAACACAGCTGAAAATGACTGCTTAAGAAATAAAGCCCAGTTGCTCCCACCATATACACACAATAAGCATTTGGATATGACATTATATTCCGTTACTATGATTCCTGAAACTCTTGAAACTTTGTTCCTGTTATTGAAGAAAAATAAATTTGTCACTTCTTTTATATTGCAGATCAGACACTTATCAACTAAGGAAATGAAGTATTTCTTACTAGGATTGCCAATATCTTCCTGACTTTGGTCTTCTAAAATAGAAACAGATTTTGAGTTAGTTGCATTGTACATCTATATATCCAGAAAGAGAAAAATCTGACTAAATGATTAAGCAAACATGGTTATCTCTGAGAATGGGCCTGCAGGGCAGGGTATTGGGCTTATATGTATGTGTGGGGTTGGGGAAGGGTTTAATTTTTACTCACTTGTGCTCTTTGAAATTTTGTTTACCTTGTATGTACATGTGTTTCCATTAAAAGAAAAATTAAAATTTTATTTACAAAAAAGTACTTTTTCTGCACGTTGAACTAAGATTCCCAAGTACAACATTAATACCAACTATTTACTGAGTGCTTTCTATGTGTCATGCATTGTGTAAACGATTTATGTAATTGTCAGATTTCTTACAGTCCCAGTAGATATAGTTATCAGTATTATACAGATGTTCCTCAAAACTTGCACAAAATCACAGAGGCAATCAGTGGTAGCAATGTCTGATTTCAAAGCCTCTGTTCTCCATTACTATGATATACCACCTCAATTACAATGCTGTGCTAGCATTGAAATATTACAATATTGCCACATTTTGATAGTTTTGAAGCCAGATACCCATTCCAGGAGCCCAGGATAGAGGCGTATTTTTTTTATAACTAAATCTGGCTGGAAGACAAGTGTCATATGACAGAAAGTGAACAAAATTTGAAAAGTGTGAGTCCTGGTTTTCTCTTTCTAGTCCTTTACAGGTTCCTTAAATTTCCTATATTCCATACTTTCATCTCTGAAATGGCAATAACAATATTTATCTTAACGATTAAACGAGATCCTGTGTAAATGTTTTGACACTTTTAAAAAGCTTGCACTACACACAGCTTTCTAGGAGAGAGCACAATACAAAACATTCCCAGCAAAACCTAGTGGCCTCTCTGGAGGACATGGCAAGTGCAGTGAGGAACACAGAATGACTGGTCTCATGCTGTAGGCTTCTCATACACACCTCTCTGATGATGCTGTTCCTGTTACTACAGATCCCCTCACAGTAGCCACCTGACCCTGGGAAGCCTCCTGTTCCATTCTGCAATACACATGTGCAGCTGGAGGCCAACTCTTCCAGTTGCTGGTCAACTATCTTTTTCTTTGCTTAGCCCAGAGAGCCATAATAGCAGCCTGCTGCTCACACTGAAAGGGGTTCTCAATATTTTCTCCCTCTGGCTTGCATACTGGGGTATCAGAGAAGCTGTGCAGCCCAGGTGTCTTCCTTAACCCCCTTAAGACTGAGCTAACTGAATGATAATATTAAAGGACCCAGAACCCCATGGTACCTCCACCCCCAAAAAAGAATTTATTACCAGGTTTTTCATCCAGTTGCACCACTTTTATTCCTAAATGAGAAAGAATTTCAGATAATAATAAAGACAGCTACAACTTACTACTATTTTAACTATTTTAAACTACCATTCATTTTGCCAAACTTTATCTCATTAGGACTTTAATCAGTCCTGCAAGACATAAATTTTCATTTTACAGATGTGGAAGTGGAAGCAGAAGCACCAGCACAGGAAAGTGAAATAGCTTACATAAAAAGTTACCCTGTGAAAATGGCAGAGGAACGACTTCATTAAGCTGGGACTGTCTATACAGCCTGTGTTCATTCCCGACACCTGGCTCAGCAGCTGCCTTTCAGATAACCACTGTATCTCAAAGGAGTCAATGAAAATACTATGCAAACTCGGGCCACTGAGCTGAAGAGTTGTAGACACACAAGGTGTGTCATCAGTGTTGTTAGAGGTTCACTTCAAAGTTGTAACCAAATAAATGTGTGACACAACACGGCAAATCCAGGAAAAAAAAATGAAGTTTGGGGGCCTTTCAACATTTTTCCTCCTCTGTAAGCATATTTTCTGAGCCCCTTCTGAGGAACTTGACAGGAAACACTATACAGTTTCTCTGGTCACAGAAGCTCAAGGCTCCTCAATAGCCTTGTCCTCACCACAGCCTCACACTGTTTAAATATTTTTTTTCATGATTATATTTTATTGGTAGGCTAAATGTGCCATGGTAAATAAAACTGGAAAAACACTTAAGGAACCAAAGTCTTCAGGAATAATGGGTACTTGGCCGTAAGTTAAGAGACCTGGGTCCTTCACTCACTTACATGATCTTGTGCAAAGTACTGAGGCTCCCCTGCATATCTAATGGTGACAACTGTTAACTAAACCCCCCAAATGGGCAACTTCTTCTCTCATATGCCAACCACTGCTTACCAGGTAGTGAAAAAGTTTCTGGAATTTTCATTCCTAAACGAGAAAGAAGTTTTCAGTGACTTACAGTTTGCTCCAATGAGTACGTTCTCCCAACTCTTCTTGTCTGATGAGCTTAAGTGATATAAATGCCAAAGCTCCCACTGCACTGTGATTCCTGGCTTTTTATTTAAAAGTTATGGCTATGAGAGCCCTCACTGTGCAAATCCACTTCAAGCTTAGAGAAGCTTTCTGCCATGGCTTGTCTGTATGCTAGAAGACTGTATTTTGTTACCTGGAAATTCTAGATGCTGAAATGTTAGCCAAAGCGAATAGTCAGCGTCTTCATGACGCTGAATTCTCTGAGTAACTTAAGCTATAGAACCTAGAAGGTGCTGGCCTGCATGCCTCCAGGTCCCAGCAGCCTTGCCTTCAGCCATGCCCCTAACAAGCTAAGTTTCCTGCTCTAGGAACATATGAATGCTAGGGAAGAAAGACACTTTTTTTCCTTTCTACTCTCCTCCCCAGCTAAATCTTAGTAGAATGGCTAGCAGTAGGCTGTAAGGGAAATGCTAATGAATAATAGTCTCATGAAGATATATTTCTTAATGCCTGGGGGAATTCTTCTCACCTCATACTTGGACCCAAAGAGTAAAAAGAAAGCTGTCTTACCAGGTATTTGCGTGGGTTCATGGCTCATCACACCTCAAGACAAAAATAAATATTAGTGTTAATCAATTGTCTTGCATTGTGAATGGTCCCCTCTGTCTACACTTCCCCCATCTCCAATCCTTAAAAAAAAAAAAAAAAAAAAAAAAAAGGGAAAATAAAACTATCAACAAAAACACCTTTTTTTTTTTTTTAAGTTTTATTTATTTTTGAGAAAAAGAGAGCAAGGGAGGGGCAGAGAGAGAGGGAGAGAGAGAACCCCAAGCAGGGTCCATGCTATCAGTGCACAGCCCCACATGGGGCTGGAACCCACAAACTATGAGATTATGACCTGAGCCAAAATCAAGAGTTGGACGCTTAACCGACTGAGCCACGCAGGCACCCCATTTTTTTTTAATTAATTAATTTATTTTTTAATTTTTTAATTTATTTGAGAGAGAGCGAGTACATGCACAAGTGGGGGAGGGTCAGAGAGAGAGAGAGGGAGAAAATCCCAACAGGCTCTGTGCGGCCAATGCATAGCCTGACACGGGGCTCAATGCCACGAGCCGCGAGATCATGACCTGAGTGGAAATGAAATGTTGGACGTTTAACCAACTGAGCCACCCAGGTACTCCCCCCCACCCCAAACACCTTTCAATGGCTTTTCATCCTCTGACAAAGCAAGCCCACTCTTTAGCCTGGTCTTCAAGAACTTTCATGATATGGCCCATATATCTTCAATCAATCTTTATAAGGCAGTCCTAGCACATTGGCTTTTAAACGAAATAGTGCTGGGTCTAAGAGTCTGCTTGGTCTAGTACTATTGTCATTATAATTATTAGTTCTGTGATTGGGCAGGCTTCTAATCCCTCTGAGCTTCAATTCCTTATTTATGCCAACAAATACTTACACTGTAGGTTTGTAGTAAATGATAATTAAAGGAGATACATCATAAAAGTGCTTAGTACACTGCGTGGAACATATTAAACATTCAATTAACGGAGTCCCTCTGTTCTGGCTTAACTCATTCCTCAAACTCTTCCATGTCCAACAATGGCCTTAGTCCTAGGAGTCAGTCCTCATGTCACCTCCTAACCTTATAGCCAGTCTCAGAGGGTACGGAAAAGATCACTTACCAGGTAAGACAGTGGTCTCCTGGCTTTTCGTTCCTAAAGATGAGAGCAGAAATTGTTTAGTGAAAAATACAATCAACTTGAAAATTAATGTAACCTTATATTTATATGGCTTTTTACAGTGGAAAACTAAAAGCTCTGAGAGGTGGCAGGGGACAGGGGCCTGGAGTCTGACTTAACGGTGAGAACAACTATGGCTACTGACCCAGGAGCTCTCTGAAAGTAAGCAAAACTTCCTCTCAGCTCTTGTTGATTTTATAAGATTCAGTCCAAAGACTCTGACCTAGATTTATTTCTTAAAAATAAAACTTCTCGATTACATACATTACAATTACAGATAATTTGGAAAAACACAGGAAATTATTAAAAATTACTCAAAATCCAGATTTCAGAGCTACTCACGCTCAACATTTTTGGTATATCTCCTTTCAATTTCTTTGCTATGTATAATGTATGTTCATATACATTTTTAAGCATTTTTCCCAACTTTATTGATGATGTAATTGATAGCACTGTAAGTTTAAGGTGTACAGCATGATGATTTGAATTATATATATTGTGAAATGATTACAATTAACATCCAGCATCTCATATAGTTATTTAAAAAAAAGAAAGAATGGAGAATTTTAAAAAGCATCTCATGTAGTTATTTTAAAAAAGAAAGAATTTTTCCCTTGTGACAAGATCTACTCTCTTAACAACTTTAAAATGTGCCATACAGCAGTAGTAGTCTAGTCCATCATTCTTTACATTACATACCCAGTACTTATTTGTAAGTGGATGTTTGTATCTTTTGATAGTTAAAATGAAGTTGCCATTACAGTCTGTACACTGTTTTACATATTTTTACTTGCCACTATAAGCACTTTCTCATGTCTTTAAATATTTTTCAAAAACATGATTTTTAAGTTGTTTAGTATTTCATAATATGGATATTAGTTAACAATACCCCACTGTTGGACACTAAGGTTATTTATAAATTCTGGCTACCATCACAGTGTAAACATTTTGCACACAAATCTTTATATTTCCTTAGGGCAAATATCTAAAAAGTGTTAAAACTAGGTTAAAAGGCATGGACATTTTTAAGGCTACATACTATCAAACTGCCCTTCAAAAAAGTTCCAATTTACAATCTTATCATTAATTTATGAGGGTCCCTGTCTCAGCACCCTTGAGGACATTTGAGTAATATCATTATAAAAAAAAAGACAAAAACAAAAACCTGGAAATGAGTTGTACTTTGAAATACACTAAACAATCAGATGTATATAGTTAACAGCATTTATTACTCAGATTGCTGGAAGCAGAAATAAATACACAAAATCATTTTAATTTAGAAAAGAATAATGCCATTTTTTAATGCTCCTGCCCAACACCCTAACCCTAGGTCACAAGAGTTTGTGAGTAATTAGTTATACCTTCCTCTACCCATGTAACAGCTGACCTTATATAAAAGCAGAAAATATGCTCTTTAGAACTAATTCCTCATGTCATGTCTCTAACTGCTCTGTGGGTCATCTTGGAGATAAGACAGATAGGTAAGAGAGAGAGCTTCTGTGTCATCTTTACAAAGAAGGTCCATCTGTAACTCAGGAGGGCTCTGATATACCAAACGAGTACGCTAAAGTGGGTTCTGCCTTCTTCCGACTTTTCCTTACCATGCCATGCTTACCTGTTTCCATCACTAAGAGAGCCATATTGCAAATGAAAACCCCCAGAGTTTATGAAAATGTCTTACCAGAGTCTTCAAGATTCTGGTTTTTCTCACCTAAGTTATAAGAAGAAACTTATCCGTTTTAGTGATAAAACAAAATAACTGAGAATTACTATAGTTACAACAAACTATTTTCAGGTATGATAGCCATAAAGAATCACTTGGTATATCCAGTCAACTAAAGCTACTAAATGTAAGCCAGAGTCTAAATGTACCTAATTGGAACCTTCCTCTGGCCCCCTTTATAAAGAAAAATCATCACATATAGCAAATCTCTTGGGGATCTCAATGAGCTAGAAAAATGTCTGTCTTGAAGAGTTCGCTGAATCTCTGTGAAATGACCAGTAAAACTTGTGGCTGCAATGGGCCAATAAGAAGTGTTGCAAAGCAAGTCCTCAAGGGCATAAAATGCTTCACATCAGGACAGGAAATATCTGCTAAAAATCAAGTAAATTGCATACTTAAGAAAAAGCCAGATGCTGTTCTCTCATCAATAAAGAAAAACATACTGTAGCTACATGGGCCAAACACATAGTAAGGAACTTAAATGCAAAGAAGTGATCTGAGTCATATCACCATAAGTGGAAACTTAGGGAGGAAAAGCATCTAATCACCTAGATACTTTAGTCAAATGATAGCAAATATCAGCATCTCTGACAGATGCAAATGAGTAGCTTTTCTACTTTCATCTGGATGTGTGGTGCCACACAGGCTAATTTCAATGACTAAATACAGAACTATACATAAGAGGTCCTCAGACCTGTCAAAAGCAACTAGCTCTTCAGGTCTACTCTCCTGAACGTTTCCATATTCTTCAGATCTCCAAAGACCCAACCCCTCTCATTTGTAGGAAGGTAAGTTTCCCCAAAATAGATTACCACCCCCCACCCCCGCTTATCTGTCAAGTTACTTCCCTTCCTGTCTGCAAAGTACTTTTTCTTCAGCTAAGAAGTGAATTTGCTAACAGGAAAGAGCTGCTAAATATTAAATATCCATTTAAAGATTATTTTTAAAAATTAGAGCACACTTACCAGGGTTGTAGATATAAATGGGTTGAGAATATTCTGAAATACAAACACGTTTTCATTACCTAAGTACTATCATCAGATTTAAATAAATGTCAGGTTCACTCTATTTTTAAATGCTTGTTAATAATAAAGATTTAGGTTGGCTTACAAAAATACAGTAATATGAGAAATTTAAGATTTTAATCTCAAAGCAAATGGATATGGATTTATTTTAATTACATGAAGAATTCATAGAAAAACTAGCCAGGAAGACAGCTAGAAGCAGACCGTTATTCTCAAACTTTTTAGCAAGGAAATCTTCAAAAGGATCCACCCAAAGCATGCATTAGCCTAAAGCATTTTCTGGAAACCTTGGTTCAAATCTATTGGGCTTATCTGATAATGCCATTCCTCATAGAAATCCTGTTTTTCTTCCCAAATCTTTCCTATGGTCCTCTGAGAAAGATTATTTTTGTTACCTCCTCTTATTTTTCACTGAGGAAGCAGAGACAGACAAACCATATTACCATTCTGTCCCCCCCAATTCCCTCCTTAAGCCAAATGCACTCTACTTCTTCCCTTTGTCAGTCCCCCAGATGTTATTTCCTAAGATATCAAAATATAAGACTATGAATCTAGCTCTGTGCATAGGAATCATGTAGGGGCATTTAGAAGTCCTTAAGCTCCTACATGGACAGGCTACGGTGAGAGTAGCATGGTCCCTGCATGCCCAAGGCAAATGCTGTGTTTGAGAGCACAGCCCCAGGCGTGGCTAGGGGTGGAGAGTAAGCAGCAGAGGCTCCTGGGCCCTCCACCTGACACGGTGGTGGTGGTGGTGGCGGTGGTGGCAGTGGTAGCAGCAGCAGCACATCTTAGCCTCAAGAAAATGATGGCTGATGGTATAATATGGTGGGGTGGCTCTGCCGCATGCCTGGGAGAGGAACGCTGATAAAATTCCCCTTAGAAAGATAATACTTTAAAAGCATATCTTACCCATGTTCTCAATACAATTTTCAGCTTTTAGTCCTGAAATATGAAGATACAGCTTTGTTAGACACAATCTATCTTAGTAAAGATTTCAAATTGGTTTTATGGCTACTGATAACTTAATTTGTCAGCTTTAGTCTATAAGATCCATAATTTGGTGGGATTCAAAATGCAAAACAATTACATTTTTGTATTTATATTACAGCCACCAAACAGTATGATCTTTGATAAAACATCTAATGCTTCTGGAATTAAGTTTCCTTAGCTGTACCTTTTACTGGGAATTTGCTTCAAATGACCTCTAAATACCCATCCAAGGCTAACATTTTATGATTCTATTTTATGATTAGTCTGCAAAAGTTAGGAAAAAATTTACCCATCTGTTCAGTTAATCTTCTCTTCAGATACTAAATGTCCTCAACAGCAAACCTATCCTTTTACTATGACAATTCCTATTCACTGGAGAAAGAGAATCTCAATCAGGTCTTCTAGATCCTTGAATATATAAAGAAAGATCCTTCACATTCATATAAGGCAACAAGTTGGTCTACCCCAAACATTAATCTATGGTCTGTTCCAGAACACTGATCTACATATATAAGAAAATTCTACAGTTTTTGGAGAGCAGGAATATGGCACCTACTAGTATATCTTTATAAGGTCCTAGTCCCTCTCCTTGGTGATGCCCTAGAAAAAGTCACCAGTGCTAGAGCAACAACTCTGATATGCCCAACTATGGTTATGGCAAGAACTTCAGTGAGAGGATGTTTAGATTTGGAGCCATCATGAAATATGGAGGGCTTCCCAGAAAGTCACATGAGGATCTAGAGTCCCATGGTCTCTTCTCCATGTTTGGCTAACTCACTGATCTAATCTGGATATTCAGCTACCTGAGGATGAATCTATCCATCTAAAATGGGGGGGGGGAATCCCCAAGATGTCTGGCTTCACTATGAGAGATGCACTTTTCCATAATCTGCTCTCAAATCCTGTACCATCTTGTGTAGGATTTGAACCAAGAATCTAGGTGTCTTGGTCCAGTTTCCACTGGTCAAGGAAATGGTAGGGATCTGTTCAAATCTGGATGGTGCCCTGAGGCTAACCTCAGGTGTCTGACTAGACTGAAATTTTTATCTATTTATTTTGAGAGAGAGGCAGAGAGAGAGAGAGAGCGCACGTGCACACATCCGGGGGAGGGGCAGAGAGAGGGAGGGAGAGAATCCCAAGCAGGCTCTGCACTGCCAGTGTAGAGCCCAACACGGGACTTGCACCCACAAACCGTGAGATAATGAACTGAGCCAAAACCAAGAGTCAGACACTTAACAGACTGAGCCATCCAGGCGCCCTTAGGCTAGACATTTTTTTTTAATTTTTTTTTTAATGTTTTTATTTATTTTTGAGACAGAGAGAGACAGAGCATGAGCAGGGGAAGGTCAGAGAGAGAGGGAGACACGGAATCTGAAACAGGCTCCAGGCTCCGAGCTGTCAGCACAGAGCCTGACGCGGGGCTGAAACTCACACACCGCGAGATCATGACCTGAGCGGAAGTTGGACGCTCAACTGACTGAGCCACCCAGGCGTCCCTAGACTAGACATTTTTTAAGAACAGTCTAGAGACTAATACAAAATACTGCTTTAGCAGGAAATGAGTAAGTGCAAGCCTTACTCAGAGGACTTAGTTGAGGGTGAGGTAAAGGTGAGGGAAGATGTGGATAAGAAAGCTATTGGTATAATAGAAAGATTCGGCCAGGGGACTAGACACTGGGGGATTTTAAAACTTTTATCTTTCGTCTGTACCACACATTAGAGTATATTTCTCAAAGTGTAGTCTTCTAATCACATACTTAAGAATCATCTGGGTGCTTATTAAAAAGTACACCAGGGCCCTAGCCAGGACTCCGGACTGATACAGAATTTCGGGGGGTGATGCCTTGTATTCTGCATTTTAAACAAGAAATCCCAAGTGATTTTTAAGCACAAAATTTTTGAGAGCCTCCAGTAATAGAGAATGGATCTTCTTTAATGTTTAACACAGATCCATTTATTCAAGACTGCATTTATCTTCCCTATTTGACTGAATTTAATTTTCCGTTAGTTTTTCAACAGCAAAAAAGTAAACTATTTTGGGTTAAAAGAGAGGAGACTGGTGCAGAAATAAACAGGAGAAAGCACAAATATATAGAGAATTAAAGAAGGGACTATAACCAGAGATTTGATAGGTGTAAAAAAACCCACAAGATTACTGTGACTAGATTTACACCAATAAATTTGAAATATAGAACAAATGCCTAGAAAAATAGAACTTATTAAAACTCAAGAATAAATAGAAACTTGAATGGTACTATAACCATTAAGTAGTTTAAATTTTTTCCATAAAAAAAATACAAAGATAATTTGGTTTTTACAGAGTACTAAAGAGGAGGGTGCTGTACAGAGAGAACCCCAGAGATCTTCAAAGGGTTTCCTTTGAATACTGAGCAAAATACGGATCAACTTATGTGATCGGGTATGGGGAAACTACCTGAGGCCAGGGAAAGAATCCATGAGAACACAAATGGTGCCTATTTTTACCAGTCACACTAGAAAACCTTGTAAACTGCCATTTTAGCAGAGAACTCTACAGTAAGAAGACTTAGAAACAGTCCAGACAACAGTAAATAAAGCCCTCTCCGGAGTTCCCTTTCTCCTTCAGCTCCCCAGAAATTACAAATGTCTATAACCAAACTCAGAGCTGATTGGAATTTCCAGCAACAAGACTAATGCAGTATTTGTTAATCACTGGGTTTCTGCACATAAGCATTTCTTCCCTTTGGGAGCTGCTACTGCTTGCCTGTTACTGGGACTGAGACTGTCTCACTGCAAGAAAAGTCATGTCTCTCCAACCCACTATCTTATCATGCGATGGGCTCTCCCTGAATTTAAGTTCCACCAGTAAGATAAAACCCCAGAAGTTCCATTGTCCATGGAGATTTACTTCCAATTAAGAGCCAAACCTGACTCCTAAGGCCTTGACCACTTTCACAAACAAGTGGCTGTCTATGGGACCTGCAGTCTCCAAACAGTGGCGGAGGTGTCCGTGAATGCTATAGCAAATTCACAGGGCTACCAAAGGATATTTTAAAATTTCAGGACAAACGCAGATGTACTTGGTATCTGTCAGGCAGAGCAAGAACTACAACTTGAAGTGGAACTCAGTTGCAAAGTCATCCCATGTCAATATTCTGTTTGATGGACATATTTGCAAGGCTGGGTTTTCAGCAATTATGACAAAAAGCAAATATATGTGAAAAATCAATGTGGATCAGGAAATAAGTGGTGTCTAATCTGATTGCAAAGTCTGACAAACTGTGCAGTGTTAAACAGGCATATATATCCCATTAGCAAGTTACTGTAGCTAAGAATAAAATAATCTTTAGAAAACTGTTTATGTATATTACTTTTTCAAACACTTACTAAGGTGTTAGAACATAAACACTTACTGAGTTGTTTGACTCTATAAATGGAACCTTTTAGGTATTTCTTTTAGCATATGGATACTGTCAAAACAATTACAACACTAGGAACACCATGAACCAAGAAAATCTGAGAACCTCCACATCAGACATCACAAAAGCCTTATGTACTCCTTTACCCTGAACTACTGGCTCAACGGAGACCTTAGCTACAAGACTTCACACCTGAAAAGACAGCACAGTTCTCTAATAAAACAGCCTTCCCCCAGGTCAGACACATCCAATGGAGTGCTGCATCCATCCATTATAATAACTTATTCATTTTCTTGGATGCTCTTGCGAGTAGCTGAACTTCAAATGGTGATCCTGGCAGGAAGTACACCGCCCTGGGACTGACTAAAATCTACCTTTATATACATTCATGTGCCAATCCTAATGCTCTAGACTGTATGATCAGGCCCCTGAGACACTGAGAACTGGATTACTAAAGATAAAGCCATATGTAGTCCCTCTCTACATAAACAAATGCATCAAATACAACTCAAGAACTCAAGCTTTATGCTACATGTGTACATGCTTATATGAAGTGAATGCACCTAGAGAAAAGCACCTGGGGACTGGCAAAGCAAATCAGGCATGTGAGGCCATCATCTACTATAGCTTCTGGCTCTCTAAGCAAATCTACCACAGTAAGGAAGTCATTTATAAAGGATTAGGACCTCGAACGAAAAATTCTATTAGCCTTCCAATGAAGATCTCTACAAGACTGACTGGTTGGCTGTCTTGAGATATTTATAAGTTGCATTAAACCATGCTAACCTCTGTTAGCTAATTTTCCAAGTATCAAGGAATTAGGTGTTAAAGAATGAGGTGAACTGGAGGAATAGCATACTCTCCTCTTTTCTGTGTGGGTGTGCTTGTTCTGACCTCAGTGGATGGATAGACATTCACACAATACCTGTTTTTACTTCAGTAAATCAATACATATTTCATGACCTCAGCAAACAAATAGATCATATTGATTAGATCAAAACCATGAGTACATGAAACTGGAGGTTGACTTTGCTTCCAGTGGTTCTGTAGCTAGACTCCTTTGCCACAGAGGTCACCATGGAACTGATTATTGTGGAAAAAGGAAAGCCAATCTGGATCATCCTCAAGAGGAAGTGACCAACTGTAACGGGATGGGATTATGGTAGGCAGCTTCTGACATGGTTCCCAGTGATCCTGCCTCCTGGTACTCACGCCCTTATATAATCCTCTCCTCTTGCATGTGGACTGAGCCTAATGACTTGTTTTTAGCAAACAGAATACAGCAAAGGTGATGAGACGTTACTTCCATGATTAGGCTGTGAAAGACTATGACTTACTGGAACTTTACTCCTCTCAAGGGAGGCTAAAAAGGAGTGTTAATCAGAACCAGTGAATATACTTATGTTTAATGAGCCCTCAAGGGCTAGGGGTGGATTTATGAAAACTAAATTTGGACAGTCCTACAGGTTTATCTTCCTTCCCTCTTTTGATGGCTTAGCAGAGAACTGGCTCAACAGGTCTCAGTAAGATTAATAAAATAGACTAAAACCAGCCACTGGAATCCAGGGGCTCCTCTGGAGTAAAAGTAACAGGGTTACTTTTCCAGCTAAAGAACCTTGATATATTCCCTGGCCCCATGACTCTACTAATATGTAGAACATATTTACATATATACAATCTTGACCCTCTCTATAGAAACACTGGCCAAAATGACAGATGATCTATGCCTAGCCTGTTCAGTAAAACAATGAGAGATCAGAGTATGATGTATATTGTACTATTTCTCGAAGTTTCCTTCCAGTAAATCTTATATTTGCACTATAAGGCACAGGGAATCCCAAAGCTATGGTTTTCCACAAGGTATCATAATTCATCTATAGTTTTCTCAATCCAGGTACAATTTTCCAATGGGTCATTTTTAAAATAAGGAATGTAGCAGGATTGTACCATTCACATTCACATTCTACCTTTATCAAGTTTTCTAGGAAAATGGTACAGAAGAAGGTTAGCCTGCAGTAATTTCCCCATGAGAA
Organism: Panthera tigris; assembly: GCF_018350195.1. Lineage (NCBI taxonomy): Eukaryota > Metazoa > Chordata > Mammalia > Carnivora > Felidae > Panthera > Panthera tigris. Next base: position 142,882,055 of record NC_056663.1, read on the forward strand.
AGGAGTAAGGATTTTGTTTCCATTTACCCCACAGTTCACTCATACAATCTTTGATTAAAACCAAAATTAGTACTTTTGACCACCAGAAAATTGTACTACACCAATGTTTTCTCCAATTCATAACCAACTGACCTATTTTTTGGGTGGAGGGGGGATAACTAGTTTTTGTAAGGCCCACAATAAATTTTTACCTTGGAAATCATACACAAGTTTAAAACCATTAACAGAGAACTATATTAGAGCTAAATTTAGTATAATTTTTTATCCCTTCTAGAAATACATTTTTTTCATCCAGAGTTATATTCAGTGACATTGGAACAAGGTTCTGATTATATCCATCTGGCTTGAGTTTTTAAAATCCCTTATTATCCAAAAAGCCTAGCTTTGGGGCATCTAGGTGGCTCAGTCACTTAAGTATCCGACTTCGGCTCAGATCATGATCTCACAGTTCATGAGTTTGAGCCCCATGTCAGGCTCTGTGCTGACAGCTCAAAGCCTGGAGCCTGCTTCAGATTCCCTGTCTCCCTCTCTCTCTGCTCCTCCCCTGCTCACACTCTGACTCTGCCCCCCCCCCTCAAAAATAAATAAACATTAAAAAAAACCTTAAGGGGCGCCTGGGTGGCTCAGTCAGTTGGGTGTCCGGCTTTGGCTCAGGTCATGATCTCGTCATTCCGAGTTCGAGTCCCGCGTTGGGCTCTGTGCCAACGGCTCAGAGCCTGGGGCCTGCTTTGGATTCTGTGTCTCCCTCTCTCTCTGCCCCTCCCCCACCCACGCGCATGTGCGCGCTCTCTCTCAAAAAGTGAATAAACATTAAAATTAAAAAAAACAAAAAAACTTAAAAAAGAGCCTACCTTTATTATTCTTTTTCTTTAGCTCAAACTAGTTTATACACATTTCTGTTTTTATTTTTTATTTTACTTATTTTCTTGTTTCAAGTTTTCATTTAAATTCTGGTAAGTTAATATGTAGTGTAATACTGGTTTCAGGAGTAGAGTCTAGCGATTCATCACTTACATATAACACCCAGTGCTCTTCACAAAAAGTACCCTCCGTCACCAGCCCACCCTCAGTTTGTTCTTTATAGTTGAGAGTCTCTTATGGTTTGCCTCCCTTTTTTTCCCCCTTCCCCTATGTTCATCTGTTTTGTTTCTTAAATGCCACATCCAAGTGAAATCATATGGTATTTCTTTCTTTCCCTGATTGACTTATTTCACTTAGCAGAAGACTCTCTAGCTCAATCCATGTAATTGCAAATGGGAAGATTTCATTCTTTTTGATAGGTAATGTTCTATTATATGTGTGTGTATACACACATACACACACACACACACACACACACACACCACATCTTCTTTCTCCATTCATCAGGTGATGGACATTTGGGCTCTTTTCATAATTTAGCTATTGTTGATAATGCTGTTATAAACATCAGGGTGCATGTGCCCCTTCAAATCAGTATTTTTATATCTTTTAGGTAATGCATAGTAACACAACTGCTGGGTCATAGGGTAGTTCTATTTTTAACTTCTTGAGGAACCTCCATACTGCTTTCCAGAGTGGCTGCACTAGTTTGCATTCCCACAAACAGTGTTAAGAGGGTTCCCCTTTCTCTGCATTCTCACCAACGTCTGTTGTTTCCTGTGTTAATTTTAGCCATTATGGCAGGTGTGAGGTGGTATCTCATTGTGGTTTTGACTTGTATTTCTCTGATGATGAGTGAAGTTGAGCATCTTTTCATGTGTCTGTTAGCTACGTGAATGTCTTCTTTGGGAAAATGCCTGTTCATGTCTTCTGCCCATTTCTTAACTGGATTACCTTTAGGGTGTTGAGTTTGATAAGTTCTTTACAGATTTTGGATACTAATCCTTTATCAGATATGTCATTTGCAAATATCCTCTTCCATTCTGTAAGTAGTATTTCAGTTTTGTTCTTTCCTTCATTGTGCAGAAGGTTTTTTACTTGATGAAATCCCAATAGTTCATTTTTGTTTTTGTTTCCCTTGCCTCCAGAGATGTGTCTAGTAAGAAGTTGCTGTGGCCAAGGTCAAAGAGGTTGATGCCTGTATTCTCCTCTAGGATTTTGATTTGTCTCACACTTAGGTCTTTTATCCATTTTTATTTTTGTGTATGGTGTAAGAAAGTTGTCCAGTTTCATTCTTCTGCATGTTGCTGTCCAATTTTCCCAACACCATTTGTTGAAGAGTCAGTCTTATTTCCAGTGGATATTCCTTCCAGCTTTGTCAAAGATTAGTTGACTATATAGTTATGGGTCCATTTCCAGGCTTTCTATTTTATTCCATTGACCCATGTGTATATTTTTGTGCCTATCCCATACTGTCTTGATGACCTATAGCTTTGTAATACAGCTTGAAGTCTGAAATTGTTATGCCTCCAGCTTTGCTTTGCTTTTTCAAGAATGCTTTGGACTCTAAGGGTATTTTCTGGCTCCTACAAATTTTACGATTTTTTCTAGCCCTGTGAAACATGCTGGTGGTATTGTGATAGGGATTGCATTAAATGTGTAGATTGCTTTGGGTAGTATAGACATTTTAACAATATCTGTTCTTCTAACTCATGATCATGAAATGTTTTCCATTTCTATTTTGTCATCTTCAATTTCTTTCATAAGCTCTCTAGTTTTCAGAGTACAGATCTTTTACCTCTTTGGTTAGGTTTATTCCTAGTATCATATGGTTTTCTGTACAATTGTGAATGGGACTGATTACTTGATTTCCCTTTGTGCTGCTTCATTATTGGTGGATAGAAATGCAACAGATTTATGTACGTTGATATCATATTCTGCAACTTTGCTGAATTCGTGTATCAGTTCTAGCAGTTTTTTGGTAGGGTCTTTCGGGTTTTCTACATAAGAATATCATGTCATTGTGAAAAATCAAAGTTTGACTTCTTACTTTGACTTAATTCGGATGCCTTTTCTTTCTTCCTGTTGTCTGATTGCTAAGGCTAGGACTTCCAGTATGATAATAACAGGAGTGAGAGTGGACATCCCTGTCTTACTATGGGGCTTAGAGAAAAAGCTCTCAGGTTTTCCTCATTGAGGATAATATTAGCTGTGGGTCTTTTCAATATGGCTTTCATGATGTTGAGGTACATTCCATCTATCCCTACTTTCTTCAGAGTTTTTATCAAATATAGACACTGTATTTTGTCAAATGCTTTTTCTGCATCTATTGAGAAGATAATGTGTTTCTTACCTTTTATTAATGTGGTGTATCACATTGTTTGATTTGTGGATACTGAACCACCCCTGCAGCCCAGGAATAAATCCCACTTGACTGTGGTGAATGGTTCTTTTAATGTGTTGTTGGACTCGATTTGCTAGTATCTTGTTGAGAATTTTTTCATACAGGTTTATCAGGGATGAATTCCCTGTAATTCTGCTTTAGTGGGGTTCTGGTCTCATTTTGAAATTAAGGTAAATGTGGCCTCATAGAATGAGTTTTGAAGTTTTACTTCCATTTATATTTTTTTGGAATAGTTTGAGAAGAAGAGGTATTAACTCTTCTTCAAGTGTCTGGTGTAATTCCCCTGGGAAGTCATCTGGTCTTGGATTCTTGTTTGTTGGGAGCCTTTTGATTACTGATTTACCTTCTTTGCTGGTTATGGATCTGTTCAAATTTCCTATTCTTCCTGTTTCAGTTTTGGTAGTTTGTATATTTAGGAACTTCTCCATTTCCTCCAGAATGCCCAATTTGTTGGCATGTAATTTTTCATAACATTCTAATTGTTTGTATCTCTATGGTGTTAGTTGTGATCTCTCCTCTTTTATTTGTGATTTTATCTATTTGGGTCCTTTCTCTCTCCTTTTTGATAAGTCTGGCTAGGAATTTACCAATTTTATTAATTCTTTCGAAGACCCAGCTCTTAGTTTCATTCATCTGTTCTACTGGGATTTTTTTTCTATATCATTTTTTTATCTTTATTATTTCCCATCTGATGGCTTTTCTAGGCTTTAATTTGCTGTTCCTTTTCTAGCTCCTTTAAGTGTAGGGTTAGGTTGTTTTTTTGGACTTTTCTTGTTTCTTGATGTAGGTCTGTATTGCTATATACTTCCCTCTTAGGATCACCTTTGTTGCATCCCAAAGGTTTTGGACTGTCATGTTTTCATTTTCATTTGCTTCCATGCACTTTTTAAATTTCTTATTTAATTTCCTGGTTAACCCATTCATTCTCCAGTTGGATGTTCTTTAACCTCCATGTATTTGTGGTCTTTCCAGAATTTTTCTTGTGGTTGACTTCAAGTTTCATAGCACTGTGGTCTGAAAATATGTATGGTATGATCTCAATCTTTTTGTACTAGTTGAGGCCTGATTTGTGACCCAGGATGTGATCTACTCTGGAGAATGTTCCATATACACTCAAAAAGAATGTGTATTCTGCTGTTTTAGAATGAAATGTTCTGAATCTCTGTTAAGCCCATCTGGTCCACTGTGCCATTCAAAGCCATTGTTTCCTTGCTGATTTTCTGCTTAGATGATCTGTCTATAACACCCATGGTAGGGGGTATTAAAGTCCCTTACTATTATTGTATTATTGTCAATGAGTTTCTTTGTATTTGTTACTGATTTAAATATAATATATACATATACACACACACACACACACACATATATATATATATAAATATATATATAAATATATATATATATATATATATATATATATATATATATGTACATCCAAGTTAGTATATAGTGCAAAAACGATTTCAGGAGTAGAATCCAGTGATTCATCCCCTACATATAACATTCTGTGCTCATCTCAACAAGTGTTTTGGTAGTTTATATGTTTCTAGGAATTTGTCCATTTCTTCCAGATTGCCCAATTTATTGACATATAATTGCTCATAATAATCTCTTATTAATGTTTTTATTTCTTCAGTGTTAGTTGTGATCTGTCCTCTTTCATTCTTGATTTATTTGGGTCCTTTCCTTTTTCTTGAAAAATATATATATTTTTTAATGTTTATTTGGGGGGGGGGGCAGAGAGGGAGGGAGACACAGAATTGGAAGCAGGCTCCAGGCTCTGAGTTGTCAGCACAGAGCCCAACGTGGGGCTTGAGCTCATGGACTGCGAGATCATGCCCTGGGTTGAAGTTGGACACTTAACTGAGTGAGCCACCCAGGCACCCCCTGGGTCCTTTCCTTTTTCTTTTTGATCAAACTGGCTAAGAGTTTATCAATTTTGTTAATTCTTAAATCAGCTCCCAGTTTCATTGATCTGTTCTGTTATTTTGATTTCGATAGCATTGATTTCTGCTCTAATCTTTATTATTTCCTATCTTCTTCTGGATTTGGGTTTTACTTGCTTTCTTTTTCCAGCTCTTTAAGGTATAAGATTAGGTTGTGTATCTGAGACCTTTCTTTCTTCTTTAGGAAGGCCTGGATTGCTATATACTTCCCTCTTATGACTGCCTTTGCTGCATCCCAGAGGTTTTGGGCTGTTGTGTTATCATTTTCATTAGCTTCCATGTACTTTTTAATTTCTTCTTTAATTTCTTGGTTAACCCATTCATTCTTTAATAGGATGTTCTTTAATCTCCAAGCTATTTGTGGTTCTTCCAAATTTTTTCTTGTGGTTGATTTTGAGTTTCATAGCATTGTGGTCTGAACATACGCATGTCATGATCTTGATCTTTTTGTACTTGCTGAGGATTGATTTGTGTCCCACTATGTGATCTACTCTGGAGAATGTTCCATGTTCACTCAAGAAAAATGTGTATTCTGCTGCTTTAGGATAAAATGTTCTGAATATATATTAAGTCCATCTGGTCCAGTGTGTCGGTCAAAGCCATCGTTTCCTTGTTGATTTTCTGCTTAAATGATCTGTCCACTACTGTAAGTTGGGTGTTGAAGTCCCCTACTATTATGGTATTATTATCAATGAGTTTATGTTTTGATTGATTTCTATATTTGGGTGTTTCAAGTTTGGGGCATATGTATTTATAATTGTTAGCTCTTTTTGTTGGATAGACCCCTTTATTATGATATGGTGCCCTTTTCGTCTCTTTTTAGAGTCTTTGGTTTAAAATCTAATTGGTCTGATGTAACTATGGCTCCTCTGGCTCTTTTTGACATCTATTAGCATTAGAAATGGTTCTCAACTCCTCACTTTCAATCCGGCTGTGTCTTTAGTTCTAAAATGAGTCTCTCATAGGCAGCATATTGAGGGTCTTAATATTTTTATGCAATCTGATACCCTATGTCTTTTGATTGGAGCATTTAGTGCATTTACATTCAGAGTGATTATTAGGTAAGAATTTAGTGCCACTGTACTACCTCTAAAATCAGGGTTTCTGGAGATTTTCTCTGTTCCTTTCTAGTCTTTGTTGCTTTTGGCCTTTCTATCCTATTCAATGAGTCCTCTTTACTATTTATTGCAGGGCTGGTTTAGTGGTCATGAACTCCTTTAGTTTTTGTTTGTCTGAGAAACTCTTTATCTCTCCTTCTATTCTGAATGACAGTCTTGCTGGATAAAGGATTCTTGGCTTCATATTTCTCCCAGTCAGCATATTGAATATATCATGCCACTCCCTTCTGGCTTGCCAAGTTTCTGTGGCGAGATCTGTTGCTAACCTTTTTTGTCTTCTCTTGTAGGTTAGGGATTTCTTTTCCTTTGCTGCTTTCAGGATTCTTTGCTCATCTCCGTATTTTGCAAATTTTACTATGATATGTCCTGGTGTTGGCCTGCCTTTGTTGATTTTGATGGGAGTTCTCTGTGCCTTCTGGATTTGGATGTCTGTTTCCCTCCTCAGATGTGGGAAGTTTTCAACTATAATATGCTCAAATAAACCTTCTTCCCCTTTCCCCCTCTCTTCTTCTGGGACTCCTATGATACAAATGTTATAATGCTTTATGGAGACAATTTATACATTCGTGATCCAGTAATTTTCTTTTCATTTTTTCAGCTTCATCATTTTTCATAATTTTATCTTTTCTTAAATGTTTATTTGTGAAAGAGAGAGAGAAAGAGGGAATGAGTAGGGGAGGAGCAAAGAGACAGACAGAAGATCTCAGGTGGGCTCTGTGCTGACAGCAGACAGCCCAATGCAGGACTTGAACTCACGAACTTTGAGTTCATGACCTGAGTCAAAGTCCAACACTTAACTGACTGACCCACCCAGGCACCCCAATTATTTTATCTTCTATATCAGTTATTCATTCCTCTGCTTCTCCATCCTGGTCATTACAGTCTGTTTAGCATCTCAGTTACTGGATTTTTTATTTAGGCTAGTTTTTAGGTCTTTTGATCTCCATGATAAAGGACTCCCTGGTGTCTTCTATACTTTTCTCAAGTCCAGGTAGTACCCTTATGAATGCTGTTTTAAATTGTGATTCAGGCATATTACTTATACCTATTTTGATTAGATCCCTGCTCATGACCTCTTCTTGTTCTTTCTATTGGGAAGAATTCCTGCAGCTTGTCATTTTGTTTAGATCTCAGTCTTCTGTGTGTTAGGAAAGCCTGTTATGTTTCCTGCTCCTGAGAGCAATAGCTGTATTAAGAAGTCATAGGCTGTTCAGGGCTTCAGGATACACCTCAGGAAGTGTTTTTGGTATATGCTGTGTGCACTGTTGTGTTTTGGCTGTTCTTTTCCTTAGGTCAGTTCTCTGCAGTGCTTCTCCTTGCCTACAGTGGGAGTGTTTGGCCTTGTCTAGTGTGTAGAAAATTTTAACCCTGTGTGTTTTGATCTGCTTGTTTAAAAAGGCTAGATCCTTGGGCACCTGGGTGGCTCAGTGGGTTCAGTGTCTGACTTTGGCTCAAGTCATGATCTCACGGTTCGTGAGCTCGAGCCCTGCATCGGGCTCTGTGCTGACAGCTCAGAGCCTGGAGCCTGCTTCGGGTTCTGTGTTTCCCTCTCTCTCTGCTCCTGCCCTGCTCACACTCTGTCTCTCATAAAGTAAATAAACATTAAAAAAAATACTTAAAAAAAAAAAAAAAAGGCTAGATCCTATTTCCCCTAGAGCTGAAGCTTTGCAGCATTCTGTGGTTAGTAGACTTGGTACTTGTGCTGGTCTTCTGGGGTAGGGGCCCACTGCTGCTCTGGCTCTCAAGTCCACAGTTTAAAAAAAAAAAAAAAAAAAAGACATTCAGAGTACAGGGAGGCAAGGGCTTGGTATAAGCACCTCAAGCTTCCACTAGTTTCTGTGCCTCTCTCTGAAGCCCACTGGTGCTGACAGGAGGGGTTAAAAATGGTGTCAGCCTGTTCTCATGACCAGAGAGGGGAGTGTGCACCTGCTGCTGCTCAGGAAGCCCTCACAGAAGAGCGAACAATCTCCCTTCTGGTGTCTCAGGCTTCCATCAGATACCTGCCTTCACCTTTTCTAAAACAGCCTACCTTTAATTATTACTTTGAGAGGTTTTGTCCCTGAGATCCCATTAGCTGTTTCTAGATAGCAGCAGAGGATGCTGGTTAGATTCCAGTTTAGCATTAAATCTATACAATCATTTCCAGTGGCCTTTGTCAGAGCTCTCCAAAGAAATCGTGCCTGTGAGCCTCCACAAATGTCTCTCCTTGTGGCTGGTTTGAACATTAACTTGCTGTGCAGCCTCTGCCTGACCTTGTGGGGATGCCCACAGTGGTATGCATATTCCTCTCTTCCCTCCTCACAGGAGCTCATATTGCACTTCCACATACAGATCTGAGCTCTGGCTCATTCTTAGTCAACCCAATGGCTCCACCCATTTTGTTCTTTATAATCCAATTCACAACCAACTCTGTGGGTTCCACTGCCCATCTTTTGTCTATCAACCAGATATCAGTGATTAATTTGGCATACAGCTAATGCAGCCAGGGCTTCTGACAGTGTAACCAATGCCTCCACAAATGGCATTTGGCTGAATGCATCAGGAACACCAAAAGTGGTATCATTTTGTTAGCCTAGCTTCAAATGGGTTTCTTGGCTATAATGTGGTTTAGGTGAACAGGTTTTGGGGTGGGTGGTGGGGTCCTAATTTGTAGCATTCACTGATTTCCATGGTAAAACTCTCAACCATGGTGAACTTCAAACTCCTGTGATATATGAGGAACTGGGAAGAGATGTATGCCCACAATCAGCTCCCAAGAGCTGGTATGAACCAGCTCTGACTGGCTTGGTTTTTGGACAGGTCCATTGTATGGTTGATGAGGGGAATGGGTACTTTTCCCCTCAACGCAAATTTACTCCCTCTAGTCTTCATCTGTCCTCTTAAGGTGAATAGTTAGTTTCACTGACTTGCAACTCAGGTCCAGGATTAGGGTGAAGCAAATGAGCTGCCTATGAGTGCAAAATTTAAAAGGCACTTACTCTTAGGATCATGCAAGTTTGCAGATGGCACAAGTGTATGATCCTAAGAATAAGGACCTTCCTTAAATTTTGTGCCCCAGGCACCTCAATGACCACACAGTTTCTGCCATTAAATCAAAAGCAGATCAGCCTCCCACCCTGGCATGATGTCTTATCAGCGCTTCCCTACCTGTTCTTTTTTATCTCATAGTGCCTTGGACATACTGAATCAAAGTCTAAAAGTCTATCCCACTTCTGAAGCCCTACTGTAATACTCATTCTGCTTCATCAGTGGTTTTGGTTTTGGGTTCAGCTAGACCGTCACACTGCTAAGACCCAAAAAGGTTCTCCTCCCACCTGTTTACTTAGTTTGGCAGAAGAATACAAGGCAAGGAACACTGCACACTATTTAGCAGCAGGGAAGCAGCAGATACATACTTTTGGCGCAAGTCATCACAGCTGCCCAAGGCTATTCTTTAATCCCAGAATTATAGCTCAGGTACAAGGAAACATATTTATACAAGTGGTTAGAGGAACCATTCTAGTTTAGTAGCCTCATGCCACATAAAGACGATGATATCTCTGAGACCAGTCCATGAGTGCAGTTTTAGGACTCAGCAAGAAAAACACCTGGGTATGTCATACCACATTCAGGAATGCCCAAAACTATGGCTTCCCCCAAGTATTTATAGTTTATTCACAACCCTCCCAGCTCAGATGCATTTTACCAATCAAGGGCTATGTTTACCCTTACGCAGTGTTCCATGTTTACACAGCTGCCACTCGACCTTCAGCAGATTACAGAGAAACAGTGTGAGGAGAAGAGCAACAGTAGGTCATTCCCACAGGATAATGGAGAAAGGGTTTTGTTAACCTTTCACTCACATACACCAAGCCACAACATCATTAAATTTCAGAATGCTGGGGATAAAGAAAACATTCTAAAACCATCCAGAGAAAAGAAATAAGGTCTCATTCAAAGCTTTAGTAATTAGAATAGCTTCATACTTTTTAACGGCAGCACCAGAAACCAGAAGACAATGGAAGAATAACTCCAAAATTCCAAGGAAAATATTTCCAAAACAGAAATACAAACCTACACAAACTATTACTCAAGCCTATAAGTAGACTTTACAAACATGTAAAGTCTTAAAAATTTCCCTCAATGTCCCTTTTCTCAGAAAACTTTTAGAGAACCCATACCCCTGCCAAACAAAGGAGTAATTCAAGAAAGAGGAGAAAAATCTAAGATATAGAGGACTCCTCACAGGGAAGAAGCAAAAGAAAGTCTCAATAATTGTGAGGAGAGATTTTAGACTATTTAATAGCAGGCCTAAACAGTATATCACAGAGCAGTTTGATGGGAGAATCCAGAAGGAGTATATTCAAAAAAAAAACAAAACCCATAAGAGTGTCTGATATGTCTGATGTATTAAGAAGAGATTTATATTTCAGGGCACCTGGGTGGCTCAGTCAGTTAAGTGTCTGACTTCAGCTCAAGTCATGATCTCACGGTTCATGAGTTTGAGTCCCACATCTGGCTCTGGGGCAGCTCGGAGCCTAGAGCCTGCTTTGGATTCTGTATCTTCCTCTCTCTGCCCCTCCCCTGCTCGCACTCTCTCGCTCTCTCTCTCTCAAAAATAAACATTAAAAAAAAATTTTTTATAACAAAAAAAAGAAGAGATTTATATTTCTAAGGATTTGGGGATGAATTATTGATGGGATATTAAAAACTAAGGATACAAAAAAGCTAATAACTCTGGGTAAAAGAGATATTTAAAAAGGTACCAGTCTTTACTACAGTGGAAGACTGGAAAGGGGACATACACAAACACTGAGGAGGAGGATGGTGGTTATCACATATGTTTGGTTTACTGCTATAACAGCTATTTCAAACTCCCTTCTCTCTTGCCTCCCTACCCTTGAGAGGAAAAGCTAATTACCTTCTTTCCACATTTTTCTTCAAGTTATAAATTACCAAGTAGCTATTCTGGTTAATGATACAGAATCAGAAATCTACTAGCAGTTTCTGGGAAAGCTTTTACTTTCCTTATTAAACAGGCAGATTTAGCTGCCATCCGGATCCCTTCCCTTTCTTTTTGTCTTGAACATGGATTGAGGCCTACAGTTGCAACAGTCACACTGCAAATATGAATCCATAAACCCAACATGCTAAGATTGGTGGAACAGAATAGAGTCTGAATTACTGATGATGTAACTGATGAGGTCTAAAAATCTAACAATCAAGAGATAACATTCTGAAGCCTGTTATTAAAAACTTTGGCTGAAAAATTAAAAATCAATACCACTGAGGAGTGAAAATTGGGGACAGGGAGTGGTGGGGCAGGGAGCTGCTATTTTTCATTGTAAGCCTTACAAGCAGGATTATGGACCAGGTACTTCTTTGTTAGCAGGACTGTTCTGTGCATTTTGTTTAGCAGTGTCCTTGGCATCCACCCATCAGATACTACTAGTAGCAACTAGGGATAACCGTGACAATCAAAAAATTCTAGTTATTGCCAAATGACCCAGCAGGGCAAAACTGCCCCTGGTTGAGAACCGGAGCCCTACAGTATTTTATTTCTTTAACCTTCTAGAATGCTAGAAATGTATTCTTTTGATAAAATTACATTTCCGGGAAAAAAAAACCTAATTATACGAAAGGAGGTAGACTAAGACCATCAGCATCATTTCTCTTTTAAAATACCTTAAAGTTTCTTTTCTGACCTTTCCCTGGGGCTAAGAATCCCACTCCTTCCCTTCCAGACAAGCACAGAGAGAACAGAGATACTTACCACCTAGAAATGCACACTCGTAATGGCTGCAGGTCTTGTTTATGCTTTGAAGGATAAGGTTATTGCTGGTCCCATCCTGTGACACGTTAAAAATCTCATTGAGAGGTATTAAAATAATTCTTTCACTTTCTTTATCAAAAAAATTTTCAATGGCAACTCCAAAGCACGCGTGGATGGTTAACAGAATGTGTTGGTCATCAGGAGCTTGAGGCTTGGCTGAATATGCCAGAGTGAAATGGCCCAATCTGGCTTGGTTGAGCCCTCCAAATTTAAATGAGGTGTCCCGGCTTACACTATACACCACATTTTTGTAACTTTCCTCACAAGGTCTTCTCAGCAACTGCAGGGCTTTTGTCAGGTAAAAATGAAAAGCTTTGAACTGGAAGTCATAGACATATTCTTTTCGAGAGAGACCAGCCATCCTCACAGCTTCATTGAACATACGGTAAAAAGCAGTCTGCTCTCGAGCTTCCGAAACATATGCCATCAGTGCTATTCCATGGTTATCTTTAAAACTCATAGGGAGAAAGATCTGCGTCTTCCTGGCTTCCCACTTCACTTCTGCATTTTCCCACACAGCCTTCAAGAGTGCATGGCTTGCTTTTTCCTCCTTGAGCAGCTGGGGAACATATTTGACTTCCATTCTGTCAGTGCATTTCAGGTATTCATCATCAAATGCATTTTCTGCCATGTCTAACATTTCAGCCTTCACCTTCAAAGGAAAAGGAAAAGGAAATTAACACCCTTGAAAGAAGATATTTGCTGTATATCATTTTCACTCATTTACTGTCTCCACCCTCTCATGCCCTGCCTAGAATTTCTCCCTTGCTTAGAAACAACTTTGGACATGACTTTTATGTAGGAAGTATATTCCATTGCTACTGATAACTCTTCTCAGCTGTGACCTATTTGTATTAAATAGTAAATGTGAGCAGTGAGAAGTATGGCAACAATTATGCCTGTAACTCATTCATTTGAACCTTATGATGCAGAGGAAAGAATGAGTGTGAAAGTGAAGAAATGAGTGGCAGTCCTGGTTTTGAACAATATTCTTAGCTAGATTGCCTCAACCCCTTAAGACTGCTAAATGAATCAAACATCACGTGTGAAATACTGTACATGATAAACACATAATTGTAAATATTCCTTCTCCCTTGTCTATGTGGTTTGAGTAGGACTGATTCTGCACCTTTGGCTCCAATGATAAGCAATGATGCAGATTTAAAAACCAGGGCACTCGCAGCGGGGAGGAAAAAAGCTTTCTTCCTCTGTATTCATAACTCTAAGGATAATATTGGCTTGGGGCAGTCAATAGTTATCCTTTTAGTTCCATGGAGAATCCTGTTTATAAATAAAGCCAACAAAGGAAGGTTTGCAGAGCTAAAAGGTAGAGAGACGAGGCCCTGATAACATTAATTAAGGACCTGGGTCTAGCTGTACCTGAAGACTTTATTCTACCTCAGTTATAAGTATCAATAAATTCCCTCTTTGCTTTAGCTAGTTTGAATAGTGTTTCTGTCATATACAATTGAAAAGGGCCTAATATATCTTTAAATGATACATATAACATAATAAGCAGGGTGGTGAAATGTAATTAGCACTAGCCTAGAGCCAGACAGATCTGAGTTCAAATTCCATAAATAGGTCTAGTTGGATATGAGAAAGTTACTCGTTATTTCTGAGCTTCAATTATTTCATCTAAAGGAAATAATATCTTAACTGCAAGACTGTCGTGTAAAGAATTAATGACAAAATGAATATATGCAAAGCCCCTACCCACAATGCCTACTACGTACTAAGCCTTCAACAAACTGTGGTTATCTTCATTATTTTATGATAGGAATACATGAACTACTATATGTTCCTCAAGGATTTGTATCACATTTACCTTTTCAATTCCAAGCTTCTAGCATAGCAACTAGCAAAATATTCAAGTGAACTAAATGAAAACCCTGTACTCTGGCCTATAGATCAAAACACAGAATGAGCAAATATGCCCACGAACACCATTTAAGGATATCTACAAACAAAAGGATAATGCCCTTACCATTTTCTCTTTCCACTATCCTATACTTGCAATAGTACATTGGCTACATAAGCTGCAACCTAAGCTGGAGACCTCAGTTGAAACGTTAAAAAGATCCTTAGCCAGGGGCTGTTAAAGCTGCATCCTCCACGTGAATGAGTCTTATAAAGTGTGTGAGTAGTGTGTGTGCATGAAAGTTTGTGGTGGGGTGAGGGGAAAGAGTTAAGGGCAGGGAGGGGGAGGGAGAGGGAGAGAGAGAAGGGGAGGGAGAGGGGAAGGGAGGGGGGAGGGAGGGGGGGGGAGAGGGGGAGAGAGAGAGAGAGAGAGAGAGAGAGAGAGAGAGAAATAATCGATTTAAGAAAGCAAAATAGATAACCCAGGTTGGCTATTTGCTTCCTAACATCACTCTTCTCTCCCTCACAAACTTCTTGAAAGAAATGTCTACCCTTGTCATCTCCATTTCATTTCCACTCATATCTCAATCCTTCCCAATCTGGCTTATCATTCCCATTCCTCCACCCAAACAGCTCTCATTAAGGAACACCTCTTATATTCTTTTGAAGACCCAACATATCCTACTAGCCATTAAATGCTGGAGTTTCTTAGGGATACTTTTTTTTTTTTTAATGTTTATTTATTTTTGAGAGACAAAGAGAGAGCATGAGCAGGGGAGGGGCACAGAGAGAGAGAGAGAGAGAGAGGGAAACACAGAATCGGAAGCAGGCTCCAAGCTTTGAGCTGTCAGCACAGAGCCTGACGTGGGGCTCGAACTCATGAACCATGAGATCATGACCTGAGCCGAAGTCGAATGCTTAACCGACTGAGCCACCCAGGTGCTCCTGGGATACTTATTTTTTTAACTCTCAACTCTATACTCTTAGGCAATTGTATACATGTTCATAGTTTCAATTATCATCTAAACACCTCTGACCTGTCCTTGTAAGTGCCAAACCTGTATTATCAACTGCCTACTTAGTAATTCCACTTGAATTGCTCAAAGACCCTTCAAATGTTAATAGTCTAAGACCAAACTTATAATCTTACGACAACCACCAACAACAACCTGGTCCGTACACAGAACCATCTATTCATTTTTTAGTTTTCCCAGGTATCCTCCTCCCAGTCACCCTCTGGGATCACTCCATCACTAAGACCTAACAAACTTCTCCAGAGTGTTTTCTGTATGCCAATCACGAAGTGTTCATATATATTAATGAACTCATTTAATCTTCATGGCAACCCTGTGAGGTAGGTACTGTTATAGTCCCTTCTTAAGGATGAGGAAAGTAAGACAGATTAGCCTGTCTGAAATTGAGATTTGAAGCCAGGAAATCTGGCCCCGGAATCTGTCCTTTTAAACAAAATGTCCTGTTTCCAGTGATAAAAACCACTGACATTGACGCAGCTCTTTCAGAAGACTTTAATTTTCTCCTTGTAACAACTCTTATGAAAGGATAGACAGACAATTCATAACACCATTTTACAAATGAAGAGACTGTGCTAGCATCAGAAACTGTCTTTATTACCAGCTACAAAATATTCTTCTGGGGAAGTCCTTGAGACCCCTGAACTCCTGGGTCTGTAGGTCAGTTTCCTGATGTGGGAATTTGAGCTACAGGAGATCAAATCACTGCCATCTCCTACCCAAGAAAGGTACTTTTCTCTGCAGCACAGAATATACCACAAGGTATCTTGGGCACCGATGCCTGATTTATCTTCAAGACTTAACATATTATAAGATAGCATACCATGAAATGACTTCCCACATTCCTCACATCATATCAGAGGCACATATCATATCATATCCAGTATGTTCCAGTCTTTTCCACATGCCTCTAACCAGTCTCCACAGGTTTAATTTTAGACATCCAGTCTTTCTGGCCCAAGGCCACAGTTGATTGTGTGTTCTGTACAGTGAGTGCCTTGGGCAGTGAAAAAGTTCACAAGTGCCACCACCATTCAGGGACAACTGAATGGACATTAAGGGACATGTCCAAAAGGCTACATGAACACACTGATTATATTTTCTTCCTCTGATTCATCCACTGAAACAAAATCCCAAACTAAGGAAATTTAATTACCTCAAATTTCCTACAAAAATATTATTAAAAATGTGGAAATGGTCTGAATGTTCACAAAAAGAAATTGGTTAAACAAATTACAGAACATTCACAGAACACACATGAAAATTATGTTACAAAACAATGTTAAAAATGCACAGCAAAACCCCAGGGAGATACCACTTCACATCCATTAGAATGGCCATAATAATGGGGGGGGGGGAGGGAAATTAATGTTGGCAAAGATGTAGAGAAACTGAACCCTCATACATTGCTGGTAGGAATATAAAATAGTGCAGCCACAGTGGAAAACAGTTTGGCAGTTCTCAAATATTAAAACATAAAGTTACCGGGGCGCCTGGGTGGCTCAGTCGGTTAAGCGGCCAACTTTGGCTCAGGTTATAATCTCACGGTCCGTGAGTTTGAGCCCCGAGTCGGGCTCTGTGCTGACAGCTCAGAGCCTGGAGCCTGTTTCCGATTCTGTGTCTCCCTCTCTCTGACCCTCCCCCATTCATGCTCTGTCTCTCTCTGTCTCAAAAATAAATAAACGTTAAAAAAAATTTTTAAAAACAAACAAAAAAAACCCATAAAGTTACCATATGACCCAGAAATTTTACTCATAGGTATATATCCAAGAGAACTGAAAACATGTTCACATGAAAGTTCATGAAAATTCAGAGCAGAATTATTCATTCATAAAAGCCAAAAAGTGAGAACCCAAATGTCCATCAATATATAAATGGAGAAACAAAATGTGGCATAATCACACAATGGAATTATTCAGCTCTAAAAAGTAATGAAGTCTAGTATATGCTACAACATGAATGAAGCTTGAAAACAATATACTAGGTGAAAGAAGCCCCGCAAAGGGCCAGATACTGCATGATTCCATTCAGGTTAAATTTTCAGAATAGGCAAATCCAAAGAAACAGAAAGTAGATTAATGGCTGCCAGCGGATGCTGGGAAGAGGGAATTGGGACTGACTGCTAATAGCTACAGGGCTTCTTTTTGGGGTGATGGGAATGTTCTGTAATGAGATAATGGTGATCATTGTACAACATAGTGAATTTACGAAAACCACCATATATTATGCACTTTAAAAGTGTGCTTTTTTAATGACATGTGAATTATTCCTCAATTTAAAAAATCATACTGAAGCACAGGCAACAGAATATACAATGATTCCACAGACAAGGGATCAGAATATTAAATTCAAAAATGACATTTTAATAATTTAACATATTTTAAAGAAGAGACTTCAAATCATTAGATATTCAGTAGCAATGTGAAGCAAGCATGGTGGGGAAAGAAACCAAATGAGATATCAGTCTCATATATACATAAAAATATGTTACAGAATGCTTGAAGATTCAACTGCAAAAAATAAAATCATGAAAGTTCTATCAGAAAAAAAGAACACTAGATGTGAGAAAATGGTCATTACGTAGTTCAATAAAATATACATAACCAAACACTGCACTGTCGTCTTATTTGAACCAAATACATATTTTAAGAATATTTAATGACAAAGACATTTGTAGCACAGTAGTAACTTAAAAAGCAAAAAAATAGTATGCACACTGTGAACCCATTTTTCTAAATGGGTTACATACACACAGAAAAAAACCAAGAAGACTATATACACCAACAGATTAAGACTCTTTCCCTCTGAGTAGAGGGACTGTGGATGATTTTCAGTTTCCTCTGTTTGCTTAATTTTAATTTTTTCAACTTTCTACAGTCAGCCTGTATCAAAGTGTAAAATGAAAAAATAAAAGCTACTTGTAAAAAACAAGTTTACCTATTCTATCCGCTCTCATTTCCATCATCAACCCACATGGATGCCTCAGGCAACATTATATCAAGAGTTCCCATTCCAATGACCACATACTTCCCATTCCAAACATTACCTGGAAAATGTCCATTAGGATCACCGCTGCCAGCAGCATGGTGACCATATCAAAATGTCCTGTCTTCATTTTTCTCTTCTAAATTAAAAGGGAGAAATTCCAATTTAGTTGTTTTAAAAAAGAGGTTTAGGTACGTACAGCAGGATGACACACTATATATTATTTTCATTCACGGTGAAAGTATCATGATGGTCAGGAAGTGATCATCAATAAGTTTCCAATGGCTGTAAGGTCTATTATAATTTGTCTGGTGGTCTAAGACTCTCATTCTACAGATGAGGAAGCAAAAGCTCCAAGAACTTTAGCAATTTGCTCAAGATTAAATCTATCCATTTCCAGTTGTGTTGTCTCTTCTACCATAGTCAGTCACTGGTAGTCATAATTTCTTCCTGTCTCTAAGTTTCTCCTCAGCATACACAAGAAATAATATAAACTAAAAATCACCATTTTAGATTGGTGATCTCCAAGTTCCCAGTTTCCAAAAGGTCTCCAGTAGTTACTGTCCATGCACATCATGCATTCTCTTAACTTCTTTGCAAACCAAGTCACACATATTTGGGTAGGATGGAAGGAATGATGAGCCCAGTAGTGGTACAAACCAGAGAGTTACCAAGGGGTCCTCCTTCCCCCAAATATTTACATTCAAAAGAAGCTCAAGGATAAAACAAGTGTCTTGCATACATTTCTGATGGTGGGAATGAAAATAAGAAAAAACGTGGTAAGCAACAATTCTAAAAAGATTATACAACTCTATTGGCCATACACCCAATCCTTGTCCCGATGTTTATGAGACTGAAAGGGGGTAAACAGGAGGGTGAGAGGCCCTCAAGAGCTGAAGCTCTCTCACAGCCATTAAATGAGTCAATTAAAGGTTGGTCTACAGTTCCTTCCACATACCTACAACAAAGTTGACATTACTGGAACTGAACCGAGACCTCTATTTTATCCTACCATTCACCATATTCTGGCATCTGCAAATGGGAATGAAAAGCACGGGGGAAAGGAAAGTCTTCCCTTTGGCCCCACATTCCTATTTTTATTCAGGAGCAGCCTCTTTCACTAGAGATACTAACATATACTACCAAAATGTCACTTTTGTGTTAAACTTCACTTTCTAAAAATGATTCAAAATATAATACTTGATAGATAATTGTCATGAGGCAGTACGTGCCAAGCAAGCTCTGAATTAGGGTTTTCTTGAAAATTCTTTACTTCCGTAGTCTGAGTGTAAATAAGTCAAAATGTTTACCTGGCTTTTCTGCCTGTGGAGGAAGTTTAAATGATGCTAGGTCTCAAACTGTTTCCCCACTCTTTCAGTTGTGGTAAGCGTGTCTTCGGGATAGGAGGTTGTTGACAGTGAGAGCTGAGAAGGGAATACTTTTCTTTTTATAAACACCCCCAGCAGTAGCCTGGCAGTGGCACATTACCCCATTTGTGTCCTGCTATTTATATCTGGCCCCCACACTATCCTTTGGAATCACTGCTGTTAACACATGAAATCTCCAAGAGGCTTGTAAAGCCACAGCAATTCCCTCTAACCACACACCATGTTCAGTTCTGAACCCTACTGTAGGCTTCTCAGAGTGTGATCACCTCCTTTCCTAACCTTTGACTCTGAGATGTCGAACTAAAGCAAGGATTTTACCCTAGCAAGATGGTTCACATAACTAGGGGAACTTGCTGTGTTAATCTCTGGCAATAATGACTATCACCATTCACTCACCCAGCTTACTATTTTTCAGATACTGTGCCAGCTGCTGGGATACACAAGCACGTAAAACAAAGTACTAAAAAGTACTCATGATGCGATAAAACACATTAATATGCATACTTAACCAAAATACATGTTAAAAACCTAAGTGAATTTTAGAAAAAGTCTAGTGAGAACACCAAGAAGGGAAGGATTTGGTAATACTTGGAACTGTAGCTCTCATTTGAGTATGGTACACATAGTAAATATATTGACTGTAACGCCAAAGAACACTTAGAGTTTATGGACTATAGATAAAAAACTGTGAAATGTCCTAGGCAATTTATGCATATATATAAATCAAAATACATTAAAAGAATGTATTGGGATAGTACACTATGTATAATGGCCCCAACGTGGAAACCATCCAAATGGCTAACAACAGTAGAATGGGATACATCGTTATATTCATACAATGGTATTTTGTATAGCACTGAAAATGAATAAACTCTAACCATATGTAAGAAATGTGGATAAATCTTAACATTTATGCATTTAAGTGACTGTATGACTTAATTCATACAAAGTAACAAAATCAAGCAAAACACATCTATAGCATTAGAGTCAGAATACGGTTACTCTGAGTAGGAGGTATTAACTTGAAGAGGAACAAGGAGAGCATTTAGGATGCTGGTTTTAGTTCTGGGTGTTGACTATACTGATATATTCAGTTTGTGAAAATTACTAAGCTATACATTTATGTGTATTTTCCTCTGTACGTATACATGTATACATATATTATTACTCAAGTAAACATTTTAAATAAAGTGTACCCATTTTTACAAAACCCATCTCTAATCTTCAGCCTTCAAAACCTCTAACCTCTTCCCACCCCACTGGCTAAGCAATTTAAGATACAATTTAATACAGCAATAACATCATTAAAGAAAAAAGTTTGGTCAAAAGGAAAAAAGAGGGTTTGTACACGTTTCAAGCATTATGTTCACACTGACACTGTTTTAAGTCTCAGGCATGTGAGCCTATGGGAAATGCAGTAGTGGAGTTTTCCTGTCTTTGAAGCTGAAGCCTTCCAGATTCATCTACATATCACACAAAAGACAAAGTTCACCAAAAAGAACCTAACAAACACCACAGGAAGTTCAAGGCAGGACTGGCCTTGTTTATGCCCAATACGGTTTTGCTCCACTCCTGTTTTATCCCAGTTATTACCTTTTTAAAATTAATATATAATTAACATACGATATATTAGATTTAGGTATAACAACATAATGTTTTGATATTTGTATATATTACAAAATGATAAGTCTAGTTAATATGTTACCATACAGTTATAAATTTTTGTGTATGTGGTAACTTTTAAGCCTTACTCTCTCAACAACTTTCAAATATGCAATACAGTATTACCTACAATCACCATGTTGTAAATTACATCCCTACGACATTTATTTTATAACTGGAAACTTGCACCTTTGACTCCCTTCACCCATTTCGCCCACCACTCCCAATCCTCAACTCTGGAAACTACCTATCTGTTCTCTGTATCAGGGAGCTTGGTTTTTTTAGTTTTGTTTTGTGGTGGGGTTTTTTTTTTGTTTTTTTAGATTCCACACATAAGTGAGATCATAAGATATTTGTCTTTGACTTATTTCACCTAGCATAGTGTCCTCAAGGTCTATCCATGTTCTCACAAATGGCCAGGTTTCATTCTTTTCAATGGCTGATGACATCCCATTTTATTTACATAGTTGTATACATGTATGTGTATGTATACACACACACAATTTCTCTATCCATTCATCTGTTGTTGGACATATAGTTTGTTTCCATATCCTGGCTACTGTAAATAATGCTATAATGACATGGTGGTGCCTACGTATCTTCCCAAGTTAGTGTTTTGTTTTCTTCATATAAATATCCAGAAGTGAAATTGCTAGATCATATGGTAGTTCTATTTTCAGTTTTTTGAGGAACTCCATATTGTTTTTCATAGTGGCTGCTCCCATATATACTTACCACCAACAGTACACAGAGATCTCTTTTTTTCACATCCTTTCCAACATTTCATGTTTCTTTTTTTTTCCCCCTGTAGCCTGACCCCTTTCTTCTGACTGTAGCCATTCTAACAAATGTGAGGCAATAGCTCACTGTGGTTTTTACTTGAATTTCCCTGATGATTAGTGACTTTGATGGTCTTTTCATTTACCTGTTGGCCTTCTGTATGTCTCCTTTGGAAAAATGTCTGTTCAGAACCTCTGCTCATTTTTAAAACTGTTTATTTTTTTACTGTTGAGTTGTAGGAGTTTTTTTTAATATATTTTGGATATTAACCCCTTATCACATACATGATTTGCAAATATTCTCTCCCATTTAGTACACTGCCTTTTCATTTTTGTTAATAGTTTCTTTTGCTGTGCAGAAACTTTTTAGTTTGAGGTAGTCCCAATTGTGGACTTTTGCTTTCGTTGCCTTTGCTTTTGGTCTCAAATCCAAAATTTACTGCCAAGATTGATATCAAGGAGCTTATTCCCTATGTTTTCTTCCAGAGTTTTTATGGTTTATTTTCTTACATTTAAGTCTTTAAACCATTTTGAGTGAATTTTTGTGTATGGTCTAAGAAAGTGGTCCAGTTTCATTCTTTTGCATGTGGCTATCCAGTTTTCCCAACACCATCTATTAAAGATACTGTCCTTTCCCCATTGTATATTCTTGGTGCCTTTATCATAATTTAATTTACCATATATGTAAGCTAATAAGCCTCTCTCACAGAAAGACTTGCCTCTTGCTGTGGTAGCCCGTGGGGCAGTAGCTATTTAAGAACTCTATCTCTGTAAGGTATAGTCTCATGGGAATGCCACCACCAAACCTAGGTGATGTAGAGGCATCCCCTGGTAGCAAAAATCAGGGCACCAGAGAGTAATGTAAGCTCCTTTATAGAAGATACTGGAAAGCTGGAACAAGGGAGAGAACAAAGAATGCATCTATTGGCCACTGTTCTCTAAGACCGGTTATGGAGCACACCCCGCCCATGTGTGCCAAACCGAAAGCCTGCCCCTCAGTCCAAAGCTCCTGGACAAACAGGTCTTTCTCCGAAACAATAGGTGTGTGTTTCAGTCTGCTATCTCTGCACCTCCCCAGGAGTCCTCACAATGTTCCAGGCACTGTTTAAGATACAGGGGTAGATCAATGAACAAAATAAATAAACACCTTGCTCTCGTCAAGTTTATATTCTTGTGGCAGAAGGGAGTCAAATAACAAAACAAGCAAATTATGTGAGTATGTTAGAATATATTAAGTACTACTGTTTTTTAAAAGTATTACAAGGGGGGCGCCTGGGTGGCTCAGTCGGTTAAGCGGCCGACTTCGGCTCAGGTCATGATCTCACGGTTCGTGAGTTCGAGCCCCACGTCGGGCTCTGTGCCGACAGCTCAGAGCCTGGAGCCTGCTTCACATTCTGTGTCTCCCTCACTCTCTCTGCCCCTTCCCTGCTCGTGCTGTGTCTCTCTCTGTCTCAAAAATAAATAAACATTAAAAAAAAATTTAAAAAAAAATAAAAGTATTACAAGGGAGACTGGGAGTACATGAAGAGTTTACAATTTAAATTCAATGATTAGGGAGGACTCACTGAAAAGGTAATATGTGGGCAAAGATTTGGAGAAGGTATGGCAGTCAGCTACGAAGACTATGGTGGAAGAGCAGTCAGGCAGAGGAAATACAAAAGGTCAATATGGAACATCAGAATAATAGGTAACCACAGAGTGGTAGGAGATAATAAGGTCACAGAGGTAAGGGGGGGGTGGTTGTGGAAAGATCATATAAACCTTTGCAGGCCATTGTAAAAATGCTGGATTTTATGCTAAATGGAATGGAGAAAAAGTTTGAGCAGAGGTATGACATGATCTCACTTATTTTTCAAGAGGCTCACTCTGGCTGTTATGGGGAGAAGAGTCTGCAGGGATGAAGTAGGAAGAGCAGCTTGCAGGTTATTACAATAATGAAAGCAGAGATTACGGTGGTTTGAACCAGGATAGTGACAGTAATGGTAGTCAGGGTGTGACTGACTGGGTGCCTTGGAACTGGTGGCCACACTGGTCTGGAGGAGGGGCTGTCTGGTTCAATCAGCGTCAACCCCGCTTCCGTAGATAGCAGGTACCAAGTGCGGAGGGGCGTGATTTGTTGTAGGTGGGTCCCACCTCCACTGTGGGCCTGCCTACTGTTCCCTGAAGCCCCGCCTTGTTGGTGAGGGGGAGAAAAATGGCCATACCCCAGTCTCTCTTCTATGGACCATGTGTCCCAAGCCACTGTGTTCAGGCCATCCTTGCAATGCTTCAGGCGTGAACCAGGTGGTCTGTCCCACTCCAACGACTCCCACGCTTCCCTGGCACTCAGCTGGGATTTAAACCCTGATGTCTTAAAGATTCCTGCTCCATGAGTCCAAAGGATTAGCACAATACTTTGAAATCCATTCACACTGTTGCATTAATCTGTAGTTCTAAAACTGCAGTGATGGCTGCACAATTCTGTGAATATACTCAAAACCATTAAATTGTATATTCTAAACAGATGAGTTGTATGGTATGTGAATTACATCTCGATAAAGCTGTTTTTTAAAAAGGCATGACTTGTTGATATATGCAACAACAAAGATGAATCTCAAAAGCATTATGCTAAGAAGTCAGTTACCAAACTGACTATATGGTATGACTATATGGTATGACCAGACTATATATGGTATGAAAATATTTAAATGACATTCTAGAAAAGGCAAAACTGTTGTGACAAAAAGCAGATCTGTGGGGGAGATCCAGCAAGGCAGAGAAGTAGGTTCCCTTGTCCCTCAAACACAGCAGTATGGAGGCCAAAGGACTTTGAATTCCAAGAGTCCAGGCTGCAGACTGACAAAGATGTCTCCAGGGGCCCATGGGGACAACTTGGCAGGCCATAGCTGTGCTGTGTGACTGTGGAATGGAAGAGATAAAACAGGCCAGGTAGGCACAGATGGGAGGGACCCCTTCTGGGGAGAGACAAAAGGAAGAGAAAGAGAGGCTGGGGAAGCACAGGACTGTATCTGGATGAGAGAAAAACCATGGACCAGGACCATGGATCAATCTCTAACTGCGGGGCTTTCTCTGGACTGGGGCCAACTGCCCTGTTCAAGCACCTGGGGAGGAGAGGAGCCAGCCCAGGACTAACTAGTTCAGAGGTGCAGTCCATAGTGGGAGAAAGCAATCCCTTCCCTGGAGTGCTGTGGGAAGAAGGTATATAACCATTTGGAGGACAAACACTGCCTGCTCCCACCAGCCAGAGGCCATATATCAGTGGCACGGAGTGGTATTTCCCCGAAACCAGGACTCATGGAGTGGGAATCTGTAAGACATCAGGGTTTAAATCCCAGCTGAGTGCCAGGGAAGCAAGGAAGTCGTCAGAGTGGGACAGACCACCTGGTTCATGCCTGAAGCACTGCAAGGATGGCCTGAACATAGTGGCTTGGGACACCTGGTCCATAGGAGAGAGAATGGGGTATGGCCATTTTTCTCCCCCTCACCAACAAGGCGGGGCTTCAGGGAACAGAAGGTGGGCCCACAGTGAAGGTGGGACCCACCTACAACAAACCACACCCCTCCGTGCCTGGTACCTGCATATCTACAGGAATGGGATTGATGCTGATGAACCAGACAGCCCCTCCTCCAGACCAGCATGGCCACCAGTTCCAAGGCACCCAGAGGTTTTGCATTTCCTGATTTAAGTGTTGGACAATTCATGTTCTGTATGTGTGTGTATATATATATATATATATATACACACACACATATATATATATACACACATATATATATTATATATACACATATATATTATATATACATTATATATATTTAGTTCCCCACCCCTTCTTCCTATTCTCCTTATTTCTTCCCTCTTCTACTCTGGTTATTCTGGCTGTTGGTTTGTTTAAGCAGACATATTTAATCTATTCTCTTTATTTACACCTGTTCTATATCTCCTTCTTTATTTTCCTCTCTCTCACTCTGGATTAAGCCATTTGGTTTCTCTGCCTGGTGAATTTTCATTTCTTTTTCCCCACCCCTGTCATTTCTCTCTTTGTATGGCCTCTTCCATCAACCACTCCCCTACACCATTGTTTTGTTGTAGCTGGTGTTTTTGTTTGTTTGTGTGTTTGTTTTCTTTTCCAGGGCTACTTCTATGAACAAATCAAAGCACACCTGGTTGAGGGTCCAAAACATCACTAGGAGTAGGGAAATAAACCAACAGAGAGCAAGTAACAACTCCAAAAAACAACAACAGAGAGCAAGTAACACATGCCAAAAAACACCTCTTGAAGGGCCAGGCCCTGGACACTGTATAATCCCTCTTTAATACAGTAGTGCTTGCAGGTGCAGGACACATAACAAGCTTTTAAATCACATAAAGGACAGAAAACTAGCCCAAACAATGAAACAGAAGAATTCTCCTCAAAAGAAATTCCAGGAAGAAATGACAGCTAAAAAATTGATAAAAACAGATATACACAATATAACTGAACAAGAATTTAGAATAATAGTCATAAGATTAATCATTGGGCTTGGAAAAAAGCATGTAAGACAGCAGAGAATCTACTGCTTCAGAGATCAAGGAACTAAAAAAATAGTCATGATGAAATTAAAAAATGTTGTAAATGAGGTGCAAAATAAACTAGAGGCAGTAACAGTGAGGACTGAAGAGGAAGCAGGGAGAATAAGTGAAACAGAAGATAAAATTATGGAAAAAGATGAAGCTGAGAAAAAGATAAAAAAAATTCTGGACCACAAGGGAATAATTAGACAACTAAGTGATTCAATGAAATGTAATAATATCCATATCATAGGAGTTCCAGTAAGAAGAAGAGAGAAAGAAAGGGGTGGAAGGTGTACTTGAACAAATCATAGCTGAGAACTTCCCCAATTTGGGGAATGAAACAGACACTGAAATCCAGGAGGCACAGAAAACTCCCTTCAGATGTAACAGGAATTGACCTTCTACATGACATATCATAGTGAAACTGGCAAAATACAAAGATAAAGAGAGAATTCTGAAAGCAGCTAGCGACAAATGGGCCTTAACCTACAAGGGTAGACATAAGGGTAGTAGCAGACCTATCTACTGAAACTTGGCAGGCCAGAAAGGAGTGGCAAGAAATTTTCAATGTGCTGAATAGGAAAAATACGCAGCCAAGAATCCTTTATCCAGCAAGCCTGTCATTCAGAAAGGAGGAGAGATAAAGGTTTTCCTAGACAAAAAAAAACAAACAAAAAACCTGAAGGAGTTCATCACCACTACACCAGTCCTACAAGAGATCCTAAGGGGGACTCTGTGAGTGTAATGTTGCAAAGACCACAAGGGACCAAAGACATCACTGCAAGCATGAAACCTACAGATAACACAATGACTCTAAATCCGTATCTTTCAATAATAACACTGAATGTAAATGGACAAAATGCTCCAATCAAAAGACACAGGGTATCAGAATTGATTAAAAAACAAGACCCATCTATTTGCTGTCCACAAAAGACCCATTTTAGACCTGAGGACACCTTCAGATTGCAAAGTGAGGGGATGGAGATCTATGATGCTACTGGAAGTCACAAGTAACCTAGAGTAGCCATACTTATATCAGACAAACTAAAGGCTGTAACAAGAGATGAAAAAGGGCATTATATCATAATTACAGGATCTATCCATCAAGAAGAGCTAACAATTATAAATGTCTATGAACCAAGTTCAAGAGCACCCAAATATATAAAACAATTAATAACATAAGCAATCTTATTGGGAAAAATGTGGTAACTGCAGGGGACTTTAATACTCTACTTACAGCAATAGACAGATCATCTATATAGTAAATAAAGAAACAATGGCCCTGAATGATACACTGGACCAGATGGACTTGACAGATATATTCAGAACTTTTCATCCTAAAGCAGAATATACATTCTTCTCAAGCGCACATGGAACATTCTCCAAGATAGATCACATACTAGGTCACAAAACATCCCTCAATAAATATAAAAGAACTGAAATCATACCATGCACATTTTCAGATCACAACGCTATGAAACTTGAAATCAACCACAGGAAAAAGTTTGGAAAGAACATCCTACTAAAGAATGAATGGGTCAACCAGGCAATTAAAGAAGAAATTAAAGAATATATGGAAACAAATTAAAATGAAAACACAACAGCCCAAAACCCAATGGGATGCAGCAAAGGCAGTCCTAAGAGGAAAATACCTTGCAATCCAGGCCTATCTCAAGAAACAAGAAAAATCCCAAATATAAAATCTAACAGCACACCTAAAGGAACTAGAAGCAGAACAACAAAGAAACCTCAAGGCCAGCAGAAGAAGAGAAATAAAGATCAGAGCAGAAATAAACAATATAGAATCCAAAAACACAGAACAGATCAATGAAACTAAGAGCTGGTTTTTTGAAAAAATAAACAAAACTGATAAACCCCTAGCCAGACTTCTCAAAAAGAGAGAGGACCCAAATAGATAAAATCACGAATGAAAATGGATTTATCACAACTAATCCCTCAGAAATACAAGCAATTATCAGCAAATACTATGAAAAATTATATGCCAACAAACTGGACAACCTAGAAGAAATGGACAAATTCCTAGACACCCACATGCTACCAAAACTCAAACGGGAAGAAATAGAAAATTTGAAGAGACCCGTAACTAGTGAAGAAATTGAATAAGTTACCAAAAATCTCCCAACAAATTAGAGTCCTGGGCCAGATGGCTTCCCAGGGGAATTCTACCAGACATTTAAAGCAGAGTTAATACCTATCCTTCTCAAGCTGTTCCAAAAAAACAGAAATGGAAGGAAAAATCCCAGACTCATTCTATGAAGCCAGCATTACCTTGATTCCCAAACCAGAGACCCCACCAAAAAAGGAGAATTACAGCCCAATATTCCTGATGAACATGGATGCAAAAATTCTCAACAAGATACTAGCAAATCGAATTCAACAACATATAAAAAGTATTATTCACCATGATCAAGTGGGATTCATTCCTGGGCTGTAGGGCTGGTTCAATATTCACAAATCTATGTGACCTATCACATTAATAAAAGAAAGGATGGGAACCATATGATCCTATCAATAGATGCAGAAAAAGCATTTGACAAAACACGGCATCCTTTCTTAATAATAAAAACCCTCAAGAAAGTCGAGATAGAAGAAACATACCTAAACATCATAAAAGCCATTTATATGAAATGAGCCACAGCTAATATCCTCAATAGAAAAAAACTGAGAGCTTTCCGCCCGAGACCAGGAACACGATAGGGATGTCCACTCTCACCACCATTGTTTAACATAGTGTTGGAAGTCCTAGCATCAGCAATCACATAACAAAATGAAATAAAAGGCATCAAAATTGGCAAAGAAACCAAACTTTCACTTTTTGCAGACAACATGAAATTCATCAAAAAACCAAAAGACTCCACCAAAAGGCTGCTAGAACTGATACACTAATTCAGCAAAGTTGTACAGCAAAGTTGTACAAAATCAATGTACAGAAACCGGTTACATTTCTATACACCAATAATGAAGCAAAAGCAAGACAAATCAAGAAATGCATCCCATTTACAATTGCACCAAGAACCATAAAATACCTAGGAATAAACCTAACCAAAGATGTAAAAGATCCATATGCTGAAAACTATAGAAAACTTATGAAGGAAATTGAAGAAGACACAAAGAAATGGGAAAACATTCCATGCTCATGGGTTGGAAGAATAAATATTCAAATGTCAATACTACCCAAAGCAATCTACATATTAATGCAATCCCAATCAAAATTGCACTGGCATTCTTCTCAAAGCTAGGACAAACAATCCTAAAATTTGTATGGAACCACAAAAGACCCCAAATAGCCAAAGCAATATTGAAAAATAAAAGCAGGGGCCCCTGTGTGGCTCAGCTGGTTAAGCATCCGACTTTAGCTCATGTCATGATCTCACGGTTTGTTGAGTTTCAGCCCCGCATCAGGCTCTGTGCTGACAGCTCAGAACCTGGAGCCTGCTTCAGATTCTGTGTCTCCTTCACTCTCTGCCCCTCCCCCACTCACCCTCTGTCTCTAATATGAATAAACATTAAAAAAAAAAAAAAAAGAAGAAAACCAAAGAGGGAGGCATCAGAATCCCAGACTTCAGCCTCTACTACAAAGCTGTAATCATCAAGACAGCATGGTTTTGGCACAAAAACAGACACATAGACCAGTGGGATAGAATAGAGAACCAAGAAGACCAGTGGGATAGAATAGAGAACCAAGAATTGGACCCACAAATGTATGGCCAACTAATCTTTGACAAAGCAGGAAACAGTATCCAATGGAAAAAAAGACAGTCTCCTTAGCAAATGGTGCTGAAAGAACTGGACGGCAACAAGCAGAAGAATGAAACTGTACCACTTTCTTACACCATATACAAAAATAAACTCAAAATGGATGAAAGACCTTAATGTGAGATAGGAAACCATCAAAACCCTAGAGAAGAAAACACGCAACAACCTCTTTGACCTCAGCTGCAGCAATTTCTTGCTTGACACATCTCCAAAACAAGGGAATTAAAAGCAAAAATGAACTACTGGGATCTCATTAAAAAAAAAAAAAAAAAAAGCTTCTGCACTGCAAAGGAAACAATCAACAAAACTAAAAGGCAACCGATGGAATGGGAAAAGATATTTGTGAATGACATATAGGATAAAGAGTATCCAAAATCTATAAAGAAATCACCAAACTCAACACCCGAAAAACAAATAATCCAGTGAAGAAATGGAAAGACATGAATAGACACTTCTCCAAAGAAGACATCCAGATGGCCAACAGACACATGAAAAGATGATCAATGTCACTCATCATCAGGGAAACACAAATCAAAACCACATTCAGATACCACCTCATACTGGTCAGAGTGGCTAAAATTAAGTCGAGAAACAACAGATGCTGATGAGGATGTGGAGAAATGGGAATCCTCTTGCACTGTCAGTGGGAATGCAAACTGGTGCAGCCACTCTGGAAAACAGTGTGGAGGTTCTTCAAAAAAATAAAAACAGAATTACCCTATGACCCAGCAATAGCACTACTAGGAATTTATCCAAAGGATACAGAAGGGCTGATTCATAGGGGCACATGTACCGCAATGTTTCTAGCAGTGCTTTCAACAATAGCCAAATTATGAAAAGAGCTTGAATGTCCTTCAACTGATGAACGGATAAAGAAGATACGGTTTAGATATACAATGAAATACTACTTGGCAATGAGAAAGAATGAAATAATGTCACTTGCAGCAACATGGATGGAACTGGAAGGTATTATGCTAAGTGAAGTAAGTCAGAGAAAGACAGATATCGTATGTTTTCACCCACATGTGGATCTTGAGAAACTTAACAGAAGATCATGGGGGAAGGGAAGGGAAAAAAATCGTTACAAATAGAGAGGGAGGGAGGCAAACCTTAAGAGACTCTTAAATACAGAGAATAAACTGAGCATGGATGAGGGCTGGGGAGAGGGGAAAATCGGTGATGGGCATTGAGGAGGGCACTTGTTGGGATGAGCACTGGGTGTTGTATGTAAGTGCTGAACCATGGGAATCTACCTCAAAAGCCAAGAGCACACATTACACACTGTATGTTAGCCAATTTGACAAAAAACTGTATTAAAAAAAAAAAAAGATCTGTGATTGCCAGGGACCTGGATGGAGGGAGAAGACTACAAGGGGCATGAGAGAACTTTTGGGGGGGGGTAAAGAAATGTTTTATATCATGATTGTTTTAGTGGTTACTTGATGATATAAATTTATCAAAAGTCAGAGAGTTGTACACTTAGAATATATAAATTTGTATAAATCATACCTAAATGCAACTGATTTTTAAAAATAGACAACAATAGGGGCACGTGGGTGGCTCAGTCGGTTAAGCATCTGACTCTTGATTTCAGCTCAGGTTATGATCTGACCATATGTAAGATCAAGCCCCGCACTGGGTCTGCACTGACAGCATGGATGGAGCCTGCTTGGGATTCTCTCTCTCTCAAAATTAATAAACATTTTTTAAAAATAAAAATAACAAATTCTTTTTTTTTTAAATTTTTTTTAACGTTTATTTATTTTTGAGACAGAGAGAGACAGAGCATGAACAGGGGAGGGTCAGAGAGAGGGAGACACAGAATCGGAAACGGGCTCCAGGCTCCGAGCTGTCAGCACAGAGCCCGACGCGGGGCTTGAACTCACGGACCGTGAGATCATGACCTGAGCCGAAGTCGGCCGCTCAACCAACTGAGCCACTCAGGCGCCCCAATAACAAATTCTTTCATATTCCTTGGAATGTCTTTGGTACCCCATGAGTTATTTGTATCCCAATTTGAAAACTACTACTGGAAAGCATCTGTAATATTGTAATGGCCCATTGATGAGGCTGAAAGGAGCTCAGGGTTGTGATCAGATAATGCAAAGTATATGTATGTGTATTAGAGACTGGAGGCCAAGCTGGGACATTACAGCAGTAAAGGCAAATTACCATCATCCAAAGAAAAACAAGCAGGATCAGATGCCTCAGTGCAGGCCAGTGACCACTAGAGGTCAGCACCAGAACAAGTACCTTTCTTCCAATGGCAGGATTTTAAATTGCTCTTAGGAAGGACAGAAGGGGAGGAAAAAATTCTAAATTGAACTAAATATTTACTCAAAGAAGACTATTTCAACTTATAAATGACTAAGTTTTAATTGGTAATATTAACGTTTCTACCATTAGTGGACACAAGGGTTTGTGAATTAAGTTGAGTTCCAATACAGAGAAATACGGTTTGGTTTCCTTGTTGCATATGGTTCCCCCTCTACATTGTTGGCACTCTTCTGTTAGGGGAAACTGTTGTCTGTTCTCTGCTAGCTCTAGTGGTTAGGCTGGTCTCTAGCACCGGTGACATTTAATTTCTGGTTCAGTACTAAGTATTTTCTATCGCTTTGGGGGCCCAGTTGGCATTGAGTATTCTAAAGAACAATTTCTTTAATTTCTTTAAATTATTACTTTATTTCCTTCATTATTATTGATTTCTTTAAATTATTCTTTAAATTATTACTCATCTATTACCACAGATGAGTTTCCTTGGCTTTGTTGGGCATCTTCCTACAGAAAATTATAACTGGTTTGTGCTGTTACCTTAACTAGGCCCAAAGGCAAACCTAGGAATTAGGAATTCCATCACAATAACCTTGATTTTGTAGAAAACTGGAAAGGAATCTTTGTTCTCAACATATTCTGCTACTTTGGTGTTTCCAAATTACTGCTTGGGTGGTTCCACGTTAGACTTGGTGCTTTTCTAAGAGACCTTGAAAATGGTCCAAAGAGACCATCTGCCTCTGGTTCAAAGAGAGGCAATCCCTGCTGTTCAAGGATTCCTTGAAACTTATCACGTTATTTCTTAAACTACATCAACCGTTTCCAGGGTTTCAGTCCAGAGAAGCCAAGACACAGGAGTCTAATCTTGACTCCTTTTCTTTTTGCTTGGGAACCAACTCTTCTAATCCCAATATTAGTTAGGGGTACTTCTTAATAGGCTATTTCCTCCTCTATCCTATGAACCTCCTTTTTCTGGCATTATCTACTTACTCCTTCTCTTGGACTACTATTAATGACTTAATCTTAAAGATGAATTGAGTGGAATACAGAGATAACAAACTTTACAGAATCTACTTAGTATTTTAAAAATAATTCAGAATATTACCCCTATAACATACAACATATAATGATTACAGTGTAATATTTAGAGACACTACTCTCTTGGTAGATTTTAAGCCTCTAGTCTTTAATTCTCAACTTTTTTTCTCCCACAGTGAGAAACACATTCTTATCAAGGACAATGGGTTTCTATGGCAATGATTTCAAAGTGTGTATGTATATGTGTGGAGTAAGTTATATTAGAGTGCAAGAGGTGTAACTTCAGAAACTTCTCATATGTCCCTCATTATATATGTCATCAGCATATCTTTGCATCTCCTATAATACTTACATCTTTCACACTGTGAGCACTTCATAAATATTTATGAAATGAACAAAGAGAAGGATGGAAAGAGGGAGTAAAGAAGGCCAGTAGCCTCACTAGGCTTAAATTTCCAGGACAAACATTAGCAGAACAGTATCAGAATCCTCAGTTACCAGAGGCAACAATTTAGTCTTTCCAACTAGATCTAATGTGTCTACTACCTTGGGAAGAAATTAATAAGAACTTTCAGCGAAAGTGGTAAGGTGTCCTATTTCTGCTCACCTGGATTTATAATCTTGGCCTCACTGAACAATTAGAACTACCACTGGAAAGCATATCCCTCTATGACTCAGCAATCTTGTACTATTGGAACATGTTACACAAACTCAGTCACAAATTCACAAACAACACTATATGCCAAACCATGGAGTTCAATGTCAATGCTCTAATATTTGTAAACTAACTTTATTTTCTTCACCACTGTGACAGAAGTGTTTGTAAGTGGGAAGCGCTAAGTCATCACATGAGTATTTTCCTATGTGCTGATGCTGAATGGAGGCTAAAGCCTAGTGAATTGTGACCGCTCTTAGCTAACCTGTATGGTCTTACAAATCTCTTTTTCAGCCCTGTATTTCACCCTACAAATTTTTTACTACACTGAAATCTAGTCATCTATTATTTTATTATTTAAATTGGGTAATTTGGCTGGTTTGTCAAGCAATCTAGACAAGAACCACGAAGTCAGCAATTCTCTTTTCTGTGGAGTATAGCTGCAGAGTCCAATCTATAAATATTCACCACAGAAACAGAAGAACTAAGACTAATGTGGCAAAAATTTTAAAAGCAAACTAGGGAATCACTTTATTAAATAACCCCCAAATGTTCTAGGCAGACACCACTCAACAAATATGAATGACCAATGGTAATTGTTGAGGATTTGGTTTCTCATATACCAATCAGTGACTTGGATAACAGACCACCTCTGAGGAAAAGAAATAGGGCATATGATCATTCTCACTTGCAGTCCATCCTTTCAGAATACTCCAAACTTGCAAACCAAATTCTGGGACAATGGAGTGTAACTGAAACTTCTTACTGAGAACAATGTTAACACTAAGTCAGAAAGAAAACCAAAAACTGAAATAGGACATTAGTAAAATTAGGGGATTCCTTGCACTCACAAAGTACTTAAAAAGAGAAAAGTATAAAAAATCTAGGAACAGAGACTTAAAAAGGAGCTGCAAATACACAGCACATAGGAGTCAACATCATCAGAATTCTTCTCTAGACAAGAGCCCAATCTTAAGTGACTGACTGGTTATATGGGCAACTCTAAAGACCGACTTTAGTGGAATTGTCTGTATCCATATAATTCTGCAAAGGCAGTCATTCATTCATTTATTCATTTACTATTAAAAAAAAAACCCACGAAATCTTGAGTTGTCTACTATGGGCCAGACCAGAGCTCAATGTCAATGTTCTAATACTTGTAAATTAACTTCATTTTCTTCACTATTGTGATAGGAATATTTGCAAGTAGGAAGCACTGAGTTATCTGGCATTTTCCTAGGTGCTGGATGGAAACTAATGCCATGTGAATGTGACACCTTTATATCTCACTCTGCTTCAGTAGGGTGACCTGAACCTTAACTGCACAGAAGGTTTATACAAACAATTCATAAATATTTATTGAGAGCTATGGTTAAGTCAGGTGAGGAATCTTAACATTTTTAAGACAGAATTTCTGGCCTCAAGATGTTGTCTGGTGATGGTAATAGATTTAACATGAGGAAGTTTGGGTATCATTATATTGCTAGAAAGGAACAGTCCTGATAAGCAGCACAGTCTCTTTCTTACAAATATATAATTTGGTTTTCCTCTAAAGAATATTGGCTTATAATTACCGTTCTTCTAAATATTTATCTATTTAAAAGTATATATTATCTTAAAATTTTTTATGTAAGTAATACATACAGCTTAAACATTAATTATTTCAGAGGGCTTATACTCCAGGCTCTGTGCTGTCAGCACAGAGCCCGATGTGAGGCTTGAACCCATGAACAGCGAGATCATGACCTGAGCTGAAGTCGGAAGCTTAACCAACTGAGCCACCCAGGCACCCTCATTGTTGTTTTAATTGGCATTCCATGACGATATCTGATGTGGAGCACCTTTTCATATACCTTATTTGCCATCTATGTATCTTCTTTGGTGAAGTATCTTAAGATCTTTGGCCCATTTTTTAATCAGGTTTTTTGTTTTCTTATTGTTGACTTCTAAGAGTTCTTTATATATTTTGAACAACAATTTATTAGATGTGTCTTTGTAAATATTTTCTCTCAGTCTGTGGCTTGTCTTCTCCTTCTCTAACACTGTATCTCACAGAGAAGTTGTGGGGTTTTAAAATTTTTAATTTTTTTAAATTTACATCCAAATTAGTTAGCATATAGTGCAACAATGATTTCAGGAGTAGATTCCTTAGTGCCCCTTACCCATTTAGCCCATCCCCCCTCCCCAAACCCCTCCAGTAACCCTTAGTTTGTTCTCCTTATTTATGAGTCTCTTATGTTTTGTCTCCCTCCCTGTTTTTATATTATTTGTTTCCCTTCCCTTATGTTCATCTGTTTTGTCTCTTAAAGTCCTCATATGAGTGAAGTCATATGATTTTTGTCTTTCTCTGCCTAATTTCACTTAGCATAATACCCTCCAGTTCCATCCACCTAGTTGCAAATGTCAAGATTTCATTCTTTTTGATTGCTGAGTAATACTCCACTGTATATATATATACCACATCTTCTTTAGCCATTCATCCATTGATGGACATTTGGGCTCTTTCCATACTTTGGCTATTGTTGACAGTGCTGCTATAAACATGGGGGTGTATGTGTCCCTTCAAACCAGCACACCTGTATCCCATGGATAAATGCCTAGTAGTGCAATTGCTGGGTTGTAGGTTAGTTCTATTTTTAGTTTTTTGAGGAACCTCCATACTCCTTTCCAGAGTGGCTGTACCAGCTTGCATTCCCACCAACAATGCAAAAAAGATCTTCTTTCTCTGCATCCTCGCCAGCATCTGTTGTTGCCTGAGATGTTAATGTCAGCCATTCTGACAGGTGTAAGGTGGTATCTCATTTGTGGTTTTGATTTGTATTTCCCTGATGATGGGTGATGTTGAGCATTTTATCATGCATCAGTTGGCCATCTGGATGTCTTCTTTGGAGAAGTGTCTATTCATGTCTTTTGTCCATTTCTTCACTGGATTGTTTGTTTTTTGGGTGTTGAGGTTGTAAGTTCTTTATAGATTTTGGATACTAACCCTTTATCTGATGTGTCATTTGCAAAGTATCTTCTCCCATTCTGTCGGTTGCCTTTTAGTTTTGCTGATTGTTTCCTTCACTGTGCAGAAGCTTTTTATTTTGATGAGGTCCCAGTAGTTCATTTTTGCTTTTGTTTCCCTTGCCTCCGGAAACGTGTTGAGTAGGAAGTTGATGCAGCCAAGATCAAAGAGGTTTTTGCCTGCTTTCTCCTTGAGGATTTTGATGGCTTCCTGTCTTACATTTAGGTCTTTCATCCATTTTGAGTTATTCTTGTGTATGGTGTAAGAAAGTGGTCCAGGTTCATTCTGCATGTTGCTGTCCAGTTTTCTTAGCACCACTTGCTGAAGAAACTGTCTTTATTCCACTGGATATTCTTTCCTGCTTTGTCAAAGATTAGTTTGCCATGTGGGGTTTTTTTTTTTTTACATTTATTTATTTTGAGAGAGAGAGCAAGCAAGCATGTGCAAGCCAGAAAGGGGCAGGGGAAGAGAGAGAGAGAGAGAGAGAGAATGAGAGAATGAGAGAATGAGAGAATGAGAGAATGAGAGAATGAGAGAATGAGAGAATGAGAGAATGAGAGAATGAGAGAATGAGAGAATGAGAGAATGAGAGAATGAGAGAATGAGAGAATGAGAGAATGAGAGAATGAGAGAATGAGAGAATGAGAGAATGAGAGAATGAGAGAATGAGAGAATGAGAGAATGAGAGAATGAGAGAATGAGAGAATGAGAGAATGAGAGAATGAGAGAATGAGAGAATGAGAGAATGAGAGAATGAGAATATCCCAAGCAGGCTCCACGTTCAGTGTGGAATCCAACACAGGGATCAATCTCATGAACCATGAGATTGTAACCTGAGGTGAAATCAAAGGTTGGACACCCAGCCAACTGAGCCACCCAGGTGTCCCACAGAGAAATTGTTGTTAATTTTAATGAAGTCCAGCTTATTACTTATTTCTTTCAAGGGTTGTACTTCAGTGTTGTATCTAAAAAGTCATCACCATACTCAAAGTCATCTGGACTTTCTCATATGTTATCTTCTAGAATGTCTTTTATAATTATCTAATTTATATAACTAAAACTATACAGTTACATGGCTTATCTTTTAGAATTTTGCATTTTACATTTAGGTTTATGATCCATCTTGAGTTAATTTTTGTGAATGGTGTCAGGTCTGTGACTAGATTCATTCTTTTGCATGTGGATGTCCAGTTGTTCCAGCACCATATCTTAAAAAGATTATTTTAGGGGCGCCTGGGTGGCTCAGTCGGTTAAGCAGCCGACTTCGGCTCAGGTCATGATCTCGCGGTCCGTGAGTTCAAGCCCCACGTTGGGCTCTGTGCTGACAGCTCAGAGCCTGGAGCCTGTTTCCGACTCTGTGTCTCCCTCTCTCTGACCCTCCCCCATTCATGCTCTGTCTTTCTCTGTCTCAAAAATAAACGTTAAAAAAAAATTTTTTTTAAAGATTATTTTACCTAAATTCAATTAGAACTGAAATTATTCTCCTTCTCATTGTCATTTTTCTTAATTTAAACTTAGTTACTTAACATACAGTGCACTATTTAAGGAATAGAATGCAGCAATTCATGACTTACATACAACACCCAGTGCTCATCAAAACAAGTGCCCTTTTTAATAACCACCACCCACATAGCTCATCTTCCAACCACCTCCATCAACCTTCTGTTCTCTATTGTTAAGAGTCTCCTGTGGTTTGTTTCCCTCTCTTCTTTTACCCTCCTTCCCGTGTGTTCATCTGTTTTGTTTCTGAAATTCCACATGAATGAAATCATATGGTATTTGTCTTTCTCTGACTTATTTTGCTTAGTATAGTACACACTAGCTCCATCCATGTTATTGCAAATTACAAGATTTCATTCTTTTTGATGGCTAAGTAATATGCTACTTTGTGGGGGAGCATTTGGGATCTCTCCATAGTTTGGCTACTGTTGATAACACCACTATAAACACTGGCATGGTTTTAAACTAGTTTTCAAGTGTAGTTTCATAATACACTTAGTTTTCCTATTTTTTGTGTTCCCCAAGTCTCCAAATAGTTAATGATAAACATGTAACTACTTAGATATTTACTGGGAAATTTTCTAAGGAATACATGCAGCAATTCCAAGGCACTGTATTTTAAGTCATTTCTCTAGTGTTTGCAACAGAATGCAGCATTTTTCATATTTTCTCTTCTCTTTTTGTGAATATTGCCTAACTAGATTATATATTTCATTTGTACTCATTCCTCTCCCCACTACTCTCAGTTTAAAACAGTATAAGGTACACAGAATGAGTTTGAGATACATTTACGAAGGATTTAATAAATGATACTTTTAATCCTGTATGAATTATATCCAGAATCTAATATATATTAATGATTTCAGAAAGTTTTTATCATGATTCATTCATTTAACCAACTTATCCTAAATGTTTACTGAGGACCTGCTATAGGTTAAATACTATTCTAGGTGTTGGGATGTATCAATGAAGAAAACAAAGATCTCTGCCTTCAGGAAACCTATGTCTAGCAAGCAGTGGAAGAAAGGGAGGGAGGCAAGTGAAAACGAAAATAAATTAGCCGTTACATAGTGAAGAGAGATGAAGCATACCAGAGTAAGTCAGATTGGAAGTGTGAAGTGTGGGAAGGGGCAGGTTGTAGTATTAAATAGTGGCCAAGGAAGGCCTCACTGAGAGAGGGTAAGATATAAGCATATACTTGAAGGAGATGAAGGAGTCAGCCAAGTGGTTATCTGTACCAAAGCAATCTTTACAGAGAAAATAGCTAGAACTGCATTGTCCAATAACATCTATGGCTACTGAGAACTTAAAATGTTCTCAATGACTAAGTGACTTAGTGACTAAGGAACTAAATTTTTATTGTATTTCATTTTATTTAAGTTTTTAAAATGATATTTGATTTATTCAAAAAAATCTTAAGTATGTGTGCAACAATTCAAGTATGTGAGTCTGTTTCAACTATAAATTTTATAAAATCTAAATAAAGATCAAATATCTGATAAAAATTCAGCACCCAAATGAGATGTGCTATAACAGTGTAAGATATTCAGATTTCAAACACATAGTAAGAAAAATATAAAACATCTTATTTAGATATATTGGGTTAAATAAGATATACTAATAAAATTAATTTCATTTGTTTATTTTTACCTTTTTTAGTATTGCTACTGGAAAATTTTAAATTACACATGTGAATTGCTTCACATTTCTTTTGAACAACACTGAGCTAGAACAAGAAGCCTTCCTGCTAGGTCTGAAGAAAACCAAGAGAGCTCAAAAGTAAACGTTGCTGAACTGAGTGAGTGAATAATATAGCATAAGATGAGGTCAGAGAGGTGCAGGTCTTCTTAAACCTTTCAAACCTTTCTCTGATAACAATGACAGTGACTGAAAATGCAAGGTTGGAGGCAGAATTGACACTTGAAACCAGGTGTCAGAAATTTCTAGAAAACCATTTTGTGTCCCTATCATGCCAATGCACTGTAACATGACATAAAGGACAATGGTGAGAAGAAAGGGGTAACAGTCAAGCCTTATTAAAATCTTGGCGGTGAGCAGGACTGGACAGCTTTCAACAAGTAGGTTAACCCAGTTCCCATGGTCCCAGACCCATAGAGACAGAGACTCTAGTAGTGTCAGGTCAGACCTAGTCCACCGTTCCTTCATTCTCCACATCATTGTCTCCTTTCATCCAAGGCTGCTTCTCCTCAACTAGGAAACAGCTCTTTGTATTTCCTTTCTTATACCATATTAATCACCATCATCTATGCAATAGCTGTATGTATTTTTGTTAATATTTTATTTTTCTAAAGCAGTTGGAAACAATAACTATATTTTCCTGTTCATTTTTCTCCATATGATACAAAATTTATTAATTAACATAGATCTGGGGATGAAAAAAAAAGGCTTCTAAGTGGGATTAAAAATATGCTATTTTCATTCATTCAGCAACTGTAAAATGTCCAAAATTGCATGCAACCCTGTGGATTAAGAAAACAAAACAAGGATAGGGGCACCTGGGTGGCTCAGTCAGTTAAGAATCCAACCCTTGGTTTTGGCTCAGATCATGAGCTCATGGTTTGTGACATCAAGCACTGGTCAGGCACAGGGCTGACAGGTTGAAACCTGCTTGGAATTCTCTCTCTCCCTCTCTCTCTCTCTGCCCCTACCCTGCTCGTGCACATGCTTGTGCATGCAAACTCTCTCAAAATTAGTAAGTAAACATTTTTTTAAAAAGGAATACAAAGCAAGAGTAAACAGGATCTGATTTACTAACCGGAAAGGCCCTGTGGATGTTATGCCTTCTAACTTCTAAGTAAGAGAGCGGAAAAAAAGAATTTTTATTTTTGCCCTGTACATTTCATTTTTAAATGCATAAAGAACACTATTAAAAAGGTGAGCATTTTATATAACATGAAGGACAGAGCAACATTCTGTTCCTGGGCCTGACTAATGTTGTATTCAAGAGTTTAGTTATTAACTCTTTTCCCAAAGCTGGAAACCCCCATGAAGTAATTAGTTAGAACACCATTCAAACTCAAAAGAAAACTGAAGATATTTAATGCTTGCTAATTTAAGCTTACTCCTTTCTAGAACAAGAAATCTTTCCTTTAAAAAAAAAAGGGGGGGGGAAGCAAAACTAAAAGGGGTAGTTCCTTTTGTAGATGAAAGGAGTTGATTACATAAATGAGTCTGGTAGCTTTCTTACATGTGTCTCTTTATCCATAATTGCTTTCTCTTCTGAAAGAAGTGAGTTCCTATTTACTCCTAACCCAAATACCAAATACAAATGCTCTTTTGTTAGCTTTTACATAAAACTGTCAAAGGGCTGGGGTGTCTAGGTCGTTCAGTTGGTTAAGTAATCTTATGGCCTGTGAGTCTGAGCCCTGCATCAGGCTCTGTGCTGACAGCTCAGAGCCTGGAGCCTGCTTCAGATTCTGTGTCTCCCTCTCTCTCTGCCACTCCCCAGCTTGCACTGTCTCTTCTCTCTCTCTCAAAAATAAACATTAAAAAAATGTTTTAAAGTCCTATTTCTAAAGCTTCTCCAAGTCCTAAATCATAATCCATCTCTAGAGAATCTCTCTAGAGATTCTAGAGAAA
Organism: Panthera tigris; assembly: GCF_018350195.1. Classification (NCBI taxonomy): domain Eukaryota; kingdom Metazoa; phylum Chordata; class Mammalia; order Carnivora; family Felidae; genus Panthera; species Panthera tigris. The sequence continues at coordinate 142,924,304 of NC_056663.1, forward strand.
TCATAATCCATTCATATTTCTAAAGCTTCTACAAGTCCTAAATCATAATCCATTCACCAACTCTAAATTAAACTGCAGCAAGAAAATAAGTTGCCACCCACTCCCTACCCCCACCCATCCCCACCACCCCTAACCAAAGTTATTACACATCACGGTTTCAGAATAGCATCCTACATTCTTTGTATTCATTCAAAGGACTATTTAACTGAGAAACAACTGGAAGAGAGGTATGGAACATAACTCTTTGACTGTTAAGTTGGCATATTCAGTTATCCTCTCTCGCTGGGGTAGTATTAAAAGTTCGGCACCAGAGAGAGATGACAGACAAACAAAAAATTTAAAAAGGGGGGTGAGTAGGAAGGAAGGGACAGGTGATAGAAAGGTAGGTACATGGGGCACAGTCTCTTTCCTTTTCCTATGTAATTTTACATGGCAGAGGCAATTAAGGTAATTATTATGAGCACCCTATAGTCAATTCTAAATTATGTTTTATACAGAGGTAAACATATTCCATATATAAGCAATCCAATGGTGGGTAATTCAAAATTAATTTGTTTTTGGAATATTATTTCAGTTGGGGGAAGTAGTGGTATCTAGAAAATAATCTTTACATCTGCGATTGGCTTATGACTTAATAATCTAGGAACCCATAATACTTTAAAATAAGGAACTATCCTGTCAAGACAAGATCTCCATAGTCTCGGTCCCAAATCCTGCTTCTAACTCCATTCTCTGTATGAATACCATCACATTTCAAACTAATGCACAGTCTCAACACAGTTGCTGGGTTTTCTGTTTTTGTTTTATATCTGTAGACACCCTTGTTGTTTCACACTGTCTACACCACTCTGGGGTGGATAGTTAATTGAGATTTTTTTATTTAAGACACTTCCCTTCTTAATTTCTGTAGGATTTGAATTAAGACTCTTCTTGTACAGGCATACCTCAGAGATATGACAGGTTCAGCTCCAGACAACCGCAATAAAACAAATTGTTGCAAAGAAGTGAGTCAAATAAATTTTTCGGTTTCCCAGTGCATATGAAAAATATGGTTACACTCTACTATAGTCACTGTAGTCTATTAAGTGTAAAATAGCATTATGTCTTAAAACTCAATGTACATACCTTAATTAAAAGATACTTTGTGGCTAAAAGAATGTCAAGTATCATCTGAGCTTTTAAAAGAAAGTCATAACCTTTTTGCTGGCAGAGGATCTTGCCTCTATGTTGATGGCTGCTGATCAGGGTGGTAGTTGATGAAGGTTGGGGTAGCTGTAGCAATTTCTTAAAATAAGACAACAATAAAGTTTGCTGCATCAATGAACTCTTCCTTTCATCAACAGTTTCTCTGTAACATCTGATGCTGTCTGAGAACATTTTACCCACAGCAGAACTTCTTTCAAAATTGGGGTCAACTGCGTTGGTGGTATAGTGGTTAGCATAGCTGCCTTCCAAAATTGGGGTCAAAGCTATCAAACCCTGTGGCTGCTATATTAACTCAGTTTATGTAATATTCTAATATTTTAATATTCTATGGAAGTCCTGAATCACTACATGGTACACTTGAAACTAATATTACACTGTATGTTAACTGGAATTTAAATAAAAACTTAAAAAATATTCAGTAAACCACTTTGAATTTTTTTTAATTTGTAATATTTTTTTATTTTAGAGAGAGTGCATGCAAGTGGGGGAGAGGGAGAGAGAAAGACGGAGAGAATCTTATGCATGTTCCAGGCTCAGTGCAGAGCCTGACGTTGGGCTCAATCCCACAACCCCGGGATCATGACCTGAGCCAGAATCAAGAGTCAGACACTCAACCAACTGAGCCACCCAGGCGCCCCTTCAGTAAACCATTTTGTAAACAGATGTGCTGTCACCGAGGCTTTGTTGTTTTATTTATTGTACAGGGCACAAACTAAGTACATTTAGCATAGTTCGTAAAAGCCCTAGGTTTTTGGAATGGTAAAAATGAGCACTGGCTTCAACTTAAAATCACCAGCTGCATCAGCCCCTAACAAGAGTCAGCCTGTTCACTGAAGCTTTGAAACCAGGTATTGACTTCTCTCTAGCTATGAAAGTCACAGATGGCATCTTATTCCAATAGAAGGCTATTTTGTCTATACTGAAACTCTGTTTAGTGTAGCCATTTTCATTAATTGTCACAGCTAGCCCTTCCAAATAACTTGCCGCAGCTTCTACATCAGCACTTGCTGGTTAAATCTCATAAACCAACATGCTAGCTTCAAACACATCCTTGCAACTCCCTCACCTCTTTCAACCTTCACAGAATTGAAGAGAATTAAAGCCTTGCTCTGGATTAAGCTTTGGCTTAAGAAAATGTTGTAGCTGGTTTGATCTTCTATCCAGACCACTAAAATTTTCTCCATATCAGCAATAAGGCTATTTCACTTTCTTATCATTCATATGTTCACTATAGTAACACTTTTAATTTCCTTCAAGAACTTTTTCTCTGCATTTAAAACTTGACTGTTTGATGAAAGAGGTATAGATGTAGCGTACCTTGGCTTTCAACATGTTTTCCTCACTAACCTTAATCATTTCTAGCTTTTGATCTAAAATGAGAGATGTGTGACTCTTCTTTTCTCTTGAACACTTAGAGGCCATTGTAGGATTAGCAACTGGCCTGATTTCAATATTCCTCAGGGAATAGGGAGGGAGAGGGAGAAAAATAGAACAGTGGAGCAGTCAGAACACATACAACATGTATTAAGTTCACCATCTTATATAGGCACAACTCATGACCCCCCAAAATAATTACAACAGTAACATCAATCACTGATCACAGATCACAATAACAAATATAATAATGAAAAAAGTTTGAAATATTACAAGAATTACCAAAATGTTACACAACACAAAATTAGCAAATGTTGGAAAAAATTGTGCTCAATACAGGGTTACCACAAATCTTCAATCTGCAAAAAACAAAACAAAAAAAAAAAAACACCCCAACACATTATCTTCAAAGTGCAATACAGTGAAACTCAATAAAATGAAGTACACCTGTATCAAAGACTTAAATAGAATATATGACAACACTAATAAAATTTGGACATAGATATTTGACTCTAACTCACAGGTCCCCCATGATTTACCTAATGTACCATTTAGCATAACTGATTATTACATATCCTTTATAGCTCAGCATCAGCAGACTGGTTCACTAACCAGAAAGACACCCTTTCCCAATCCAGAAGCACTGCATGAGATTCTGAGGTTTCCTGTTCCTTCATGCCTCCCCATTTGTCCATTGCAAATACCAGGTTTTCCTGAGATCACAGCCATCCTCAAGCTACTCTTCCTTGCCCTAGGACAGATTCAGGTACAGGTCTACAGTGGCTAGTGGCCAGAAAGAGAAAGAAAGGAGAGAGGGAAGTTTCAGCAACACCTTACAACAACTCTGTAAGATGTTATTACTTAATGGCTACGTTCTAAGGTACTCTTGAGCTTGAATTTCAGGTACCTTAGAAATTAACTAGATTTTGTAAGCCAAGAATCACATAATATATTAAACTTTACTTGTGTGGCATCTGGGTGGCTCAGTCAGTTAAGCATCCAAATCTTGATTTTGCTCAGGTCATGATCTCACAGCTGTAAGATCGAGCTCTGAGTCGGACTCTGCACTGAGCTTGGAGCTTAATTGGGATTCTCTTTCTTCTCCCTCTTTCTCTGCCCCTCCCTATCTTGTGTGCTCTCTCTCCCTCATTAACTAAGTAAACTTAAAAAAAAATGACTTCACTTTACCTCACTTACATGTGGAATCCTAAAAAAAAAAAAAAACAACCAAGCTCAAAGAGAAATCAGATGGCCAGAGATGGAGGGCTGGGAGGTTGGTGAAATGGAGGAAGGGAGTCAAAAAGTACAAGCTTCCAGTATAAAATGAGTCATGGGATGTAAAACATAGCATGGCAACTATAGTTAATACTGTATTGCATATATGAAAGTTTCTGAGAGTAGATCTTAAAAGCTCTTATCACAAGAAAAAAATGCTATATGTATTGTGACATTCACTAGACTTGTGGTGATCACTTTGCAATACTTACAAATAACAACTCATGCTGTACACCTAAAACTAGTATTGTATGTTAATTATACCTCATCTTAAATATTCATATATATAAATACATATATACACACAGATACATATACATTTATATGTATCTGTGTGTATATGGAGAGAAAAAAATGTTATATAAGACAATTAGGAGGAATTAGATAAATCAAAGTTCCTGTCCTGGAGGGACCTCTCAAGTTTAACAATTACACTATCATTTTAACATCTATAACCCATAACTCACAGATTTCTTGACTATATTCCCATCAACAACCTTTCTGCTTATTTTATTAGTGTTAGTGCTACATATCCAACTCATATTTAGCTAATGGTTTATTCGGTATCCCTCAACTCTCTTTGTCAGACATGTATAAAAATGTGGTAGTTCTCCAATTCATATTTATGTGGTTTGCTTGTTTTTTTTAATGTTTATTTATTTAGATATCAAGAGAGAAGGAATGATCAGAGATGTGGGGGGACAGAGAGAGAATCCCAAGCAGGCTCCACGCTGTCAGCACAGAGCCCAATGCAGGGCTCAATCCCATGAACTACGACATAATGACCTGAGCAGAATTCAAGAGTCAGATACTTAACTGAGTGAGACATCCAAGCACCCCTTGCTTGTTTGTTTTCTTCAAGTAAATTCTCCTACCCTTAATGTTACTGAATTTCACTAATTCATTTTTTGTTAATGTCAAAGTCATTTGGTAGTTTAACTGAGTTGTCCAGACAATTAGACAATTAGGGATTGTCTGAATGTGTAATGGGAGTAAATGGCAAGTAAAAAACATTTATTTTCTTCTGAGGTACCTACAAGGAGAAACATCAAATGAGAAAAATTGAAAATGTAAGCTAAAAGCCACTTAATTCAAGTTTTTAGTTAGAGAAAAACTAACATAGTTTTTCTAAGTTCAGAGGTTCAACTAACAATCTTTTAAACTTAAAACCACAAAATAACCTTTTAAAAATAAATTTTATAGACATTTTTTAAAAATCCCATTCCATATTATAATCAATTAAAAAGAAAGAATGAAGAAATAGAAAAAAATTGGGGATGTGAATAAAAATTTGAAATTTTTTTAATGTTTATTTACTTTTGAGACAGAGAGAGAGAAAAAGAGGGGTAAACAGAGGCATGGGCGGGGGAGGAGCAGAGAGGGAGAGGGAGACACAGAATCTGAAGCAGGCTCCAGGCTCTGAGCAGGCACAGAGCCCAACACGGGGCTTGAACTCACAAACCGCAAGATCATGACCTGAGCTGAAGTCAGACGCTTAATCAACTAAGCCACCTAGGCACCCCTAAAAATTTGTAAAGGAGCAAAAGAAAAAGAAGCAGAAAGCTAAAAGAACTCTGGCCTTTGGACTTTCTAAAGCAAATGTCTGCAATTAGCTTTTTCCCCTGCACTGTGAATTCAAAGTCAGGAGAGATCACTATTGCTGCTGTTTACAAATTTTAATTCAAAACTCAAGAAAAAATACCCTAACTATGGAAAGGAAAAATATAAGTTGCTTCTGCAACAAAGACTACATAGTTGCTATGTTTGTCTATATGTACATAAATAGGAAATTTCTGCTCTTTTTCTCACCTTTTAAATAACTAGTTTCTTTTTTCTTTTTTGTCCCAGATGACAGAAAGAAATGAATTTCTCTAAACAAATGCATCAGTAGTGATTAATTCCTCGAATTATAAAGCTTACTCAGATAACTGTTAATACATGCATTTTATCAACTTTCACTTTCACTGGAAGAATCTTTTCTTCAGAGCAATACACACCTTGTAGAAACATCTAGCTCTAGCAGTTATAAGCAGCTCAGGTTCAGTCTCTACATTAACTGGTAACCAGACTCAAGTAATTCATTCAAACTCCCAAAGTTCCTATCTACAGTACTCCACACATAACCTTCCTTCATTTTAAAGAATACAAACAAAGCCATTGTTACATGGCTACCAAGCTGGGGTTTTTTTAAAGAAATAGGAAACCTCAATATTAACATGAAATGGGCATTCATATTAACTGAAACATTTATGAGAATAGCCAGAACTTCTTGGCTAAATTCTAAAAAAGTTTGATCCTACTTAATTTTATTGTGCAGACTGCACCCATCACTTGTGAGCAATGAACACTTTACAACTGACCCTTGAACAAAGCAGGGATTAGGGGCACTGAATCCCCAGATAGTTGAAAATTCATGTATAACTTTTGATTCCCAAAAAGTTAATAGCCTGCTGTCGGCCAGAAGCCTTATTAGTAACATAAACAGTTGATTAACAGATTTTGTATGTTATATGTATTATATATTGTATTCTTAAGCTAGAGAAAAGAAAATGTTAAGAAAATCATATGGAAGAGAAAATATATTTACAGTACTATATTTATCAAAACATATCCACATTATCAGTGGACCCATACAGTTCAAACCCTTATTATTCAAGGGTCAGTTGTACTGAGATAGGCTTCTTGTTGGACCATCTCTGATGGGATTCCCTAGTTTCCAACACAATTGCTATCTATACTAGTCAACATGCTGTAAGAAGTTTCTGAAAAGAGAACAAAACCATGCCAAAGCATAGCTCTGAATATCATGGACAAAAACCAAAGTGGGTTGTTATCAATGTTCAATCCTCTGAAGGATTAAAAAAACCTAGTTAACAGAGATTGCCTCAGGAGAGCAAAGACCTGTTTTACTAAGTATGAATTATTTTCATTTTTTTAATTAGATAAAATAGGTATATAACATTTTTCAGTTTCAGGTGTACAACATTCGATATCTTTATGCACTACAAAGTCTAGTTACCATCTATCACCATACAATCGACCCCCTTCACCCACTTCACCAACTCTCCACTCCCTTCCCCTCTGATAAACAACAATCTGTTCTCTGTATCTATGAGTTTGCTTTTGTACTGTTTGCTTTGTTGTTTTGTTGGGAGTTTTTTTTTCTTTACATTCTACACAAATGAAATCATATGGTATTTGTTGTCCTGCATCTGACTTAGCACTTGGCATACTACCCTCAATGTTCATTCATGTCTGCAAATGACAACATTTCATTCTTATTTATGGCTCAGTAATATTCCATTATACATATACCACAGCTTCTTCATCCATTCATCTATCAATGGATGTTTGGGTTGTTTCCATATCTTGGCTATTGGAAATAATGCTGCAATGAAAACAGGGGTACATATATCCTTTTAAATTAGTCTTTTCACATTCTTTGGATAAACACCCAAAAAGTGGAATAACTGGATCATTTAGTTACATCTATTCTTAATTTTTTGAGGAATCTCCATCCTGTTTCCAAGTAGAAGCTGTACCAATTTACAGTCCCACCACATCCCTTCCAAACTTGTTATTTCTTATCTTTTTGATAACCATCATTCTAACAGGTGTGAAGTACTATCTCATTGTGGCTTTGATTTTCATTTCCCTAATAACTAGTGATGCTGAACATCTTTTCATGTGACTGTTGGCCACCTGTATATCTTCCTTGGAACAACTTCTATTCAGATCTTCTGCCAATTTTGTTATCTGCTAATTTTTTTCCTTGTTGAGTTGTAGGAGTTCTTTATAGATTTCAGATATTAGCCCCTTATTGTGTATATGATCTGCAAAGAACTTTTCCATTTGGTAGGTTGCCTTTTTGTTTTGATGATGGTTTCCTTCATTGTGCAGAAGGTTTTTAGTTTATTTTTGTTTCTCTTGCCTTTGGAGTCAGACCCAACAAACACATCCCTAAAATCAGTGTCAAAAAGCTTACCACCTATGCTTTCTTCTAGGAATTTTATATTTTCAAATCATTTCTTTAATCCATTTTAATTTTTGTGTATGAAGATAGTACTATACTTTCATTCTTTTGCATGTGGCTGTCCAATTTCCCCAGCATCACATATTGAAGAAACATCCTTTCTCTGTTGTATGTTCTTGGCTTCTTGGTCATAAATTAATTACCCATATACATGCAGATTTATTTCTGGGTTCTCAATTCTGCTTCATTGATCTCTGTGTCTGTTTTTATGCTAACACCATACTGTTCTGATTAATATAGCTTTATAGTATATTTTGAGGCCACAGAGCATGATACTCCCAGCTTTGTTCTTTCTCAACATTGTTTTAGTTATTTGGTATTTTATGTGGTTCTATATAAAATTGTAATTACTTGTTCTAGTTCTATGAAAAATACTATTCACTGAAATTCTGATAGGCATTACACTGAAACTGTACATTGCTTTGGATAATATGGACATTTTAACAGCATCAATTCTAATCTATGAGCACAGAGTATCTTTCCAGTTATTTGTGTTCTTCATCAATGTCTTACACTTCCACTCTATAGGTCTTTTACCTCCTTGGTTAAATTCAGTCCAAAGTATTTCACTCTTTTTGACGCAATTGTAAATAGGACTGCTTTCTTAATTTCCCTAATAGTTTATTAGTGTAAAGAAATGCCACTGATTTCTGTATATTGATTTTGTATCCTCCAACTTTAGTGAATTAGTTTATTCTAATAGTTTTTTAGTGGAGACCTTAAAGTTTTCTGTATATAGTATTATGTCATCTGCAAATAGTGACAGCTTTATTTCTTCCTTTCCACTCTGTATGCTTTTTTCTTTTTGCTTGCTGTACTGATGTCACCAAGACTTCTAATACTATGCTGAATAAAAGTGGTAAGAGTATATATCCTTGTCTTATTCCTGATATTAAAGGAAAAGCTTTCATCTTTTGATCACTGAGCATGATATGAGCTATGGGGTTGTCATATATAGCCTTTATGATGTTGAGGTATGTTCCCTCTATACTCACATTGTTGAGAGTTTTTATCATAAATGGATGTTGAATTTTGTTAACTGTTTTTTTAAACATCTATTCAGATGCCTATATGACTTTTATCCTTCATTTGGTTAGCTAATGTGGTGTACTGCAGTTTGATTTGTGGATGTTGAGCCATTATTACATCCCTGGAATAAATACTTCATTGTGGCATATGATCCTTTTAATGTCTTGTTGAATTCAGTTTGCTACTATTTTATTGAGAATTTGTGCATCTGTGTTCATCAAGGATACTGGCCTTTTGTTTTCTTTTTTTGTGGTTTCCTTGTCTGGTTTTGGTGTCCAGGTAATGCCAGCCTCATAAAATGACTTTAGAAGCATTCCCTCCTCAAATTTTGGAAGTGTTTGAGAATAGGTATTAATCTTTTTTGAAAGTTTAGTAGAATTCACCAGTGAAACTGTCTAGTCTGGGGTTTTGCTGGGAGGTTTTTTATTATGACCCAAACTTCTACTAGAATTCTGTCTATTCAGATTTTCAATTTTTCCATGATTCAGTCTTGGAAGATTGTGTTTCTAGGAATTTATCCATTTCTTCAAGGTATTCCATTTGTTGGCACATAAATGTTCATAATACAGTTGACCCTTGAACAAAAATGGGTTTGAATTGTGCAGGTCCACTTATACATGAATTTTGTTTTCAATAAATACAGTACTATAAATGTACTTTCTCTTCCTTAAAATTTTCCTAATAACGTTTTATTTTCTCTAGGTTACTTTATTGTAAGAATCCAGTATATAACAGATACGACATATGAAGTATGTTTATTGACTGCTTATGTTATCAATAAGGCTTCCAGTTGACAGTAGGCTATTAGTAGTTAATTATGGGGGGGAGTCAAAAGTTATATGTGGATTTCTGACTAAGCAAGGGGTCAGTGTCCCTAACTCTGGTGTTCTTCAAGAGTCTACTGTACTTTGTTATGATCTTGTATATTTCTGTTAATTTCTTTTTTTCTGACTTTTAAAGTTTTAATTCCAGTATAGTTAGCATACAGAGATACATTAGTTTAATTAATTTCATCTCTGATTTTATTTATTTGAACCTTCTCTTTCTCTCTTGGTGCATCCAGCTAAAGGAATGTCTTTTTTTTTTTTTTTAAATCTTTGCAAAGAACCAGCTCTTCATTTTACTGATTTTTCGATCTTGTCTTTTTCGTCTCTATATTATTTATTTCTGCTCTGCTCTTTATTATTTACTTCCTTCTACTAAATCTTTGGCTTCATTTGTTCCTTTTCTAGTTCCTTTAGGTGTAAAGTGTGATCTTTGATTTTTTTTAATTTTTTAAATATTTATTTTTGAGAGAGAGACAGAGAGTGAGCAGGGGAGGGGGAGAGAGAGAGCGGGAGACACAGAATCCAAAGCAGGCTCCAGGCTCTGAGCTGTCAGCATAGAGCCCAACACAGGGCTTGAACTCACAAGCCATGAGATCATGACCTGAGCCAAAGTCGGATGCTTAACTGACTGAGCCACCCAGGTGCCCCCATTTATTTGATATTTTTCTTGTTTCTTGAGGAAGGCCTGTAATACTATGAACTTCACCCCCCTACCGCCACCCCACCCCTCTGCCTTTGAAATGCTTCTGTTGCATCCGAAAGATTTTGGTATACCGTATTTCTGTTTTCATTTGTCTCTGGGTATTCTTTGATTTCTCCTTTGACTTCTTCATGATCCACTGGTTGTTGAGTAGCATGTTGTTTAAAATACAGATTTTTGTGGGATTTTTTTTCCAGTTTTCTTCTTTTAATCAATTTCTAGTTTCATACCATTGTGGTGAGAAAAGATGCTTGCCATGATTTCAGTCTTCTAAATTTATTAAGACTTGTTTTGTGGCCTAACATACAATCTATCCTGAAGAATATGCACTTGAGAAGAATGTGTATTCTGCTACTTTTGGATGTAGTATTCTGTATGTATCTTGTAAGTTCATCTGATCTAATTTGCCACGTAAGGCTGATGTTTCCTTATTGATTTTCCGTCTGGCTGATCTATCCAATGATATAAGTGGAGTGTTAAAATCCCCTACTATTCTTGTATTGATGTCAATATTGCCAATATCTCCCTTTAGGTCTGTAAATATTTGCTTTATATATTTTGGTGCTTCTATGCTGGGTGCATGTATGTTTACATTATCTCTTCTTACTGGACTGACCCCTTTATTGTTTTGTAATGCCCTTGTCTTTTTACAGTTTTCAAGTCTATTTTATCTAAAATGAATTTTTTAAGAAAATCTATTTTGTCTGATGTAAGTATAGCTATGCCAGATTTCTTTAAATTTCCATTTACATAGAACATCTTTCTCTATCCCCTCACTTCAATCTGTGTGTCTTTACTTCAGAAGAGAGTTTCTTATAGGCATCATATACAAATGGGTCTCTTTTTTTAATTCATTCATCCACTATTTATCTTTTGATTAGAGAATTTACACTTAACTATTGAGAGGTATGTAATTATGCCATTTTGTTAACTGTTTTCTGGTTGTTTTTGTAGTTCCTCTCTATTCCTTCCTTCTTCTCTCTCTTCCTTTGTGATTTTTTTAAGTATATTTATTTATTTTGAGAGAGAGCATGCACACATGTGCATCATGCTGTCAGTGCAGAGCCCAGCATGGGGCTCAATCTCACCAATTGTGAGATCATGACCTGAGCCAAAATCAAGAGTCGAATGCTTAACCAACTGAGCCACCCAGACACCCCTGTTCCACTGTGATTTGATGGTACTCTTCAGGGTTATATTTAGATTTCTTTCTCATTTTCTTTAGTGTATTTACAGTAAGTTTTTGCTTATGATTACCATGAGGTTCATGTATAACATACTATGTATATAACAGTTGGTTTTCATAGGAGCTTAAATTTGAACATACTCCAGAATTTTACATTTTTATTCACCCCCCATGTTTTATATTCTTAATGTCACATTTTACATCGTTTTATTTTATGTATCCCTTAACTAATTATTGTAGTTTTAGTTACTTTTACTACTATTGTCTTTTAACCTTCATAATTCCTTTATAAGTTATTCCACTATCTTTACTATATATTTACCTTTTCCATTCCAACCCTTTTGTATGTTTTCTTGTTACTAACTAGTGTCATCTTTTTTCGGTTTAAAGAAGTCTCTAACATTTCTTGTAAGTCCAGTTAATGGTGATGTACACCTTTAGTTTTGCTTATCTGGAAAACGCATCAGATCTCCTCTTTAATTCTAAATGATAACTTTTCCAGTTAAAGAATTCTTGATTGGAAGTTTTTTCCTTGTAGCACTTTTCATATGTCATCCCACTCCTTGCTGGTCTGCAAAGTTTCTGCTAAAAAAAATCTGCTGATAGCATTATGGAATTTCCTGTGTACACAACAAGTTGTTTCTCTCTTGCTGCTTTTAAGACTCTATTTAACTTTTACAATTCTTATTATTAATGTATCTTGGTGTAGATCTTTTTGGATTCATCCTATTTGGAACTTTGTGGGCTTCCAGAACTTGAATGTCTGTCTCCTTCCCCAGATCAGAGAAGTTTTCAGCCATTATTTCTTAAAGTAAGTTTTGTGGCACTATCTCTCTCTCTTTTCCTTCTGGGATCCCTGTAATGTAAATGTTATTCCTCCAGATATTGTCCCAAAAGCCCCTAAGGTATCTTCACTATTTTTAAAACTCTTTTTTCTCTTTGTTGCTCTGTGTGGATGAGTGCCACTGCTCTGTCTTCTAGCTCACTGATATGTTCTGCTTCACTACAATCTGCTGTTGAACCCCTCTAGTAAATTTTTCAGTTATTGTATTCTTCAGCCCTGTAAGTTCTGTTTGTTAATTTCTTACATTTTCTCTTTGTTGAAGCTCTCACTGTGTTCACCCATTCTTATCCAAGTTTAGAGCATATTAATGACTGTTACTTTGAACTGTTTATTAGGCAGATTTATTACCTGTTTCATTAAGGTCTTTTTCTGAAGTTCTGTCTTATTCTTTCACATTTGGATATTCCTCCATTTCCTCATTTTGCCTGTCTTTGTGTTTTGTATTAGGCAAATCAGCTAACTCTCCCAGCCCTGAAGTAGTTTTGTGTAGGAGATATCCCATGAAACTCAGAAGTGGTATATCCTCTGGCCACCTGTGCCAAGCACTGTAGGGACACCCCCTGTGGGAACTGTGCACACCCACCTACCTTGGTGGGGCGACAACATGAGGGTGGCTGGAGCTCTCACTGGTCTGGCTGTGATGCAAGGCTGCAGTGCGGGTTGTACCCTCCTGGACCCACAGGCTAGAGAAAGAGTTCCAAATGGCAACCACTAGGGCTAGCACCAGCATATTAGAATAAGATTGCAAAAATGGCACCTATAAGTGTCTCCATGTCAGCAGAATCCCAACAAGTTCCTGCATCTCAGGCAGACACCTTAAGATTAATTAAGTAGATGTTCTTCACTTATAATCTAGGTGCTTTCCAAACTGGTGTTTTAGCACGGGGTCAAAGAATGAGTGAATCTATGTACAAGCTATTTAAGAGTAAATTCTCTATTCCCTAAAGTTCTGCGGTTTTCCTGAACATAATCCATGTTGATTTTCAAAGCCAGGCATATTGAGGATTCATCTCTCTTATGAAAGCTACAGTGCCTGATATGCAACACAGATCCTTGATTCTCAAGGAAAAGTTCCATATTTTTCAGATCCTTCCTGGTTGTGGATTGCCTATGGTCTGTTTTCTCTTTTCTTTTCTTTCTTTCTTTCTTTTTTTTTTTTTTTTTTTTTTGAGAGGTTGTGTCTCTGCCTCTCATACCTGTTTCAATGCTGACCTTTTATCCTTTGTTGTAGAGATTCTGTTCCTCTGGTTTTTAGGTCTTATTTTAGAGGAAATTATTCCATATGTAGTTGTAAATCTGTTGTGTCTATGAGAGGAAGTGAGTTCAGGATCCTCCTATATGGCCATCTTGAACTCATCTCTTTATAAATTAGTCTTAAACCATACATACAGGGGTAGGAAGACAAACAGGGTAGGGGGAAATCTGTGCACATGCATAGGCGCACAGTGAAAGCCAGTATGATGCAATGAATTTCCAGATCCAAAACACCTCAGTTTAAACCCCAACATAGACATTTTCTAGCTATGTGACCTGTTTTTTTATTTTTTTTTTTAATTTTTTTTTCAACGTTTTTTATTTATTTTTGGGACAGAGAGAGACAGAGCATGAATGGGGGAGGGGCAGAGAGAGAGGGAGACACATAATCGGAAACAGGCTCCAGGCTCCGAGCCATCAGCCCAGAGCCTGACGCGGGGCTCGAACTCACGGACCGCAAGATCGTGACCTGGCTGAAGTCGGATGCTTAACCGACTGCGCCACCCAGGCGCCCCAATGACCTTTTTTTTTAATATATGAGATTTATTGTCAAATTGGTTTGACACTCATACAACACTCAGGGCTCATCCCAAAAGATGTCCTCTTCAATACCCATCACCCACCCTCCCCCCTCCCACCCCCCATCAACCTTCAGTTCATTCTCAGTTTTTAAGACTCTCTTATGCTTTGGCTCTCTCCAACTCTAACCTCTTTTTTTTTTTTTTCCCATCCCCTCCCCCATGGGTTTCTGTTAAGTTTCTCAGGATCCACATAAGAGTGAAAACATATGGTATCTGTCTTTCTCTGTATGGCTTATTTCACTTAGCATCACACTCTCCAGTTCCATCCACGTTGCTACACAGGGCCATATTTCATTCTTTCTCATTGCCACGTAGTACTCCATTGTGCATATAAACCACAATTTCTTTATTCCATTCATCAGTTGATGGACATTTAGGCTCTTTCCACAGTTTGGCTATTGTTGAGAGTGCTGCTATAAACACTGGGGTACAAGTGCCCCTATGCATCAGCACTCCTGTATCCCTTGGGTAATTCCTAGCAGTGCTACTGCCGGGTCATAGGGTAGGTCTATTTTTAATTTTTTGAGGAACCTCCACACTGTTTTCCAGAGCGGCTGCACCAGTTTGCATTCCCACCAACAGTGCAAGAGGGTTCCCATTTATCCACATCCTCTCCAGCATCTTTAGTCTCCTGATTTGTTCATTTTGGCCACTCTGGTGTAAGGTGGTATCTGAGTGTGGTTTTGATTTGTATTTCCCTGATGAGGAGCGACATTGAGCATCTTTTCATGTGCCTGTTTGCCATCCGGATGTCTTCTTTAGAAAAGTGTCTATTCATGTTTTCTGCCCATTTCTTCACTGGATTATTTGTTTTTCAGGTGTGGAGTTTGGTGAACTCTTTATGGATTTTGGATACTAGCCCTTTGTCCGATGTGTCATTTGCAAATATATTTTCCCATTCAGTTGGTTGCCTTTTAGTTTTGTTGGTTATTTCCTTTGCTGTTCAGAAGCTTTTTATCTTCATGAGGTCCCAATAGTTCATTTTTGATTTTAATTCCCTTGCCTTTGGGGATGTGTCAAGTAAGCAATTGCTACGGCTGAGGTCAGACAGGTCTTTTCCTGCTTTCTCCTCTAGGGTTTTGATGGTTTCCTGTCTCACATTCAGGTCCTTTATCCATTTTGAGTTTATTTTTGTGAATGGTGTGAGAAAGTGGTCTAGTTTCAACCTTCTGCATGTTGCTATCCAGCACCATTTGTTAAAGAAACTGTCTTTTTTCCATTGGATATTCTTTCCTGCTTTGTCTAAGATTAGTTGGCCATACTTTCGTGGGTCTAGTTCTGGGGTTTCTATTCTATTCCATTGGTCTATGTGTCTGTTTTTGTGCCAATACCATGCTGTCTTGATGATTACAGCTTTGTAGTAGAGGCTAAAGTCTGGGATTGTGATGCCTCCTGCTTTGGTCTTCTTCTTCAAAATTACTTTGGTTATTCGGGGCCTTTTGTGGTTCCATACGAATTTTAGGATTGCTTGTTCTAGCTTCAAGAAGAATGCTGGTGCAATTTTGATTGGGATTGCATTGAATGTGTAGATAGCTTTGGGTAGTATTGACATTTTGACAATATTTATTCTTCCAATCCATGAGCACAGAATGTTTTTCCATTTCTTTATATCTTCTTCAATTTCCTTCATAAGCTTTCTATAGTTTTCAGCATACAGACCTTTTACATCTTTGGTTAGATTTATTCCCAGGTATTTTATGCCTTTTGGTGCAATTGTGAATGGGATCAGTTTCTTTGTCTTTCTGTTGCTTCATTGTTAGTGTATGATAATGCAACTGATTTCTGTACATTGATTTTGTATCCTGCAACTTTGCTGAATTCATGTATCAGTTCTAGCAGACTTTTGGTGGAGTCTATCGGATTTTCCATGTATAATATCATGTCATCTGCAAAAAGTGAAATCTTCACTTCATCTTTGCCAATTTTGATGCCTTTGATTTCCTTTTGTTGTCTGATTGCTGATGCTAGAACTCCCAACATTATGTCAAACAACAGCGGTGAGAGTGGACATCCCTGTTGTGTTCCTGATCTCAGGGAAAAAGCTCTCAGTTTTTCCCCATTGAGGATGATATTAGCTGTGGGCTTTTCATAAATGGCTTTTATGATGTTTAAGTATGTTCCTTCTATCCCGACTTACTCAAGGGTTTTTATTAAGAAAGGATGCTGAATTTTGTCAAATGCTTTTTCTGCATCGATTGACAGGATCATATGGTTCTTATCTTTTCTTTTATTAATGTGATGTATCACGTTGATTGATTTGCAAATGCTGAACCAGCCCTGCATCCCAGGAATAAATCCCACTTGGTCATGGTGAATAATTCTTTTTACATGCTGTTGAATTCGATTTGCTAGTATCTTATTGAGAATTTTTGCATCTATATTCATCAGGGATATTGGCCTGTAGTTCTCTTTTTTTACTGGGTCTCTGTCTGGTTTAGGAATCAAAGTAATACTGGCTTCATAGAACGAGTCTGGAAGTTTTCCTTCCCTTTCTATTTTTCGGAATAGCTTGAGAAGGATAGGCATTATCTCTGCTTTAAACGTCTGGTAGAACTCCCCTGGGAAGCCATCTGGCCCTGGACTCTTATTTGTTGGGAGATTTTTGATGATTGATTCAATTTCTTTGCTGGTTATGAGTCTGTTCAAGCTTTCTATTTCCTCCTGATTGAGTTTTGGAAGTGTGTGGGTGTTTCGGAATTTGCCCATTTCTTCCAGGTTTTCCAGTTTGTTGGCATATAATTTTTCATAGTATTCCCTGATAATTGCTTGTATTTCTGAGGGATTGGTTGTAATAATTCCATTTCCATTCATAATTTTATCTATTTGGGTCATCTCCCTTTTCTTTTTGAGAAGCCTGGCTAGAGGTTTATCAATCTTGTTTATTTTTTCAAAAAACCAACTCTTGGTTTCATTGATCTGCTCTACAGTTCTTTTAGATTCTATATTGTTTATTTCTGCTCTGATCTTTATTATTTCTCTTCTTCTGCTGGGTTTAGGCTGTCTTTGCTCTTCTGCTTCTATTTCCTTTAGGTGTGCTGTTAGATTTTGTGTTTGGGATTTTTCTTGTTTCTGGAGATAGGCCTGGATTGCAATGTATTTTCCTCTCAGGACTCCCTTCGCTGCATCCCAAAGCGTTTGGATTGTTGTATTTTCATTTTCGTTTGTTTCCATATATTTTTTAATTTCTTCTCTAATTGCCTGGTTGACCCATTCATTCTTTAGTAGGGTGTTCTTTAACCTCCATGCTTTGGAGGTTTTCCAGACTTTTTCTTGTGGTTGATTTCAAGCTTCATAGCATTGTGGTCTGAAAGTGTGCATGGTATGATCTCAATTCTTGTATACTTATGAAGGGCTGTTTTATGACCCAGTATGGGAATCTATCTTGGAGAAGGTTCCATGTGCACTCGAGAAGAAAGTATATTCTGTTGCTTTGGGATGCAGAGTTCTAAATATATCCGTCAAGTCTATCTGATCCAATGTATCATTCACGGCCCTTGTTTCTTTATTGACCATGTGTCTAGATGATCTATCCATTGTTGTAAGTGAAGTATTAAAGTCCCCTGCAATTACCACATTCTTATCAGTAAGGTTGCTTATGTTTGTAATTGTTTTATATATTTGGGGGCTCCCGTATTCAGTGCATAAACATTTATAATTGTTAGCTCTTCCTGATGGATAAACCCTGTAATTATTATATAATGCCCTTCTTCATCTCTTGTTACAGCCTTCAATCTAAAGTCTAGTTTATTTGATGTAAGTATGGCTACTCCAGCTTTCTTTTGACTTCCAGTAGCATGATAAATAGTTCTCCATCCCCTCAACTTTCAATCTGAAGGTGTCCTCAGGTCTAAAATGAGTCTCTTGTAGACAGCAAATAGATGGGTCTTGTTTTTTTCTCCGTTCTGATACCCTATGTCTTTTGGTTGGCACATTTAGTCCATTTACGTTCAGTGTTATTATAGAAAGATATGGGTTTAGAGTCATTGTGACATCTGTAGGTTTCATGCTTGTAGTGATGTCTCTGGTACTTTGTCTCATAGGATCCCCCTTAGGATCTCTTGTAGGGCTGGTTTAGTGATGATGAATTCCTTCAGTTTTTATTTGTTTGGGAAGACTTTTATCTCTCCTTCTGTTCTAAATGACAGACTTGCTGGATAGAGGATTCTCGGCTGCATATTTTTTTCTGTTCAGCACATTGATGATTTCCTGCCATCCCTTTCTGGCCTGCCAAGTTTCAGTAGAGAGATCCGTCACGAGTCTTATTGGTCTCCCTTTATATGTTAGAGCACGTTTATCCCTAGCTGCTTTCAGAATTTTCTCTTTATCCTTGTATTTTGCCAGTTTCACTATGATATGTCATGCAGAAGACCGATTCAAGTTATGTCTGAAGGGAATTCTCTGTGCCTCTTGGATTTCAATGCCTTTTTCCTTCCCCAGATCAGGGAAGTTCTCAGCTATTATTTCTTCAAGCACACCTTCAGCACCTTTCCCTCTCTGTTCCTCCTCTGGAATACCAATTATGCGTAGATTATTTCTCTTTAGTGCATCACTTAGTTCTCTAATTTTCCCCTCACACTCCTGGATTTTTTATCTTTTTCTCAGCTTCTTCTTTTTCCATAATTGTATCTTCTAGTTCACCTATTCTCTCTCCTCTGCCTCTTCAATCCAAGCTGTGGTCATCTCCATTTTACTTTGCAGCTCATTAATAGCATTTTTTAGCTCCTCCTGGCTGTTACTTAGTCCCTCGATCTCTGTAGCAATAGATGCTCTGCTGTCATTTATACTGTTTTCAAGCCCAGAGATTAATTTTATGACTATTATCCTAAATTCACTTTCTGTTATATTGTTTAAATCGTTTTTGATCAGTTCGTGAGCTGTTGCTATATCCTGGAGATTCTTTTGAGGGGAATTCTTCCGTTTTGTCATTTTGGATAGTCCCTGGAGTGGTGCGGAACTGCAGGGCTCCTCCTCTGTGCTGTCTGGAGTAACCTGCGCTGGTGGGCGGGGCCACAGTCAGACCTGATGTCTGCCCCAGCCCACCGCTGGGACCACACTCAGACTGGTGTGTACCTTTTCTTCCCCTCTCCTAGGGGTGGGATTCACTGTGGGGTGGCGTGGCCCGTCTGGGCTACTTGCACACTGCCAGGCTTGTGGTGCTGGGGATCTGGCGTATTAGCTGGGGTGGATTGGCAAGGTGCACAGGGGCAGGAGGGGCAGGCTCAGCTTGCTTTTCCTTCAGAGATCCACTTTGGGAGGGGCCCTGTGGCACCGGGAGGGAGTCAGACCTGTCGCTGGAGGGATGGATCCGCAGAAGCACAACGATGGGTGTTTGCTCGGTGCAAGCAAGTTCCCTGGCAGGAACTGGTTCCCTTTGGGATTTTGGCTGAGGGATGGGCGAGGGAGATGGCGCTGGCGAGCGCCTTTGTTCCCCGCCAAGCTGAACTCTGTCGTCCATCCGGGGCTCAACAACTCTCCCTCCGGGGCTCAACAACTCTCCCTCCCGTTGTCCTCCAGCCCTCCCGCTCTCCGAGCAGAGCTGTTAACTTATAACCTTACAGATATTAAATCCTGCTTGCTGTCAGAACACACTCCGTCCAGCCCCTCTGCCTTTGCAAGTCAGACTCGGGGGCTCTGCTTTGCCGGCCGGCTGCCCCTCTGCCCCGGCTCCCTCCCGCCAGTCTGTGTATCGCGCACCCCTCACCGCCCTTCCTACCCTCTTCCGTGGGCCTCTCGTCTTCGCTTGGCTCCGGAGACTCCATTCTGCTAGTCTTCTGGTGGTTTTCTGGGTTATTTAGGCAGGTGTGGGTGGAATCTAAGTGATCAGCAGGACGTGCGGTGAGCCCAGCGTCCTCCTATGCCACCATCTTCCCTTCCTCTTGAATCGTTATGTGACCTCTTAATAACCACATAACACTGGGCTTGTTTTTTACTTCTCTGTGTCGAGTTTTTTTTTTTTTTTAATGTTTATTTTTGATAGAGACACACAGTGCGAGCAGGAGACGAGCAGAGAGAGACAGAGACACAGAAACTGAAGCAGGTTCCAGGCTCTGAGCTGTCAGCGCCGAGCCCGATGCAGGACTTGAACCCACAAACTGAAATAATGACCTGAGCAGAAGTCAGACAGCTAAGTGAGCCACTCAGGTGCCCCTCTCTGTATCCAGTTTGCTTATCTGTCAACTGGGCATAATAATAGCTCCCCTCCCAAGGTTGTTGAGAGGAATCAAAGAGTAAACAGATGCATAGTCTGGTACATAGTAGGCACTATGTAAGTATTAGGTACTATTTTTAACTTCTGAGTTAATTTTAGACTTTTACAAAGTTGAAAAAATAGTACAGTGTATCCTTATCTCCCTCACTCTTCTTCTCCCACTGTTAACATCTTATGTCACCTCAGTACAGTTATCAGGAAAAGAAAATGAACATTGGTGACTAAACTACACACTTTACTGAAGAAATAATTTCACCGATTTTTCCACCAATGTCCTTTCTGCTAGGATCCTATCCAAGACCCACACTGTATTTCATTATTTCTTCTTAATCTGCCCCAGTCTGTGGCAGTTCTTCCTGGCAGACACAAACTTAACAAAATGATTAAAATGAGTATTACTAGTAATAAAACATATTAACATTATGAATTCCTTTATATGATACACTGAGAAACACATAACCACATTTTCCAGTTTTCTTGCCAAAAAATGCATAACCTCATTGACATAAAAATAAGCCAAAATTGTGAAACATTCTATAAAATAACTGATCAGTATTACTCAAAAGTGTCACTATTATTTTTGATTTGATAAAAATTAAGAGTAAATTATCATGTTAATGAATATCTATAAACCATGAAAACTTCCCAAAGTTTGACTACATTTTCTTTAATTCTAATTTACATGTAGTTCTCCACTTATCAGTGGAACTTAATTCAAAAATTCATTTGAAGACCCATTATTTTTTTTATGTTTATTCAGAGAGAGCGCGTGCACACGAGCAGGGAAGGGACAGAGACAGAGGGAAAGAGAGAATCGCAAGCAAGCTCCAGGCTGTCAGCACAGAGCCCGATGAAGAGCTCAATCCCACGACCATGAGAGCATGACCTGACCAAAATCAAGAGTCAGGTGCTCAACCGTCTGAGCCATCCAAGCACCCTGAAGACTCATTATTTTCGATCAAGATGATTTTTTTTCCCCCACAACAGGGTCTATATTTCAAGTCAAGAGGTAATTCTATTTTAGCAGGCTTATGAAGTAACTCTACTTTAGCAGACTAGCCTAGAAATCCAACTAATCTAATATGTATTATTTTTCTAGGGAGAAATATACTACAGGTCTCAAAATGTCAGGAATACATTTCTGTCTTATTCACTCTGTCCCCAACCTGATGGGCAACAGGAACTCTGTCTCTTTCCTGGTCTATCTAAATACATTCAACATTTCATTATTCGGCTGCTGTTAAGTAATAATACTTGTTGTCAGCAATTCCCAGGACTGCTCTCCACTTACTCTAAAACTGCCTCTTTTCCATAACTCTTGGATTCCTCGCCATTTGAACCCTATTTCCGAACCCTCAATTTTGGCAATATGTTCAGAGCCTCTCACATCCTGAGAGGCTCTCACATCCTGAGAGGCTCTGAACATATTGCCAAAATTGAGGGTTAGGAAACAGGGCTCAAATGGCGAAGAATGGCCTACTGCACTGACATTAGCTACTTACTACCTAAGACCAGAGTTTCTGTCCATCTCAGCTAATTGTTAAAAGAACATAGGCTTCTTTCCTTTTTCTCTATACTTGGAGTAAGTATCAGTTGTACTTAAGTTTTCTAAGGGTCACTACTACTACCCATGATGGAGAAATAGAGGATAAACATTACTAACAAAGGGGAAATTTTAAGAAGTCTCACAGCGTAAATTAAATGGAGCTCTAGACATTCTCAAGCTTTCTTAGCTGCTTTCTCACCAGGACTCTCAGATTCCATTTATTCAAAACTGTTCCATACTTAGTTTTCTACTTCAATCTTCTTTGGAGTTTTCTATTTTCAAAGGTGGCCTGTATCTAGGAGTTACAAAGTCAGACCTTTGAGATTGCCTTTCACCCCCCTCTTCCATCACAGAAGAAGGGAACGTAAGTGTGCTTTATCATTGCTGTTGTCTCAACTCTGCAACTTTAGTACTAAAGTGTTACTAAATGTGTTAAATTTTTGAAAGAGGGTTACATAATCTCTTGAAGCCTCATTTTCTTCTTTAAAAAGCAAGTGGTAGTACTCTTTCTTGCAGGATTATTGTAAGCACTAGTGAGACACTATGTACAATACATAGCATATGGCAGGCATCCAACAAATGACGGCAGTTTTGGTCTCTATCGCCAATCCTGTTACCATTATTCAGCCCATAACTGCTACAGATGCAAGGTGAAAGGCAGAACTAGAGCTGATGAGTGAGCCATGCTTCCCTAACCACACCTCTGAGCGCTCACCTACCCCCACATTAAAAATAAGAATAGGGCAGTTAGGAAACATAGAAAGTAAGGTAGGATAGATATGTTTCTAAGATGGAACCTTTCAAGAAGTGAGGAAAATCTTAGAAATGAGAATAAAGTTTTGTTGGCTTTTTATAAAAAAGGAAAATGGCATTCAGTATAATATACAAAATAAAAATAATACACAGCCCATCTAAATATTTAAGAATTGTTTTCTTAAACAATTGTTTCCTTTCCAAAAGAAAGTCATTTATTCTAAGTATCAAGATAATCTAAGAAATATTTGTAACAAAAATACCCTTCCAGTCCTTCTGTTTTTATAGTCTTGTCTATATCTATTTAAAACATTACACTGACTAACCTTTAGCTGCAACTGGCAAGCCACATGTACCAAAATGCTCCTTATAAATGGCTATTTTACTTATCTTACTAAAAAATATATGCAGTACAAATAAATCCAATGCAGCTTCATACCTTACACACATATCTCCTCTAACATGCACATGCGGGACTCATCTCTCCAGGAACAATCCTCTTGTGCAATATTCTTTTTCCAACCAGCCCTGAAATAATACCAGCCAGATCTATTTTCTTCTCTTTTCCAACTTTTCTGAAGAGCAATGGAAATAAACTAATGATAAGTAAAGCTACTGCACAATTTTCCCTTACTGAATGAAACTTTTCAGTTAGTTGTTTGTAGTTGTTCATTGCTAATCTCTCACATGTTTCTATCCCTTAACAATAGGGCATGTTGTTTCCCAACTTGGAAAATTAACATGAACATCCACATTGACCTGGCAGTTGTAGACTGCAGTCATTTTCCAGGCGGCCAGTTGAAGGCCATGCACAAAGCTGCCTTTGTTGTGAGAAAAATAATTTCTCTGAAGTTTATGGTGATATTGAAGTTGCTCTGTACAACCCACTGCTCCCGGCCCAATACACGCTACTGGCAGCATTCTGTGAGGAGTACAGAAGACATGGGAAAGAGGGTTAATCTATTTAATGATATAATAGAACTTGATTGTCTCTTCTTCTGGGTTCTAAATTTTAATATTTGAGGTTTTTAAATTTTATCTTAATTTTAAAGGGAAGTAATTCATTGTAAACCCCTATTCTTTTTTTCCTTCTGAATTATTGAAAAAACAAATCAAGTAGTTTCTTTGACACTTGTTAATTATAACCTACTAAAATAACTTGGCAGTAAACCTGGCAAAAAGTAACATGCCAAGGCAAGTAAATTTGGCCCTAAAAAACACAAACAATATTTATATGCTATGCTTTGCCAGATTTTAAAAGGCAAATAATGATTGTTATTTGATAACTCTCATTCCAAGAAGGTAAACATTAGCCTTCCTTTCTGACAAGGAATGGTAGATCAAAATCTTAATTGACTAATTTCCAAGAAAATGAAAAAGCTGTAGTTCAATAAATCACCTGTAGCTTAGCTATTCCTGGAAACCCTCTCCTTTGCAATAAATTTAATTAAGACAATGGAAAACCACCATTCAACTCCAGGAACAAGATACAATAGATAGCCTGTATCTGATGATGAACAAGCATAGTTAAGAAGCAAAGTAAACTGAACTGTAACTATTTTTCAAATCTTCAATCACTGGAAACTCAAAGCTTATTTTTTCTCTTTGTGTTTATCTTTCAGATGTCTTTCCTTTAAAACCAGAACTTTGGTTGAGTTCAGTAATCTTTCATACAAGGTGTGCCAAGATTCTGATTCCATTATTTCTGGCATTCTGAGAAGGAAAAGAAAGATAAATGGCTAGCAGTGGCTCTCTCAAGTATGGGAAGGTCAGTATGGTGATTATGGCTACTGAAGGAATAACACAGAGACAAAGGGTTTACTAAATGAAATGAGAAACACATTTGATGGAATGAACAGCAGGCTGGAAGAAGCGCAGGAATGAATTAGTGACCTAGAAAACAGAGTAATGGAAAGTAATCAAGCTGAACAAAAGAGGAGAAAGACATCTACAAAGTGGAACAGACTTAGGCAACTCAGTGATTCCATCAAATGTATAACATTTGATGGATAAAATAAAATAACATTCTTCCAAAAGAAGAGTAAAAGGGGCAGAAAAATTTATTTTAAGAAATTATTAGCTTCACTAATCTGGGAGAAGGAAACTAATATCCAGAGCCAGGAGGCACCAAGAACCCACAACAAAATCAACAAAAGCAGATCCACACCAAGATATATTGTAATTAAAATGGCAGAATGTTGAAAAATTAAGCATCAAGACCAAAGAAAACAATTACATACAAGGGAAATCTCCTAACTCTATCAGTGATTTTTCAGCATAAAGCTGGCAAGCCTAACATGAGTGCTGAATGGGAAAAAATCTACAGCCAAAAATACACTATCTAGCCAGGCTATCATTCACAATAGAAGGAGAGATAAAGAGTTTTCCAGAAAAACAAAAATGAAAGGAGTTCATGGACTACTAAACTAGACCTGAAAGAAATATTAAAGAGGACTCTGAGTGGAAAGACCAAAATGACAGTATGAAAATAAGAAACACAAAAGCAGCAAAAATGAATATTTTTATTAAAAAAATCAGTCAAGGAACTCACAAAATTAAAAGATGTAAAATATGACACCATATACCTAAAACATGGGGATAAAGGGACTAAAAATTGGTTTCAAACTTAAAAGATCATCAACATAATATAGACAGCTATGTGCACAAAAGATTACATACAACCATAATGGTAACAATAAATCAAAATCCAGTAATAGACATGCAAAGAATAAATAAAAAGAAATGCAAATGTAACACTGAAGAAAGCCAGCAAACCATGACAGAAAGAGAAGAAAGGACTGACAGAGTAGGCAGTCAGTTAGACATGAGCTGGAGGCAAAGGCAGTTAATTACAGGTGACACATTAGAAGCCTCAAGGAATTTCTGGGTTTTCTTATTCTATTCCACTGGTCTATGCGTCTGTTTTCGTGCCAATACCATACTGTATTGATGATTACAGATTTGTAATACAGGCTAAATTCTGGGATTGTGATGCCTCTAGCATTGGCTGTCTTTTTCAACATTACTTTGGCTTTTTGGGGTCTTTTGTGGTTCCATACAAATTTTAGGATTCTTTGTTCTAACTCTGAGAAGAATACTGGTGCTATTTTGATTGGGATTGCACTGAATGTGTAGATTGCTTTGGGTAGTATCGACATTTTAACGGTATTTGTTTTTCCAGTCCATGAGCAAGGAATGCTTTTCCATTTCTTTGTGTCTTCTTCAATTTCTTTTATAACCTTTCTATAGTTTTCAGTGTTGTTTTCCTTTACCTCTTTGGTTAGGTTTATTCCTAGGTATACTATGGTTCTTGGTGCAATTGTAAATGGAATCAATTCCTTGATATCTTTCTGTTGCTTCATTATTGGTGTATAGAAATGCAACCAATTTCTGTACAGATTTTATGTCCTGTGACTCTGCCAAATTCATGTATCAGTTCTAGCAGTTTTTTGGTGGAGTCTTTCTGGTTTTCCATGTATAGTATCAACCTTGCCATTTGCAACAATGTGGATGGAAATGGAGGGTATTAATGCTAAGTGAAATAAGTCAGAGAAAGATACCATATGATTTCACTCATGTGTGGTATTTGAGAAACTTAACAGAAAACCATAGGGGAAGGGAAGGAAAAATAAGATACAAACAGAGAGGGAGGGAAACCACAAGAGACTCTTAAATACAGATAACTGAAGGTTTATTAGGGTGGAGGGTTGGGGGGTGGGGAAAATAGGTGATGGGCATTGAGGAGGGCACTTATTGGGATGAGCACTGGGTGTTGTATATAAGTGACGAATCCAGTAAATCTACTCCTGAAGCCAAGACTAATGGAATGAAAACAAAATAGTTTTTATTATCAGATATTATATACCACCTTACTAAAAACCGCTAAACTGTATACTTTAAAAAAGGTAAATTTTGGGAGATCTAAATTATATCAATAAAAATTAGACTGTGAAAATAATAAAGATTAAATTTAAAAATTTTTAGTTTTTAAAAGAATTTTGTATGTGGAATATATGTAAATAAGTATGTGATTTCAGGATAAAATGTAAATGATAATTCTCAAAAAAGAAGCTCAATAATAAAAAATAATCACCTGAAAACACTAAACTATCTATATATCCCAGATTATGTAACAAAATTAGGTTATATTCTCATCTTACAAAAGGAGGAACTATAAGCTACTATTTACAGTTGATGTAAATAGAAAAGGTAACAAAAATTTTAAAGATTACTAGCAAAATGTAAAACAATGTATTCTTTTCAAGTCACATAAAAAAAAAACGTTAAAGAAAAGAAATTTAAATTGAGAAGGCAATCTGTGAATGCAAACCGCTGCCGTGCCTATGGAAAAAATAAGAGATTCCTCAAAATTTTAAAATAGAACTACCATATGATCCAATAATCACACTACTGGGTATTTAACCGAAGAATACAAAAACACTAATTCAAAAGGATATATGCAACCTTATTTATAATAGTCACAGAAACAGCCCTAGTGTCCATCCAAAGATGAATGGATAAAGGTGATACACACACACACACACACACACACAAAATATTACTCAGCCATAAAAAAGAATGAAATCTTAACCTTGCCATTTGCAACAACATGGATGGATCTAAAAAGTGTAATACTAAGTGAAATAAGTCACCCAGAGAAGACAAATACCATATGATCTCACTTTTATATGGAATTTACGAAAAACAATGAAAAAAAAGACACAAACCAAAAAACCGACCCTTAACTATAGAGAACAAGCTGACAGTTACCAGAGAGGAGGTGAGTGGGGGGAATGAGTGAAATAGGTGAAGAAGCTTAAGAATTCATCTATCATGAGGAACACTGAGTAAAAGTACGTAATTTTTTAATCACTATATTGTACACCAGAAACTAATAGAACACTATTAACTGTACTGTAACTTAGAAAAAAGAAAACAAAAAATAGCAGGAAAGCATTTTTAAAAGTTTACAGACAACCAGTTATCCACTAAATAATTAAATTCACCCATTAAAAGTCCTTTAGGTATGACATTTTAAAGTATCTGCATATGATCCTTTATTCTTTTTTTAGTATTTATTTTTGAGAGACAGAGAGAGAGACAGAGAGTGAGCAGGGGAGGGGTAGAGAGGGGAGACACAGAATCTGAAGCAGGCTCCAGGCTCTGAGCTGTCAGCACAGAGTGCAACACAGGGCTCGAACTCACAAGCCGTGAGATCATGACCTGAGCCAAAGCTGGACGCTTAACTGACTGAGCCACCCAGGCACCCCAGCATATATGACCCACTTAAAACAAAAAGCTCTAGAAAGCTTAAGTGGAAAAGGTAAAGATACATAAGAAAAGACGGTCATTTTTTTTTTAAATCAACAAGTCCCACAACTTTATACAGTAAATAACAGTGCTAAAATATATATAAAGTAAAAACTGTTAAATGTGCAAAAAGAAATGGATATAAATTCAGAAGTACAGGGACACTTGTTTAAATGTGCAATTATAGTCAGCATATAAATAAGGTTAAATAAATGTCATTTGATGTCAAATAAGGTACCCCTTACAGGTGAGAATCTGGACCTAAAAGCAAAAGTAAAGTGATAAAAAAATAAAAATAAAAATGTTCTTTTATACAGTTACGTGAAGAAGGGAGGATGAATAGACTGAAAATAGGAAGACAATCTTCCTGAATGGCAATCAGAATTCATTGTTCGTTGTTAGTTCCATAATGAAATACATTTCTAGGAAATGCTACTTTGAGAAGGCTAGTTCCCATCTGGGTGCCCCTATTCTATATTTATATAGCTCTTTACTCTTTAAAAAGTGCTTTCACATTCCTATTACTTGCAGCACTGTAACATATAGGAAAGGACAGTGATATTTAGAAAATAACAAAACAGAAACTCATGGAAGCAAAAAAGCACCATGACTCAAGGAGGGGAATTCCTGTTGCCCTAAGAGGAATGCACGTGTATAAAAATGCCCTACATATGCTGATAAAGAACTGCCTTTCATGTTCAGCATTTCTATTCCCTCCAAGAAGAGCACTAATGCTGAAGCAGCAGCAACAGCAGTGAAAGACAAACATGAGTGTGAAGGGCATGGTTATAGTCTTGGCTGTGATATTCTGTGCTACAATTGTTCAAGGTATATGGTACTTTTTATTTCTTAACCTATAAATTTCTTTTCTAGTGCTTCAAATGTCTTTTCTTCCATCTTTTCCTAAAAGATTCAATTTTTATTTAACCTCATACATTAGAAGTTACTACTGCTTTGGCAGAAAATGTTTGAAGTATGTAAGGCACTAGAGATGATTATTGAAACTAGAAATGATATACTTCATGGAATTTTTGATTTGGCTACAATATCTGCCAAGAGCCTTAAGCAATAATCTTAAATGTCTGTTAAGATTTATATGAAGTAATGTTATTAGCTTACTGGAAAAATTCTTGAGCCTAAAAGCAAGAGGCAAATAAGCTTAACCTCCAATAAACCTTCATGTTTCCCTTTATTCTTTAATGTGGTTTGTTCACAAATTTAAAGAGAAAAATCAACACCTGACTTTAGTTCCTTTCCCAGTGACAGCAGTGTCAAGTGCTATTTGACAAATTGCTATCTTTATCCTTAATGAAAACCCTGCTTATGTATTTCACCAGGATTATAAACTACAGAGATCTGCTGCAATCAGATGTATTAGTAACTGATGCTATGATCTGTTTTAGGTTTCCCCATGTTCAAAGGGGGACGCTGTCTTTGCATAGGCCCTGGAGTAAAAGGAGTGAAAGTGGCAGATATTGAGAAAGCCACCATAATTTACCCAAGTAACAACTGTAACAAAATAGAAGTGATGTAAGTAATGAACTCGCTAAAGATGACAGTGGTAGAAGCTTTTTTGTTTTGTGTTTTTGTTTTACTTATGTTTTTCCATCCAAAATTTAAGACTGTTTTGGATCTTCCTTAACAGTATCACCTTGAAAGCACATAAAGGACAAAGATGCCTAAATCCCAAATCGAAGCAAGCAAACATTATAATCAAGGTAGGGTACCAGATTACTTCCATTTTATAACTGGTTTTATCCACGACAGATCTTTTGAAAAAACAGCTGCAAATAGGATTCTGCTATGATTTTATGTGAAGCATTTTGATAAGAGGTCTTTGGTTATGACTAGTTTTCCTCTCCTGCCATATATTTTACATGTCACCTCAATCACTTGGAAACAAGAATAGCACAATGTTTTTAAAACTCTCATTTTCTCATTTCAGAAAATTAAAAGAATGAATTTTTTAAAATATCAAGATGTATGAAGTCCTGGGAAAGAAAATTTGAAAACCTAGAACAAGTTTAACCGTGACAACTGAAGTGATAAGAATTCCACAAGAGGAAAGTGATTTTCTCCTGCCTGTTGCAATGTACATTCATGCATTTCTGCATCAGTGAACCTCAGAGTTCCGATGGTTATAATTATTCTGTGACAATGAAAACATTTCTGTCTCTAGAAGTTATGTCTCTGTACTTATCTATCTGCCATATTACAACCTTTAGTTACAATGGAGACATAACATTACTGGACTCAAGAAGACCTTATAAGTCAAAAGCATACATGTGTGTAATAAACATTCCCCAAATAGTTTTAATACAAATCCATTTTTTACCCTAAAATCATACAGCACATATATATCTAGGGAAGAAGTTCTTATATATATTCCCATTTTATAAAAGGCTATAATTTATGAAATGTACTATTAAAAACATAAGCTAAGGAAAACTGGTATGAGTGCAAATATTTTATAACTGAATTAGTAGCTTTGGTCTTAATTTGATTTTTTTCAGCAACTTTTCATTGAGATGTTTTAATGCAATAAAGGTGTGTGTGTCTATTGTGTATTTTATCTATTCTTGTAAACTGTAGCAATATTTTGGACACATTTTAAATATAACAACACTTTTGTCTACCAAAAAAATGTTGAAAAATAAATATATGCAAATGTCTGGCAGTCACCTTTAGTTTTTGGGATTCTTTTCTTTTTTAATTTAAATTCCAATTAATTAACATACAGTGTAGTATTAGTTTCAGGTGTAGAATTCTGTGATTCATACAACATCCGGTGCTCATCACAAGTGCCCTCCTTACTCCCCATCACCTATTTAGCCTCCCCCCCCCCCACCTCCCCTCTGGTGACCATCAGTTTGTTTTCTAGAGTTAAAGAGTCTGTTTCTCATTTTGCCTTTTTTTTTCCTCCCAGGTTCATTTGTTTTCTTAAATTCCACAAAAGAGTGAAATCATATGGTATTCGTCTTTCTCTTATGTCGCTTAGCATAATACTCTCCAGCTCCATCCATTGCAAACGGCAAGATTTCATTCCTCTGGATACCTGAGAAATAATTCCATTTCTTCTTTATTCATCAGTCGATGGATTTGGGCTCTTTCCATAATGTGGCATTTCACAAAGTACAATATTCATTCATGATAAAAATCCTCAACAAAGTAGGGTTAGGGGGAACATACCTCAACATACTAAAGGCCATATACAAAAGACTCACAGATAATATTATCCTCAATGGGGAAAGAATGAGAGCTTTTTCTCTATGGCCAGGAACAAGGCAGGGATGTCCACTCTCACCACTGTTATTTAACACAGTACTAGAAATTCTAGCCACAGCAATCAGACAACAAAAAGAAAAGGCATCCAAATCAGCAAGGAGGGCAGTCAAACTTTCACTATCTGCAGACGACACGATACCCTACATAGAAAACGAAAGACTCTACCAAAAAACTGCTAGAACTGATACACAAATTCAGTAAAGTCACAGGATACAAAATCAATGTACAGAAATCTGTTGCATTTTTTTTATTTTTTATTTTTTAAAATTTACATCCAAATTAGTTAGCATATAGTGCAACAATGATTTCAGGAGTAGATTCCTTAGTGCCCCTTACCCATTTAGCCCATCCCCCCTCCCACAACCCCTCCAGTAACCCTCTGTTTGTTCTCCTTATTTATGAGTCTCTTCTGTTTTGTCTCCCTCCCTGTTTTTATATTATTTTTGTTTCCCTTCTCTTATGTTCATCTGTTTTGTCTCTTAAAGTCCACATATGAGTGAAGTCATATGATTTTTGTCCTTCTCTAATTTCACTTAGCATAATACCCTCCAGTTCCATCCACCTAGTTGCAAATGGCAAGATTTCATTCTTTTTGACTGCCAAGTAATACTCCCATTGTATATATATGTATATACACCACATCTTCTTTATCCATTCATCATCCATCGATGGACATTTGGGCTCTTTCCATACTTTGGCTATTGTTGACAGTGCTGCTATAAACATTAGGGTGCATGTGTCCCTTCGAAACAGCACACCTGTATCCCTTGGATAAATACCTAGTAGTGCAATTGCTGGGTTGTAGGGTAGTTCTATTTTTAGTTTTTTGAGGAACGTCCATACTGTCGTTGCATTTCTATACACCAATAATGAAGCAGCAGAAAAAGAAAACATGGAATCAATCCCATTTACAATTGTGCCAAAATACATAAGATATCTAGGAATAAACCTAACAAAAGAGATAAAAGATCTGTAATCTGGGATTCTTTTTCTTAGAAAAACACCTAACCTACTTTTTTAGTCATGCTTACACCCTAAAATTTTGGGATACCTACACAGTTTTACTTTGAAAAGAATCCAAATCAGTTTTTTTTCTACCAAAATCCCACAACCCTTCTTAAAACAGAAACAATCTTATGTTTTCCAAAAATTAAAATGCCTTTAAAATTTTTAACTTGTATTTCAAGAAATATACAGTCACCTGGCATCACACAGAATTGTTAAGAACTATATTATAATGGGTAGTTGTGAAAAACAACTGTCTCCTTTTTTTAAAGGGGCCTTCCTAGGTTCAAACCCCTGGAGTCTGGGTTGGAGGCCCAAGAGAAAACCAAAGGAAGATCCTTCCAGTAACCAAAGCAAGGTCTTAGCCAGACCACTCTGATCCCAGACTTTGAACTCCAGCTACCACCACAAAGATACTATCAATAGAAAAGTATTTAAAGTTACAGTAGTAGTAGTGTAAATCAGAATAATGGCTTCCTAAGACATATTCCTGTAGCATGACTATGGATAGTCCCTCCTGCAACCTAGTTCCCTTTAGATTTTTGTCTATTTTCCAAGCCTGATTCTTCAGTCTTTCTGTAGATTCTTCAACTAACAACTAAATTTGTTTTCTCCTGAAGCTAAACAGTGTTGGTTTCTCTGCATGTAACTAAAAATCTCAGCTGATACAGCACTTTAAATAGACACCTATACATTTGAAAAATGAAAATATTTGTTACAAAATTATCATAATCAGGTATTTGTTAATTTAAAAACAAAAAAGATTTTAATGTATCATTTGTGTATCTTTCCCATTGATATCGAAGAGCCAACCATAAAGAAGATCAGAGAATGGACAGAAAAGTAAATAGCAGAGCAGGGTGCCTGACACCAAACAAGCCCTCTAAATGACTGACTTTTTTACTGGTGCCCACAAGCAATAATGAGAAGTCAGCTGTTATCCAAGATATTTGTATATAAGTCTCTATAATCTATATCACATATTTATACTATGATATATAATATATATACAGTATAAAGACATAATATATAATATAGATATACAGCATATAGATTTAAATATAGATCATAAACTTATATAAATTTCCATACTGAAATGAGACCTCTATATCAATTCCCTGGATAGTTTTAAGACTTGGATCTAGGGGTGCCTGGGTGGCTTAGTCGGTTAAGCGTCCAACTTCAGCTCGGGTCATGATCTCTCGGGTCATGATCTCACAGTCTGTGAGTTCAAGCCCCACATCGGGTTCTGAGCCCACTTTAGATCTTCTGTCCCCCTCTACCTCTGCCCCTCCCAACTGGTTCTCTTTCTCAAAACAAATAAACTTAAAGAAAGAAAAAGGAAGCATAATGCATTGACCTTCTACCTATCCACTTTGGTATTACTTCCAACACTTAATAAATTTCTTTTTGAGTATTCTATGCAGACAATCTTCTCTGCAAAATTTTATTTCTTCCTCCCCCCCCCCCAATTCTTATGAATTCCTCTTTTTTGTTTAATTTTTCAGGCTAGGACCTACAGCACAATAAAAAAGAAGTGAAAAATGGGCATCTCTGTCTTGTTTTGTAAATTCCCAGTGTTCTTTATAATAGGTAAGACAAGTTAGCTAAATAAGCCCTTTCCTAAGTGTATCTGCTGCATGATTCCAACCCCCAGTTCTAACAGGAGAGTCACACCTTTAGCTGCAGACTAACAGAAACATCTGACAACACAAATAACTTCATCATCCAGAAAGGAAATACTATTTGTTGCACATGGGAGAAAAGCTGAAATCTGGTCAGAGAGCGGCTACATTTGTGAAACGCTGGCTGGTGAAAAACTCATTTAGATTTGTTAAAATACCCTTCTAATCTGCTGTCATCTTTAGAACAGCCTGAAAAGTGGATGGGTTAGGTGTTACAAGGAGTACCTGAGAATAAGAAAACTGAAACGCATACAGATGTAACATTTGTCTAAGATAACAGAGCAAGTCAGAGGCAGATTTATATATTATATATCTAAATGTCTAGTCCATCTCATCATCCTATCAAGTGTGAAGAAAGCAAAACACCATATGGTCTAAAATGCATCTAAACAGAAGTTATTCTCAGCCTTCCCAATCATGATGATTTTAAGGATCTACCCACCCACTTTGCACTTTGCTCATGCTGGCTATGAATGAGGAAACATATAAATAATTTAAAAGTGTGTAACCAGTATTACCAAACATCACCTAAGAGAATCTTATGGGAGTTCAATCAAAACTATGAAAGGGAAAGCTATGCCCTCCTCTCCCACACTGTCCAAGGAATATTATACATCAACTGAGGGAATTCCCAAGTCTACAGAAATCACTGAACTCCTGCTCACTTTTTTAGGAAATTTCTTCTAAGCACACTGGTTTCTCGGAAAGCATTTTTTTCTTGGTCTACAACAAATAGGTCAGAGTGCTCTGTTTCTTTTGGCCTGATGCCATAATTGGAGGATTAAAGATCAATCAGCAGCATCTGAAACTGAAACTAAAGACAGAATATTTCCTTAACTCTTGTTTTCTTTAAAAACTGGACTCAGATTGGGGCACCTGGGTGGCTCAGTCGGTTGGGCGTCCGACTTCGGCTCGGGTCACAATCTCACGGTCCGTGAGTTTGAGCCCCGCGTCAAGCTCTGGGCTGATGGCTCAGAGCCTGGAGCCTGTTTCAGATTCTGTGTCTCCCTCTCTTTGCCCCTCCCCTGTTCATGCTCTGTCTCTCTCTGTCTCAAAAATAAATAAACGTTAAAAAAAAAAAATTAATTAAAAAAATAAATAAATAAATAAATAAAAATAAAAACTGGACTCAGATCAATGAATACAAAGAAAGAGAATATATCCAAAGCTTTGAAAAAACTGGAATATGAATTTAAGGAAAACTGTAATTTAGATTTTTATTCAAATGATTCATGTAGTCTTGGCTGTGGATGTAACAAGAAGAGCTGGCTTGCTATTGTCCCTAAAAGGTTGATTTTTTTCCCCTAATTTTTCTTCATATTGATAACACAAAGTTCCTCTCCCCTGAGGCAAATCCCCATTCAAAACAAGAATAGAAGGATCCTTTGTTTTGATTCTATGCTCACCAGACAACACTCTGATTGCTAATTCAACTTTCTAGATACCGTGATACTGGAAAAGAGTGACATGGATACCAGACTGAATATTCCCAGTCACTGGGAGATCCTAATTATAAATAAATAAATAAATAAATAGTCTTAGTCTCCTGTAGATTTGGTCAACTGAACTAATTATTTGACAAAATTAATTCTTTACTCTGGATGATTAGCAAAAAAATGGGAGTTTCTGGACTGTAAAACTGAGAACTAGGCCCTACAGAATCCCAAAAAGGTGTTACCATTCCCATGAGATTCTACCAACCAGCCTGACTGGTTGGCTGGCTTCCTGCCATTTGTTGTGACATTTCTCTAATTGCATATGCTGCTTTCCCTTCCTGGCCATCTTTCTAAATGAATACAATATTCATGTGAACACTCCTGATCATAAGGAGTACATTCTTCTATGAACCTCCATATTACTTATTGTCTGAATCACTCAATTGGCACTGATCATAGTTTCTTTTATTGATACTGTTTCATAATTTTTGCTCTTTGCAATTAGAATTCAACCATTAACAACAGACACTGGATCGATATATCCCCTGGGATTAGCTTGATTACTAACATAAAGTACACAAACAATGAGAACAAGCACAACTCTCCTCATTATTCCTCCAACACTATCCATGGCCGTATATGTAATGTACACGGAAGAGTTTGCATTCCTTCATTTACTTAAGAAGCTTTTTAGGAGTATCACCCTTTGTATATTTACCCCATAGTCCTTGGAATGAAGACTCTGGACTATAGCTAGCTGAGAATATTTGTATTGATTCTACCTACTTGAATCCATACTAACTTCTGGGGAAATTACAATCTTAAATTAAACTTCGTTCTTCAATCTAGAAAAATCAATAATACCCATGTCCTAACGCAGAAATCTGAATCAATGGAAATTCTTTTTCAAGACATACAATTCTTATTTATGTTGTTTCTTAAAGTCTGTATAGATTCATTCATCTATCCATCTTCTTATCCAGTATTTACTGAATACCTTCCATATGCCAGGTGATATTCTAAATGGCTAGGGATGCAGTTGTGAATAAGACTGATAAGGTACCTGCTCTTTTGGGCCTTACATTTTATTGTGGAGAAATAGACACTAAACTAATAAAAAACTAACCAAATATCAGATAAAGAGAAATACCAGGCAGAGAATTAAAGTAAGATCATGGCTGCTTTAGATCGTATGCTAAGAAAAGGCACTAAAGGGGTATCTGGGTGGCTCAGTCGGTTAAGCTTCCAACTTCAGCTCAGGTCATGATCTCATGGTTAGTGGATTCAAGCCCCCATCAGGCTCTGTACTGACGGCTCAGAGCCTGGAGCCTGCTTTGGATTCTGTGTCTCCCTCTCTCTCTGCCCCCTTCCCTGTTCATGCTCTGTGTGTCTGCCTCTCAAAACTAAATAAATATTTTTTAAAAATTAAAAAAAGGCACTCAACTCCAAATGCCAAGAAGGAAATCACCCATGCATAAACAGGAAAAAGCATTCCAGATAAAGAAAACAGCTAATCACTGTGACTGGAGTATAGTAGCTGAGAGAAAACAATATGAGATGAAGACGGATGAATAGGTAAGGGACAGATCACAGAGAACTCCGTTAAAAAAGTCAGTTACAAAATTAGGTTTAATTCTAAACATAACTAGAAGTTGCTGGAGGGTCATAAGAAGAGGAGTGCCATGTGACTTATGTTTTAAAAATATCCCTCTTGGGGTGCCTGGGTGGCTTAGGCATCTGACTCTTGATTTCAGCTCAGGTCTTGATCTCAGGGTATGAGAAAAAAAAAATCACTCTGCTCTGCTACAGGAATGAAAAAGAATGAAAGCATACATCTAGAAAAAGATTTCTACAAAAATGTTTGTGGTAGCTTTATATGTAAGAACTAAAATCTCGAAAGAGATGAGGTGTCCACTGACAAGAGAATTGATAAACCAACTGGTGTATTTGTTCAATGGAATACTATGCCGCAGTAAAGACATACAAAATACTGACTCATGCAACTATGTAGATGAATCTAAAAAAATATGCTGAGAGGGTTTGAGGAGGAGTTAAGATGGCAGAGCAGTAGGGGGACCCTATGCTTGCCTCAACTTTTGAACACAGCTAGATAAATACCCAATAATTCCCAACACCCAAGAAACTGATAAGAATGCTGTGAGAATAAACTGAAGAACTAGAGGGAGAAAAGAAGTCACATCGTGGAAGGTAGGAGGTATGGAGATGTGATTCTGGGGATAAAAGAATTGCGGCTACTGTGGAGGGGAAAGAATCTTGATCTCTGAGAGAGGAGAGAGAAAGAGAAACAGAAAGCAGCACAGGGGATTGCATAACAGAAACATTTCCCAAAAACTGTTGACTGGGAAAACTAGAAAGCCTGATTATTCCAAGTTTTAACAAGCAGTGGAGCTCAAAGTCTGAAGTTTTAAAAGTCTGCACCACCACCAGGTAGAGCCTGACAGGCACAGTGGTGCTCCTGTGGGGAAGGAGGGCAAAGGCCCAGAGCAGACAACGTGATCTGAGGATCCCCTAAGTCACACTGTGAGAGACAGTTTCTCTTCCTGGAGTGCACCTGGGAGAAGTGGCATGGTCTTTCAGGAGACAAAAGAGCTGATGGGCACCAATGTGCAAATTAGCATAGGAACAGAGATACCTGCTGAAAGCACCAAACTTGGTGCCAGCTCTTTGCTGTGCTTTACCATCAACCCCAACACCTGTGCAAAAGCTGCTACAGCTTTTCTGGACTAACCAGCATCAGCTGCAGAGTGGTAAGACACTCCCCCCCCCCCCCCCCCGAGGATCAGTGCCTGTTCCAACCTGGCCAGGTCCCCAAAATTTGGAGTTCTGAAACCCAGGTGCATGCCTAAGAAAAAAAACACGGGGGGCGCCTGGGTGGCGCAGTCGGTTAAGCGTCCGACTTCAGCCAGGTCACGATCTCACGGTCCGTGAGTTCGAGCCCCGCATCAGGCTCTGGGCTGATGGCTCGGAGCCTGGAGCCTGGAGCCTGTTTCCGATTCTGTGTCTCCCTCTCTCTCTGCCCCTCCCCCGTTCATGCTCTGTCTCTCTCTGTCCCAAAAATAAATAAGAAACATTGAAAAAAAAATTTAAAAAAAAAGAAAAAAAAAAAAAGAAAAAAACACGGGACTAGCGTGCCTCCTAACATGCAGACAGCTTGGACACTAGGTGAAGGCAGGGATCTGATGGAAGCTGGGGACACAAAAGGGGAAATTGTTCACTCTTCTGTGAAGGGCTTCCTGAACAGCGGTGGGTACAAACTCCCATCTCTGGGGAGGAGAGTGGGCTAATGCCGTTCCCTTCCCAACTCCCCACCCTCCCCACTCCCACCCACTAGCACTGACAGACCTCAGTGAGCAACACAGCATCCCCAAGTGGAGGCTGGAGGCACTTACACCAAGCCCCATCTCCCTGCACCCTGTGCATGCATCTTTATTAGGCCAAGTTGGCCTGAGAACCAGCTCAGCAAACCCCTCCACCAGAAGACCAGCATAAACCCCTTGCACACACGAAGGCTACTGATCATAGAGTTCCGCAAAGCTTCAGCTCTAGGGGAAATAGGATCTAGCCTCTTTTAACAAGCAAACCAAAACACACCTAATTAAAACTTGCCACACAGTGGACAAGGTCCAAACACTCCCTATGCAGGCAAGGAGAAACTCTGCAGTGAACTGACCTGAGGGAAAGAACAGCCAAAACACAACAAAAGAGTGCACACTTTGAAACAATTCCGAAACACAAGGCCCTAGACAGTATAGATCTTTTTCTTAATATAGTCGTTACTCTCAGGAGAATGAAATATACTAGGCTTTCCTAATACACAAAAAAACAGTGACACAGACAAAATGCCAAAATGGATGAATTCACCCCAAAAGAAAGACGAGGAAGAGCTCTAAGTCAGGGATCTAATCAAAATAGATAAGTAATATTCCTGAACCAGAATTTACAACAACAATCAAGGATACTAGATAGACTTGAGAAAGGCATAAAAGACACTAGAGAATCCCTTACTTCAGAGATAAAAGAACTAAAAACTAATCAGGCCAAGTAAAAAATGCTATAACAAAGATGCAAAAACGACTAGATATAATGACAATGAAGACAGACAAAGTAGAAGAATAAATTAGTAACAGAACAGATAAAATTATATAAAATATGAACCTGAAAAGAAGAGGAAAGGGAAATTATTGGATCACAAATGCAAACTTAAGGAACTCAGCGACTCCATAAAGTATAATAATATTTGTATCATAAAAGTCTTAAAAGGAGCAAGAGGAGAAGAGCAGATTTATTTGAGCAAACTAGCTAAAAAACTCCCTATCTGGAGAAGGAAACAGATATCAAACTCCAGGAGGCACAGAGAACTCCCATTAAATTCAACAAAACCCAGCCAATGCCAAGACACACCATAGTAAACATTTTTAAATATAGAGATAAGAATCCTTAAACAACAAGGGAAAAGAAATCCCTAACCTACAAGGGAAGAAAAATAGGGTTCACAGCATCTCTCTCCACAGAAACCTGGCAGGCCATAACAGAGTGGTATGATATATTCAACCTGTTGAATGCAGCCATGAATGCTTTATCCAGCAAAGGTGTCATTCAGAATAAAAGGAGAGATAAAGAGTTTCACTGGCAGCCAAACAAAAAGGAGACCACTAACCCAGCCCTGCAAGAAATATTAAAGGGGACATGCTGAGTGGGAAAGACCAAAAGCAACAAAGACTAGGGGGTGGGGGGAAACAGAAAAAAATCTCTGGAAACAGCAACTTTAGAAATA
The DNA here is from genome assembly GCF_018350195.1 of Panthera tigris. Lineage (NCBI taxonomy): Eukaryota > Metazoa > Chordata > Mammalia > Carnivora > Felidae > Panthera > Panthera tigris. Next base: position 142,964,636 of record NC_056663.1, read on the forward strand.
ACACAATGGCACTAAATTCTTATCTAGCCATAATTACTCTGAATGTAAATGGACTAACTGCTCCAAACCAAAGAAAAAGGGTATCAGAATGGATAAGGAAACAAGACCTAACTATAAGCTGCTTACAGAAGACTCATTTAAAAATTTTTTTTTAATTTTTATTTTTGAGAGAGAGACCAAGTGCAAGCAGGGGAGGGGCAGAGAGAGAGAGGAAGACACAGAACCCAAAGCAGGCTCCAGGCTCTGAGCTGTCAGCACAAAGCCCAACACAGGTCTTGAACCCATGAACCCCAATATCATGACCTGAGCCAAAGTTGGACACTTAATTGACTGAGCCACAAGGCTCCCCAGAAGCCTCAATTTAGCCCTAAAGAACCTGCAGATCTAAAGTGAGGGAATGGAGAATCATCTATCATGCCAATGGACATCAAAGGAAAGGTGGACTAGCCATACTTCTATCAAAAAAACTAGATTTTAAGCCAAAGACTGTAACAAGAGATGAAGGGTACTATATCATAATTAAGGGTCTATCCAACAAGATCTAACAATTGTAAACATTTATGCCCCCAACTTGAAAACACCCAAATATATAAATCAATAAATAACAAATATAAAGAAACTCATTGATAATTATAATAATAATAATAGGGGGCTTTAACACCCCACTTAAGAAATGGACAAATAATCTAAGCAGAGAATCAACAAAGAAACAATGGCTTTGAGTGACACACCAGACCAGATGGACTTAACACATATATTCAGAATATTTCATTCTAAAGCAGCAGAAATCATATTCTTCTCAAGTGCACATGGAACAGAATAGATCACATACTGGGACACAAATCAACCCTCAACAAGTATAAAAAGACTGAGATCATATCATGCATACTTTCAGACCACAATGCTATGAAACTTAAAGTCAAGCACAAGAAAAAATATGGAAAGGCCACCAATACATGGAGGTTAAAGAACATCCTACTAAAGAATGAATGGGTTAACCAAGGAATTAAAAAAGAAATTAAAATTTACATGGAAGCAAATGAAAATGAAAACAGGACAGTCCAAAACATTTGGGATACAGCAAAGGTGGTACTAAGAGGGAAGTATATAGCAATATGGGTCTACCTCAAAAATGAAGAAAACTCTCAAATATACAATCTAACCTTATACCTAAAGGACCTAAAAAAAGAACAGAAAATACAGCCTAAGCCCAAGAGAAGAGAAATAATAAAGATGAGAGAAAAAATAAATGATACAGAAACAAAATAAAAAACCAGCAGAACAGCTCAACGAAAATAAGAGCTACTTCTTTAAAATAATAAGTAAAATTAATAAACCTTTAGCCAGACTTACCAAAAAGAAAAGAGAAAGGGCCCAAATAAAATTACAAATGAAATACTAAAGATCACAACCAATACCAGAGAAACACAAACCATTGTGAGATCATATAAACCATTATGAAAAACTATATGCTAACAAATTGGGCAATCTGGAAGAAATGGATAAATTCTAAGGAACATACAAACTACCAAAACTGAAACAGGAATAGACAATTTGAACAGACCCATTACCAACAAAGAAATTGAAGCAGTAATCAAAAATCTCCCAACAAACAAAAGTCCAGGACCAGATGGCTTCCCAGGGGAATTCTACCAGACATTTAGAGAAGAGTGAATACCTATTCTTATCAAACTGTTCCAAAAAATGCAAATGGAAGGAAAACTTCCAAACTCATTCTACAAGGCCAGCATTACCTTGATTCCAAAACCAAAGATCCCACTAAAAAGGAGAATTGCAGGCCAATATCCCTGATGAACATGGATGCAAACATTCTCAGCAAGATATCAGCAAATCAAGTCCAATAGTACATTAAAAGAATCATTCACCACTATCAAGTGAGATTTATTCCTGGGCTGCAAGGGTGATCTAATATTTGCAAATCAATCAACGTGATACACCACATTAATAAAAGAAACAGTAAGAACTATTTGATCCTCTCACTAGATGCAAAAAAGAATTTGACAAAAGACAGCATCCATTTGATAAAAGCCCTCAACAAAATAGAAATAGAGGGAACATACCTCAAGATCATAAAAGCCACATAGGAAAGACCCACAAATAATATCATCTTCAATGGGGAAAAAATGAGAGCTTTTCCTCTAGTCAGAAATAAGACAGGAATATCCACTGAGAGGGCTAGGCTAGGAGTCCTAGCCTCAGCAATGAGACAACATAAAGAAATAAAAGACACCCAAAATGGCAAGTAAGAAGTCAAACTTTCACTATTCACAGACCATGTGATAACTCTACATAGAAAATCCAAAAGACTCCACCAAAAAATTGCTAGAACTGATATGTGAGTTCAGCAAAGTCTGATATAAAATGAAAATACAGAAATCTGTTACATTTCTATACACCAACAATAAAGCAGCAAGAAGAGAAATCAAGTGCACAAAAATCCATAAGGTATCTAGGAATAAACCTAACAAAAGAGGCAAAAGATATGCATTCTGAAACTATAGAACACTTATGAAAGAAACTGAAGACAACCCAAATAAATGGAAAAACATCCCATGCTCATGAACTGGAAGAAGAAATATTGTTAAAATGTCTATAATACCCAAAGCAAACTATGTATTTAATGTAATCCCTACCAAAATACCACTATCATGTTTCACAGAGCTAGAACAATTCTATAATTTATACAGAATCACAGAAGATCCCAAATAGCCAAAGAAATCTTGAAAAATAAAAGCAAACCTGGAGGCATCACAATTCTGGACTTCAAGCTATATTATAAAGGCTATGATCATTAAGATAGCATAGTATTGCCAATGAAACTGGATCAGTGGAAGAGAATAAAAAAACCAGAAATGGATCCACAACTATAGGCCAACTAATCTTTGACAAACCAAGAAAGAATACCCAATGGGAAAAAAAAAATGTCTCTTCAACAAATGGTGTTGGGAAAACTGAACATGCAGAATGAAGATGGACACTTTTCCTACACTGTACACAAAAATAAACTCAAACTACATGAAAGACCTAAATGTGACCCAAGAAACCATCAAAATCTTAGATAACACAGGCAGCAACTCCTATGACCTCGGCTGCAGCAACTCCTTACTAGACATGTCTCTGGAGGCACAGAAAACAAAAGCAAACATGAACTATTGTGATTTCATCAAGATAAAAGGCTTCTGTACAGTGAAAGAAACAATCAACAAAACTAAAAGAATATCTACAAAATGGAAGAAGATATTTGCAAATGACATATCAGATAAAAGGTTAGTATCCAAAATTAATGAAGAACTTATCAAACTCAACACCCCAAAAATAAAAAATCTGGTTAAGTAATGGGCATAATACAGGAACATTTTTCCAAAGAAGACATCCAGCTGGCTAACAGACACATGAAAAGATGCTCAACGTCACTCATCATCAGGAAAATACACATCAAAACCACAATGACATACCACCTCACATCTGTCAGAATAGCTAAAATTAACAACAAATAAAACAACAGGTTTTGGAAAGGACATGGTGAAAGGGAACACTCTTAACACTGTTTGTGGAAATGCAAACTGGTGCAGCTACTCTGGAAAACAGTATGGAGGTTCCTCAAAAGGTTAAAAATAGAGGTGCCTTGATGACTCAGTTGGTTGAGCATCCAACTCTTGATTTTGGCTCAGGTCATGATCCCAGGGTTGTGGGATCAAGCCTTGCATCATGCCATGTTCAGCATGGAGCCTGTTTGAGATTCCTCCCTCTCCCCTCTGCTCCTCTCCCTTGCTCACATCCTCTCTCTAAAGAAAAAAAAATTAAAAATACAACTACCCTAAGACCCAGCAATTGCACTACACTACTAGGTATTTACCCAAAGGATACAAAAATACTGACTCTGAGGGGCACATGCACCCTGATGTGTACAGCAGCATTATCAACAATAAATGAATTATGGAAAGAGCCAAATGTCCACCAACTGCTAAGTGGATAAAGAACAAGCAGTATATATATACAATGGAATATTACTCAGCCATCAAAAAAAATGAAATCTTGGGGCACCTGGGTGGCTCAGTCAGTTGAGCCACCAACTCTTGATTTTGGCTCAGTTCATGGTCCCACAGTCATGAGACTGAGCCCTGTGTCAGGCTTCACACTGAATGCAGAGCCTGCTTAAGATTCTCCCTCTCTCCTTCTGCCCTTCTCCCCTGCCTGCTCTCTGTCGCTCGAAAATTAAAAAAAAAAAAAAAAAAAAAAAAGAAATCTTGCTTTTTGCAACAACACAGAGCTGGAGTGTATTATGCTGAGTGAAATAAGTCAGGCAGAGAAAAACAAATACCATGATTTCACTCATATGTGTAATTTAAGAAACAATACAGATAAACACAGGTAAGGGAAAAAAGAGAGAGAAAGAAAAGCAAACTGTAAGAGACTCTTAACTATAGAGAACTGAGGGCTGATGAAGGGATGTGGGTGGGCGATGGGCTACATGGGTGATGGGTATTAAGGTGGGCACTTGTAATGAGCTGAGTTTATATGTAAGTGATGAATTACTAAATTCTATCCATGGAACCAATTGTACCCTCTATGTTAACTAGAGGGTAACTAACTAGAATTTAAAATTAGAATTTAATTAAAACTAGAATTTAAGTTAAAATGTGAAAAAAATAAAATATGTAAACATATAAGTAAATATTAAAAATATGCTGAGAAAAAGCCTTGAACCAAAGAATACATACTAAAATTGTTCTGTTTATATGAATTTCTAGAAGAGAACAAATCTATATTTAAAAAATTCAAAAGAGTAGTGGTGTCAAGAGAAGAGGAGATGGGGTGAGAACTGACTGGCAGGTAGCGTGAAGGAACTTTCTGGAGTGGCGGTGATGTTCTATAACTTGATAGGGGTTTGGATAACTTGGATATACAAGTGTATGTAATTCTAAGATTGATTTACTGGTACACTTAGGATCTGAACTTTTCAACATACATGAATTTTACCTCAAAAAGGAACCATAAGGGGCACCTAGGTGGCTCAGTCACTTATGTGTCTGGCTTCAGCTCAGGTCATGATCTCTCAGTTCATGAGTTCAAGCCCCACATCAGGCTCTGTGCTGACAGCTCCGAGCCTGGAGCCTGCTTTGGATTCTGTGTCCCCCCCCCCCCGCCCCTCCCCTGCTTGTATTCTCTTTCTCTCTAAAAAAAAAAAAATAAACATTTTAAAAAAAGAACTATAAAACCTAACTATTGAAAGCACTTCTGGGATGATGAAGTAATGACCTCTGTAAAAGCAAAAACAGCACTGGAAAAAATTGTCAAAACCCTATTTTTCAAAACTCTTCAATTAACCAACAGTCTGCAGCAGTAGGGAAAATATCTAAGAAACAGCTTGATCTCAGTAAGAACAGAAAATTTTCTGGCACTTTTCACTGTCCTATTCTCATTCCCCTCTCCCAGTAGCTTTGAAAAATAACAGCCTCACAACTATGTATCTCTGAAAAGCTGCCTCAAAGCCAATGGAGAGGGAGAATCAGTTTGGAGCTCTCAAAAAGCCCATCCTAGATGATTATCACTAGTGACTTGGTTAAAAGCTTTCTTAAAACCTCACATGGCTTGTCTTTATTTAACTTGACCCTGGACTCACTTAGTGTGAAAAAGTAATTGTTTAACAATTATTAAATGCCTGAAGTAGGTGGGTCTAATAAAAGACTGAAACTTATTTTAAAGGAAAGACTAGGGAATGAGAGGTCTATGGAGGGCTTTGAAAAGCTCCAATATAGTCCTAAGAATCTAGAAGTTCACACACTAGTGCAGGGCTGTGTGCACATTCAGAAGAAACCTGAAATGGCCCTAATCTTTCACCTCAAGCTGACCCTGAGGCTCTGCACAAACTAGAAATGAAGGCTAAAGCAGAACTGTAGACAGCCTCTCAGAGCCCTGAAGGCATAACCCAACACATACACAGAGCCCTTGTTAAAGGCTGGGAGATTTATTGGTTCAAGGCATTTAAAGAAATCTTAGTCCAAGAGTGCCTGGTTGGTTCAGTTCGTTAAGTGTCCGACACTTAATTTCAGCTCAGGTCATGATCTCACAGTTGGTGGGATCGAGCCCCGCGATGGGCTCCACACTGACAGCATTGAGCCTGCTTGGGATTTTCTCTCCCCGCCCTCTGCCTCTCACCTACTTGCATGTGCTCTCTCTCTCAAAATAAATAAGTAAACATTAAAAAAAAAAAAAAGAAATCTTAGCCCAATCATTAGCTCACCATTAAGCTAACTAAACAAAGATGTCAGTGGCTATACACAATAAATAATAAAGACATTACAGAATTAGTTCAGGAAAATCACTAAAGAAACAGCAACAACAGCAAATCCCCAGGAGGGGAGAAACCAGATTTCCCAAGTTACTACATTATTTAAAACATCGAGTTTTAACAACAACAACAAAAAAATACAAAGAAACATGCAAAGAAAGAGGAAAGTATGACTCATACACACTTAGAGAGCATTCAATAGAAACTATTCCAAAAAAAGCCCAGGGACTTCTTCACTGGACCTACTAGACAAAGACTTTAAGCCGCTATTATAAACATGTTCAAAGAACTAAAGGAAGCCCATGTCTGAAGAATTAAAAGAAAGAATGAGAACACCACCTTACTGAATAAAGAATATCAGTAAAAAATTATAGAAAAGAATCTCCAGCTTTAAAAAGTATAATAACCGATGTAAGAAATTCACTAGAAAGGTGCAACAGATAATTTAAACTTGCAAAAGAAAAAAATCAGCAAACCTGAAGACAAGGTAACTGAAATTTTCAGAAAAAAAAAAAAGAAAGAAAGAAAAATGGACAGAGACTCAGAGATGAACATAACACCATAAAGCATACCACCATATACGTAATAGGAGGAAAGAGAAAGAAGGGGCAGAAGGAATATCTGAAGAAATAATAGCCAAGATATTCCAAAATTTGATGAAAACATTAACCTGAGTATCTGAGAAACTCAACAAACTCCAGAGATCTACAACTAAAATATTATAGTCAAACTGTCAAAATTCAAAGACTGAATCTTTAAAGCAGCAAGAGAAAAGTGCTTTATCATGCACAAGGGAGCCTCAGTAAGACTAACAAATAGGGGTTTCTGGGTGGCTCAGCTGGTTGAGTGTCCAACTCTTGATTTCAGCTCAGGTCATGATCTCACAGTTTGTGACTTTGAGGCCCACACTGGGCTCTGCACTGACAGTGTGGAGCCTGCTTGGGATTCTCTCTCTCCCCCTCCCTCTCTGCCCCTCCCCCGCTTGCACACACTCTCTCTCTCTCTAAATAAATTAATTAATTAATTAAAAAAAAAGATGAACAACTAAGGTCTCATCAGAAACTATGAAAATGTCACATTCCTGCCCTCTGGTTTTTAAATTAAAGTATTAAAAGAAAAATACTATCACCAAGAATTATCCTGCAAAACAATATTTCAAAATGAAAGAGATGACTGTTGTACAACTCTGTGAATATACTTAAAAACCTTTGAACTATATACTTTAAATGAGTTAATCACACATTTTCTTTATTGAAATCAAATAATGAACTAAAAATATCTGTGTAACACAAAAGGTAGCAGTAATAGGAGAAAAGAGAAGTAAAAAAGACAAGACATAGAGGAAGAAAATAGCAAAATGTCAGATGTAAAGCCTACCTTATTATTAATTACATTAAATGTAAATGGACTAAACACTCCAATCAGAAGTCAGACATTGGCAGAATGGATTTTTAAAGAAACCTGATCCAACTGTACACTTTTTAGACGAGACATAATTTAGATTCAAAGACAAAATAGTTTAAAGAACAGAAAAACATCATGCTAATAGTAACCAAAAGAGAGCTGAGTAGCTACACTAATAAACAAGACAAAAAGTGTTAGAGATAAAGAATGACATTTTATAATGATTTAACAAACTGCAATGGTTAAGAATAATATCAAGAACTTTTGTAAGGAATCTAGATTTCTGGTAAAAAAACAAAAACAAAAACAATCAGGGGTGCCTGGGTGGCTCAGTTGATTAAGCATCCGACTTTGGCTCAGGTCGTGATCTCACAGCTCGTGGGTCTAAGCTCTGCATTGGGCTCTGTGCTGACAGCTCAGAGCCTAGAGCCTGGAGCCTGCTTTGGATTCTGGGTCTCCATTTCTCTCTGTCCCTCCCTCCTCTCCCCCCCCCAAAATAAATTAACATTTAAAAAATTTTTTAAAAAGGAAAAGCAGAACAAAACAGGAGGCATCACAATCCCAGATTTCCAAAGTCGTATTACAAAGCTACAGTAATCAAAACAGTATAGTACTAGCACAAAAACAGACAGATGGATCAAAAGAACAGAATAGAAAACCCAAAAAATAAACACACAAATATATGGTCAATTCATCTTCAACAAAGGAGGAAAGACTATGCAATGGAAAAAAGACTGTTTCTTCAACAAATGGTGCTGGGAAAACTGGACAGCCAAATGCAAAGAATGAAACTAGACCACTTTCTTATACCACATTAAAAAAATCCTCAAAACAGGGGCACCTGGGTGGCTCAGTCGGTTAAGCGTCCGACTTCAGCTCAGGTCACGATCTCGCGGTCCGTGAGTTCAAGCCCCGCGTCGGGCTCTGGGCTGATGGCTCAGAGCCTGGAGCCTGCTTCCGATTCTGTGTCTCCCTCTCTCTCTGCCCCTCCCCCGTTCATGCTCTGTCTCTCTCTGTCTCAAAAAGAAATAAAACGTTAAAAAAAAAAAAAACTTAAAAAAAAAAAATCCTCAAAACAGATTAAGGACCTATATATGAGATGTAAAACCATAAAAATCCTTAAGAGAACACACGCAGTAATTTCTGGCATTGGCTATAGCAGCATTTTTCTAGATGCATCTCCTGAGGCAAGGGAAATAAAAGAAAAATAAACCATTGGGACATCAAAATAAAAAGCTTCTGCATAATGAAGGAAATAATCAACAAAGCTAAAAAACAACCTACTAAATGAGAGTATGTATTTGAAAATGTCACATGTGATAAAGGTTAGTATCCAAAACACCTAATGAACTGATACAACTCAACAAACAAAACACAAATACTCTGATTAAAATGGGCAGAAGACATGAATAGACATTTCTCCAAAGAAGACATACAAATGGCCAACAGACACATGAAAAGACACTCAACATCATTCATCAGGGAAATGCGAATCAAAACTACAATGAGATATCACCTCATAACTGTCAGAATGGCTAAAAACAAAACACAAGTGTTGGTGAGGATATGGAGAAAAAGGAACCCTCATGCACTACTGGTAGGAATGCAAAGTGGTACAGCCACTGTGGAAAACAATATGGAGATTCCTCAAGAAATTAAGAAGAGAACTACCCTAAGATTCAGGGGGTGCGTGGGTGCCTCAGTCAGCTGAGTGTCTGACTCCCAACTTACGCCTGGGTCATGGGATCAGGCCCGACATTGGGCTTGGTGCTGAGCATGGAGTCTGCTTGGGATTCTCTCTCTCCCTCTGCCCCTCTCCCCTGCCTGTGTGCTCTCTCTCAAAAAAAATTTTAAAAATTAAAATGAATTTAAAAAAAGAATTATCCTAGGATTCAGCAATCATGCTACTGGGTATTTCTGTCTCAAAAAGAAATAAAAATACAAAACACTAATTCAAAGGGATACATGGCACTCCTATGTTTACCACAGCATTATTTACAATAGTCAAATTATGAAAGCAGGCCAAGTATCAACCAATAAATGAATGGATAAAGAAAATGTTGGGGGGGTGTGTGTATGTATGTCCATATATATGTGTGTGTGTGTGTGTGTGTGTGTGTGTGTGTGTGTGTGTGTGTATGTGTACACACATTTCCACTATTTCCAATAATATGGATGGAACTAGAGAGTATAATGCTAAGCAAAATAAGTCAGAGAAAGACAGTGTACAATTTCACTTGTATGTGGAATTTAAGAAATAAAACAAACTAGCATAGGAAAAAAGACAAATTAAGAAACAGACTCAGCTATAGAGAACAAACTCATGGTTACCAGAGAAGAGGTGGGTAGGGAGATGGGTGAAATAGGTGATAGGGATTACAGAGTATATTAATCACGATGAGCACTGAGTAATATATAGAACTGTTGAATTACCATATTGTACTGAAATATAACACTATGCTAACTATACAGGAATTAAAATTAAAAACTTAAAAAAATTAAGTGAATAAAAGTACTTTGAAGTATATTTGGGAGTATACACACTATCTAATTGTTTACTAGCTAACATTCATGTGTATCTGTATGTTTACATGAATAACTTATATGTACAATACCATCTTTCACTTTAATATTAAACCCAGTTTTTAAGTTTTATTTATTTAAGTTTTATTTATTAAGTTTTATTTATTTATTAAACTTTTTCTCTGAGTGTTCAATTACTGAGACACCCAAAGTAACTACAAAGATGGCTTTAGCCATTTAGAGAAAACGGAAATCAGAAATCAAAATCGAGAACAATACTCTCTGTAAAGAGGTAGCATAACAGAGCTGTTAAGAACATGGACTTTAGAGTTAGAATTACTGGGTTAAATGAGTCATTATTTAAAGAATAACTGAGCCAATAATCATAAAGCACTTCAAACATAGCCTGACCTGCAGTTTTTGCTATGTAATGTTTAACTAAATAAAAAATATCAAATAAAAAATATTTTCTCATCAATAAGAGATACTTGGTCCACTTCATATGTAATGTGCCTCAAACTCTCTTTACTTTTGCTAAACAGAGAGCATCTTATCTGAGAACTTAGATCCTAACAAAAGTGAAATTATCACCACATACTTTTTTGTTTGTTTGATGTTGGAACTGTTCAAAGCCTCTTCCATTCATGTCAGACATTTCTCTGAAATTTTTGGCATTTTTACTCACAGTCTAATTTTTAATTCTGCACAAACAGCTATGGGAGGTCCCCTTCTGTCCCTGTCTCTCATAAGCCTCTCCCTCCTCATCAGACGAAAGTCTCTTTCCTGGGTGAAAGTCTTCTGGGTTCTATCAGTTCCTGCCTCATTTCTCTCCCTTTTGTCTTTCCAGTTTCCCACAAATCCCCTGACTTACTGACTGGAAAGCTTATCCCTGGAACAGACTGACCTGGGATTCAGCACTCCAGCAATTTTGGCCTGCCTCAGGCAACTCAGACACAGTTCTGATGATGAAATTCCTACATTTGAGGTTCCAAGTTTTACGTGTGCCCAGTTTGCAGATATAGGCTTTATCTTGGTGTCTATGCCAAGTTTTAAACCTGTATGTACCAGCTAAACTAGTTTAATCCTAGGATGGAAGTTTTGCCTTTCCCTGGCTTATCTGAAGATTGTTGTAGCTTAGCTAACTATGAAAAGACCTCCCCAGATATTTCCCTAGATTCCAAGTATTCACCTAAACAGATTTCCCACTGCAGTGTAATGCCTGTATTTTGAACAGCATTTCATCTTGGATCCCGTTGCCAATCACTTGCAAAGAACATAATCAGACTGTTCTATCAGTTGGGTACTGAACTTCCACTGTTAGGCCCAACATGTTACATTATACGGGTATCATCTGCCTCCTACTGATGTTGTCTGCTATGAATAATCTGCCAAGTGCTACTGAATACTAAGAAACCAGTTTTTGCCCCTATTTGCCAACTTAAAATTATGCTAAGTTGTTATTACTGCTACTAATTGAATACCTTTTTTCCCCTTTGCTTTGCATTTGACAATGTCTTAGAGCTGTATCAATGTCAAGTCAACCTGTTTCCATCCTGTTCTCCCACCAAGGTCTCTCTACTCATGAACCCTTTTAAAAGTTTTCTTCAAAAAGGAAATCCTTTGGTTTTTTGCAATAACCTTATTACAGTTATTAATCATTTTCCTATGCCAGTCTAGATGTTGTCTTATAATGTTTCATTCAGGGACTTTCCTGTAATACACAAAAACTGTTTACTAACACTAACAAAAATCAGACTCTATTTACTAACAGTAATCAGATAGCCAAATGAGTAATGTTTTCTGTCAAAATAGTTACATGTTGGAGACTATTCACTTATTCTAATGATGTTACAAGTGTCCAAAACATGTCTGGAGTTAATTTTTTTTTTAACATTATTTTTGAGAAGACAGAGAGACAGAGCATAAGTGAGGAGGGGCAGAGAAAGAGAGGGAGACACAGAATCTGAAGCAGGCTCCCGGCTCTGAGTTCTCAGCACAGAGACGGGGCTCAAACCCACCGACCACGAGATCATAACCGAGCCAAAGTCAGATGCTTACTCCGTATCTGGAATTCTTTAAAACTTGCCAGTTCCATACCTTTGACCTTGTCCAAGAAGAGCAAAATTTTCAAAAATTGGATTTAACTACAAAGGATGAAAAATTGCTATTACTGAAGAATTTTTAAAATTTTCTTACTCTCAGGGGAGCAGGCAAGATGGTGGAACAGCATGGAAGTTTTTTGTGTGTCTTGCATCCATGATATACAGCCGGACCAACACACCTAGAAAACTGATTGGAGGATTAACACAACCTGAACCACAGAATTCAGCAGGTACACGGCACAAAGAGGTGAATTTGGGGAGCAAGAAGCTGAAGAGGGTAGGGAGCTGCTTTTGTGGGCAGAGAGAGGATGGAGACTGGGGAGGGGATGAGAATATGGGAAAAGCACCCCTCCCCAAAAGCAGCTGGAGAGAAAGTGGAAAATTGGAAACAGCTGCAGGGACTAAACTAAAAAGGGAGAAAGGAGAGGGTTTAAATGCCATTAAGACTGTAAACAAGGGGAGCGCGAAGTCTGCAACCCTGCAGCTCGATACCTGTCGGTGCTCTGGTGGGAAGGGCGAATCCCCAGGAACAGAGTGGGGGCCGGGAGGTTCTCCAGCCACATGGGGAAAAGCAGCTCCACTGCTGGAAGGACATTTGGTGGAAACTGTTGAAGCCACCTGGTCCCAGCAGACCCCAGAAAACGGCCACATTCACTGGTGCTGGAACAAGGTCGTTAAGAGTGAAGCCTGGTGCCAGATGTGTGTTGTAATTTTCCATAATCCCTGAAACGCTGCTGCTACACTATCTCGCGAACTTTTTCTGGGGCGGCTGGCATCTGGCCACAGTCTGGGGCACCAGCAGCAGCAGGGTCCAGCAAGCGTTCCTGGGAGCAGCTAACATTCGGCCATTGCTCATTTGGCCACTGGTTGATGAGACCCTCCTGCAGAGGGGCAGAACAGGTCAAAGCTGCAGTCCTTCACAAGGGGCCAGGGAAAACAGCCACATCTGAGACAAAACTCGGGAGAGAGGTACTGCCTGGGGCCTGGTCATGGAGAGTGAAAACGTGGGGAGTGGACAAAAGCTGAAGACAGAAGACGGGTGCGCGACTGCTGATCTGGGAGAACAGACTGGGTAGCTGGGTGGCACCATTTTCACCACTCCCGCGCATACACTCCTACAATCGCAGCAACAATCCACCCCAGGAGGCTAGCAGCGCCATCTAGTGGAAAGCAGAGCCATTACACCGAGCCCTGCCCAACTGGGCCAACTTGGCTCTTCAGGAACACAAGTCTCACCGCCAGCTTCCTTTATGGACTATAAAGCACTACATCAACTGACTTCTAGAGGAAAACGAAGTAATTTCAGTCCTACTTCAATCTGTTAGCAAGTCTATTCAATTTTTTTCTTTTTTTTTTCTCTTCTACACTTTTCTTTTTCTTGAATAAAGAGAAAAAATTCATTTTTATTTTCAATTATTAAAAATATTTTTCGGGGCGCCGGGGTGGCGCAGTCGGTTAAGCGTCCGACTTCAGCCAGGTTACGATCTCGCGGTCTGTGAGTTCGAGCCCCGCGTCAGGCTCTGGGCTGATGGCTTGGAGCCTGGAGCCTGTTTCCGATTCTGTGTCTCCCTCTCTCTCTGCCCCTCCCCCGTTCATGTTCTGTCTCTCTCTGTCCCAAAAATAAATTAAAAAAAAAAAAAAAAGTTGAAAAAAAAATATTTTTTTATCACTATATTTTTTACTTTTCTGTAAATTTTTTCAAATTCTATTTTACTTCCATCATTTCACTTTAGTCTACGTCAGTGTATTCACCTTTTCAAATTTTCAAACAATTTCCTTTTTCTGCTTTTCGTTTCTTTTCTTTTTCTCGAATGCAGAAACAGAAAAGCTTAATTTTTACTTTCAATTTCTATTAAAAATATTTTTCTTTAACTTTTTCACTATATTTTTTGCTTTTATGTAAATTTTTTCAAATTCTATTTTACTTCCATCATTTTATTTTAGTCTACTACAGTGTATTCACTTTTTCAAATTTTCAAGCGATTTCCTTTTTCTTTTCTTGACCCCCCTTTTTTCTTCTCTGTCAAACCACTTACAAACACCCAGACCAAAACACACCTAAGATATAGCATCATTTATTCAATTTGTGTGTGTTTTTAGTTTTTAAAATTTTTGTATTTCTATTTTTCTACCTCATTAATTCCTTTTCTCCCTTCAAAATGACAAAACAAAGGAATTCACCCCAAAAGAAAGAGCACAAAGAAACAACAGCCAGGGATTTAACCAACACAGATACACACAAGATGTCTGAACCAGAATTTAGAATCACGATAATAAGAATACCAGCTGGAGTCAAAAATAGATTAGAATCCCTTTTTGCAGAGATAAAAGAAGTAAAAAATGGCCAGAACGAAATTAAAAATGTTGTAACTGAGCTTCAATCACGCATGGATGCCGCGGCGGCAAGGATGGATGAGGCAGAACAGAGAATTAGCAACACAGAGGACAAACTTATAGAGAATAATGAAGCAGAAAAAAAGAGGGAGATTAAGGCCAAAAGAGCACGATGTAAGAATTAGAGAAATCAGTGACTCATTAAAAAGGAACATCAGAATCATAGGGGTCCCAGAAGAGGAAAACTTTACTAACCTGGGGAAAGACACAGACATCAAAATCCAGGAAGCACAGAGGACCCCCATGAGATTCAACAAAACCAACCATCAGCAAGGCATATCATAGTCAAATTCACAAAATACTCAGGCAAGGAGAGAATCATGAAAGCAGCAAGGGACAAAAAGTCCCTAACCTAAAGGGAAGACAGATCAGGTTTGCAGCAGACCTATCCACAGAAACTTGGCAGGCCAGAAAGGAGTGGCAGGATATATTCAGTGTGCTGAATCAGAAAAATATGCAGCCAAGAATTCTTTATCCAGCAATGCTGTCATTCAAAATAGAAGGAGAGAGAAAAAGTTTCCCAGACAAAAATTAAAGGAGTTTGTGACCACTAAACCAGCCCTGCAATAAATTTTAAGGGGGACTGAGAGGAGAAAATATGGGGGGGGGGGAATATATATGTGTGTGTGTGTGTGTGTATGTATATGTATATATATATATACACACACACATATATATATATACACACACATATATATATCTCAAAAGCAACAAAGATTAGAAAGGACCAGAGACACCGCCAGAAACTCCAACTTTACAAGCATCATTATGGCAATAAATTCATATCTTTCAGTACTCACTCTAAATGTCAATGGGCTCAATGCTCCAATCAAAAGATATAAGGTAACAGAATGGGTAAGAAAACAAGATCCATCTATATGCTGTTTACAAGAGACCCACTTTAGACCTAAAGACACCTTCAGATTGAAAGTAAGGGAATGGAGAACCAACCATCTATCATGCTAATGGTCAACAAAAGAAAATCAGAGTAGCCATACTTATATCAGACAATCTAGACTTTAAAATAAAGACTGTATCAAGAGATGCAGAAGGGCATTATATCATAATCAAGGGGTCTATCCACCAAGAAGACCTAACAATTGTAAACATTTATGTGCCAAATGTGAAAGCACCCAAATACATAAATCAATTAATCACAAGCATAAAGAAACTCATCGATAGTAATACCATAATAGTAGAAGACTTCAACACCCCACTCACAGCAATGGACAGATCATCTAATCAAAAAATCAACAAGGAAACAATAGCTTTGAATGACACACTGGACCAGATGGACTTAACAGATATATTCAGAACATTTCATCCTAAAGCAGCAGAATATACATTCTTCTCCAGTGAACATGGAACGTTCTCCAGAACACACCATATACTGGGACACAAATCAGCCCTAAGTAAATACAAAAAGATCAAGCTCATACTGTGCATATTTTCAGACCACAACACTATGAAACTCAAAATCAACCACAAGAAAAAATTTGGAAAGGTAACAAATACTTGGAGACTAAAGAACATCTTACTAAAGAAAGAATGGGCTAACCAAGAAGTTAAAGAGGAAATTAAAAAGTATATGGAAGTCAAAGAAAATGATAACACCACAACCCAAAACCTCTAGGACACAGCAAAGGCGGTCATAAGAGGAAAGTATACAGCAATCCAGGCCTTCCTAAAGAAGGAAGAAAGATCTCAGATACACAACCTAAACTTACACCTTATGGAGCTGGAAAAAGACCAGCAAATAAAACCCAAAACCAGCAGAAGACAGGAAATAATAAAAACTAGGGCAGAAATTAATGCTATTGAAACAACAACAACAACAACAACAAAAAAAAACAGTAGAACAGATCAATGAAACCAGAAGCTGGTTCTTTGAAAGAATTAACAAAATTGATAAACCACTAGCCAGTTTGATCAAAAATAAAAAGGAAAGGACCCAAATAAATAAAATCATGAATGAAAGAGCACAAGCAACACAGCAGAAATGAAAACAATAAGAGAATATTATGAGCAATTATATGCCAAAAAAAATGGGCAATCTGGAAGAAATGGACAAATTCCTAGAAACATATACACTACCAAAACTGAAACAGGAAGAAATAGAAAATTTGAACACACCCATAACCAGTAAGGAAATCGAATTAGTAATCAAAAATCTGCCAAAAAAACAAGAGTCCAGGGACACATGGCTTTCCGGGGAATTCTACCAAACATTTAAGGAAGAGTTAACACCTATTCTCTTGAAGCTGTTCCAAAATATAGAAATGGAAGGAAAACTTCCAAACTCTTTCTATGAAGCCAGCATTACCTTGATTCCAAAACCAGACAGAGACCCCACTACAAAGGAGAACTACAGACCAATTTCCCTGATTAACATGGATGTAAAAATCCTCAGTAAGATATTAGCCAACTGGCTCCAACAATACATTAAAAAAATTATTCACCACGACCAAGTGGGATTTATACCTGGGATGCAGGGCTGGTTCAATATCCACAAAACAATTAATGTGATTCATCACATCACTGAAAGAAAGGACAAGAACCATATGATCCTCTCAATAGATGCAGAGAAAGCATCTGACAAAATACAGCATCCTTTCTTGATAAAAACCCTCAAGAAAGCGGGAATAGAAGGAGCATACCCTGAGATCATAAAAGCCATATATAAACAACCCAATGCTAATATCAGCCTCAATGGAGAAAAACTGAGAGCTTTCCCCCTAAGGTCAGGAACAAGACAGGGATGTCCACTCTCACCACTGTTATTCAACATAGTATTGGAAGTCTTAGCCTCTGCAATCAGACAACACAAAGAAAGAAAAGGCATCCAAATTGGCCAGGAGGAGGTCAAACTTTCACTCTTCGCAGATGACATGATACTCTATATGGAAAACCCAAAAGATTCCACCAAAAAAATGCTAGAATTGATTCATGAATTCAGCAAAGTTTCAGGACATAAAATCAACACATAGAAACTGGTTGCATTCCTATACACCAACAATGAAGCAACAGAAAGAGAAATCAAGGAATCGATTCCATTTAGAGTTGCACAAAAAACCACAAAATACCTAGGAATACATCTAACCAAAGAGGTGAAAAATCTATACACTGAAAACTATAGAAACCTTAGGAAAGAAACTGAAGAAAACACAAAAAAATGGAAAAAGATTCCATGCTCCTGCATAGGAAGAACAAATATTGTTAAAATGTCAATACTACCCAAAGCAATCTACATATTCAATGCAATCCCTATCAAAATAACACCAGCATTCTTCACAGAGCTAGAACAATTAATCCTAAAATTTGTATGGAACCAGAAAAGACCCTGAATAGCCAAAGCAATCTTGAAAAAGAAAACCAAAGCAGGAGGCATCACAATCCTGGACTTCAAGCTATACTACAATGCTGCAATCATCAACACAGTATGGTGCTGGCACAAGAACAGACACTCAGATCAATGGAACAGCATAGAGAGTCCAGAAATGGACCCACAAACCTATGGCCAACTAATCTTTGACAAAGCAGGAAAGAAGATCCAATGGAATAAAGACAGTCTCTTCAGCAAGTGGTACTGGGAAAACTGGACAGCGACATGCAGAAGAATGAACCTGGACCACTTTCTTGCACCATACACAAAAATAACTCAAAATGGATGAAAGACCTAAATGTAAGACAGGAAGCCATCAAAATCCTCAAGGAGAAAGCAGGCAAAAACCTCTTTGATCTTGGCTGCATCAACTTCCTACTCAACACGTTTCCGGAGGCAAGGGAAACAAAAGCAAAAATGAACTACTGGGACCTCATCAAAATAAAAAGCTTCTGCACAGTGAAGGAAACAATCAGCAAAACTAAAAGGCAACCGACAGAATGGGAGAAGATACTTGCAAATGACACATCAGATAAAGGGTTAGTATCCAAAATCTATAAAGAACTTATCAAACTCAACACCCAAAAAACAAACAATCCAGTGAAGAAATGGACAAAAGACATGAATAGACACTTCTCCAAAGAAGACATCCAGATGGCCAGCTGACACATGAAAAAATGCTCAAATCACTCATCATCAGGGAAATACAAATCAGAACCACAATGAGATACCACCTTACACCTGTCATAATGGCTAACATTAACAACTCAGGCAACAACAGATGTTGGCGAGGATTGGGAGAAAGAGGATCTCTTTTGCACTGTTAGTGGGAATGCAAGCTGGTGCAGCCGCTCTGGAAAACAGTATGGAGGTTCCTCAAAAAACTAAAAATAGAACTACACTCTGACTCAGCAATTGCACTACTAGGCATTTATCAATGGGATACAGGTGTGCTGGTTTGAAGGGACACATGCACCCCCATGTTTATAGCAGCACTATCAACAATAGCCAAAGTATGGAAAGAACCCAAATGTCCATCAATGGATGAATGGATAAAGAAGATGTGGTATATATATGTATATATACAATGGAGTATTACTCGGCAATCAAAAAGAATGAAATCTTGCCATTTGCAACTAGATGGATGGAACTGGAGGGTATTATGATAAGTGAAATTAGTCAGAGAAAGAAAAAATCATATGACTTCACTCATATGAGGACTTTAAGAGACAAAACAGATGAACATAAGGGAAGGGAAACAAAAATAATATAAAAACAGGGAGGGAGACAAAACAGAAGAGACTCATAAATATGGAGAACAAACTGAGGGTTTACTGGAGGGGTTGTGGGAGGGGGGATGGGCTAAATGGGTAAGGGGCACTAAGGAATCTACTCCTGAAATCATTGCTGCACTATATGCTAACTAATTTGGATGTACATTTTAAGAAATAAAAAATAAAATTAAAAAAATAAAAAAATAAAAAATATTTAAAAATTTTTTTAAATTAAAAAAAAATTTTTCTTACCCTCTGAAAGTAATTACAGAAATGTAAGATAAATGCTGAGAAAAAGCATTATAGGTAGACTAAATAGATGACAACCTTTGTGTGACCTAACACAATTATCTCATCCCTAAGGTTCTTTTTCCATATACAAAATGAAAATAACTTTCCTATTTTTTTTTTTTACAAGTTATTGTAAAAATAGGGGCGCCTGGGTAGCTCAGTCGGTTAAGTGTCTGACTTCGGCTCAGGTCATGATCTCGCAGTTTGTGGGTTCGAGCCCCATGTTGGGCAATGTGCTGACTGCCCAGAGCCTGGAGCCTGCCTCAGATTCTGTGTCACTCTCTCTCTCTGCTCCTCCCCCACTCTCTGTCTGTCTCTCAAAGATAAATGAACATAAAAAAAAAAAATTTTAGAAACAAGTTATTGTAAAAATTTAAAAAATGACATCTCTGAAACTCATGAAGTGAATATATCCATATTCATGCCTTACTGCTGCAAATTAAGATAGATTCAAGGGGTGCCTGGGTGGCTCAGTCAGTTAAGCGGCCGACTTCGGCTCAGGTCACGATCTCGCGGTCCGTGAGTTCGAGCCCTGCGTCGGGCTCTGTGCTGACAGCTCAGAGCCTGGAGCCTGTTTCAGATTCTGTGTCTCCCTCTCTCTCTGCCCCTCCCCTGTTCATGCTCTGTCTCTCTCTGTCTCAAAAATAAATAAACGTTAAAAAAAAAATTTAAAAAAAAATAGATTCAAAACACAGTATTAAGACATACTCATTTTGAAACTGTATTCCTCAGCCATAGAAAAGAATAAAATCTTACCATTTGTAATGGCATGGAATAGAGGAAGGTAGTATTATACTAAACAAAATAAATCAAAAAAAGACAAATACAGGAAGATTTCACTCATGTGGAATTTAAGAAACAAATGAGGGGTGCCTGGGTGGCTCAGGTCACGATCTCGCGATTCTTGAGTCTGAGCCCCACATAGGGCTGTCTACCGTCAGCATAGAGCCCACTTCGGCTCCTCTGTACCCACCCCCCCCCCCAAAAACAACCAACATTTAAAAAAATGAACACAGGAGGGGGAAAAAAGGGCAAACCAAGAAACAGACTCTTAACTACAGAGAACTGATGGTTATTGGAGGGCAAGTCGGGGGGGGGGTGGTGAAAAATAGGTGATGGTTATTAAAAAGGACACTCGTGGTGAGCACCAGGTATTATATGCAAGTGATAAATCACTAAATTCTACATCTGAAACTAATATTACACTGTATGTTAACTGGAATTTAAATAAAAACTTGAAAAAAAACCCGTAGGCAGGATTCTGACTTGAGGATTAAGTTGACATCTTTATTTTGCAGGAGGCAAAACATGAGAATCAAAGTTTCATTTAAAAAGTTTAATTAGGGGGGCGCCTGGGTGGTGCAGTCGGTTAAGCGTCCAACTTCAGCCAGGTCACGATCTCGCGGTCCGTGAGTTCGAGCCCCGCGTCAGGCTCTGGGCTGATGGCTCGGAGCCTGGAGCCTGTTTCAGATTCTGTGTCTCCCTCTCTCTCTGCCCCTCACCCGTTCATGCTCTCTCTCTGTCCCAAAAAAAAAAATAAATTAAAAAGTTTCATTAGGGGCGCCTGGGTGGCTCAGTTGGTTAAGCGGCTAACTTCGGCTCAGGTCATGATCTCGCGGTCTGTGAGTTCGAGCCCCGCGTCAGGCTCTGTGCTGACAGCTCAGAGCCTGGAGCCTGTTTCCTATTCTGTGTCTCCCTCTCTCTGACCCTCCCCCGTTCATGCTCTGTCTCTCTCTGTCTCAAAAATAAATAAACATTAAAGAAAAAAATTAAAAAAAAATAAAAAGTTTCATTAAATTTTTTTTTCATTAAAAATAACCACATATGCAATGAAGTTCTGTTTTTCAAGAAATAGTTCATGTTTTAGAAAGTGAAACCTAACTCACTCTTAGTGAAAAATGGGGGTGGAGGGAAATTCCATAACTCCGAGCCACAATAAATACTAATAATACCTTTGATTCTGCAACATGGGACTTCCCCAAGAAACAGGCATCAGGTTTTGCTTAGTCAACTAGAATGTTATCCAATCAGAGTTAGAGAGGGAAAGTGCCTTTACAAATAAATACTGCATCCCAGCCCCACGTTTTCTGAGACACTCAACTGCTTAGACATTCTGAGCCTACCACAGAGGAACCTCCAGTCACAGCACCATGAACCAACGAGCTGTTCTTATTTTCTGTCTTATCTTTCTGACTCTGAGTGGAACTCAAGGTAAGGAACATGAAAGGATATTTAATTTCTAAAGTCAGAAATAGGACTGCATATAAGTTCTATAATTACAGGAATAGCATATTTGCAAAAGTTTTACAGCCTGCCTATAAATGAAGACTAAATGAGCAGAGATTCTCTCTGGTCACAGGTCAGAAAGGCAAATGGAATAAAAGGATGGGGGAACAGAAGAGTAAGAGGATAGAGAAAATGTAAGGGAATGAGGACAGAGAGAATGAGACAGATACTTCTTAAGTAACTCAATTAACCATAGGAACTGGGCTCAGGGGTATAAGTTTACAATTCACAAGTTGCAATTCCATTCTTTCAGATAATCAACTAATCAATCATTCAGAGCTGTATTATAATAGGATCATTCCCTCTCAGATTACCTCAAATAACATGGGGATATAGGTTCTGCTAAGTAGTAGCCAATCCACACTAAACGACTAAAACGAAAACTGCACTAACCTCCCCTACTGTACTTGTCTTTTTTCCCCACAGGAATACCTCTCTCTAGAACACCACGCTGTACCTGTATCAAGATTAGTGAACTATCTGTAAATCTAAGGTCCTTAGAAAAACTTGAAGTGATTCCTGCAAGTCACTTTTGTCCACGTGTTGAAATCATGTGAGTAAATGCCTTCTGAAAGTCACTTCTCTAGTTGTAATCATATATTAAATATGTATGATCACAAAATCAATAAATGCTTTGTACGATTCTAAGACTTCTACATAGCAAAGGGAAACATCTAGAGTGAAACATAAACATCTGGCTTAAAAACTGTATATTACACCTGTTTTATTGGCCCAACATCATTCTAAATATTTTCCCTCTTACTTCTACAGTGCTACAATGAAAAAGAATGGGGAGAAAACATGCCTGAATCCAGAGTCTAAGACCATCAAGAATTTAGTGAAAGCAATTAGCAAGGAAAGGTAGGTTTGCTGTCATTTGCAGAATTGCTCTTTAAGAAATGTCAATTTGGGGAAGTCAGAAATATTTGCAGTGAGCTTTCCTGTGGGATCCCTTGGCTTAAAAGTGTGTTTACCACCATGCCTGCCACTACCTGTATTTATTTTTATACTGAGATTGCCATCGTCTGTGGTATCAAAAGTTAGCTACCTAACTAGAAGTGTCAATAGGTCATTTTAACCTTGAGGCAGAGCTAGAACTATCCAAGCAAAACTACCAAATTTTCCCCAAGCCTCTCCTGTCCCTAAAAAAGCAGCTCTTGCAATCCACAATGACTATGTAGCATCAGGAAAGCTCACCACTTTGCCTGGGGACTTGCGAGTTACCTATGAACTCAGAATGTTCTAAGCAGAACCCAGGCTGAAGCCAGAGTTGAGCATATCACACTTTTACATCCCCTTTCTCTTCCTACAGGTCTAAAAGATCTCCTTGAACACAGAAGCATAATCATTGTACTGACAAAGATGGACCAGAAAGAGACTACCTCTGCCATCATTTCCCTACATACTTGTCAAGCCCTAATTGTCCCTGGATTGCAGTTCTCCTAAAAGGTGACCAACCACTGTCACCAAATAAGCTGCTACTACTCCTTGAGGGAGGTGGATGGTTCATCACCCTGAGCTGTTTAGTACGAACTCTGCTCTGGCACTGTAAGCTAAAGGTGCTACATTTTTAGTGAATGTACCAGGTCCTAGCCCTGCTACTAACACTTTCCTCACCTTTCATATCTTCTAAAGGTTATTAAAGATATTCCCACCTCTGGGTTTATCCAAGTTCTCAGAACTTAAGAAAAACAAATAGCCATAATACAATTTCCTTTTTTAAGAAAGATCTTTACTCCATGGGATTCTACTGCTATCCTCCCAAGGGGCCCATATTCTTCCAGTGGTTATATATACACAATTCCAAATACATAAAAGAACCTAAAAATGTCTGAAAATGTATGTGAAAATACTATTATTTAATGAAAACTGCACAAAGTTGAGTTCTCAGACGTACATATGTCTTAATATTGTTTTCAGTGTGTATGGAATAACTTGTGTAATGAAGTACTACACATGAATGAATAAAAAATTTTAAGTCTAGATATATACTATGCATGTTATGTAAGGCATACCCTGGATGTTTTTCAAAATAAAAATGCTGTACTCCTTTAGCAGTAATTTTTTTGAGAGAGTATGTGTGCAAGTGAGTGAGGGGCAGAGAAAGTGAGAGAATCCCAAGAGGGGCAGAGGGAGGGGGTGCGGGGGAGGGAGGGAGGTGAGGAAGAGGGGCACAAGCTCATGAACCATGAGATCATGACCTGAACCAAAGTCAGATGCTTAACAACTGAGCCACCCAGACACCCTCCCTCGGCAACATTAAGAAAGATTATACAATTGTTAACAAATCAAAAAGGTATTAAAATAATAACTAATACATATTTCATAAAAGAATCTCACAGTAGAAGACAAATGACTTGGAGAATTACCATATTCCTTCCAACTGCAGTCTGCTGAAAGACCCATCATACAAGATTCCTTCAGGACTGATGTGGCATAACAGACTTTGCCTGAGCTTCAGACCCTTATAGGGAGAGATCTATGTGATATCTCCACCTGAATATCCTACAGAAATATCAAACTCTAAAATATCTCAAATTTTCTTCTTCCCCAGATCTAGTTCTCTGCCTTTTTTAAATGTCCTAGTTTAACAGCAATATCATCCACTCAGTTCCCCGAACCAGAAACCTGGAAGTAATTCTACATTCCTCTCTCACCTCCCACATCCAATTAATCACTAAGGAGGTATTTACAATGCATTTAGTCAGCAAATTAATTGTATCTAGAATATATAAAAAGAAAAATAGAAAAAGATAGATAACTAAGCGAAAAATGGGAAATAGAAATGAATAGGAATGTCACAGGAAAAAAAATGCACAAGTCCTCAACATATAAAATTGTTCTGCATCATTAGTAATCAGGGACATCTACATTCAAATCATTTTGGGATACCATTTGACACCACAAGACTGGCAAAATTCTTTAAGTTGGATAAATACCAAGAGACAGGAAGAGTAGAGCAATGAGGAATGCCCCTCTACTGCTGGTGAAAGAGGAAAGAGCTACCGTAACTGGTTCGAAAACCAGGTTGGGGGGCGCCTGGGTGACTCAGTTGGTTAAGGGTCCAGCTTCTGCTCAGGTCATGATCTCACGGTTTGTGAGTTCAAGCCCCGCGTTGGGCTCTGTGCTGACAGCCCAGAGCCTGGATTCTGCTTCGGATTCTGTGTCTCCCTCTCTCTCTGCCCTTCCCTCTGTTCACACTCTCTCTCAAAACTGAATAAACGTTAAAAAAAAAAAAAAGAAAACCAGGTTGGTATTATCTTGTAAAATTTAACGTGTGCACTCTATGTCCTAGCAATTCTGCTACTATGCATACACCACGGATAAATTCTTGTATATTACATATATTAAAGAATGTTACAGCAGCATTGTTTATAATAGCAAACTCTGGACACAATCCAAATGTCCATAAATAGAATGGATAAGTAAATAAGGGTATACTAATTCAATGAAGTATTACACAACAGTAGAAATACACAAAATGGAACTATATACATCAACATGGGTGATCTCAAAAACAGTCTTGCACAAAAGAAGCATGTCACAGAATAGTACATACAGCATAGTTCTATTTACTATGAAATTCTAAAACAGGCAAACTTAACACTGGATTTAGGAATGAAGACATATATGATGAACACACACACACAAAAGGAATTTCCATAAAATTCGGGATGGTAACTACTTCAGAAAGTGAGAAAAGAATGCAATCAGGGAGGGGCACATAAGAGGCTTCTGAATTACAGTAAAGTTCTATTTTTTACCTAGGTAGTGAGTACGTGAAAATTTGTTCTTTAATCTGTACCTACACATTTTTTTTTAATTCATAAAGACCACAAACACATGGAGATTAAACATGCTACTCAATAATGAATGGGTCAACCAAGAAATCAAAGAAGAAATAAAAAAATACACAGAAACAAATGAAAATACAAATGTACAAAATCTTTGGGATGCAGCAAAAGTGGTCCAAAGAGGGAAGTGTATAGCAATACACACCTACATCAAGAATAAAAGTATCCAACAGCCTAACCTTACACCTGAAGAAACGAGGGGAAAAAAATAAAAAATACAGAGACCTGAGGGTTGCTGGAGGGGAGGAAAGGGAGACGAGCACTGTATATTATATGTAAGTGATGAATCACTGGGTTCTACTCCTGAAACCAATACTTGCTGTATGTTAACTAACTTGAATTTAAATAAATTTTTTAAAAAGTGAAGCCTAAAGCCAGTAGAAGGAATAAAGTAAAAAAGATTAGAGCAGAAATAAATGATACAGAAACTTAAAAAACAGAACAGATCAATGAAACCAGGAGCTGGTTCTTTGAAAAAATTAACCTCTAACCTCTAACCTCTATTAAAAAGAGAAAGGACCCAAATGCATCACAAATGAGAGAGAAAAAATAACGACCAACTCTATAGAAATACAATGATAAGAGATTATGAAAAACTGTATGCCAATATACTGAACAACCTATAAGAAATGGATAATTCCTAGAAATACATAAACTACCAACACTGAAACAGAAAAAAATAGAAAACTTGAACATACCAATTACCAACAAAGAAATTAAATCAGTAATTTTAAAACTCCCAACAAACAAAAGTCAAGGACCAGATGGCTTCACAAGCAAATTGTACCAAACATTTCAAGATGAATTAATACCTATTCTTCTCAAACTATTCCAAAAAATAGAAAAAAAGGAAAACTTCCAAATTCATTCTATGAAGCCAGCATTGCCCTGACGCCAAAACCAGATAAAGACCTCACCAAAAAAGAGAACTACAGACCCATATGCCTGATGAACACAGATGCAAAAATTCTAAATAAAATACTAACAAACCAAATCAAGCACAGTAAAAAAAAAAAAAAAAAAACTCAACACAATCAAGTGGGATTTATTCCCTGGTTGCAAAGATGGTTGAACATTTGCAAATTAACCACTCAACATGACACACCTCATTAAGAACAGATAAAAACTATATGATCATTTGGATCGATGCAGAAAAAGCATTTGACAAAGTACAACATCCATTCATGATAAAAACTCCCAACAAAGTAGGGTTAGAGGGAACATACCTCAACATAATAAAGGCCTTATATGAAAAACCCACAGCTAATATCATCCTCAATGGGGAAAAACCGAGAGGTCTCAGTTTTTCAGTAGGTTCCTCTACAATCAGGAACAAGACAGGGATGTCCACTCTCACCACTTTTATTCAACATCGTAATGTAAGTCTTAGCCACAGCAATCAGACAACAAAAAGAAACAAAAAGCATCCAAATTAGCAAGGAAGATGTCAAACTTCCACTATTTGCAGATGACATCATACTCTACACAGAAAACCAGAAAGACTACCAAAAAACTGCTAAAACTGATACACAAATTCAGTAAAGTCGCAGAAAAACAATCAACATACAGAAATTGGTTTCATTTCTGTGTGCCAATAATGAAGCAGCAGAAAGAAATGAAGGAATCCATCCCATTTACAACTATACCAAAACAATAAGATACCTAGGAACAAACCAAACCAAAGAGGTGAAAGACCTATACTCTGAAAACTGTAAAACACTGATGAAAAAAATCCAAGATGATACAAAGAAATGGAAAGACATTCCATACTCATGCATGGGAAGAAAAAATATTGTTAAAACGTCTATACTACTCAAAGCAATCTACACATTTAATACAATCCCCCTCAATATACCACCAGCGTTTTTCACAGAGTTAGAACAAACAATCCTAAAATTTACATGAAACCACAAAAGACCCCAAATAGCCAAACCAGTCTTGAAAAAGAAGAACAAAACTGGAGGCATCACAATTCCAGACTTCCAAGTTCTATTACAAAGCTGTAGTAATCAAACCAGTATAGTACTAGCACAAAAACAGACACATAAATCAATACAACAGAATGGAAAACCCAGAAATGAACCTAATTATATGGTCAATTAATCTTTGACAAAGCAAGAAAGAATATCAAATGGAAAAAAGTGTCTTCAACCAAATGGTGCTGGGAAAACTGGATAGCAACATGCTAAAGAATGAAACCACTTCCTCACACCAGACACAAAAAATAAAATCAAAAGTAATTAAAAACCTAAATGTAAGACATGAAACCATCAAAATCTTAAAGAAGAACACAGACAGTAACCTCTTTGACATCAGCCAAAGCAACTTCTTTCTAGATATGTCTCCTGAGGCAAGGGGAACAAAAGCAAAAATAAACTATTGGGACCTCATGAAACTAAAAAGCTTTTGCACAGCAAAGAAAACAATCAACAAAACTAAAAAGCAACCTACGGAATGGGAGAAGATATTTGCAAATGATATATCTGATAAAGGGTTAATTAACATCTAAAATATGTAAAAAAAAAAACTTATGCAACTTAATACACAAAAAAGCAAACAATCCAATTGAAAAATAAGCAGAAGACATGAATACATTTTTCCAAATAAGACATACAGATGACAAACAGACATGAAAAGATGCTCAACATCACTGATCATCAGGGAAATACAAATCAGGATGTCGGTGAGGATGTGGAAAAAGGGAACCCTCTTGCACGGTTGATGGGAATGCAAACTGGTGCATCCACTCTGGAAAGCAGTATGGAGATTCCTCAAAAAGTTAAAAACAGATACCCTAGGATCCAGGAATTGCACTACTAGGTATTTACCCAAAGAATACAAAAAAATTAAAAGGGATATATGCACCCCGACGTTTATAACTGCATTATCAACAATAGCCAAATTATGGAAAGCCCAAGGATCCAATGACAGATGAATGGATAAAGAAAATGTGATGTAAGTATATACACACGACTATTATTCAGCCACAAAAAATACTGAAATATAGCTATTTGCAACGACATGGACGAAGCTAGAGAATATTATTCTAAGTGAAGTAAGTCAGAGAAAGACAAACACCACATGATTTCACTCATATATGGAATTGAAGAAACAAAGGAGCACGGGGAAAAAGGCAAACCAAGAAACAGACTCTTAACTATAGAGAACAAACTGATGATTACCAGAGGGGAGGTGGGTAGAGGGATGGGTTAAATAGGCGATGGGGAGTAAGGAGTGCACTTGTGATGAGCACCACGTGTTGTATGGAAGCGCTGAATTACTATACTGTACACCTGAAACTAATATTAAACTTTGTTAGCTAACTGGAATTTAAACAAAAACTTATATAGGGGTGCCTGAGTAGCTCAGTCAGTTAAGCATCTGACTCTTGATATGGGCTCCGTTTACGGGATCAAGGCCCACTTAGGCCTCTGTGCTGACAGCAAGGAACCTGCTTGGGACTATCTCTCTGCCCCTCCCTCACTCTTGCATGCACGCTTGCTCTCTCTCAAAATAACTTTATAAATATATCTTTTTAAAAATGCTATGTTTTACATTAAAAGAGCATAACAAACTAGCAAAGAAATGAAAAATTCCAGGATATAACCAATTGTGAGATATCTTCATGAATATCAAACAACTTTACATAGCAAAATAGAAGAATAAAGAGAGCTATCACTGGGGATGTAAACTATAGCATGGTGACTACAGTTTATAATACTGTACTGAGTATCCGAAAGCTGCTAAGAGAATACATCTTAAAATTTCTCATCACAAGACCCCCATGTTTATAGCAGCACTATCAACAATAGCCAAAATATGGAAAGAACCCAAATGTCCATAGATGGATGAATGGATAAAGAAAATGTGGTATACACACACACACACACACACACACACACACACACACACAATGGAGTATTACTCAGCAATCAAAAAGAATGAAATCTTGCCATTTGCAACTACGTGGATGGAACTGGAGGGTATTATGCTAAGTGAAATTAGTCAGCGAAAGACAAAAATCATAGGACTTCACTCACATGAGGACTTTAAGAAATAAAACAGATGAACATAAGGGAAGGGAAACAAAAATAATATAAAAACAGGGAGGAGGACAAAACAAAAAAGACTCATAAATATGGAGAACAAACTGAGGGTTGCTGGAGGAGTTGTGGGAAGGGGGGGTGGGCTAAACGGTTAAGGGGCATTAAGTAATCTACTGAAATCATTGCTTCACTATATACTAATTTGGATGTAAATATTAAAAAACAAAAAATAAAGTTAAATCAAATAAAAATTAATTCTCATCAAAAGAAAAATATTCTTACTACAATGACTTATTGTGGGAAATCATTTCACAACATAAACAAACATCAAATCATGTTATACACTTGAAACCAACATAATGTTATTTGTCAACTATACGTCAATGGAAGAAACTTAGAAAAAAAAAACCCTAATGTAATACCAAAAAGACAGAGAGAGAATAGGTAAAAGGAAAAAAGTAAATTCTAGCGCAAAGAATGTGATCAAAAACATAGGGGTGAGATAGCACAGTGTTTTCAACCTGGAATAATGTAAATATAAAACTAGAGACATGAATATTGTAGAAAATGATGGAGAGGGGCGCCTGGGTGGCTCAGTCGGTTGAGAGACCGACTTCGGCTCAGGTCACGATCTCATGGTTTGTGAGTTCGAGCCCCGCGTCGGGCTCTGTGCTGACAGCTCAGAGCCTGGAGCCTGCTTCTGATTCTGTGTCTCCCTCTCTCTCTGCCCCTCCCTCACTCATGCTCTGTCTCTCCCTGTCTCAGAAATAAATAAACATTAAAAAAAAAATTTTTTTTAAAAAGAAAATGATGGAGAGACAGATAAGAATTACATTATGAGAGCCTTTATTTGCTAGGTATGCCATCACCATCAATGTATATTTATAAGCTGTATGCATGTTACAAAATATACACAAAAAATAACAGATTGTTAGACCAAACTCCCAAAATACTAAAGATCTAACACAATGAAAGTTTATTTTTTTGCTCAAAGTTCCATGTAGCTTGGCAATGCCTCTATGTTGACTCAATAATACAGTCCCCCCTGTCTCAACTGCACACTGTCATGACAGAAAAGACAAAGGGAGAAGTGGCATACTGGCTCTTAAATGCTACAGCCCACATTACCTTGTCCTGAACAAGGTCTTGCCTTCCCTAATCTAAATGAGGGATAGAAACTGGAAGGGGAAGTGCACTTGTCTCTGCATAAGTAGGTAATTTCTTAGATAAGTTTTTTTTTTTTTAATTGTAAGACAAAAACCAAGGCTCATGCAGAAATCCAGCTCAGAAAAAGTCTAAACAGATTTTAAGTCTATTTTCTGAAATAAATTAGATCAGGGGTGAAGAAGAATTCCTTTTCTGGGTAGAAAGTTCACCAATGTCCGAAGTAAATAAAATTTGAGGTACACAGAGAACAAATGAACCCATCTACTGTAGTATGGTCATGTTATAAATCCGAGGGAGAGAAATCTCCTTTTTCTAGGAAAATACATGGCCCACAATGATCTATATATTGCAACATGATCTAAGAATACTGGCCTTAAGGAAAAGGGGAAAGTGATTGTAATTGTGTCTCTTAATTTTCTTTGTCATAGTCTACTTAGTTAATTCACTGTTCATATTTAGAATTTGATAACACCATTCTTGCTTCATTCAGGGGCAGGTCAAGAACCTCACTAAAGCAGTAAGAATATGACAATGATTACTCTGGTGATTCGCACAAGTCATTAAAGTCTTCCTGCACCTGTTTTCTCATTTATATAGGTAGAAACAGAAATCCTCCAGGGGCACCTGGGTGACTCAGTTGGTGAAGCATCCAACTTTGGCTCAGGTGATGATCTCATGGCTTGTGAGTTCGACCCCCACAGCAGGCTCTGTGCTGACAGCTCAGAGCCTGGAGCCTGCTTCAGATTCAGTGTCTCCCTCTCTCTCTGCCCCTCCCCTTTTCTCTCTCTCTCTAAAATAAACATTAAAATTTTTTTAAATTAAAAAAAAAGGAATCCTCCAGAAATATTACTAAATGTCACTAAAATAAATTATTAATAGTTCAAATACTATTAACAGGTGATAGAATTATAGATGATTTTTATTTTTTACTTTTATTTTACAAGTTTTCTACAAGGAATATTTCTACCATTTCTAATCAGAGAGAAAAAAAATTAAGTGAAAACCAATTTTCAAAGACACTATATATATGCATGCTTATCTTAAAGGACTAGGATTTATGTTGTTAGTGACCTTCATGAAATGATGCATCTCTGGAAAAGATCTGAAATAAAAACAGTCTTCCAAAATGAGGTCTATGAGAGCAGAAACTACACCTAATTTGCCACTGTATGCATGTATGTATACACACATGTGTGTATACAGATACATACATGCATGTGTACATATACATACACACATATACATACATATACCTCAGAACTTTTGTCCAATGCTGTACTAAAATTTAATTGCTTATATTAAAAAATCATTAAACAACTACTAGATATATATTTCAGGTCACCAGACAATAATATGTCATTATTAGTTTCCCTGCTCACCCTCTTGCCTGCTACCATTTACTCTCTACACAACAGCCAATGTAGTAGTTTTAAAACATAAATGAGATTATGGATACCCCTGGTTTCATCTTTCCAAAAGCATCCCATCACACTTTAAATGATACCCAAAATGTTTCCTTATAGTCTGTAATGCTCTACATAACTCTTCCACCTCATTCCTACCATTCTCCCCTCAATGTTTCCATTCCAGCTATACAGCCTCTTATTGCTTCTCAAGCACAGCAAACACATTCCCATCATTTCCATAGTTTATTCCTTCACTTTATTCAGGTCCCTGCTCAAATATCACCTTCTCAGAAGCGGTTCTTCACCAATCTATTAAAAATAATATCACTTCTATCACTCTCAATCTTTTTACCCTCCTTTTTATAGCCATTATCACTATCTGTAAATATATTACATACTTTTTCATCTGTTTATTCCATATCCTCAAAAAGGTCTACGAGAGCAGAAACTACACCTGTCTTATTTACCACTGTATCATTGGTATCTACCGGTGTACCTGACACACAGTAATGCTCAATACTCACTGAATGAATGAATAAGTTACTGACATTTGCCATAGCTAGAATCCGTTGGAAATTGGTATTCACTCCAAGGACAGGACCACTTCCCAAAGACATTAGATAGTTCTTAAACCTTAGAAGAAAGTAAACTTAGAAATAAAGAGCTTACTAGTTTTGTTGAATCACCATATACCCACAGAAGAAATTATGACCTTCTCCCATTACAATATCCAGCATGTGCACTGGCAAACTGTTTACTAGACTATGAGAGTCCCGTGGGAAAAGAATTAAGGTTTTAAGCAGGGGCTTACAGGACTTTCAAAAATAAAAATGTTTCAAAACTAAGTTTAATGTTTTAATAGTAGCAACAGCTGTTCAGAGGAGGGGAAAGTCCCCTCCACCCCAAGTTTCATCCTGAAAGATGATTCTTTCAAAATAAAAAATAACTTGTGTTATTTTCACTTGAGATAGAGAAGAGCATGTTGTTTACATATTATGCAACATTTTCCCAGGACACTCAAATCTAATTAAAGCCAGAATAGCGTGGCTATCTCATTCTCTAGACTCAGATCCAAGAAATCCCCTTAGTTAACTGTAGAATGGGAAACGGGGAGAAAAGAAAAAGGACAGCTGAAAAAAGTTCAACATCAGTCTGAACCTGCAATGCTGTTATTCCCAGAGCAGATGATCTTGGGATGTGTCATTTTTAGGGCTCAGCAACTTCCCTAAAATTATAAGCAAAATATATAAACATACATGTATCCATAGTTTTTTACCAGTCTCAGTTCTACAACCTTCAAATGGTTAAAATTCATAAGTCTGTCCTAATTCATCACAGACCTTCAACACACCACATCACTTTGTAGAGCATTCACTTTAGACCATATGGATACTAATATATGTACTTCATATCTATGTAATCTTACATTCAAATACTGGAAATACTAGGCCAGTGTGGGGATTTAACAAACCTAAGCTCATCTCAGAGATCTGGGTCCTAAAGGAGACATTAATGGTTATTTCCCAAGTATTCCTAAAATTTACAAGACCATCTGACCTACTGCATTAATCATAATAATAACACACACACACACACACACACACTTTTTTTTTTTTTTTTTTTTACCTCTAGAACCACTAAGGCACAAACTTGGCTCTGTTGTTAGAAATTAGAGACCTTTAATTATATGAGGTGAAAGGGAACTAAGCCTAGAATATTCTCAATGCAATCAAGTTCAACTTAATAAATAATTGCTATGCCCCTCCTAACTTCAAGATCCAATGGCACAAACAAGGACAATCAACACATGATGCCTGGCCATAAAATTATAATAATCTAGTTGAGGAAACAAAAAACATATATAATTCAAATGCCGCCAACAACAAAAGATAAGCATACCAGTACTCAGATAAGTGGTATTTGTAAATAAAACTGATCAAAAAAGAAATCTAGCATGTTGGAAGTGACAAATGCGTTGGATACAGTTAGTAGAAATAGGTGTTAAATCAGAGAAACATGTAAATATAATGAAAGCTCTGTAGGGATATAAAACAAGGTAAAGTTTTAAAGATAAAATTAAAGAATGCTTATATTCTTGCAATCATGAGAATGAAATGAACAAAGGTCAAAGTTATAACTTGACAAAATGGAATGAATACAGAGTAAAATCAGGACTAAACCATGAATGTGCCACTCACCATGTGGTAATAGAACTTCTCATCTTGTCAATGATAGTAAACAAATTACACACATAGGGGTGTGTGGGTGGCTCAGTCAGTTAAGCCTCCAACTCTTGGTCTTGGCTCAAGTCATGATCTCACAATTTGTGAGACTGAACCCCACATGGGCTCTGCACTGATAGCACAGAGCCTGCCTGGGACTCTCTCTCTCCCTCTGCCCCTCCCCTGCATGCATGCACTCTCTCTAAATTAATTAAATTAAAAAAAAAAATTTCACACAGCAATAAAGTCAACCATAGTAGGAGAATAATATACGATCTAGCTAGCTCCACCTTAAAAGCAGTTCTAGGGAGGAGCTTGGAAAGCTTCTGTGCAAGGAAGAGTTGAGGCACACTGAAATTGTCAAGACTTTATTTGAGCATACATCAATTCAAAATGGGCAGCACCAAACGAAAGGTGGTTAGGAACACTCCACTGACAGGAGCTAGGGGAGAGATTTTTATAGAAAAGATATTGAAATGAATCAAGGAAATTATCCGATTGGCTATGACTTTAATAGGTGCCTTATTTGGGAAAGCCTACTTGTCTATCTGTGATTGGTTGTTCCTAAGTTTTATTTTCTCAGATTCAAGTGTATTGACTACAGCTTAGATTTTGGTTTGCTTGCGTAGGCTTCCAAGCAACCTCAATCTAACAGCCTCCTTATTTATTTCAACAGTTCATAAAGAAATCTTCAATTATAGTTATAAAGAATTATACTAAGCATACTGCTCATGAATTTAGATCTTGTAGAGCAGTTGTATCTCCTGATGATGGGTTATCAATACAAATAAATGAAATGTGTGCGGACACATGTTGTCTCATCTATTCTTGTCAACGCTCCATGATTACTCACAAGGAATGCTAATGGGAATAGGGCAAATGATTCAACATTACAAATGCTGGAAATAAGTGTAAAGGATTCAGGAAAGGAATAGATGACCTAGAGCCGTGGTATAGTCAAGGAAGATTTGACAAAGTAAGCAGAATTTGTAGTTGTCTGCTCAAAGTAATCTAAGTGAAACTTAACTAAGGAGCATTCAGAGAAGTTCAGCTTAGCCAGGGGGCAAGAATCACAGAATCAGCATTGTAGACATACACTGTCTATGTACACATACAGACTTCTATAAATAAACATACCTATGGCACTAACGTATTATTTAGCTTGTATAGTATTATTTAGCTATTTAGAGAAAGACCGGATTGAGGAAAAACAAATACTAGAAACATTAAAATCTCAAGTCACAGACTTGAGACTCTATTTTAAAAAGCATATTCTGTATTTTTTTGGAATAAGCAAAAACTAAATTGGAATTATACATTTTTAGGGAACAAATGTAACTAATAATATGTCTACATCTGGCTAAATAACTCAAAATAAAAACTTACAATCAGCGCACCTGGGTGGCTCAGTCAGTTAAGTGTCCGACTTCAGCTCAGGTCCTAATCTTAAGGTTCATGAGTTCAAGCCTCACATCGGGCTCTGCACTGACAGTGTGGAGCCTGAATGGGATTCTCTCTTTCTCCCTCTCTCTCTCTGCCCTTCCCTCACCTGTGCATGTGTGTGCTCGGTCTCTCTTTCAAAATAAACTTAAAAAAAAAAAAAAAAAACTTACTATCAAACTAAGAACAAAGGATTTTCAACAATGACATACAAGAAACCACAAAACCTAGTAACAAATACCACAAAACCAAAGAAAAAAGTAAAATAGAACATATACACAATGATGGACCTCATGAGTTAAGAATGTTAGAGCACAACTTCAGCTGGGAGCACTACCACCATTCCTACCAGAAGCACATTGTATCTTGCAGTAAGTGGCGAGTTTGGTTTGAAAATACACATTCAATTCTATAATCTGAAAAACAGTAGCAACTATTATTTTTGTAATTAAAAATTATTTAAAAAAAACGTATACAATCTTCATGGCTGACAGAGATTCTAAGAAAAGAAAAAGAAAAAGAAAAAGAAAAGAAAAAGAAAAAGAAAAAGAAAAAGAAAAAGAAAAAGAAAAAGATTTGGAATAAACTTTGTTGTTAATGCGATATATTAACATTCGTTTGCTGTAAACACTAATAGGCACTTTTGGTTTCAAAAGAAGTATATGTTTTATTTTAAATTCAAGTTTGATTTTTCTGGTACCAGAGTACAATACAAAAGGGGCTTTTAGTTCCCAAAAGCTAGCTTTTGTTGCTATTTCCTGTATTTCACAACTTGCAGGTCCTCTGAATGGTAGAAAATGAGCACATTTTCAAAACAACACCATTTAATTCTGAGTTGAGTACCAGTTAGTGGTAAGATTTGAAGGGGATGGTTATTAGGTTGTGAACATACATGTATAGATAAAGGAAAAACTTTTACTTAAGGTATGAATTAAATATATATTGCAAAGACAGATGTAATTTCCTCATTTTGAGAGAAAATACACAAAGGTAATTTTCGGAATTCAACTTTGATTCAGGTTTCACAGATAACTTCCTGAAATTTACTCCAAATAAGTTTTATCCTATCACACAAGAGCAAGCTTTGTGTGTCATTCTACTTCTCTTGACCTATATTTATACAGGTATGTCAAGTCACTGGCTGACCACAATTAAATGGAAACTTCAGTAACCACACACAAGAAATATCTACTTTGCACAAATATTTGGGAAAGTTACCAATGGATAGTTCCAGCAGTCAACAAGCAAAATCAACAACCCCTGAAGAGTGAGAGGATCAGATTCCCAGTGTTAGCACAATACTCAATGTCTAGTTTTTAACAAAAAATCACAAAGCATACAATAAACAAGAAAGTATGGCCCAATCAAAAGAAAGAACTGACAAAAAATCATTCCTGAGGAAGCCCAGACATTCAGTGGACTTACTAGATAAATATATTAAGTCAACTGCATTAAGTATCCTCAAAGAGCTAAAGGAACCCATGTACAAAGAATAAGAGGAAACTGGGAAAATGTGTGAATAAAATGAGAACATCGATAAAGAGACACAAATTATAAAAAGGAACCAAATAGAAATTCTGGAGCAGGTAAGTAAAAAACTGAAATGAAAAATTCACTAGAGGGTTTCACCAGCAGCTGTGAGTCAGCTAAAGAATCAGCAATTTGAAAACAGGACAACTAAAAATACTGAGTCTGAAAAGCAGAAAGGAAAAAAAAAAGTGGAGCCTAAGGGACCTAGAATAGCATCAAATGAACCAGTAGACTCATAATGCAAGGCCCAGAAAGAGAATAAAAAGTAACAGAGAGAATATATGCATAAATGACAGAAAACTTCCCAAATCTGATGGACTACATGAATCCACACACCCAAGAATCTAAATGAACTCCAAGAAGGATAAACCCAAAGAGATCCACATGGTAGTCAAATGGTCAAAACAGAGACAGAGACTCCTGAAAGCATCAAGAGAGAAGGGACTCCTCACATACAAGGGATCCTCAATAAGACTGACAGCCAATTTCTCACAAATGTTAGAGACCAGAAGGAATAGGATTACATATTTAAGTTGCTGGAAAAAGATCTGTCAACGAAGAATTCTAGATCTGGCAAAGCTACCCTTTAAGAATGAAGGAGAAATGAAGACAATTCAAGATAAACAGAAGCTAAGAGAGTTCATTACCATTGGATTTGCCCTACAAAAAAATGTTAAAGGGAGTCCTTCAGGCTAAAATGAAAGAACACTAGTCAGTAAACCGAAGCAGTATGAAGGAAGAGAAAAATGTATTTTGAGAGAAAGAACATGCAAGCATGAGTGGGGGAGGGGCAGAGAGGGGGAGAGAGAATCTCAAGCAGGCTCCACACTGTCAGTGCAGAGCCCAATGTGGGTAACTACATAGTGAAGGAGGAGGAAGAGAAAAAGGAGAAGGAAGGATGAAGGCAGAAAAAAGTGGAGGAGGAGGAATAGGAGAAACTACAGCTACCTAGGCTATATTGCTGGAGAGAGAGCCCACAAGGTGAAGTGTTCAGGGGCCATTTAACCCCTGGGCTATACTGCTAGGGAAGGAGGCCACATGGAGGCAGTCCATGATGCTATTTTGGCCAACCCTCCAGATGTCTTCAGACCCAGCCACTACTACTTGATTGCAACTAGAGAAAAATCACTATTTAAAAAACTTTGGTGGGAAAATTAGATATTAATTTGGAGATCAAAAAACTTAAATCCATAATTCGGCTACTGTTGATAATGCTGCTATAAACATCGGGGTGCATGTA
This sequence comes from Panthera tigris, assembly GCF_018350195.1. Taxonomy (NCBI): domain Eukaryota; kingdom Metazoa; phylum Chordata; class Mammalia; order Carnivora; family Felidae; genus Panthera; species Panthera tigris. The sequence continues at coordinate 143,003,510 of NC_056663.1, forward strand.
CCCCTTCTAATCAGTATTTTTGTATCCTTTGGGTAAATATCTAGTAGTGCAATTGCTGGATTATAGGATAATTCTATTTTCAACTTTTTGAGGAACCTCCATACTGTTTTCCACAGTGGCTGCAGCAATTTACATTTTCACCAACAACGTAAGAGGGTTCTCCTTTCTCCACATCCTTGCCAACATCAGTTTCCTGTGTTGTTAATTTTAGCCATTCTGATAGGTGTGAGGTGAGTATCTTTTCATGTGAGTATCTTTTCAATGTTGAGTATCTTTTCATGTGAATGCTAGCCACCTATATGTCTCCTTTTCAAAAATGTCTATTCATATCTTATTCCCATGTCTTAACTGGATTATTTGTTTTTTGGGTGTTGAGTTTGGTAAGTTCTTTATAGATTTTGGATACTAATCCTTTATCAGATACGTTATTTACAAATATCTTCTCCCATTCCAAAGGCTGCCTTTTAGTTTTATTGACAATAGCCAAATTATGGAAATAGCCCAAATGTCCATCAATTACTGAATGGACAAAGAACTTGTGGCATACACACATACACACACGCGATGAAAGATTACTCAACAATAAAAAAGAATGAAATATTGCCATTTGTAACAACATGGATGAAGCCTGAGTGTACTATGCTAAGTGAAATTAGTCAGAGAAAGACAAAAACCATATTATTTCACTCATATGTGGAATTTAAGAAACAAAACAGATAAACATGGTGGCAGGGGGAAGAGAGGCAAACCATAAAATAGACTCTTAACTATAGAGAACTGAGGGTTGCTGGAGGGGAAGTGGGCAGAGAGATGGGTTAAATGGATGATAGGTATTAAGGAGGGCACTGGTTGTAATGAGCACTGGGTATTACATGTAAAGGATCAATCACTGGGTTCTACTACTGAAACTGATACACTATATGCTAACTGGAATTTTTTTTAAGTGTATTTATGTATTTTGAGAGAGAGAACACACAAGCATGAGTCGGGGAGGGGCAGAGAGAGAGGGGGAGAGAGAATCTCAAGCAGGCTCCACACTGTCAGTGCAGAGCCCAATGTGGAGCTCAATCCCACAAACAATGACCTGAGCTGAAATCAAGAGTCAGACATTTAACAAGACACCCAGGCACCCCTACTTACTGGAATTTAAATAAAAACGTGACCATTAAAAAAAAAAGAAACTTACATCTACTCTTTATACAATATCAGACAATAATTTACAGCTTGAAACCATCAACTATTGAATATCTATACACTACAGGGTACCTGGCTAGCCCAGTCAGCAGAGCATGTGACTCTGGATCTCAGAGTTGTGAATTCAAGCTCCATGCTGGGTATGAAGCCTACTTAAAAAAGAAAGGGGAAAAAATATATCTGAAGTGAACATAGGTCAGTATTATGTAAAAATGAAAAACTTCTCAACAGTTAACAGCAAAAACTTAAGATAAAAAGAAGGCAATGAGCCTAATAATATTAAATATAGATGGGGATATAGGGTCAATGAAACCCTCTTTCACTGCTGGTGGAAGCATAAACAGTACAAATTAAGTTGTATATACACACACTCTAAGAACCAGCAATTCCACTCCTAATAATACACTCAACAAACACATACATATATGCGCCAAAAAATATGCAAAGAACATTCATAACTGCAACATTCAGTTTAGCCCAAAATTGGGAAAAAATCAAAATGTCCATTAACTGAATATATACCTCGTGGTAAGTCATACAATAGAATATAACAGGGCAATTAAAGTGAATGAACACTCTTCCATACATGACACAGATGAATCTCACAAACGTTTAGTGATAGGGATGAGACTCTAAATAGGACATACACAGTACCATTTATATAGTTCAAAAATAGGCAAATTCATTGACAGTATAGCTTTAGGGAAGAAGAAAAGTATTGTCACGTCACTGAAATTTGGTGAAAATCCACTGAGCCACAATGCTGATACACTTTTCTATACATACACCTATTTCCCCCTGTCTATTGGTTATATTAATTAGCTGAGGCTGTCACACAAAATACCACAGACTGAGTGGCTTAAGCAACAAATTTATTTTTTCACAATTCTGGAGACTAGAATTCCAAGATCAAGGAGTGAACTCAGTTGGTTTCTTTGTGAGACCTCTCTCCTTGGCTTGTTGACAGCCCTCCTTTCCCTGTGTCCTCACATGGTCTTCTCTGTACATCGCTACATCCTTATGTTCTCATAAGGACATCAGTCATAATGGATTAGGGCCCACCTAATGACCTCATACCTCTTTAAAGTCTCTGTCCCCAAACACAGTCACATTCTGAAGTACTGGTGGTTAGAACTTCAACATACCATATTTTGAGTGGACAGAGAATTGCTTAGAACATGTGATACACTTCAATAAAAATTATGCAAGAAATGAAGGCAACAAAAAGGCAGATATTTTAACTAAAAATGGATTAAAGTTTTCTATAAAATATGCAAAGAACTGACATACATTTAGAAAGTCAATACTCTGACTCCACTTGACAAGGGATCTTGAAAAGGTAGCAGATTCAGGTATTAAGCCAACACAAACTAAAAGGTCAACAAGAAACTGAAATAAGCACTGATCTCAGGTGCCAAGTCTCACATATTAAACAAAATAAATACAAATGACAAAAGAATTGGGAAACTGGTACATGTATATATCGATGGGGGCATTACAAAATTAATCTACTCTTTCTGGCATGTAATCTGTTAAAATGTTATAGAAGATATAAAGATGTTTTAACCCTTGTCTCTATACTTCCCAAAAAGGAAAATATCCCAAGAAAGTAAAATCTTTCAAAAACTATTAAGAGGTATTTTTTGAATTCTGAAATAGAAACAACTCCAATAGAAAAACTCCAGGGATGACAGAATAAGCAGGCTACAAATAGAAAAAACATTTTTAAAATATAAACTACGCAGATATAAGGAAATGTTAATGTAAAATAAGATTATTTAAAGATATTGCTTAATGACAAGGGTCAGATGTGGATATAAGTGTAAACAGGGGTCTTTGTGAATCTCCTCACCTCACTCCTTTGTTTAAAACTCTTCAAGGTTTGCTCAGCACATAGAGATGTACAAGGCCCTTCATCGTCCGGTGGCTACTGTATTTCTAGCCACCTTTCTCACCACTCCAATTATATTATCACTGTACCCTTCATCCTACCAAGGTTCTTGCAGTTTCCAAATTTTGACATCCTTTTTCTCATGCCTCTTGCTCAAAATGCCTCCCCCACTCATCTTCTAGTAACAAATTCCAACCAACTCTCCCTTCCACACCTAATTCAACCAGAGCTGTGACCTTCTCTGCGCCTCCAATAATTGAGTACAGTCCTTTATCATACCACTTCCAATACAGGACTCGCTACACTGTCTCCCCACAAAACTGTGAGCTCTTTGAGGGCAGATTTTTGTTCCTATTTGTGTCCTAAAAGTATAGAATAACAGCTTGATAAATGACATTAATGAATAATAAAGAGTAAATGAAGAATACGAATTTTTCTTGTAATTTTACCGAAACAATGTGAATGTAAGTCACTTTAAATAAATATTGATTTTTAAACAAAAATATTTTCTCGCTCTTCAGGATAATTTTTCTTCAATCAGGCAGCAGCTTAAAACTTATGGTAACAGGTCGTCAGACTACCACAGAGCAAAAATGTATTACTGCCAGAATTTAGCCACAGCTGTCCTTTAAATGATGTCCTAACATTCCCTCTCAGAATAGTTAATAGATTTAATCCAATCCTCTAGCTTTACCTAAAAAATATAAACCAGGAGGCCAGGTATCAAGATCAGTAAAGGTAAAACTTGTTCCCTTCTGTTATCTGAGAAGTGGACAGGACTTGAACCCCCCCCCCCCCCCCACACACACACACACAACTATTATTTGCCTGCAGACACCTTACCATACAAGAATATTGTGGAAGGAAGAAATGACTCCCTGCATGGGGGGAAAAAAAAGAGGAAAAAAGAAAAAATCAGAATGCTAAGTAGGGGCTTCTGAGACTTTCAAGAAATAAACCCTTTTCAAGTCAGCGTCCTTTAAAACTAGCAATACCTACTGAGAGAAGGGGAAGTCCACCCTGCAAAAATTCAAACAGGCCTGGGGATTTCATTATGAAAAGAAACTTCCCCTTTCACAAGCAAAAAGGAAGACTTATTGTCACTGTGACAGACTCTAAAACTATGTCCATAATTAAACAGACCACACGGATTCCATAATCAAAAAGAGAAAGGCGGAAGTCCGGACACGCACATGAAAACAAAACCCTGCCTCTGCAAAATCCTGCCACACACACACGAAAACAAAATCCTGCAATCCTGCTCTTGAAGGTTACCCGAGCATTTGGTTCCTTGGGGGTCGGGGATTTTTGGGGGGCAAAACAGGTTAAAACCACGTCCAAAGGGAAAGTGGAATTATCTGTTGATTTCAACTGCACTGATAATCCTTGGCTCTTTTCCCAGGACTGTGAGAACTGCCTGCAATATCCTCTTGCTGAGTTTCTGTTTCTCCTAAAAGCCCTCTCTAGCCATAAACAGCGCTTCAATGGGATTTTCCCTGTCCTTCTGCCCAGGCAGGAAAGTGGGGTTTTTTCTCAGAGCTTTCAAGGCAATTTCGGAAAGGCGTCTTTGGAAACAAGCGACAGCACAGGCCTGGGCTGAGGGCAACAGTGTCAGCCTTCATTTCCACGGGCCACCCCTACCCCTAGGTGCTTGGTGGGGAACAGTCCCACCCCTCAGCGGGGCCTCCACACGAGCCCTCCCATCCGGCTTGTTTGCGGCGTAAATTAGCCCCTTCTGTGTAATATAAACAAGGCTGGCCTTCCGCGGCTCCTGATCCTAGGACCCCCTTTCTCTTGTCCAAAACGCCTTGTCCCTGTCACTACAAACCATGGTCGGAGGACCCTCCCAAGCCTCACCTGGCCGCCTCAGCCCCGATAACCAAGCCCTTTGGAGGCCATTGGTCCCTCCAGCGTCAACCCAAGCCTCGTGTGGAAACTGCAAAACAGGCCCCGCTCCTGACGTCCCCCAAGGAAACGTGGCCTCCGGGGTCGGGGGGCTGTGGGCCAGATACGGGGCAGAGAGGAGAACTCCCAAGGAGCTCAGCCACTACCTTTCTCTCGATGCGTTCCTCCAGCCACCTCAGCACGGGCACCACAGGCGGGAGCGAGCTGCGCCTGTAGCCTCTCCACTGAAAGTTCTGGAAGCGGGCTGGCTGGGCATGCGCAGTGCTCGCACCACAGCCTCTAGGGAGGTCACCTGGTCTGGCCTCCCGCCTCCCCCCTCTCAACTTCCGCGAAACAAGACAGTGCCACGCACGCACGCACGCACGCGCAGTGTCGAGACAGGCCGGGAGCCTTCGTTCACTCTTGTATTCCCTCGGTCCTGCGCGCCAGGCACGGTGGTGGGACGGAGATGTTCGAAAGCCTTCCTCGTTCCTGTGGCGGAAGGAGATTGGACTATAGGATTTCTGGTGAAGGTGACATTGCCTTCAATGTCAGCACTCGGTGGTGTGAGATTATCTGTAAGAACCCTGAACAAGTCTGGGGGGTCAGTGAAATCTTCCCAGAGTTAATGCCATCCTGGATATCTAAGGTAAGGTTACTACTACTAGGCTAGCAAGGCAGTGCAGGTGCAGCATTCCAGGCAGGGAGGCCACGAGCAAAAACAGCGCGATGGGTAAGAGGCATGGTCCCTTTGAAGAACGGAGGGAAGAAAGGGTGTGGGAGCAGAGTCCTGCAGGCAGAGTCTGGAAAGGTGGGCAAGGGCCGACCATGCTGGACCTTAGTGTTTATCCTAAGAAATTTTTGTCTCCTTTTTCTTTGCTAGAAAGAATGATCTCTGGCTTTGTGGTACTTTGCGGTTGACAATGAATTGTTGCCATTAACTTTAACGACCTGTGAGGTCAGTAATAGTTTTATCAGCAGAGGGAGCAGAGGCTTGCAGAAGTTAAGTATTTTGCAGTCATTAAGTAGCAAAGCTGGGACTTAAACCCAGCTCTGCGCTATGCACGGTCAGTCATTACCAGAATTAAGCATTACCGAGTGAATAAGCTGTATCAAAGGTCACCACAAGTTTTCTTTGAAAAGAGTTCTGCATTAAAAGTCATCAAAAAATCGGTCAAAAAATGCACACCATGTTACAGAAAACCCTAATATATGTTCCCCATTATTCTACAGCATGCATTCGCATTGGGGATGGGATGGGGAAGGAGATTACCCTCAAGGGAACAAAAATTGGTCCTTGGGGAACTGAAAAAATTTTAGATGTTACACATATTAGTGGCCCAGCCAAGTTTAATCCTACCCAACAAAATCTTATTTTTTAATATCTAATTTTTCTCTTTAAGAAGAAATTTAATTACGATTTGGGTTCGTTTTAATTTAATCTCAGGAGAGGCAATAACAAAAAAAAAAAAGTTAAATGTTGTGAGCCCAAATATCCATCAATTGATGAATGGATGAAGACAATAAGGTATAGATAGACAACGAAATATTATTTGGCCATAAAAAAAATGAAATCTTGCCATTTGCAATAACACGGATGGAGCCAGAGAGTATTATGCTAAGCGAAATAAGTCAGAGAAAATACCATATGATTTCACTCGTATGTGGAATTTAAACAACAAAACAAATGAGCAAAGGGGAAAAAAACAGAGAGGCAAATCAAGAAATAGATTCTTAACTATGGAGACCAAACTGATGGTTACCAGAAGGAAGGTGAGTGAGGGATGGGTTGAATAGGTGCTGGGGATTAAGGAGTGCACTTGTGATGAGCACCAGGTGTATGGAATTGTTGACACTATGTTGTACACCTGAAACTAATATTATACTATATGTTACTGGGCTTTAAATTAAAACTTTAGGGGCACCTGGTTGGCTCAGTCGGTTAAGTGTCCGACTTCAGCTCAGGTCATTATTTCACAGTTGGTGAGTTCAAGCCCCACATCGGGCTCTGTGCTAACAGCTCAGAGCCTGGAGCTTGCTTCCGTTTCTCTGTCTAGCTCTCTCTCTGCCCCTCTCCTGCTTGTGTTCTCTCTCAAAAATAAATAAACATTAAAAAAATAAAACTTTAAAAAAAAAGAACTGTTTTTTTGCAGTAATGGAACCTCCAAATTTTAGTGGATCAACCAAAATAAAGATCACATTTCCTAACTTCCTGTGCAGCTAGGTGTGACCACATGAATAAGCTCTGACCCATGGAAAGTGATGAGTAAAACTTCCAGATAGGTCTGAAAATGAGAAACATGCCCTTTTTCTGCCATACCACCATCCTGTCCCTGGAAAGTAGACATGATGGCAAGCCCCTTTGAGCCATATACCTAGACATGAACATATACCTAGACATATACTGGGGACATGAACCTAGAGATGATAATAAAGCAAATGATAGAAGGAGCCTAAGTTGGGGCACCTGGGTGGCTCAGTCAGTTAAGCGTCCAACTTTGGCTCAGGTCATGATCTCGCAGTTCGTGAGTTCAAGCCCCGCATGGGGCTCTGTGCTGACAGCTCAGAAGCTGAAGCCTGCTTTGGATTCTGTGTCTCCCTCTCTCTGCTCCTCCCCTGCTCATGCTTACTCTCTCTCTCTCTCTCTCTCTCTCTCTCTCTCTCTCTCTCTCTCTCTCAGAAATAAAGAAACATTAAAAAAATTAAAAAAAGAAAAAAAAAAGGAGCCTGAGAGACTTAATGCAGCAGAACCACCATACAAGCCCTAGTCCACCTGCCTCTGTCAGGGAGAAATACACTTCTGTATTAGTCACTATTAATTTGGGTCTCCATTATATGCAACTAATCCCTTGTTCCTTTTTAAATTTATTATTATGGTTAAAAAAAGCATAACATCAAATCTACCATTTTAATCATTTCTAAGTGTACAGTTCAGTAGTCTTTAGTTATACTCACATTGTTGTACAACTGATCTCTAGAAGTTTTTAATCTTATAACCCCGAAACTCTTTCCCCACTAAAGACTAATTTCACCTCACCCTTCCCCCCAGCCCTTTGCAGCCACCTTCCCACTCTCTGTTTCTAAGATTTGACTTTAGATATTTCATATGAATATTGTCCTTTTGTGACTGGCTTATTTCACTTAGCATAATACCAAGGATCATCCATGTTGTAGCATGTGACAAGATTTCCTTTTTTAAGACAACATAATTATGTATATATACTACATTTTCTTTATCCATTCAACTGTAAACAGACATTTGGGTTGCTGTGCCTCTTGGGTATTGTAAATAATGCTAAGATGAACATGGGTGTGCAAATATCTCTTTGAGAGCCTGCTATGAATTCTTTTGGACATATTCCCAGAAGTGGGATTGCTGGATCAAATGGTGATTCCATTTTCCATTTTTTAAGAAACCTCCATATTTTTTTCTGTAATGGCTACACCATTTTATATTCCTACCAACTGTGTACAGGAGTTCCAACTTCTCTACATCCTTTCCAACACTTGTTATTTTCTGGTTTTTGATAGTGGCATCCTGATGAGTTTGAGGTGATATTTCACTGTGGTTTTGATTTGCATTTCCCTAACAATTAGTGATGTTGAGCATCTTTTTATGTGCTTGGGCCTTTTGTATATTTTCTTTACAGAAATGTCTATTCAAGTCTTTGCCTGCTTTTTAAACCAGTTATTGGAGTTTTGTTGTTGTGTTATAGAAGTTCCTTATATATTTGGATCTTAACTCCTTATCAGATATGTCATTTGAATTCATTCCATTGGTTCCTTTTTTACTCTATTGTTTCCTTTGATTGTAAAAATTTCTAAGTTTGATGTAGTCCCATTTATCTTTTTTCAACTGGTCCCTATACTAACTAGTCTAACCATTTTAGAAAATAATAAACTGTAGCAGGAGTGATACAAAAAAAAAAAAAAAAAATGAGCTTGCCACAGTAGAAAATGACCTGGTCCCTAAGGATATTAAGATGCTGACTGTTTAAGATTTTTGGGTAGAAAATACAGAAAAAATAAATGTAGCCATACAGAAGGATATTTTATAAATAGTAAGAAAATTTGGAAAGTGTATTATTTATCTGGACTTTAGTATTTTCTGTCTGGAAGCACATCTGCAACCCTTGTTGTGTAATATTCATTATGTAACCTATTCTTCACCCAGGTGAGTAGCTGTGATTTTGCTAAAGGCTGCTGGTGATTCTGGTTTCATACCCTTATAATAAACTACCCATTTATGTGAAATGGAAGTAAAACATGCAGAAATTCCCTTGGATATGAGAGTAGGGTTTCCCCCAGCACAATTAAGTTTGTGGTCAGTTTAGCTACATCAGCTAAAAATACCAGCCAATCAGAGTTTAGGAGAGAATTGGATTTTCCAAATAAATATGATTCCCAGGAGCATGTTCTCTATAGAAATTCTCAGGCTTGAAATCCAATACAGAAGTGATTCAATAGAACTCCATTCTATCACTATGAAGAAAAGTGGTATTCCTCTCTTGTTGAGTATCATCTTCCTGACTCTGCTTGGCGGTCAAGGTAAGGGGTTCTGAGTTATATTAGGTTAGTAAAGTTAGAGATATAAATTGCTATTGAAGTCTCTTGATTTTGCCAATAGAGTTGATTACATGCATCAGATAGTGATATAAGTCATTCATGAAAGGTTCTAAGTGATGTAGTTGATTGCCCAAAGTTGATTTTTTTTTCCTGAGAGAGAGAGGAGGGGGTGCAGGTGAGCAAGAGGCAGAGAGAGAGCACAAGAATCCCGTGAAGGGCAGAGAGAGGGAGAAAGAGAGAAGCGGGGCTTACACAAAGTGGGGCTCACACAAAGTGGGGCTCACCCAGAGCGGGGCTCGAACTCACGAACCATGAGATCATGACCTGAGTCAGAGACAGATGCTTAACCTACTGAGCCACCCAGGCATCCCTACAAAGTTGATTTCTAAGACCTGCTAAGTCAAACATTGATCTTCTCGGTCTGGATGTCTGAATTCCTGACATGCAGTAACTGTTGAGTAAATGCGTGTTGAATGGGGTGATAATGAGATCAAAAGGTTTGTCCCCTAAATCATTTTTATAGCCCTTAATACTGTTTCTTGATAATATGTCTGTGGTTAACCAATTAAGTGTCCAATAATCAGGTCTCTAATCTGTTTACTAACTACCATTGGGCAAATTAATGAACTTTTCTAGACTTGAGTTTCCTCAGTTGTAAAATGGAGATTTATAGTCATGCTTTTACTACCTACCACTCGATGTGTGGCATATAGTAAGCACTGAGTAAATATATGTTGAATGAATGAAAGAATTAAGGAATGAAGATAGTGTATTTCAAAGGGTTTTTAAAGGTTTAAAGCACTATCAAAAAGCAAGGCAGTGGGGAGGATGAGGATGATGGTTGCAATTGGTTATTATAAGTATAGCTTTCTAAAACCAGCTCCATTCCCCTAATGTCAGTAATAAATGGCTTTAGGAGTTGCCTAAGAAATTGTGGTCCAAATAGCACACATGAATCAGGTGTGTGTCTGACCTGTGATAGGCATTTGTTAAATATTGCAAAAATCTCCAGGGGCGCCTGAGTGGCTCAGTTGGTTAAGTGTCCAACTTCAGGTCATGATCTCACAGTTCATGAGTCCAAGCCCCACATCAGGCTCTGGGCTGACAGCTCAAAGCCTGGAGCCTGCTTCAGATTCTGTGTCTCCCTTTCTCTCTCTGCCCATGCCCCGCTTACGTTCTGTCTCTCTGTCTCTCTCAAAAATAAACGTTAAAAAAAATTTTTTTTTTAATTTCCTTTCCTAAGGTTGTAAGATATGGTAGTTAAAAGCAATGCATTTGGACTCAAAAAAACCTAAACTGAAATACTGCTCCTGCCCCCAAAAGCTAAATTACTGTGTTCTTTACATAACTTCTTTGAACCTTAGCTTCTTTAGCTATAAAATGAGGATAATACCTCCTCAGAGTTTGTGGAAATGATTAACAGTGTGGGCTCACAGCTTGGGAGCCTTTCTGGTGTGATCTAAAACGGGCCCCCTTAATCAGAGGGCAGGGAGAGATCAAAAAAGAGGCAGGCCACTCCAAGTTGGTAGGTTGCAGTTGTAATAATATCAAAGGGAACTTACATAGGAGGCTTGTCTTGAGTGCCCACCAACCCCTAAAAACTTATAAAGAGGCCCTAACTTGGCTTAGTCATGTATGCAATGCAGGTATTTTCAACATCACATCACCATCTCAAGGCTGTGTCCTTGGCTTGGAGAAGCCTCTGGGAGCCAGAAAAGCAAGAGGAACCCTTATTCCAAGGACAGGGGAGGGGAAGAGGAGTCTCCTGGGGCCCAGGTCCAGCTCATAGGTCAATTAGCAGTAACCTTTTTTCTTTCCCCAACAGACAGACACTAATGTGACAGTAATAATCATGACTCAGTCAAATGTATCATTTTGATGGATCACCTAAATTGAAACTTTGCCTTGGGGTGCCTGGGTATCTCAGTCTGTTGAGCATCTGACTCCTGGTTTCAGCTCAGGTCATGATCCTAGGGTCATGGGATGGAGCCCTGCATCAGGCTCCACTTGAGCGTACAGCCTGCTTAAGATTCTCTCCCTCTGTCCCTCACTCTAGCACATGCTCTAAAGAAACAAATAAATAAATAGAGACATTGCCTTAAATCAATGTGCTCTACCTTCTTTCCCTTAGGAACCCTAATAATGAGGAATAGACGCTGTTTCTGCATCAACACCAGCCAAGGGACAATCCACCTAAAATCCTTAAAGGACCTTAAACAATTTGCCCCAAGCCCTTCTTGTGAGAAAACTGAAATCATGTAAGTAACAACTCATCCAAAACACATGTACCATATTGGCAGGAACATTAAATTTAGTGTGAATATTAGCGTCAGAACACTTGTTCAAATTCAGATGATTTCCCCTCCATAAATCTGAGCTACTTCTTTTTTTAGTTCTAAATAATAAGGAACTTCTGGTAGAGATTAGAACCAAGGATAATATATAATCAAGCATGTAGAAAATATTTAATGCAGATAACCCAAAAGAAGAAAATAAAAATCATTTATAATTCTACCACCAGTGATAAATGCTAGTCACTCCTTGCCCTTGTCTTCCAAATTTCCCTTATTTGTGTTTGTGTGCATATATAGTTGCCACATATATATACATATACATACACAAAAATAAAATCATACAGTACGTACTCTTATAGACTGCCTTTTTATTAACACCATATCATGAACATTTCCTCATGTCGGTAAATCTTCTATAATACCATTTTTTCTGATGTCATTGTTAATGGCCAAATTATATTCCATCCTATGGATGCACCATAATTTATATGAGCAATGCTTAAATGTAGATTATTTCCAGTATTTTGCTATTGAAATCAAACTGTTACTGTGGCAGTATTGTGTCTTTAGTTCTTTCCTATTAATAATAACTTTTCATGGGGTGTTATATGGAAGTGTTGAATCACGATATTGCACACCTGAAACTAATAGTACACTGTTAATTGGAATTTAAATAAAAACTCAATAATAACATTTCTAAAGATTAGAATCGCTAGTTTCAGTCTTTCGAAACCTAAATCAAGACTGATCTATAGAACAGATATTCGTATCCTCAGATTATACAGAGAAATTAAAGAAAAAAATTTTTAATTGTTCCTGGAGAGTCTGCTGTGAGTAATTTAAAAAATTCAACCAGTCCGTTAATTGTGTTTCAGAAAAATATTTTATGTTTTAGGGAGTTTCATTAGAAAATTTAGCATAACTCATGTTGATTTTCACAGTTTCTACAAAAAAAAAAAAGTAGCTATATTGACAGCTTTTCTATTTTGCTTCTTCACTTAAACATAAATATTTCCAACAGAGCATCACTAATATTGTCGTTACATATAAGTTTAAGTTTCTCTTATTGCATATTTCAGTTGGATTTTTTTAATTTAGGGCTGTGTGCTATCCTAGAAATTTGCCTAAGTCCCCTCACTCACTAAGAAAACGAATAGGCAGGAAGACTGGAAGTCTCAGATGCTTATTGTGATAACACAAATACATTTTAATTGGGGGACTTCATTCTGAGAGTAAGATGAGGAATTTAAATTATTGAAAGTAAAATAAATCTTGTTGCTATTTCCTTGGCAGTGTGACAATGAAGAATGGGGATCAAACGTGTCTAAACCCAGATTCAGCAGATGTGAAAGAATTGATTAAAGAGTGGGAGAAACAGGTTAGTGACTAGGAGGAACAAAGTTTTCTTTCTTTCAGAAATTAACTTTTAAAGACAAAGAATTTATGTGGTTCCTTTAAGGATATGTTTTTCATTTATGTTATTGTGCTTCTATCTTGTTCCTAGAATAATGTCATCACTGTGAGGTATAATTGTATTTTTGCATGTAGTATCACTTGTCTGTCTCCCCCACTAGAAGTACATGTGTGTTGAATTGAAAGGTAGACACTGAGGATGGAAAGGTAATAAAGTATAAGCCCTCCCTGATGTAGCAAATGCACTAACAGTTATAGCACAATGTGAGAAATATAAAATAAAGATATGTACAAGAGTCTTGAAGATTATAGAAGGGGTAATTAATTTTGCCAGAAGGAGGGGCAGGGAGAAAGTGTTAAGGAAGACTTTTCATATGACTGGGGTCTTGAAGAATAAGTAGTTCACCAAGAGAGTAAGGACAGCATGAAAAAGAAGCATAGACCATGAGAGAGCTTGCTGTATTCGGGGAGCCTCAAGTAATGTGGCTGGAGTTGTATGAAGGGAGTGAAAAGTAGAAAAGTAGACCAGGACAAAGTGGGAAGAATCCTGTGTAATGTGCTCAGGAGTTAAATGTGAAGAGGGCCACAGAATATGTAGCTGGGAACTTGGCTTCAGGAGTCTGACAGTCTGGTGGTTCTGCCACATACTAGCTATGCAACTTTGGGCAAGCCACCCTCTCTAGGCCTCCCTCTCCTCCTCTGTAAAAAGTGGATGATAATAGTACCAGCCTCAGAAGGTTGTAGTTTGGACAGGTGGGTTGTAAGCAGAATTAGAGTAAAGGCAGTAATAGGCCAAGAGAATAGACAAAAGAAGATCAGTTACAAGGCTGTGGCCTCCTGCTCAAAGTCAGTGATGTAAAGAGAAGCAAAAGGAGCCCCTCTGAGAGTGAAGCAACTTTAAACCAGGTTTGAAGACTTAAAAACAAAACAAAACCACAGTCTGGAAAGTCCAAATATAATGTAAAGAAGGAAAAATGGTAAGATAAAGAAACATTACCCTTGTTTTCCTTCTCCTTACAGGTGAGCCAAAAGAAAAAGCAAAAGAAAGGGAAAAAAACTCAAAAAAGCAGGAAAATTTTTAAAGTTAAAAAATCTCAACATCCTCATCAAAAGAAGACCACATGAGCAACCACTTTACCAACCTTATGCCCAAAAGGTTTTCTTAATTATGATGAAATAATTCCAAAAGGAGATGGCATCTTAATCCATAAGCTTTTTATTTGACTGGAAATTTTCAAGCATTATTATGAAATTTTAATTAAAGCTAGAAAGTTGCTTTTGAAATCTAAACATTAAGAATTGTTACAGGCTATAGTTTGACTTTGTTCTTCCACCTCCAGCCAACTGAATTTCGTCATGTTAAGACCACGGTCTTAACACCCACATCTGGACAAATGTGCACAGAATCATATCCTGTACACAGTCACATCCCACACACAACAGCTGCTTAGAAGATCAGCCCTGCACTTCCCAGGCCACAAATTCCAGCCTCTAGAGAATATTCTGAGGCACATGTCAGCAAGCCCCAGCCTGTCAGCATGCTAATAAGCCTAGCAGTTTGGAATCGAGCCGGACCTCACCAACCTGCCATGGCCATCTGCATCTGTATTTGAATCTGCCCACAGGCCTCACAGTGTATCTGACAGACCCATGCTGGTTGTTTCTGGGGGCCACAGCTGAAGAACACTAGCACTTGGCTTTCAGAACCTTCTGTCCAGCTTTTGAGGACATTAGACTCCAGCATGACTGCCCACGCTGATCTTATTGTTCACCTTTGCTTCAGTCAAGCCTGTTCCTCACCATTCTACCACAATTTAGTGCCTATCTCTGCTATAACGTCATGCTCTCATTTACCTGGGTCTACTCCTTTTCACTCTTATGCTAGCACTCCATAGGAATGCCTTCTTCTCCCCACTCATCCTCATTTGACCCAGTCTTTGGTTCAGTTTAATCCTGCCTCTTAACTAAAATCTTCTGGACACTTGGATTATTTTAAAACTCCAAGTTCACTTGTGTTCAATGCAATATAGGTGAACACTCAATTGTTTTCTGATTATTTTTTGCATGTTTATTTCTCAAACCAGATTGTCAGCCCCTTGAGGGCAGGGACCACAGTTCATTTCCTTGATTCTGTCACCATGCCTAGTATACTATGAACTAGGTTTTGAATAATTTTTTAATTACAAATTTTACAAGTAGGAGGGCAGCCAGACTGCCTCCTCAGGGCAGGATCTGGCTATATTGGCTGTTCCATAATGTTTAACCCCTGGTAACCTCTTCTACTCATTATCTTTACGCCATTGTCACTGCAGGAATAGGAGCTGATGCAACATTCTTGTTTCATGACAGGATGTTAACTTCACCTTTTGAACAAACAAAAATGCTTAGAACACCGGATATTCTGAACTATTTTCATAAAATAATACAGGATACTGAGTATCACAGAATCTTACAATAGGAAGGAGCTTTCCTGTCCAACTTTTACCCACCTCGTACAAAAATTCCTTTAATACTATTCCTGGGACAAGCCTCAGTTCTCTGTCTGACAAGAAAACCACCAAGTTCCTTTTGAAAACTCATTTTAGATAAATATAAATTTCATTCTCAGTTTAACCTATTTCAGAGTTTGTAAAGTATTGTGATTATCAATTGCCATCCCAGGTCTCATGAGAAAGGGGGAAGGATATGAAGAAACCAAGAGCTGGAGAGAGTAGCAAATCCTGTTAGTGGTGACATGGCTGGTGCCCAGTTAGCCTCAAAAGAGCTTGGAAACCCTCTTGAAGAAGAGGTTCAGTGAATTATGTAGGAAAGGACATCTTTGGCCAGAATTTAAACTTACACCTACTTTGCCAGATTCTGTCACTTCTTACACTGCAGGTGATTTTTAGTGTTGCCCAGCGATGATCGCACCCAAACATCATCATATCTAATTGTGAAACTCTTTAGCTCCTTCCATGAAACCCCTGAAAACTCTGAACATTTCATAATTTGAGAGTGTGACCCAGTTCCCACAGGTAAAGTGGACAGTGTGTAACAACCAGAGACAACATGTTTTGACTAAGTACCTATGACATATATATACGTGATAAGCATTCATCATTTATATATATATGTATACTCTCTAAGCAAATAATTATTAAGTTCAAAGCAGTTCTGGCATATATACCTTGTACTTTGAAATATTTTCTTTCTTTAAAGGCAAGGGCATCAATAAATAGACCATTGATCAGAAAACAAATACTGATTGGGGCACCTGGGTGGCTCAGTTAAGCGTTTGACTCTTGGTTTCGGCTCAGGTTATGATCTCACAGTTCATAGGACAGCATGACAGCACAGAACCTGGTTCAGATTCTCTCTCTTTCTCTCTGCCCCTCCCCTGCTTTTGCGCGTGCTCGCTCTCTCTCAAAATAAGACCTGCATTTTAAAAAAATACTGATTTTTTTAATATCTTGGACATGCACCTCAATCATTACATGTTTAACAGTAATTATTAGATGTCCTTTTTCATTTGTTTCCATGTCAGATAGGCTATAGTTGAGATAAAGACATGGAAGCCCTTTATAGAGCTCTTTGGAGACAGAAGAAAAACTTCTATGGAAAATATGACAACAATGCCTTATAACAACATTGATTTTGAAGAGTTATGTAGAATGCAATTTATTTCCTAGTCCTGAAAGTTAATGCTATTCCAATGAGATATAAACCAGGAAACCAAAACTGTCCTAACCCTTTTCCATATCCTGAAAGTATATATATTGAAATATTATAAAGCCTCAAGTAGTTATGATGGAGCTCTAAACTTCTTTAAGGGTCCAGGAAACTTAGGCTGGAGGTATTATGCAGTGTGGACTAAGAAGGTTGAGAATGAACAACGAATATCAGCCTTGTACATTTGAAGTACACTTGAGAGTCCAGAAAGGTACGATGTTTGGGCAGGTAGCAGCTGCTGATGGTGGACATGACTACTCACAAGGGCCTTAACCTAAGAAACTACAGGATGCTGTGAAAAGAGCTAAGATTCTGGATTCTGAGATATCTTAGTTAAGATCAGAAGCCTACCACTTATTAGCTATGTGACCTCAGTTCAAATATACTGTTTAATCTCCGTATACACCAGTTCCCTTATTCAGGATTGTTGTGAGGAACTGGCCCAGCATATACCTGATGCATAGAAAGTACTCAATGTCAGTCCCAACCTTCCCTGACCACTTAGCTCTGCTGCACTTTCCTTGCAACAGAGGGTTCCACATCTCATACATGGAAAGATGTTCCCAGGACTAAAAAAATGTATTGGAAAAATGAGACCAAAAGCTCATTTGACAAGTTTTGTGTATCTACATTTTTTATACTCATTTTCCAGACCATCATTGTCCATTTCCTAGATGACAATAGCCTCCCTATTTTACCTCCTGTCTCTCTTAGTCAACTTTTCTCTTGCTTCCTTACCGTTCTGACAGCTAGAATGATCCTTGCAAAGCATAATTCATAGAATACCACCACTTTGCTCAAAATCCTGTAATTTAGAATTAAGTCAAACATACCAGGGTCTACAAAGCCCCATATGAGTTTAGGCTTTGTGTGCCTTTCTGACCATGCTCCCTCCATCCTTCCCGTTCAAATACTAGCTTCAGCCTCACCTTTTTGTCTCTCAAGCACACTGAGTTCATTTCCTTCTCAGGGTCTTTGTGTATGCTATTCTCTGTTGTGCTGGGCTGTGCTATATCAACTCGGTTAATCTGGGAACTCTGTTTTCCAGAATTCTCTTCCCTGTGTAGTTCTAGGTTAGAGTTAACCAAAGAGGCGTGAGATTTGGAAGGCAGAAGTGAGGGAATGACCATTACTCTTGAATAGGTATGACAGACACAGTGGTATCCAGGGGATTCCAGCTTGCCCTTGCAGTCCTCCATGTTTACCTCATCTTCATGACTGCTGGCCTTGTGACTAACAATGGTCCCAAACCCTCCAGCAGATACTTGGAAGTACTTCTGAAGGATTGATTGGTGAATATTTCTCCAACCCCTTAAATATTCTGCCAGACTTTTGCTTCCAAAGATCCTTCCTCATCTGTATAAGATGTTATTCCTATAGTAAATTCTTTATTCCCACAATAGTCAGAGAGCCTCTGTTTTCCTAACTGATACACCTGTGCCACCTTCTTCGCATAGCTGTTCCTACCTCATTATTTGAGTTTCAGCTTAAATGTCACTTCACAGAGACTCCGTAATGAAATTGTCATCTTGTCCCCAGACCCTCTCTAGTATAGTGCTTTCCAAAGTCGAGTTGTGTACACCCTCTGGAGTGGGTGAAATGAGAATATTCATGAATATTTTTGTCTAAAAAATAAGAAAGAGCTGAAGATTTACTATAAATCTGAACCTAGTAGTTGATACTGACAGCTTCACTTAATGCATTTGTCAAGTGGTCATGGGTCACATGGAGATTTCCTGCAGAAAAAGTGAGACATACACAACTGGGAGGCATTGACACGTGTCCTCAGTCAGTCAGTGGCTTTCAGTGCATTGCAACAATGGGTTGCCCCTTATATGGGCACAGTCTTCTCTGGCTAACTCTAAACTACAACCAGAATTATGAAGATTGTAAGATAGAGTGCTAAGCAAGCCAGCCTTCACAAAATGGGCAAGTGACTTTAAAAGATTCCTATTAAGAAATTCATATGGGTGACTTGGTTAAGCGTCCAACTTCAGCTTGCATCATGATCTCACAGTTTTAAGTTTGAGCCCCACATTGGGCTCTGCAGAGCCTGCTTCAGACCCTCTGTCTCCCTCTCTCTGCCCCTCCCCTGCTCGCTCTCTCTCTCAAAAATAAATAAACATTAAAAAAAATTCATATGGAAGATAATAATAATGCAAACATAAACTAACAAAATAAAACACACATACAGAGGATGCCCGTTATAATTTTATCTAGAAAGGCCCACAATTTACAAAATCTATAGTCTGTTTCTCTTTTATCACAATCTGATAAATCAATCAAACTTCATCACAGTCTGAAATTGTCTTTTGAAAATATTTATGTAGTTATTTCCTATCCCCCACTCCACCACAAACATTAAGTTTCTTGACTGCAGAAAGTACTCTTCACCTTGGCATCCATAGTGCTTAGAGCAGTGCCTGTCACTTTGGAAGCACTTAATATGTATTTTTTTTTAGTTAAATGACATATGCTTCACCCTAAATCTTCTTCCAGGCCTTTCCCAAATCAATCTCAACCACTCTTACCACAATCATTTAAACTTACCATGCTCATTTCTGCCTTCAATTTCACTGATGGTCTTTTGTTCATCTGCTCCCTTCACCCACCCCTTCAATCCCGTCTGAATCCCACCTATTCATGATTCAAATCTTGCTTTTCCATCCCACCCAGTACTCCATCCCAGAATGCTCCTGGGCACACTGAAATCCTCCCACTGTGAGTACTCTGTCAGAAACTTTAACCATAAGAATTGTTCTCTAATTTAAAATTTAAATTATTTTGCTATACCAGAAAGCAGTCTGTAGCTGAACAAGCTTTTTATATTAGAGCAACTGTTAAGGAGATCAGTAAAATATTTAGTCTGTAAGCTGTACTTTTTAATTTAAATGCCAGTGATTTCTAGGTGAGTTAATGGGGAAAACTATTTGAGGGTTCTTCATCCCTTCAGGGAAAAAAGAAAGTTGCTTTCTTAACAGAAAGGAAGATACAGGGAGAGATTGCAATTACAGAAGCTTTAGAATACTATCACTTTCTTTTTTGGCCTGTGTAGAGAGAAGATGAAATTAAGTGATAGGAGAAAAAAGCAACCTTCCTTGCTGATAAGGAGTTAGCTAGCTCCTAGGTAGTCACCTGGCCGAGACATCCCTTGAGGCATTTTGATACCAAATTACAGTATTTTAAAATTCCAAGGGGACGGGGGTGTTTGACCCTACATTTTAAGGACGTTAGTAAATCACAAAGGAGCTGTCAAATCTAAGTGTGTTAATAACATTATGGACTGGACCAAACTGATAAAAGATTAGAGGGAAAGGTAGCAAAGTATCCATAACTATTTGCTTTCTTTAAAAGCTTGCTATATGAATAAAGAAATTTCATCTTTTAAATACAGTATTTTATTATACTGTTTCAAGTCGACTGTTTTCATAAAGAATTTGTCTTACTTTAAAAAAAAAAGAAAAAGGAAAGAGTTGCTGGTACCTCCATTTCCAGGGAACAGGGCCTTGGCCTCTGCCTTTTGTGTAGAGCATAGGACCCATTAGGCCCAGCCACCCATCATCAGCCTTTCTTAAGCATCAGAGTAGACAGCCTGCATTTCCTCCACAAGGAGGAACTGAAAATCAAAACCTGTAAGTATGAGATGAGAAATGTCAAAATAAACTATGTAATAGGAAAAACGTGTTGTTACGTGTGTGTCATCAATTTTTATATTAATTTAAACAAATTTTTATTTATGTTATAAACAGCAGAATTTACATCTATCTGATAAAATAAACATCTATCAAGGAAGATAGATGTCTCTTGTTTGGAGCCTTTGATTAGGGCCAGACTAACATAGGAGTTTTTATGGAATCGAAATTGAAGCAAAAGTGAGGGGTGCCTGGGTGGCTCAGAGGGTTAAGTGTCCCACTTTAGCTCGGTCATGATCTCACAATTCATAGGTTCAAGCCCCATGTCCAGCTCTGTGCTGACAAATTGGAGCCTGGACGCTGCTTTGGATTGTCTCTCTCTCTCTCTCTCTCTCTGCCCCTTCCAGGCTTGTGCTCGCTCTCTCTTGCTCTCTCTCGCTCTCTCTCAAATAATTTTTTTTTTTAAAGGCAAAAGGGGGGGCGCCTGGGTGGCTTGGTCGATTAAGCGTCTGACTTCGGCTCAGGTCATGATCTCACGGTCCGTGGGTTCCAGCCCCGCGTCGGGCTCTGTGCTGACAGCTCAGAGCCTGGAGCCTGTTTCGGATTCTGTGTCTCCCTCTCTCTCTGCTCCTCCCCTGTTCATGCTCTGTCTCTCTGTCTCAAAAATAAATAAACGTTAAAAAAAAAAAATTAAAAAAAAAAAGGCAAAAGGGAGCTAAATTTCTCTGAATAATGAGAAGACAAGAATTATCTCTGGCAGCTAGGGAGAGTGTTGGGGATCCTGGAACAGCAAAAAGAGAGGCAGGAGAGGGAGATGGGAAGGGGGACAGCATGCCAAAGTAAAATGATAAAGAAGGCCAGTGGGAAATTTCCGGTGGGGAGACCAGCTTTAAAACATTGCTGTGTAACATTTGGTTTTAATTGTGAGCCTTCTTGAGACTCTGGAAATATTGGGACAGGTTTTAGATTTCTCATTGATGGAACAGGGGCTTAAGTCACTCTACTTGGATATTGAAGGTAACTCCAGAAGGCTAGAGAACTTTGGGGCCACTTGGGTTATGTAGCAGCCATGGAGGTGTGCTGCTCGAATCACCCTGCAACAAAGATCTTGCTGGTCAGCCACAAAGAGGGCAGTTGGCCACCGCCTCTAGCTGGTGCAGCTTGGCTCCCCTCAGGTTTCAGGCCATGGTCTTACTGGGCAGCTTCCAAAGAATACTAGGACCTGGTCATGTCTGCCAAGTGCAGGACTCCCCTTATGGACAGTCTTTAATTGGGAGCTCCCCGCTGGATTGACTAAGACTTTATCAATCTGTATCACAGTCTGAGGCAGTCTCTGCCCAATTCTTCTCCCTTCCTGTTTTATTTTTGAAGGGTTAACTCCAATAAACTTCTTGCACATCTGATTCTATCTCAGTGCCCGCTTCCCGGAGAACCCAAATGACACAGGTTACATATACTTTTTATTTTTTTTTAATGTTTATTATTTATTTTTGAGAAAGAGGATGAGCAACGGAGAGGCAGAGAGAGAGGGAGAGAGAGAATCCCAAGCAGGCTTCGTGCTGCCAATGCAGAGCCCAATGTGGGGCTTGGACTCACAAACCATGAGATCGTGACCTGAGCCAAAGTCAAGAGTCAGACTTAACCGACTAAGCCACCCAGGCTCCCCTATACTTTTTATTTTGATCACTAAGTGTTAGCTGCTATTATCTTTATTATTCTCTCCCATAGCCCCAAACACAGACTTTTACCAGTGGGGGAAACCTTACAGATGGAAGTACATCCAAGAGTCTGGAAATAAAGACATTACTGGTCTGTCACACATTGGCCGAGTAGTGTTGACAAGTGTTATGGCCTCTCTGAGTAGCAGTTTCCTCATCTGTAAACTGAAGCGTAAGGGACTACGATCTCTAAGTTTCTTGCAAAGCATTCAGTGTTCAGTATTCTCTCCAGTACACCACAGTTTTTGTGTAATGGAGACCTGATGGCTAAACCTGGTCACATGTTACAATGACGCTCCCTGTACTCCTTTAAGTATGTTTATGTTTGAAAATAAAGCACTGTAGGGAACTAATCTAGGGCAGCCAAAATAGAAAAGCCAAAATCTAGGAAACAACTTCTCTGGTCTTAGGTTATTCTGATAACAATGAGATGGGAATTAGAAGACTCTGAAAGAGTTTCATTATTTCTTTATTTCCTATCGAATGTAATGCCGAGTAATATCCAGGTAGTTCCTCCATTGCTCCATTCCTCTGCCTGAGATTGTCCATTTGTCCATTACCCTCTGTGGGTCCCTCAACTTGGGGGTAGACAACAGAGGGGATGCTATTCCTTTCATAACTGAGAAGAACATTCTGGGGGAGGTGTAGGTTCACAACTCTCCCTGGAGCATCCCTGGTATAATCTGAAACTGGCCACTTCACGCAGAGGTCAGGGAGAGACCAAAGATAGAGGCAGGCCACTCCAGGTTGGTAAGGTGGTAGTTTTAATAATAGCCAATGGAACTTACACCCAGGCTTGTGCTGTGTGGCACAAAATGAATGGATCCCGCACCCACCTGCCAAATCCTAAAAGTTTATCAAGAGGCATTAACAGAGTTCAGTCACATACACCGTGCAGGTGTTCCCAACATCACATCATTATCTCAAGACTATGTCCTTGCAGCAGCCTCTGGGATCCAGAAAGGCAAGTGGCACCCATATTTCAAGAACAGGGGAGGGGGGAGGAGCATCCCATCCCCCAGGTCCAGCTCACAGGTTCACTGGCAGTTTCATCTTTCAATGACCCTCCTCAATAGGAAAAGAGAAAAATCTTCTCCTCAATATTATTTATTTCCTGAAATAAATAAGATCCTTGAGGTTGTGGATGCTTGAGGATATCTCACCATAACCTTCATATCATTTGGGCCACAGAGAAACATGTTTCTTCCTAATATTTATAGAAAGAAAAAAAAAAGCAAGGATGATTTATCAGCAAATAAATGGGTAATTTATACACATTACATGTTCTCTCCCCCTATTGTAACTTGTATTCTTTTTTCTTATGTTTATTTATTTATTTTGAGAGAGCACGCACATGAGCAGAGGGACAGAGAGAGAGGGAGAGAGAATCCCAAGCAGGATCTGAGCTGTCAGCACAGAGCCTGATACAGGACTCAAACTCACAAACCGCGAAATCACAATCTGAGCTGAAAATCAAGATCTGAATGCTCAACTGACTGAGCTACCAGGTGCCCTGTAACTTGTCTTCTTAAAAGGGACCCCAGGGGCGCCTGGGTGGCTCAGTCGGTTAAGCGTCTGACTTCGGCTCAGGTCATGATCTCACAGTTTGTGAGTTCGAGCCCTGCGTCGGGCTCTGTGCTGACAGCTCAGAGCCTGGAGCCTGCTTCACATTCTGTGTCTCCCTCTCTCTCTGCCCCTTCCCTGCTCATGCTCTGTCTCTCTCTGTCTCAAAAATAAATAAACATTAAAAAAAAAAATTAAAAAAAAAGGGACCCCAAAATCCTTATATACCTTGCTAAAACAAAACAAAAACAAAAAACTAGCCCCAGTTTATCATATTTCTCATGAGGTGGAAAAATTATATAGTGGTATGAGAACATCTTGGGCCCCCTAATGGAAATTTTCCTAATGGGTTCCCATGACAATGAAAATCAGGAATACCCAAACTAAACCACATTAATCGTCTTTACATTGTCTAAATTAATCCAGCAAGTAAAGCAGATCTTACAGAATAAGGCAATGAACTGCATTGGGTTCATCTGGCATACCCAAGAAATCTGGGAAAAGGATAAGAGCAAGCCTTTATTTCTTTACCCCTTATGAGATAAATATTGATAAAATGTGCAGTGGCCTATCTTCAAAGGAGCTACTTTCCCACTATCATAAAATCACTGAAGATCTTTCAAAGCCAACTAAAATGTTATCACCCTTTGAAGTTTAAAGTATAAAGACATAAAAAGTATAAACCCTTTGAAATGTTAAGTATAAAGACATAAAAAGTAAAAACCATCAGATGGTTCTTGAAAAACATTTTGACATAAGAACTTGGCTGTGGTGGTTTCAGAGAAAAAAAAATAGCAGAGAATGATGGTGGAACTAGTCCCTGTTGAACCTAGGGTTGATTGATTTGTCCAAGGGCAGAGCCAACAGTTCTCATTGTCCACAAGGAGGAAAGGATGAATGGAATTCTGGGCAAAACTAACAATAAAGCCGGGGGGGGGGGGAGGGAGGGGGGATAAAGAACAACAAAAAATTAAATTAGCCTTAAAAAGAACTTTGCTGTTGAGTTTGTATGTGGTCATTTTGTCAAATGATAGAATTTTCTTGTTTAAAAAAAAGCACGAGCTCCCTCCAGTGGCTAATCTAACAGTTTTTAAAAACAAGCTGTTTTAACTAGAAAAGGACTAAAATATACCTGGCTTTTCTGAACATAGTCAATATTACTGGGTTTCTAACAAGAGAGACAATAACTAGAATCCACATGTTAGTCACTTACTGATCTTGAGGTAAATTTTGCCTGTCGATGTCTAAGATATTTTAAGTTGTTACTTCAATAAATCAAATCACACAATTGAAGAAGCAGAAGACACTAGAGATTGTGTGTTTATTCATTCGACAAATACTGATTACCTAGTATGTGCCATGTGTGGAGGATTGAGCAATGAACAAAACAAAGTCCTCATGAAATTCATATTTTATTGGAAGAAAGACAGACAATAAACAATTAAGCTAGTATATACATAGTAGGCCAGAGGCTTATAAGAACTGTGGAGAAAAATAAAGCAGAAGGGAGTGTGGAGGAGAGGCAGGAAGTCACAGAAGGCCTCCCCAATAAGATGTCACTTGAGCATCAGAGGAAAACAGCAAGTATGAAGGCCCTGAGGCTTGATGCATTGAAGGCAGAAGGCTATTTTGCCTGGGGCAGAGTGGGGAAAGCGAATGTGATTGGAGAGGAGAGAGGTAGTGTGGCGTCAGATTATGTATGGCCTTCTATGCCACTGAAGGATATTAGCTTTAAATCTGAGTGAGAAGGGAGGTTGGAGGAATAACCTGAGTCATTTAAGTGTCCCTCTGGTTACCACTATAAGAACATACATGGGGCACCTGGGTGGTTCAGTTGGTTAAACGTCTGACTCTTCATTTCAGCTCAGGTCATGATCTCATGGTTCCTGAGTTTGAGCCCCACATAGGGCTCCTCGCTGACAGGGCAGAACCTGCTTGGAATTCTTATTCTGTCTCTCCCTGTCCCTCCTCCCCCTTCAAAATAAATAAATAAACTTAAAAAAAAATAACAAACATAAGTGGGGGAGGGATGGCAAGGGAAGAAGCAGAGAGACCAGTTAAAGGCCAGTTACTGAATATGTTTCCAGAAGGAGGGAGAGACCAACTGTATCCAATGCTGCAGATAAGATAAAGAATGAAAACTGAACATTGGACTTAGCAACATCACAGCAGTGGGTGACCTTGATAAAAACAGTTTTAGTGGAATGGTGGAAGCAAAGGACTGGTTGGCAAGTTTCTTAAAATGTAAATAAAACTTATCATTTGATCTAGGCATTCACCAAGAGAAATGAAAACATATGTCTACATAAAGACTTGAACACAAATATCGATAGTCAAAAATGGGAACAATTCAAATAGTTAACAATAGGTAAATGGATAAACAAAATACATTATATCCATACAATGGAATACTACTCAAGAATAAAAGGAATAAACTATTGATATACACAACATGGATGCATCTCAAAATTATTATGCTAAATGAAAGAAGTCTGAAACAAAAGACTAATGTACTATTCCGCTTACATAACATTTCTGCAAATGAAATCTTATGTTGACAGAAAGAAACTGTACGCTTGTCTGGGGACAGTGGAGCACAAGGGAAGTTGGGAATAATGGATATATTCATTATCTTCATGGTGATGATGCTTTCATGAGTGCATACACATATCAAAACTCATCAAATTGTACACTTTATGGCCAATTTCTCATACATTAATTACATCTTAATAAATTTGTAAAATAAATACATGATTATTAGAAAATAAAGGATGGGATCTCACATGGAAGCAGGGGTGTTGGCGTTAGATAGGCTCAAAAAATATCACGAGCACATCAAACCCATCATTCCCATCTATTATTGCTATATTTAGCATCAATTTAATGGAAAATTTCAGTTGATCATCATGTGGATCATACGATATGGCAGTGTAATAGTCGTGAGGTTGGCATGAGAATTGGCTTTGTTCAACACTCTCATTTTACAAAGAAGGAAATATTCCCTAAGGAATGCCACAAAGTTCTGTTACATAAATGATACTAATAAACCCTCATGGAGGTTACTACCTGTCTCAACTGAGTTATTGTTTCTTTGTCCTCTATGTATCCCCCCCCCAACCCGCATGTCAAAACTTTACACAGCTTTCAAGACCTTTCTCAGGTACATCCATCTTCATGAAACATTTCCTTATTCCTCAAAACAAACATAATTTCTCCTCCCTTTATCCAAAGCTTCATTGTACCTAGCCAAAACTATCCATCTCACCAAGTTCTAACCAAGGAGATAAATACATTAGTATTACACTGTTTGGAACTTTTTTGTAAGGCTAATTCAGGCAGAAGGTGCACCCTTTGCCCTTCCCCACTTCCCTTCTTCCTACTGCTTCTAATACTTAATAGCTCAAGACTGGTGCTTCAGCTGCTGTCTGGACTATCATA
Organism: Panthera tigris; assembly: GCF_018350195.1. NCBI lineage: Eukaryota > Metazoa > Chordata > Mammalia > Carnivora > Felidae > Panthera > Panthera tigris. The sequence goes on from NC_056663.1 coordinate 143,030,811, forward strand.
CCCTCCTCCACACAAAAGGCACCCCAAATAAAGATATGAGTGTGCATCTTATGCAATCAAGATTTAAAATAGCCTCTAGTCTAGGCCCCTTTAATCAAGAGAGTTTTAGGGGCACCTGGGTGGTTCATTCAGTTAAGCGTCTGACTTTGGCTCAGGTCATGATCTCATGGTTTGTGTGTTCAAGCCCCTCATTGGGCTCTGTGCTGACAGCTCAGGGCTTGGAGCCTGCTTTGAATTGTCTCCTCTTTCTGCCCCTCCCCCACTCGTGCTCTGTCTGTTTGTCTCTCTGTCTCTCAAAAATAAACATTAAAAAATATGGGGTTTTTTTGTAATTTAACTTTATTTTTTATTTTTTAAAATTTGCATCCAAATTAGTATATAGTGAAGCAATGATTTCAGGAGTAGATTCCTTAATGCCCCTTACCCATTTAGCCAATCCCCCCTCCCACAACCCCTCCAGCAACCCTCAGTTTGTTCTCCATATTTATGAGTCTCTTTTGTTTTGTCCCCCTCCCTGTTTTTATATTATTTTTGTTTCCCTTCCCTTATGTTCATCTGTTTTGTCTCTTAAAGTCCTCATATGAGTGAAGTCATATGATTTTTGTCTTTCTCTGACTAATTTCACTTAGCATAATACCCTCCAGTTCCATCCAAATGGCAAGATTTCATTCTTTTTGATTGCTGAGTAATACTCCATTGTGTGTGTGTATATATATACATACATATATACATATGTGTGTGTATATATATATGTATATATATACCACATTTTCTTTATCCATTCATCCATCGATGGACATTTGGGTTCTTTCCATACTTTGACTATTGTTGATAGTGCTGCTATAAACATGGGGGTGCATGTAAAAAAATGTTTTTAAAGAAATTTTTACTCCATTTGAATCTAGATGATATGGTCCATTTTATAATTATTATAGCATCTCTTTTGCAATGGTATAAAGGAGATTTTTAGAATAATTCTCTTCCAGTTAAAAATTATTTGGGGATCAGAAAAAGATGGAAAGTTCTTTTGCCAATTCAAGACTAAATATAGAAATGAACATGGAGTTTTCTTGTCATTGATCTGGCTAATATACATTAAATATATGTAGATTATGTTACACATAATATATTGTTTAATATATTTAAAAATACATATTCAGCCACTCTCAGCCTTAGTTTTCTCATGGATAAAAAAAAAAATCCTGCTTTTAGCATGTTTGGGGGTAAAATGAACAAAGCTATATGTCCTCCTTAGAAGAGCACAGAAAGTCTAGCATCATTAGGACTGCATAATCTCAGCCAACTCATTTTTCTCAGCTGCTTCCCTGCTGCACACTCCCCTCCCAACATTGAGTTACACCAAAATTCTGGCCATCCTTAAATCCACCAGACTCTTTCAAGCCTTTATTCCTTTATACAGGTTATTTTCTTTATATAGAAAGCCTTTCTTTCCCTCCTCCATGGAAACTCATCTTTCAGGATTTCAATCAAGTAGTACCATAACCGAAACATTCTGGTTCCTCTAGGCTGGGTTGTCCTTCCCATTGCTTCCACTGCTCTACTAAAGGGACATTTTTATTCATTTTATTATTTTTTAATGTTTATTTTTGAGGGTGGGGAAGGGCAGAGAGAGAGGGAGACACAGAATCTGAAGTAGGCTCGAGGCTCTAAGCTGTCAGCACAGAGCCGGACACGGGACTTGAAGCTATGAACCGTGAGATCATGACCTGAGCCAAAGTTGGATGCTTAACTGACTAAGCCACCCAGTTGCCCCCATTTTTATTCATTTTAAATGTGTTTGTCTCTTTGTCTCCCTTTTTAGTCTATGAGATTCCTAAGTCTATGAGATTTAGTCCTAAGATTCCTAAATGTCTATGCCTCATTTATTTTTGTATTCCTAGCACCTACCCTAGTTCCTGACATGTAGATTGCAAAGAAAAGTTTGTGACATGGCCTAAGTGTTTCATTCATGTCATATTTTTGTTTTTAAAGATAAATATTCATAGTATATAAGCTTATGAGTTTGAATTATATTAAATAATTTCAAAAATTCAATATATTTCATTTTGAGAATATTTTTTTCCTAATACAACCTAACCGATTTTTTAAAAATTTAAATCTATGAATTTTTTAAGTTTATTTACGCATTTAAGTAATCTCTACACCCAATATGGGGCTCAAACTCACAACTCTGAGATCAAGAATCTCATGCTCCATGGGCTAAGCCAGCTGATGACCCTATGAATGGATTTTTAAAAAATATTTATTGCTTACATTTTCTTCTTAATAACTTCACAAGTACCCGACACAATGATTAATAAATAGAATAGTCATTTTCCAAACATAGCTGAAAAATTAATGGTAATTTGCACAGCGGTCTTGATTTTGCTTGTGCTCAGGTGTAATCACACAATTATCTGGTTTTTGGCTCATTCCACAGAGTTCTGTGATGACTTGGACTGAAAGTTGATGTTCTGTGAAATTGTTTATATTAAGCAGAAGAATATCGCTGCCCCTCAATTAATGCCATACCATTTACTAGGTGACAACTGTGAAGCTCCTTTTTCCTTTCTCAACTAGTTACAGTCAAAACTGCCTGGACTGAAATCCCCAGCTCCCACACCAGCTATGTATTTGGGCAATTTGTCTGAGCCAATTTCCTCCTCTGTAAAGTGCAGATAATTATATTATCTAATTTAGAGGGATTTTCTGAGGATTAAATGAGTAATGCAAGTGAAGTGCTTGGAACAGTGCCTGACACAGAGTGAGTGATCACATGTATATTTGTATTAACAGCCTAGCTTGTTCATTCATTCACCACATTTTTTGTCTTTGCACACAGTGAAATTGTAGAAATGTATTCTCTTCGAATTACCAGCATTTGAATTTAAAACTCTGACTGAAGAGTACTTATAAAGATTATAAAGGTGGTCCTTTAAATACAAATTAATTTGCATTTTAAAATTAATCAACATGTTACAATTAATCCAGGTCTTGCCCTTTTACCTTGTGTAGGTCAGGGGGGAGTTGAAACAACCAAAAACAAAACAAAAACAGTATTTAAAGTTATACCAAAAAAATAACTTACGCTCCTCATTGCTCTTTTTTTTTTTTTTTTTTTTTTTTAATCTTCTTTTATGTTTATTTGGAGAGAGAGAGGGAGAGCGCGCGCAGGGGAGGGGCAAAGAGAGGGAGACAAAATCCCAAGCAGGCTTCAGGCTCCGAGCTGTCAGCACAAAGCCCCACGCGGGGCTGTAACTCACCGGCCTTTGGATCATGACTTGAGCCAAAGTCGGAGGCTCAACCGACTGAGCCACCCAGGCGTCTCTCCTCATCCCTCCTTCCCACCACCCCCGCAACTCTAAAATAGGATAGTGCTATCTACTCCCAAAGGAAAAAGCTTTTTAGGCTGTGGGATTTAAAAAACGATTAATCCTCATGTGTCAATCTCATAGGAGTGTCTGAATGACGAGATAAACTAATATGTGTGGTAAAAAAAAAAAAAATCTTTGCATTTCATATTATTTCAAAACGTTAAGTAGGAGTGTTTGGCCAAGGGTAGAAAACGTCCCCTCCAGCCCCCCCTCCACGCCCCCCAAAAACCTCGCGTAAACCACTGCAGCGCATTTCGGGACTGGGAGTAAATTTGACACTCGGAGGCTCCCGTAGTCTGGCTTTTTTTTTTTTTTTTTTAAGAACCAAGATGGCGCTGCCTACCGAGTGTCCCATGTGCTATTTCCGGTCGTACTCGGAAGCAGGATTCCCACCTGTAGCTGATTCGGTTGGTGGTGGCAGGCGGTGTGAGGTTTCTTAACACTGCTCCTGGCGGATCCAGTCAGTAGCCAGCATGTCTAACAGAAACAATAACAAGCTGCCCAGCAACTTGCCGCAGTTACAGAATCTGATCAAGCGGGATCCGCCGGCCTACATCGAGGAGGTGGGAGTGCGACGCGGCGCCGCTACAGACCGGGGTGTGACTGGTTTAGACAGTAGCAGGGGGAAGGAGTGGAGTGGAGCTGGGATCCTGGTTCGCCCAAAGTTCTCCTGCTAGGTACAGGAGTCCCTCGGGAGGAAAGAAAAGGGGTTTATCTCCCAACCTCACAGAGGTGGAGAGACAGATAGCCCCGCCCCCCAACCTCCAACTTCCATGCAGATTTATCAGCCTTTCCTTTCAGAAACCCCTAAGTTGAGGAAGTCTGTAACACTTGATGAATTGTATGTTAGAATGCCTTGGGTCGAACATCTGTTTCTGAGAGCCGGAAATGGACCTCCAGACATAGGATTCAAAGCTGGCAGTGGGGACAGTTAAGTGCAGAAAAGGGTACTGGTCTGGAGGGATGCCAGTGCTCTGGAAGTAGCACCGAGGAGCAGAGAGGACACCTACTGGCTCAGCAATGCTGGGCGGAAGAAAACGAGGTAGCAGTGTGTTAGGAGAGAAACAGGTTTCAATAGAGCATCAGAATGACTGGGCTACTTTAAAAAATATAATGCCCTGACCCCACCGAAGAGTTCTTGGTCTGGGGACTAGAGGGGAATAAGGGATGTCCTGGGAGCCTTGTATAATTGTGGTGACTGATGAACATAAAGGGTGTAATGATATTAGTTCTCATCATCTTAAGGCATATATTAGTGGCTGAGCCACGGGTAGGAAGGGGGGAGAAGTGAGATAAAGATCTTAGCAGCAGCACACCGAGTTCTGGGGCTCTTTCCATACTCCTGTCACAACGGCGGTATGGAGTCAAGAGAGTAGGGTCTTATCTGAAGCATGGAGGGGCGGTAGTTCCTTTTCTTGATCCCTGCTCTTGGAGAAAGCTGGGGACCTAAGAGTTTTGTTTGGGGAAATCAAGAGTTATGTTTTTTGACCATGCTAGGTTTAAGATGTCTATTAGAGATCGAGACAACAGATGTCAGGCAGTTGGAGTTATGGATTTGGAGTTCACTGGACCAGTAAGGACTGCTAATATAAAGAAATATTCATAGTGTCGCTCTCATACACTCACAATTTAAAGCTGTGGTCTAGGAATGATGAGTAGATGTAGGGCATGGAACTGAGGCCTGGTAAGTTCCAACATTAGATTGTGTTGTTGTTAGAATTAAACATAATTAAATGAGAAAATGCACATAATGACTTTGACATATTACAATTGCTGAGTAAGTGGAAGCTATTATCATTATTTTTGTGCCTTAAAAGAAGATGGTAATTTTGACGGCAGAGTTGTATAGTTGTGATATAATTTACACTTTCTGACCCAATATTTTTCTGCTGCTGCGAGTGCTCATATGCACAGAAAATGTAGTAAGGGTCATTTGGATAATAAATGGCAGAATAGATCCAGAATCTGAGTTTTTGACTCTTGCTTTAATGTTCTTTACACCATACCACCTAAATTTCTAATGATAAGGGAAAGGGTCTTTAGAAAAATTTGATGTATCAGTTTTTTTGGAATCTTATTTTGAAGGGTACAGATAAGGAAAAGATGTTTCTGGACACCTTTGCCATGTCTTTTTCTCCGTGCCACTATCAGAGATGTCTTAGTACTAAGTAATTTCTCATTTTTTACTGAAAAAGTCATATAATAGGAGGTGACTAACTTATATCTTGTTTTCCTACAGTTTCTACAGCAGTATAATCACTACAAATCCAATGTGGAGATTTTCAAATTACAACCAAATAAACCCAGCAAAGAACTGGCAGAGCTGGTGATGTTTATGGCACAGGTAAGATAATAATTTCTGAAAACAAATAATAATAATTCTGAAAACAAACAATTTCTAAAACAAAGACCAGTTGTTTCACAGTTTGCAGAATATCTTTCCAGTAGTACCCAACCTTATTCCATTCAGGAATGGAAACTTAATGTAAAAAAAATATTTTTTTGTTTCCGTTTCTTACAAATGTTATTTTCTTCCTGAGTTGAATTAGAAGATTTCACTAGAGCTTTTTGCAGAACCAACCAAAGCAAAACTTTCAGACTGTTTTTTTTTTTCAAATTCATCATAAGAGCAGATTTTAAACAACATCACACATATTTTACTAATACTGCAAGAACAATGAAAGAGGTCAGAGAGATTAGCATGTAGAATAAAAAAGAAATGATTTGGAACTAGCTACTTCTATGAAACATAGCCTTTTACTCTCCTTTTTCAGAACATCATAAATATGTGCATATGAATTGTAGGAGAGAAAAAGAAACTTCAGAAGAGCCTTTGCTTTGTTACAGATTGGTCACTGCTATCCAGAACATTTAAGTAACTTTCCTCAAGAGCTGAAAGATCTTCTTTCCTACAATCACACTGTCTTGGATCCAGATCTTCGAATGGTGGGTCTAGTATTTGGATTTGATAAATTGTGTTGTTTATATGTGCATGTATTATGTGTTTAAATGAGAACAGCCTCAGCTAAACATCTTAAAACATAAATCAGAATGTGTCACAAATTCCTTAAAATCTTTCTGTGGCTTCTCATTTATACTTAGAGTAAAACTCAAACTTATTAACATGGCCTATAAGTCCCTACATGATCTGCTTCTTGCCAGTGTTTTTGACCTCGTCTCCTGTAGCAGAATGCTGCTCTCCTCTCTGTGATCTTTCTGTTCTTCCAGCATGCTAACGCTGCCAGGAAGCTCTTTTACCTCTTCTGAATACGTGGTTCATTCCTTCTAGTCATTCAAATCTCAAATGCATTAAGAGCCCTAATTTAGCTTACGGTTTTGATTCACTTATTTTTTAATTTGAAGAGTTTGAGTAAAATTCAGTTCCAACTGGGCAATGCCAAGCTGGAATTGACTAGGAGCACTCCCGTAATGCTGAATTTAATAAATTTATTCATTAACTGGCCAGTTGGAGCATTCAACCCATTGTCACTGTAGTGGTTGTTATTGTGTCCTGGCTGAGATCCCCCTTACCAGCCTAGTGCTCCCATTTCCGTCACTGGTGGTGAATGTGGGCTGCTGATGGCCCCCAGCTGCCCTCTCTCTGGTGTCTTGTCTTCAGCTAAATGAGAGCCCTAGCACCTGGGAGGTTGCCCTCCCAGCCTACAGGTTGTACCTGACTAACCCAGAGATACAAAAGCCTGGCTCTTCCCTCAACGTGGGTCCAACTTCATGTTGCAATTTGTGCTCCAGGACTTCTCTGTGATTGGACTAAAGCTGGTCTCCAGCCAAGGACATATCCTTCCTCAGCTTTTCTTTTCTCTGCCCTGTCCTGCTTCCTTTACTTCCCTTCTAGAAGAGAGCATAGCCTGGACAAATCACTGCAATGAATCTGGCTCTGCTGCTAGGAAACTCAGCCTAAGGCATTTTCAGATTTCATACATCTGCTTTTCAGATACCTCTACACTCTACAGCAGGTAGAACTTAACACAAATATTATGATCACAAAATATATTAATATCCTTTGCCAAAACTTGTACAATGCTAAGTCTAGAGATTCAGCTTTGTTTCTTACTCTTACATTTTCCCAGGATTTTTCTAATTCTACCATTTTTATAATTCTTTAGGATTTTATTAATTTGATTAGGCCCAACAGAAAAAGAATACCATCTCAGACAAGTCAAGGTTTCAGGCTCTGGGTTGCAAACTGAATGACTCTCACTTGGCAGCTCTCACTTGGCTGGCAGCACAGCCCAAGAGACTTCAAACTCAAACTATTAGTCAAAAGACTTTTACTTATGTCATGAAACTTTTCGAGTCCCTATAGATCATACAGATTTGAGATTTTGAGTATAGAGACCTAGTGTCTTTCCAAGTACTATAATTAGATTTTCTTTAAGTTTTGTGTGTCTAACAGTACCAACTAAACTGGTCTGCAGGCGTTGTTAAATAAGTAATGTGTGCATGTTTCTTTGTCATTTCTTATGATGATTAATAGGCTTAAAAAATAATAGAGATTTCCTTTGCTAAGACACAAAGGATTGAGTCTGTGTAATTAGCATTCCTCTTTAAAGGAATCATTTGGAACAAACTGGTAGATCCTCATTTTAATTGGTGATGGTGATAACCACCAGTCCTTATCAATTACTGGACTTACTACCTAGTGTGTTTGTTTCTTCCCCAGGACTTTTTGAGTCATTCCCAAGTTTTTGTTCACTCTTTCCTGCTTACACAGCTAGAACTGACTGTGTTTCTTAATGGAAGAAACAAAATATCTATGTATATTAACTTTCATTTAATAAAATCAGTAAAATGACTTTTTTATCTTTCTTTGACACTGTAACCTTTTTATGCCTTTTGTTCATTTCTTTTTTTAAGCCTTAATTATTTTTAGTCCAAATTGTTATCACCTGGCCAGTGGGAGCTTCTCAGTCCTTTTACCAAAGCCCCTGATATTTTTGAAAGCATCCTTACATTCTGGCAGAAATAGTTCCAAACCCCTTTTTACTGCTTTTCCTGCCCCAAGACTTGGAATCAACAATTCTCCAAGGATTACTCGTTCCATTAATGGAGAACAGTTGGTAGAAACCAAACCTTGGGCGATAAGGGTACTCGTGAAAGTCGGTGGTAAGCAGCCGTGCTGCAGGTACTGTTGGGCAATTCTTGGTACTAATGATACTTCCAAGGAACGCCTTGTAAGGTCACAAACCAGGTTGATGATTCCAGATTATTCTGTTCTTGTTACCACACCTTTCTTACTTCTGTGCATTCATTGATCACGTAGGGGTTTGTCATATCTTGACACTTCCTTAAGTAGCCCTCCGTCAGTCACTGTGTATCAGTTATATTACCCTGTTTTACTTTCTTCATGACACGTATCATTATCTGAGATACAACTGTTTAGGTGCTTCCTTGCTTGTCTGTCCCACTCCCAGTGTAAGGTGCGCGAGGGCAAAGACTGTACTATTGACTGTACTATTCTGATGCCCAAAATGGTGCCTAGTTAGTAGAAGATATCACACTTTCTTGGGATATATGTACTCCATTTTCTCATTTTAATTTCATCATCATTATTTTATAGTATGTTTTCTTTTCCTTACTTAGACATTTTGCAAAGCTTTAATCTTGCTGAGAAACAAGAATCTCATCAATCCATCAAGTTTGCTAGAACTCTTCTTTGAACTTCTGCGTTGCCATGATAAGCTTCTGCGAAAGGTAAAGGGCAAAATTGCTTCCCCCCCCTTATATCTCCACATTTTCCCTTGCCGTAACATTAAACTTGTAGAGTGAATTCTTGGTATAGTTAATAATTTTAATAGGAAAAAAATTGATGCTTGTTTGCATACAATATGGTGGTAATAGCTAACATTTAATGAGTGCTTGCTTTTTGCCAGCTACCAGAGCTTCTTATATATTTGTTTACTTACAAAATGAGAGAAGGTTCATTATTACTGTTATTTTACAGATGAAAAGGCTAACGCACAAAGAGAGAGTAACATCCTAGAATCATGGGACATGTTAGTGGGGAAGCAGGAGTATAAACCCAGGCAATATGGCTCCAGAACCCAAGCCTTTTCCCACTGTACTATACTGACTAACTAAATCAGAGCATGGACTGGACACTCATAGCTGTAACAACCCCCAACGGGTCTCCCAAAACACTACTTTTTTTTGTTATAAATATTTCCCTATGACTAGTGTTTGCTTGTATAAGCCAGCCTAGAAGCTGAAGGTTTGTGAAAGAAATTTACGAAAGAAAAATTTAAGTTTACATTTTATTAACTGGAGGGCCCCTTAGGTGACTCAGTAGGTCGAGCAAATGACTCTTGATTTCGGCTCAGGTCATGATCCCAGGCGCACGCTGAGCCCTGTGGCGCACTCTGCACTGGGCTTGGAGCCTGCTTAAGATTCTGTCTCTACCTCTGCCTCTCTCTCCTGGTTGTGCTGTTTGCTCTCTCAAATAAATAAATTTTTTCCAAGTGTAGGTGATATTTGTATTGCCAGTATCATCTTGCATGCATTAGGGGCTAAGTAAGTGGAGCAACTTTCCTTTTTTTAAGTAACAATTTTATTGTGATATAATTCACGTACGATTCATCTATTGAAAGTGTACAGTTCAACGATTTTTAGTATATTGGCAGAATTTGCAACCATCACACAATCAATTTTAGAATATTTTTATCCCCCCTCAAAAAGAAACACTCCTCCCATTAGCAGTAGCTTCCCATTTCCTCATCTCTGTCAGGCCTAGGCAGCCACCAGTCTACTTTCGGTCTCTACAGATTTACCTACTCCGGGTATTTCATATGAATGGAATCACACAATATTGTAGTGTATGTGTATGGCTTCTTTCACTCAGCATAATGCTTTCAAGGTTCATCTGTGCTGTTGCATTTATCGGTACTTCATTCCTTTTTGTTACCAAATTTATTCCATTATGTGAGTATACCACATTCTGTTTGTCCATTCATCAGTTAATGGACTATTGGGTTGTTTCCACTTTTTGGTTATTGTGGATGCTGCTGCTGTGAGTATTTGTGTGGACATAGGTGTGGAAATATATTTTCATTTTTTCTTGGATATGTAACTAGGAGTGTAATTGTTGGGTTATATGGTAACTCCATGTTTACTTTTCAGGGCAACTTTCTTTTACATTTTAGCTGTTGCTTTTTGTTTTGTTTATGGTGTCTTGTTAGAGAATGAAAAGTGAATAAAATTAAACTTTCCCCTACATTTGTACTTTTTTCCGAATTACTCATGGGCAAGACTAGAAACGTTGGTTAACGTGTATGTGTTTTTGTTTCTTTTCCTCAGACTTTATACACACATATTGTCACTGATATCAAGAATATAAATGCAAAACACAAGAACAATAAAGTGAACATAGTAAGTACCCTTTTGTTTCCCATGTTTGCAGCATTGTACCAGCAGTGTATTGAGTCTTCCTTCTCCTCATTTTCTTTAGGTGTTGCAGAATTTCATGTATACCATGTTAAGAGATAGCAATGCAACTGCAGCCAAGATATCTTTGGATGTGATGATTGAACTCTACAGAAGAAACATCTGGTAATATATACGTAATTGTCTCTTGAGAAATAGACTCATATTCATTTAGAATTACTACAGAGCACATACACAAATATTTTTCTTGATCTTGAGCTCTTTAATATATCTGTCATAAATTAAGTTGGAAATAAAAATATAGAGCAATCCAAATAACTAGTAACATTGGCTGCCATTTCTTGAGCACCTATATCTCGTTACCTTGTTCAACCTTTAGAATAACATAATTCAGCTTATCTGGAATTATCCCCATTTTACAGGTAACAAAACTAAAGTTCATAGAGTTTAAGCTTAGTAGCTAGCCAAGGACAGAGCTGAAATTAAAACCTGGATATCGGGGGTACCTGGGTGGCTCAGTTAAGTGTCTGACTTTTGATTTCTGCTCAGGTCATGATCTCATGGTTTGTGAGATCAAACCCCATGTTGGGCCCTGCGCTGACAGCACAGAGCCTGCTTGGGATTCTCGCTCTCCCTCTCTCTGCCCCTTCCCCCTACTCACTCACTTGCTCTCTCTCACACAAAATAAATAAACATTAAAAAAAAAAAAACTTGGATGTCAGACTCTCAAATCTGTGCTATTTCTACTTTGCCACTCTGAAAATTTTTAAGTCACTTTATCCTCTGTATGAAATACCATGTTCTGTAAACTTTGGTTTATTGATACATTGCTCCTGATTCATGTTTTTTGCTTTTCTTATTTGCTAATTTTTATTTTACTATAAAAGTAATATTCATCGCAACAAAAAAAAATTGGAGAAGCTAGAAAGGTTTTTTTTTTAATTTTTTGATAGTTTCACCACCCAGAGATGATCACCGTTAACAGTTTATGATACTGTCTCCTGTCTTTTCTTTAATGTGAATTTTTAAATATGGTTGGAATTTTGCTACACTAATAAGTTTCTATTCATTTTTTTTTAATTTTTTTAAATGTTTTCATTTTATTTCTTAGAGTGCAAGCAGGGGAGAGGCAGAGAGCGGGAAAGACACAGAATCTGAAGCAGGCTCCAGGCTCTGAGCTGTCAGCACAGAGCCTGACGTGGGGCTCGAACTTATGAACCATGAGATCATGACCTGAGCCGAAGTTGGACACTTAACCGACTGAGCCACCAAAGCGCCCCTGTATTCATTTTTTAATTTCACTTATCTTAAATAGGTTCCTATGTCATTAAAAATTCTTCAAAAAAAAATCTATCTTAAAAATGGCTGCATAATTTTCTGACAGAAGACTGGGCTAAAGTTTAAATGTTCACCTGTGGTTGACTATTTAGCATTTAGCAATCTATGACTTTTTTTTTCTTCCTTTGTAACCCATGACTATTTAAACTGTGGATTCTAACCTGTCAGAAATATATTTTATTGTTTAGGGGCACCTGAGTGGCTCAGTTATGCATTCAGCTCTTAATTTTGTCCAGGTCATGATCCCAGGGTCACGGGATTGAACCCATCATTCTCTGGGTTGAGCGTGGACCCTGGCTTAAGATTCTCCCTCTCTTCCCCTCTGTCCCTGTCCCACTTACGTGCGTTTGCACACATGATCTATCTCTCTCTCAAAAACAAAAGAAAGAAATATATATTGTTTATTTTGTGCCATTGTCAATGCTATGAAATGCAGTAGAATGAAAATTCACTTTGAAAACCTTCATTTGTCTTACCCCAGGAATGATGCCAAAACTGTCAATGTGATAACAACCGCGTGTTTCTCTAAGGTCACTAAGGTATGTGTCTGTAGTCATTTCCAGATGGAAAGTGGAGGAGATGGCTGTGTGGGGAAGAGGTAGCGTAGGGCATGCAGTTCGTGCTTAGTAATGCTCTCTTTGTGCTTGGGCTGCTTCCCTGGTTCATCTGTCCTTTAGAGGCGGCAAATAAAGTTAGGAGTTCTTTAAATGCTTTGTACTAAATGATGCCTTAGTGTTTATTTTGTTTCATCCTATAATTCTTGACTGTTCTTTTGTTGGGCCAAAGCACAGCTGAAAGAAATTTAAGAATATGTTAGACTTTCTGTTAGAAGGGCTACAATGTCACTTTTTTGGTGGTGGGGGGTGGGTTGGTGGCTGGATATAGAAATAAATTCTTGGCAATCTACTTGAAAGATAACAACTATGTAGAGCCTGGATGTTTTTATCTAAAGATTTTTTAAAATTATATATATTTTTAGGACAAATAGCATTATTAAAACATTGTTTTAATTGAGAAAAATGAGCCCATATCCCACCAGTCTGATTTTGTTCCTTCAGATCCTAGTTCTGTGCATGAATAATGTGTAAACAAAAGTATTTATTCTTTGTTGTAAGCTGGGGTGAGTCACTGACTTTTGCTCTGATTGGTCTTTAGATATTAGTTGCTGCTTTGACATTTTTCCTTGGGAAAGATGAAGAGGAGAAACAGGACAGCGACTCAGAGTCTGAGGTTATACGTTCAACAGTAGATGCTTTCTTAGGTTTACAGTCTATCAGATTTCATTTTTGCTTTCAGTACAGATTGTAAAATCCATGACTGCTCAAGTTAGAAAGAAACTTACATGTCGCCTTTATCTTTTATTGTGTTCTGCCATGCTGAGATTTTATCGTTTAGAATTTGTCACTTACATTCACTAAGATTGGCTAAAGAACTAATAAAAGTTAAACTCATTCAGCCTTGTTCTTAGTTCCAAAGCTAACCTTTATCTCACTATATAAACTTAGAATGGAAATTGCTGCCAGCATATTTTTTGAGATTATGTCAACATTATAGAGAATTCAGAGAAGGAGAGGAATAATATCATGGCATCTTTAAAAGGCAAAATCAAGATTTATGATGTCGTGAAATTTTTTTATTAAAAAATATTTTTTAGGGGTGCCTGAGTGGTGCAGTCGGTTAAGTGTCCAACTCTTGATTTTTGCTCAGATCGTGATCTCACGGTTCGTGAGTTCCAGCCCCACATTGGGCTCTGCATTAACAGAGTGGAGGCTGCTTAAGATTCTCTCTCTCCCTCTCTGTCCCTCCCTCACTTGGTTGCGCACTCACTCGCTCTCTCAAAATGAATAAATAAACTTAATATTTTTTTATTAAAATCAAAAAGAAGAAATTCTAAGAAAAAATACCCTTTCCCATTTTAGCATTTTGGTAATAAGAATACTGGAATTTATAATAAGATCTTTTAATTCATTTAATTATTTTATTAAGTAATGTATGAACAATATATTCTTATTGTAAAAGATTTCAGATATTCTAGATACAATAAAAGTTTTCTTAACCTTGTCTTATTTCCACTTCCTAGTTCCATCTTCACAGATAACCATCCTGTTTCCTGTGTATTTATATAAGGATGTGTGTGTATTGTCTTATGTGTATATTAGGTCTTTGAAATATACATAAATAACATATATATTACTCTGCAACTGCTTTCTTTGTGTCATATATATAGATATACTGATGCATTTAGATCTTCTAAGTACATACAGATCTACCTCATTGTTTTAACCTTCACATATTTCAGAATATGAATGTATTATAGCTTAAGCATTTTCCTCATGATATTATTTCCAATTTCTTTCAATTAAAAACAAAGTTGTATTCTATACTTTGATAAAATTGAAAGCAAAATATAAAAGCAAAAATAAGTGTTGCAGTGAAAATCTTTGTATGTACCTGTTTGTACACATGAGCAGATACTTTTTATTGAATTTTAAGTCATGCTCATTTTTTATAGTGGTTGCAGAGCATAAGTACACAGAAGTCTTTGAAAGGTTTACCATTTGCTTCTGTGCAGATTTTCCTTGTTTACAAAGTAGTCTCTTCTTCAGGATGAAGGACCAACAGCAAGAGACCTGCTAGTGCAATATGCCACAGGGAAAAAAAGTTCCAAAAACAAGAAAAGGTTGGAAAAGGCTATGAAAGTGCTCAAGGTGAGACTCATACCTGGAAAATGTGGTAGGAGTGATTAGACTATAGAATATGGGGTTTTTAATGGAAGCTGTTAAGAATTTGAAACGAAGAAATAGCATTTCTGAAAGACTTAGAAATGTGTAATGAATTTTTAAGTACTAGTTTTTTAGGTGACTAAATGTTTTCAACTCTAGCAAAATCTATACCTTGAATAAATTAATTTGCTTAAATTCACTTTTCACTTGTCCTAAGCAAGATGACCTATATTAGGGTATTTTTGCTAAACTTACCTTCTCAGGAGAGTACACAAATAAAATACATTTTAAATTTTGTTATATTTGGTTATTCTGAAAACTCATTAATTTGGCCCTTCTGTGTTTTTTTGTTTATATTTCTAAATTCCTTTAAGTCTTAACAGGTGCTATTTGCTGGAACATTCCTGAGGTTTAATGTTAAAAGATAAAAACCACCTTTTGTTCTAGTTGAAAGAAAGGTTTTTGGAACAGATTTGTTGTGGGTTCCCCGCCCCCAATAGTCTGATGTAATGTAAATGTTTTTCCTCTCACTTTATTGCAGAAACAAAAAAAGAAGAAAAAACCAGAGGTGTTTAACTTTTCAGCTATTCATTTGATTCATGATCCCCAAGGTATTATAATTATGACTTCCCAAGTTCCTTTTTGGCCTTATCTCTGCCTGTTACCAGGGAATATAAGATCCCTGGCACTTACTAGACAATCAGTAATTGTTTAGTTGTTACTGGTTGGATATAGCCAATGTGGAAGAATAGCTCTTTGCTTCATGTCTTTAACAACAACATAGCGCTAGGACATTGTACTTGACTAAATGAAAAATTGATAGTCTTTTGTTGGTGCAGATTCTGATTTAGTAGGTCTAGGGTGGGGCCTGAGATTCTGTGTTTCTAGCAAGCTACCAGGTGGACCCACTACTGCTGGTCTGCAGACCACGCTTTGGGAGGCACGCTCTAGCGAACTGTTAAGTGGAGCTCCAAACAGTCATTCAAGATGTTGATGCTAAAATTTGGGGGACTTAAGACTTGACTTTGAGCACCATTGACAGTATATTCACCTGTGTGTGAATCTCTTCACCTTCCGTCATACTGCTGTTCTTACCATCCTGGTTTAGCAGAGTGTTCTCAGGTTCAACTGTACCAGTCACTGATCTAACCGCTACCTTTCTCTACACCTGTTAGACAATGTTGTATAGACTGTGGACTTACAGTGGACTTCTCTGACACTCTCCTTTCCAGATTTTGCAGAAAAACTACTAAAGCAGCTAGAGAGCTCTAAGGAGAGGTTTGAGGTGAAAATGATGCTCATGAACCTCATCTCCAGATTGGTGGGAATTCACGAGGTTTGCATTCCATTATGTTTCTCATTTTGGTGAATATTAGAAGTAGAATCATTCATGGTAAAAGGAAAGCCATTAAGGTAGAACTGTGGCTTACTTTTATCTCTTAAAACCACTTAAACCCATATAATTTACAGAAGAATAAAATCTTTCACTCTGAAAGTAGCTGTTTTTATCATTTTGTTTTCTTATCAGTAAGTACGGATGTTAAATTGTACATATATTCAGTTTATGGACAGACTGTTTTGTGTTCTGTGTTTCTACTATTTGTTTTGCATATACATTTTTCTGAGCCAACGTAAACTGGATATTTTTATTGATTATTACTACATTTAGCAGTTTTTTTACCTCTTTATAGCTTTCCTGACTTTCAGACCACTCTGGTAAGGAGGTTGTCATGTTTGCAGAGTTGAATTCTCTTGTCATTTATTTGATACTGAATTAAATTACAGGAGCTCCTTGGTGGTATTGTGTGTGTGGATCTACACACACACACACACACACACACATACATACACACACACATACACATATATATTGTGTGTATAGATATATACACACACACACATTTATACATATGCACACATATATGTGTACACACACACATTTTATATATATACACACACACACACACACACGCACACACACATACATACATACATATGGTATACACATGGAAACTTCACACATACTCATAGACTGCTGTTGTAGAAAAGGAGAGATTTCCAAAAAGTTAGACCACTGAAGAAATGGCCATTGAGGTTGTTGCCTATCATTTTGCTCTTGAGATGTACTGCTCTCTACATCATGGGATGTGTTACTTTCTTCAAAAAGTTTTTTTTTTTTTTTAAGGAAAAAAAAGTAAAACAGGTTTACTGAAAATCTAGCAGTGTCGACATACATTGTTAAAGATGAAAGTACCCATGAATGAAAGCACTTGTTCCCTTTTCCTAAGACTTAACATTTTAGTGAATAGAATGCTTTTTCTCCATGAGCTATAGTCCAACAGCAGGATTACCAGGTCAATTTATGTTATGTTTGTGCAGAAATTTCCTGTCAGACCTGAATTTGAGCTTGATCGGAAAGCAGAAGTGATGTGTAACTTAAGCATGGTTTGATAGAAATGATAACTAGAGTTTCACAACTGACTGTAATTGAGCGTCCATTTTTATATTGAACGTAAATCTTCCTTGTTACTTGTCCAGTCTTGGTTTTGCTCTGTGGCTAAATAGAAAAAAATAATTAATTTATTCTGATATGATGAACTTTGAGAAAGAGCAGTCCATCTCCATAGTTTCTCTTCCTGAAGTTCAAGATTACAGCTGGTTTGGTGAACATTTTTTCATATATTTAAATATCAAATCACTATGTTGTACACCTGAAACTAATATAATATTGCTTGTGAACTGTACTGCTGTTTTTTAAAAAAAGAATACAGTTGCTTTAATAACTAGATCCTGTCACTTTCATTTAGGTAGACTCCAGAGTGCTAGTGCTTTCTCCCTAAAATATAGATCTCAGAGTAATTCCTCCAGTGTTATTGGACTGGTGTCCGGTAATAAAATGAGAACTGTAGGGTTTGGGTGATGAAATTATACCAGGCGCTATTCAGATTTGAATTACTATTTTATCCCTTACTTTGAAGCCTTAATATCATTGCTTTTCCTTCTGGTAATCCTCTTTATCTTTGAAGACTTAAAAAAAATTCGTTCTGCAGCCACACCAGTTTTAAAAGTAGAAGAATGTTACATTGGGTTGACTTTTCCCCTCCTCTGGTTTATTCTGCATATACTTTCTTCTTTCTTGATATAATGAGGATAGCAGCATAGGCTCCCTTTCCTTGGGTAATACAGCACGTCAAATCGTCTTGGGGCATGAATGCTTGTTGAGAAAAATCAAAAGTAAAAAATGATCCCCAGTTAGTTGAACGTGATGATAAAATTGTGTTAGGGAGAAATGAAACTCTACAGCTGCAGTTACGTAAATATTAAAGTCAGTGCATTCTTTCTGCAGCTTTTTCTCTTCAACTTCTATCCCTTTGTGCAAAGATTTCTGCAGCCCCACCAAAGAGGTAAGCCTCCCACTTGCCATTTTCCTTTGGTGGCCTTGGGTTAGAGTAGCCATCCCAGTCTTTTGTTCTGGAATTATTAAAGAATTAGGAGTGTGTTTCAGAGAAGGAGAGAGAAACCCCTATGTTTTCTTTCCCACAATCTGCTGTGGGTTCATTGTTCTCATCAACTTAATAAAGTTATTTTTGGAAAACAAAAAACTGGATTCTTAAAGCAAGTCTTTTTGTAATACCATGAATACTCAGGTAGAAAATTGTGAGAAAAGAAATCTGACCTTCTACTGTAACTTTGTAACAGATATCAGGATTTTATCTTATTGTTATCATTGCCCTCCTATATTTGCACATAAAAACAACATAAGAGCAGGAAAGAAGAGATGGTTGTTTTGCCTTTAAACTTAAACCAAGATAAGAAGGAAGCCAGCATTTGTTGAACATCTAACCTGAGCCAAGCTCAGTGCCGTGCTACGCACTGTGCAAAGTGCTTTACATACAGCATCTCATCAGATCCTCACTTCAGTCCTGCAAAGTATAGAAATAAAAAAGACCAGGCAAATACATGGCAAATTAGGATTCATCTCACTTCTTTCTTTTGCCTAATTTATACTGCCTGCCCCTTTCAAAGAGAGTGTGTGTATGTATTTATGTTCGTAGTCATTCATTCATTTAGTGATTTCTAATCTGGGCACTGAGTTAGACACTCAGAATTTCACAGTGAGCATGAAAGAGTGCCCTCACCTTTGTAGAGCTTGCATTCTGGAGGGAGATCCAGAGAGTACTATGTGTCCAGTGTCCAAGTGAAGATAAGTCTTTTGAGTAAAAAGAAAGCAGAGTTAAGATAATAGGGAGCACTGCGGTAGATTCTAATTAGATTATGTCTGGAAAGACATTTTGATAAGGCAGCTGTTGAGCAAGGACCTGACGGAAGTGAAAGAGTGAGCCATGCAGACACCTGAGGGTTGGGCGTTCCAGCTAGACTTAGCAGTAGCATTAAGGGCCAGAATATGCTTCCCATGTTTGCTCTTAGTCCTGAGAGGCAGAGCAATAAACTGACTATGATCTTTCTGATCTCTTACATTTTTAGAGGTAACAAAGATTCTTCTGTTTGCTGCCCAAGCATCTCATCACTTAGTACCCCCAGAGGTGAGAACTCTTAAACCTTATTTCTGTCTGCATAGCAGTGCCACTATTAAGTATATCATGGTGGCTATTCCCACAGAGATTACTGCTCCCCTGTGTCACTTTTCTTCAAAGTGAGAAGAAGAGACACTAACTCTTAAGGAGATAAATACAGAAGTTTAGTTATAGAAACTGAAAAAAAATTTTTACTATAGAAGAGCAAAGTTTGTTTTAGAGAAGTTGTTGAGAATTCTGACTTTAATTGCCAAATCTTGGGAGATCAAGAGTTACCGATAAATTTATAGTGAATATTTTTCAAAGCTGATCATTCCTTTCTTTGATAAAAATAGCATTGAATTGTCCTGGGTCAAAACAATTTTTTAAATCCATATTGGAAAATAATATTGAAGGGAAGCAAAATTTAATCTGAGGATAACCAAGAAGCCTGAAACCCAACATACTTTTATCTGTCTTCCTCAGTCTTGATTCCTTCCTACTCCCAAAATGAAGATGGAAGACTGGTTTTTCACTGTGAATCGTCTGTTGTCCCTTAATCCTCAAGTGTTTGAGTTGGTGGAGACATTTTATCAGCTCTCATCTTTCCTTTTTTTCCCAATTCAGATCATTCAGTCATTGCTCATGACTGTGGCCAACAATTTTGTCACCGACAAGAACTCTGGGGAGGTCATGACAGTAGGGTATGTAGAACGTGCCTGCAGGAAGTGGGTATGTTTTCAATGTACGGTTGGCCCTAGAAGCCCTATAAAACCCAACTTCTGTACCTTTGATTTGGTCTTTTTTAGGAAACCTTAGACTGACCCATCTGTGATTGCTGTTTGGGTTTTTTAAATTCATTTTCCTTTTCTAGAATCAATGCTATAAAAGAGATAACAGCTCGATGTCCTCTAGCCATGACTGAAGAACTTCTCCAAGACCTGGCTCAGTATAAAACACACAAAGATAAGAGTAAGTTGCATGTTATTCTCTGTAGATCAAATATCGAGTGACTCTTTTTTCTCAGTAGCCTCTTTGCTCTGGAGTTTTCTTTTTTAAAAAATGATTATTTATTTTTGAGAGAGCACATGCTCTCACATGTGAGTGGGGGAGGGCAGCGAGAGGGAGAGAGAATCTCAAGCAGGCTCTGCACTGACATAGGACTCAATCTGTGAGTCATGAGATCATGACCTAAGCTGAAATCAAGAGTCGGATGCTTAACCGACTGAGCCACCCCGCTCTGGAGTTTCTAATTAAAGGTGTTATTTTACAGATGTGATGATGTCTGCTAGAACTTTGATTCAGCTCTTCCGAACACTGAATCCTCAGATGTTGCAAAAGAAATTCCGGGTAGGTGAAATATGCATATGTCGATCTAAAGGTCAGGGTCTTAAAAGGGGAGAATAATTTCCTACAGGATGAGTTTTAGTGTTTGTGATGCTTCGGCTATGAGTATTGGTTAATTGTATTCTTTAAGCTCAGAATACAATTGATTGAATACCATTGTCTTAAATATTTTGTAGTTGGTATGTGCTCTTTGATGCTGACTCTTTTTTTAAATATATATTTATAAGTTTATTTATTTATTTTGAGAGAGACCATGTATGTGTAGAAGGGCAGAGAGAGAGAGAGAGAGAGAGAGAGAGAAGCCCAAGCAGGCCCTGTGCAGTCAGTGCAGAACCCAACTTGGAACCCAATCTGACAACCGTGAGATCATGACCTGAGTGGAAATTAAGAGACACTTAAATGATTAAGCCACCTGAGTGCCCTTCTAAGAACCTTATTAAAAACAATTTCCTTTCCTTTAGGGTAAGCCTACAGAGGCCTCCATAGAAGCAAGAGTGCAAGAATATGGAGAATTAGATGCTAAAGATTACATTCCAGGAGCAGAAGTTCTAGAAGTTGAAAAAGAAGAGAATGCTGAAAACGATGAAGGTTCATTTTCATTTTACCATTTTCCAGGATAAAATCACTCCTGTACTGTATTGACCTTGAAATCTTTATGTTGATTGAACACTCATTCAGCAGATATTTATTGAGCAAGGACTATGTGCTAAGCACTGTTACAAGCATTGGGGATCAAAGGGCATCCATCGTTCCTGCACTTAGGAAACTTACATTATAGTGTAGATGTCTGTTCATATCCTCCAGGGAAGCTGCTCCTTATCAAGATCATGCAGGGCACTTGGGAACGAT
Organism: Panthera tigris; assembly: GCF_018350195.1. NCBI lineage: Eukaryota > Metazoa > Chordata > Mammalia > Carnivora > Felidae > Panthera > Panthera tigris. Next base: position 143,052,354 of record NC_056663.1, read on the forward strand.
AATGGCTTTTGGGTTTTTGCCTAGAAAAAAATAATGAAGGTTAGTCATAAACAGTCCTCCAAGACTCCTTGGTAAAGAACGCTTGGTGAACTTTTTGAAGAATACTTGATTTCCAGAGTTAGTGTTTATTACCTTGGTTGCTAGAGTTCCATCTTCTTCCTGTTAGTTCATTTGTTACATTAACAAAACTTTTTAAAGCGTTACTTGGGAGCTAGCCACTGTCAATATGAAGAAGAATGATATGGTTCCTGCTCTTGAAGGCTTTTCATAAATAGCTCTGCATGAGCAAAGCCCTGAAGTATTTAGGAAACTGTTATTAATGTAGGATACAGGGTGGGATATAGCAAGATACCAGACTAGACATAGAATTGGGGTCTTATCGGGTGTGGTTGTATATATGCTATACCAAAGAGCTGAGACACTCTAATGGGGAACAACTGAAAAATTGCAAGTGTCTGTGATTTTGAAAGCTTACTGTGACTCCATTAAGAACTAATATCTCTTCATTGAGGTATCTACCAGGTTCCTTCACATCCAGAGTCTATGACTTCAGTTGTCTGAATGATTGTTGCTCACTAGTTTCTAAAAACATATATAAATATGCTTAGATGAGTTGTCAGATACTTGCTGTGTGGCCAAGATAAATGTACAGGTGCAATTTTGATGGACATGGGTTGGTGGAAAGATCATGGACTCTACAGTTAGACATGATTTTCATTTCATCGTAGACTGTGTTTTCTAGCAGTGTGGCTCGGGGCAGGTAACTTGTATGGTCTGTTCCTCTTCTGTTGAGTTGTGAGAGGTAAATGATTATAAGATTTTAGCTCATGGTAGATCATGGTCAATGTTTATTATGCATTCCATAAAGTAATTAAATTGATGTGGCTTATTTAACAATAAATATTGCTTGATTCTTGGTCAGTAGAACTCCACTGACTTTGATTACCTTACTTTTGCTTGATTTATTTCAACTCCCCCTGAGTACTAACAGTGTGCTGCTTCTCACACAGATGGGTGGGAGACCACCAGTCTCAGTGAGGAGGCAGATGCCGATGGTGAGTGGGTTGATGTGCACCACTCTTCTGATGAAGAACAGCAAGAAATCGTAAGTCCTAAAATTACCTTGTGCAAGTACATCACTTGGATGTTTATTAACACCTGATTCATGGTGGGCCTTGTTGGGGTTCTAAGCTCTCACTTGAGCTAGTAGCTCTTTAAACCTTTGTTGTGTGTTTTCAAGTCCAAGAAGCTCAACAGCATGCCCATGGATGAGCGGAGAGCCAAAGCTGCGGCCGTTAGCACTAGCCGAGTTTTAACTCAGGAAGACTTCCAGAAAATCCGCATGGCCCAAATGAGGAAAGAACTTGACGCTGCACCAGGGAAGGCCCAAAAGAGGAAACACATTGAAATAGATAGTGATGAGGAGCCCAGGTAAAACGACACATACACCAAGTCTTCTTCAGTCAGCTCATGTGACGATGAAAGTGTTAGGGAAAGGAGTTCCACCCTTGTTTCATATTGTATTTGTTCTTCACCTCAGGGGTGAGTTACTTTCTCTTCGGGACATTGAACGCCTTCATAAAAAACCAAAGTCTGACAAGGAGACAAGACTAGCAACGGCAATGGTAAGTGAGGCATATCATTCCCTTCAAACAAAAAGCAAATAAGCTGAAAAATTAAATAAAGTGAATAGCCACAGAACGGCAGTGTTTTATTTTGATGTTTTAAATAAAGGTATAATTAACGTAGAGTAAAATGCACAGATATTTGGTGTTCTGTTAGATGAGTTTTAACAACTAGATAACCATGTAACCACCATCAAAAACAAGATGTAGAATACAGAAAGGCAATATTACGTGTTCTGGTATCTGGGAGGCATCCAAGCTATTAGGAAAGCAGGGGAATGTTTAATAGTCACTAATGAAAAGCCTCCGGCAAGTGCTGTGGCTATGATGGCACATTTCCAACATTTCCTACTGCCTACTATTTCCGCTTTCTTTTCTATACATTTGTTTTAGGCACCATCCCATACTGGTTCCACGTCACCCTGTGCATTCATCCCATTTGTACTGAAACCTGATTAGATAAGTTTAAAAATCCATGTTCTTAATAGACACTTCTCTAAAGAAGACATCCGGATGGCCAAATGAATGGATGGCCATCCTGATTGTACTGAAACCTGATTAGATTCCACGTCACCCTGTGCATTCATCCCATTTGTACTGAAACCTGATTAGATAAGTTTAAAAATCCATGTTCTTAATAGACACTTCTCTAAAGAAGACATCCGGATGGCCAAATTTCATCCGGATGAAAAGATGTTCAACGTCGCTCCTTATCAGAGAAATACAAATCAAAACCACACTCAGATATCACCTCACACCAGTCAGAGTGGCCAAAATGAACAAATCAGGAGACTATAGATGCTGGAGAGGATGTGGAGAAACGGGAACCCTATTGCACTGTTGGTGGGAATGCAAATTAGTGCAGCCACTCTGGAAAACAGTGTGGAGGTTCCTCAGAAAATTAAAAATCGACCTACCCTATGACCCAGCAATAGCACTGCTAGGAATTTACCCAAGGGATACAGGAGTACTGATGCATAGGGACACTTGTACTCCAGTGTTTATAGCAGCACTCTCAGCAATAGCCAAATTATGGAAAGAGCCTAAATGTCCATCAACTGATGAATGGATAAAGAAATTGTGGTTTATATACACAATGGAGTACTACATGGCAATGAGAAAGAATGAAATATGGCCCTTTGTAGCAACGTGGATGGAACTGGAGAGTGTGATGCTAAGTGAAGTAAGCCATACAGAGAAAGACAGATACCTTATGTTTTCACTCTTATGTGGATCCTGAGAAACTTAACAGAAACCCATGGGGGAGGGGAAGGAAAAAAAAAAAAAGAGGTTAGAGTGGGAGAGAGCCAAAGCATAAGAAAGAGACTGTTAAAAACTGAGAACAAACTGAGGGTTGATGGGGGGTGGGAGGGAGGGGAGGGTGGGTGATGGGTATTGAGGAGGGCACCTTTTGGGATGAGCACTGGGTGTTGTATGGAAACCAATTTGACAATAAATTTCATATATTGGAAAAAAAATAAACATTAAAAAATATTTTTTAAATGTTATTTATAAAAAAACAAAATACAACTTTTTAACTGAAAAAAAAAAAAATCCATGTTCTTTCTTCCCCACCTTTTCGTATTCTATCCCTCCTTCCTGAAATGCTCTACCCTTCCCCTCCTTTCTCCCACCATGAATGCCTTGATCCTATAATAAACAGTTTACCCGTCTCCCTTTCTAGGAAGCTTCTCTGACCTGACCAGCTGAATTATGACCTTTTCTTCTACTGAGCTTCCCTTGCCCCATTACAATATATGATGGTCATTTCTCCCCTGGACTGAGTCACTGGAGAGCAAGGACTGAGTTACATCAATCTTTTTTGTCCTTGGCACCCAGGAGAGTGCCTGGCACGGAGGAGACACATATGGGGATTAGATAACTCTTGAAGTGTTTTTTTGTGTATGCTAATAGGCTGGGAAGACAGACCGAAAAGAATTTGTGAGGAAGAAAACCAAAATGAACCCATTTTCTAGTTCCACAAATAAAGAGAAGAAAAAACAGAAGAACTTCATGATGATGCGGTATAGCCATAATGTCCGGTCAAAGAACAAACGTTCCTTCCGAGAAAAGCAGGTGAGTTCAACTTGAAGCTTGATTGGTTAGAATACTGTTGTCATTTTAACACTTCTTTACTCAAAACAGAGTTGTGCCTTTTAGGACCTTGTGTTAGGATTAATGGGGAGCATTATTAGAGAACATGGAGAGGTGACAAGTGGTCAGGGCATGTAAATCCTACACCTCACTTGGCTGAGATTCAGCTGTGTGACCAAAGGAGAGTCTGTTTTCCTCCTCTGTAACTGCAGGAGTGGAAGCTAGATGGCCCGTAAGATCATCCCTATGCTAAAATTCTTGACATTGCATCTGTGAAACATAATATCAAGATCCTTCCTAATGTGCCCTTTTGTAAAACTTTTGTTTACAGGTTTTGGGGATTTCATTTTATCCATTTGGGGTCTTTTATATGTAGTCCTGTGTGACTCAGTTGCCTTGCTTATTTTATTTGCTATAATAAAACAAATTCATGTTTTCGTCTCTTTCTCTACGGAGGGTGTACCAGAGTATATTTAAAATATATACTGAAGGATCACCAGGAAATCGAGTTAGGACGAAACAAGTGTTCCTAAGTTGCTAGCCAAAGATGAGCGTGCCAGACCGACATGTTAATGGGCAGCTTTCCAGGGCAGCGTTTCATTTGTGCGGCCACCCAGGCAGTAGCAACTGAATTAAGGTGCCATTTAAAATCTACCTATCTGCTTATTTAATCTTTCTAGTTCTAAACTATGTCCAACAACATCATGTAAATAACAAAGTGCCAGCATTTTGAATAGAGGTTGTTGAAATCAAGGTGAAAAGAAAGGTGCAGTTTCAGATTATAAATACCTGAATTTTGCCAATTCAATTTAAATTCATGGTTGAATTGATTCAGTCCATTAGCTTATCCTTCAGCAGACCTTTGTAAGATTTGAGGGTCGAGGAAATAGAATCACTGAGTTGCACCATGGTTTGTTCCTTCTTTCATTATGCAGTTTTTGTGACCTTGCTACATTTTGTGACAGTGTTCCCCTGCTTCTTACTTCCTCTGTTGTTTTACTGAGCCTTTTTTGGCATGATTTGGAAGCCTTGATTTGGAAGCCTTGTTTTGTTCCTTGCTAGCACCTCTTGAGTCATGAAGCTCCTCTCTCAAAGACTAAAGAATTTTTTATTTAAGAGTTCATTGGACATATGCACTTGTTGGTTCAAGAATGTTTTTTCCTTGTTCTCCCATTTTCTTGCCATTTGGAACCGAAAATTAATCTGAATTTCTGTTTATGTGTCCTTGCTCTATATTTTTTTCAAGGTCTCTCTGTTATAAAACTTAACTCTAGGTTCCTAATTTTCTTATTCTCTCCTTCAGTCTAGACCAGCACTGCCCAATAGAAACTCAATACAGACCACATGTATAATTTTAAAATAAAAAAGTAAAAAGAAAAAGGTGAAATTAATTTTAGTAATAGATCTTATTTAACCTAATATATCTGAAATAGTATCATTTCAGTATGTAATCAATATAAAAATTATGAGTGAGATACTATACCTTCTTGTTTTTGAACTAATTGATATCCAGTGTGTGTCTTACACTTGTGGCACATCTCAGTTTGGACTGGCTATTTTTCAAATGTCCAAAAGCCACATGCAGTTAGGGGTTACTGTATTGGGCAGTGCAACTTCAGAGCATCTCCAAAACTGACCTGTGACCCTAAAATAGAAAAGCTCAGTTCAGTTTACCTTTTGTGTGTGTTTTTTTTCTACTCACACAGAACACTTCTAACATTTATGGTCACCAAATATGTGGTGATTTTTTTTTCCCCCACACAAGCAGTTCTCTGCAGTACTGGCTAGTTTCCTACAATTTAACTCAATTCTGACATTGTTTTCCTAGAAATAGTGTCAGATCCCACAGGTTAAGGGCTCAGCCCCATGAGACTATACTCACCACCTCCCCAAGTGTTCCTCCCTCACCTCGTGCATGCATACATGCATACATGCACACACTTCAGAAACCAGTCTCAAGCCCAGTGTTTCTGACTAGTCACCTCCTCCTTGGGTTTGATTAATTTGCTACAGCTGCTTTCAGGACTCAGGAAAACCGTTACTTAAGTTTACCAGTTTATTAAAGTATATGATAAAGGATACAGATGAATAGCCAGATGAAGAGATACATAGGGCAGGGTCTGGGAGGGCCCCAAATGCAGAAGCTTCTGTCCCTGTGGAGTTGGGGTACATCTCCCTCCTGGTGTGAATGTGTTCGCCAGTCTGGAAGCTGTCAGAACCTCACACTACAGGGTTTTTTTTTTGAAGGCTTCACCACATAGGTATGATTGATTATTCATTCTGTACCTAGCCTCTTTCTCTTCTCTGGAGAAGTTTGTATGTTGGGAGGGCAGGGATTGCTGAAAATGCCAAGGTATTTTTTTTTTTTTAATGTTTATTTATTTTTGAAAGAAGACAGAGCATTACTGGGAAAGGGGCAGAGAGAGAGGGAGACACAGAATCCAAGGAGGCTCCAGGCTCTGAGCTGTCAGCACAGAGCCCGATGCGGGACTCTAACTCACGAAACTACAAGACCATGACCCAAGCTGCAGTTGGCTGCTTACCTGACTGAGCCACCCAGGAGCCCTGAAAATTCCAAGTTTCTAATCATGGCTTGGTCTTTCTTGGACCAGCCCCCATCCAGGAGCCCACCTAGTTGCCTCATTAGAACAAAAGATGCTCCTAGGGCTCTTATCACTTAGGAATTTACAGGGGTTTGGGGAGCTATGTGTCAGGGAGAGGGTCAAAAACAAATATTAAAACGAGATGCTCTTATCACTTAGGAAATTACCAAAGTTTGAGGAGCTCTATGCCAGGAACGAGGGGCAGAGACCAATATGTATATTCTATTATTTTACACACTCAAGCTTCCTCTGGGAACGGAGCATCACATTTCATACCCCTTCTGTCCCTTGGTGATATTTTATTCTAAATAAAGGGATCTTACATGGCTTGAAAGTGTACATGAGGTCTTCCTGTAAATTTTTAGAATATTCTCATAGAATATGTAAAAAAGAGGTGAGAATAGAAAAGGCAGGTGAAACACATGGCAGAGAACGAGGGGAGGATGGATCTTCCAGTGAAGCCTTAGGAAAGGTAAAGGAAGAGGAGGGAGAATATACTTTTCAAATGATGGCATTTGAAGGGAGAAGGAAACAGATACGTGTGAGAATAGCGAGTAGCCTGTGCTTTATTACGAAGTTTAATGAGCAGAATTAAGTCTGTGTAACCTTGGGTTACAACAACATCATTAGCTAATGTACAGTTCTTACTGTAGAGCTTTCCATTTTTTAACTCTGTTACTCAGTGTGCAACAATATGAGCAGGTACTGTGATCTTATATTTTATATTTTACAGATGAGACTATAAGACAGATGAGTCTGAGAAATACCTCCTCAGCCATGAAAGTTAGGCTAAAATGAACTTGTTAATTTTTCTACCTTCAGTATCTGTCCTCGATCTCTTCTATCTACAAAGACATTCCAAGACCCAGATATAAATAAAGGCAAGGAGTCAATACCTTAAAATCATAAAATCCAAAAAGCTTGAACATTTAAGATGTAGAGTAACTTCCACCCCCCAAACATGCTTTAATAAAGCAAACAAACAAAAACACATACCTTGTTGAAATTCAAAAGACATCTTAAAAATTTCTAGGAACCAAAGAATAGTGCTTGAGAGTTCGTGAAATAGTATGTATCACACACCCAAGACACACACACACACTTAATCATCTCAGGAGGATTTGTTGACCGGAGTCCATTGTTGTACATCTCCATATAACCAAATTAGTATAATGGGGTACCCAAGAGTTCCCATGTTTAGATATTTTTTCTTATGTTACAGCTGGCATTACGAGATGCACTTTTGAAAAAGAGAAAAAGAATGAAGTAACCTCCAAGCAAGTTTTCCATTCCAAGAAAAATGCTACATTTGTATCGTTATTTTGAAAATTAATCAAGAATGATTGTTTACATTAAAAAGTCCCAAAGTACTGTATTGTGAAAAACACAGTAAACTTGGTAGCAACTTGGCATTATTGTTTTGGAGATGGGGAATGGTGGGAATGTTTGAAATGTAAACAGTAGTGGTGGTGGTGTAAACTCATTTCCATTTGGCATTCATGCAAAAAAAAAAATGTTTTGTGCCTACTAATTGTCATTGTAGATATAAAAATGAATGAGCCATAACCCCTCACAGAAGGCATTCACAGCCTATTTGGGACATAGGAGGGGGCCGATGTGTGTTGTATGTGTATTTATAGCACAGTGTAAATAGTTCTCTAGTAGAGATAGGTCCCTGCTTCTCTGGGGTCATAGAGGACTCTGCAGGGCATGGGAGTTACATTTTCTCTTAAAACAGGACAATGTTACAAGAGTAAGAGATTCTTACTTGTATATAGGCTTACCTGCTGAAAACAGGTCCTTGCTGTACAGATTTTATGTAGACAATTTAGCTCTTTTAGTCCATCCAAAAAACTGTAAGTATTTTTTTGAATGCCAGGTATAGGCTTTTTGGTTAAGACCTCGCTTTTTAAATTGCCTTAAGTCTAAATAGTAATCTTGGAGTGTTTTTTTAGTTTGTCATTTGAGCCGCCACAGAGGAAAAAGAAATCAGGTTGGTTTCTTTAGCCTGCCATCATGCTGTAATATTTTCAGCCTACTGTGCTTTGTCTCAGCAAAAGGTTCCTAATGTCAGATAGGTTCCGTTGTGTGTGTTGAGTGCTGTGTTGGTCTCCCTTCCCTGGGCATGTTTGAGTAGATTGCAGGGGACACAGAGCCCTGGTCAGTCTCTCTCTGCAAGTTGTTGCATTTGGAAATAGTTTGGTGCCTTTGCCTCAGATTTCTTAGATAGGAAGATGTGGTAGATGAGAAAATTGTTCTATGTTACTTTAGAATAAAAGACAATTTTCTGCCCACCCAGAATTAGAAAGTAGCTTCTAAAACCACTTCTCTTGTTCACTTTCTGAGTTCACTTTTGGTTTTATTTGGAAGAAATTCCGTGACCTTCCCCAAAGATGCCCCAGGTCACTGGAGATAGTTGTGAAAATCTTGAAGTTTAATGATCAAATTGTACTGGCCTGGTGAGAGGGGCTCTCAGAGTCAACTTTGGCAGCTTCAGTGTTTGACAGGAAGTGTCCAGTCCAAATTTGAATATATCAGACCTGAAACTGCTCTCTTTCTCACTTTCTTTTTCTCTTTCTCTTTCTTTCTTTCTCTTTTTTTCTATCTCTAACTCTCCTTCCTTCCTCCTTTCCTTCCTTCCTCCCTCCCTTCCATCCTTCCTTCCTTCCTTCCTTCCTTCCTTCCTTCCTTCCTTCTTTCTTTTTCTTTGCACTTTTGAACTGGGTGTCTCCTCATGTGTCTAGCTCCAGAGAGGTAAATAAAATTCAAAATGGCTGGGTCACCTGGGTGGCTTAGTCAGTTAAGTGTCTGACTCTAGATGTCAGCTCAGGTCGTGGCCTCATGGTTTGTGAGTTTGAGCCCCTCCCAGGCTCTGCACTGTCAGCAGAGATTCTCTCTCTCTCTGTCTCTCTCAAATAAATAAACTTAAAAAAAAAATTCAAACTGTCATAGCAGTTAGGGTTCACAGCTTTGCTGCATGACTTGTGATTGTGCCTGGAAGTTTCATCCTTCTGGATTTTCCTACCCAACGTAGAGGCCGGGAGGCCAAAACATCCATTCTGTGCTCTGACTTCTTATCTATTGTGTCTTCACCCTGCTCTTAACTGAGGTTTATATGCAAGACAGAAAAATACCTGGTTTAAAAAGGTGCAAGTCTTGGGGCGCCTGGGTGGCTCAGTCAGTTAAGCGTCCAACTTCGGCTCAGGTAATGATCTCATGGTTTGTGGGTTTGAGCCCCGCGTTGGGCTCTGTGCCACAGAGCCTCTCTCAAAATAAATAAACATTTAAAAAAATGTCTCTCTCAAAAATAAATAAACATTAAAAAAAAAAAAAAGGTGAAAGTCTTATTTCTCTAATCCCAAAGTATCTTAATTCTATCTGATTCCTTTTATTTTGTAAATTTTACCTTGAGAATATTTTCTGTGAACCTGAAGATCAGATTCTTACAAGGTTCAATGCTGTCCATGAAGGCAGAGTGACCTTCCAGAGTCATTTTGACCTTGAAGAGGTCATCAGAGTCTGAGCCTCAACTTTTCAATGTCAGTTTTTTGTCAGTACTAAGAATGGATCCATTTCAGGGATGAACTCCCATTTCCAAGCTCATACTATGTATATAAAGTGATGTATAAATCTAGAATACTGATATATTTTGCATGTGATCTCAGCAAGTTACACGAAAGGCAGAATCTGTTCTCTGCCATATCCCAGTGCTGGTTCAGTGCACAGTATGTTAGGTGCTCAAGCAAATATTTGAATACATGATTTATTCCCTGTCAGTTTTCTCTAAGTATAATACCACCCACCTCATTGTTTTGACAATTTTGAGAATGTTACAAGCACTTAGCATATTTGCCACAAAATAAGCATTTGGTAAATTTCTCATCAAAGATAGATATTAAGTTTTTATTTTTATTTTTGGCTTAATCTTGAAATGAAACAACAATTACAGTTGCTATAAATATTTATTTTACCATTCATCCATTTTGGGGAGAGTTTGTTTGAAATATAAAAAATGTAAAATGCATGAGGTATGGGTGGCAAACACAATGTTTGTGCCATGTAGAAACCTTTGATCCGATTAAGGAAATAGGCTTACAAAATGACTATCTAATGCAAGCTGCTTATGGAACTATCAAAAAAGGCACAGCATAGGGCTGAGGGCATCCTAAAAAGGGGGAAGTTCAGGTGGCAGGAGGGTGAAAGGCTATTTGCTAACAAACTGATGCTTATGATGAACAGGAAAGCAATAAGAAATAAATTACTGAATCATAAAGGAAAAGTTACAGTTTAAAAGGTGGTATAGGGGCGCCTGGGTGGTGCAGTTGGTTAAGCGGCCGACTTCGGCTCAGGTCATGATCTCACGGTCCGTGAGTTCGAGCCCCGCGTCTGGGCTCTGTGCTGACAGCTCAGAGCCTGGAGCTTGCTTCGGATTCTGTGTCTCCCTCTCTCTCTGCCCCTCCCCCACTCGCACTCTGTATCTCTCTCTCTCTCAAAACTAAAGATTAAAAAAAAGTGGTATATAATTTCTTGAAGGTTATAGTTAACATAAACTTTGTTTTCATTACCTCATATTCTAATTCTTTGAGAATTTATAATCTACTTAAAGTGTCACATGGTGACTCAGAATTAATCAGAATATTTAATTAGAATATTCTGTTCTTCAAACTATTTTAGATAAGCATATTTAAACTGTGTTACCAAGGATAATAAAGTTCTACCAAGTGACATTCTTTCATTGTATAAAAATAAAAATAAAAATTCTTTTTTTTTTTTTTTTTAGAATGTATTTTATGAGATTTTTTTTAAAGATCTTGAAAATGAATAGAAAAGTAAGGCACTGACATGGAGCCTTTTCTCTTTTATAAGGAAATAAAGTTTTCTCTCCTAGTACAGTCTTTGGTCAGTACTTACTTAAAAATGTAGATGGGGGGGGCGCCTGGGTGGCTCAGTCCGTTAAGCGGCCGACTTTGGCTCAGGTCATGATCTCACGGTCCGTGAGTTCGAGCCCCGCGTCGGGCTCTGTGCTGACAGCTCAGAGCCTGGAGCCTGTTTCAGATTCTGTGTCTCCCTCTCTCTGACCCTCCCCCGTTCATGCTCTGTCTCTCTGTCTCAAAAATAAATAAACGTTAAAAAAAAAAATTTTTTTTTAATTAAAAAAAAAAATAAAAATGTAGATGGGGTGCCTGGGGGGGATCAGTCAATTGAGTGTCAGACTTCAGCTCAGGTCATTATCTCACCATTCATGAGTTCAAGCCCCACATCAGTCTCTCTGCTGTCAGTGCAGAGCCTGCTTTGGATCCTCTGTCTCCTCTCTCTCTGCCCCTCTCCTGCTTGTGCTCTGTCTCTCTCTAAAGAAATAAAGTTTAAAAGTAAAAAATGTAGATAAGAACAGGGCACATCTAATTCTGTACTATTTAAATACCATACATTTGTATAAGACCCTACTTATATGGTAATCTTACCCTGCAAATTTGGCTTTCATTGTTTTGTCAATCCAATCTCAGTGTAGAAATGGTTAAACTGATTTATCCACATGATGAAATATTTTGAAGCTATAAAAATGTTTATAATAGGAAACGCTTATTATAAATGCAAAGAACAAAATACAAAAGTATTTACAGCATAATCAAACTACACATGTAAGAAAATGAATAATAAAAGCCCAAGAGGAAATACTCTTGTTTATAAAACGGTATTCTTTTAATTTAGATTTCAGTGATTACCAGAGAGGTTGAGATTGCTTCACGTAGATTTTTGCGATTTGGTTCTTTCTTTTTATAGCTTTTTGGGTTTTTTTTATTACTATTATTAATGTTTATTTGTTTTTGAGAGAGAGAGAGAGAGCAAGCAGGGGAGGAGCAGAGAGAGGGAGACACAGAATCCAAAGCAGGCTCCAGGCTCCGAGCTGTCAGCATAGAGCCCTACACGGGGCTTGAACCCATGAACCATGAGATCATGACCTGAGCCGAAGTCAGACACTTAACCAACTGAGCCACCCAGGTGTCCCACTTTTTGGGTTTTTTATTATTGATCTGCAGGAGATCTTTATATATTCTGGATATCAATTCTTTGTCAGTTACTTATGCTACACATATCTCCACAGATAGGCAGTGCCATCTTTGTGATAAACTAAGTTCCCATATATACCTTGGGTCTGGGAATTTTCAAAACCAGTCGTGGATCCTCTTTTCTTTTTTCTATTTTTTTTCTTTTTGCATGTGATTATCTAGTTGTTCCAGCACCATTTTTTTTTTCTTTGAGAGAGGGCACAAGTGAGCGAGGGGGCAGAGAGGGAGAGAGAGAAGCAGTGAGTCCTTAAGCTCACCTGATGTGGGGCTTGAACTCACAAACAGTGAGATCATGACCTGAGCTAAATTCCGATGCTTAACTCACTGAGCCACCCAGGCACCCCCTGGATCCTTTTTTAAAAATTGGCTATTTTTAAGAGCAGTTTTAGGTTCACAACAAAACTGAGTACACCAGAGTTATACGTTCGTTACAGTTAATGAACCTGCATCATTATCCCCACAAGTCATAGCTTACATTAGGGTTCGCTCTTAGTTTTATATATTCTGTGGGTTTGGACAAATGTATAATGACATTTATCCACCATTACAGTACTATAGAGGGTAGTTTCACTGCCTCCCAAATCATCTCTGCCTATTCATCCCCTTCTTCCTCCTAACCCTGGCAACCACTGATTTTTTTACTAGAGTGTGCCTTTTCCAGAACATCACAGAGCTGGAGTCATAACAGTATATACCTTTTTCAGATTGGCCTCTTTCATTTAGTAATATGTATTTATGTTTCCTCCATGTTTTTTCATGGTTTCAATAGTTCATTTCTTTTTAGTGCTAAATAATATTCCATCTTCTGGGAGTTTATCCATTTACCTACTGAAGGACATCTTTATTGCTTCTAGGTTTAGGCAATTATGAATAAAGCTGCTATAAACATCTATATGCATGTTTTTGTATGGACATGTTTTCAGCTCCTTTGGATAAATACCAAGGAGAACAATCGCTGGGTCATATGGTAGGAGTATGTTTAGTTTTGTAAGAAACTGCCAAAGTGGCTGCACCATTTTGCCGGATCCTCTGTAACAGTCCTTCTGGCATCTCTCCTCTCGCATTTTCCTATAACCAGCAAGAAGAAGGTAGGTGGCAACTTCAACATTCCGACCAGAAATCTAGCTAGGTTACTCAGTTCTTTAGTTACATGTTCTACCTTGCACATCACTGTAGGTGACAGTGTTGTTAAATGTTCTGCCACTGTATAACAACCACTTTTCTCTGGTTGCCAGTAACATGTTCCTCACTTGCCCTGAAGCTACTACTGGCAGTCTCCTTCAAGGCCAGCAGACTTCTAATAGCCTACTGCAGGAACTTTAGGCTTTCACTAACACTGCTCACAGTCCTTCCAGCTTCCACCTACTGCTCACTCCCAAAGCCATGCCTACATCTTAAGGTGTTGTTAGGGTGGTGGCATTCTGCTTGTGTTACCCAACTCTGTATTAGTTATCTACTGCTGCATAACGATTTGTCACAAAACTTAATAGCTAAAGCAAGGAACATTGTTCCATAGTTTCTGTGGATTAGGGGTGTGGGGGTGGCTTAGCTGGGGGCTAGAGGATCCACTTCTAAGATAGCACTTTCATAGTTATTAGTAAGAAGACTCAGTTCCTCTCTGGCTCTTGGTAAAGGTCTCAGTTCCTCAAGATAGGAACCTTTTACAGCGTTGCTTTAGTGTTCTCAGGGCGTGATAGCTGGCTTCCTGCAAAATGAGCAATCTAACAGTGCAAGGAGGAGCAGCAGTGTGTTTTGTGATCTAGTTTTGGAGTCCGACACCATCACTAAAGCTGTACTGTATTCATTAGAAGCAAGTCATTAAGTATAGCCCATAGTCCAGGAGGGAAAATAGGCTCCACCATTAGAAGGGAGGAGTACTGAAGAATAAGTGGCTATTTTTGAAAACTACCACACTGCTTTTAAACTGAAATGAGATACCAGCTATAAAAAGACATCATACTTCATGTTTCTGATATAATCATTTTCCTTCATTCATTCTCTACAGAAGTATTTTTTAAACTGTAGGTTCTGATCCATAGATAAACCATGAAATCAGTGTGTACCATCTCTGGAATCTGCACAGTACAGAAGCAGCAGAAAGAGGGTTAATATGTTTATTTAGAGAGAGAGAGGGAGAGGGAGAGGGAGAGAGAGAGAGAGAGAGAGAGAGAGAGAGAGAGAGAGAGAGAGAGAATCTCAAGCAGGTCCCACACTAAGAGCAGAGCCAGACTCGGGACTGGATCCCATGACCCTGGGCAGAAATCAAGAGTCCTGCTTAACCAACTGAGCCACCCAGGCATCCCTACAAGTCTTGTATTTTTTAATTTTTATCTTTTTAATATCAGCCTTAAAGTGACATGAAGTTGAGGGGTCCCTGGGTGGCTCAGTGGGTTAAACATCTGACTTCAGCTCAGGTCACGATCTCACGGTTCATGAGTTTGAGCCCCTGGTGGGGCTCTGTGCTGACAGCTCAGAGCCTGGAGCCTGCTTCAAATTCTGTGTCTCCCTCTCTCTCTGCCCCTCCCCTGCTGGCAGTCTGTCTCTCCTCAAAAATAAATAAAAACATTAAAATAAAAAAAAATTTTAATAATAATGATGTCCCAGCCTTGCTGAATCAGGTGATTTTCCTAAGACAAGGTTTCTGTCTCTCAGATATTGGGAACGGAGAGGTGAGATTAATGATTATGAAGGTAAGGAGTTTGGACTCTGACACCTTGGCTTGGAGTGGAGGCCCACCAATGCTGTGACATCCAGAAAAATTACTTAACCTCTCCAAGCCTCATATTCCTCATCAGGAAAATGGGGATGAGTTAGTAGAACCTATCACTGGCTTGTTGTTATGGTTAAATCAGACAGAGTCAGCAAAAACATTTGGCACATAAATGTTAACTGACTTTAAGCTTTTTAAAAATTTTTAACTGAAAAGACGTGGGAGTGTTGAACATAAAATAATTCTCCTAGCCCTTATTAAATCCAGATAAACTTTTGAAGAATGTAAATATAAGCAAGCAAGGCGGAGAGGGAGGGATAGATCCCTTTTTACAACCGTAGGATTTCCCGCTAACTCTTCACTACTGAAAATCATGTTACAGCCCCTCCAGGCCGGAGTTGGTGGGATGCGGCGGGGGAGAGGGGTGAGAAGCCGGCAGCCTGCAGCGTTTGGCGCCCGGCCCGGCGGGACTCGGGGCCGCGGCTGGAGGAATGGGGGGCCGGAAGCGCGGATGCTAGGGGGTGCCCACAGCTCTTTTGCGGTTCGCGGTCGGGAGGGACCAGGCCCGCCAGGCCGCGCGCGGACTCCGCCTCCAGCGCTCTCGGCACCGCCCCGGCCCCTCCTCCGTCAGCTCTTACCCCGGCGCGCCTGGCACGCCGGCCGCAGCGGTCCTAGTGGCGGCCGCCGGAGCCTGAGCCATGCGAGCCGCGGGCCTGGGTGCGCTCCCGGGGCTGGCGCTGCCTCTACTTTTGGCCGGGGTCGGGGTGTTGACGGCTGCTTCGCCCCCAGCCCTGCCGCTCTTCAACGTGAGCCTGGACGTGGCGCCCGAGCTGCGCTGGCTGCCGGTGCTGCGGCACTTTGACCTCGACTTCGTGCGCGCCGCGATGGCACACATTCTCGGGTGAGCGCGGGCGCGCGGGCGCAGGGGGGACCCTCGGGACACCGGTCCGCGTGCGCAAGCCCACACGCGCTCTGCCCACCAGGCTGTAAACCGAGCCGCTTTACCCCTCCCCTCCGTGACGGTCTTGCCCTCCACCCCAACCTCCTCACTGGCCTCAGCAGGGTGCAAGGGCAGCGGGGACGAGAACTGGCATTTGCTGCTGTTCTGGGAGGCGTCGGGCTTGAGGAGGCTTGAGGACGATCGAGGCGGCTGGTTTGACTTTCAAGTTTGGTGTCACCAGTGGTACGCCCTTCCTCCAGCCATTCTGGATCAGGGTGGTGCTCAGGTTGTCACCCGCTTGCTCAACTCAGAGTAGAGAGCTCAGCCCACACCTTCCTTGCAAGCCTCGCGAGCCTCCCAAGTCCGCTCCTTTGGGGACCACGCTCGCTCGCCCCCCAAGTCCGCCCCTTTGGGGACCACGCTCTCTCGCCCTATCTCCCTTTCCGAGTTTTCTTTTTCCCTCCGGGATGCTGCGGGTTGGGTGATGTGCACCCTGGGCCGTCGGGCCCTCTGGGAAAGGGAGGAACCTAGCATTCACCCCTAACGATAAGAGCTTTAGGAAACACCCCACCACCGATACACACACACTGACACCCCTTCGGCCCCTGAGCAGGTCAAACACCCTTGCGGTTCTTCGTTTTTAGGAATAGGGTCCCCAAGTGGGTCCACCCGTTGATTGGAAAGGTGGTCGGGGAGCTGGCTGCCTTCCTGCCCCAGCCCTTCGCAGATGAGATCCGGGGCATGTGCGAAGTCCTGAACTGCGACCTGGCCGACTGCCTGCTTCTCAACCTGGTTTACGAGACCACCGCGTGAGTGTCCCGCGCTAGCGTGGGTTAACTGGGATTCACCGGGGACTCCTGTCACATCTGGGCGGGAGGAGACATACTTCCAGTGCGATAAAAACAGGGTGGTGACTGGGCTGTCCTGAAACCTCCAGTGCTTCCTCTTTGCCTCTGGATAAATCTGAGCAGCAGATCATGGGCTTCGAGAAGGAAGGCCGCTTCTCTGAATCAGCATTGAACTTTTCCTCGAACTGAAGCCCCTGTTTCCTACCCCCACCAAGCCAGTATTAGTCCACTTTACAAACTCTGCTCAACAGGTACTATAACAGGAAGTTTTTACAACTAACCCCACTCTCATCCAGACTGTCTAACCAAGCGACCCCGCAGCCTTATAATGCAGGGGGTCATCCCAGTCCTTATTTGTCCCTCTGCATTTATCCCTCCGTGTTGGTCATGGTTAGAGATCCTGACTCCTCTGTCAGAGGCTGGACCCTCCAGGGTCAGGGTCACAGGGAACACTGTTCTGGCTAATAGTGAGATCCAGTATTTGGTTCACAGGATGGGCATGATAAAATGGCACACAGAAGTGAAAGCACTTAAGAGTGTGTGGTTGATCCCAGACCAAGTTCAGGGAGAGTCTTAAGTCTTTCCTGGCTTAGTAGGAGGTCCTGGAATTGACCTGGTTTCTGTCTTCAGGATTTACTGTTTTGCCACCAGACCAGCCTTATCTAGCAACATACTTAATGGCTTCTGACTGCCATACGATGATGGGGTGGGGTGGGGAGGAGTGTATTCTTGGGATAACCAAGCTTTACCGCCCTCTGGCATCTTCCCTGAACACCTAGGCAGGTTAGGTTAAGAAGCACTGAGTGTCTCCCTCTTTAAGGAAACACACAGATGAGACACACACTTTTTTGCTTTTTTTTTTTTAATATTTGAGAGAGAGTGAGAGACAGAGTGTGAGCTGAGGAGGGACAGAGAGTGAGAGGGAGACACAGAATCTGAAGCAGGTTCCAGGCTCTGAACCGTCAGTACAGAGTGCAATTTGGGGCTTGAACTTGTGAACCACGAGATCATGACCTGGGCCCGAGTCTGACGCTCAGCCAAGTGAGCCCTCAGGCACCCCATAATTTTTTTTAATGTTTATTTTTGAGAGAGAGACAGAGACAGAGACAGAGGCTGAGCAGGGAGAAGCAAAGACAGAGGGAGACACAGAATCCAAAGCAGGCTCCAGGCTCTGAGCTGTCAGCACAGAGCCGGACATGGGGCTTGAACCCATGAACCGTGGGATCACGACCTGAGCCAAAATTGGACACTTAACTGACTGAGCCATCTAGGCGCCCCCCCAAACTTCCTTTTTTAAACAAACAAAAAAATTAAGTAACATTTATTTTCTCCTATTATAAAAGTAATATGTAATCAATATAGAAAATTAGTACATACAGAAAAGTATAAAGAAAATTAACTACAATCCTGTTACTTAGAAATGACCAAAAGCCCTTCAGAGTACTTCCTCTCAGTTTTGTTTGTGTGGATATACGTATCTTTTCCCAGAATTGGGCATGCTGTGTAAGTATTTTCCACTGTATGTAATTTAAGTTACATTATATATTCTTAGAGGAATTGGACATTTAGATATCTTAACAAAGCTCTTCCTCTTTTCCTCAGAATACTTCTCTCTGGCTGGGGGTTCTTAAAGGATCCTTTTCTCTTATTAGCTCTGTGCTGGGAGCCCCGAGGGGACAGAGAAAAGACCAAGCACAGAATGGTTTAAGGACCATTGTACTTGCTCTGAGAAATTCATAGAAGAGAAGTAAGTTTGAACTAACTTTGAATGGTATGTTAAATAGACCACACACTGCCAAGCAGAGGAATAAGCGAAGTTCAGGGGTCCAGTTGAGCCCAGAATGGGTCAGTTTCAAATTTAGATTTAGGATGAAATTCTCCTTCAGTATGTTTTCAATGCCATTTGTGCTGAAGGCAAAGGTCTAGTAACACCAAATGAACACTGATGAATTGTGCCAGTTGTGCTTTTCATCTTGAATTCTGGATCCATATTCTTCTATTAGGATCATATATCATGTGTATCTATTACAAGGAGAAAAATTGTTTTACTTTAAGGATCTATCTTTTTAATGAAAAATTCATTTTCCTTTGTCTTATTTTTCTCCTTCATTCATACT
Source organism: Panthera tigris (assembly GCF_018350195.1). Classification (NCBI taxonomy): domain Eukaryota; kingdom Metazoa; phylum Chordata; class Mammalia; order Carnivora; family Felidae; genus Panthera; species Panthera tigris. The sequence goes on from NC_056663.1 coordinate 143,071,359, forward strand.
GTACTTTTCTATTTTTTCAGATTCTGCACCAGTATTGTGGCTCAAGACTCCAATGGCCACATTTACCATGGCCGGAATCTAGATTATCCTTTTGGAAATTTCTTACGCAAGTTGACCGTGGATGTGCAGTTCTTAAAGAATGGACAGGTATAGTTCGTACAGTATAAGATTCAGATTCAGAAGTCAGAGAGACTTGCTAACCAAAGTCAGCAATCATTAGGATGGCCTGCTGGTTAACGTGTAAGACACAAAAGACGTCAGGGGCATCTGGGTGGCTGTCTGTTAACTGTCCGACTTCACCTTGGGTCATGATCTCGCTGCTCATGAGTTCATGAGAGCCTCATGAGAGCCTCCGCATCAGGCTCTGTGGTGACAGCTCAGAGCCTGGAGCCTGCTTCAGATTCTGTGTGTGTCTTCTCTCTGCATCCCCCCGCTTGCGCCCTGTCTTTCTCTCGCTCTCAAAAACATGAATAAATGTTAAAAAAAAGAAGAAGAAGAAAAGACAAAGATACAAAAGACATCAAACTCCTGGAAAAACAAAACCGCAAGAGGTCTGTGTCAATTATGTTCCTAGGAAGAAGGGTCATTTATGATTATTGAGCATCTACTTAAAGAGGTCAACCAGTTTTCCTTAGGGAAATCTCTATTGGGGTATGATCCCTCGTCCACTTACCCTGCTGAGTCAGCTCTTTCTTTGTTCACACTGCTTCTGGAATAGGGAGGGGCTCTGTGATGTAATGCCTAGAAACAGCCAACTTTGAAGTCTGAATTTGAATCTGAATCTGGTTTGAATTCTGCTTCTTCCTTTGAGAACATAGGAAATTATTTAGACCCATTTTGCAGACACAGCTCAGAGAGGTTAATGATTACTTTGTGGAGGTAGTTATAAAGGTTACATGAAGTAATGTCTGCAAAGCATGTGAAAATGATTGATAAATAGTGGCCAAATAATAAATGGCCCTTCACTCTACAAGTACTCCCACAGCACTCTCTTAAGTATGATCTTTAAAAGTTATACTTGGATCAGGGCGCCTGGGTGGCTCAGTCTGTTAAGCGACTGACTTCGGCTCAGGTCATGATCTCACTGTCTGTGAGTTCAAGCCCCACATCAGGCTCTGTGCTGACAGCTCAGAGCCTGGAGCCTGCTTCGGATTCTGTGTCTCCCTCTCTCTCTGCCCCTTCCCTGCTTGCGTGTACATGCACGTACATGTGCTCTCTCTCAGAATAAATGAATAAACTGAAAAAAAGGCAAAAAAAAAATGCAGAAATACTTCAAGTGAAAGTTTCTCATTTTTTCATTTCATTCCTTCACCACTGTTAACAATTTGATTTATAGCTGAAGAATTACTTCAAAAATGTTTTTAAGTTGTAACAATGACAATATACATGCATACTGAATTCCAAATCTACTAAAATGTTTTCTAAGGTTTATTTATTTATTTTGAGAGAGAGAGAGAGAGAGAGCAGGAGAGGTGCAGAGAGAGAGAGGGAGAGAGAGAATCCCAAGCAGGCTCTGCACTATCAGTGCAGAGCCTGATGCGGGACTTGAATTCATGAACCTTGAGATCATGACCTGAGCCAAAATCAAGAGTTGGATGCTTAACCGATTGATCCAACGAGTGCCCCTAAAATGTTAGCAGTTATTACTGGATGATGGGACCATAATTCTTTTCATTGACTACTTTCTGCTTCTCTCCATTATTTACAGTGAGCAAAAATTCTAGTTAGACAAAGGAATAAATGCAGCAAAAATAGATTATTCCAATTGCTCCCTCTAGAATTCACCCTGTTACTGCTTTGTTTGTTCCTATGTATCCTGGAGCTCCCATGAGAACCAGCCTGCAGGTGTGGCTCGACTCTTAGTGCTCAAGTTGTGATTACCAAGTCAAACAGTTTACACTTGAGCGTTGTCTTTCTGCTAGGGGCTCATGGCCAAGAAATTGTTTTGCTAAATTAAGAACAGGTTATCCACAAAATAATTAATCTCTTATTCTTGTCTGTTCATAATTTAAAAAAATGTTTATTTATTTTTGAGAGAGAGAGAGTGGGAGAAGGGCAGAGAGAGAGGTGGGAGGACAGAGGATCTGAAGCAGGCTCTGTGCTGAGAGCGGAGAGCCTGATACAGGGCTCGAACTCATGCACTGTGAGATCATGACCTGAGTGGAAATGGGACACTTAATCAACCAAGCCATAATTTTTAAATCATTTTCACATACCGTTTCTCATTAGATCCTCACCACAGCCCTGTGAGCAGCCACAGTCAACATTTTCATCCTCATTTTCCAGATGAGTGGAAAATGTATTACATTTAATTACATGAGTGTATCATGTATTATCAAATACCTTGGAAACTACAATGTGATTTTAATTTTCAAACTTTAATTTGCTTAGCCCTTCAAGAGTGACACTAATGTGAGAGTCAGTGTATCATGTGAATGAAGTGACAATATAATTACTTTTTTTCTTCATATAATTATGTTTTGTAAAGGCTTTTAGTGGCGAGGTAGGATTATTCCCCTTTTACTGCCATGAATGGAAATGGGGAGAATTCATGGAAAACCTTCAATGAGTCTGGAAAAGGTCATTTATAAGGCCAGTGCATTTCTCCCTTGCAATTTAGCCATCATAAATTAATTTTACAACCAGATGAGGTAGATGGGGCACCTGGATGACTCAGTTGGTTAAGCGTCAGACTTCGGCTCAGGTCAGGTCAGTCAGTGAGTTCGAGCCCCCTCCCCCGCCTCCCCCGGGGCCCCGTGCTGACAGCTCAGAGCCTAGAGCTGCCTTGGATTCTGTCTCTCCCTTGCTCTCTCTGCCCCTCCCTCGCTCACGCTCTGTCTCTCAAAAATGAATAAATGTTAAAAAAAATTTAAAAATAGGGGTGCCTGGGTGACTCAGTAGGTTGAACTTCCTACTTCGGCTCAGGTCATGATCTCACCGTCCTTGAGTTCAAGCCCCACGTCGGGCTCTGTGCTGACAGCTCAGAACCTGGAGCCTGCTTCAGATTCTGTGTCTCCCTCTCTCTCTGACCCTCCCCCATTCATGCTCTGTCTCTCTCTGTTTCAAAAATAAAATAAAATATTAAAAAATAATTAAAAAATAAAAACAAAACCAAAAAACCCCAACCAGATGAGATAGAAATAAGAAATTTTAAAAATTACAGACTTAAGATTCAGCTTTCTTTCTTTTCTTTTTTTTTTTTTAAAGTAGGCTCCATGCCCAATGTGGGGATTGACCTCACAATCCTGAGATCAAGAGTCAAATGATCCACTGGGCACCCCTTAAGATTTAGCTTTCTAAGGAAAAATATTAACCTAGGCCTGTTTGTTTCTCATTGGAACTCATTACCTAAATTTAAAGTGGGAGTGATCCCTATAATTCATGGGATAATCATGAGGATTAAATGAGAGATACATATAAAATAAATTTTTTAATATTTAAAATTTAAATATGATTATTACAAACAGTTTCACTTCCCCTTACCTCACAGAGCTTACAAGATGCATGATATTTATCTCTTATAATCAAATCAATACAAGTTTTTAATCAGAACCCATTTGCCATTTCAGGGTTGGAGTTTCTCAGTCTTTTTGGGGTATGATCCCCTTTGGTGAAGCCTGTGATCCCTTCTCAGAATGTCTTATAGTACATAAAATAAAATGCATGGATTACAAAGAAAACCAGTTACATTAAAATGTAGCCATTTTAACATTAAAACAAATTTTTTAAGCCATTTAAAAATTTTTCTCAACACATTAATTAGTAAATGTTAGCAGTGTGTCTAATAACTACCATAATTTCAGGGTAGTGAGAGGTATGAGTGGTATTTCAGGATATGTAATTATATCAAGATAGGTATGACACTATTATATTATATATGTGAAAATATCTGCAGTGTCTACAGGTGGCAGAATCCTAGGCACTGCTATGACCTCATGATTTGTTGGCATGCATCCCTTACTGAGGGAGGGAAATCTCAGGAATGGGTGAAAATAAAGCTGCACCTTTTTTTCCCATATTCAAGATCACAGATCCATTGACTTCTATTCATGGAATCCCAAGGTTATACCTTCCGAAAGGCTCTTTGAGAGATTTTATTATGTTGGAACTTATAAGAAAAAAATCCATGCGTGAGACAAAACAGATGATTTCAGTGTGTATTTGGCTGGATTGGCAAAGTGATGCCTTACCTCTTGATTTCAGGTTGCATTCACGGGAACCACGTTTATTGGCTATGTAGGATTATGGACCGGTCAGAGTCCACACAAGTTTACAATTTCTGGCAATGAACGAGGTAATCAAAACAAATCCCTGAGCGTTTTCAGCCATAGTCCTGGTCAATTCTATCCAAGTATGCTTCATTTGCTCCCCCACCTGAAAGTATGGACAAACACCTACTACACTACCTAACCGGTACTTCCATTCTAGTTGGGGGAAAGAGACAGTGTGCATAAAAGCAATGAAGATGATTTCAGGTAGTGTTAAGTGCTACAAAGCAAGGAAAACTAGAAGATGTAATAGATAACAAAGGAAGGGGTTGGGCCGTTATTACAGGTAATGGAATCCAGGAGCCAGGTCTGCAGAAGCTGGGGAAATTCTAGGAACAAAACATCCCTGGCGGATTCTAGAAACAAGAGAGGGTAGTGTAGTTACAGCATGGGGGACTGACATTGGAGGTGGAGATGAAGGCTGAGGCCGCGGTGAGGGTCACGACGAAGAGCTTGGATTTTAAGTGTAATGGAAGCCCGAGGAGAATTTTAGGCCAGGACGTGAACAGATCTGATTTATATTTCTAACTATCACTTTGGCTGCTAGATATCTAGAAGCTGGATTGTGTTGGGTTAACGTGGAAGCAGAAGACTGTTAGGAAGCTGTCATGGTAATCCAGAGGGTATGTGTTGCTGTTGTACAGGCAACGTCTATAAAGCACTCTGTAGTTCACTGTGCATTTTCTTGTACGTTTTCTCAGTAGACCTCACAACCGTCCTGTTAGATAGGCAGGGCTGATATTTTTAGCCCCATTCATTATGCGGAGGAAGAAACAGGCTGTGATGTGAAGTGACAGCTGGTAAGCAGGAGAGGTGCTTCTCAAACTGATCGCGTGGGTCCTGCCCAGTTGCTGTTTGTTATATGACTGTACTGCCGTTCCCCAAGGCTCAGGGGATCTCATTCAGTTCTCTGGGAAACCCACAGTTCAACAAACTCATGTCTCCGTCCTCAGGAACTTGCAGCTGAGCTAAGAAGAAAGAAAGTTTAGTGTTGGTCATCTGATGAAACCCTGATTGACTTCATGTTGTTGTTTCCTTTAGTTAGGTCTGTTCTTACATTTTTACATAAGTCTCTAACAGGAAGATGCTGGTTGAGTCTATCAATGCTCAGTAGTTAGTTCTTTATCCTAATGGGTTTCTTCAGCATTTTCCCAAAAGTCTTTTATGAGTGAGACAGGTTCTCAATCAGTGGTACTCAAAGCACAGCATGACAGTTACTAAGGTTCTACCTTAGTAAAACCTTAGTAAAAATGGCTGTAAACAAGTGTATATTTATTTAAAAGCTGGGCTTTGTTTCCATCATCTTGTGACTCAAATTGTTTAACAAACTGATTGGTAGAACCTAATGTACAAGTAGTTTAAAAATAACTGAGTTATTCTTGTGACACGTAAGTTTAACTAAATACTGTCAAACTGCTTTTTCAAAACTTATTTTATCATTTTAGTGAAAAGTAGTTATATTTTAATCTGCTAAGATTGAGTTAAAATTCCTGAACAATAAGATAACATCTCTTGGTTAATAGAAGTGAGATACTCAGGTTTCTGGACATTATGGAGAGTGCCATAATGGGAAAAGGTATGGATAGGAGGGGGGCTAACAAATGGAATAGAGTTTGGGGAGGCTTAACAAACCACCTGGCAGTTAAGATCTGACTCCAGAGCCAGCCTGCCCAGTTTGTCTTGGTGCGGTCCCTTGCTAGCTTGGTGACCACAACCAAGGTGCTTAACCTGTCTGTGCTTTAGTTTCCTCCCCTGGAAAGCCAGGGATGATGGTGGCTGCTGTGAGGATGAAATGATTCATGTACGTGAAGCACCCAGAGCGATGCTTGGCACAAAGTAAGGGCCATGGATGCATTTGTTGTCATTGTCACATCTCTGGGTCTGACCTCTGAGCCCCAGACTGGAGATGCCTTCTCGGCAAGGTGCGAGGTGTCTCACACTTGACTTGCTAAGCCAATCTCTTGTTTTTTCTTTTCCCCTTTTCTTGCTCTCACTCTGGCTCTACCCAGATCTGTTCCTCCCCTGGTTTTCCATGCTTCAGGATATGGCAATTGTACTGCACTGATTGTACCGGGAGGATTTTTTGATCCCTCACTCTCTGGGTCTTGTCAGCTCTACCAACAAAACTAGATTGTCCCTGGCCATTTTCTCCACCTCCACTGCTCGGCTAGCCGTTCAGGTTCACACCTGAACTGCTGTAGTCGAGGTTCATGTGGTCTCACTGCTTCTCACTGTCCTATAATTCTTTCTCTTCCCCACAGAGGGCATGATCAGGTTGTTCCCCTGTTCAAAACCCGTAATGAATTTCCATTTCACTTATAACAAATCCAGAGTCCCGACTCTTACCCTCAAAACTCTATGTGGCCACCTGCTACACCTTATTTTGTGCCTGTCTCCTTCTCCCTCACGGCACCAGCATTTTTCTTTTTCTGGTATCTCCCAAGCTTGTCCTCACCTTAGGGCCCTGACAGCCAACCAAGCCTTCTATCTGGAATGTTCTGTCCGTCTTAGAGCAAATGTCTACAACACAGAGAGTCTATCTTTAACATTCCTCAAAGAATCCTCCCTCATCACTCATGATTATATTATTCTGTTTTATTTCTTTTATAATAGTTATCAAAATCTTGTTTGCTTAACAGCACACTAATTTCACTGTTAAATTCCAGGGATCTGGACTAGATCACAATATGGCACATAGCAAATGATCAGTGCTTATGTCTTGAATGAAGAGTTCTCTTAGGAAATAAATCCTCAATGATTTTTTAAGATGTTAAAAAAATAATTTTGGAGAATGATTGTAAATTTGTATACTTTTTAAAATGTGAGCCCAAATCAAACTTAAAGTTCTGAAAGATATATATTCTAATCCCTTATTGAGCCACTTCTCTTGATAGCTACGTAATTCTGTTTTGCTTGGGATAATTAGTAGAATTATTTCCTTTAACACAATTATCATTGTTTCTAGGCATGAAAGATTATATATATATAAAGTATATATATACAGAATTTCATGTATGCATGTACATACACACAGAACATTTCCAAATCCCTGGAAATTTGTAATATGTGTAATATGTAACATATATATTACATATTTTTATGTGTGTCATGAAATTTGGGCTTTATCTTTGAAAACTGCATACCAATAAAATTACTCTCATCCACTAACTTTTCTCTCTCATCAGCTTGTACTATGGGGAAGAAATAAGATTTAAGGAACTTTAAAATGTGGCACGTGGGCAACAATTCATATATATACTTATTGTTCCTTCTTCAACTCGGCAGATGAAGGCTGGTGGTGGGAGAATGTGATCGCTGCCCTTTTTCAGAGACACTCCCTGGTCAGCTGGCTTATCCGCACTGTGAGTACTTCCCCTGTTGAGCCCACCACACCCTAACTTCATCCTCTGTGTGCATGTTGTAATGCTCTGTGTCATTTCACAATATTATTTTTCATGTAGAAAGCTCCTAAAAAGAATAATCAAGGTTTTCAAATAAAAAGGATTACAAAATCATATCAAACTTTGTGATAATAAGTATCAAAGATAAACAGGGCTGGACACTAATTAAAGGAGTAGTTATGAATTATAAATTTCCAATTATAAAATAAATCATGGGCATGCAACCTGCAGCATGGCCACTATAGTTAATAATACTGTATTGAATAGTTGAAAGTTGTTAAGGGTAGATCTTAAAAGTCCTCATACAAGGGAAAAAAAATTTGGTAACTATGTATAGTGACAGATGTTAGTTATTGTGGTGATCATTTTGCAATATATGCAAATATTGAATTATTACATTGTATGCCTGAAACCAAATACAATGTTATATGTCTGTGCTGACAGCTCCGAGCCTGGAGCCTTCTTTGGGTTCCGTGTCTCCCTCTCCCTCTGCCCATCTCCCACTTGTGCTCTGTGTCTCTCTCTCTCTCTCTCTCAAAAAATGAATAAACATTAAAAAAAATTAATGTTATATGTCAGTTAAAGACATAAATAAGTGATCAAGATAGATTTTAATCAGTAGTATACTATACCGTTGCAGTAGGGAAAAGTGTCCAATGTGAACTGAACTCAACTTTGACTTATACAGAGGTGACTGGGTGTTTTAAAGGGAAAATGAGGAAACTGAGAGGGGTGTCAACAGGGGCTCAGTAGAGTCAGAGAAGTGAAACTTTACACAAAAAGTGGAAGAGAGGGGTTGTCCAAGAGAAGCCTATCTGAGATTCCTAACTGGTGCTTTTCAAAGTTAGCTTCCTACCCTCCTGCAGAGACTGGACAACAGGGGCCCTAGTTTTAAGTGTTGTCTGGAACAAATAGTAAATTCTTTGGGCAGCCTTATTTTCTCAGGCAGCGCTATAAGAGGGGCTAGGGTCACCTTAGGGATGTAGCCTTGAGCTGTTAGAAACTATGTTAATTTTCTGATGAGTGGATAAATAAGATGTAGTGTATATATACAACGGGATATATACAACTCAGCAATGAAGAGTAATGAAACCTTGCCATTTGCAACAATGTGGATGGAACTGGAGGGTATTATGCTAAGTGAAATAAGTCAGTCAGAGAAAGACAGTTATCACATGTCTTCACTCATATGTAGAATTTGAGAAACTGAACAGAAGACTATGGGGGAAGGGAAGGGGAAAAAAACAGTTATAAACACACAGAGATGCAAGCTATAGGAGACTCTTAAATACAGAGAACAAACTGAGGGTTGATGGGGGGGCAGGGGAGAGGGGAAAATGGGTGATGGGCATTGAGGAGGGCACTTGTTGGGATGAGCACTGGGTGTTGTATGTAAGTGATGAATCACAGGAATCTACCCCCAAAACCAAGAGCACCCTGTATACACTGTATGTTAGCTGACTTGACAATAAATTATATACATATATATGTGTATGTATATATATATATATATATATATATATATATATATGACAGTAAATTATATTTTTAAAACATAATAATAAAAATATAAAATAAAGCCAAGAATAATACCATGAAAAAAAATAAAAGAAACTATGTTAGTGTTTGTTCAGTCCTTATAGGCCAAGGTTAAGGCCTTATCAAGAAGGGGGCTCAGAGGATCCTAGCTAGTTTGGTCAAGGAGAGAGTCTTTGTTGTAGGCCACAGTTTTAGCCTGTAGTTTTATCTAAATAGCTGATTGAGATAAGAGATGACATTATGCTTTTCTGCTGATAACAATGTGCCCTCCTTTTAGAGGGCAAATATCAGAATTAGCAAAGCAAAGAAAGGCGTTAAGAAAGTAGTTCTGCATACAACAGAAAGAAAGTCTGGTTGACAAGACCTATTAAGCAGCAAAGTTCCAGGTCACATATAAATTGTAATTTCACTACAGTAAACACATTTTCAGGAGCTCATCTCTGGTGCACAGATCTGGTCCTGCCCAGCTTTAGCTTTTTTGGCCCTTCTTCCCCTTGCTTTAAATAACCTTAGCCCCTCCGGACTTGCAGTGCTCCTCAACTTCTTACCTGGATACTTCCTGAAAATGGTGACGAACTATGCATCCTTCACACATTTTTAAGATGACCTCTAAAACTTTTCATCATAAGATTAAAAAGCTGCAAAAAATCCAGTGTATTGTAAATGTTGCCATTTAAAAATAAAACTGGAATTTACATCCACCTGGTGAAATCCAAACACCAAAATGATTTTTAAATGTTTTAGATGTAATTTACATACAGTGAAATGCACAGATCTTAAGGGTTTGGTTCAATGTGTTTTGACAGCTGTACATACTCGTTTATCCATCCATGTAAGTACCAACAAAACAAGGTACAGAACATCCCCCAGTCCCTGGAAACTTCCCTCCTGCTCCATTCTAGCCAATTCCTAACCTCTTCTGACACCCTCCGTCAATGAAACCACACTGACCTCTATCACCACAGACAAGTTTGCCTGTTCTAGAACGCATAGAAATGAAATCCTGGAGTACGGACTCTTTCTTTCACTCAGCCTAATGTTTTTCAAATTCATCCATGTTGTTTGTATCACTAGCTCATTTCTTTCTATTGCTGAAGATTATTCAGTTGTGTGAATATGACACAATTTATTCATTTTCCAGTTGATGGGCATTGGGCTGTTTCCAGTATTGGGCTACTATGAGTAAGCCTGCTGTAGAAAATCTTGTACAAGTCTTTTTGTAAACACGTATGTCCATTTCAGTTAAGTAAGTACTTAAGAGTAGAATTGCTGGGTCATAAGGTAGATGTATTTAATTGAGGTGCAATGCCGTACGATTCACCTGCTGTATAATTCATCTACTTAAAGTATACAACTTCCTGGTTTTTAGTACATTCAGAGTTGTGCAACCATCTCTACAATCAATTTTAGAACATTTTCATTACCCTTTAGCAGTCAGTGACCATTTCCTTCATTTCCTGAACCAAACAGATGAGGTACATGTTTCATCCTGACTTTTGCCACCTGAATGAAGTAAGTCACCACTGCCACCGGCGTTTCTTACTGACGTTCTTTGCTTTTTTTCTCGTAGGACTCTGTTAGAGGCAACGAATTACTTGATAGTAATCGTGGGATGGTATAGGCAACATAAAACAATGTTCCATCACTGCCTCGCTAGAATTTTGCTGAGTTCAGAACAAACCAGTTCAAGCCTAAATACCTCACCCTAGCAGGAATGTGTGTACGGCAGGGGAAAGTCCACAAAACCCTGCCGTGACTTGATGGTTTATGGTGCTGAATGATGGCACCTTTGCAGACACTAATATTTTGAATAGTTCTTTTGTTTGACTTTACCCCCACCCCCACCCCTGACACAGTGCCTTGGCCATATTCGGGATGGGTGAGCAGAAAACGTACTTTCCAAAAATGGTACAGAGTGATTTTGGAGATGCAGGTGGGAAGGGCAGGCCCCATACCACAGGACCGTTCTTGAGCAGATCGGCTTAAGCAAGGAGCACCTATGGAAGCTGAAGATATGGAAAGTGATCCCCTTAATGGTCCATGCCACAGACCTTTGGAAGTCTTCACGAACCCCCCGGGGGTAGGAGTATCAGCACACCCTGCTCTGATGCAGCATGCTATCTTTCATCTCCAAGACTTTGCCAACTCTTCCATCAAGCTAGATCTGCCCAACCCCACAACTATGACTTTCCGCCAGCCTGACTTCCATTTGTCCCTTTGGCCTCAGATTGTGCAATACCTCCCTGGAATACTCCCTTGATGCCCTGGGTGAGGCTGGGTCCCCTGCTATGGCTTTTGTAGCAACTCCTTCTCCTATGTTGACACTTCTTACCTTGTGTCAGCACTGCCCATTGACTTTCCTGTCATCCTTGGAAGTTTGGAGTGAACAAGGTTTGGTCAGTCATATTCACTGCTCTGTTCCCCACACCAGCACTGTGCCTAGCACACAGTAGGTATTCAGAAGTACCTGTTGAAAGAACAAGTGGGTGAGGAAACATGGGGAGACTTTGTGAAGGTGACCTGCCTAGAAAGCACACAGCCCGTGTTTGGTGAGCCAGGCCTAGAACTTGTCAGCAGGTCTTTCCAGTTGTGAGAAAAAATCCTGCTGCTGTTGGCTGCCCACTGATGACCTCGCAGGAGCCCTGATGACAGGAGGAGGAGGAGGTCAGAGTGGGTTAAGATGGTAGCCATGGCTTAATATATCAGGAGAATGTGCTTTGGCCCATTTGTCCATCAGTTGGTGTGGCAGATAACTGCCGTGTGTGGTGATGCTAATGTGGGTTTGTCTCTTTGTTCAGACCCTGAGTGAGTCGGAAAACTTTGACGCAGCTGTTTATAAATTGGCCAACACACCCCTTATTGCTTGTGTTTATTATATTGTTGGTGGTGCGTCCCCTCGGGAAGGAATGGTCATCACGAGGAACAGAAATGGCCCCGCAGACATTTGGCCTCTAGATCCTTTAAATGGAGCGTGAGTAGAATGAGAACTCATTTTGTATCAAGAATTTTTTTAATTGATGAAACTAGAGGTATTCTTTTTGTTTTCATATATTTCTTCTTCAGCTGTGTGCCAGATGACCTTGGGTAAGACAAGATGATGTGCTTTGTTGTAGGTGGTTCCGAGTTGAGACAAATTATGACCACTGGAAGCCAGCACCTGAGAAAGATGACCGAAGGTAGGCATCTATACACTTTCTGCTTTACAGTGCTTTCTTGGGGTCAGGAGAATGTGTCCTTTTTTTTTTTTTTTTTTTTTTAACATTTATTTATTTTTGAGACAGAGAGAGACAGAGCATGAATAGGGGAGGGTCAGAGAGAAAGGGAGACACAGAATCTGAAACAGGCTCCAGGCTCTGAGCTGTCAGCACAGAGCCCGACGCAGGGCTCGAACACACAGACTGCGAGATCATGACCTGAGAGGAAGTTGGACGCTTAGCCGACTGAGCAACCCAAGCTCCCCCCCTTTTTTTTTATTTTTTTTTAACAGAATGTGTCCTTTAAAAAAAAAAGTTTATTATTTTTGAGAGAGAGAGCAGGAAAGGGGTAGAGGTGGGGGGTGGGGGGGACAGCAGACTCCCTGCTGACAGCAGAGATCCCAATGTGGGGTTTGAACTCACGAACCATGAGATCATGACCTGAGCCGAAGTGGGATGTTTAACCGACTGAGCCACCCATGCACCCCAGATGTGCCATTTTTATGACAAGAACTGGAGAGGACTGCAGGTGCTGTCCCCTCCCAGAACGTGTACCTGGGCCCCCTCACCAGTGTCTTGGCCAGGATGGGAGAGTGTAATGTGTAGTGGAGGGTCTTAGCGGTTGGTTGGGTGTTGGAGGGTAAGACTTGCCCTGGCCTCAGGGTCAGGAGGCCTGTGTTCCATCACCAGCTCTCTTAATGACTCACTGGGTTGCCTCTTGAGACTCTCTCTACTCATGTGTAAAAGGAAAGGACAGAACAAGGTTCGTGGTTTTTCTATGTAAGCCTTTTTTGGAAGGAAAACATGTCCCTTAATGAAATAAATAAACCAGTTAGGGGCTTTCTTTGGCCCTTCTCATTTAGAAAGTTTTGTAAGTCATTGCATCCCCAAAGAGCAGGTAGTTATGTATTTCCCCCTGGCTTTACTGCCCCATGTGTTTGGGACAACTATTTATGCAACACATTTTCACCATCCCAGCTTCCTTGAGCAGATGGTACCAGTAGGCCTGGCTGTTGAATTAATTTTGCCATGGTGGTCTGAGATTAGGCAGGAAGCATGTTTGAGGGCTGGAACCTTTTTTTGGTGAAAGGAGATCATGCAGTCAGGCCTTATCTTGAGCCTCCTGGTATGAGAGCTGGTGGGATTCAGGGTTACCTGAGGTGCCCAGTAACCTCTGAACATTCTCCTTACAGGACGCCTGCCATGAAAGCGCTTAATGCCACAGGCCAGGAAAACCTCAGCCTGGAGACGCTCTTCCAGGTAACTTCCAGGGGGCGTGATGTCCAGCTTTTACCCTGGATGTTTGTTGTCTTTGTTAATAGTGATTAAAGTGTTGGAGTCAGTTTCACCTGGTTGAAAACATTTTTTAAAAGCCAGATGAATTAAAAAAAAAAAAAGATGACATTTTGTGAACTTGCGTCAGTATAGGCTAAAAAGTATTCATCTTCACCCAAGTGTTTCTGCATGTTAAAAAAAGACACAGTTGGGGGTGCCTGGGTGGCTCAGTCTGCTGAGCCTCCGACTTCAGCTCAGGTCATGATCTCACAGCTTGTGAGTTCAAGTCCCTCATTGGGCTCTGTGCTGACAGCTCAGAGCCTGGAACCTGCTTCAGATTCTGTGTCTCCCTCTCCCTCTGCCCTTCCCCTGCTCACGCTCTGTCTCTCTCTGTCTCTCAATAATAAATAAACGTTAAAAAATTTTTTAAAGTAATAAAAAAATTAAAAAAATAATAATAAAAATTAAAAAAAGACACAGTTGTATATATGTTCACTGTTTAAAGGGAGAAAGGATTCAAAAGTCTAACTCTGTAGACCCCAAGACATGCTAGAGTGCTAAGTGCTTTTATTCTTCCTAGGGATATTCTACATGTATTTCTTCTACCTTTTTAATAGTCTTTGTAATATGATTGTTTCCTGTGCAGGTTTTGTCAGTGTTTCCGGTTTGTAACAAGTAAGTGACACTTAAACACATCTGTTCATACGTCACCCCAGAATGGGGGTTCTGGGGGCCTCTACAAGTCAGGCTTTCTAGGTGCTGTGGACACAGCAGTGAATCAAACAAGTTGTCTGCTCTCATGGAACTAGCATTTTACTGGGGGGAAGTAGGGAGGAGGTGGGGAGGGGGAGGTAAACAAATATATCATAAGTCAGGTGAGAAGTCCATAAAGAAAAACAAAGGTAAAGAGGATAGAGGGATCCGGAAGGAAGAGGGCAGAGATGTGTTCATCCTGAGTCAGTCTGGTAGTTGGGACTGCCTTCACTGGTTATGAGCGCCATAATTTCACTCTGTTAAAACTAAACTTTAGGGGCACCTGGGTGTGTCAGTCAGTTAAGCATCTGACTCTTGATCTCTGCTCAGATCATGATCTCATGGTTCATGGGATTGAACCCTGCTTTGGACTCTGCGCTGACAGCACGGAGCTTACTTGGGATTCTCTCTCTCTCAAAATAAATAAACTAAAAGTTAAAAAAAAAAAAAAAAACTAAACTAAACTGTAGACGCTGTTGGCTTCCCTTTAACTTCCTAAAACTTTCTGTTACCACCATGGCTCAGTCCACAGATAAATTAGCATCTATGCTATTGTTTCTTTGTTAGCCTGTGCCCTTGATAGTAGCATCCTGTGAGCACTGGCTTCTTGGGTCTAACAACCCAGGGTTTTACCCACATAGTCTTCTGAAGTGAAACTCTGGGCCGTAGCTGCCACTGTCACAGGAAGCTCTTCATTAAATCTGAGAGGCAGCCACAAGACTTACACAGGAAACTCTGAAGGTCCACTGTCTCCATCACAGCAAAGCTGGCTAGACCAACAGCCTACTTTTTATCACCATTCAAGGTGATGCTTTATTGTCTTACCCTCACCCAGGACTAGCTCATGGGGGTGCAGACACTTTTTTTTTTGCTTAGTGAGGTGGGGCTTAATTTAATGAAATGAAAGAGGAAGCATCTGCAAGTCAAAACAGTTTTATCTCCTTTTACTTCAATAAATTCCCAAACCCAGCATTTCCTACCCTCCCATCGTTATTTTATTTGCTTTCTCCAAGGCAAGAATATCAAAATGGTCCTCTTCAGGAAATAGCCTAATACAGGCAAAACCTATAAAGTGATTTTTTTTTTCTTTGAAATGATCCTCCTTTACACGAATACAAAATACTTTTCCTGATGGCCTCTAGAATAACTTTTGTATACAGGTACTTTTAAGATTCCTTAGCTGTGATGATATTTTTAAAACTGGTGGTTCATTTTGTATCATAATAGGAATATGTCTTCAAATTGTCCCTTGGAAGTTTTTTCTGTAAATAGGGCCTGATAAAAAGATTAACACTAAAAAATTTATTCTGTCAGCAATATTCTAACAGCCAATACAGAAAAACAAATTAGCCAGTAATTTACCACTCCAGTAAATGAACCATTTGGGTAATAGGTGATACCCAGGGTTATGCTAGTAAACTAGCTTTTGGGTTGGAGCGGGTTTGGGGTGGCCAAAAAACAAACCAAAGACCCCCATGAATTGTAGCATTAATTGACTTCCTGGTGTCAATACTCCCACATAGCGTATTTCAAGCTTATGATGGGCTCCTGAATGTCCTACATGTTTAACAATTGGCCCTCACCAGCCTGTAGGAGCCAGCTCCAACCTACAGCTGACTGTATCCCTTCCAGTAGGGCACAATTTTGCCCTTCTAATATTTGTTTGTAAAATAGGGTATTCTTTTTTGGGTGTTCTTATGGTTTTAAAAATAATTATATAAATGATAACTATATCTTTAAAAAATTATTATAATAAAATACTATTATGATAATAAAATATAATAAAAATTACTATTATAATAAAATAAAATAAAATAAAAATAAAATTATATTTATTTTTAAAAAACATTGCTCATGCCATGAACAGCCCTGGTCATTTTAAACATGTGCCCCATAGCCAACTGAATATAGTGTAGTTGAGTTAAGCATTCTCTAGTTGTTAGTTTTTCCCCTATTAAAATTATGAAATACATGTATTTGTACATCCCCCTTCCCCACCGCCCCACCTTTGGATTCTTTTCCCTGGTTGAATTCCCAGAATTCAGAGTAGAGTTACTGAGTTAAAGGCTATCAATGTTTAAATGGCTTAGGAAATATTTTGTCAAAATAGAATTAGAAATTGTAAACAGTTAACCAAGGAACATTTTTCTCTGTTGTATAACTGAAAACCCGAGAGGACCTGCATTTAAAGAATAACCACCATTGAGCCAGAATTAACACAGATCACTGACTCTCAGGCCCTTTGCTTAGAATGATTCCTGGCAGTGGAAGCTCTTCCCTGTGTAAAGTTAACAGAAAGAAGTCTGAACAGAAGCCGTTAGCTCTATGCTGCCACCTTGTGCTGTGCTACAAAATCACACCCACTTGCAATCGATCTCCATCCTCTGAGGTGGCTGTAAGCAGAGAAAATATTAAAGTAGTGAAGGAGGGGCTCCTGGGTGGCTCAGCCGGTTAAGCATCTGACTCTTGGTTTCAGCTCATGTCACGATCTCACTGTTCCATGAGTTCGAGCCCCACATCAGGCTCTGTGCTGACAGTGCAGAGCCTGCTTGGGATTCTCTGTCTCCCTCTCTGCCCCTCTCCCACTTGTGTTGTCTCTGTCTCTCTCAAAACAAATAAATAAACTTATAAATAAATAAATAAATAAATAAATAAATAAATAAATAAATAAATAAAGTAGTGATGGAGAATAGAATTATGGCCAAAGCAAATAAGCTGCTGAATTCCCTTGGACTAGCTCTGCATGCACTCATAGTGCTGTCTTCAGCCAGGTGTACAATTTATCTGTGGGCCCCAGGGCCAATAGTTCTGCAACAACCCAGCTCCAAATGCTTTGAGCATGCATCTCAGCTGGTGATTGGGACAAGAGGTAGATGATGAAGGGAGTCAGGGAAAGGGGTCCTATTATGTGTGTGCATGCATGCATGTGTGCTCATGTTGTTCAGGTCTCTTGCTGTGCAGTATGTTGAGTAAATGACATTGCACTTTGCATCCTTAGATCTGGGTAAGATGTGATCCCTGAGATTTAGAGGCTCCACTCTGGCCTTCCTCTGACCGTCACTTGATGTAAGGAGTCCACTGGCCAGGAGCATTTGCCCAGCTAGTCTGGCCCAACTACCTAGTACCCTGGAATTCTCAGCCCAAAGAGCTCCAGGCCTGTGTGGTCCACTGTCCTGGGTGGTGTTCTCCTGATGGCAGTGTGCAGCCACTGTGGATATCTGTGCTTGGTGGGTGGCCAAGGGATGGCTTTTCCCTGGGGTCATGCTTGAAGCCTGAATGCAAAGGCTGAGGTGTCCACATACGTGCCACTTGTGGGATCGGGCAGAGCAAGGGGTGAGGGCCACAAGAGCTGGCATCCCTCACTGCCACAGTGTGGAACTCTGAGGAGTCTGAGCATTTTAAATTTGAACTTGGCCTTCCATAGTATTGTCAAAATAGGAAGGACACTGTGTGATCACTTGCGTTATAAATTTTAAATATTCTGACATATATGGGCTTCTATTTGTATTATTGTCTTGGGTCCTGAGGACAATGGGGACAATTAGGGAAGGGCTTGGTGTTTTTTTTTTTCCTCTTTGGAATATTAGAGGAAATTATATGTATATAAAAATTCCTCTCATCATTTTCAGCTATACAATTTATACTACAGTAATGAGTGCTGCTAACCCAGAGAAATACATGACGAGGATCAGAAACCTGGGTTAAAAGTAAGTAAGCAGAAGAGTGGATTCCACCATGCTGTGAAAGTTTTGCTAGTTTGTTGTTGGCGACGTCTGTGGGTGTGTGCTGGTATTTCTCACAGAACATGGTGACATCTTTAACATTTGTACGTATGGGATATGTTCTGACAGACATCTGGCAAATGATTGTCATTTGTGTCAGACTCGCGTCACTCTTAGGTATTTATTTTGAATTGTTTGTATGAGAGCTAATCTAGTCTTGCCCGGTGTCCTTTGTCCCTTATTAAAACCTATTCTCAGGGCAAAGTGTTATCTCTTCACTTACACAGTATCTGGAAAGAGTGATAGTGAGGCAGGCCCAGCACATTTTCAACCTGAGAAGACAGATAATGAAGGCAAAGGACACCTGCAGAGTTTATTTCAGGCAATGGTGAGCCCATAGGTGAGGGGAGGGACATGAGAAAGCAGGAGTCCTTTCTGCTGTCCCTGAAACCAAACCCAGTTTTCCCTAATGCAAGGGTTGTCTGGAGCTTGTAAACCTGGCCTGATGTTTTAGTCATTTGCTTATCATGGGGGTGTTAAAAACCAGTGTTTGAGTTAAGTACATGTATTCTTCTTCCCTTACAGATGATTTCTTAAAAACGAAATTCTCGAAGAGCTGTACGTTAAAAAACAAAGTAAAAGGATTGTATTATTTTAGGAACAATACAGGTTCTTTCCTCATTAAACTTTTCAATCTTGTGAAGTGGGGGGCAGGAAGGCCCCTCTGGAGCTGGTTTTGGTAAAGTGGGTAATAGGCTTGCATTCACTTCCCTTCATCATTTGCCTTGACCCTCTCTAAGCTTTGTCTCAAAGATAGTTGGTCTCAGAGGTCAAGCCCTATCCTTGGGCTTTAGTTCCAGCTTCTTAGCACAACATGTGGCAATGTTGTCATACCTCAGCTTATGAAGAAATGAGCTGGCAAGACATCTTTGCTTATTATGAAGTGCTTCTGGAAGAGTCTGAGAAAAAAAGATTATTCGAAAAGAAATGGAGAAATGTGGTTTGAAGAGAGCCTGTTTGAATGTTCGTTAGCCTGAGCTTTGATCATGTATTTCCAATGTGATGGGATTCTCACTTTTCATAATTTGTCTAATGTTTCTTTAAGCAGACGGATGGGCCTCCTTTTTCTAAATAGCTACTTTCTTACTGCTTTTTGAAAGCAGTTTGAAAACAAAATTATGTCTGATTGTCACTTTTCACTAGTTAATAAAATGTTGCAAGGGATGTCAGCAAGAAGAATAAAATTGTCTTCCAAGATACTGAATATTGTGTTCTCTCTACATTCTTACCCCTGACGTTGTGTGGTTCTGGACAGCTGTCCTGAGGAAGCAGCTCTGGGAGATGTTATTTAAGCGCGAGGACTGAGAGGGGTGCGTAGCTGTGTTGTAGAATTTGACTTTTTTTTTTTCGTATGTATAAGAAAGAAACTTCTCTGAGGATGAAGTCAGAAAAGGTTAAAATGCATGAACAATGAATCAATTGGATGTTCCTGTTTAGTGTTCCAGCAGGAACGAAGGAAAATGGAATGGCTGCAGGGAAGTGTTAGCCAGGCTTGGGTCACCGCTGCATCACCATACTGCCCACCTCGTTAGCAGCACACAATATTTATGTATCTTCTTGGCCAGAGTTGCATCACTGTTGTTAAATTTCCATCATCCAGTGCCCTTTTTAATACCAAACATCAAGGGTAGTTTTCTTGCCAGACATGTCAAGTTGTGATTGAGACTACAAATTTCTACTCAGTCACTTCTGTTCTTGTTTTCTCAACTGTAGACTCTGATCTTTGGATGGAAATTTGACGAATACCCTAATGTTAACCAGGCAACATGGAGGCAGAGAGGACTTTTCAGCATTAAAGTGTTTTAAGTAAACCAAATGTCTGGTTCGTGTTAAGACCTGTGTTCCTTGTGCCGTGTGGTTTCACTACAACGTGTCTAGATATAGATTTCTTCTTATTTTGCCTACTTGGGATTTGTTATGCTCTTCAAATTTCAAATTTATTCAGTTTTGGAAAGTGCTCAGTTACCAGCTCTCTGTTGCTCTCCTACATTGTTTTGCATCTTCTCTCCTCTCCTTAAGTCTCAAGTGTGTGTATTATCATGGCTTCTACCCTCTGTCTCATCCCTCTGGTATTTTGGTGGGGGGTGGGGGGGGAAGGAAGAAGAGTGAGGTGGCAGATTTCTCTCTTGATGACATAGTCCAGGTAATGTCTTTATTTTTTTCTGTAAAATCAGAAATATTTTTTAGTGGATCTGTTGCTTTTAATATCAAGGATAATATATTTACTTTAAAAATATTTTATTTTTTAGTAATCTCTAGGCCCAGCGTGGGGCTCAAACTCACAACCCCGAGATCAAGAGTCTCATGCTTTACTGACTGAGCTAGCCAGGTGCCCCTTAAGGATAATACTTGTATTTTAGATGGGCTATTTGCTACTTTTTTAAACCTGCTCGGATCTTTATTGGATAGTAGTATCTGTTCTTTGCTTTGGTCTTTTTTTTAAAAACTTCTTAATCCATACTTATTTTATATTCTGCTTCTCAATTCCATCATCAAGTCCTCAGATGTCCAGCTTCACTGTTTGTTTTCACTGACTCTCTCTCATGGAAGTTTTTGTGGTGTTCTCTAGTTTTGGATTGTGTTCCTCTGGAAATACTGAAGGCCGGGGTTGATGGTGCACCACCCACAGAGGATGTGCTAATTTCTCAACATGTGGTTTCTTAGAACACTCAGTATAAACTGAAGGCTCAATTTATATTGTATGAAGACAGGCCTGTGGTTACACATTCACACAGGAGAGCCTGGCCCCTGTGCAGGTTGATACTCTAACTGTACCTTGTGTGTGTCCAAGTCCGTGTTCTTTTTTTTTTTTAATTTTTTTTTTAACGTTTATTTATTTTTGAGACAGAGAGAGACAGAGCATGAACGGGGGAGAGTCAGAGAGAGAGGGAGACGCAGAATCTGAAACAGGCTCCAGGCTCTGAGCGGTCAGCACAGAGCCTGACATGGGGCTCGAACTCACGGACCGCGAGATCATGACCTGAGCTGAAGTCGGATGCTCAACCGACTGAGCCACCCAGGTGCCCCCAAGTCCGTGTTCTTTATCCCCCACCTTCCAAGGCAATTGTCAAAGAACCTGAGGTTCTAAGTTCCTGGGACCAGAAACTGTCCTGAGGGCCACCATGACTAATGTGCCTGCTTTCCCCCTGCAATTTTCCTCATTATTTCCCATTCTCTAGATATGCCCTTTATCCCCTCTGATTTTACCTCCTTACTTGCTAGCTCACCTAAGTATTCAGCATTTAAGAAAGATGCTTGTTTATCATTTTTAGTTTTGTAGTGGGAATGTTTTTTCAGGATATTTATCCCTCCAAAGAATCTAGAAATCAAAGAGTTGATGAGCATTTTTTTTTTAAGTTCATTCTGTGTAGTTATGGAAAGTGCATTGATGGAGGCTGATAATGGAAAGGTGAAAATCAGTTAGCTTGACATTTTATTAGAACAGTTAAGAAATTAAGATGGATTGCAAGATGTGGAAACAACCTTAATGTTCATGGACAGATGAATGGATAAAGAAAATGTGATATGTACATACAATGGAATATTATTCAGCCTTCAAAAAAGAGGGAAATCCTGCCATCTGTGACAGATGGATCAACCTTAAGGACATTACACTAAGTGAAATAAGCTAGTCACAGAAGGACAAATATTGTATATCCCACTTATCTGAGGTTGATGGGTTTCAGGACACACTACCCCAAAATATGGCATGTTGGCATATTGGATATTTTAATTTGAAGGAATTATCATATTCTGCCACATCTGCCTACTCTTCATCAAACCTCCCATAAAAATGCACAGATCCATCTCTTTGGGTCTTCATTTCCTTATGAAAGCTCCCGTGTCGTGTGAAATTATATTGAACAAATTTATATGGTTATCTCCTGTTAATTTGTCTTTCTCAGTTTAATTGTCAGACCCAGGAATCCTAAGAGGGTAGGAAAAGAACGTTTTTCCTCCTCTATAAGATATATATATTTTTAAGTTTATTTATTTTTCAGAGAAGGAGACAACATAAGCAGGGGAGGGGCAGAGAGAGGGAGACAGAGAATCCCAAGCAGACTTTCCCCTGTCAGTGCAGAGCCTGAAGCAGGGCTCAAACTCATGAACTGGGAGATCATGATCTGAGCTGAAATCAGGAGTTGGACACTTAACCAACTGAGCCACTCAGGTGCCCAAAGTTACCCTTCTTTCTTAAGTTTATTTATTTATTTTGAGAGAGAGAGGGGAAGAGAGAGAGTCCCAAGCAGGCTCCACACTGTCTGCACAGAGCCCGATGCAGGGCTCGAACTCTTGAACCATGAGATCATGACCTGAGCCAAAACCAAGAGTTGGATGCTCAGCTGACTGAACCACCCATGCGCCCCTCTATAAGAGATCTAAAATATACTTATAGAGAAAAAGAGGCAGAAGGTTTATGTGAGCAAATTATAGTAGAAAACTTCCCTAATCTGGGAAAGAACACAGACATCAAACTCCAAGAA
This sequence comes from Panthera tigris, assembly GCF_018350195.1. Taxonomy (NCBI): domain Eukaryota; kingdom Metazoa; phylum Chordata; class Mammalia; order Carnivora; family Felidae; genus Panthera; species Panthera tigris. The sequence continues at coordinate 143,094,055 of NC_056663.1, forward strand.
GCACAGAGAACTCCCATTAGATTCAACAAAAACCAACCATCAACAAGGCATATCATAGTCAAATTCACAAAATACACAGACAAGGTAAGAATTATGAAAGCATCAAGGGAAAAAAAAAGTCCTTAACCTGTAAGGGAAGATAGATCAGATTCACAGCAGGCCTATCCACAGAAACTTGGCAGGCCAGAAAGGAGTGGCAGGATATATTCAATGTGCTGAATGAGAAAAATATGCAGCCAAGAATTCTTTATCCGGCAAGGCTGTCATGCAAAATAGAAGGAGAGATAAAGAGTTTCCCAGACAAACAAAAACTAAAGGAGTTTGGGACCATTAAACCAGCCCTGCAATAAATTTTAAGGGGGACGCTTTGAGTGGAGAGAAAATGAAACAAAACAAAAGACCAAAAACAACAAATACTAGAAAGGGCCAGAGAACAACACCAACTCTATAGGCCACACAATGGCAATAAATTAATATCTTTCATTACTCACTCTAAATGTCAGTGGACTAAATGCTCCAATCAAAAGACATAGTGTATCAGAACGGATATACTGTTTACAAGAGACCCATTTTAGACCTAAACACTCCTGCAGGTTGAAAGTAAGGTAATAGAGAATGATCTATCATGTTAATGGTTGTCAAAAGAAAGCTGGAGCAGCCATATTTATATCAGACAAACTAGATTTTAAAATAAATACTGTAACAAATGATGAAGAAGGGCATTATATCATAATTAAGGGGGTCTATCCACCAAGAAGATCTAACAATTGTAAGTATTTATGCCCCCAATGTGGAAATGCCCAAATATATAAATCAACTAATCACAAACATAAAGAAAGTCATTGATAATAATACCACAATAGTGGGGGATTTCAATGCCCCACTAACAGCAATGGACAGAATATCTAAGCATAAAATCAGCAAGGAAACAGTGGCTTTGAATGACACACTGGACCAGATGGACTTAACAGATACATTCAGAACATTTCATCCTACAGCAGCAGAATACACATTCTTCTTGAGTGCACATGGAACATTTTCCAGAATAGATCACATACTGGGTCACAAATCAGCCCTCAACAAGTACAAAAAGATTGAGATCATACTTAGCATATTTTCAGACCACAATGCTATGAAACTCAAAATCAACCACAAGAAAAAGTTTGGAAAGACCATGAATACTTGGAGATAAGAACACCCTACTAAAGAATGATTGGGTTAACCAAGAAATTAAAGAGGAAATTAAAAAAGTACATGGAAGGCAATGAAAATGAAAACACGACATCCCAAAACCTCTGGGATGCAGCAAGGCAGTCATAAGAGGGAAGTATATAGCAATCCAGGCTTTCCTAAAGAAGGAAGAGAGGCCTTAAATACACAACCTAACCTTACACCTAGAAGAGCTGGAAAAATAACATCAAATAAAGCCCAAAACCAGCAGAAGGGAAATAATAAAGATTAGAGCAGAAATCAATGATATTTAAAACAACAAACAAACAAACAGAACAGAACAGATCAATGAAACCAGGAGCTGGTTCCTTGAAAGAATTAACAATCTCCTAGAGGAGAAAACAGGCAACAACCTCTTTGACCTCAGTCACAGCAACTTCTTACTTGACATGTCTCCAGAGTCAAGGGAAACAAAAGCAAAGATGAACTGTTGGAACCTCATCAAGATAAAAAGCTTCCGCACCGTAAAGGAAACAACAAAACTGAAAGGCAATGACAGAATGGGAGAAGATATTTACAAATGACATATCAGATAAAGGGATAGTATCCAAAATCTATAAAGAACTTAGCAAACTCAACACCAAAAATCCCCAAATAATCCAGTGAAGAAATGGGCAAAAAACATGAATAGACACTTTTCCAAAGAAGACATCCAGATGGCTAACAGACACATAAAAAGATGCTCAACATCACTCATCATCAGGGAAATACAAATGAAAACCGCAGTGAGATACCACCTCACACCTATCAGAATGGCTAACATTAACAACTCAGGCAATGACAGATGTTGGCGTGGATGCAGAGAAAGAGGAACACTTTTGCACTGCTGGTGGGAATGCAAACTGGTGCAGCCATCTGGAAAACAATATGGAGGTTCCTCAAACAATTAAAAATAGAACTACCCTATAATCCAGCAATTGCACCACTGGGTATTTATCCAAAGGATACAAAAATGCTGATTCAAAGGGGCACATGAACTCCAATGTTTACAGCAGCACTATTGACAGTAGCTAAGGTATGGAAAGAGCCCAAATGTCCATCGACAGATGAATGGATAAAGAAGATGTGGTATACATATACAATGGAATATTACTTGGCCATCAAAAAGAATGAAATCTTGCCATTTGCAACAACATGGATGGAATAGAGTATTATGCTAAGCTAAATAAGTCACTCAGAGAAAGAGAAATATCATGATTTCACTCACATGTGGAATTTAAGAAACAAAACAGATGAACATAGGGGAAGGGAAGCAAAAATAATATAAAAATAGAGAGGGAGACAAACCATAAGAGACACTTAAATACGGAGAACAAACAGGGTTGCTGGCGGGGTGTTGGATGGGTGATGTGCTAAATGGGTGATGGGCATTAAGGAAGACACTTGTTGGGATGAGCACTTGGTGTTATGTGTAAGTGACGAATCACTAAGTTCTATTTCTGAAATCATTATTACATTATATGTTAACTAGTTTAGATTTAAATTAAAAAAATAAAGATGTTAGATGATAGATACATAGATTAGATAGATAGATAGATAGATAGATAGATAGATAGATAGATAGATTAAAAAAATAGACTCAAAGAAGCCAAGGCTAGGGGGAAGTTCTGCAATTTGAGTAAGTTCTAGAGACCCAATGTACACCATTGTGCCTATATACTATATTATGGTAACTTAATGATACTGTATTTTACACCTAAAAATTTGTTAAGAGGGTTGAGCTCATATTAAGTGTTCTTGTCACAATAAATTTTTTAAAATGCTGAAAAACATTTTAATAAAAAGTGTTTTTAGAAAATTGACATGGCTTGGCCTGCAGTGGTTGCATAGGAGGTGGAGAGAGTTGATTTTGAAAATATTTTAAGTATACGAGTAACATATACCTCCTATAAAAATTAATCAAACAGTACAAAGTATAATCCTGTACCTGTCTTCCCCAGTTATAGATTGCGCTCTTCTCAGTAGCATTCCCTAGAGATAACTCTCCCTATCTCCCTCTCTGTTCTCTGTCTCTCTCCCTCACTCTCTCTCTCTATATATAATAAAAAATATATATAATATATAAAATATATAATATATAAATATTATAATATAAATATAAATCTATACTATTTATAAATATATAATATATAAATATTTATAAAATTTATAAATATATAATAAATATAAACATTAATATATAATATATGAGTATATTATATAAAATATATAATAAAATAGAAATAAAATAAATTAAAAATTATACATAGATGTATAATTACATACATATATATGTATAATTTTTAAATTTATTTTATTTGTTTTTGTAATTTATTTTTTATTACTTTTTTGTTTTAATTTACTTTTTACTTTATTTTATTTTATTTACAGTGACAGTTTTATTAGGATACAAATGAACAGTCAAATAGACTGATACTTAGGATGGCAGAGTCTGGAGGAGTCCTGAGCCCAGAGCTTCCATGCCCTCTCCAGGCATGCCACTTACCCAGCATATCAGTATGTTCATTAACTGGTAAGATCTCCAAGCCTCACTGTTGAGAGTTATTATCTAAGGTTTTTGTTTTTTGTTTTTTTCCATAGGCATGCTGGAGTAGCTCATTGGCCACATCATTGAACTTAATCTCTAGTCCCCTTCTCCTCCCTACAGGTTGTGGAGAGTGGGACTGAAAATTCTAACTTCCAGTCATGGGGTTCGTTTCTCTGGCAGCCAGACTTTCTGTCGTGAAGCTATCTAGCTGCACTGCCCAGCCCCCCTCCCACCCCCATGAGAAAATTTGCTAGTATAAACTCTGCTATGGTCCAAAGGGACTTGCATGACAAACAGAGACTTAGGAAATCCAAGGGTTTTTGAAGCTCTGTGTCAGGAACCTGGGACAAAATCAAATATGTGTATTTTCACCATACCACCACCTTGGACCTTAGGAGTAGTTGGTACCTGTTGTCTAAGGAACCTAGCCAAAAGTGAGATGGGAAAAATCTCACTTAGCATCCTGTTACATGGTGAAAGTGCAACAGAATTATTTCAGTGTTAGATAGAACAAATATGACCTTATTTTTTTCTACTATTAATAACTTTATCTTTTCAATTTAAACAAAAAGAGAAGCAAAAAAAAAAAATGAACTAATAAATGAACCAGCAAACAATAAAACCCAAATGAAGTTATATCCAGTTTCCCCCATAATTGAAACTATGAAGCACTCGAGAGTCTGTACACTAAGCAGGTGGAGGGACTTGTGCTGGTCTTATAGGGGATGTGCTTGGAGGGCGCAGTTGGGCAGGGCTTGGTGTAATGGCTCCATTCTCCACTAGGGGGCTCTTCTTAGCTTACTGGGGTGGATCAGTGTAGCACACATGAACATGAGAGGTGGAAATGGCCTCATCCAACTCCCTAGTCTCTGGCACAGGAACTTTGTGCTGTCACCAACCTGCAGTCAAGCACTCCTCATTTGTCTCAGGCCTCCGTCCACTCCCCGCCTCTGTCTTTTCCAGGTACAAGCTGTCACCTGCCAGGCAACACCTCCCTCCAGAGTTGCATCTCAGATGGGGTTGTGTTTCAAATCCCCATACTTCAGAGACCAATGTGGCTTGGACCCACACCAACTCTGGGGGAGGATCTCACTGAGCAATGGCCTGGTGCTGGCTTGCCCCAGAAAATGTTCATGTGATAGCACAGCAGCAGAGATTCAGAGATTATGGCAAATCACAACACACAGCCAGCACTAAGTTTCACCACCCTCTGGTGTCTTTGTCCTAATACCAGCAAATGTGGCTGCGCTCTGGGGTCCACTCGGACTTTTGCCCGTGGGGAGGCCATATGACCTGCACCAAATGCACTCCAAGCAGGGGAACCGTATCTCCCTGTGTGGCACATGGACCCATCAGAACCTGCTGCCTGCTCCTGGGGATTCACCCTCCTTTCTCATCAGAGCACTGCCAGGCACTGGGCTCCGGAACTTCAGACTCTGTGCTCCACTGTTTATAGAATCCTGGTGGTATTGAAACCCTCTCCTTTCTTCCCATCAGTGTTTTGGGGGAACAGATTTCTTGTTCAGTTCCCTGAAAGTGTTTTCACTTTCTCTTTCTCTCCAGCAACTTTTGGGGGAGTGTTTCCCTGCACTCTCTTGATGAGCGCACTCTCCCCCTTTCTCTGTCCTTTCTCTGCGGAAATAGCCCCCTACCCTCCACGGTTTTTCTCTTTCCCTGTTCACCTCTCCACACCATGTGCCTTCTGAGTTCTGTGGCTCAAGTTATGCAGATTGTTGTGTTAATCCTCAGATCAATTTCTGAGGTGTGCAAAATGGTTTGGTGCTAATCTAGTTGCGTTTTAGGGACGAGACAAGCTGAAGATTCCCATGTTGCTCTGCCATCTTGATCACAATCTCAATGTATATATAGTTTTAATTTTAATTTTTTTAATGTTTATTTGTTTTTGAGAGAGCATGAGCGGGGGAGAGGCAGAGAGAGAGGGACAGAAAGAACCCCAATCAGGCTCTGCACTGTGAGTGCAGAGCCTGATGCAGGGCTTGAACTCATGAACTGTGAGATCATGACCTGGGCTGAAATCAAGACTCTGTGGCTTAACTGATTGAACCACCCAGGCACCCCAATGCATATATATTTTTAAATGTAGATTTTATTCATATCTGGTGAGGCTAACAGATCAGGGGATGATTTGCTACTAGATAGTATGTTACTTACAGTTCCCAAGAAGAAGAGGACACAGCAGGTGCCTACAGGGCCACAGGAAAGAATACCAAGATTGGTCACAGGTAGAGAGAATGGAGAAACTGTGTAAGTAAGAGCCTTTTTGTGGGTTTTGAGGGAAGGAATGTGTGTTCACACAGGGTGAGCAGGTTAGACAGGTCTAGGATTGGCCATTTTGAATAATTTCATCAGCTCTAGGGTATAGGAACTACCCTAAGTTGTCTGGGTAGTGGCTCTGGGTATTGAGAGCAGGGGAATAGTGTTCCTGGGTGTAAAATCTCTTAAAGGCCATGGTTGGGGAATGTGGACTCTGTTATGGGTGGACTGCATATGAAAAGCTAGTTCACAGTCCTTTGCCATAGGCCAGAATCAGCTGACCCTGGGAAGGGCATTGCCTTGCTTGGGACAGCAAGGTCCCAAGATGTCAAAGTCAATCCAGAAACTAGAAAACATGATTCACAAAACAAATTTTTTTTCAAAATGAGGTTAGATGATATATTTCAGCAACTTGCCATGTTCACATAACAAAACATATGAACATCTTTTCATGACAGAGGATACTGAGCTATATTTTTTTAAATGACTACATAGGATTCCCCTGTAAGAATATACAAAAACTTGGGGCGCCTGGGTGGCTCAGTCGGTTAAGCGTCCGACTTCAGCCAGGTCACGGTCTCGTGGTCCGTGAGTTCCAGCCCCACGTCAGGCTCTGGGCTGATGGCTCGGAGCCTGGAGCCTGTTTCCGATTCTGTGTCTCCCTCTCTCTCTGCCCCTCCCCCGTTCATGCTCTGTCTCTCTCTGTCCCCCAAAAAAAAAAAAAAAAAAAAAAGTTGAAAAAAAAAAGAATATACAAAAACTTGTTTACCCATTCTTCAATTTATGGATTTTCCATAAATTTCCAGTTTTTCCAGTTTCCAGTTTTTCATGATCATAAACAATATGGTAATGAAAGTCCTTATATACTTTATGTGGGTGTATTTGTTTTAATATGAAATTTATTGTCAAATTGGTTTCCATACAACACCCAGTGCTCATCCCAACAGGTGTGTGGGTGTATATTTCTATAGAATACTTAAAAGTGGAATTTCTGGATCAAAGGGTTTACATATTACATTTGTAATGAATTGAAAACAGCATTTCATTACATATTCATTTGTAAATGAATTGAAAACAGCATTTTTCACAGAACTAGAACAAATAATACTAGAATTTTTATAGAATCACAGAAGACCCCAAACAGCCACAGTGATCTTGAGAAAGAAGAACAAAGCTGGAGGTATCACAATTGCAGATTTCAAGATGTACTACAAACCTGCAGTTAACAAAACAGTATGGTGCTGGCACAAAAATAGACACATAGATCAATGGCACAGAATAGAGAGCCCAGAAATAGATACACACTTATTTGGTCAATTAATCTATGACAAAGGAGGTAAGAATATACTAATATACTAATGGGTGGGGCGCCTGGGTGACTCAGAAGTGTCTGACTCAGTTTCGGCTCAGGTCATGATCTCACGGTTTCATGGGTTTAAGCCCCGTGTCAAGCTTTGTGCTGACAGTGCAGAGTCTGCTTGGAATTCTCTCTCTCTCCCTCTCTCTCTACCCCTCCCTTGCTCACACTGTCTCTTTCTCTCTCAAAATAGTAAAACTTAAAAAAAAAAAAAGAATATACTTACAGGGAAAAGACATTCTCTTCCATAAATGGTGCTGGGAAAACTGGACAGCTACATGCAAAAGAATGAAACTGGCCCACTTTTTTTACACCATACACAAAAATAAATTCGAAATGGATTTAAAGACCTTAATGTGAGACCTGAAACTATAAAGATCCTGGAAGACAACGTTGGCAGTAACTGCTTTGACATCGGCCATAGCAACTTTTTTTCTCTAGATCTCTCTCTCAAAGCAAGGGAAACAAAAACAAAAAATAAATTATCGGGACCACATCAAAATAAAAATCTGCACAGCAAAGGAAACGATCAACAAAACAAAAAAACAACTCACTGAATAGGAGAAGATATTTTCAAATGATATATCTGATAAGGGGTTAACATCCAAAATATAAAAATAACTTATACAACTCAACACCAAAAAAACAATCCAATTAAAAAATGGGCAGAAGACCTGGGGGACCTAGGTAGCTCAGTTAAGCGTCTGACTCTTGATTTTGGCTCAGGTCATGATCTCACCATTGTGGGATTGAGCCCTGTGGCCAGCTCCATGATGGGTGTGGACCCTACTTGAGATTCTCTCTCTACCTCTGCCCCATCCCCCACTTGCATTTACTCTCCTCCCCACCCCCCCCCCATTAAAAAAAAATGGGCAGAAGACCTGAATAGACATTTTTCCAAAAAGGACATCCAGATGGGCAACAGACACATGAAATGATGCTCAGCATCACTAATAATCAGAGAACTGCAAATCAAAACCATAATGAGACATGACCTCACATCTATCAGAATGTCTAAAATCAAAAAGAAGAAATAACAAGCATTGGTGAGAATGTAGAGAAAAAGGAGCCCCTGTACCCTGTTGTTGGGAATGTAAATTGGTACAGCCACGGTGGAAAACATTGTGGAGGTCCCTAAAAAAATAAAAAAATAGAAATACCATATAATCCAATAATTCCACTGTTGGGTATTTACCCAAAAGAAAATGAAAACACTAATTTGTAAAGATATATTTACCCCTATATTTATTGCAATATTATTGACAATAAACAAGATGTGGGAGCAACCTAAGTGTCTATGGATAGACGAATGGGCAAGGAAGATAAGTGTGTATATATATATATATATATATATATATATATATATACATACACACACACACACACACATATATATATACATATATGTGTATATATATATATACACACACACATATATATATACATATATGTGTATACACACACACACACACACATATATATATATATGACAGAATATTACAGAGCCATAAAAAAAGAATGAGATTGTGCCATTTGAAACAACATAGATGAACCAAAGGTATTGGACTAAGTGGAATAAGTCATATTGAGAAAGACAAATACCATATGATTTCCATCATATATAAAAAACAAAACAAATAAACAAAAATCAGAATCAGACTATAAATATTGAGAACAAACTGATGGTTGCCAGAGAGGAAAGGTGTGGAAGATGGGCAAAATGGGTAAACGGGAGTAAGAGATGCAGGTTTCTAGTTATGGAATGAATGAGTCATGAAAGGAGGAGGCACAATATAGGGAATATAGTCAACGGTATTGTAATAGTGTTGTATGGGGACAGATGGTAGCAGCACTTGTGGTGAGCACAACGTATAGAGAAGTTGAATCACTATGTTGCACACCTAAAACTAATTTAACATTGCTCGTCAACGGTATTCAGATAAAAAATATTTTTTTTAATTTTTTTTTTTAACATTTATTTATTTTTGAGACAGAGAGAGACAGAGCATGAACGGGGGAGGGGCAGAGAGAGAGGGAGACACAGAACCAGAAGCAGGCTCCAGGCTCCGAGCCATCAGCCCAGAGCCTGACGCAGGGCTTGAACTCATGGACCGCAAGATCGTGACCTGAGCCGAAGTCGGACACTCAACCGACTGAGCCACCCAGGCGCCCCAAAAAATATTTTTAAAAGAATGTACTATTTTCAGCTAAAAATAAATTATTTAAATTCATACTTTAATAAATCACAATTAAAATTCAATCTAGCTTAACTACAACAAAGTGAATTTACATTCCCATCAGCAGTGTATGGAGAGGCTCCTTTTCTCATACTGTCAATAATACAGGATTTTATCAATCTTTTTTAAAGTTTTTTTAATTTTACCTTTATTTTTTAAATTATTTATTTTGAGAGAGAGAGAGATAGTGGGGGAGGGGCAGAGAGGGAGAGAGAGAATCCCAAGCAGGCTCCGTGCTGTCAGCACAGAGCCCAGTGCAGGGCTCCATCCTATGAACTGTGGGATCATGATCAGAGCCAAAATCAAGAGCCAGACACTTAACTGAATAAGCCACTCAGGCACCCCTAGGATTTTATCAGTCTTTTGACTTTTAGCGAATTTGGGGGGAAAAAATGTTAGCAGTCAATCGCTAACAAAAGTGAGTCAATGTGAAAATACCAGTATCAGACAAAAGAGAATTCAAGCCAAAATGGATTTTGGCAGAGTGATATTTTATTTTGATAAACCACCCTATAGCAAGAAAATAAAACATCCATATGCCTTCATGTATTATAATTATATAAATATATAATGGCAATTTTATATGATTCAATATATATTTTACTACAGAGCTACAAAAACTATAATGCAAAGATTCAGAAATACAAGGATAAATTGCTAACTCTGTACTTATCACAGAAATCTTCGAAACATTTTTTTCAAAGATGAGCAGATCGGGAAGAATCCATAAGGATAAAGAGGATTTGAATAGCATAACAACAAGCTTGACCTACAAAATGGATGCAGATAAACAAAATGTAAATTTCTTTGCAGATTCCAATGGCATAGTTAGTACCTACCAGCATACACATAAGCATCTTAGATTAACTGAAAACGTAAATTGCCTGGGAATAGTGATTAATATTTCAGTATATTAATAGTTTATGTTATATCCTAAGGAAAGTCAGCAAGAGTAGGAGAAGTAAACAGGAAAAGGCAAGGTGTTTCTATCATGTTTTGTGAACAGAGGAAAGCCAGCCATGAGAAAGAGTGCCTAGTCTCCTGTGGGACTCCCGTGGGACAGCAGAGACCCCTGTGTGCCAGACCTGCTCTGAGCCCCAGGCCCCGTGCTGTCAGAACTCCTCTGTTTCTGGGTTAAGGAGCTCAGGCTACGCAGATGCGGCTTGAGAAACACAGCCTCCTAATCCAGGGGAGTAAGAAGGCTTAGACGTGGGGCCAGGGCGGGAGAGAGCAGAGGAGAGACTGTCTTCAGGAGTGGGGCCTACGTGTGAGGGAGTCACCCTGACTATGCCATCTCTCCCTTCACATCCTCCTCACAGGCCTGATCTGATGGAGGTCAAGAGGTGCCTACTGATGTGAGGTGGGGAGCCCTGAAGGCTTGGCCACGGCTGTGGATGTCACCGCTGCCTTTCTGGGACAACGTATGCCAGGCTGGGCGTGGGCCTTATCACACTTACAGGCCTGGAAGAAACTACATCAGCCAGGGATCCCTCAGCCAACTCAGAAGACAGGATGGGGGGTCACACCTGTGTGTTAAAGAGGTTTCTGCCTCCTTGTGTGTTGTAGTAAAGAATACCAAAGAAGGTAAGAGCTTTCTTTCTCACCTAAAGCACAGAAAGGAGGGCAACAAATGTGTGTTCTTACACGGGAAATAATACAGGTTTGATTTGAGGATAGAGGTAAGAGAAAGCCCCTATTATCAACTCACCCAGGGAGGGTATTTGCTATGTGTATTTTGAGGTTCATTTGGGGGAAGATAAACAATTACCAACATTTTTTTTTTTAAATGATAATGTCAAATATGGATGGTGCTAAGGCAAATCCTAGAAGGACAGGGGTCTCACCCATATGATGTACATGTGCTATTTACCTGAGAAGATGGCTCACCGGAGTGATCACCAGCAGGAAAAGTAATTAGTCATTACCAAAAGGTGTCAGTTCAACAGTCTGAGTCTACATCAAGCTCATTTTTCATGTTTGGTTTTACGAAGCTTTCCTTTTTTCCCTTGAGAATTATTTTAGTTCTCCTTTCTACTCCTTACTTTTAGAATGTCCTTTACAGGTCTGTAAATGATATCAGTTTCTTCTCTTAAGACAGCCATAGGTAATACCTATTTAGTCAGAACCACTTTTTAATTTCTTTCTTATATGGACATTTTTTTGAAAAATATGATTTCTTGATTTTTAATTATCAAAGTTATAATAGAGTAAGTTAAAAATGAAAGTTTATCACACAAGCCCATTCTGCAGAGATAATCACTATTAACAATTTGGTGTATGCTATTTGATTGTATACTTACTGATACTTTTTTTATATAGATGAGATCATATTAGGCATGCTACTCTGCAATTTGCTTTTCTTCATGCATTGATGTATCTTGGGGATATTTTCATGCCATTACATACTGATTTGCTGTGTTCTTTGTCATGGCTGAATGCTATTCCATTTCCCTTTTAATGTCCCATGATGTATTTTGCTAATTCTGTGCTGATAAAATATTTAAGGTGCTTATTATTTTGGGGAGAGAGATATTTTAAGAGATTCTGAGAGTGTCATTTAAAAAGGTTCCTCATCTATGGTTTTTAATGGCAATGACAAACATTTGCAAAGTTCTCTTCACATAAAACCTCATCTTCCCCTTGTCATAACCGTGTAATGGAGTTACTACCACCAATTCACAGACAAGAAACAGATGAGATCACGGAGTCCCGTCCTGATATCTGGGTACTCCCTGTCCCCTTCCACGATATATGAAGGCACATCCTTTTTGTCCTTGATGACCAGAATTAATTATAACTGGATGTGCTGCCTGAGGAGAGCCTTCATTTCTTTCATCCCTGCAGGTTATTTCGAATAGTTTATTGGTCCCTGATAGTTATTCCTCTCTCACTCCATGGCAACATCATACTTCTATCTCAATGGCTTTTTTTTATAGGGTAGGTGATAGACAAAGTTGTCTTATTCTGCCACCATTTTTGGATCTATAAACTCATAAGAAACAAGGTGCCTGAAGGGCAAAAGAGGAATAATTTAATAATAACCATCTTTGACCCAGAAATAATCAGTATCCATCCTATTGGTTTCTGCTTGTCTTGGTCAGCTAGGGGTGCTGGAACAAAATACCACAGGTGAGTGGCTTAAACAACATACATTTATTTATCACAGTTCTGGAGGCTCAGTAGTCCAGGATCAAGATGCCAGCAGATTTGATTTGTGTTGTGTGCTCTCTTCTTGGCTTGCAGATGGCCACCACCTTTCTCACATGACACACACACACACACACACACACACACACACACACAGATCGATCTAATCTTTCTTCCTCTTGTTTTTTTTTATAAGGACACTAATCCCATCATGTGGTTACCACCCTCATGACCTCACCTAAACCTAATAACCTCCCAAAAGCTCCACCTCCAAATAACATCACACTGGGAGTTAGAAAGTCAATTTGTGAATTTATGGGGGACACATACAGTTTATAACAATGCTGTATTGAGATAGTATGTCTTTTTCTGCTTCCTAAATCTGAGCCAGGGGCATGTTTTTGGTTTTTGATATTGTAAAATAAATATATCAGATCCAATCTATCAACATGTATTGAGATTCTACCATATACTGAGAACACTTTAAATACATTATTTATTACTCTCATATATACAGAGGAGAAAACTGAGTCTATGAGAGGTTAAGCGACCAAGGTCTAGTGAGAAGCTGATCTGAAATTCTCACCTGCACCTGTATGCTTCCAAAACAGAAACACTTTAGGACACAACATGGCTCTACAGGCAAGTTACCAATGATCAAAACAAGTTGTAAGTGAGTCACTGGTGGACTCAGTCATTACTGTTACCCCTTTTAGCTCTAAAACTGTGCAAGTTATCTGGAGAAAGTTGGGTTGATTTGGTCATGATGGCTATTCAGTTTGACCCATACTCAGGTTCTGGTTTTATGGTATCTCTTACATCTGGGAATCATTTTGCACACACACACAAAAGAGATCATAGTCTTTTTGTCTTTGATCATTTAGTCAAAGTAAGCTAACCAACACAAGCAAGGTGAGACTTTTCTTTGATTTGCAAGGGAAAAGATAACAACTTTTTGACAATCCCCAAGACAATAACCTTTAAAAATAGAGGAAGTAGAGTAGGGTAGATGTGAGGTTAGGGGGAAAAATATAGAAATGGAATCCATAGGCACCTGGGTGGCTCAGTCAGTTAAGCGTCTGACTTTGGCTCAGGTCATCATCTCATGGTTTGTGAGTTTGAGCCCTGTGTCAGGCTCTGAGCTGGTAGTGTAGAGCCTGTGTGGGATTCTCTATGTCCCTCTCTCTCTGCCTCTCTCCCACTCATTCTATCTCTCTCAAAAATAAACAGTAAAAAAAAAAAAAAGTGGAATCCACTCTCAACATTAAGTCAGTACATCTCAGATTGCTTCCTGAAGAAGAGCTAGGAAAAGATTGATCTTTATTGTGTAAAAATGAATGTGCTAATAAATAAATAAACGGTAAAAATAAATAAATTTATTCAATTAATATCTATTGAATCTCTGCCACATGCCAAGCCCACGCTAATTTCTAGATATATAATGATGAATTTGCTCACACACAGCCTTTGCTCTCAAGCAACTGGTAGTTTGATGGTAGAGAGACACAAAATAGGGAAGTATAATATCTTACCGCAGTAATGGAGATGTGAATAGGTTATTCAAGAACTCACAGGAGGGGCCTGTCAAACTGGCTTCCCTAAAGTGATGCCCAAAGTGAGCCTTAAGGAATGAGTAAAGTTAGCCAAGTTAGCCAAGAGGAATGGGAGAGGAAGAACATTCCAGGTCAGAACAAAAACACATAGGTCATGGTGGTCAAAGAGCAGTTTGAGGAAAGCAGAGAAGAGAGATGAGGCTTGAGGAGTAGGCTTTTGGGAAGATGAGTTCTGTTTGTGGTACATGGAGTCTGAGGCACCCCAGTGAAAGGTTAGCTGGAAGCTGAGTATATGGGGCTGAGGTATATGCATGATCCGTGATGGAGATATAGATTTGAGCAGTAGAAGGTAATAGTTGAATGTGTGAATATTCATTCAATCATCCAGGAAGTATGTTCCAAGTGAGAAGACCTGACGTTTGAGACTAGAATACAAATAAAAATTGATATTTAAAGGATTGACAGTGGAAAGTCAGCTCAAGAAGGAGGAAGAGTAGTCAGAGAGGAAGGAGCAAACGCGAGGGAATCTGGCATCGTGGAAACTCAAGGAGTAGAATTTTGATCAAGGTGGGACTTGTGGAGGCACATGGCTTTGCTATTTGGGCAAAGTAAGGACTAAAAAGACAAAGGCATTAGAGACACCAGCATGAAAAGTTTTGATCAATAGAGAAGATGTAAAAACTGGTTTTAAGAGGGATTAGGCAGAAAATATGTAGTCTACTTAAGAGAAATATGAATGAGAAGAAAAGGGAGGCTGGCTTATAGCTAGAGGGATATAGGAGTCAAAGGATAATGATAATGATGATAATGATGGTGGCGGTGGTTGTGGTGGTGAAGTGCTTTGAGATTATAAGAAAAGAGACGTCAGTACGCTTCTAAATTGAAAAGGAAAAAGCTAGTAGAAAGGCTGGGAACATGGGAGAGATGTGAGATGACACATGGAGGGAATTTGCAGGGGGGAACATCTCATGCACCGACATCACCGAGGTGGGGAGGGTGCTGTCATATGATAGTCCCACATTTTTTATGATGTGGGAGATGAGGTCCGTAGATTACTTGGTCTATCTGAACTAATACTCTGCCTGAATTCCCTTATTTCAGACTCCCTCTTCCTTTTGTCAGCAAACAATTGCTCCCTCAGACCTGCTGTCTGTGTCCTGCAGAAACCTTGTACATACACTATGGGAAGTGGTACCTCAACCCAACATCATTTTGCTTTCCAGAATGCAGAGAAAGGTATGTGTTTCCCACCTTCCAAACTAGCTGTGAGTATCCCCAAATCTACATTGCATGGGGAGGGGTTTCTCAGAATAGAATAAGGAAACCATTTTATTTCTCCTCAGGCAACCCTTGAAAATCAGCTTCTCCTCCTTGTGACAAGATCACCAGAATGTCAGCTGAATATCTTAGGAGTTGGTGAACTATATTTGACCTGAAGCAATGAGTGTTGTCCACAAGGGTTTATCCCAAATTATACATGTACAAGTGACTGAAATAAAGTTGGGCAAAAAGTAGATGAAAGAGCATTTCAGGTAGAGGGTTCAGTATGTACAAAGATCATGAGCTAGAAAGAAGTGAGGCATGTTTGAGGAACTGAATTGTCTGAAGTGAACAAGATGGAGAACAGCATAACATGAGGCTGCCGAGGTAGGCAAAGCCCAGATCACTCAGGGTCTATAGGATTTTAAATCTTATCTTAAGGGCATGAAGAACCATTGATGAATTCAAAATACGGAGTTCATATTAAGATTTATGTATCAAAAGACCTCTGGCTTCTGTGAAGAAGGAAGGGAGAGAGTAAAAGTAGAAGAAGGAACAGTCTGAAAGCTACTAAAGTCATCTAAGCAAGAGATGCTGCTGCCTTAGTCCCGAGTTATTGGCAGCAGAGATGGAGAGAAGGTGAATTCTAACAATAGTTAGGAGGTGGAACTGACAGGGCCCAACTGAGTAGATGTATGGAGTGAGGGAGAAGGGTGGATCAAAAATGACTTCCAGTTTTCCGGCCAGCAAAACCGGGCAGTCAATAATGCCAATTCCTGACGTAAAGATAGTGGGAGGAGAAGCAACTTTGACTAGAGAGAAGATGGTGAGTTTATGCTGGGGTTGAGGTGGCCGTGAGATATGCAGGTGGAAGGACTGAGTAGGCAGCTGCGTATTCACATCTGGATTTTGGAGGTGAGGTTGGGCTGGAGAGATAAACATTGGAAAACATCAGAGTGTTGCATGGTGGTTGAGGCCATGGGGGTCTCTGAAGTAGCCTAGAGGGAGAGTAAAGATGGATCAGAGACCTGGGCCTAGGACAGAGCCATGAAGGACTCCAGGGCCTAAGCACCAGGTGGAAGAGGATAAGTCAGCAAAGGAGACTGAAGACAGGCAGCCAAAGACGTAGGAGGAAAGCAAAGGAAATCATGACAACACTTTGTTTATATGGGCTGACGCACGTCTGTAAGCTCGTGGCTTCCTTACTTTCTAGTTTGGCAATATGTCCCAGGCTCATCTTGCACATTTTTGGCCCTGGAGTAACTTCTTCTTTAGGGTGTGGGGTGTCCCCTTGCTTCCAGTTGGCCTATATCTTTCTATAATTTTTCAATGAACAGATACAGAAATATGTATTATTTAGAAAAAACCCCAGCATGACTAATTTATATTTAGGAACACAGTATTTTTACTTAACAACCTTGATGTTATTATTTATATATAGCTCTTTATTAAAAATCTTTTGTCCATGGGGTGTCCGGGTAGCTCAGTCAGTTAAGACTGACTAAGTCCGACTTCGGCTCAGGTCATGATCTCATGGTTTCTGAGTTTGATCCCCACATTGGGCTCTGTGCTGAGAGTCCAGAGCCTGGAGCCTGCTTCAGGTTCTGTGTCTCCCTCTTTCTCTGCCCCTCCTCACCCCACCCCCCGCCTCTCTCTCTCAAAATAAACATTAAAAAAATTTTTTTTAATCTTTTTTCCCTAACAGCATTAAAATAGTATTATTTACTTTATCCTACCATGTATAAATAATAGTTTCCGAATAATAACAATACTAGTATAAACAATGTGATTACTAAAAATTCTTTTTTTTAATATTTATCTATTTTTGAGAGAGAGTGTGAGCAGGGGTGGGTCAGAGAGGAGGGAGACAGAGGATCTTCCACTCTGTGCTGACAGCAGCAGGCCCAGTGTGGGGCTGGAACTCGTGAACCATGAGGTCATGAGCTGAGCCGAAGTCAGATGCTCAAATGACTGATCCACCCAGGTGCCCCTGAACATTTCTTAAGATTTCTTTGTAGTTCATTTTGTCCTTTGGATATATATCCACTAGGGACATACAAATTACTGAATTCTTAAGTCATTTGAAGTAACTCCTTTCTGTGTTTCTAACTTATATAAGGTTAGATTCACTTGTTTAACTTTTGCTTTTAATCTTTGGAGATTGATTTTTCATTTTGTTTTATTTTATGTATTTATTTTTTTCATTTTTTTTCTTTTTTTTCTTTTGTTTCATTTTTTTTTCATTTTGTTTTCATTTTGTTTTAAATTTGTTTTATAACTTTGAAAAGCATTTATATGATTCCTGTCCCAATTATCTGTTGCAGCATAACAAACTATCGGAGAACTTGGTGGCTGGAGACAATCATTTTATCTGCTCATAATTTTGTGGGTCAGGAATTTGCAGAGGGCCCAGTTGGGTGGTTTGCCCATGATTCTGTGGGAAGCTGGAGCTGGAGGCTCTACTTCTTTTTGAATTTTTTTCAAAATTTTATTTTTAAAGTAGTCACTACACCCAATGTAGGGCTTGAACTCACAACCCCAAGATCAAAAGTTGCATGCTGTACTGTGCATGCTGTACTGACTGAGCCAGCCAGACACCCGATGGTTCTCTTTCCCTTTCTTTCTTTCTTTCTTTCTTTCTTTCTTTCTTTCTTTCTTTCTTTCTCTTTCTTTCTTTCTTTCTTTCTTTCTTTCTTTCTTTGTCAACGTATTTATTTGGGAAGAGAGAGAGAGAGAGAGAGCAGTGGAGGGGCAGAGAAAGAGGGAGAGAGAGAGGATCCCAAGCAGGCTCCACACGTTCAGCACAGGGACTGATGTAGGGCTCTAGCTCACAAACCACGAGATGGTGACCTGAGCTGAGATCAAGATCCAGATGCTTAACTGACTAAGCCACCCAGGTGCCCCAAGGAGGTTCTACTTCTAAGTCAGCTTTTGATTCACTCACTGGTGCCTTGGTGACCTTTGACCTCTGTCTCTCTTCATGTAGTTGCCTTGTTGTTAATAGGGGGTTTTAACAGGTAGGTGTCTTGTACCCTCAGATCTAGTCTACACAAAGCTGGAGTAAGAGGAGCCCAAGCATGTTGTATTGTGCTGTTGGAAAGGAGAGGGCAGAGGGACTTAGACTATCCTGCACTTCTCAGCCCCTATCTCAGTTAACCCAGATCCCTGCCAGGACTGAGAGGGAGAAAAAAAGAGTGAGAAAGAGCCATCGGGTGTCCTCCCTGCCCTAAGGAGTCAAGCAAGACTGAGGATAGAAGTATGTCTAGTTGGCAGCCTTTGCCTTTAAATGTTGAAGCAACGTGTTAGCAAACAACATTTTCACAGAACCTTGGTGGCCACGATACCCCTCAGTATTGCTTACATTTCACTGCATGTAAGAACCACATGTGGGGCTGGTTAAACCTGAAGATCCCTGTAGAAATTCTAATGCTGTAGGTTTAGGGTGAGCGAGGCCCACGTATCTGTGCTTCCCATTAGTTCCTGGAGGGTCTGTAGCTCTTACTCCAGACATTTCATTCACGGTTCTGAGCATGGATTTACAGAATTCAATCGGTAGAGCTTCAGCCTTAGCATTTGGTAAGGGCCTTTGAGAAGTAGCTACAGTTTGACATTTTTTATCAGAGGAAATCAAATTCAGCTTTGCTTAAGTTTCCCCCTGGTTCTCTTTTCTCACTCTACCATCAACCTTCCTTGTAAGGAAATCAGCCAGAATTCTACTAGCTCTCTAATGCAAGCTAAATATATTAAATCAATCTGTCTACTGTTCACGAGGTTGACCTGAATTAACCTGCAGGGTTTCCTTTTTAATCCTGCTTTATCCATGAATACTCCATTCATCACCAGTGGCACATTCAGGCCCAGGAGCTTAAGAAGAATCTAGTTATTTATGTGAACAGCTGTTCTCTGGCAGTAGGACTTGACCGTGGGTCCTAAAGCTCTTAGGAGGAAGTAAACCTACTCATGCCACCCTGTGGAACACGGTCACCTAGCACAGGCCCTGGCAAAAAGAGAAGCCCAAAGGCGGCCTGCAGATTTGATAGTGGGTGAGGGGGGTGAGATCGCAAGCATAGAACCCAGCAAGCACTTACTGCCACCTGACATTGTAGGTAGTAATTTGTGTGTTTGCCCATTGTTTGTTTTCCCCAGTCATAGGGAGCCCATTCCCTTTTCAGATGAGGACACTGAGTCCCAGGAAGGTAATTCTCCTGAGGCCACATAGCTGGTCAGGGCATTTCCAGGCCTAGAACCCAGATCTTTTGATATCCAGTCTGTTGTTAGAATGTCAAAATGTCCTCCCCACCCTCTACCCCTGTATTATCCCACCCTTCAAGTATGCCTCATGCTTGCAACCTGTCCAGTTTAGATCTCTCAATGATCCTGGCAATCCAACCTTTCCACCTCTCACACATAAGAGTTTTCAGCAGACAGTAGGAGTTCCAGTAAACCTACAGTGATATTAGTATAACCACTAGGTGAGAATGAAGGTGGGGTGGGGGAGGGAGTGGGGAAGAGAGCCCCCCAGCCAGCGGTGAGGCAAATCCTTCCTCCCAGGGGCAATGGGTAGTGCTTTCCCCACCATCCTGTCCCCAGATGACAACAGGAGCGGTGCCCTTCACCTCCGCCCTGGCCCACGGAGTCCCAGCTCACAGGCTGTCTTCTCCATCTGTGTCACAGCCTTCAAGGCGGCAGCCCTAATCCAGAGATGGTACCGACGCTACACGGCGCGCCTGGAGATGAGGCGGCACTGCACCTGGCGCATCTTCCAGTCTATAGAGTATGCGGGACAGCAAGACCAGGTCAAGGTGCGGCGGGATGTGGGCCCCAGTCACTCGAGCTCTGCCTTCCAGCACATGGGCAGCAAGGGCCAGGTGCCCAGAGGGTGCAGCTGACCCGGACCCCTCCTGGTTCTCTTTGCGCCCATCTCTAAAGCCAAGTCTTCGACTCTTCTGCAGCTCCATGATTTCTTCAGCTACCTTGTGGATCACTTCACCCCCAGCAGCAACCATGAGAGTGAGTATGAGCTGCCATACAGGAGGGCCTCAGGGTTGTAGATATCAGACTGAGCGGGGGAGACACAGGGGGCATAGATCCCGTGACGGCCAGGGAATGAGTGAGGAGGCTGACAGATAAATGGCAGCTTCTGGGTTCTCCCAGAATCACACCTGGAGACAAGAATTTGAGTGCAAGGAGTTTGTTTGTTAAATACGGGAAAACAGTCGGGTGGTGGGTAGGGACTGGGGAAGGAATTCAGGGAAGGGAAGGCAGCTTATAAAGAGGCAGAGGCAGGGGTGGGGGCTACTAAGCCAGCAACAAAAGGTGCCTGGGAAATAGTGCAGAACACTTGCCTTGGAATGATCCCACCTGAAGGCAGAGAGAACTAGAGTCTTCCTGTGTCAACTCCTGAGACTCATTAGTTGAAGGCTGCTGGGAGGGATGGATAGGAAGCGTCGTTAATTCCACAGCATTTCTGGCCTGCCAAGCAGGGCCCTCTGTGGACCCAGGAAGAAAGCTCCCAGGCCAGAGATGCAGAGGCTGATGGTTGGCCCTTGCCTGAAGGACCTTGAAAGGTCTGATGGCTTCTGGCACACTGACTGACAGCACCAGAAATGCCTGTGAGCTTTTTTGTTTCACCAAGGTTTTTCCCTTTCCTTCTGCTTACAAGCCTCAGCTGCTAAATTTCTGTTCTAAGTCTGACAAATCTCAGCCTTTTAACATTTTTTTAACATTTATTTATTTTTTGAGAGACAGAGGGAGAGAGCATGAGCAGGGGAGGGGCGGAGAGAGAGGGAGATGCAGAATCCGAAGCAGGCTCCAGGCTCTGAGCTGTCAGCACAGAGCCTGACGCAGGGCTCGGACTCACGGACTGTGAGATCATGACCTGAGCCGAAGTCAGTCGCTTAACAGACTGAGCCACCCAGGCGCCCCAAATCTCAGTCTTTTAAAATAAAAGTAAAATTGGGGCACCTGGGTGGCTCAGTCAGTTAAGCATCTGACTCTTGATCTCAGCTCAGGTCTTGATCTCACAATTTATGAGTTCAAGCCCTGAATCAGGCTCTGTGCTGACAGGGTGAAGCCTGCTTAGAATTCTCTCTCTCTCTCTCTCTCTCTCTCTCTCTCTCTCTCTCAAAAAAGTATGGTCCAGAGAAAGACTGTTTTGTATCTGTTTTGTATTGCCCATGGACTGCACATCTGAACATACGCTGTCCTACCCTTTCTGTCCTAACCAGGGGACTTCCTGGACCGCATGTTCACCGAGGACAGATTCCCCCAGGACTCTGAGATGGAGAAATTCGGTGACTATGAATCTATAGAAGTCCCTGACAATTACACGGGACCACGCCTCTCCTTCCCACTCCTTCCTGATCACGCAACTGCCCTGGTGGAAGCTTTCAGACTGAAACAGGTAAGCTCACCCTGGGAAACCTGGGTCACGACCCAACTTTGTGGAATATGGAGAGGGAGACCAGACCCAACACAGAAGGAATAGCCCTGGATTTAGGGTGTTAGTGTCATTGATCCACTAGAGAGATTCCATGCCCCCTTTGCTTAGCCAGGACCTTGTAGTCAATAAGCCAGTTTTTATGCACTGAAAACTTCTCCTCCTCATCATGTAACATTTCTTTGTTGATTCATCCCACTGATAATTACTGAGCACTGCTATGTACAGACACTGTTCTGGGCACTGGGGATATAGCAATGAGCAAGACAGACACCAATTCCTGCTCTCACAGGGCTAACATTCTAGAGGAGAGACAGACAGTAGATAAATAAATAACAACAAATAAGCAGATTCTGCAGTATATTAGAAGGAGATAAGAGCTATGTAAGAGAATAAACTAAGTTCTGGGTAGGAGAGATGGCAATTTATGGAGTAGTCTTAGAAAGCACCATGGATAAGGTGATTTCTGAGCAAAGGTTGAAGATGGTGAAGAAACGCACCATGTGGATGCCTCCAGAAAAATGTTTCAGGCAGAGGGAACAAATGGAAAGTCCGGGAGGCAGGACCTTGCCTGGATGGCTCAGGGACCTCAGGAAGGCCATTGTGGCTGGTGAGGAGGAGGTCGGGGAAGAGTGTTAGGGGATGGAGGCAGAGAGGAGGGTGGGTGGACTTTTAATCTTCTCAAAGAGATGGGGAGACATTGGGCATAGAAATGATATAATCTGGCTTGCTTTTTAAAATAATCATTCTGTTTTCTGAATGGAACATAGGGAGCAAGGGCTGAAGCAGGATGATCAGTTAAGGTCCTACAACAGTCCAGGCAAAACATGAGAGTGGCTCCAAACCCTGGTGGTAGAGGCAGAGGCGGTAAGAAGTGGTCACATTCTGGTTCTCTGCCAGACTCCAGCTCTTCGTCTCTTTCATAAGAAGATAATTCACCACAGGAGACGTTGGGGTAGTTTCCTCCAGGATGTCAGGATCACTTAGTACCATTGACATGCGTGCACTTCTTCACACCTCTCTGAGACAAGCATGCATTTCTCCCAAGCGGAAGGCAAGGAAGGAAAGAGGAAATTAGTTCAATATTGGGAGATGTTGAAAAGCAGAAACAAGGGCAGAAGATGGGTGAAAAAGAAAGGATCCATGCATAGGGTCGCAGGGGCACTTTACCAGGGTCTTGGGGTCTTGGGTGATTGGGATCATTAGACAGTAAAGGCGAGGCCCATTTTGCTGCATGAATATCAGTGTTGTTTTGTTCCCTCTCCCCTCTTCCTCCTAGTAGCAGCTCCATGCTCGCTATGTCTTGAATCTTTTGCATGAAACCAGGAAACACCTGATACAACTGCCAAACATCAACCGGGTCTCCACCTGTTACAGCGAGGAGATCACAGTGTGCGGTGAGTCAGTCAGAAATGGCTTCCCACGCTAGACACAAACAAGAAAACGCTTGTGATGGGGAAGAGGAAGGGCGGGGCTGGCGGGAGATGTGATTCTCGCTGAGAGCTTGCTTATTTGCTCCATGCTTACTGGAGTAGAGGCAGTGCAGTGAAGGATTATGGGGCAAGAGGGCCCAGACTCTGCTTTATTTCCCCAAACAATTCAGATTTGACTCCAAACTCATGCTTTCACTCAGAACACAATCCCTGCAAATAGCCAGATCCTCCCTTGTCAGAAGACAGTTTATTTCTTGTGCCTTGAGCAGCAGGCCCTAATGCCTAGCAAATTATTCCTTCCGTCCACACGTATTCTTCTTCCAGAGAGAAATACTGTCCATGATGATTCTTTCCATATCCTTATGTTTTCGGTAAAGTTTAAACACCTGTTATAGGGGCACCTGGGTGGCTCAGTCAGTTAAGCGTCTGACTCTTGATTGATGACGTGAGATCAGCTCACGTCATGATCTCATGGTTTGTGAATTCGAGCCTTGCATCAGGCTTTGTGCTGACAGCGCGGAGCCTGCTTGGGATTGTCTCTCTCTCTCTCTCTCTCTCTCTCTCTCTCTCTCTCTCTTTCTCTCTCTTTCTCTCTCTGTCTCTCTCTGTCTCTCTCCCTCTCTCTCTCTGCCCCTCCCCTGCTCTCTCTCTCTTTCAAAATAAATTAATTAAATTTAATTTTAAAAAAATAGACATCTGTTACAGACTGAGGTCCCACATCTTCACTTAGGGGGTGCAGACTGTCGCACAGCCGGGATTGTAAACTGGCACCTCGAGGGCCACGTGCAACCTGCAGCTAGGTCTTGTTTGCCCTGAAATATTCTTAAATTTTTATTTATTTTATTTTTTAATTATTTTTGAAAGTTTATTTACTTATTTTGAGAGAGAGAGAGAGAGAGAGAGAGAGAGAGAGAGAGAGAGAGTTCCAAGCAGGCTCCAAGCCATCAGCCCAGACCCCGTCATGGGGCTCAATCTCACAAACCATGAGATCACGACCTGAGCCAAAATTAAGAGTCAGATGCTTAACCAACTGAGCCACAAGGTGCCCCTTAAATTTTTAAAATTATTATTATTTTTTAATTAAAATCTTTTTTAAAAAATTCAAGTCAGTTAACATACAGTGTAGTCTTGGCTTCAGGAGTAGAACCCAGTGATTTATCTCTTACCTATGACACCCAGTGGTCATCCCAAAAAGTGCCCTCCTTAATGCCCATCACCCATTCAGCCCATCGCCCCACCCCCCTCCAGCAACCCTCAGTTTGTTCTTTGTATTTAAGAGTCTCTTATGATTTGCCTCCCTCCCTGTTTTTATCTTATTTTTGCTTCCGTTCTCCTATGTTCATCTGTTGTGTTTCTCAAATTACACATACGATTTAAATCATATGCTATCTTTCTCTGACTGACTTATTTTGCTTAGCATTATACACTCTAGTTCTATCCACATTGTTGCAAATGGCAAGATTTCATTCTTTTTCATCACCAGGTAGTATTCCATTGTATGCGTGTGTGTGCATGTGTGTGTGTGTGTGTGTGTGTGTGTGTGTGTATACCACCTCTTCTTTATCCGTTCATCAATAGACATTTGGGCTCTTTCCATAATTTGGCTATTGTTGATAGTGCTGTTATAAACATTGGGGTGCATGTGCCCCTTCAAAACAGTATTTTTGTATTCTTTGGCTAGATGCCTAGTAGTGCAATTGCTGGCTCGTAGGGTAGTTCTATTTTTAATTTTTTGAGGAACTTCCATACTGTTTTCCAGAGTGGTTGCACCAGTTTGCATTCCCACCAGCAGTGCAAAAGAGGGTTCCTCTTTTTCCGCATCCTCACCAACATCTGTTGTTTTCTTGAGTTGTTAATTCTAGCCATTCTGACAGAAAAAAATTTTAAAAAATTTTTTAAATGTTTTTTTATTTTTGAGAGACAGAGAGAGAGAGAGCGCACATGTGTGCGCAAGCAGGGGAGGGATAGAGACAGAGGGAGACACAGAATCTGAAGCAGGCTCTAGGCTCTGAGCTGTTAGCACAGAGCCTGATGTGGGGCTCGAACCCATGAACCATGAGATCATGACCTGAGCTGAAGTTGGATGCTTAAACAACTGAGCCACCCAGGAGCCCCAGAAAAATATTTTTTTAATAAATTTCCAACATTTGAAAATTGGAGAATTCATATTAAAATTGACATTTCCAACACCTCTTGAAAAATCTCCTAACACTGGCCCATAAATAGTGGCTTCCTACTTCAGATGGGACAAAATCTCTCCAGTTCTCACCTGAGTTTGCATCCCTGCACTGTTCTGTCCTATTTTTGCTTCATTTACTGTTTATTTATGATAATCATGTAGAGAAAAGATACTGTGTTTTCTTCTTTCAATATTAGCTATCCCTGCAACAAGGGAAGTTAATATTTATCCCTGTCTTACATATGGAAAAAAGTAACCATAACTTTGTCAGATTTTTCTGGGTATTTTCCTTTTTATAGTAAAAATGAGACACAGTGGTAAGGACCAGTGAAAACTGATATTCTTTTTCTGTCTTTGTTAGGAGATTTACATGGCCAGTTGGATGACTTAATATTTATATTTCATAAGGTATGAATGTTTAAGATCCTGTCTTGCTCTGAGGCTTATTTTGGAAGTATCTATTAACAAAATGCTTAAGTATTGCTTGGATTTTTTAAATATTACTTTATCTTTTTATTTTTAAAACATTTTCTTTTATGTTTATTTATTTTTGAGAGAGAGAGAGACAGAGTGTGAGTAGAGGAGAAGCAGAGAGAGAGGGAGATGCAGAATCTGAAGTAGGCTCCAGGCTCTGAGCTGTTAGCACAGAGCCCGATGTGGGGCTCAAACCCACGAACCGTGAGATCATGACCTGAGCCGAAGTCGGATGCTTAACCAACTGAGCCACCCAGGCGCTCAAAAATATTACTTTAAGTCATTAAAAAATAATACATAGTAGCAAATATATAATATAAAAGTCAGTACTATATTATATTTTAGTATATTTTTGTAAACTGTTTTAAAAGTCTGAGGTTAACAAAGAGAAAGAATCCTTACTTAGTGATTGATTTTTTTTCCAAATAAAGAAAATTATTGATTATCAAAGCAACTGAAAGCTATTTTCCTATCCATTTTTAGTTATAAAATGTAGAACGTGTAACAGCATACATGAATGTCCTATTAATGTAATATTACTTTACATATATACTGTGCTTCCCCAAGCATTTTCCCACTTATTGTATCCTTTAATCCTGAGGAAACTGACAGCTATTGTTATTATTACTAAAGATATTGTGGCCAGAATTTAAAACTGGCTTTTGGATCACAAGCTTGGTGTCCTTTGCACATACCATATGGCAAAACTCTGGCTTTGTATAAAGCACTTATTTTGATGAGCACGCTAGAAAGAAAATATAAGACCAATAAAAAAATACTTCCATCTTTTATTGACAATTCACATTTGGAGAAGAGCCAGAAAGCACAGAATTGGTGTTCGATCTGACGTAACTGTCAAATGCCCATTGGCTTGACCTGATTTCCTATTCCCTTCCTTTGTTGCCACTTCTTGGACTTGTCTTCTTTTTGGGAAGAATGGCCTCCCGTCACCAGAGAGGGCCTACGTCTTCAATGGTGACTTCGTTGATCGAGGCAAGGATTCAGTAGAGATCCTGATGGTTCTTTTTGCCTTCATGTTGGTTTACCCAAAAGAGTTCCATCTTAATCGAGGAAACCATGAGGACCATTTGGTGAACTTACGGTAACAAACTCAAACACACTTGGGTATTTGATGTTTACTTGTGATTGAAAAGTTACTTTGTTAGAACTTCTTATTTGTTAGGTACCTTTTCAAGTAGTTTTCCAATTTTTTAAAGGAATACACAATATGTAACATTAAAATATTTCTTACAAACCTACATATTATCCTACTTTTAATAAAACCATTAAATGTTTTTCCACATATCCGTACTCTTTATCATATGAACAATAAAACTCACTGTAGAAAAACTAAGAAATACAGATAAACAAAAGGAAGAACGTTAAAATATCCCCTAATTTCTTGACCCAGAGTTAATGCTATAATTGTAAACATTTAGCAATTATTCCTCAGTCTCTTTTCTATATATTTGAGTATATGTATATAGTATATGAATTCTTATAAAAATTCAATTATACCATAAGTGTTGTCATTAAATTTAATATCTAGTTTTGCTTCTAAATCTAGATACGGCTTTACCAAGGAAGTGATGCATAAATATAAGGTATGCTGCCTTTAAAAGCAAGTTTTTCTTAGTTCAGATAAGTTAAGTGTATCACTTGAAAATTATTATCTTCTTAATATCATTTTTCAGACACATGGCAAGAAAATACTAAAAATACTGAAAGATGTTTTCTGTTGGCTTCCTCTGGCCACTCTGGTTGATGAGAAGGTCCTGATTCTTCATGGCGGAGTGTCAGACATGACCGACCTGGAGCTCTTGGCTAAACTAGACAGGCACAAGGTACTGGCCAAGTAATGAAATAGTGCATATTTCACCATAATTTAACCCAGTTCATAATAATAACAACCCAGTTCATAATAATTTAACCCAGTCACTGCCTACATAAAGTCAATGTCATTTTGCATGCTGACTCCAGGTGACTTAATAAGGGCTGTTAAGGATGCCATGAGGGGCGCCTCAGTGGCTCAGTTGGTTAAGTGTCTGACTTCAGCTCTGGTCATGATCTCAAGGTTCGTAGGTTTGAGCTCTGTGCTGACAGCTCAGAGCCTGAAGCCAGCTTCAAATTCTGTTCTCCCTCTCTCTCTGCCCCTCTCCCACTTGCGCTCTGTCTCTCTCTCTCTTTCTCTCTAAAAAATCAATAAACATTAAAAGATTAAACAAACAAGGAATATACATCTGGGCTCAAGGAGCAAGTGTGCTACGATCCATTAGTGATGTTTCTATGGACATGATAGTGGGGAGTGGCAGCTAGAGCCATCTATTTGCTATCCCTGACCTAGACAGTTCTAATAAACACCCCCATTCAGTGTACCTGAAGAGCCTCTACCTCTCAAATAACTCAGTTAAACTCAACAAAGGTTTTAAGTGCATGCTTCATTCAGGGAGGATGCTATTGGCAGACAGAAAAACGATGATCAATTTCGAATTAAACTCAACAACTATGGTTAAAGTGCTTACTATGTGCAAAGGAAGTGGTAGGGGTGATACAAAGATAACCAGAGGTGGTGCCTGCCCTAAAGAAATTTACAATAACCAGCAGGAGGAGGGAGTGAGAGACAGAATGCATTATACTCCCATATTAATATGTCTCTATTTTCTGTTTCACTTTGGAAGTAAAAATTTAGAAAACAAGAATTCTATTTTCTTTTAATCATAGATTTTTAACAATTGAATGGTGTCTTATGGCTTCTGAACTCCCAGCTGCCCTTTCCAAAACACAGGAATCCCTACTACGACATCTTTGACAACATTTGCCTGAGCAATTACTACACAAGCTAGTGTGCTCTGGGCAACTCTAATTAATATACAAGTCTTTGTGATATTAGACATAAATGAAAGAGCATGGCTTTGGAATCAGACAGACTGGATTTGAATCTGGGAACATGCAGCACTTGGCTGATATGGCAGCTGTGTTTTACTAGGTTATCCAAGAACCAAGCCTCCTTATGTCTTGTTATTCTGCGGTCCTTAGCGTGTCTTTCCTGAGCCCTCATCTTATAGGCCAAGATGGCCTGCCACCACATCTGTATTCCAAGCAATAGGATAGAGGGAGGAAGAGGGGAAGAATATCCCTGCCCTTTAAAGACACAGGAAAGAAGTTGTATACATCTCTTCTGCTCTCATCCCATTGTTCAGAAAGTAGTTACATGACTACTCCTTGCTGGAAGGGAGGCTGGAAATGCAGCCTTCTGGCTGGCTGGCCACATGCCTAGCACAAAAGCTAGGGTTTCCATTCCTATGACAAAGAAGGGGAAAAGAGATGGGGGAGAATGGTAGTCTCTGACACACAGATACTGAAGTATGGAACTGTGTTCTTTTTTCCTTGAGTAGGTATGGTGAGTGGTTGGATAGGCTAGAAATGGATAAAAATTCTTTTCCTGCTACTTATAGTTATAATTCCTTGAAAAAGTTATTTAACCTACTGTAACCTCAGTTTCTGAATCTATACAATAGGAGAGTGAATGATTGTATCATAGATGTTGTGAGGATTAAATGAAAATATATGTGCATGTGCCTTACAAAATTTATACTCAATAAGTGGAAATAGTATTAACTACATTTGGCTGAAGTGACAGAAAACTTCAAACAACAATGCCTTGTGATTATTTCTTCCTTCTGTAAATAAACACTGGAAGCAAGCAGTCCAGGGCTGGTAGTAATACCACAAAGTCACTAGAGGCCCAGTGTTCTGCTCTCTTGTTGCTCTACCATGCTACATCATGGCCCAACGTGGCTACTTGAGCTCCAGCCATCACAACCATATTCTAGCAGCATAACTTAGAAAGTAGAAGAAAGGCATGTTTCTTCCCTCTAAGGACACTCAGTTGTATACAGAATTTTTGTTCATATTTCTGTTCAGAATTTTGTCATATGTTAACATCTAGCTGAAAGGCAGGTTGGCAAGTGTAGTCCTCATTCTAGGTGGTATCTGTAAGAATCTGGGTTTCTATTGCTAAGGAAGAAGAGTAGACAGATGGTAGGGTAGCCACACACTACCTTAGTCTGCCCCTGTTGCTCCCCACATTTTCATGCACACCCCGCTCATCCCCTCCCCAATGGAGTCTACACTCAGGTCTCATCCAATGATTGCATCCAGTTCAAAGCCCAAGGTTTCTGGATTCAAGTCCTATTTGTCAAGGTCTGCCTATGGCCCTTTGGGGTCTGGTGACTAAAAGATGAGTTCTGTGTCCCTGCACCCAAAAACTCAGTGTTGGAAGGGGGAAAGGATAACTCCTTGGAAGAGGTGGGGGAGGGGACGCCTGCAACGTTTTCAACAGCTTCCTCCAAAACCTTCATTATAAATCCCCTTTCTTCTTCTCCATAATCTCAACCCTTTCGTGTTCTTTGTGGAAGAGAAGGTGCCCACGGGACCTAAAACCAGCTCTTAGTCTGCGTGATGTCTGGCACCTTATATTTTTTTTTTTAATTCAAATATTCTGTTCTGCTGCGTCTATGTCTATGTATGGAGGTAGAGACAGCAAGTCACGATAAAGCAGATGATCTCATGGGAAGAATCACATTTAATTATGTAAACAGGAGAAGTAGGAAGTTTGGGGAAAGAATGCTAAAGAACAGTTTGCTTTCTGGAGCTTAGCAAAAAGCTGACTTCCCAGTAGTTTGCAAAGCTCTGGGGAGGGGTGACAAGGCCATTTGTACCAAGTCCAGGAACCACTTGGGAGGAAAACACAAAGTACGAGCTCTGGAGTCAGATTTCTGGGTTCAGTCCTGGTAATGTTTTAGTATCTCTGCACCTCAGTTTTCTTATCTGTACTATAAATGAGGATGCTGTCTCAAAGGAGTGTGAAGGCTAATCGGTTAATTCACGTAAAACTAAAAATGAGGATGCAATCTCATGGTGGCGACCTGAGAGCTAATCAGTGAATTCATGATAAGTACCCAGGATAGCACCTATTTACCAAGGGCCCGATACATAGTAACACGATTATTCTCCTTAATAATCAAAGTTAGGGATGCCTCTGGGGGATAGATTAATAACTTCCTTGAAATAAAGTTATCTGGGGGTCAAAAGGGGACTGACGGTCTGGCCCTCACTATGAGTTGCAACACGATGAGAAGGAGAGGGGGTTATGACTCTGTTTACATTTGGTGGCCTTTCACTCTCTATGGCCAGGGGCTGGGGCTGCCTGGGAAGTCATCCAGTGCTTATCCAAAGTTAGAGAACACCTCTGTTCCGTTCTACTCAATCTCGATGCCTGTCGAAATATCATTCAGGTTCTGCTGACCCTCTCTGAGTGTCCTTCCCTGTTCTTGCCCCAAGAACAACTCAACATCTTTGTCTTCTCTGGACATTTTTAGATTGTTTCCACCATGAGGCACAAAACGAGAAAGGAGAACGGGAAACAGGTGAAGAAGGAGGAAGCCAACCAGAAGAGCTCCGCAGGGAGACCCACCCCGTGGTTTCTCCCCCAGAGCCGCTCTCTCCCCGCTTCGCCCCTTCGCCTGGGCTCCCTCCAGGCGCACAGAGCCGGCCGCTCATCCAGCATTCCCTGCGGCGCCCCCCGGGACGCGAAGGAGCTAGCCCGGCAGGTGCGGCGCTCCGTGGACCTGGAGCTGGACAGGTGCCGGCAGCAAGCAGGCTTCCCGGTGAGCTGGGGGAAAGAAGAGGCCTCGCCGTGCACGCCAGAAGCGGATTCAGGAGCAGAGGAGCCGCTGGAGCCCACGCAGGAGGAGTGGAGGCAGGTGGGTTGTGACCGGGTGCTGCCCCCTGGAATGTGGCCGTCTTCCGGAGGGGCTTTTAAAAAACAGAACAAGCCTCTTCCCTCCATGTAAATTCGGGGTATTTTTTCCCACCTCCTTCACTCTCCCCCTGTGGTTAGAACACCCCCAGAAGAACATTAGTATTTGCTTAATGGCTCATATGTTTTAGAGTTTGAAAGAGCACAGGGTGATGTGGCCGATGGACTCTATTGCCTGAGCAAATTTGGTTTAGTGACCTAGCATCGTTGGGGTAGGAAGGTAAGCCATGATTTACTGGGTGCTATTTTATGATGTTTTGTGTTGCGTGTGTCAGAAAGATGGCCATTGTAGCTCAAGGCCAAAAGGGTTAGGTCAGCAACTTCTGTCCTTCTCTGTTATCAGGCAAATAAAGGCTTTTCTAAGATCTCCAGAGATGTGTCCTATGGCCACCCCTTGCTGCAAGGGACGCTGGGAAAGCACATATTTTGCTAGGCACAGTGCCACCTCAAACACCTCATCAGAGTTCTGTTAACAAGGAAGAAGAAGGAAAACAAATACAGAGTAGGCACTCATGGTGTTTGCCTAACTATGACTCTGGCAGCCAAATGCAGGGCACATTTCACTGGGGCAAGACTGTGGCAGGGAAGCTTGTAATCCATGTGGTGAGTTTGTGTAGTAGTGTTAGCAGAACGATGTGAACTTGCTGGTGTTCGACCATTTTTGACCTATAAAAATGGCAGGTTTTTTTTTTTTTTTTATTGGTTCATCCAGTAAAGAAAAGGAATTCAGAATTATTTTAGAGCTGAAATTAGCAGAACGGGCTGATTGACCAGATGGAGGGTGGCGAGAAAGAGGAGTCACAGCTGACTCTGAGGCTGGAAACCTCAGAGAGAGAGATGGTGAGTTTAGGCTACGTTCTCCCTGCACTATCGATCTGGGCTTCAACATCAACTTAGAATGGAAATTTATAAATAAATAAATAAATAAATAAATAAATAAATAAATAAATAATTTTTTTAATTTTTTATTTGCAAATGCTGAGGGGCGCCTGGGTGGTTCAGTTGGTTGAGTGTCCGACTTCCGCTCAGGCCATGATCTCCTGGTCCGTGAGTTCGAGCCCCACGTTGGGCCCTGTGCTGACAGTTCAGAGGCTGGAGCCTGCTTCGGATTCTGTGTCTCCCTCTCTCTCTGCCTCTCCCCCACTTGTGTTCTCTTTCTCTCAAAAATAAACATCAAACAAAATTTTTTTTTTAATGCTGACATTACTTTAAGAAATGAAGCATTTGATTGCACATTCTCAGGACCACACCTGATACCTGTGAATGCTGGAGGAGAGATTGTATTGCCAGGCCCAGATGTCTGCCTTCTCTTTGGGGCAAATGTCCAGGAGCCTGGAGCACTGGGGCTCACTGAAGACAACTGGCTCTGATCAAAGCATCTACCAGAGCAGTTCCCTTTTAATCTGTTTTACGTGTTGAGCTTTCACGTGAGACTTACTTCCAAGAAAGTGGGTACAAGCTTGTCAAACAATATGCACATACCCACGCTCATTCCATGAATAATAAAAAGATTCTGAAACCTCAGGGATTCAAAATATAAACATATGTCAAACATTGATTATGCAAAAAATTATTCCCTTATTTTTATTCAAATATCTGTATCCTCTTCCTTTCTTCCTCCTCCTGTTACTCCTTTTCCTTCTCTTCCTCTTCCCCCTCCTCTTCTCATAGGAATGACTCTGAATCTCTGTCTAGATTTTAGGAAAGAAACCATCTCTTGGTCTCTCCAGGTGGTAGATATACTGTGGAGTGATCCCATGGCTCAGGAGGGCTGTAAGGCCAACACTGTTCGAGGAGGAGGCTGTTATTTTGGACCCAATGTGACAGAACGGTTGCTACAGAAATACAACCTGCAATTCCTGATCCGCTCACACGAGTGCAAACCTGAAGGCTATGAGTTCTGCCACAGCCGCAAGGTGGGTGGGCCATCTGCAGAAGCCCACGAGTAGTCCATATTGCTCCTCCCAGGCCTGGATGAGCTCAGGCTCCTGCTTTCCCACAATCCACTGTGTCTTATATTTGTTAGTCACTTGCTCAAAGCGACTAGGTCCTTTACTGTTATTTATCCTTGGCTCTCATCGCCTCTTTAAACCTCAAAATTCGATTGCTACCACCACTCACCAATACCCTGAGAGGAGAAAAAGGGGCAGATATTGTCCCATCTTGTGGCTAGAAATATGGCCTGGTGCTTTCCCAGGCATATCTCTATTCTGTAAGTCACGCTGCTCACTGGCACATATTTCAAACAACAGTACAGGGTAACAGGATTTCTGCACTGTGCCCCAGGCAGGGATTCAGGATTGTTTGTCTTCTCAGGAGTGTAGTTAACGTCCTGTCTGATCTTTGGACATCTTAATCCTACAATGTTAGCCTAGCCCAATGCCACTAGGATGAGAGTATTCCCACAAAAACTAACTCTACAGGAGAATAACAGCTTTCCATGTGGGGGAAAAAAAAGATCAACTAATCTGAGAAATGTTTGGTTAAACAGTTATACAAGTTTCTCTACTGCAGGACTTCTGAGAACCATTAGTTTCCTATATTCCTTGTAAATCTCCAAGAAGAGATACACTGTCTACCATTTCCCAATGTATTGACAATGGAAACTTTTTCCACAGAGCATCTCAGGAGGCACAGTACTCTGTAGGAAACTCTACTTTGAGGCCTCACACCAGCTTTGATAACTGGCTTGCCAATTGTAATGACCCTTCCTAATTTATCTGTTCCAGCTTGCCTCTAAGTTGAACCAAATGAAGTGTTTTCTGTTACCCCTGCTATTGTACTTGGGATAAAAATGTGAAGAAAACATGTTGTGGATGTCCTATCAGAATCCAAGTTGCTATTACTGGAGCCACCACTCCTGCCCTACCAGCATTGATGACTTTAAAAAAAATTTAAAAGATCTGTAGGCGAGGTCAAGAAAGAAGAGCAGCTCCTGAAGTTGGGTTGGGCCCTATCAGATTGAGAGTCAAGAGTTCTTCAGCGAACCTGAACGCCTTTCTCTCTCTGTTTTGATTTAGGTGTTAACCATCTTTTCTGCTTCCAACTACTATGAAGTCGGCAGTAACAGAGGGGCCTATGTCAAACTGGGGCCAGCCCTGACCCCGTACATCGTGCAGTATCAAGCTAACAAGGTGACCCACATGCTGACCATGAGGCAAAGGCAAGACTTTTTAATGAATGATTTTCCGAAAACCAGAATGACGGTGTTTGTGGAGCCTTTGAAATGTCAAACATCATTACATTTATCCACATTCTAAGTGAAAATTCAAAATGTAGCTCTGTTAGTAGTAAGGTCTACAATAGACATTCTAGCAGGGGCCTCTTCCTTCTCCTCCATACACTTGAAGATCTGTACTGACCCATCATGAATGGGAGTAACAAATTTGTTTCCCGCAGGAGTTATTCTCAATGGGCACATCTTGGGTAAAGTCCATGTACCAGGCCACTAAGTCTTTCCAGGACCACTCTTCTGTTTTCTCT
Organism: Panthera tigris; assembly: GCF_018350195.1. Taxonomy (NCBI): domain Eukaryota; kingdom Metazoa; phylum Chordata; class Mammalia; order Carnivora; family Felidae; genus Panthera; species Panthera tigris. The sequence continues at coordinate 143,129,469 of NC_056663.1, forward strand.
CATCTTTAAAGGGTTTGTGTTACTCCCTAAGCCAGAGCCGAAGGTTCTTTGCTTTCAAGGGATTTGACAGATGGGTTTCAGTTCACACATTTGTTAGCAATGCCGTTTTCTCCCTGGGAAGGAAGCATATAATATTTCTTAAATGGCTTCTGTTGAGATGCTTCTGAATTCTAACCTTAGTTGTGAGCTTACCACACACTAAGTGCTATTATAAAGAAGTTATATGTAGTATCTAACAATGGACTTACGAAATTCATACTAATTTCAGTTTTATAGAAGAGATCGTTAAAGAACACAGATGAAATCAGCTAGCCCATGGTCACACAGCTAATAACACAGTGAAGGCAAGCCTTGATACAGGCAGTCTTATTTCAGAAATCACATACTTAACAGACACGCAGGATTGCCTCCTACCAGGAAGATGGCCCCAGAGTATATAAGCTGCCAACAGATACAGTTTTAGTGCTACTGAGCAAGCTTCTCTAATTATCAGAGGAACTAATTAGAAATCAAAACAAGTTTGACATAAACCCTGGAAAGAGAACATACTAATATTTACCATCTGCCTTGTGTGAGTGCTATAAAAGTGCATTATTTTAAATCACTCTTGAGTTACTAAATATGAAGAGTTATTAAACACTTAAGTTATTTAAAAAAATCAAGGCCAGCCTCACTCAAGAAGTTTTATATGAAAATTTAAACTCATTAAGTGATAGTCAAACCCCCTGTGCAGCAGAATCATCTGTGGAGCTTTACAAAAAAATCAGCCGCCCTAGCCTCCGCAGCCCCACCAAATTGGAATCTCCAGGGGTGGGCCCCAGGCAACTGGAACACCACAATTCCATATGGTTTAGGTACATATGGAATCACTACAAATGAAGTCACTGTAGGGAATCCTATAGAGAGTATGTTTTAGTAATGTAATCAAAGAGCTCTTTGAGGGGCACCTGAGTGTCTGTCATTTAAGCATCTAGCTTCAACTCAAGTCATGATCTCATGGTTGTGGGTTCAAGCCGTGTTGGGCTCTGTGCTGACAGCTCAGAGCCTGGAGCCTGCTTCGGATTCTGTGTCTCCCTGTCTCTCTGCCTCTCACCTGCTTGTGCTCTGTCTCTCTGTCTCTCTCAGAGACAGATGTTTAAATGTTTAAAATGTTTAAACATTAAAATGTTTAAATGTTTTAAATGTTTAAAATAAACATTTTAAAAAATTAAAAAAAAAAGAGCTCTTTGAAATATTCATTGATTATATTAAAGCAAGTAAACATCATCCAATTTACCCAGAAGTCACTTGTCCGTCAACTTCAACTCCCTGGAGTGCAGTGGACACGTTAGATGTCTCTGACCATCTATGATTGATGTCTCAATGTCCATAAACTCAAGATCATGTCTTTTTCTTAGAAGAGCCCTCATTCAGAATCCATTTACTTTGGGTTTACACCCATGTCTCACAATAATAGGTCAAGATTGATTCCTGGTCCTACCCTGTATCAGCTATGTGACCTTGGATTACTGACTTTGTAATGGGATAATAATCAGACCTACTTCAGTGGGTGTTGGAGGATTAAGATAACCATGCAGATCTCTGCACTTAGTTAGTGTTCAATGTTTCTGGCTTGATGTAGAAACCAAGAGCCTTATACATCTAGACAGCTCCCGAGAGCATCACTATACTACATCCCTGTATGATAATGATTGATGACTGCAAGTTAGTAGAAGATAGTTTAAATGCTTTGCCAGACCAGTGGTTTGTTAACTTTTGGAGAGAAGGGAGTCCCATACTGCTTTTAACCTTTGATGAAACAGTGAACTCCCTCCAGAAAAAAAACAAATAAATTCACGTACCCATACGATTTGGGATGAGTTTTGGGCACTTCACACTCTACTAGGGGTCTGGTGGAGTCCACTTAAGGTCTATTACAATAACCACCTTAAACTGCAAGGAAAATTTTCATCAAGCATGATTAAAACTCTGTGTGTGTGTGTGCACGTGTATGTGCTCACATGTGTGTGTGTAACTTTTAGCCGTTGAAAAGACAGGATATCCGGTCATAATTTATAGAATGGCTATAAATGAGGCATGACAAAGTATATATTTACCTTTATCTCTTTGTATCTTTTTATTGATTCAACTACAGATATTTATTGAACACTTACTTGGGCAAAGTGCTATGCCCAGAATTACCCTTTTGATCCAATAAGAATGAGAAAACTAAATTAATGTTATTTTGTTATTCAAAATCTGGCCTTGTGCCTATTTAACATAATAATAAATTATAAGGAATGCATATGATTATATTAGAAGATACCATTTACTGAGTGCTTTCAATGTGCTGGGCTTTCTTCTAAGTGCTTTATATGAATTTACTTTTTTAATCTTCACAATAATCCTGTGAGGTAGGTACATTTTTAAGAAATGTTTATTTATTCATTTATTTTGAGAGAGAGAAAGAGAGAGCAGGGGAGGGGCAGAGAGAGAAAGAGAGAGAGAATCCCAAGCAGGCTCCATGCTGTCAGCACAGAGCCCAATGCGGGGCTCAAACTCACAAACAGTGAGATCATGACCTGAGCAGAAATCAAGAGTTGGACGCTTAACCAACTGAGCCACCCAGGTGGCCCGAGGTAGGTACCATTTTTATCCCTATTTTTCCCTTGAGGAAACTGAGGTGCAGTGCAGGTAGCTAACTTTACCACAAAGGTGGTCTTTTTCCAGAAGTTTTGCTGTAACCACTCTTCTGTACTGGATAGGACACAGCAGGTCCTATTTGTCCATGGCACGGAGGAGTGGGAGGGCAGTGGGGAGAAATAAGAGATGAAACTCTTTGTTCAAAAACTGAGCTCTTCTCCCCGAAACTGAGTTCTAGGAAGGTTGAGACATTAAGAAAGAGAGAGGAGGAATGTGGTAAAAACAAAACAAAACCCCTCACTATTTCCTCTATGTTAACTTTTTAAAAATGTTTCTTTTCATCTCCTGTCCCAGGATTAGCAGAGTAGAGGAGTCAGCTCTGAGAGCTCTGCGGGAAAAGTTATTTGCTCATTCCTCAGATCTTCTTGGTGAATTTAAGAAGCATGATGCAGATAAAACTGGTAAGACTCAGAAAATAAAATATTCATAGAAGAAGGAAGCTCAACAACGACAACAACAACAACAACAACAACAAATCTGTCTTGCAGAAGTTATCAAATCAATATTTGTTGAATTAGTGGTAACTAATTGGGGCACCTGGGTGGCTTAGTTGGTTAAGCCCTGACTTTGGCTTAGGTCATGATCTCTTGATTTGTGAGTTCAAGCCCCTCATCGGGCTCTGTGCTGAGAGCTCACAGCTGGAGCCTGCTTTGGATTCGGTGTTTCCCTCTTAGTCTCTGCCCCTCCTCCACTCATACTCTGTCCTTCTCTCTCTAAGAAACAAATAAACATTAAAAAAATTAAATAATAATGAACTAAGATAAGCAAAGGACATTCTTTGACTACTTTCTTCATTTTATTCAGCTTAATGTTCCAGTTATCTTTTCTAAATTTTATAATTCCAAGCTTTTAACAGAATGTGAATGTAGCTAAATATAGATGGAGATGGTAAAAATAAATGGAGTCAAGGGGAGGGTGACAAGGCCAGAACTAAGCAAAAAGCAATAGGTTTGGAAGGTTAGAAGAACATATCCAAGATTTGCAAAAAAGGTTAGTGATTTGGCTTCTTGTTATTTAGTGTGTACGTATCTGTTCTGTGCTCTGTTATTAAAGCTAGAAATTTTGTCTTTGCTCAACTTAATGGAATGTCTAATATACATTGACCACACATAGCCTTATTAGAAAATTAGTAACAGTCATAAATACATAGCAATATGTGTTCATATACATATCAACAACGAATGCTGTATATATATATATAATGTATATATCTGTTCATATATATAATCATGTATAATATCTGTATATGTATATACATATATACGTATATATGTATAATATCTATTCATATACATAACAAAAACCAATGCTGTGTGTGCGTGTGTGTAAAGTTTAGGATATTATTTATGGGAGTGTTGTGTGACTTTTCAATTGTTTTCCCAGGGTTAGCAAATAAAAACAGGGTAACTAATTAAATTTAAATTATAGATAGGCAACAAACAATTTTAAGGTCTAATAATGTCCCGTGCAATATTTGAGCCATATACTTTGTGGTCTGTCTGAAATTCATATTTAATTGAGCATTCTGTATTTTATCTTGCAACCCTAGTTTCCAGTGTACTCGACCTTGACCAACAAAAATAGTGAGAGTGCCCATTATTTCTATTACCTACAGACAGCAAGAAGTATGTCAGGATAGAAAGGCATGCACTCTGGGCAGGACACTAGACTTATAAGTGACAAGTCAACAAATTAGCTCTTTCCTGTAGGTTTAATTACCTTTAGTGACTGGGCAGAAGCCGTGGAGTCTGTGTTGCATCTAGGACTGCCATGGCGGATGCTGAGGCCACAGCTGGTGAACAGCTCAACGGATAACACATTAGAGTACAAGTCCTGGCTGGAGGATTTGGCCAAAGAACAACTGAACCGTGAGGTAATGGTGTGAAAATGGTGGGTGAAGGCACACTGTGGGCCATGAGTCTCCTTATGGAGAGCTTTGAATCAGAAATAGTCAAATATTGAGAGCCCAAAAAAGAAGATGGATGAGAAAAAGGAACTATTTGTTGGGTTTCTATATGTCACATTTTGTGTTAAGCAACTTACATATGCTGCCTCAGTTTATCCTCAAAATACCTACCCCGTGAGGCTAGTATTATCAGTACCATTATACCTATGAGAACAGCTCTCATGAAGCTTCTAAATTGTAGAACTGGGACTCAGACCCAGGTCTGCTGACTTCCTTGGCATTATGCTGCTTCTCCCACTAAAATAAAGAGAAGGATTTATTCAATAAATCCATATTGAATGTTTAATGTACGTGAGGCCTTGGGCTAAGTACTTTTTTAAATGGCTTTATTTCAGTATAAGTCACATACCATATAATTCATCCATTCAAAGTGTATAATTCGTTGTTTGTTTGTTTTTTGTATATTCACTGGTATGTGCAACCATCCCCATGGTCAATATTAGAACAGTTTCATCATGGTCTAGGTACTTCTTAAACCCTTGGGCTATTTGGTAGTCTGAAAGGGTTGGGGATAAAATATCTTCAGTTTTTTCAACCGTATCTTATTGTCAGGGTCGATTGTGTGTTCCTTATATATTAGGACAAGCCTAAACAATAAGATATAGAAAGAAAAATGTCTTTTCTTTTGTAGAACATACAGTCAAGTTTGCTGGAAACACTGTATCGAAACCGATCCAACCTGGAGACCATTTTTAGGATCATAGACAGTGATCATTCAGGTAAAGGCATGTATTATCCTATCACTTCTGACCCATAGCAAATCTTTACCTCCCAGCCTCAGTCTCCTTTCTGGCTATTTAGCTCTCTCCTCAAGCACTTTGGGAACAAAGTAAATAATTATTATGCTTATAAATGGCAGAAACTAGAAAAGTGTTTGAACAATACGAGCAATCCATATAGAAGAGGGGTAGGGCAGAAAAGAATGAAGACAAACTGAATGAGAACTTCTCAGGAAAAAGAGTGGTTAGAAGATGTAATATCCCTATAGTCACATCAAAGATAGTCATGAAGTAATGAAAAGTGTCTAGAGCAGAAAGGCTTTTTACAATCTCACTCCCAACATATTCTTTTTAAATTTCTGATTTTGGTAATTACAGATTCACAAGAAATTATGAAAAAATGTATAGGAAGGTCTTATATACCCTCACCTTTCCCCCCCAGTGGTCCAAAGGCTTTTTTCATTGTCATTACTCTTTCTCCACCTGTTTTTTGATGTAATTCACAAACCATATAATGTGCCCATTTAAAATATTCAGTTCACTGATTCTTGGTATGTTTATAAGGTTGTGTAACCATCATCACTATCTAACTATAAAGCCTTTCATCACCCTAAAAAGAAACCCATACCCATTATCAGTCACTCTCCATCCCTGTCCCTTCTACACCAGCCCTGGCAACCATTAATCCACTTTTTGTCTCTAAGGATTTGCCTCGTCTGGACATTTTGTATAAATGGAATGACACAGTGTATGTGGCCTTTGGTGTCTGGCTTCTTTCACTTTGCATAATGTTTTCAAGGTTCATCCATGTTGTAGCATATATAAGTTCTTCGTTCTTCTTTATAGCTGGACCATATTCCATTGTATGGATATGCCACATTTTGTTTATCCATTTAACAGTTGATAGACATTTAGATTGTTTCCACTTTTGGGCTGTTATGCATGATGGTACTGTGAACATTTATGTACAACTTTTTATGTGAACATATGGTTTTATACTCCCTTGAATATGTTCCTAAGAGTACAATTGCTGAATCATATCATAAAACTATGTTTTACTTTTTGGGGAACTGCCAAACCGTTTTCTACAGTGACTAAAGCATTTTACATTCCTGCTAATGTTTGAGGGTTCCAATTTCTCCACATCCTCACCAGGACTTGTTACTTCCCACCCTTTTTTATAGCCATACTACTGAGTGTGCAGTATTTCATGGTTTTGATCTGCATTTCCTCAATTACCCATGACATTGAGCATCTTTTCATGTGCTTATTGGAAAATTGTATATATTCTCTGGAGAAATGTCTGCTCAAATCCTTTGCCTATTTTTTTTAATTATTCATCTTTTTGTTGTTGATATATATATATATGTATATATATATGCCATTATCATATCTATGGTTTGCAAATATTTTCTCCAACTTTATAGGTTGTCCTTTCACTTTTTTGGTAGTTCCCTTTGATGCACAAAATTTTTTGATTAAAAAAAAGTCAAATTTATTTGTTGTTGTTTGTGCTTTCGGTGTCATATCTAAGAAACCATTATGTAATCCAAGGTCACAAAGATTTACACCTATGGTTTTTTCTAAGAGTTTTAAAGTTTTAGCTCTTCCAGTTAAGTCTTTTATCCATTTTGAGTTAATTTAAAGAAAATTTTTTTTATTCATTTATTTTTAAGAGAGAGACAGAGTGTGTGTTGGGGGGGGGGGGGGCAGAGAGAGGGAGACACAGAATCCGAAGCAGGCTCCAGGCTCTGAGCTGTCAGCACAGAGCCCAACATGGGGCTCGAACTCATGAACCATGAGATCATGACCTGAGCCAAAGTAGGATGTTTAACCAACTGAGCCACCCAGCCGCCCCTTTTTTGAGTTAATTCTCGCTGGTAGTGCGAGATAGGGGGTCTAGCTTCATTCCTTTACATGAGGATATTGAAAAAACAATTCTTTCTCCACTGAATGATCTTGGAACCCTTGTAAAAAAAAGTCAATTGACCATAGGTGTATGGGTCCAAAAGCTTTTTTTTTTAATTTTTTTTTTAACGTTTTTATTTATTTTTGAGACAGAGAGAGACAGAGCATGAATGGGGGAGGGGCAGAGAGAGAGGGAGACACAGAATCAGAAGCAGGCTCCAGGCTCTGAGCCATCAGCCCAGAGCCCGACGCGGGGCTTGAACTCACAGACTGTGAGATCGTGACCTGAGCCGAAGTCGGACGCTTAACCGACTGAGCCACCCAGGCGCCCCTCCAAAAGCTTTTTATAAGCAAAATAAATTATATGTTTGGGATGATTTAATGCATGGTTTCTCAGCAGTGGCACTACTGAAAGGTTAACCCGAGTAATTGTTTTGGGGTCCATCATGACTACTGTAGGATATTTACCAGCATCCCTGGCATTTACCTACTAGATACCACATCAAAAATGTTTCCAGAGGAAGGGAAACAAAATTGCTCCCAGGGGTGATCAATTGGTTTTATGCCACTCCCTTGGGAATTTAAACTAGCTACAAGACCTTGGGTATCTTTGCCTGTTTAACAGTAAGGAGCAGGTTTCCTTGTAAGAATGTCAGAGGAAATGAACATTGAGAACTAAATTGACTCATGCAAGGCAGCTGAGTGGCTCAGTCAGTTAAACTTCTGACTTCAGCCCAGGTCACGATCTCATGATTTGTGAGTTCGAGCCCCGCATCGCGCTCTGTGCTAACAGCTCAGAGCCTGGAGCCTGCTTTGGATTCTTTGTCTCCCTCTCTCTCTGCCCCTCCCCCACCCATGCTCTGTCTCTGTGTCCCAAAAATAAATAAACTTTAAAAAAAAAATAGAAAAAAAAAGAAAACTAGACTGACTCACTGAAGTGACTTCCTCTCTTTGGTAAGGGTTCATCTCACTGGACGAATTCAGGCATACTTGGAAGCTGTTCAGCTCTCATATGAACATCAACATCACAGATGACTGCATCTGTGACCTTGCACGGAGCATTGACTTCAACAAGGATGGCCACATCGACATCAATGAATTCCTGGAGGCCTTCCGTCTTGTGGAGCAATCCTGCTCAGAGGGCAATGCCTCAGATTGCCCACAAACCACAAACACTAATGACAATGGCTGCAGCTAACCAGGCACACACTAAGAGCAGCCTGGTGTTCATTGCCCACGGTGCCTCATAACCAATACTGCACTTGTCGCTGGAATAGCTCCTTTATTCTCCATAGATATGTGGACTTTTATGCTGAGAATTTGCCTACCAGTGTGCATCAGAATCACCTATTTGGGTGTGTGTGGGGTGTGTGTGTGTGTTTAAATATATAGGTAACCCATCCTTGTCTCAGAAGTTTCACAAGGTAAGACCCAAGTATAAATATTTTTAAATTCTGAAGTCCACCCCAGTTAAGAACCACTGATAATTCAACCCCCTCATTGTTTTCATTTTATACCTTTAACTTATTGTTTTAAAAATGTTGTATTGAGGGACACCCCGGTGGCTCACTTAAGCAACTCAGGGTCATGAGTTCAAGTCCCATATTGGGCAATGCGCTGGGCATGAAGCCTACTTTAAAGAAGAAGGAGAAGGAGGAGGAGAAGGAGGAGAAGGAGAAGAAGAAGAAGAAGAAGAAGAAGAAGAAGAAGAAGAAGAAGAAGGTCTTATTTTTTTTAATGTTTATTTATTTTTGAGAGAGGGAGAGTGGGGGAGGGGCAGGGAGTGATGGGGACAGAGGACCCCAAGCAGGCTCCATGCTGACAGCAGAGAGCCTGATGCAGGGCTGAACTCATGAACCAGGAAATCATGACCTGAGCTGAAGTCAGATGCTTAACTGACTGAGGCACCCAGGTACCCCTTATTTTTTTTTAATTAAATGCTTATTTACTTATTTTGAGAAAGAGAGTGAGTATGAGTGGGAGAGGGGCAGAGAGAAAGGGAGAGAGAATCCTAAGCAGGCTCTGCACTGTCAGCACGAAACCCTATGTGGGGCCTGAACCTGGGGACCATGATCACTACCTGAGCCAAGAGTTGGACGCTTAACTGATTGAGCCACTCAGGCCACCGAAAAATGGCTCATTGATAAAGGAAAATTATGAAAAATTGTTTATGCAATCCCATGACTGAAACATATGGATTGTTTTCATTATTACTTTTTCTTGTTGTAACTATAGTTTTTGTATAATTTAATGTTTTGCTTTTTTAAAAAATAAATTCATACCTAATTGTAAATACTTACCTGTGTTGCTACATAGTACTCATGATTATTAGTTTAATGGCTGCATAATTTTCTTCCAGATGGGTGAACTATAGCCATTTTCCAACTGTTAATCACGTGCATTGTTTTTAGTTTTCCATTATTATAAATAATACCATGGTTAATAACTTTCTGCGTATAGCTTGTTTTACAAAAGTCTTTTGAATTCTACATTTTCTTAAGATAAAATCCCAGGAATGGATTACTTTGTCAAAGGGCATTGTATTAGTCTTAGATTTACCCTAAGGAGTTGGCTCACATGATTATGGAGGCTGACAAATCCCAAGACCTGCAGTCGGCAAGCTGGAGATGCGGGAGAGCTGATGGTGTGGTTCCAGCCCAAGTCCAACGGCCTCAGTACCAGGAGGGCCAATGATTTAAGTAACAGTCTGAGTCTGAATCCAAAGGCAGGAGAGGAAAGATGTCTCAGCTTAAAAAAAAGTCAAGCAGAGAGAGAGAATTCTCTTTTATTCAGCCTTTTATTCTATCCAGGCCTACAATGAGAAAGATGAGGTCCACCCACATTAGGGGGGGGCAATCTGCTTTACTCAGTCTACCAATTCAAATGTTAACCTTGTCAGATATACTGAGAAATAACGTTTAAACAAATAGCTGGTTTCCCCATGCTGACACAGGTGTGAACATTTTTTTTTTTAAGTTTTATTTATTTATTTTGAGAGAGAGTGAGAGCAGGGAAGGGGCAGAGAGAGAGGGAGAGAGAGAATCCTGAGCAGGCTCAGCTTGGATCACGAACTGTGAGATCCTTGACCTGAGCCAAAATCAAGAGTCAGATGCTTAACCGGTTGAGCCACCCAGGCGTCCCCAGATGTGAACATTTTAATGGCATCTTGCTTTTTAGGACTGAGCATACCCATAAACTCACGAGCTTTGAGTGAGATCATTTGTAATTTTTGCTAAAGGTGAATGATGGTATTTCAATGCATTTCTTATATAGTATCTCCCCCACCTCATTTTATTTTTAAAGTAAGGAAACTGAGTCCAAAAGATTAGCTGGATAAATGATCTAGTTAATGACACAGCCAGGACTAGAACCCATGATCCCTGCTCCATCCAGCATTCTTTCCAGTTTTCCCAGGACCATATCGTCTGTTTGGTTTGACTGTAAGCAAGTCCTGGTTCTCCTGTCCTTTTTTGTGTGTAGCAAACTGTCTACAGTGATCCCTGCCCTCAATGATTTCCTGCCTCCTAGTGTTCATGCCTTTGTGTAGTGCTTCCCAGTGAATGCAGGCAGGACCTGTGACTTGCTTCTAACCAAGAGAATATGGCAAATATGATGAGGGTTAATCCTGTGATTACAGTACATTCTATAAAACTTTTTGTTAGTAGACTGGAACAAAAGATTCTCCTTGCCGGCCTGATGAAGTAACTGGCTATATTGAAGGAACCCGCATGGTGAGGAACTACGCGTGGCTTATAGGACCTACAGGTGGCTTCCAACCAGTGACTACAAAAAGCCAGGGTATTCAAACACGGAGCTCTAAGGAAACAAATTTTAGCTTGGGAGGAGATTCTTCCAAATGTAATTGACCCTCCAGATGGAAATGCAGCTGGCCAACACCTTGGTGGCACGCATGTGAGACCTTGAGTTAAGGATGCAGTGAGGCCACACCCAGACTCCTGGCCCACGAAAACCATTATATAATACGTGTGTGTTGTTTTAAGCCATTAAGTTTATGGTCATTTGCTGCACACCATAGAAAATTAACATAACTTGCTTCTTGGAAAACTTTGTATTTTCTTATTCCACTACTCTAGAAAAGTCTGCATTTCCATTAGTGAGTCCAGTCCAAAGAAAAGTTAACATAGTTTAGTGAATACATACGACCCATTTATTTATCTTGTGTGAATTAGTAACTAAGAGATCCAGCATACTAGTGAATTCATGTTTATATCTGTCTGACACGTTTGTGCAAACAGTTGGAATCAACAAATCAAGGGTTTGCTATCTTCGTGTCATTTCATGACATCCCCCACTTCAAATATTCTGAGGCTTCAAGAGAATATCTCAGAAAAGAAGCAAAGACTAACTCAGCGACAATGAAATAGAGCTTTGGGGATTTGCTCGTATATAGGGATATATGCCAGAGAATGGCCCATGGAGATGATCACTCTCCAAACAAAGGGGCTTATGAAGGCAAAAGCCAAAAAGTTTCACAAGTGATGGGTCAGTTTAGACAAGTCCTTGGCTTGTTGATCCAAAATGGGTTGATTGTTAAACCCGAAAGTCCTTTCTTGAGTATAGATAGCAGTCACAGAGTCCTATCAGGCTATTCTCATTCTAACCAGTTTTCTGGGAAGCAGTTGCCCTGGCTCCTTCTTCAGGGGTGCTCACTATTTGCTGCCTTACACCCTTCTGGTGCACTGTCCCTCAGTGGGCAAGTCTTATGTGCACACTCAAGGCTCAGAAAAAAATTTCCTTTCTTTTTTTTTTAAACCACTTTATTGACGAATGATTGACATACAAAAAGCTGTACATATTTAATGTGCACAACTTAGTGAGTTTAAGATACGACTGTTTTTTGGTTTTTTTTAATTTACATCCAAGTTAGCATATAGTGCAACAACGATCTCAGGAGTAGATTCCTTAATGCCCCTTACCCATTTAGCCCATCCTCCCCTCCCCCAACCCCTCCAGCAACCCTCTGTTTGTTCTCCATATTTAAGAGTCTCTTATGTTTTGTCCCCCTCCCTGTTTTTATATTTTTGTTTCCCTTCCCTTATGTTCATCTGTTTTGTGTCTTAAAGTCCTCATATGAGTGAAGTCATATGATTTTTGTCTTTCTCTGACTAATTTCACTTAGCATAATACCCTCCAGTTCCATCCACCTAGTTGCAAATGGCAAGATTTCATTCTTTTTGTTGCTGAGTAATACTCCATTGTATATATATACCACATCTTCTTTATCCATTCATCCATCAATGGACATTTGGGCTCTTTCCATACTTTGGCTATTGTTGATAGTGCTGCTAAAAATTTCCTTTCTTGATTAGCATAGTGGATTAATAGGGAGTTGGTTTCAAGGGAGTTTCAATTTAAAAGGAATTTTTAAATTGTGCTAGGAAGAAATAGCAAAATCATGCCTCTTATCCAGTCATGTGGCCTTAACTGCTAATTAAAATAATTTAGGGAGCTTTTAAAACAAAGGATTCCTGTGGCCCTGCTCCAGATGGATTAAATCAAAATCTCTGGGTTAAGAGGCCATGCTATGGGTATGTTATAAATGTTCCCCCAGGTGATTCTACCTGCAGCCAGGCTTGAGTCCTGCTGAACTAACTGGTTTATCCTGCAATAGTGAAGGGTGATTACTTGGTAAGACTTTACCTGCTTTTTACATTAACTGTAGGTATGAGAGGCCAATTCAGAAACCTAACAATTTAGATCTAAGATGAGGAAATTGCAAATATCCCCACGTAGTGTTCACAGACTGATGGAGACAGACCAAACAGATAATTCACTTGGAGGTTTAATGGGCATTCAACACTTAACATTTACAAAACAAGCTCTTTATATTACCCCCAAAATCTGTTCCTCTTATATGATCTTTGCGATCTGATTACGTGTCAGTTTCATCCTGCCAATTTCCTTACGCAAAAAGCAACAAAAACAAAAACTTGATTTCTTTTTCTTATTTCCCACATCCAGTCCATCAGCAAATCTTGTTGACTCCGCCTTCAAAACACATCCAGAATTGAACCTTCTCTTACTCCTCCATGGCTATCTCCCTAGTCTAAGCGATATTATTTCTTGCCAGTCTCCTCACCTTCTCCGTTACCTATATTGCAGTGATTATCAAAGTTGTTGATCACAGGGTCCTTTTACACTGTTAAAAATTATTGAAGATCCCAAAGAGCTTTTTCTTATGTGGGTTATATCTGTTGACATTTACTGTATTAAAAACTGAAACTGAAAAATAAGATACTTATTAAAAATAACAATATATCTATTAAATGTTAAGTAACATATTTTTAAACTTTTTATTTTGAACTAATTATAAACTATAAGAAGTTAAATAATGCAGAGAGATCCTATGTTCCTATCATCCAGCTTTCTAATCTTACTTAACTATACTGAGTTATCAAAACCAATAAATTGATAAGAAATAACATTTTAAAGAAGATTAACTATCACAAAACAAAAAAAATAGTGAGAAGAGTGGCATTGTTTTACATATTTGAGAATCTTTTCAATGTATGCTTAATAGAAGACAGTTGGATTATCATACCTGCTTCTGCAATCTGCTGTGATGTGTTTTGTTGGTTGAAGTATACAAGAAAAATCTAGCCTCCTATAGATATGTAACTGAAAAAGGATGGAGTATTTTAATAGCCCTTTCAGATAATTGTGTGTAATCAAACAATCTTCTTTGATACTGCACCAAAATTTGACAAATGATAGTTCTTTAAAAAGAATTTTTTTGATGTTTATTTATTTTTGAGAGTGAGAACATGAGGAGGAGGGGAGCAGAAAGAGAGGGAGACACAGAATCCAAAACAGGCTCCAGGCTCTGAGCTGTCAGCACAGAGTCCAATGCGAGACTTGAACTCACAAACCGTGAGATCACGAGCTGAACTGAAGCCAGACTCTTAACTGACTGGGCCACTCAGACACCTTGACAAATGGTAGTTCTTAAACGTTAGCAGAAATGAGTAATTTAAACCAAATCCAAAAACGTTTTGTGCTGTCAATACCATAGCCAAAGACCACTAGGGACACACCCATAACTCAACAAAGTTAGGTTTGCTGGATATTCCAGCCCAGCCAATGGCAGCCCCAGCTGATAACAGATGGAGCAGAAGAATCACCCTGCTGAGCACTGTTAACCCCCAGAATTGTGAAATACAATAAATAGTTATTGTGGTTTAAAACCACTAACTTTTGGGATAATTGCAATAAATAACCCAACAAATTACCCAACACATTGACTATCCAAAGAATTAAAATTTCATCATGTTAATCAAAATATGGAAGGATAATTTTAGAAAATGCTCACACTTCCCCCAAACATTGTTTTCTAAGAATATACTAATAGGAAAGTCTTTTTCTATTTTGAGATTTTCGATGTGTCTTCAGTTCATAAATAAGTCTTTTGGGGGTTTGTTGTTTTTTAAATACTACTGTTGCTGGACATAGAACACACATGCATTTAACGTGCCATAAATCTTTAACAATCATTGCTTTAAAATTTGAGTGTTTATTTCCACAGTACTCAAAACCTTCTTTTATCTGTATTTTAATGATCAAAATAAAGGCTAAAGTCCTCAATCTCTGGGTTATTGTTTTGGACTGTTTCCCAGTTATAGACTCAGAGACTCTTGTGAATTATAAGGGACTTCAGATGCTGAGTACAACCTCAAAAACACTTCATGGCCGGTGTCTGCTGGAATGTTCCGGGGAGGTAGTCCTCACTCCTAGAGGCTGTCTGCTTCCGTTTTTGGAGAGATGTATGTGCTAGGAAGTTTTCCCTTGCGTCAAACAGCCTAGTCTGAGAATCTGGAGTCAGAAGATTTGGATTTCAGCTCTTGGCTGTGGGCCTGGGAGGTCATCTGAGCTCCTCATGATCCTGCTCGTTAGGAGACAGGGAGTAGCCCTAAATACCTACAGAGTGTGCTGAGATTTTGGTGGTGAATTAGCACAAAAACAGGAGCAGAATTATCTTCACATAACTATCATCTTAGTCTTAAAATAAAGGATACAGAGCTGAATCTTTTTATTACTTACTGATTATAAACCATTTTATTTTTTTCCCCAAAGCAGATAATCTTAGGCATGCATTTTTTTTTGCAAACAGATTAGATTATTGTATTTTATTTTTAAAAAAATGTTTAAACAGTTCAAATGTACTCATTTGGATTTTGTTTCCTTTTTACTAAATTTGTTTCTCTGGGGGCGCCTGGGTGGCGCAGTCGGTTAAGTGTCCGACTTCAGCCAGGTCACGATCTCGCGGTCCGTGAGTTCGAGCCCCGCGTCAGGCTCTGGGCTGATGGCTCGGAGCCTGGAGCCTGTTTCCGATTCTGTGTCTCCCTCTCTCTCTGCCCCTCCCCCGTTCATGCTCTGTCTCTCTCTGTCCCAAAAATAAATAAAAAACGTTGAAAAAAAAATTAAAAAAAAAAATTGTTTCTCTGGTATCTTATATTCATGGCAAATGATTTTGGCTTTTCAATTACAGTAGAGTACTGAGGTAATGATTTATTTTATTTATTTTATTTTTTTTTTAATGTTTACTTACTTTTGAGAGAGAGACAGAGCATGAGCAGGGGAGGGGCAGAGAGAGAGGGAGACACAGGGTCTGAAGCAGGCTCCAGGCTCTGAGCTGTCAGCACAGAACCCAACGTGGGGCTCAAACTCACAAACTGTGAGATCATGACCTGAGTCGAAGTCGGATGCTTAACTGACTGAGCCACCCAGGTGCCCTGATAATGATTTCTTTTAAAAAAATTAAAGTGTCCAGAGTTTGAGAAACATCAGCCTTGAGAAACATCAGTCCAAACTCTATGATCTAGCCTGTGCCCACCTCTGAAGTCTCAAATCTGGGTTCCTTACAGAAGAGTCTGAATCAAGCACTCACAGCAGTGATTGGCTTACATGCCAGCCTTCATTGGCTCCTCAATAATACAAAGCAGATTTCATGTCCTAGTCACCATTGTGTCTCTGGCAAACGGCCAGGCACACACTAGGCACTCCATAAATACCATTTGAGTTAGTGAATATTAATAAGGGCCAAAACTATCCTTGTTTTGAAGTTGGAATCCACATCAGGTTACAAATTCAACATGAAATGTCCCTAGAAAGATCAGAGAAACCTGGGTCACACTGAACCCAACCTAGTCATGGCAACAAAAAGTCTTTTTTTTTTAAGCAAAAAGAGTTAAGAAACAAGCGACACATAGAATTTTACTTAAATAATATCATGGTGGTGTTGTGAGCACGTAGGAAAACAGGCACCTTCAGACACTGTTGGTAAAGGCATAAGTTGGTGAAAAAACGCTCATTCTCTTTGACCTAATAATTCCACTTCTAGATGACTATCTTCAGAAACACCCTTAAGAGTAGAAGAAATGTTGGTGGCAACATTGCTTGTAATAGGAAAAAAAGGGGCGCCTGGGTGGCTCAGTCACTTCCGTCAGACTCTTGATTTCGGCTTAGGTCATGATCTCATGATATGTGGGATCAAACCCACGTCAGGCTCTGCCCTGACAGTGCAGAGCCTGCTTAGGATTCTCTCCCTCTCTCTGCCCTCTCTCACCATTCACACTCTCTCTCTCAAAAATAAATAAATGAACATAAAAAAAAAAAAGAATAAAAAAAAACCCCAAACCTTAAATCTACCCCAAAGTCTATTAATGACGGATGGGATAAATAAATTATGCACCTCCTCACCCAGTTCTACTAAATACCATGCAACCATTAAAGAGAATACCATTTACCATTAGCTGTGGCACTCCTGGGGTGTGTGTTCATGTGGGACTTTCACTTTCTATTCACATAGTGCACCAGGAAAGTTGTGAGTAAAATTTTGGAAACAAATCTTATCCCAAGGCTATTATTACAGTATCCTTTGAGGTTTTCTTATCCTCATAAGATACTTTTGGAACGGGAAGAAATACAATAAAAATACGTATTTAAAAACTAACCTACAGTTTAATGTCCCTTCAAAAAAGAGCCTCTATACCTCAATAAATTATACTTTTAAAGCCACTAGATGTCACTCTGAGCAAGTACTCTGAGTCGCTGCTAGAAAATGTTGATCCCTCATCACCAACCAGCTAGAAATAGCACTGTAATCTGGTCTCAGGAAGACGCTGACTTCCAGGAAGGGAAGCCTCCCGTAGAACCCCTGGCGCCAAGTGGAAGGGAAAGACAGGAATGCAGATAGGTGAAGTCAGGACATGGGATGGGGGGAGACTGGGCTAAACCTGGACCCACACCACCGTGGCCGCCATCCTGCAGATAATTCAGAGCCATGAATTTATGTGTGTTGGCTGCCCAACCTTGACAGTTGGTTTTACTTTCAGGCAAAACCCTTCCAGAACCTAGAAAGGAGTTTTGAGAAAACAAAAAATCCAACCTGAATTTGATCAAACTTCTGGTACCTACTAAATTACAGGAGCTCCAAGCCCTAGGGGCACTTGGGTGGCTCAGTTGGTGGAACCCTGGACTCTTGATTGCAGCTCAGATTATGATCCATGGGTCATAGGATGAAGCCCCACATTGGGCTCTGTGCTGATAGCTCAGAGCCTGGAACCTGCTTCAGATTCTGTGTCTCCCTCTTGCTCTGCCCCTCCCCCACTCACAATCTGTCTCTCTCTCTCTCTCTCTCTCTCTCTCTCTCAAAAATAAAAATAAACATTAAAAAAAATTTTTTTTAATTACAGGAACTAAATGGCCCAGAGGAATGTGTTAAATGACAGGAGTTTGTAGTCAAGCAAAATCCAGGATGGGGACCCTGTAGGACAAATGACATGGTTTCTTCAACAAATAAATCACAAGGAGACAAAACAAAAAGAGATGAAAGGGAAACCCTCAGATTAAAAGAGGATTAAGAGCCATATCAAGTAATTGCAATGAACAGGATTTATTTGGATCTCTAATCAAAGAAACTGTAAAAAAAATAAATAAAAAGAGACACTCTGAGATGTGTGAATACTGACCAGATATGTGATGACATTAAGGGATTACTATTAATTTTTTAGGATTGATGACGATTTTGAGATTATTTTGTTTTCAAATCCTTAGGGAAACATTCTGAAATATTTACGGGGATATGTCTCAAAATAGGAAGCAGTGGGTGAGAGTATGGATGAAATCACACCGGTCCTGAGTTGACCATTATTGAGGCTGGTTGATGATTACATGAGAGTTAATTATACTGTTCTCTTTACTTACTTTGTTTGAATTTTTCTCTAAGAAGCATTGTTTAAAATTAGACATCAGTGTTAAGGTAGAAGGAACAGATTACATACCTGCCAAAGCAAACAATCAGGCAGAATTTCTAGGGCACAATTGGAGCTAGAGAAGAACCATCATAGTCATTAAACTTCTGAGTGGACAAGAGTTAAATAAACATAATTTATTAGTTTTGTGGAATTGGGGGAAGGGGAGTCACCTCATCTCATTAAGCCTCACTTTCCTCATCTATAAAAGGGGCATTCTACAATATTTTCCAGGGAGTCATGAGACTTAAATAAGAGACACATATAAAAGAGTGTTTTGAAACCCATAAAATACTAAACCAAGTACTAATAGTCATTTATGTGATAACACTAGTTCCTTTATTCATGCACATGTTCTGGAAACATTTATGGGGTACCAGATGCTGTGTTAGGCACTACAGATACAAAGATGATAGCACAGGGACACCTGAGTGGCTCAGTCGGTTAAGAATCTGACTCTTGGTTTTGGCTCAGGTCATGATCCCAGGGTCGTGGGATCGAGCCCAGAGTTGGGCTCTGCACTGACAGCACAAAGCCTTCTTGGGATTCTCTCTCTCCTTCTCTCTCTTTCGGCCTCTCCCTCACTCTCTCTCTCTCAAAATAAATAAACAAACTTAAAAAAAAGATGATAGAACATTAGCTCTGCTTTGTCTAATTCAATGTTTCTCAAGCCTAGATACACATTACCCCAGGCCAATTGAGTCAGAATCTCTAGGTGTGGGTCCTGGTGTAGGGTTTTTTAATTTTTTTGAACTTCACAAGTGATTGATTCTACTGTGCATCCAGGGTTGAGAACCACTTGTCTAATTGATCTGTGATCAATTAGAACAGTGATGAACAATCATTAAGAAGACTGGGTCTTGGGGCACCTGGGTGGCTCAGTCAGTTGAGCGACCGACTTTGGCTCAGGTCATGATCTCACGGTTTGTGAGTTCAAGCCCCACATCAGGCTCTGTGCTGACAGCTCAGAACCTGGAGCCTGCTTCGGATTTTGTGTCTCCCTCTCTCTCTGCCCCTCCCCCACTCATGCTCTGTCTCTCTCTGTCTCAGAAATAAATAAACACTAAAAAAAGAAGAAGAAGAAGAAGAAAACTGGGTCTTAGTTTATGTGGTTCTCGAACAACTTTTAATGACCAGAGGCATCCTCTGAGTGTTCACTTCCTGGAGGGACAGGCTTTGTCCAGCTATACAGCCATGGGGTCTATCTGGCCACATCTGACCTCCTTACTGCTGACAAAGAGTAAGACAATTTCAGATATTTCCCGTGGAATTTTCCATGGTCTTTTTCTTCCTTATAGGGAATTTATCTTTTATGATCATAAAAGCTTTTGGGTTTTGTAAGCTTCTCAGTTTCAGATATGAGCAAGGGAGACCGATCAGAATTCCTGAGTCACATGCCAGGTCAGACCTTCCAGAGTTTACACCCCTGAGTCATGCTGAGCCCTGAAACTGTGGGGCTTAAGGTAGGAGAGCAGTGAGTCTGGCCACGCCATTTCTACCCAGTACAGAATTCCCCGGCAGCAACTTCCTGTTTCGTCCAGAAGGTTCTGAGAAGAGACAAACAGAATCAGTTGAAATGCCTCAGAAAGGGAAGAAAATCTTGGTTAAGAAAGTAAACTTTCTGGAGAGACAAGATAAAATAATGTTGCAAAAGCAGAGTCCCAGATCCTCCAAATCTCTGTAGTAGATGTAGAATTGTGTGAAACCGTGGAAATAAAGATTTACTTGCGTGACATCTTATTTTATTTCTTTTCTCTACTTGTCCAGGCACCTTTCTTCCTCAACACACATTCTCGAATGCAAGCACCCAGAAGGGATCTTTCTGTGCACAGAGGAAGCCCAGAGGGAAAAAAAAATATACACTCTGGAATCACAGATGCTAAGTGATATCCCAACTCCAACCCTTACCTGCTGTGCAAACTTGAGTAAGATGCTTAAATGTTTTCCTATCTGTAAAGTGGGGTTTATGATACTACCTACTTCATAAAGTTGCTGGAAGATTAGAGATGCAATGTAAATGAGATAAAGGAGGCTTAGCATAGTGTCCACTGAATAGTAAACTATAATTAAGCTTATCACAGGATCTACTGCCAGAAGTCCCCTAGACCACTGCTTCTTATATTTCTATGTGCATATGAATCGCCTGGAGACCTTGTTTAAAAGCATATTCAGGGTATAAAGTTTCAGTTTGGGAAGCTGGAAAAGTTCTGGAATGGAGTGGTAAGGTTGCACAACCATGTGAATGTCTCTAATGCCACTGAACTGTGCGTTTAAACATGGGATAGCATGGCAAATTTTGTTACTGGCATTGACAGTATTTAAGAACTTAAAAAAAGAAACACACACACACGCACATTCAGTGGCATTTCTAGCGAGCTCCTAGGCTGCTGATCTGGTTTGAAGTCCACACTTTGAGTAGCAAACATCCTCTAGATAATAAACCACTGACATCAGATTCATACTGCACTTTACAGTTTACATAAGGCATTTCTATATCACTTGCCTCTGTGATTCCCACAGTAACAGCACATGGTACCATAGACAGAACAAATGCAATTCTTCCTCATCTGCAGACAGCACCTTGATCTTGGTAGTAGTTCTATAGCAAATCAGGGCTTCTCTCTATACAGGCAGACAGGATCTGACCAGAGGGCCTCTTCACTTTTTCCTGCTTTGCCGCCTTTTTTAGGCCAAATCTCCCAAGCAAACGCTTCCCACATCAACTTAAGCCTTGTCTTCCCCATTTCTGTTTGTGCTTCAGACTCATTAATGATGGGCCCTGCAGCCCAAATAGGGAACATCGGCTTCACCCACTGGGTGCCTGCCTTTCTCCCGGTCTGGTAGGAAGCATTTCAAACATTTTCTCTGTATTTACCATTTTACCGATAAGACACATGGGAAATAGCTTTGTCGTATCTGTCGGTGTGGAACATGACAGCATTTGCTGGAATTCTTGTCTCTGTTTAGTTGTCGTTGCTGCCTATCTGCAAGTGAAGACAGAGCTGGGATCTCCCGGCTACGCTGTGCGAGCTGAACCATCAGTGTCACCCCCAAAACATCAGGTCTCCAAGTGTGTCCGACTTAAGCTAGCTGGAGATTCTTCTTCTCGGGAGAGCTACAAATACGGCCCTAGTGAGTGCATGAGCTAACAGCTGTTTCCTGTGCCAGAAGTTCATGCAAATTGAAACTTTGGGCTGCCATTATTGTACATCTTTCCTTGGAGGAACCTGCAGTAATGTAACCATTTCCTGAGCCGCTGGGAACAAGTGCATGATCACTGAGCAATCCTCAACTCCATTTAAAAGAGGAAGTTGCCCGTCAGCTTTCTCAATCCTAGAAGGAACCATGTTGCTGAGCCCAGGGGGCCTGCTGCTGGCTCCTCCAATAATATACCTTATTACAACCACCAGCAGCAGGAATTCTCAGGGGTGTTCAAATCTCAAAAGAAAGGAGGCAGGACAAGCACCCCAGGGTTCAAGTCCCTTAGAAAACAGAGGTTCTGGGGCGCCTGGGTGGCTCAGTCGGTTAAGCATCCGACTTCAGCTCGGGTCACGATCTCGCGGTCCGTGAGTTCGAGCCCTGCATTGGGCTCTGGGCTGACGGCTCAGAGCCTGGAGCCTGCTTCCGATTCTGTGTCTCCCTCTCTCTCTGCCCCTCCCCCGTTCATGCTCTGTCTCTCTCTGTCTCAAAAATAAATAAAACGTTAAAAAAAAAATTAAAAAAAAAAAGAAAAAAAAAGAAAACAGAGGTTCTCCACATTAAAATCATCTGTGAAGGGAAGAGTGCAAAAGAAAAATCAACATATTGATGCCTGGGCCCCATCCTAGATCACCTGAATCAGAATGTGTGGGGGTAGAACCTGGGCATCAATAATTATTTTAAAAAGTAAGTCTAGGGGTGCCTGGGTGGCTCAGTCCATTGAGCATCTGACTTTGGCTCAGGTCATGATCTCATGGTTCATCGGTTCGAGCCCCACGTCAGACTTTGTGCTGACAGCTCAGAGCCTGGAGCCTTCTGTGGATTCTGAGTCTCCCTCTCTCTCTGCCCCTCCTCTGTTCGCACTCTGTCTTTCTCTCTCATAAATAAATAAACATTTTTTTTTTAATTATTAAAAAAGAAAGTAAGTCTAATGTGTGGTCACATTGACAACCTCTACCTTAGAGGGTTTCTGTTTTATTTTTACTTTAATCAGAGCAAAGATTGTTGTTGAAGACAAAGAGGCTGGAACTATAATCATCAAAACATAAGACTCCAAGATTTTTTAACGATAAAACATGAGCACTTGTGTCTGAGCTAAGCAGCAGGTTTAACCACTAATTACGTTGTAAGTGTGTTTACCCCCATAGTGAGGATGATTTGCTCTGAGGTAAGAGCACAGAATCAAGGGCCAACTGCCACCTTGGGAACCCCTGGATTGCTGACCTGTCCCTGAGGGGAAGGACCTGGAGGGAAGGAGGGTTTGGTAGGCCTCGCTCACAGGAAATGCTTACCAAATACTGGCGGCACACATCGAATTTTGAAATAAAAAGGGTTTTTTGTTCTTTTAATGTTTATTTTTATTTTTGAGAGAGAGAGCACACACGTGAACGAACAAGGGAAGAGCAGAGAGAGAGAAGTTTGGAAGCGGGCTCTCCACTGACAGCAGAGAGCCCTATGCGGGACTTGAACCCACAAACCATGAGATCATGGCCTGAGCTGAAGTTGGACGCTTAACCGACTGGGCCACCCAGACACTGGTGAAATAAAAAGGGTCTTAACTGGAAAAGAGAACTTCAAAACTTAATCTCTTCACCCTAGACGAGAGGTAAGTTTGTAATTAACCATAGCATGAAGTAGAAAGCAAACATGACAGAACTCCGTGAAGCAATAACGCATTTGCCAAATTCACTTAAAATGAGACTACACAGAACTTGATTTCTGGATTTCCGGGTCCCTCTGCCACGCTCAAACTCTCCTCCATCAGGAAAACTGGACATGCTTTAGAAAAATGAGATCTCAAAAGATAAGATGTCAAAGCACACCAGTTGCATTCCCTAAATCCGTTCTCCTAAGTGGATTTAAAGACATATTTAAAGCTTAGAGGCAAGACCCTCCAAACCTGGACAAGTATCAGTCTTGTAAGAAATGCTGAATCAGAATCACCGAGGATGGGATGTAGATGGTGTGTTCATTTCCTATTGCGGCCGTAACAAACTACCACACTCAGTGGCTTAACACAACACGAATTTATTACCTTCCCGTTCTGTAGGTCAGAAATCCAACCTAAGTATCACTGGGGCTAAAATCAAGGTCTCCGCTGAGCTGCCTTCCTTTCTAGAGGCTAGGGGAGAATTGGTTTCCATGCCTTTTGCTGTTCACATTCCTTGGCTCACAGCCCCTTCCTCAGCTGCAGAGGCAGCAATGGCAGGGGGAGCCCTCCTGACACCACTTCACTCTGACCTCCTCTCCTGCCTCCCTCCTCCACTTTATGATGACATTTAGCCCATCTGGATACTGCAGGATAACCTCAGCATCTCAAGTCCTCAACTAAATCACAGCTGCAAACTCCCTTTTGCCACATAAGGAAACATATTCCCATGTTCAAGGGATTAGGGTCTGGAGATCTTTGGGAAGAACCATAATTCTGCCCCCCTCGACAGCTAGTGAAAGCTTCCCAGATAAATCTGAGGCAGCTTGTTCTTGGACTATCACTTGGGAACAACTGTTGGATGTCAAAGACTCTCTCCATATCCCACATCTCGGTCTCAGCCTCAATGTCCTACTGAAATCCTCATGGTTTTCCCCTATGTGCATTGTCATCCCTACCTCCACCTTCCACCTCAGTGGAGACCAAGACCTCCAGGTGATTTGAGTTTATTCTCTCAGAAATGTGCATTGTCTCTATGTTTCACTTTCCCAGTTTTACCCGGAGAATAATTTAGTTATGAGCCCTTCCTAATCAATAAATGTCTCTTTAGATATAATCCATCTGGGGATTAGTTAATACAATAGTATATTTATTCGCTATAGTCTCTGTCAGAAAACGTATCAGTAGTCTGGATGTTTAAGAATTTAAATAAGCTGGGCGCCTGGGTGACTCGGTGAAGCATCCAACTCTTGATTTTGGCTCAGGTCATGATCTCATGGTTTGTGGGTTCGAGCCCTGTGTTGGGCCACTGACAGTGCAGAAACTGCTTGGGATTCTCTCTCTCCCTCTCTCTCTCTGCCCCTCCCCTGCTCACGCTCTAAACCTGTAACTAACTAACAAAATAAGTAAATAAACAAATAAATAAACATTTTTTAAAAAAGAACTTAAATAAATTGAGTTACCAAATTTTTAAAATAGCCTTTTTGCCCGGGGTCTTTTGGTTGAAAGGGACTATCTCATTAACTCAAGTAAGCTGTTGGGGGTGGGGATTTCTTATAAAGATAAATAATAAATAATAAATAATAAATATATAATATATAATAATAATAATAATATAATATAAATGTAAATGTAATAATATTTATACATTATATGTTATATTATATATTACATTATATATCAATATATTATTTATATTAAAATAATAATATAATATAAATAATAATAATAAATAAATAATAAAGCAATGAGAGATCTGGAATTGAAGAGCAGAAAATGTAGTAATTTGGCATCATTCACCTTGGAAGTGGAGAGAAGGAGTCTATTTCATGATCCAAAGTCATCCTTGGAATATCAGCATCAGAATGATCTTTACTCTAAAGTGGTCTCCTGAATATTACTCAGCAAATTCTCTTCACCTTGGGATAAACATTTCTCATAAGGCTCATTTTGTGGTGATAAACTCTTTTAGCTTTTGCTTCTCTGAAAACCTCTTTATCTGTCCTTCAGTTCTGAATCACTTTGCCAGGTAGAGTATTCTTGGTTGGAAGTGTTTTTCTTTCAGCCTTTTGACTATATTGTGCCATTCCTTCTTCTTGCCAAATAATACTCCATTTTGGGGCTATACCACAAATTGTTTACCTATTCATCAGTTGATGGGCATTTGGGTTGTTTCCGCTTTTTTGGTTATTATGAATAATGCCGCTGTGAACCTTTGCTTACCAGTTTTTATATAGATGTGTAATTTTTAATTCTCTTGAATATACATAGGAGTGAAATTGCTGAATTTGAGCTCTTTTCTATGCAGTCCAAATTTTCAGAGGGGCCTACATTGTTTTTATGAGATGAAATGAATTTTGTTCAGAAACTAAGTACACCTTTATCTTTTTATTTTGAAGAAAACATAGATTAGCAATGCAGAACAGCTTCTTTTTTTTTAATAACATTTTTTACAAAACAGCTTCTTGCCTTAGTCATGTCTCCTAAGCTCAGGAAAACTTACCTGTGTGCCAGCCTTAGCCAGTAAGCATCCAGTGGTTTATAATACCAGTCTAGATCCACTCAGAAAACACAGACAGAAAACACATCAATGACCCAGGGGTTACCCAGGTCAAAAGCCTCTGTCTCCCCAGTGAATGAGATGGTGGAACAAGACTTCCTCTGCAAACGCATGATGCATACGGATTTCAGTGGATTTATTTTAAATCTTTTAAGGAGATATCGTCAAGGTGTATCTCCTAACCAAACTACTAATACATGATGGTACTTTACTAGTCGTTGCGATTATTCATCCTCATTGCTCATTAACAAAACCCTAGATTCTCCTGAAAGAATTCTTCATGTGTCATGAATAACCACAAGGATATATTATGATCGGAAACAAGGGTCTTAGCCCCATAAAGAATGAGGTATTGGTTTCCAAGGGAAATACCTGTCCTATCCCTATGTAAATAAGGATCATCAGAACTCACTTTCTTAATGTGCTCACGTCATTAATTACACGTCATTAATATCTACATATATAAATATCTTCTGATTACCCAGATCATGTGAAAGCAAGGCTTCAAGGTCATCTTAGTGATATTGGACATTTCAGTTTTTTCTGGTGTACAAGGTAATACCCTTTTAATTATAAACTATAATACCCTTTTAATTATAAACTATATTATATTCTAAAAGCTACGGATGACTGGAAAATTTGAGAATTAAGAATTCAGTTTAATGTATTGACAATAACATTTTAATTCCCTTTTATAGTCATGGTGTATGTTTTTATTTGATTCTGTAAATATTGTCTTATATAATCACGTGGTATATTTACTTGAAATATGTTACTCTGATGTTTGTTCTGGGTTATATTAGGATTTTAAAATCGTGACTGAAAACACATTGCAGAAAAAGAACAGTGACACAAATTCTGCATAAGTGAACTTTTTAAAGTCATTTTGCAAATGTGCATTTGCAGTATTTTTCGCAATGTATATAAGGAAAAATGGGAACAGTTTTAAGAGGGGAGAATGGGGGCGCCTGGGTGGCTCAGTCGGTTAAGCGTCTGACTTCAGCTTAGGTCACGATCTCACGGTCCGTGAGTTCGAGCCCCACATCTGGCGTTGGGCTGATGGCTCAGAACCTGGAGCCTGCTTCCGATTTTGTGTCTCCCTCTCTCTCTGCCCCTCCCCCGTTCATGCTCTGTCTCTCTCTGTCTCAAAAATAAATAAACGTTAAAAAAAAATTAAAAAAAAAAAAAGAGGGGAGCATGAAGGATGCAAGTCTTCCTAGTAGGCAATAATATTTACATAAACTTAGTCCTCATATCATCCTCTTGAAGGCTCTGTTCCCATTTCAAATACTGTTTAATGTTGAAGATGGAATTTTTAGTCAACTGTTGGCAGTTTTGTTCAAGGTATATTCTCTTATGATATTTTGCTGATCTAAGATTATTGGTAGGTGTGGTTATTCTGTCTTGATTTGTTTTCAAATTACATTTATAGCCTTCTTTGTAAAAAGAATTTCAAATGACAGAATTTTTATAATAAGCATTTACCAAGAATGACATTTCTTTTTTTTTAACTTTTTTTAATGTTTATTTATTTTTGAGAGAGAGAGCGACAGAGCATGAGTGGGGGAGGGGCAGAGAGAGAGGGAGACACAGAATCTGAAGCAGGCTCCAGGTTCTGAGCTGTCAGCACAGAGCCCGACACAGGGCTCGAACTCATAAACTGTGAGATCATGACCTGAGCCAAAGTTGGACGCTCAACCAACTGAGCCACCCAGGCACCCCGTCGCTTAATATATTCTTGATGAAAATTATAGTGTTCTCCTTATGGAGAGATATAGCAATTATATTTCTCTTCTGAATCCCTGATCTCTCTTCTCTTCCCTCAGAACAATAAAAAGAAGGTATTTTGTATTGCTTTTGAAAGTCCTATTATTGGTTTTTTGGTTTTTTTTTTTTTTTCATTTTAGAGAGAGAGAGAGAGAGAGCATGAGTGGCTGGGGGGAGGGGAAGGGAGAGGAGCAGAGGGAGAGAATCTTAAGCAGGCTCCAAGCTCAGCATGGAGTCTGACACGAAGCTTGATCCCACAACCCTGGAATCATCACCTGAGCCGAAATCAAGAGCTGGACGCTCCACTGACTGAGCCATCCAGGTGCCCCAAAAGGTGTATTATTAACACTTTGGAATTTTTCTTGTTTTCATAAAAAATGAAAATGATTGAAATAAAAGTTGCCATGATACAGGAGAAAACAGAACTTACTATGGGAATTTACTAACATATCAAGTGAACAATCTACATCGTGATATATGGGTGTAAACAGGACAAATACCCACTTCAAAATGGGTATCACACTAACGATATCTACTTATCAAAGTCATTGTAAGAAGGAAATGTCATTGTAAGAATGAGCCTGCGTGGCTGCATTGGTTACGCAATCCACTCAGGTCATGATCTCACTGTTAGAGTTCAAGCCCCCATGGGGCTCTGTGCTGACAGTGAGAAGCCTGCTTGGGATCTCTCTCTTCCTCTCTCTCTGCCCCTCCCCCGTGCTCTCTCTCTCTCTCTCTCAAAATAAATAAATAAACTTAAAAAAAAAACCTGGAATAACCACTAAAATTTAAAAAAAAAACCCTGTTTTTATAAGCAGTTATTAGAATAAACCAATGTTATTTTAAACTTAATGGGAAAATATTCCTACTAAGCATTAAATGTTATATACTGTACTTGCATGCATGCGTGAGTGTCTGTGGATATGTGTTTGTGTCTGATATAGATCCTGAATGGGGGCACACACCATTCTTAAGATGCTTAAATCATAATCTGTATTCCACTTGTTTAATATTCTCCAGAGTCTCTAATCTGTGTATCCTTTCCTGATCCAGTGTCATGCTAGCTGAGCAGGAAAGGGCTTCCTATTTTCTAGGTAAGAAATAATTCTCAGGGCGCTGGGTAGCTCAGTTGGTTTAGCATCCAGCTTCGGCTCAGGTCATGATTTCACAGTCTGTGAGTTCGAGCCCCACATCGGGCTCCGTGCTGACAGTGTGGAGCCTGCTTGGGATTCTCTCCTCTCTCTCTCTCTCTCTCTCTGCCCTTCCCCTGCACTTCTGTGCATGTTCTCTCTCAATATAAATAAATAAACTTAAAAAAAAAAGAAAATAAATAATTCTCTTGTTTTACTTGTAGATAGAACTGAAAGATGAAGGTGGTGTTCCTGATCGCTTTCTTTTTGGCCACAGCTCACTGTAGACCAGTAAGTAACTTTTTAATGTCTATTCTGCAAATCAGCCTTGGTTTAGGCATCCTGAACTTTTGGTTATACTCAATCCTAAAACAAAAACAAACGAAACAAAAACCTATCAGTGGAGTCAAAGCTACGATCACCATTTCAAGTTTTTTTGGAGCTGAAAGCAGGTCTTTTAACCTATTAAAAAAATTTTTTTTTCAATGTTTATTTATTTTTGAGAGAGAGAGCACAAACAGGGGAGGAGCAGAGAGAGGGGGACACAGAATCCGAACCAGTCTGCAGGCTCTGAGCTGTCAGCACGGAGCCCGACATGGGACTCAAACTCACGAACCTTGAGATCATGACCTGAGCCGAAGTCGGATGCTTAACTGACTGAGCCACCCTGGCGCCCCCAACCTATTTTAAGAGACCCTGTTAGAAAAGCAAGAGACTTCAGTCAAGCATAATGGGCAAGCTCTCCTGGCCCCAAAGGAGAGCAGTCATTCTCAATGGTGGCTGCACTTTGGAATGGCTTGGGAAACTTTAAAAAGTCCTGATATCTGGGTCCCACCCCCCAAAACCTGACTTAATTGGCCTGGGGCATGACCCAGGCATCAGGATTATTATAAACTCCCCAGGTGATTATTTCACGGAGCTGCCAAGTTTGGGAAGCAAGGCTCAACGGAGTGCACTGGGGGCAGTATCCAGCTGTGGTTGCTCTGGAGAAGCCCTTGATAAACTGAGACCACCCCGAGCCAATTAAGCAGTTAAGCAAGACTACAGCTCATGTTGTTATTGTAAACAAAGACGTCAGCAGGCTGAGAGGATGATCTAAGATAATATTCCTGGTATTGAAAAGGATCAGTGACTGATGTTAACATATGCAAGATTCATTCACTCAGTCTAAAAACAAAATTTTCCTGAATATCCACAAGACAGGGCAACTATGCCATAAATGACAGAACGCAGTCCCTGCCTTTAGGGAACTCAGAGTCTAACCGTCCTGATTTGTTACTGTTGCTCTCGTAACTATTTCTTCAGTCTCCACACTCTGCCTCTCCATTTTCACAGGTACGAGAATTTCATTCTGGAATTCCCTATCATCCTGTCTTAAACTGGAAGGTAATTGCTCTTTAAAAAACAAAACAGAACAAAACAAAACCACATGAATTAGGAATGTTTGATGTCTCCACAAAGATATGAATAGGGAGAAAATATTTGATATTTTCAAGAAGTAACGTTTTCAGGAACTTAAAGTATGATTGTAAGATTTTTCTCCAAGGTAAAAACTAAAAACCTAAGGGAAAGCATAGGAAAGAGCCTGACTGTCATAGCTGGGAGTAGGCAGTCTGTAGGCAGTCCCTACCAGCTGAGAGAGTCATCTCCAGAGAAATAGACCCTCTCCAGGTCCGTGGAAGTTAGCAGCATGAGCCAAGAGCCATCTCTTGTCCAGGTGAACAACACCCTTCTCAATATACGACTTGTTTAAATTCTTTTGCAAATTAGGGGATAACATAAATCGTGAAACGTGTTCAAGTTTAGCACAATCCGGTTAAAATAGGATCAATTAGAAGCCAGAAACTGCCAGAATATCTTGTTTTGCAACTTAACATATCTTTACTTTTCAGAGGATCCATCGAGAATTATCCTATATAGACTATTACTGCTTCCTTCTGTCAACTAATTTAAATACATCATTATAATATTCAAAACTCCTCATAAAAAGTTACATGTATTAATTCCCTTTAGAGGACTTTATCTCAACTGACAAATTTCTAAAATTTTTTTTTTCAACGTTTTTTATTTATTTTTGGGACAGAGAGAGACAGAGCATGAACGGGGGAGGGGCAGAGAGAGAGGGAGACACAGAATCGGAAACAGGCTCCAGGCTCCGAGCCATCAGCCCAGAGCCCGACTCGGGGCTCGAACTCACGGACCGCGAGATCGTGACCTGGCTGAAGCCGGACGCTTAACCGACTGCGCCACCCAGGCGCCCCTCAACTGACAAATTTCTACTTCTTTGGCCAAGCAAGTTCAGAGATAAATTTATACTTATTTTCAGTAATTGTCTTTAGCATAGGTTTGGGTCTATAGATTGTGGCCTCTTGGTATATTGCTTGCTTCCTAAAGATGCATGGAGTATCTTTGAAAGCTCAGGTGTTTGCTCAGAGAGAACTGCCAAAGCACACAGCTCTCTGCTCCCCACTTTGGCTTTCAATCTCCCTTTCCTTTGTAGTCTGACTAGAAAGGCAGAGATAAATCACGGTGTCTCTAGGGCCTCCGGTCATATTTTCAGCAGAGTTAAAATCTGGAACATTTCTGTACCATTATTCATCTCAGCTAACTCCTAACTGACTTCTCTTCTGTGTGATTGTCCAGTTTACGTTACAACAAGCTTCTTTATTATTCACAGACCTTTATTATTCACAGACCATCAAGCAATTTTGTGATTTCTTCTTAGAAGTGTCTCATTTTTTCCCAGAACTTTCAAAAATATATTTGAACTAAAACAAAATTGCCTAACAGTGAAATGCCATGTAACTTTGTTTTCTCTTGCAGTACCTTCAGAGCTTATATGAACTCTTGAATATCTGTGTAAGTTTTCATTCGTGACTTTTGTGTCATTATCGAGACTTGAAAGGAGACTGAAGGTGAAGGTTCAGGAAAATAAGGGGAAAAACTAGGAAATGTGAATGTATTTGAGAGTTTTGTCATCACACTACTGGCTAATTTCCCACTTATATCTTATTTTTAATAAAACTTTAAATCATTTGGAAACTGAGAATGTTACAGAAATACTAACAGAATTGCTAATTAATGAAAGAACTAAAACTTGTGAATCCGTTTGAAATGTGTTATAATTTCTTGAAAATGTTGAAGATAATAAGCTAACAGTTCTCTCAACCTGCCATTGCATGTTTCCTCCTAAAAATATTTGAGAAAGAAATTGTTTTAAGAAAGAAAACATTCATTTAAAATCCACATAGCTTTGATTTTTAAAATATCTCTAAAACTCTGTTTTTCATTTCTGGTTTTCAGAAGTCTTACTGTGATGTGTAGTTGTTTGTGTTTACCTTCCTTGGTGCTTATTGAATCTTTCAACGTTTTTTCAAAATTATTAGCCATTATCTGATCAAAGTTTCCATCTGTACTATTCTCTTTGTACTCAAACTCCAGATACACATCCAACCTTTCCTTGGCTCTCATACGTCTCTTATGCTATTTTCTATATTTTCCATCCCTTTCTTTTGCTCAGTATGAATATTTTCTTCTAATCTATCTTCTGTTCGCTAATTCTGTTCTTCAATTGTATTTAAATGGATATTAAAATATTAATTGAATTCTTTTTAAAAATTTTATTATTATTATTATTATTTTTTAGAGAGAGTGCAAGTGAGGGAGAGGAGCAGAGGGAAAGAAAGAGACAATCTTAAGCAGGCTCCATGTTCAGCATGAAGCCCGATGCAGGGCTCGATACCACAACCCTGGCATCATGGCCTGAGCTGAAATCAAGAGTGGAATACTCAATCAACTGAGCCATCCAGGAGTCCCTCAATTTAATTCTTAATTTCAGCTATTATATATTTTTCAGTTCTAAAATGTCCATTTGATGCCAACGTCACCATCTTAACTTTTAATTCCTTGAGTACTTTAATCATAGTTATTTTTTTTTAATATTTATTTATTTACCAGAAAGAGATTGCAAATGGGGGGAGGGGCAGAGACAGAGGGAGGGAGAGAATCCTAAGCAAGCTCTGTGCTACCAGCACAGAGCCCAACCTGGGACTCAAACCCACGAACCATGAGATCATGATCTGAGCCAAAATCAAGGGTTGGAAGCTTAATGCACTGAGCCACCCAGGCTCAGTGTCCAGTAACTTCACTTTTTTTGGATCTCCTGAGGGGGTGTTTCTATTATCTACTTTTTTGTTTTCCTTGTCAGTTGAGTCTTGTTGCCCCACAACACTGACTTTGGATCCTTTTTTTTTTTTTTTTTTTTAAGCCTGGTTATTTTTGATTCAGCAGTAAACATTGTTTGTAAAAGTTGTAGACACAACTTGAGGTTCTGGATGAAGTTGTCTTTCTCCAGAGAGGATTTACTTTTGTTTCTCTTGGGCATGTAGCTATGGGCATGACCCTCACAGACCAGCTCATTCCAATGGGAGACTAAGATAACTAGATCAAGTCCCCCTGGTTCACTTTTACCCCCAGGGTGAGGTCCCTGGGTTTCCAACCACAAACTTGGTTGCTTACTAAGTTGCCTTTTCTCTGGCAGCTCCTGAACTTTAACTTTTATCACCCATCCCTGTCAAAAGTTCTGCTCAGCTTCTCAGCCTTTTATCACTACTTTTGGCATTGTCGATTGCCTTGAGAAGAGTAGAGAAAATGCCTTCTTGAGATTCTTGCCAATCTTGAGTCCATGAAACTTCCCTTCCTTAGAAATCGGCAAGCTTCAGAAATGCTTAGTACAAT
Organism: Panthera tigris; assembly: GCF_018350195.1. NCBI lineage: Eukaryota > Metazoa > Chordata > Mammalia > Carnivora > Felidae > Panthera > Panthera tigris. The sequence goes on from NC_056663.1 coordinate 143,163,054, forward strand.
TTCTAGTTGTTCTCCTTGGGGGGATTAGCTGGAACAACCCGGTTGGAAAGAGAATACTTGATTTTCTTTTTAACAATCAAATAAAGGGGCGCCTGGGTGGCTCAGTCCTTTGAGCGTCCAACTTCAACTCAGGTCATGATCTCACAGTTTGTGAGTTTGAGCCCCGCATCAGGCTCTCTGCTGTCAGTGCAAAGCCCACTGCGGATCCTCTGTCCCCTCTCTCTGACCCTTTCCTGCTTGCATTCTCTCAAAAATAAATATTTTTTTTAAAAAAAAGGTTAAATAAAAACATTTTAAATTCCACTGATTTAAAAACATTTTAGGGGCGCCTGGGTGGCTTGGTCGTTAAGCGTCCGATTTCGGCTCAGGTCATGATCTCACGGTCCGTGAGTTCGAGCCCCGCGTCGGGCTCTGTGCTGACCGCTCAGAGCCTGGAGCCTGTTTCAGATTCTGTGTCTCCCTCTCTCTCTGTCCCTCCCCTGTTCATGCTCTCTCTCTGTCTCAAAAATAAATAAACGTTAAAAAAAAATTGAAAAATAAAAACATTTTAAATTCCGCACACACGGAGAAGTAAAGGAAGTTGGTAATAAGTTAATGGAACTGAAAAAACCCGTTGGTGTTAGTTGAAAATTCTTCCCTCCTTAACTATATAAATTTTAAGATATTTTTTGTTACATAGGTAACAGCTATGTTATGTTAATATATTGAGTTCTTATAAATACATTTTTGTCTTGATTTTTGCTTTATCAGAGGAAGCCACCAATGAGCAGACAAACTACTCCAGTCCCCATGATACCATTTCCACCAATCACTCCTTTGAATCCCAACCCTTATACCCCTGATAGACGGGGAGATTCATGATCATGAACTTCTGCAGGAATTCCAGGGGCAAACACAGCTTCTTCTTCCCCCAGTCATTTGATACCACAGCTGAAGAACAAAGAGCACTATCTCGCTGTTCCTTGTACCACAGTGTACTCTTTTTAATATCCTGGATAAAATGGCAATGCTTCATTAAAGATGTTTATATCACTCTGTAGTTCTCAAGTGGAACGTTATCTTCTATCATTATTGGCATTTGAAAAAGGGGTCAGGAAAAAAAGTAAAGGAATTTAGGCACTAGGATCTTTTTTCCTCTGGGAAGTCACGTGCCTAGCTAAGAATCAGAGGCTCCGTAACCAGGGGGAAAAGGAAAAACAATATTGGGGAGGGCATGCCGGCTGCTGTGTCTGCCAGACGTGGGGAGGTGGTGGGTGACAGAAGGATTCTGTCCTCAGCTTTTGCCCAAGCCCTTGAAGAGGCTACTGGTATGTTTCCAGCAAAAAGAGAGTGTGTTCTGACCCTTTTAATTAGGACAGAAATCGATGAAGCCAGGGCGAAATGAATTTAAAATTTCCTTTTGCCTTATTTGGGAGGCAAAGTTACAAGTTTCTCCCTGATCTGTCTATAAAGATATACAGAGCAAAAAGGAACAAGAAAGATTTTACAGAGGTTACTCATATTCTCCATCTGTGCAAACATGTAGTTCGTTTTTCAGGAAAGAGAACAGTAACCTTCGTAGCTCTTAATTAAGAACAATGACTTTTATTCCCTTCTGTTCCTCCATGTGGAAAAAAATCATTATATCATTATATGGCATTCCCAGGGGACTTTGGCTTCATTAGGGAGGTTTCCCAAAGGCCTCTCTTCACAAGTGGTTGCAACAGGACCACACCTAGAAGTCAAGGGAAATGGAGTTCATGTAGGAGAGAACATGTGTCTATTTTACAAAAACAAGAGTCTCGGGCTTAGAAATGACCTTGAAAGCCATTGAGTCAACACTACCTGGGAGCTTGCTAGAAATGCAGAAGAGAGCAGTCTCCACTCCAGGTGAACTGAACCAGCATCGGCATTTAAACAAGACCCTCAGCAGCCCTCCACAACACCACTGACATAGAGACATGTACCAGAATACTTCCAGCAACAGAGGAAGAGAGCCCACTCCATAATCCTTTTTGGGGTAGCTTTGATCTGGGAAAAGTTATTCTTTGTATGGGGCTAAAATTTGGTCCTAGCCCAATTCTTTGGGGGTCACATTCAATAAATCTAGCCTATCTTCCCAATGATAACTCTTCATTTAAACAGGTAAGTCTCATAGTCCCAAGTTTCTCCAAGCAAAAATTCGCCAGTTCTCCAGCCATTCTCCTTATGACATGGTTCAGTTTCTCCCCATATCCCAGGAGTCTTTTCCAAATATACTCTAGTTTTCACATTGTTCCCACACTCGATGTTGGATTTCAGAAATTCACATAACACTGCAGATGTGATCTGGAAAATGACAAAAATGGAATGATGGCCTCCAACATTCTAGACCCCACATCTATTAATATGATCTGGGACTGGAACTACCTTTTGGAGTAACCACTAAGTTCCTTTCATGCATTTCTGAAAACGTGTTTGGTGTCTTCTGTACCTGTGCCCTTGGGCTGAAGAACGGGACCTGACATGTACCTTTGTTATCACTTATCTGATTAGACTCACATCAAATCTCATCTCATACGTAAAGATAGGTTTCAACCAGATTCTATCATTCAGTATATTTGACTTTAGTTGTCCAATATATGGTCTCAGCTTTGTCTGTTCATTCATCTACCCCTCCAACAAATAAGTTTTGAGTTTCTCCTTGGGTTCTAGGCCCTGGGGAAACAGAAGAAGCTTGGGCCTCTGTCCTCATGGGATCTCACTGCTTTGACGAAGCAGTATTTGCTATACCTAGGAGGGTGCTATTAGAAACAACAAAATACATTTGGATGTATAGCAGGTACCTTAAAGGCTATGAATTACAGTTTCATGACCAAAGTACTGAGAACAAAAAAAGTACTTAATAAAACAAATATTTACATGGCTAATTAAAGATACAGTTACATTTGATGAATGGAGAAAGATGATGTGGTATATAAAAATATATACAATGGAGGAGCTGGAGGGAAGATGGCAGCGTAGGAGGATGCTGGGCTCACCGCGCGTCCTGCTGATCACTTAGATTCCACCTACACCTGCCTAAATAACCCAGAAAACCGCCAGAGGATTAGCAGAATGGAGTCTCCGGAGCCAAGCGCAGACGAGAGGCCCGCGGAAGAGGGTAGGAAGGGCGGCGAGGCGGTGTGCGCTCCACGGACTGGCGGGAGGGAGCCGGGGCAGAGGGGCAGCCTGCCGGTCAAGCAGAGCCCCCGTGTCTGGCTTGCAAAAGCGGAGGGGCCGGATGGAGTCTGTTCCGACAGCAAGCGCGACTTAGCGTCTGGGAGGTCATAAGTTAACAGCTCTGCTCAGAAAGCGGGAAGGCTGGAGGACAAAGGGAGGGAGAGCTGCTGAGCCCCCGGACAGCAGAGCTCAGCTTGGCGCGGAACAAAGGCGCTCGCCAGCGCCATCTCCCCCGCCCATCCCCCAGCCAAAATCCCAAAGGGAACCAGTTCCTGCCAGGGAACTTGCTCGCTCCGCGCAAACACCCAACTCTGTGCTTCTGCGGAGCCAAACCTCCGGCAGCGGATCTGACTCCCTCCCGCTGCCACAGGGCCCCTCCTGAAGTGGATCACCTAAGGAGAAGCGAGCTAAGCCTGCCCCTCCTGCCCCCGTGCACCTTGCCTACCCACCCCAGCTAATACGCCAGATCCCCAGCACCACAAGCCTGGCAGTGTGCAAGTAGCACAGACGGGCCACGCCACCCCACAGTGAATCCCACCCCTAGGAGAGGGGAAGAGAAGGCACACACCAGTCTGACTGTGGCCCCAGCGGTGGGCTGGGGGCAGACATCAGGTTGGACTGCGGCCCTGCCCACCAACTCCAGTTATACACCACAGCACAGGGGAAGTGCCCTGCAGGTCCTCACCACTCCAGGGACTATCCAAAATGACCAAACGGAAGAATTCCCCTCAGAAGAATCTCCAGGAAATAACAACAGCCAATGAGCTGATCAAAAAGGATTTAAATAATATAACAGAAAGTGAATTTAGAATAATAGTCATAAAATTAATTGCTGGGCTTGAAAACAGTATAGAGGACGGCAGAGAATCTCTTGCTACAGAGATCAAGGGACTAAGGAACAGTCACGAGGAGCTGAAAAGCGCTTTAAACGAAATGCAAAACAAAATGGAAACGACGACAGCTCGGATTGAAGAGGCAGAGGAGAGAATAGGTGAACTAGAAGATAAAGTTATGGAAAAAGAGGAAGCTGAGAGAAAGAGAGATAAAAAAATCCAGGAGTATGAGGGGAAAATTAGAGAACTAAGTGATACACTAAAAAGAAATAATATACGCATAATTGGTATCCCAGAGGAGGAAGAGAGAGGGAAAGGTGCTGAAGGGGTACTTGAAGAAATTATAGCTGAGAACTTCCCTGAACTGGGGAAGGAAAAAGGCATTGAAATCCAAGAGGAACAGAGAACTCCCTTCAGACGTAACTTGAATCGATCTTCTGCACAACATATCTGCACAACATAGTGAAACTGGCAAAATACAAGGATAAAGAGAAAATTCTGAAAGCGGCAAGGGATAAACGTGCCCTCACATATAAAGGGAGACCTATAAGACTCGTGACTGATCTCTCTTTTGAAACATGGCAGGCCAGAAAGGATTGGCACGATATCTTCAGTGTGCTAAACAGAAAAAATATGCAGCCGAGAATCCTTTATCCAGCAAGTCTGTCATTTAGAATAGAAGGAGAGATAAAGGTCTTCCCAAACAAACAAAAACTGAAGGAATTTGTCACCACTAAACCAGCCCTACAAGAGATCCTAAGGGGGATCCTGTGAGACAAACTACCAGAGACATCACTACAAGCATAAAACATACAGACATCACAATGACTCTAAACCCATATCTTTCTATAATAACACTGAATGTAAATGGATTAAATGCACCAACCAAAAGACACAGAGTATCAGAATGGATAAAAAAACAAGACCCATCTATTTGCTGTCTACAAGAGACTCATTTTAGATCTGAGGACACCTTTAGATTGAGAGTGAGGGGATGGAGAACTATTTATCATGCTACTGGAAGCCAAAAGAAAGCTGGAGTAGCCATACTTCTATCAGACAAACTAGACTTTAAATTAAAGGCTGTAACAAGAGATGAAGAAGGGCATTATATAATAATTACAGGGTCTATCCATCAGGAAGAGCTAACAATTATAAATGTCTATGCGCCGAATACCGGAGCCCCCAGATATATAAAACAATTACTCATAAACATAAGCAACCTTATTGATAAGAATGTGGTCATTGCAGGGGACTTTAACACCCCACTTACAGAAATGGATAGATCATCTAGACACACAGTCAATAAAGAAACAAGGACCCTGAATGATACATTGGATCAGATGGACTTGATAGATATATTTAGAACTCTGCATCCCAAAGCAACAGAATAGACTTTCTTCTCAAGTGCACATGGAACATTCTCCAAGATAGATCATATACTGGGTCACAAATCAGCCCTTCATAAGTTCACAAGAATTGAAATTATACCATGCATACTTTCAGACCACAATGCTATGAAGGTTGAAATCAACCACAGGAAAAAGTCTGGAAAACCTCCAAAAGCATGGAGGTTAAAGAACACCCTACTAACGAATGAGTGGGTCAACCAGGCAATTAGAGAAGAAATTAAAAAATATATGGAAACAAACGAAAATGAAAATACAACAATCCAAACGCTTTGGGACGCAGCGAAGGCAGTCCTGAGAGGAAAATATATTGCAATCCAGGCCTATCTCAAGAAACAAGAAAAATCCCAAATACAAAATCTAACAGCACACCTAAAGGAAATAGAAGCAGAACAGCAAAGGCAGCCTAAACCCAGCAGAAGAAGAGAAATAATAAAGATCAGAGCAGAAATAAACAATATAGAATCTAAAAAAACGGTAGAGCAGATCAACGAAACCAAGAGTTGGTTTTTTGAAAAAATAAACAAAATTGACAAACCTCTAGCCAGGCTTCTCAAAAAGAAAAGGGAGATGACCCAAATAGATAAAATCATGAATGGAAATGGAATGATTACAACCAATCCCTCAGAGATACAAACAATTATCAGGGAATACTATGAAAAATTATATGCCAACAAATTGGACAACCTGGAAGAAATGGACAAATTCCTAAACACCCACACTCTTCCAAAACTCAATCAGGAGGAAATAGAAAGCTTGAACAGACCCATAACCAGCGAAGAAATTGAATCGGTTATCAAAAATCTCCCAACAAATAAGAGTCCAGGACCAGATGGCTTCCCAGGGGAGTTCTACCAGACGTTTAAAGCAGAGATAATACCTCCTTCTCAAGCTATTCCAAGAAATAGAAAGGGAAGGAAAACTTCCAGACTCATTCTATGAAGCCAGTATTACTTTGATTCCTAAACCAGACAGAGACCCAGTAAAAAAAGAGAACTACAGGCCAATATCCCTGATGAATATGGATGCAAAAATTCTCAATAAGATACTAGCAAATCGAATTCAACGGCATATAAAAAGAATTATTCACCATGATCAAGTGGGATTCATTCCTGGGATGCAGGGCTGGTTCAACATTCGCAAATCGATCAACGTGATACATCACATTAACAAAAAAAAAGAGAAGAACCATATGATCCTGTCAATCGATGCAGAAAAGGCCTTTGACAAAATCCAGCACCGTTTCTTAATAAAAACCCTTGAGAAAGTCGGGATAGAAGGAACATACTTAAACATCATAAAAGCCATTTATGAAAAGCCCACAGCTAACATCATCCTCAACGGGGAAAAACTGAGAGCTTTTTCCCTGAGATCAGGAACACGACAGGGATGCCCACTCTCACCGCTGTTGTTTAACATAGTGCTGGAAGTTCTAGCATCAGCCAGCAATCAGACAACAAAAGGAAATCAAAGGCATCAAAATTGGCAAAGATGAAGTCAAGTTTTCGCTTTTTGCAGATGACATGATATTATACATGGAAAATCCGACAGACTCCACCAAAAGTCTGCTAGAACTGATACATGAATTCAGCAAAGTTGCAGGATACAAAATCAATGTACAGAAATCAGTTGCATTCTTATACACTAACAATGAAGCAACAGAAAGACAAATAAAGAAACTGATCCCATTCACAATTGCACCAAGAAGCATAAAATACCTAGGGATAAATCTAACCAAAGATGTCAAAGATCTGTATGCTGAAAACTATAGAAAGCTTATGAAGGTAATTGAAGAAGATTTAAAGAAATGGAAAGACATTCCCTGCTCATGGATTGGAAGAATAAATATTGTCAAAATGTCAATACTACCCAAAGCTATCTACACATTCAATGCAATCCCAATCAAAATTGCACCAGCATTCTTCTTGAAACTAGAACAAGCAATCCTAAAATTCATATGGAACCACAAAAGGCCCCGAATAGCCAAAGTAATTTTGAAGAAGAAGACCAAAGCAGGAGGCATCACAATCCCAGACTTTAGCCTCTACTACAAAGCTGTCATCATCAAGACAGCATGGTATTGGCACAAAAACAGACACATAGACCAATGGAATAGAATAGAAACCCGAGAACTAGACCCACAAACGTATGGCCAACTCATCTTTGACAAAGCAGGAAAGAACGTCCAATGGAAAAAAGACAGTCTCTTTAACAAATGGTCCTGGGAGAACTGGACAGCAACATGCAGAAGGTTGAAACTAGACCACTTTCTCACACCATTCACAAAAATAAACTCAAAATGGATAAAGGACCTGAATGTGAGACAGGAAACCATCAAAACCTTAGAGGAGAAAGCAGGAAAAGACCTCTCTGACCTCAGCCGTAGCAATCTCTTACTCGGCACATCCCCAAAGGCAAGGGAATTAAAAGCAAAAGTGAATTACTGGGACCTTATGAAGATAAAAAGCTTCTGCACAGCAAAGGAAACAACCAACAAAACTAAAAGGCAACCAACGGAATGGGAAAAGATATTTGCAAATGACATATCGGACAAAGGGCTAGTATCCAAAATCTATAAAGAGCTCACCAAACTCCACACCCGAAAAACAAATAACCCAGTGAAGAAATGGGCAGAAAACATGAATAGACACTTCTCTAAAGAAGACATCCGGGTGGCCAATAGGCACATGAAAAGATGTTCAACGTCGCTCCTTATCAGGGAAATACAAATCAAAACCACACTCATATATCACCTCACGCCAGTCAGAGTGGCCAAAATGAACAAATCAGGAGACTATAGATGCTGGAGAGGATGTGGAGAAACGGGAACCCTCTTGCACTGTTGGTGGGAATGCAAATGGTGCAGCCGCTCTGGAAAGCAGTGTGGAGGTTCCTCAGAAAATTAAAAATAGACCTACCCTATGACCCAGCAATAGCACTGCTAGGAATTTATCCAAGGGATACAGGAGTACTGATGCATAGGGGCACTTGTACCCCAATGTTTATAGCAGCACTCTCAACAATAGCCAAATTATGGAAAGAGCCTAAATGTCCTTCAACTGATGAATGGATAAAGAAATTGTGGTTTATATACACAATGGAATACTACATGGCAATGAGAAAAAATGAAATATGGCCTTTTGTAGCAACGTGGATGGAACTGGAGAGTGTGATGCTAAGTGAAATAAGCCATACAGAGAAAGACAGATACCATATGGTTTCACTCTTATGTGGATCCTGAGAAACGTAACAGAAACCCATGGGGGAGGGGAAGGAAAAAAAAAAAAAGAGGTTAGAGTGGGAGAGAGCCAAAGCATAAGAGACTGTTAAAAACTGAGAACAAACTGAGGGTTGATGGGGGGTGGGAGGGAGGGTAGGGTGGGTGATGGGTATTGAGGAGGGCACCTTTTGGGATGAGCACTGGGTGTTGTATGGAAACCAATTTGACAATAAATTTCATGGAAAAAAAATATATACAATGGACTATTACTCAGCAATCAAAAAGAATGAAATCTTGTCATATGCAACGACATGGATGGAGCTAGAGTGTATTATGCTAAGCGAGATAAGTCACTCAGAGAAAGACAAATATCATATGATTTCACTCATATGTGGAATTTACAATACAAAACAGATTAACATAGGGGAAGGGAAGCAAAAACGACATAAAAACAGAGAGGAAGATAAACCATAAGAGGCTCTTAAATACAGAGAACAAACTGAGGGATGCTGGAGGGGTTTGGGGTGGGGAGATGGGCTAAATGGACAAGGGGCATTAAGGAGGACACTTGTTGGGATGAGCACTGGGTGTTATATGTAGGGGATGAGTCACTAAATTCTATTCCTGAAATCATTACACTGTATGTTAACTAACTTGGATTTAAATTAAAAAAAAAAGAAACTACTAGACTCGTATACTGACTTATAATGAAGCAACACGGATTAAAGGAATTGAAAATATTCCTCATGTGAAGTATAGAAAAATAGAAGGGCAAAGTAATAGTATATGCTGGAATAAAAAGTGCTCTGATAAGAAAAAAAAAAAAAAAAAGGATACAGTTACATTTATCTCGACAGCTGGTTCCTGGAGGGAAATGTCTACCCAGAACTTTCCAGCCCCACCTCCACCTTAGAATTATCGGGGGACCTTTAAAAAAATACACGAAATTATCTGAGGACCTTTAGAAACATATATGAAAATCTTGTCCTAGACCAACTGAGTTGGACATTTTGGTTGTGGGAGGAACCATGATATCAGTATTTTTAAAATGCCTGGGACGGCTCTAACGTGCAGCAAGGTTTGAGAACCACTGCTCTCTGTGGGTTCTCAGGAGCATAGCTGTGTGCCTCTTCTCACTGCTCCTGCAGAGGCTGGCTTAGCCGGGAGACCCTGCAGAGCACAGCTGGGTGGAGGGGGTCTCCCGCTGGGTGGAGGGGGTCTCCCACTGGGTGGAGGGGGTCTCCAGCTGTGGGAGGGGGAGGTGGGGACAGTGACTGCAGGACCCCCTGACTGGCACAGTCTGTTGTGGCTTGACGGTGTGTGAGAGTGTGCTGGAAAATCTGCTAAAGCAAGACTGGCTAGAAGTTTCCCCAGCTTCCTCTGCTAGCAATCAGAGTACTTCTGCATAGTCGTGCAGGATCCAAATTTGCTCTCTAGAAAGCTCTGGCCTCTGGCGTATGAGCTTCCTTTGCAGGAGGGATATGTGTACACTTTCTGGTGCATTTCTGGGTGCCCACCAAGCATAACATTTTGTGTTTTCTGGCATTTGTTGGCAGCAACATAGGAAGTGAGGAGCAAGTGTTGTTTACTTCCTGAAATGGGAGAATTGTTACAATTAACACCATCCAGATTTTAAATCTCGGAATAACAAAATAATGTCTGAGACAAAGGCCAGCACAGAAGATGTGGTATCACTTAGGTTCTTAATTAGAACTAGACATCTGCCTTATATTTTTCTGTGACAACAATCACAAGTTTTCAATCAGTCGATTGAAAAAACTAAAACCGACACACACAGCGTTTCAAATGTTGTCTCGTCTACAGGATCGGTTCTGGTTGTTTCAGGGGTTCTCTGGTAGTCAGGAATTTGCCCCCCGATATGTATGCCACAGGCCCTGGCCCCGCCCGGCTCCAGAAGTACACACTCCCCTCCAGCCTCTGTGTAATTATGTGCCACGAAGGGCAATGCGGTTGGCTGCAAAGCCAGGGGTAAGCAATTCTCTCACAAACACATCCTGAAAACAGACTGTTGCGCCCTCTCTGACATGTTTTATAAGGCCTCCTGCACAGAAAGCACACATAACCACAGAATTCCTTAGCAGGAGCATTCCGTGGGGTTAAGGGCATTCCTCGTAGGTATCGCCTCCTGATCGAATCTTCTGCTTGTCTTAGAACACTCCGGTGGCAGCAGGTAAGTGCTGAAGGGTCTGCAGGGAAGCGTCCACCCTCTGATTTATTGATTCGTTCTGGGTATCGTGAACCCTCAGGCATTAGATGCAGCTGAAGCTATTGCTGGTGGGTGTGGCATGAAATGGTCACTAGGGTAAAGTGGTGTTAGCATCCTGGGAGTGGACAACAAACCCGTTAGAACAGAACAAGATTTCAGGAGTTTTACATTTTAAATCCCATACTTTAAAACTTGGTTTTAGTGAGTCCTAGAATGTCCATAGTATAATGCAGCAGAGCATGCTTACAAATGATAAATAATTAAATGATAAATAAATGTTATTTATATATGCATCTATGGGACATGCTAAAAACTTTTTTAAATTTTTTTTACACTTATTTATTTTTTGAGGGACAAAGAGAGACAGAGCACAAGTTGGGGAAGGGCAGAGAGAGAAGGAGACACCGAATCCGAAGCAGGCTCCAGGCTCCTAGCTGTCAGCACAGAGCCGGACGCGGGGGTTGAACTCACAAACCGCGAGATCATGACCTGAGCCAAAGTCGGACGCTTAACCGACTGAGCCACCCAGGTGCCCCAAAACTTTTTTTTATACATTATGCTTATGGGAAAACAAACAAACAATCACCAGAGACCTGAGGTAAACAACTCTGTTAATGAATTCCTGCTAGGCTTCTAGTGATTTCTCCCTAATGGTCTACCCCTAAGCAGTTTTGCTGAAAGGAAAAAGCAGAGACAGAATCAGCAATGTTTATAGCTAGGAAAGATTTTTCCTTAGGTTTCTTTGTTGTCTGAAACTTGAAATGATAAGACTGTAGTCATAATGTATGTTTTTCCCTTTGTTGGACTCGAGAAGAACGTGTAGTTTAATGGGAGAGCTGAAGAAAACAAAAACAGTCATATACCTGTAAGATCTGTTTTAAAAATTAGGATCTATTGGATGGAAAGGAGATCTTAGATTGTTTACTGTAGCGTTGCTAAAGTCATCCCAGCCAAGCTTTTTTAAAAAAATTAAGACAGGTAATTTAAACATTTACCAGTTACTTATTTAAACATTTACTGGCTTTTAAAACCTATTTTGTAACACTGTTGCATGGATCAAATGAGACAGTGCACTGCTTCGTCTGTAATGAGTTTAGTAAGGATTTGTTTCATTGTTATTATTTTTTAAAAATTGTATTATCATGACATACCTCCTCACTTAGCCTAACTAGGTGGTTCTCTAGATTTCTGGGGGAAATCTCTAGAATTCTGGTAGTTCTCTAGATTTGGGGACCCAGGGAATATATTCTCTCTGTTGTCTCTCCAAGCAGACCTAGTTTCACTTCCTGTTGTCCCTGACCAAACATGAGTGCTTAATTCTCCCCTGATACAGAGCATTCTGAGCTGGTCCCTTATAATGTGGCCATACCAGCCAGGCTGCTTTTTCTTCAGAGGGACCAGTATAATCGGCAGGCCTGATAAGCGTTCACTATAAAAGATAATATTTTTCATCTGTTTGTCCTGGCCATCTTGCACAGTGCTCAATGAATGGTTATTGAATTGAATTGATTAGGAGAGGCAGTAATTTAAGCAAAAGGAATGACTCTGAAAAGGTGGAATATCAGACACTGTATAATAGGGAGAGATGGAGAGGTAATCTTTGGAGGTTAATATTTCTGAGACAGTACTACAGAGTAGCAGTTTAATCTGTTTATAAAGAGTCAGTCCAGCTATCCCTCCTCAATACAGGTGACTGAATGGTGGGTGGGGAATGGCCCAATATGGGGAGTGCTGGTCAGGAGTGTGCAAGAGGAAGAACCTTGACCTCATAGGAAAGTGAAAGTAGTCAGTGTCATTGTCCATGACAGAACACTGGCTCCCAAGTGTGGAGGTGTCCCAACACCTTGAACTGTGTGTCACACACAGAACCAAGGGGCCTTCAGGGAGCCTTGGGAGCAGTATGGAGGTCCTGTGTCTTAGCATGGGCTCCTATAGCACAATACCATTGGCTGGGTGGATTAAACAACAGCCATTTAGGGGCGCCTGGGTGGTTCAGTCCGTTAAGCGCCTGACTGCGGCTCAGGACATCATCTCTCCATTTGTGAGTTTAAGCCCCGCATCCGGCTCTGTGCTGACAGCTCGGAGCCCTGAGCCTGCTTCGGATTCTGTGTCTCCCTCTCTCTCTCTCTCAGCCGCTCCCCCCGCCCTCTCTCAAAAAAAAAAAATAAATAAATAAAATGAAAGAAACATTAAAAAAAATTAAACAGCAGCCTTTTAGCTCACGGGTCTGGAGGCTGGGAAATTTGAGACCAGGGTGCCTCCTCCTTGTATCTTCACATGGCAGAGAGAAAGCAAGAGCAAGCAAGCTCTCCAGTCTCTTCTTATAAGGCATTAATCTTATCATGAGGACCCCACCCTTAAGACCTCATCAAAATCAAATGATCTCCCAAAGACCCACCTGTAAATATTATCACATGGAGGGGTAAGGCTTCAACATATGAATTTTGGGGGAGCACAACACAGTCCATAGAAGCCTAAGAACTTGGGTGGGAATCCTGATCTTCATTTCACAGCTAGGACTTTGGCCAAATTATTTAACTTCGCTGTGCCTCAGTTTCCTCATCTGTAAAATAGAAATGGAAATAGTTCCTACCTCCGGGCGCTGCTGTGAAGAGGGAACAAATACAGTTAAAGAACTTGGAACAGTGTCTGCAGCATGGCAAGTGTGAGATACAGTGTACGTTATTTTTAGTATTAGCTACTTTTATTATTTTTCTCAAGTTTATTTATTTTGAGAGACAGAATAGGAGCGGACAGGGGAGGGGCAGAGAGAGGGAGAAAGAGAATCCCAAGCAGGCTCTGCACTGTCAGGGCAGAACCTGATGTGGGGCTCAGACTCACAACTGTGAGATCATGACCTGAACTGAAACCAAGTCTGACGCTCAACTGACCAAGCCACCCAGGTGCCCCTTATTAGCTATCATTACCAGGGAGGTGGGAGCAAACAGATACTTTATTTCGTGGAAGCCAAGCTCTGCACTTGGATCCACACTGACCTTAACCAGGACAACATTCACCAGTGGCCTCAGACTTGGCAGCAAATGACCTGGAACCAGCCTAGGTGCCTATGTGTGTTTCTGCCCCCATTATATCCAGTCCCCTGTACAGAGCATTAGGCTTCCTCTGCCCCCCTGGGCCTACCAGGTATTTCCTGCCTCTCTCAACTGCTGCCTTTTCTCAGCACGTCTCTTTGCTCCTCATTTTCTCCCTTCTCGTTCTTTGGTGGCCAAAGAGCCATATTCCCTCCTCAGGACACTTGCCCAGGACTAGCTGCTGTCACGGGGCTAATACCCATCCTGGTTCTTCCTCTGCTTCGGTCTCTAAAGTGGGAATCAGCAGAGATGCCCCTGGAGGAGGAGATGCTTAGGAGAAAGATCCACCTCCAGAGCAGAAAGTCCAGACAGCACTGCAGTCTTTTTAGCTCCCAGATTCTCTTTAGCTTGGTTTCCCTTCTCCAGGCTTATCAGATCCTATGCTCCTTTTAAGCACAAATATTTTATAATGCTCAGGTGAGTCTCCAGTAATGAAATGCATAAATAAAAACCATCTGTCCATATGCTTACCTTCAAAAAACTAATTTAATGCTCTGACTATACTATAAAGCAGAACAAAAGAGAGGGTGAGGTATTATGAAATAATAGACATCTCAATATGTAGACGCTCAGGCATGACTCTGTTAGAAGACACAGTATTTGTCAGCTCCTTGTGCTTCCAGGCAGATCACCATGAATACAACAGGCACAAATGCAAATGACGGGAAGTGCGGCCATTGGTGATATGATGGTCCAAAATGGTGGGCAACTCCTGGGAAAGTTCCAAATAAATCAAAGTCGAATTTGGCCTGGCTGTACCTGAGAACCACTGCTCAGGCTATTTCAAGAAAGCACCATGTAAATGGTAAATGATTTACACATACACATTACCTTTTCTGACTCCAAAGAACTGAGTTAGAAACAGATGCCGGGAGACCTGTGTCACTCAGAAAGAATCAAGTGGATGGGGTGCCTGGGTGGCTTAGCTGGTTAAGTGTCTGACTCTTGATTTCAGCTCAGGTCATGATCTCAGGGTTGAAGATCGAGCCCTGCGTCAAGCTCTGCCCTGGGTGCGGAGACTCCTTAAGATTCTCTCACTTTCCTTCTCCCTCCCCCGCTTCCCACTCATGTGCTCGCTCGCTTTCTCTAAAAGAAAAATAAATAAGCAAAATAAAATTATAGTTATATCTGTAAAAGAATCAAATGGAGTCAGACTTCAAACCCTGGCTCTACCACCTACCTTGGTGTGACCCTGAGGAAATGATTAACCTTTCTAACCCTCGATTTCCTCATCTATAAAATAGGCATGAAATACCCACCAGATACAGTAACCGTGAGGATCAAATGGAATGATGTGTAGAGAGCACTCTACACAGGGCCTGGAGTATAGAGACCTCTCAATAAAGGATTTGGAGAGATGGGTAGGCAAGAAATAGTGCAGGGGTGAGGTCCTATAAATTAGACTGGCAAAGAGAGATTAGCGAGAGAAGAACAAACACAAGTTTATTAACGTGCATTGTGCGTGCACACAGGGGAGTCCCCGGCAATGAGTCAAACTAAGAGGTGGTTAGAATTTGGGGTCCTATAGTATCTCAGGCTAAAACAAAGGAAAAGGGTTTTGAGGCTTCGCCAGGGGAGGCAAATTATGGGAAGGTGACCAGGGAAAGTATGGTAATAAGCGTTGTTTAGTAAGATTTATTATGCAGATTCAAGTCAGTGCCTTCTAGTCAGTAAAAGTTGTTAAGAATTCTCCTTTTCCTGGAGAGGGAGACCTCTTTCACCAATGGAAATTTCCTTTACGCAAGGAAAACTTACGCCCTGTTTTAGAATTTTTCTTGCATCTGCTCGTTCTCAATGAATGGCCTTAGCTCAAAATAATTCAGATGCCATAGAAGCATATTTTGGGGCGGCATATTTTGGTACCCTTCAATAGTCAGCGAATATGCACATGAAAGCTCTTCAGATGGTTCTCGCTTCCGAAGGAGCGATGCGCAGTGTCTTCCCCACGCCAGGAAATAAGCCCAGGAAAAGGACAAATCCAGCTGGGGAGCTGTCCTCCCTTTTCTTCCCCTTCTGGGAACCAGGCTCGCTGACTCACAGGGCTCAGTGGGTCTCCAGCGGTTCTTGTGGGAGGCTGTAAAGTCATCTACCACCCCGCTGAATCAGGATCCCTGGGAAATACCTGAAGGGCCTCTGTGGGTGGTAAATGAAATATGCTTCCTGCCTGTGGTGGGGCTGGGGTGGTGCGGGTCAAGAAGGAGGCAGGATCTTGGTGGTGTCAAGTTAACCAGAACCTGATTTTCTAGGACCCACACAAACATTAGGTATTTCTGCTTTAGGTATATTTTTGCTTTTGAAAGTTCCATCTTCTGACCTAGACAATTGTGCAAGGCACTGTTCGAATCAAGTTCATTCTGAGTTGTATCCAGTTTATGGATTCTCTCAGCATATATATATATATATATATATATATATATAATTTTTAAGGGATTTATTTTTGAAAAAGAGTGTGCACACATGGGCGGGGCCAGGGGATGGGCAGAGAGATTGGGGGACAGAATATCTGAAGCAGGCTCTGTGCTCACAGCAGAGACCTCGATGCGGGGCTCAAACTCATGAACCCTGAGATCATGACCTGAGCTAAAGATGGACACTTAATCACTCAGGCACCCCTCTCTCAGCAAATATTTAATGAGTAACCACTGAGTAAGGAATAAGTCAGTAAGCAGTGGAAGCAGAAATCTATTCTTTTTATTTAATCTCCTTAATAGACTATGAATTCCTTGACAGCCAGGCCTTCATTTTACCTATCTCTGTATCTATTTGGTGCCCAGCTCATAGCGTGGTGGTAACAGTAAAAGCTAAAAACATAGAGGGCCACCAGTATTCCATGAACTATTTTAAGTGCTTCGTATACACTCATTCACCTTTCATAACCACTCTTTTTTTTTAAATTTTTTAAATGCTTATTTATTTTTGACAGAGAGACAGACAGAGCATGAGTGGGGGAGGGGCAGAGAGAGAGGGAGACACAGAATCCGAAGCAGGCTCCAGGCTCTGAGCTGTCAGCACAGAGCCCGACGCAGGGCTTGAACGCACGGACAGCGAGATCATGACCTGAGCGGAAGTCGGACACTCAACTGACTGAGCCACCCAGGTGTCCCTCATAACCAGTCTTGAAATAGCTTTTAACGTTACCCCCATTTTCTGGGAAATGTACCAAGAGGTCAAATAATTTGCCTACGTCACACAGCTAGCAAGTGTCAAAGTCGGATTTGAAACTCAGCCTGCTCTGTGACCTGTTTGCTTTACTGCTTCCATGGTACACAGCTGATGTTCAATAAAGACTGGTGAGACATCATCGATGTAGGCACATACCCATGTTTATCTGTATGAGTAAAAGTTCCTCTTGTGTTTCAGCGCCTCACCATGGCCCAGTGTGTGAATCTTCTGGTCTTTCTCCATGGAGTGCTTGCATTTCAGACAGTGAGTAGCCACTGTGGTTTTCCCATTTCTTCCCTTTCCAGGGCTTCTAAATTTACCAACAGGAATCCAAAGTCATGCATGGCTAGGTCTACATGGCATCCAGATGCTGATACTCTGGACATAAAATTAACCTTGGCAATGGTTTTCCCCATTCTTATGCCTTTTTATATTGATGAGAGAAAAACTCTCTAAAGATCTGATATACAAGGAAGCCATTTTAGATTTCTTTCTAAGTCAACATGACTGTATATCAAGTTGTTCAAACAAAAGCCTGACTGATGGCCCACCACACATGCATTATACATCTGCTTTGTGAATGAGTAGCCTAAAGGAAACCATTTCGTCCTTGAGATATTGATCAGTGCTCCTATCTCTGCATTCCTTTATGATAAAATTTGTGATTCCTGCCTACATGCTAATCTATAATCTTTTGAGCTTCGACAAGATGTAAAAAAGTTACCTTTGTAAAAAACGTTCATTCTCTGGAACACTTCCTTGTGAAGGGGGTGTTCCCCACACTCGAAAAAAAGTCTCTTTCTTAACTTTTAGAGATTCTAAAAGGGTTTGTTCATTTTGCATTGACAACATCCATTTCCTCTTTCAAGAAAGGATCTACATTTGTTTTTGGTAAAGTGAGGGTGACTAAATATAACTTAGGAATCAGTATATTTTCAGAAATGATGTTGAAGTTACTAACTTCCTCTTAAGGTGGGGAGAAAGGGAGTCTAAATTGGATGAGGGAAAAAAGCCCTTCTGTTCAAGAATGTCTCCACGGTACATTCTACCTAGGAAGATATTTAAGTTTAAATTTTTGTGTTAAGATGCAGAGGAGAAAGACCATAGACACAGAGGGAGACTCCGATTTAGAGTCTTCAACATGCTGTTCCCTCTGCCTGAAGTATTTTTTTCCTCTCTGCCATAGAGGACCGCCCCCCTTAATTGCTAGTCATTCCTGACATCAGAATTTAAATAATCCTTCCCTGCCCCTCCTTCCCCAAGCTCACCTAAAGTCACAGCATCCGGATATGCCCAGGCCACTTCCTGCAGGTCTTTGTGGAAGCCCTGACTGAATAATTCATAGTGCATTTGGCTGTTTGATGTTTGTCTTCCCTACTAGAGCTTAATTCCCCAAGCACAGGGACTCTATTTGCCTTGTTCAGTGCTATGACCCCAGTGCCTGGCACAAGGTAGGTGCTCAGCAAATATGGGAGGCATGAATGCTGACTGAACTTTCCATTTTAAATGGTTGTGTCCAAGGACTTTGTGAGCAAGTTATGAATCCTCTTCCAGTGCCTCTGTCTGCCCTCAGTAGATCCACTCCCAGAAGCACTGGCCATTTAAGGCCCATTATCACAGCAGGATTGGACATTTTCTGAAACCAGAAGAACTGAGTGCAAGTCCCCAAGTGTCACTCATCATGCACTAGGTCTATGTCACCTTGAATAAGCCTCCAAGTCTCATCACTTATAAAATGGTTGTTATGAGAGTCAAACATGTTAAGACCCATGAAAGTGCTCTAATGCATTTCCAGGGCCCCTGATAAATATTGCTCTCTGTGGGGATTCTAAGTAGCATAAATCAAGGCCCATTCAAAGACCAAAGCTCCCAGGGTGGAATTTCAGGTACCTTGCATGCAGATAGGCTAAGAATTGGGTGATTAAAAAGGGTCTTCTCAGTGCCCCCACATCACACTGAATTGGTAGCCATTAGCACATAAAGCTCATCTCAAAGAAAACATCCTAAGAACAAAGCCACCATAAAGAAAAATTGTGAAAGACTTTGCAGTCTGGGAGTTCTCTGGGTACTTAGTGCATTGACGTGGTAGTCTCTACCTTTGTCTTTGACTATTTGAGTACTCTGGAGAAACAGAAGCTAACTTGTACAAAACTGATAGTAATGTAATTAAATCCCATGTATAGAAATGCAGGAGTGCCTGGGTGGCTCAGTCGGTTGAGTGTCTGACTCTTGGTTTCAGCTCAGGTCATGATCTCGCGGTTCGTGGGTTTGAGCTCCACATGGGGCTCCACACTGTCAGAGCTTGGGATTTCTCTAACTCTCTCTCTCTGCCTCCCCCTGCTTGCTCTCTAACTCTCTCACAAAATAAATAAATAAACATAAAAAAAATTTTTTTTGAGTGCTACTTGTCTGGTGAGATGCAACTGGTTATCACCTGGTGGAAATTGACCAGTTTTGCCAGTTTTGCACTATTCGTAAATTCATTTCCACATTCCATTTCTGAGTATAGATGTTGGGTCCTTTGTGTTGACTTCTTTTTTTTTTTTTTAACGTTTATTTATTTTTGGGACAGAGAGAGACAAAGCATGAACAGGGGAGGGGCAGAGAGAGAGGGAGACACAGAATCGGAAACAGGCTCCAGGCTCTGAGCCATCAGCCCAGAGCCCGACGTGGGGCTCGAACTCACAGACCTTGAGATGGTGACCTGAGCTGAAGTCGGATGCTTAACCGACTGAGCCACCCAGGCGCCCCTGTGTTGACTTCTTAAACTGTTGTAATATCTTTCCAGTTCCCATATTAATTAATGAGTTAAATATAATTCTTTACACTTGTTCCTTCCATGTTTGTACAAAAAAAAAAAACATGATTATATTCTCTTTTTTAGAAATATGACAGGGGTGCCTGAGTGGCTCAGTCATGTAAAAATCTGACTCTTGATTTCAGCTCAGGTCATGATTTCCGGTTCTTGGGATTGAGTCCCGGAGTCAGGCTTTGCACTGAGAGCATGGGGTCTGCTTGGGATTCTCTCTCTCCCTCTCTCTCTGCCCTTCCCCCACTTGCTCATATGGATTCTCTCTCTTTCAAAATAAATAAATAAACTTTTAAAAAATATATATGGTATATAGTATAATAAACACAGATCCCTCTCCTGTTTCTGATACATGAAGATACAAGAGTTAAATAGCGGGAAAGTTGGAACGGATAGCTCAGTGTTTCCTGTTTCATGGATTCACTCACTAAACCCTTATTATTGTCAAGGCTGAACCTGGCACTTCATTCTAGTCATACCAGAAGAGTCAACAGGAAGTGCTTTGGGGACACCACATAGGGTCTAAGGATGCGGTGAAGCACCAGGGCTATCTGACACACTCCATGCCACAGTCTTTACCTCTTTTGGTCATTGTACCCCTTTGGGAATCTGTAAAACCCCCACATGTACATTTGCATAAAACCTCAAGCAGACCCCCTAGAAATCCACGGACCTCTGGGATTCAGGACTGCTGCCCTATGCAAAGCCAGCTGCTGTCCACTTCCCTACATGTGAAACATACAGAAATGTTCATCTCAATACCCCTCTCACTGTCTCAGCTGACAGATCAAGTGCTGGTTTCCTGGCCTCCAGCTAACATTCTGGGTAGCATCACAAAATTGGCTTCCTCACTCTCTTTAAATGTCAAAAGTGGAGTATCTTAGAGCAGCCTGGCAGATGGAGTTTCTGCATGAGATTTCTCTCATTCCGACTTGTGAGGAAGAGGAAGGAGAAAGGAAGCAAGGGAGAAAGAAAGGAATTGAGGGAGAGAGAAACGAGAAGCAGCAGTGGGGGGGTGGGGGATGGAGCCTCCACTGCTGATGGCTTTCCTGGGACGCTAGACATCAGGGTAATGACAATATATTAAATATTGTGGCCTTCGCCCTCCTAGAACGTCAGTGAACTCAGAAAAGAGCAGATTTCAATGATGTCGTTCTCCGTTGAAATGTCTTCCCACTTTCTTGTTCTTCACATAAACTGCCTGCAATATCTATATTCTTTTGCCATTTATATCTAATGGGCCTTTTATATTTATGAAGTAAAAGATAAATTATTGGTATGTATTGTATATGTCCTTGTACTGTTTCCTTTCCTTTTTAAAACTCATAACTATTTGGAATGGCATCCTATTCTGCTTTAATCTGTGGCACCGAATATGAAGCATTTGTAGTATTGAGTTGCATGATTTCCTCTGAGAAAAAGAGCTATTGTAATTACGTGCTTTCTCCTGGTTTGTACTTTTGCTTCATTTTCTTCTCCCCTCAATACACAGGCACCTTCTTTGCTGCTTTTAAATTGCTTCTAGCCACCACTACGTTCCTAGAAAAAACAGCTTTGGGGTCTTGATTGCCTGTGCTCACAACTGGGACCCCTCAGTGAAAATGCAATCATAGCCTCATAGAATATTAGAGTCCAAAAGGAGCTTGGAAATTATATTTCCCATCTTTCTGCTACCAGCAACTGCTTTTTTGGCCTTTTAGTTATAACCAACTGTCTGTCTCCCAGAGCTTTGATGTTTTAAGAATCCTGTCTGCCAACAGCCTGTCAAATCCAATATTCATTTTCTTCACTCTTCTTAAGTAACCCCTTCGTGGACGTGTTCCGTTTGGACACTGGGACTTGCCTTAGGGGGTTCATCAATTATGTCCCATAAATTTCTGGGTCAATCATTCACCAGAGCTGCTGACTCACAGGAGACCAAAGAAACGCAAAACACAGAATGAGATGCACAGTGACAACCCCTCTCCCCACCTTCCTCTACTATCACAAACCAACACGTTGTTTGACTTTGAACTTCATCTTTATGTCACTGAGGGCAGGGGAACATGGACCCAACCCTGAACCCCCTCGTGGGGCCATCACAGGATTGCAGTATATGGATGGTATTTACAGAGGCCCTAAGTTATCAATAAAATGCGAATTGTGCTTAATATGCTCTAGTTAAGATAGCCTGGAAGTGTGCCTCCCTTACAGACAATTCCAAACACATTAAAAAATCTAAATATTGGTGCTTATAAGAGCCTATAAACTGGGGGCACTCAGCTGGCTCAGTCAGGAGAGCCTGTGACTCTTGATCTCGTGGTTGTGAGTTTGAGCCCCACACTGGGTGTAGAGACTACCTAAATAAATAAATTTTTAGAAAAAGAATCTGTAATCTAGATAAGTCATTTATGATTGCTTCATTTCCTAAGTGCAGAGATAGGTGCTTTTTTAAAAAAATGTTTATTTTTGAGAGAGAGAGTGTGAGCAGGGGTGGGGCAGAAAGGAGGGGGACAGCAGCAAGCCCAATGTGGGGCTGGAACTCGTGAACCGTGGGGTCTTGAGCTGAGCCGAAATCAGATGCTCAACTGACTGAGCCACCCAGGTGACCCCAAACATCTTATGTTTATTTTTCTATTTTTAAAATAATGGTTATGATATTCACTAGAGAATTACTTATTATGGCAAAAAACAGTCTAAATATCCACCAACAGGGAAATCTCAATACATTTTGATTCAAGCATACAGTAGAATGTCACACAGTAGATACCGCCAGGGAAAACTGTCTGTGATACATCGCCAAACGAGAAAAGGTAAGTGGCAGAACAATATCTACAGTATAACCTCATTTGTGTTAAGAAAAAAAACCAAAAACGCTATGATCTATAGTATGGATACAGAAACAGATTGAAATGATATGTAGCAAAATGTTAATAAAGATTATATCTTAGACTGTAGGAGTAAGGACAAAGAATGGTTTGAAATTTATATAAATATATGTACATATGTACGTATACATATATACTACATATATATTATGTACATATAATGTATATATGTACATGTACATATGTATACATATATATGTATACAAAGCAGAAATAAAAACAGATTTGCTGGAAAACTAGAGTTCTGGGGGAAGGGGTGAGAAGGAGACTTACTTTCTCTATAAATCCTTCCCCTTCCCCACCTATCATTGAATTCATTTTTTTCCTTAAAATTGGCTTATAGAGGGACTAATTATTAACTTTCTTCCACACTGTAGTGATGCTTTACTAAACAATTTAATTATATGTATAAATATGTATATATACATATCCATGATATATATCTGTGCATGTGACCTGTTCCCTGACCTATTGAATGAGAGGAAGAAGGAAAGTGTTTAAAGTTAAAATCTTTTAAGAAGTAATTTTTTCTAAAAATAATAAAATAAAATAAAAAATAACTTTTCCTGATTATAAACGTTCTACACACTTACGGCAGAAAAATCAGAAATAGGGATGCCTGGGTGGCTCAGTCGGTTAAGCATCCAACTTCAACTCAGGTCATGATCTCACGGTTCAGTTTGTGAGTTCGAGCCCAGATCCTCTGCTCCCTCTTCAGATCCTCTGTCTCCCTCTCTCTCTGCCCCTCCCCCCTCACACTGTCTTTCTCTCTCATTCTCTCTCTCAAAAATAAATAAACATTAAAGAAAAGAAAAATCAGAAATAAAAAAGTCTAAAGAAGATAAAAACTATCCATATCACCATACGTTGGGACACTTCCATCCAGACCTTTATCTATGCATTTTTGTTACCTCCTAGTGGTGTGTTTCTTCAGAAAACAAAAAATATTGTGATTTAAATTAAATTCTGACATGTATCCTTAAAATCTCTCTCTCAGAGATCCTTCCACAGTATCCTATGTCTGCAAGCATGCCAGAAGAGTAGTTGGGTGATTTTACTTCATAACTTTTTAATAGTTTAATTATTAACAATTAACTTATTTTTTAATTTTTTTATACATTTTTATTTATTTTTTGAGAGACAGAAAGAGACAGAGTGTGAGCAGGGGAGGGGCAGAGAGAGAGGAAGACACAGAATCCAAAGCAGGCTCCAGGCTCCGAGCTGTCAGCACAGAGCCCTACTTGGGGCTCAAACTCATGAACTATGAGATCATGGCCTGAGCCAAAGACGGACGCTTAACCAACTGAGCCACCCAGGTGCCCCTAAATAACCTATTTTTTAACCCTGAGGTAGTCTCCCCCCATCTTGTCTGTGGGGTGTTCTTTCCAAGACCCCCCCAATGGATGCCTGAAACTGTGAACGGTACTGAATCCTATATATAGGGTCCTAATAAAAGAGGACAATTATAACAATACATGTAATAAAAGTTATGTGAATGTGGCCTCCTCTGTCTCTCAAAATATCTTACTGTACATCACTCACCTTTCTTCTTGTGATGACACGTCTACGTGATGAGATGATAAAATGTCTACGTGATGAGACGAAGTGAGATGAGTCATGTAGGGTTGGGCTGTTGACCCCTGACCGTTCCTCAGAAGGATCATCTGCTTCCTGACCACGGCTGACCGCAGGTAATGAAAACTGTGGCAGGCAAAGCTGTGGATACGGGGGACTACTGTAATTGTATTTAATGATTAGAGGCCAAAATCACCACTAAAGTTATTTTAGTAGACGCTTGTCACTCAAGAACAGCCTGGTGAAAACAAAGGGGGTGATGGCATCAACTTTCCTAATGAATGTCTTCTGCAGTGAAGAACACATTCTTAGCTGCTTCTAGCTTTATCATTAAATAAACTGAATCTGCTCCCTGCTCTGCAAGTCTTGTAGCGGTGCCCGGCTGTAGCAATATAATTTTAATCTGAAACTATTGCCACCGAGCGCTGCTCTGAGGGCTAGCACTTTAGGAAGTTGCGTGGGATATCACAAGAACAAATCACTTCAATTCTATTTTATTCACTCAGTACATTTAAATCATCGGGCTAATGAAATGATTCAAGGGCTGTCGCCACCAATTCACAGTTTTTGCTTGAAGAACAGTGTAGCAAGAGTGCAGAAATAACCAGAGTGAAAGTTCTTCCCCACTTTGAAATAATATTCTGAAGTAGGAGACACATTGTGATTTGAGAAGTGCCAGCTTGGTGGAGCCACTTTTAATTCTCATTCTTTCTACTTAGACAGCACCTTTACAGGAACTATAGCAGAGGATACCTGAAAGACAGTGAAGTTAAAAAAAAAAAAAAAGGATTTAATTGGGGCAATTTTAGAAAGAGGGATAGTTTCAGGCACATGGCATTCTTCTCCCATTCAAAGGAAGATTTACTTACTCTCACACACACACACTGTTTGACCAAACTTGAAAGATTACCTAACTGAAATCCACTAGGAAACTGGCCTCTGAATCCATTCTGTGACATTGTCATTATGTTTTCTTTCTTTTTTGAAGTTTATTTATTTATTTTGGGCGGCGGCGGTGGGGGGCGCGGGAGAGACAGAGAGGGAGAGAGAGAGATTCCCAGGCAGGCTCCACAACAGAACCCAATGCAGGGCTTGATTTCATGAACCATGAAATCATGACCTGAGTCAAAATCAAGAGTTAGATGCTTAAGTGACTGAGCCACCCAGGCGCCCAATATTATGTTTTCAATGTTCATAAAGTCAGAACGGTAATATCACCTTCAGCATCGTAAACTCTTGCTTATTTTGGTTTTGTTTTCCAATCAGGTCTCTCTCACCAGCCGTGTATAAAATGTTCTTTCCTTTTCTAGCATTTTGTGGAAAACTTTTCAAAGTTTTTAACATATACTGCTAGCAAATGTCCCATTTTCCTGCTTTTCTAATTACACATATGGATGTGACCTAATTGTCTACTAGTATGGTCTAAAAATATGCTGAACTGATTTTCCAAGTCACATTTGCCAATACCAGATGAGTTATGCCTTTAAGTTATTTTAAACTACTTTAAAATATATGAAAATACATCATTTGGCAATCTCCATGACTGTTAAAACAAACTACTAGATGCTTTTACAAAGTGGCAATAGACAGTAGGTGAGCATCAAGGCTGAATATTCAGCTGAGGCCAGTTATGAAATCACACCCAAGTACTCTGAAGCACAAATTATCCAATTTTTATAGGCAAGAATATTTTTCTTGGTATCCATTCAAATTTGTACACTCTTGTATGGCCTGCCTGTGGTCAAAAACATCTCTGATGTTCTCAAGATTAAGGTCTACTTTGCAAAGTATGTGGGAGGGTAGTTAGCAGAACTGTTCAGACATTGGATTTAGGATTCATTGCAGCTTTGCCTCTTTGTGAGAGAACAATAAAGTTAACTTCTGACCCTGTGGCCAAAGCAGGTTCAAATATTGGTGGTATTATCTGTGGAATTGTGATTTTTGTAGGTCCTGAGTGTATCACTTTGCTAGGACTGCTGTAACAAATTACA
Source organism: Panthera tigris (assembly GCF_018350195.1). Lineage (NCBI taxonomy): Eukaryota > Metazoa > Chordata > Mammalia > Carnivora > Felidae > Panthera > Panthera tigris. The sequence goes on from NC_056663.1 coordinate 143,189,419, forward strand.
AAGATGGTGACTTAAAACAATAAAGATTTATTCTCTCAGAGGCCAGGAGTGAGAAATCAAGGCATCAGCAGGGCTATGCTCTCTGCTAAGGCTTCAGGGAAAATCCTTCCTTGCTCCTTTCCAGCTACTGGTGGCTCCCACAGTCCCTTGGCTGCTTGTGCCAACATGTCCCCATCTCTGCCTCCATCTTCACATGGCCTTCTCCATGTTTCTCTGTGTCTGAAAACCTCATTGGATTAAATATATGATGAACTCAACTCAGGATCCTCAGCTCAGTTATATCTGCAAAGACCCTATTTCCAAATAAGGTTACATTCACATATACCGAGGGTTAGAACTTGCACGTATCTTTTTAGGGACCCCAGTTCAACCAACTCACCCTTCTCATGTATCATAATGTGTGCAGAGGACTGGGTGCTGGCTCAGAGGTGGGCCAAGTCACAAGAGAAACATGGTACATCTTCTAAGACAGTTTTCTAGATGTCTTTTTGAGGAAAAATTTAACTGGTAATTTAGAACATGTTAACATTACAACAAATCTATTGTGGCACAAATACAAAATTCACATGAATTTTTAAGATGAAACGTGAGACTCCAGCATATTTTTGAGCTAGGCAATGTGTTTCTTGCTAGGCCTCTAGAAGGATAGCATTCACTCTTTTGCTGATGAGGAGCTTCAGAGCACAAGTTTGGGACTTACCATCACAGTTTCCATGATTTGCCTATTACTTACAGGCAACCTAGAGGGCTATAATATATAATTTATTATTTTGTCAAGGTAGAAATTTCAGTCATGTGTTGCTGTAGTCTGCTTTGTGGAAACAAATTACTGACCTAGTCAGTCTGGATGACCACCCAGCTTAGTCATCTGGGCTCAGCACCATTGTTCTCTGGTTCTCCCCCCTTCTGGGGCAGATGTGATAAAATACAGGGGCGTGTGTGACATTTAGAATTTGTACAAGTGATTTACTCAATGTATATTTGCTAATCAATGGTATGAGGACATAATAATGATCCAAAGAACCCCAAAACGACCCACAAACATTCTTGCTCTTCCCAAACAGATGATAGGTAGAGGTATAGGTACATGTCTACTATATATCTAGGATTAATGGCAAATATGAACGTACATTCCATTATTGCCCATTTATGTGATCGGGATAGACATTGCTAGGTGATCTTGGGGCTTCTTCCTGCTGAGCCCATGTATTAGTCTGCACTGGCTGCTATAACAAAATACCATAGACTGAGTGGCTTAATAAACAAGAATTTATTTCTCATAACAGTTCTGGAGCCTGGGAAGTCCAAGATCAAGGTGCCTGCCAATGTCTTCCTGATTTGTAGACAATCTTCTTGTTGTATCCTCACATGGCAGACAAGAGAGAGAGAGAGAGAGAGAGAAAGCAAGCGTCCGTGTGTCTCTTCCTATGAGGGCATCAGTTGTATTCACGAGGGCGCCACCTTCATGACCTAATTACCTACTGAAGGTGCCACTTCCAAATACTATCACACTAGGGATTAGGGTTTCAACATATGAATTTTAGAGGGACGCAAATACTCAGTTCACAGCAGCTCAGTTATGGCTTGAGTAACAAAGGACATCTGTGCTTCCTATACACCTTTTTAGGGTTGCTATCAGAAATGAGATATTTCTGATATGAAATATTGTTTTAATCACTGACTTCGATAATGGTGCACTCAGAGCAATGCTTTTTATTTATAAATAAATTGGTTTGTTTTCATGAGATACTTTTGGCATCATTATCCACTTAAATTCATCTAAAGGACTGAAAACATGTAGAATGTTACAAGATGTCACAAAGGGCTCCAATTTGAAGATTTAATTGGAAATCCATTAAGTTCAAAAAAGGAAATTTTAGGCAATATGCATACACAGGTGAAAAGATGCTTGTGTTGAGGGGGGAGAAGATAAAAATCCAAATCAAAACATGGCTGCTCCTCAGGGGGTGTGTGTGTGTGTGTGTGCACATGTATGTGTGTGTTGGGGAGGATCTAGGGTTATTTTGCACATAGGCTTATAGACCACCTGGGACTATCTCTGAGGTCCCCAAAGAGAAGGGAGCTGGGATGAGAAGACTGAGGTGCCTGTGGTCATAGTGAAAGGAGGGGTGCTGACAGAGACAGCCTCTGACCTTTGATTTGCCCCAAGTCTATTTTAGTCTATTTATTTGCCCCAAGTTTCCATTTTATCCAAGACATTGAACACCTTGGCAGAGCCACTAACTTAGTGTTGTTACTTTGAGTAGCTTTTCTCCAAGTTTTGAGCAATATGCACCCATTTGGAAAGGAAGCAACAGACAGAAAGGAAGAAGAGGTTCTAAGACGACTGCATTTTTCTGTTTCTAGAAAGGGGTGCTTGGTTTGTCGGAGGAGAGCAGTGACAGCAGTCGTGGATACAAGAAAAGCTACTATATATTTCAGATGCTGGTAAGTCAATAGCATATTCCCTTTCCTTAAAAAAGCGAATTAAGTTACTTTGGATCGGGATTTGTCAACAGCGACACTATTGACTTTGGGGCCAGATGCTTCACCATTGTTGCACTGTCCTGTGCCCTAGAGGATGTCTAGTAGCATCCCTGGCCTCCCCACATGTGACAACCAACAATGTCTCCAGATGTTGCCAAATGTGCCCTGCAGGGCAAAATTGCTCCTGTTTAAAACACTTGCTTCAGATAATTTATAAGAGAAGTCCATATTTGAATTTCAGAAACTTAATTCAGTGGTAATATTTTGAGGGGCTGGCAAAATTTGACTCTGTCTGGATTCTTCAAACCTCTTGTATATTGAACCCAAATAGAAATGTTTTGGATTCAGTAAAAACAGATTTTTTTTTTCATGTAAAATACCTCTGTCATACTAGAAGAATTCAGAATTAGGCCAAGTGTAAAGATATAAAGTTGAAACTTTATCCAATATCCTCCTGAAGGAAATCCTAAGACTAAAATAACACCCACCACCACAAAAAGATTAGTCACTTAGGGCATAATGACTAGGATGTTTGTAGGATCTAATTCCTGCCTAAAAAGCTCACTGACTTCCTTAGCACAGCCAACAGAACTTGGGCTCAAAGTCAATCAGAGAAAGACAAACACCATATGATTTCATTCATATGTGGAATTTAAGAAACAAAACAGATGAACATATGGGAAGGAAAAAAAAGAGAGAGAAAAGCAAACCATAAGAGAATCTTAAATACAGAGAACAAACTGAGGGTTGCTGGAGGGGAGGGGAGGAGGATGGGCTAATTGGGCGACGGGCATTAAGGAGGGCACTTGTGAAGAGCTAAATTCACTAACTTCTACTCGTGAAACCAATATTACACTGTATGTTAATTAACTAGAATTTAAATAAAAATTTGAAACAACACCGAAAGGAACATCGGCTCAAGAAAAATTTTTATGTATATTTGTGTGTGGCACTTTTATGTATATTTGTGTGTGGCAGGTATGTGACCTATGATAAGAAATAGGTCGAGACAAGAAGGACATACAAAAACACTAGGCCAGGGGCTCCTGGGTGCCTCAGTCAGTTAAGCGTCTGACTTCGGCTCAGATCATGATCTCTCGGTTCGTGAGTTTGAGCCCTACCTTGGGCTCTGTGAGGACAGCTCAGAGCCTGGAGCCTGCTTCGGATTCCGTGTCTGCCTCTCTCTCTCTCTCTCTCTCCCTCAAAAATAAATAAACATTAAAAAAAAAAAAAAACACTAGGACGAATGAAAGGACATTGATGGGCCTGGGGGTATGTGTAATACAGCACAGTTGGGCCAAAGACATATCTTGATTGCAAATGTCCTAGTATTGTGTCACACTGACAATAAAGGAAAACAATAAATGAAAGGACAGGACAGAAGATATCTAGCCCGTCTTAACTGTTCAGTCCAAGCACCAGCATGGGAACTACTCAGGTGGTAGGTGGTAGTGACCAGGACAGAGCAGGGCTCTCAGGATACTTTAGGACCTGGCTACACTGATACGGACCCACCCCCATGACTTGTCTCCCCATGCTCTAAGCTTGTATCTGAGAGGACATTCAAAATGGAGGCAAATCAGGCCAAAGCCCAACCAGTTGCCCGGTTTAACTCAGCTTCAACCACAGCTACCTGTCATATGTCACCCCAGCCTCAGCTTCCCCCTTTATTTTGCCTGCTGCAGGCGTCACATGTGCACTGCCCCTATCCCCACCCTCAGAGCTTTCAGGCCAAAGCTGTCGATTCACATGGAGCCATGTTTATTCCAGTCAGGAAGTGCCTTCTCTAACTTGGCCTCTCTGTGCTTCTATTTACAGCCAATTCAAAACTTGAAGGGGAGACCAGAGAATGCCTTTGACAGGAAGGCAGCTGACCCGCCAGCTCTGTGGCCTTCCAGTGTTTTGGGAGCAAGAGATGTAATTAGACCAGCCGTCAGCACCGTGGCAAGTGTCCGGCTTCGGCCAGTGCCCATCACCCCTAGACAAAATCCGTCCACGGTGGCTCCTCGCTGGTTGGGGAGCACAGCTCTGAGAGGCCCTGTCCCCACACCTTTCACCCAGGCCAGGATACCACAGACAAAGGGACTGGCCTCTGTACCTAGAAACCGGGGGACCCACTTCGCTGTGTCAGCCAGGTTTCCTCCAACACCCCGAGTTCTGACGACTGTGGGTCTCCCCACAAACGGAGCCCTTCACGGCACCAGTGTCCCCACCTCTCCCACAACTAAGGAGCCTCGAGGAGATATGTAAGCCGATGTGGCAGTGCCCCCTTCTCTTGGCAGGGGACCCACGTCTGTCTGTGTTGCTGTCTGGGTGCGGAGAGCAACGTTCGGGAGAAGTGTTCACGCTCTGGGGGCCCAGGCAATCACCCCTGTGACGTATCCTGGGAACCCGGCTCTTTTACGGGATTCACCTCAATCACCAACTCCTCTAGAAGTGAAATTCCTCAAGAAGGAAGCTTCACGGTCCCCGAGAAAGTGATTTTGTCACGTGCTGTGTGACTCTGAGACAATTCCTCACTCTTACCAAAAAATCAAATGGTGGGGCGCCTGGGTGGCTCAGTCGGTTGGGCGTCTGACTTCGGCTCAGGTCATGATCTCACGGTCCGTGAGTTCCAGCCCCGCATCGGGCTCTGTGCTGATGGCTCAGAACCTGGAGCCTGTTTCAGATTCTGTGTCTCCCTCTCTCTCTGATCCTCTCCCTTTCATGCTCTGTCTCTCTCTGTCTCAAAAATAAATAAACGTTAAAAAAAAAAATTAAAAAAAAAAAAAAGAAAAATCAAATGGTGCAACTCCTAAATCATTTCTGAACGGTTTAGGATTTTTATGAAAAAAACAATTTCAGGCAAAATTGGGAAGCCATAGTAATTTGCCACCTGTTCCCTGCCCTTTTTTTTTTTTCTTCCTGCCCTAGGAATTTACAATCTCCTGTTCTCAAATTATTCCTACCAAATCTGGAAAGATTCTAAGGTTGGTCATTTACACTTTTAATTCCTACAGTACTCTTTAGACTATTGAAATAATCCTGATGTCATTGGTTTCCAATACTTGAGCTGTGGCCTCCAGAGTGAGATACCCTAGATTGTAACAAATAGAATAATTCTTATTGGATAATTTTTTCTTTGAAAAAAAATTTTTGAATGTTTTTTTGTTTATTTTTGAGACAGAGAGAGACAGAGCATGAGCAGGGGAGGGGCAGACACAGAATCTGAGGTGGGCTCCAAGCTCTGAGTTGTCAGCACAGAGCCCGACACAGGGCTCGAACTCACGGACTGTGAGATCATGACCTGAGCCTAAGTCGGACGCTTAACCAACTGAGCCACCCAGGCACCCCATCTCATTGGATAATTCTTAAAGGAAAAGGCTCAGAAAGGAACTGTTCTAGCAGGAGATTTTTAAAAATACGCCAGTTTTCTTCTCAGTTAAATCAGATTCTCCTCCACTGGCACACTGGCTGCACTGACAAAATGTCTTCAGAGAGTGAGTTGGTGGGGATGATAACGGAACACTGGGCACACACGAGAAACTAATACCACAGCCAACCAGGCAGGCGACTGTTACCGAACAGCTTCACAACCACCCGATCTGATGGTGGCGCACCTGACAAAGATTCACTCAGAGCTGTTAGTGGCGTCCTGTGTGCAGCACATGAAACCAGGAACTTAGAGCTGGCTCAAAAGGAAGAAGCTAACGGATTTGACAGACAAATTCAGCTAACCTTAAAGCTGAAGCCATCCTATTTAGACATGGCTGAAAGGACAGAACATGTGGCTTGATAGGAACATTTCTATGAACCGGCTACGTGAATCTTGAAATTGGAAGGAAAAAGAATGATACGAAAGTGAGGATTCGGTTGTGAAAGCTTCGTACAAGCAACATTTTGTGGGCTTAGAGCAGGGGTGTGCTGGCACATGATTAACAACTGGCTGTCTGGGGGGATGAAGAGCTGACGTGTAGTGTTTGGCCATGTGGCACTAATGGAATTGTGAGGACTGTGTGCAGTGTTTCCTCCATACAGGGTGATATGATGGCATGAATAGCCTCAAGAGCATAGATAATAATATGATAATATATAGTAAATAATTAGGGACTGATGAGTTTAGAGTACTTATTACTTTTGTTTTTAATATATTTTATTTAATCATATATGTACATAATTCAAACTTAAAAAAAATTTTTTTTGAGAGACACAGAGCATGGGCAGGGGGCGGGGTGAGGAGCAGAGAGTGAAGAGAGAATCCCAAGCAGGCTCCATGCTGACATCACAGAGCCCAATGTGGGGCTTGATCCCACGAACCCTGAGATCATGACCTGAGCTGAGATCAAGACTCAGACGCATGGGGCACCTGGGTGGCTCAGTCGGTTGTGTCTGATTTTGGTTCAGATCATGATCTCACGGTCCCTGAGTTTGAGCCCTGCATTGGGCTCTGTGCTGACAGCTTAGAGCCTGGAGCCTAATTTTGGATTCTGTGTCTCCCTCTCTCTCTCTCTCTCTGCCCCTCCCCCATTCATGCTCTGTCTCTGTCAAAAATAAATAAACATTAAAAAAATTTAAAGAAACTCAGACGCTTAACTGACTGAGCCCCCACACGCCCCTATAATTCAATATTAATAAGGGCCATGTGTAAAAAGCAGCTCACAAAATCCCTAAAGATTTAACAAACAGTTCCAGCTCACCACTAGTCATGAAGATGAAATCAGAAGGTAAAAAGAAGCAGACCCAAGGGAATCTTGCAGTATCAGAATGAGTATCTTACAGTTCTCTCATATTTATATAGTATCTTATATTCCTAGACGTAACACAGAAACATTAAGTTGTAAAATGGAAAGAGAAATCGAAATCCTAGTGATAACAATTGTATGGTACCACTGGGACTTTTTTACATTGTACTCCATGTGGGAAAATGTGTGCATTAATAAAGAATCCAGAAGAAAGGAGAAGGAAATACTTGAACAGATGGGGCTATTGCCACAGCATGTGCTAGCGTGAGATGAAGAAATAGGAGAAAAGGAAGAAAACCATGCAGTTGGGCAAAAACAGAGCAGCCTGAGAGACTTAATGTGGTCCTTCTCTGGTTTGGAATAATCTCTGTACTTCAGAGTCTTAGACATCACAAAAGCTCTTGTAGCAAGGAATGAAATTTAGAAATATAAGTTTACTCTCTTGCGTTATAGACCTGCTGACTTTGAAGGGAAATGTGACAGAAGAAAGCATTTTCAACATCATAGGAAAAGGAGTTGGGGACACAAATTTCTTTCAATTTTTTCTTACACTGCAATCTTCTACTCTGAAAAATGGGTTAGCATTTGAAGGGGATTAGGATATGTCACCCCAAATATGCCATTTTGGTATAGGTTAATTTTGAGCTGAAAGCAATTGAGAATTAACAGCTCCAGGAGTAGCTCCCTACCTTTTCCTTATCTGCCTGAAAGAAGGGCATAAATCTCCCTTTGTGAAGGTGTGCCCCCCAACTGTACCAGGAAGAGAAGAGCATTCTTATCATCAGAGACGGAGAGTCAACACTGACATGAGTTTGCATCAACAAACTTAACTAAAATAATCCTATCTTCCATTAGTCCCTCTACTTCCTAGTTCCCCATAATTTATTGTCTGTGAACCCCATATCCAACCCCAAGTCGAGCCCTTTCTAGTTTCACTTTTCTTTCAACTCCTATACACTTAAAAAAATAAATTCGTATTCCTTTTCTGTTCATCTGTCTTTTGTTAAATTCACAGGATCCCATTCATTAAACCTAAAAGGGTAGAGGGAAAGTGTTCTTACTGGACATAAGAAAGTATCTTAGTGGCTTTCAAAGCTTGCCTAAAGATTTTACTGTTCCTACATGGTGGCAGATGCATAGCCCATCAAAAATATCCATTCTTGTGAATCAAAACCACCATGAGATATCACCTCACAACTGTCAGAATGGGTAAAATAAAAAACACAAGAAACAACAGTGTTGGCAAGGATGTGGAGAAAAAGGAACTCCCATGCACCGTGTATGGGAATGCAAACTTGTACAGCCACTATGGAAAACAGTATGGAGGTTCCTCAAAAAATTAAAAATAGAATTACCATAGGTACCTGTGCAGCTCAGTCGATTAAGTATCTGACTCTTGATTCCCGCTCAGGTCATGATCTCACCATTCGTGAGACTGAGCCCTGAGTCGGGCTCTGCAGTGACAACACGAAGCCTGTGTAGGATTCTCTCTCTGTCTCTGTCTCTGTCTCTCTCTCAAAATAAATAAATAAACTTAAAAAAATAGAATTACCATATGATCCCGTAATTCTACTAGTATTTACCCAATGAATACAAAAACACTAATTTGAAAGAATATATGCACCCCTATGTTTATTGCAGCGTGATTTACAACAGCCAAATCATGGAAGCAGCCCAAGTGTCCATTGATTGATGAATGGAAAAGGAAGATGTGGTATATATGTAAAATGGAATATTATTCAACCATAACAAAGAATTGAAATCTTGCCATTTACAACAACATGGATGGATCCAGAGAGTATAATGCTAAGTGAAATGAGTCAAAGAAAAATACCATATGATTTCATTCATATGTGGAATTTAAGAAATAAAACAAATGAACAAAGGAAAAACAAGAGACAAACCAAGAAACAGACTCTTAACTATAGAGAACAAACTGATGGTTACCAGAGGGGAGGTGGGTGAGAGGGGAGGTGATACAGGTGAAGGGGAGGGATTAAAGAGAACACTTCTCATGATGAGCACAGAGTAATGTGTAGAATTGTTGAATCACTATCTTGTACACCTGAAACTAATATGGTACTCTATTTTAACTGAACTGGAATTAAAATTTTAAAAGAATTTAAAAAATACCAAACATATCCATTCTTTTTTTGTGCTGCCACATGACTAATTGAAGAGAATAATGTCCCACTGAGCAAAATGTGGTGTCATGACCTCAACTGGGTACAGCAACTGTCATATATGGTGCAACCTAGTAGCCACTCGTGGCTAAGTCAGGTCATCAAAAAGACCTTTAATAAATGAAGATTGTAGGGGCGCCTGGGTGGCTCAGTCGGTTAAGCGTCCGGCTTCGGCTCAGGTCGTGATCTCACAGTCCGTGGGTTCGAGCCCCGCGTCGGGCTCTGTGCTGACAGCTTGGAGCCTGGAGCCTGCTTCGGATTCTGTGTCTCCCTCTCTCTCTGCCCCTCCCCTGCTCATGCTCTGCCTCTCTCTGTCTCAAAAATAAATAAAAACATTAAAAAAAAATGAAGATTGCCAAAAAAAATAAAAACAACAGAAAGTTTCATGTGGCTATAAAAGGAACACACAAAAGTCCACTTGTCTACCACTGGAGGAAATAATCACCTGCTTAAAGTCAGACTCATGGCTGCAGAGAGTTCAAAACCAATAGCTGCTGCTGCACTAATTGCCAAAACTGTCCTCTAATACCCAGGGGCTTGGTAAAGATCTTAGTGGCTATTGTATCTCCATTAAAGGCAATTGGATGAGCAGGCCATTAACAGTAGGCTCAGTCTCTGGGCTTGTGCCCGATAGGAATCATTTACATTTCAAGACTTTAGAAAAATTACCATCATTTAGACATAGTCAAGAGACAACTGGAGAGGCTGCTGCAGTGACAAATGCTGAATAGATGAACCGTCCCGGTAATTCCTTAGTAACAGGGATAGAGTTCTGAGTGACACAACAGTCATCCAAGGTCATTCTCTATTTGAATATCCTTTTGACGAGGTGTACAACTTGTTATTCATGCTCACTTAGTCTTCCCTTACAATTTGATTATATTTAACTTAATCAGTTCAGGCTATTTCCATTATACAGAGTAAGAAGGATAGAAACTAGAGACCAAAGCCCAGAACTTTGCAGATTGTTTAAAATGTAGAGAATGATGCAGAATCAGGTTAGTTGCATGAGAACTCAATTGTTAAGTAACAGATAGTAGTAAACTGTCAAAGACAGTGACTATGGGTCCATTTTCATCCAAGGTCCTGCAAATCACCCCTAAGAATGCTTTCAATTCAATGTGAACAGAGGGTACCTGGCTGGCTCACTTGGGTGGAATGTGGGACTCTTGATCTCAGGGTCTTGAGTTCAAGACCCACGTTGGGCATGAAGCCTTCTTAAAAAAAAAGAGTCAGTTTGAACAAAAGTTGCCTTCTTTCTTAAAGAAGACAAGAAAAAGAAAACGTGAAATTATCACAGGATTGTAGGCATTATCGCATAACATAAAGCAGATGAGAATCAGAAAGAATGAAGAAAATGTTCCGAGAGCACAATTCAGCCAAGTGGTCATACAGGTGGGACTTAAAGGGAATGTTTCTTTGCCCAAATAAACATAACATGGAGCAGTTAGACCACAGATCTTTGGTTTTGCAATGAAGACGGGAACAAGCCGCAGTTACCCTATGCTCTGTGCCATCACTATAAATAAATCCTCTGGAAGTCTAAATGTAATAAGAAAAGCTTACAAAACCTTGTCAAAGATCCTGCCACATCATTTGAAAGTGACTTCTCTAAAAAAACAATAGCTCCTTCCCAACTGGCTTTATCTGATCACACACACCTGCACACGCTGGAGAGGAAACTTAAAAACCCAAAAAGAAGGAAACTCTGGGAACAGATGGACATCATAAATACCTTAATTTTTAAAAATTCAAGGAGTACTTAAGCTTATGAAATGGTATTTCAACCCACAGAAAAAATTATGATTCAGGAAGGTCAACAAGGTCCGTGGACAGCAAACAAAAATGAACCATACAGATCCATATTACTCCTTAACTGAGACAGGAAGGTTTTCAGATCCGTATTAACATAGATTAAATACCCAATGAGAAAAATACTCATTATGGCCAAACCATTCATTATTATGAACAAGTGTTTTGTGGATAGTGGGAAAAATTTTAGTTTGTACTAATAATAACCATGTTAATAAGCTACTTATGAAGGACATTCCTTTGAACATTTTAGAAGAAAATGGCAATTTTAAGCAAACTTCCTTTGGATAATTAATGTTCCACGTAAGTCACACATAGAACCAAGCAATTATAGGTTCTAGGTTCTCACAGTGAACAGGACCACGAGATGGCTGCCCCCTCTCCTTTTCGTAAGGGCTATCGTTGTAACCCCAGGATGACTGAGAGGAATCATCCCAGATCCCTCTACATGATGATCCATGATGCTTTGCCCTCTCAAAGTGACGCTATAACGCAACTCATTCCATGGAATGAACGGAGGCTCTTATCATTTTAAAGTCTCAGGCTTTAAAGTTAATCACATGAGATTATTTGGTCAATTTCATTTGTACTAACACAAAGCAGACAACAAGATCTTTGAAACAATGGCACACAAATTCTCCAAATTGTAATTTGATTATGAACAAGTAAACAGAATTCACTTATCCAGTCAGTATTTATGGAGTACCCACTATATGCCAAGCATTGATCTAGGCATTGGGACTCAATGATGAAGACCATTTTCTTGTCTTCATGGTGTTTAACACTGATTCTTATAAAGTCAGCAGCACACATGTGTAGACGATGGTTAGTGTTGGGAGGTGAATAAAACAGCCTGATAGGCTGGAGGCTGTCAAGGTGATGGATGTCAGGGCTGCCCTCCAATCCCTGCCATGTTCCCACTCTCCCTCCACCCCCACCCCTGCCTCTACCTCATTCTACTCTGCAGATGAACTTCACTTCCCTGATGCCTATCTGGTGAAGGTCCCTGCTCCACAGTCCTTTAGTTCACACCTTCCTGCTTTAAGAAGCTGAAAAAGAATATAAACACAACTTCCTGGATGGGAGAATTTGGCCCATCTTGGGTCAGGGTTGCAACCTCTAGTCCAATCAACTAAAGCCAAGACAGAAACATTTAGAAAAGGAAAGATAAAGTTTATTTACAAAGAGTGCAAGAGAACAGGCTTCAGAACAGACTTCCCAAATTAAAACAAAAACAAACAAACAAAAATCCCACACAAGTATTTAAAGGAAAAAAAAAACCCTCAAATTACCAAGGTTATGACAATTATATTAGTCTGCTCATGGTGAGGAAACAGCGACTTTCCCACATGATTATAATTTTCTCAAAGGTCATGATATGTCTTTAGATACCAGCATAAACAGAGAGAATGTTATTTTGGCTAGGAAGTCCAGGTTTACAGGAAATCTTCAAGGCTTTATTATTTCGGAGATCAGAGCCAGTTAGGGTGACTCCAATCCTTTTGGTTTATCTCAGGGTGCAAAGCTTTGTCCTGAATTTCATACGTGAAGTGCTCAGTAATACTGGAAGCAGCTTCTGCTTTTGCTTTTGCTTCTACAATTCACAAGCTACAAACATAGTAACCAGGACCCATCCCCACCTAAAGGAGGCAGTTAAGTGGGTTGCTCTGAACTGGACAAAATTCCAAAAGAAAATGGTCACTGCTGCCTGAACATGTCAATCCTGGTTAAGCCTAATTACATAGCCGTAGGAATCTACACTGCAGACTCCTGGGTCTTCACATTTGACCAGTAATTTCTTTAAAAAAAATTTTTTTCTTTTTAATGTTTATTCATTTTGAAGAGGCAGACCACGAGTGGGGGAAGGGGCAGAGAGAGAGGGAGACACAGAATCTGAAGCAGGCTCCAGCCTCCCAGCTGTCAGCACAGAGCCCGATGTGGGCCTTGAGCCCATGAATCGTGAGATCACATGACCTGAGCCAAAGTTGGGTGAGATCATGACCTGAGCTGAAGTCGGGCGATTAACTGACTGAGCCACCCAGGCGCCCCAACCAGTAATTTCTATAAAGCGGTTTCATGCCTACTCATACAGCCAATCCTCAAAACCCTGTGAGAAAAGAATGTTAGCTAAAACTTATTAGGCACTTCCTATATGTGCCATGCAATTATTCAGCATGTATGTACTAAGTGTCAGACACTGTTCTGACACCTTCACATATGTTAACTAGGAATTAATTTAATTCCTGCAACATTCCTATGAACATAAGGTACAGTTATCCCTATTTTATAGGTAATGAAGCTGAGGCACACAAGGGTTAAGTAATTTGCACCAGGTCACATAGCTTGAATGTGGTGCCGTTAGAATCTGATCCCAAACAGTTAACTCCAGAATCTATGCTGGTTTTTTTTTTTGTTTTTTTTTTTAAGTAATCTCTACACCCAACATGGGGCTTGAACTCATGACGCCAAGCTCAAGAGCTGCATGCTCTACTGACTGAGCCAGGCATGCACCCCTGGAGTCTATTCTTTTAATCACTGTCTTACACAGATTCTCTAGAAATAAGTGTTATTCCAATTTTACAGATGAGGAAATAATACTGAAAAATGAAGTGACTTTCTCAATGTTACCAATAGAATGAGTGGAGATTTTAAATCAATGCTTCCAGGGGTGCCTGGATGGCTCAGTCGGTTGAGCGTCCGACTTCGGCTCAGGTCATGATCTCGCCGTCTGTGAGTTCGAGCCCCGCGTCGGGCTCTGTGCTGACAGCTCAGAGCCTGGAGCCTGCTTCTGATTCTGTGTCTCCCTCTCTCTCTGCCCCTCCCTGACTCATGCTCTCTCTCTGTCTCAGAAATAAACATTAAAAATAAATAAATAAATGCTTCCAAAATGAGCACTTCACGTGTCTTTTGACTTCAAGCCAGGTTTCTTTCAATAACAACAGCAGCAGCAATAAGTTAAACAGTTATGGAGGACTTATGATGTGCCATGCACTGTTCTAAACAAGTTACATACATTAAGCAGTGTAATCCACAGCTCTATGGCCTAGATGCTGTTATTATTCCCATTTTACAGTAGAAGAAATGGAGGCACAGAGAGGATAAATAACTTGCCCAGGGCCACAGAACTGGAAAGTGGCAGAGTCCAGATTCAAACTCAGGCAGTCTGTCTCCAAAATCTAGACTCTGGGAGGTAATTAGCGTTGGATGCAGTCACGATGGGGGGACCCACTGATGGAATGAGTGCCCTTAAAAGAGACACCAGAGAGCTTCTCTCTCTCCCCCTCCAGGTGCAGAAGAGGTCATGAGCACACAGCAAGATGGCAGCTTTCTAGAAGCCAAGAGGAGGCCTCAGAAGGAAACCTACCTCTCCTGCAACTTTGATTTCCCTGTTTCCAGAAATGAGAAATTAAATTCTATTGCTTAAGCCATTTAGTCTCTGGTATTGTTATGGTAGCCTGAGCTGATTAAAACGCGCTGAAATTAAAAAGTGTAGGAGCAAGGGTTTGGATTTAGGTCTGCCTATCCTTTCTACTACAAGTATCTATATTAAACGTATAGGGTAAATGGGAGAACAACTTAACATCACCAGCTGGGGAACACAATGTTTCTAATGAGCTCAGTCTGCAGGTGAACAAATGCTTGTTAAGAAAGAACCAATAAATAAAAAGTAAGTTGTTTAGGAAGACACTGATGTAATGAGTTTTTTACCAATCTTCAGACATTGGTACTGTCACAGTGCTTTACACATGGTAGGTAATCACCAAAAATATATTAAACAAAAATTATTTTGGGGTGCCTGGATGGCTCAGTTGGTTGATCGCCTGACTTTGGCTCAGGTCACGATCTCACAGCTCGTGGGTTCGAGCCCCGTGTCAGGCTCTGTGCTGACGGCTCAGAGCCTGGAGCCTGCTTCAGATTCTGTCTCTCTCTCTCTCTCTCTGCCCCTCCCCTGCTCATGCTCTCTCTCTCTCTCTCAAAAATAAATAAAAATTTAAAAAAATTTTAAATTAAACAATTTCATAGAAGTATGAAAATTAGAAAAATGAAAGTTGAGTTTAGTGCTTGGTTACATATCTGGTGATATAATTCATATCTAACATGAAAGTCAACTTCTAAGTAGGACTTTCTGATATCAATCCCTGTCTCAGCAAACAGCTACTGAGACCTGAGAGAAGATTCTATTTTATGCTGTGCATATGCACACAGAAGATACAACTGGTTACCTACCCAATATCCTTTCACTGCTAGTCCCGGCCCTGAGCCTTCCTTCTTAACTCATAACTTTAATTTTGTCTAAGTATTGTGTGCCCCCACAAAGCTGTGTGCTCTAAGAGGTGCCACCCAGTCACTCACCATACCCTAGGGGCAAATCGCGATTAGTTAAGACAATCTCTGTGGCCTTTTTCCCTTTGATGCTAACTGGTTTGCCAGTAAATGGGTCTGCCAGCCAATTCTGGCCATGAGACAGGAAGATACAAACTGAATTAAGGATCTGAATACCAATTCTGCTTTAAATGCCATTCTGCTCCACATCAGTCATTGTCATAGGTTTCGACTGTCAAACTCATAAGTTACCTTAGGCTTTATTCTAATACTTCATTTTTTGACTTTACAGAGGGATACAAACAGGAAGACAACTGCACAGTAAGGCTCAGGGACTATCCAAGTGTTCAGCTACTCATATACAACTGCTAAGGAAGTTCAAGGTGCATAGGTTCACTTGACTGATTATCTGGGTCCCAATTTACCACTCGTCCTGTGCAGGTACAGTTCTGCAGACTGGGATTTCACAGCAAACAAGGCAGCCAGCAGTCAGCACAGAGCATTGCTCTCTAGCTTAACTTGGTAGTTGTGAAGGAAATAGTGCTGTGAGAAGGCAGATCCAAGGTCACTCTCCCAGGTAGGCTTAAATCAGTTCTGAGACCCAGACCCTTACAGGACATTGCATGGAGGCTTCAAAGGAAAGGTTTCCAGGCTATTAAGAGACACAGAAGAAGATAAAGTCTTATTCCTCTGGGCATTTTTGTGTCTGAAGTTGATGCTCAGAACTACATTTTCCTGGTCCATTTAGTTTCCCAAGCTCCACTCTGAGACATCTCTTTTCCCAATTCCTCCACTTTACTCAAACCTCTTCCACTGTTATTTCCAATTGATTTCTTGCTTCCTATTTAGCTGAGAAGACAGAAGCAATCAGAAGAGAGCTTTTACACATCCCCAGCACCTACCAAACATTACTTTTTTTTTTACCCACCCATCGTCCACCTCCCCTCTTCTTACAATGGAAATATTGTCCACACTCCACTGCAAGGCCACCCCCTCCACTTATGCTTCAGACTCTGTCCCCACTCATCCATTCAAGGACATCACTGTAGCAACTGTAAACCCTCCCATTCCCTGGTTACTTCCATCAGCATACAGCCTTTAGTATTTTCTATTTTAAAAAGTCTCCCTCACTTGATCCTAAACCCTAGTGCAGCTATGGCCCATTTCTCTACTGCCCATTGTTATCAATACTTCCCAAGAGTTTTCTAGGTCTGTTGTCTCCAACTCTTCTAGTCTTTTCTAATTGAGTTTCCTATTACTTGTAACCCAAGCCACCTTAAATATTATAACTTCATACACTCAGTAAATTATTTTTCCATTGAATAATGGTAGTTACTATGACTCAAGATTATTAAATTGGGAGAGAAGAGTCCTTCAATGAGAAATCCATTGAAATAGCAATGGATGGAATAACCTTCAAATATGATTAAATGGATTAAACAAACACATCCAAACTTGAATAGAGCAAACACTTGAGAAGAGCCAAGGACTGAATAATGGCAAAATGGAAGAAAATGGACAGAAATGAGAACTTCTTAGGCATTAAAACCAAAGTTGAGAGGCAGGTACTAAGGATGAGTCTGAAATTTCATTTGTACAATCAGGTCAAAGGATGGTGCTGTTCACCTGGGATGAGCCTACAAGAGGACCAGATTTGGGGAAAGGAGGAACGTGGATTTGGTTTTTAATATGTTGGGTTTGAGGTGTTCTTGTAATACCAGTCAAAGACAGTAAAGCCCAGAGAAGAGAATTGGCCTGAAGACACACATACGTGATACAAACATCTGAACTGTGGTTGGTAGCTTCATACTGTTATATCATTGACCAATGTGATCGTTACTCTGATCTATTTTGTCCATTTGCAAAGATCCCAGCCTGGAATTAAATAAGATAGGGTTTCATACAAACATCTGCTATCAAATTTACTACCCCCTTCCAAAGGTAGCGCCCCTCCCACCTTATTCTGAGAATATTTGACAGATTAAGAATTAAGGTTCAAGAAGGTAAAAGTATGTGGCATCCTATAAGCCCCACCTCCCATTCATTCCTTTGTTTAATTCCTTCCCACACACGGGCAGGACCTGACTTGCCTTTAGCCAATAGAATATGCCAAAGTAATGGATGCTGCTCTGTGATTACAGTATTTTGTATTGAGACTCAGCCTGGCCACCTGACTGGAGCTACAGATTCCCCTTGCTGGTCTGATAAAGTTAAGTGAGCATGCTGAAGGATCCCATGAGGTAAGGAACTACGGGTGACCATTAGTTGCTGAGGGAAGACTCTAGCCAACTGCCCAGCAAGAAACTGAAGCCATCAGTTCTAAAGCTATAAAGACATGAATTCCACCATCAATGTGAATGAGCTTTGGAAGCCGGTTCTCCGCGCCCCCCCCCCCCCCCCCCCCCCCCGCCCAGAGGAGCCTGCAGATGAGAACACAGCCTGGCAGAACCCTGATCGCAGCCTTGTGATCCAGAGCAGAGGACCCTGTCAAGCTGTGTCCAGACTCCTGACCCAAAGACTGTGAGATGATGTGTGTAGTTTTTAAGTAGCTAAATTTGTGGTAATTTGTAATGTGGTACAGAAACCTAAGTAATACTTAAGCTTTTATTCAGCGCATCCTACTTTTAAACATGCTGACAGAAAGTGCACCCGAAGGCCACCACAGCAACTAACTGGCATCTGTCTCACCGTCTCTGTGATGAGGAAACAAGCTGTTTGACAGGGGCCGGAGAAGCATGAAATGTCACAGAGAAAGTGAAAAAACTTTAAGTGAGGAGCCACAAAATGGCAAGCTTTACCACTATACATATTTCTCTAGATTTAGAGAATAAATTTGTATATGTATGTACTTATTTATTTAATATATTTATTTGAGTAAATCTAGAATTAAAAGCCAGAACTGGAAAATGAGTAGTAAACCCGATATTAGAAATTCATGTGTTTACACCCTCATAGGTGGAAAAATGTAATTACAGAGTGGTCTTGTGTTGCAGTGAGTGAAATCAAAAGTAGTATGTAATTGTACCAAGGTCAGTGTGTAAAAGTTTTTTCAAGCTAAAACAACTGGTCACAATTGCTTTTGGTGTGTATGGAGAAAACCTCTGTCTAGACAAAATTAGTTAATTTGCAGGAAGGGAAACCACATCTTAAGATAGATATATGTGTCACACCTTAATGTTTTCCCTCTGGCTTAATTTGCATTTTGAAAGATTACAGAAAATCCTAAAGTTTCTGAGTTGTAGACAGAAAAATTGGAACCATCACTTCTTTTCAGGGTTTCTGGTAGAGAGGCAAGTCAATAATCCACTAAGGGGGCAATCTGATAAAATAACGTGCATTAAAAAACACACACCTTTCAAATGATATAATGCAATGAAAGAAATATTTTCAGATACTTATCTTCTATTTGGTTAGCAGGGCAGATTTCTGCATCAACAGAATGTCTCATTAAAGCAGTTCTGAAATGAATTAAGTTTTTATTTTCCAAAAGACAGTAAGAAATCAATTTAAAGCTCACAGGTTTCTCAGTTTTCCCTTTAGTTCCAAGGCTCAAATTTGCTCTGGGTTAAGATTACCACACAGTGCACTGAACATTAAAGATTCCTTCCTTACCACTAAAGACTGAGTTGCCCAAAGCCTCAGCTCTTGGCTGCCTTCTCTCTATACTCATCCCCTGCAAGAACTTATCCTGCTGGATGGACTTAAATATCATCCATATGCTATTTTTGCAGTCCTAATGAACTCCAAATTTCTCTATCCATCTGATACAACCCTTCTACTTGTGTAAATCTATCTACTTGTGTGTCTCAGATTTAGCAAGCCTCAGAACACAATTCTGGATCAGCACTCGGAACCGGCTCCTCCAGTGTTCTTGAGCTCAGCAAGAGCCACCACCTTTCTCTGGGGGTTACTCTTGACTTCTCTTACGCCCCTGCTCCCCACACATGCAATTCAACAAGTCCTCTCAGCCCGACCTGTAAAACATATGCCCAATCCTACCGCTTTAGATACCTCCACTCCTACCATGTAGCCTGAACTACATCTGCTCTTGCTTAGACAGGGGCAACGGTCTCCTCCCACAGGCAGTTTGCGACAGAACGTAATCTACGAACCAGAAGTCAGACCTGATCACTCCTCTGGCTTCCCATCAAACTCAGAAGAAAATGCAAACTCCTTTCCGGAAGCCACACAGCACTTGACACTGTCTTAGGTACTTGTTTACTGCTGTTGACTCCTCCATGATGTAAGTTATATGGGAAAGGGACTTCGCCTTATTCACTGCTATATCCCCAGTGTCTGCAGAGGTACCCAGCACGTTACACACTCAAATTCACTGAATGAGTCAATGAATTTTGCTCTAATGGTACAGATTTTTGGTTTTAATGAGCATTATGCGGCCCTTACCTGGCCGCAACAAAACTTTGAAACTTAAGGCTTTGATATTCTATCAGCAGAATTTCAGACTAGTAACTTAAACCTGTCAAATGTGAGTAGTTACTTTAGCTCTTATAGTAACTTTGGGTGATTATTCTTTTCTTTCAGAGGCGCTAGAGGTATACGCCACACTTGAATAAAATTTCAAGCCATCAGGACAAATGTGTGTTGCACTTTATGACAAATGCTCCACTACTGTAGCTCTCTGTACATGGAAACTGTCTTTACTGAGTGGGCTCGCACATGGGCGGGGGAGAGAACATGTGCAAAAGCACAGTTAGAAATGAAAAAGCAGCAAATATCTTTGTGTGATTGTAAAATATACTCAAAGGGAAATTTAGCGAGCAGAAGAGTACAGAGGGGCTTATCCACCTGGCTAAGGGCTGTGACAGTAGACAACTGTGGTCTTTTCTCCATTTTGGAAAGTGTAAAAGAGAGGATGGTGGGAGCGAGGGGTAGAGAGGCAACAACCAGCCTGGAGGCAGACACTTTAGGAGGCTCTAGAAGCAATCCAGGCAAAAAAAACCTGTGGCTACAGTTAGGAAGATATCCCTTTGGGCTCCAGTCTAAACTGCTACGAAGCCTCCACGCATCTTCTCTACTCCGGGCCTGCCTGAATGACTGAATTTTGGTAAACGATCACTGATTTTGCAGAGGTTTCTTTCTGAAGATCTTTGGTATTGTTATCTATAGGAGTCATATTCATACTCCTGACCTATTTTTCTTTATCTTTGTAACAAAAGCGTAAAATACAGTCATTAACAATTTGTTCATTTCGTGGTGTCAACTTTAGGAAGATTTTATGGTCCAGTAATAGTCATGTGGTTCTCGGATGGCAAGGGGTAAGAAGCACAGTGGGGCCCTCTCAGGTGCTCTGTATCACACAGCCATCTCCCTTTTCAGGACACAGGAGGACACTTCTCCTCTTTCAAAAGTCTGTGCCCCTCAGTGTACTGCTCAAACTATTCCTGAGGTCAGGAGGCAGATGAATCACGTTATCCCCCAACTCTTGCCATCTTGCCTTTAAGTAAACCTCCTTCTTTAAATGGAAATCATTGCAAAGAACTCCAGTGATCAATTTAGAAATATCCAAACCCTTCTCCAACCTCTTCTGCTTCTGCTTCAATTAGTACCTCCAGTTTTACAGAATCCTCATTAGTTCTGAACAGTAAGACTCCTCAGTTATAACGTACTTTTAGTAAGAGAATTCCTCTTATCACTTCCACCTGCTTCAACTTTTATTAAGAATAAAATACTTTCCTCAAAATCTAAAAAAGGGAACCATGACCAGGGATTAAGTGAACATAGTATCTATTTTTATTATGAAACATTAAATTTTGACACATTGCTTCATTTGCTTTTTAAAAATCTATTATCTGACTTAAACCTATTCAGCAAAAATGCCAATAAATTATATAAATCATAGTTTGGGTCTTTTTAAAACTAGGACCATACTATGTTTTATGATAATCAGACAACAATACTAAATCTGAGTTGTATGAGCTGTTATTTTGTAATGTTTTAAAGTTTAGCTTAAAATAAAACCCAACCCAACCCAATGGCATGCTAATACACTGTTGCAAAACGTTCTGAGAAACACCCTCCTCATCTGTGAGTGTCCTTCGGTGTCTTCCCTGAAAAACAATACAGAGTGCAGCCATATCAGGTGTCAAGGCACTCATTCTAAACGGTCCTATCCTGCCCATCTTAGGAGTCACATTGGATGGAGGGCTGACGATCTATATTATGCCCCAGCCCATGCTATCTTGCCTTTCAGTAAATCCATTTCTTTAAAGGGAAATCATTAGCTAAGAAGCCCAATGCTGAATTTAGAAACAATGATTCCAATACACATTAAATCAAATGTGTTAGTACTTAAAGTCACGTATTCTGAAAAGTGAAAATAATAGACTAATACAGAACATAGGTAAACAACCAATAAACTAAGGCAAATAGCACTGCCACCACATGCTTTAAAATAGTGTATTTTTAGTGTCTGAAGCTCTTCGCAAATTATCATTCGGAACAATTCAGATGAATTTCAATAAAAGATGTGTGTTCTGCAGGAAGTTAGTTTTAGGGTGTTCAACATGGGTGGCATCATTAAAAAATACATCAATAGTCTTATTAGTGAGTATTTGCCATTTGGGTTTCTAAATCTTTATTTTCTGTGGAGGCAAACCAAAGCACTGTCTTAAGACTCCATCTTCAAAGTTACAATATAGTCTCTACCATTCCTAGAGATTTAAAGCTAGATAGGACCCTGGTCCTTGCCATTATCTTCATCTTCGTCTTCCTCATCATCCTGGTCTCCGGATTCAAGTTCATCCTCTTCTTCAACCTAAAGGGAATATGTACATTTGAACACTGTTAAGATTTGTTCACTTCATTTTCAACATGTAATGACACGTACCACTTGATAAATTCTTTATTCCAGTAACTGTAGCAGATTACAAGCCATCTGATTTCCTTGATGATGATAATATGAGAGGAGATATACAGCTTAACAGGTCATACCTGTCTACACACAAATCTGGACCAAACATGACAAAAGAGAATGGCACATCTGGATAATGAGAGTCTTATGACCACAGGACCAAATCAATTCATTACTAGGCTCAAAGCCCAAAAGAGAGCCAGTTAACAAATACTGGAAACTGTGCCTGTATGGTTTACATCAATTCACTGAACACCATGAAAGCAATGCACATGATACCTCATTCGTGTACCTACATATTTACGCCTGTAATAATGGATATCTAGGCACAACACTTCCATGCTACAGTACAATTTTTAAAAATATAGGGGCACCTAGATGGCACAGTCAGTTAAGCATCCGACTATTGATTTCGGCTCAGGTCATGATCTCACAGTTTGTGAGTTCAAGCCCTGCATCAGGCTCTGTGCTGATAGTGTGGCGCCTGCTTGGGGATTCTGTCTCTCCTCTCTGCCCTTCCCCTGCTTGTACATGGTCTCTCTCTCTCTCTCAGAATAAACTTAAAAAAACACATACATATATACATATGTATGTACAGATATAATTTTTGGAAAGATTTCAATCTTACCGGGTGACCAAGTTCCTTGAGTTTATTCTTTAATGAAAATATTTTCTGATCCTGATCAGCCAACAGCACCAACAGATCATCTTGCTCTTTTTTAGAATCTGTAACATCCACCTCAAGTTTGTTTTTCTCATTTTGTAAAATGGCAATGGTGCTGTTAGATGCATCCAGCTGCTCTTTAATAGCAGCTCTTTCCTCAGACAAAGCTTTAATTTCATTCTGGGAAAAGAAAGGTGAAAATCAACTGATCTAAGATTAGCATTCATTCTCACAGGATTTTTAACAAATAGGCTCATTCTTTTTCTTTTTTTAGGTTCATTCTTTCTGTGATGATCTGAGGAGTTTGGCGGTGGAGGTTTTAGGAATAGAACACACACACACACACTCATCCAGTAACAAGAGAATTTATGTTAGGCTATATACATCAAAGATGGTTATTATGAAAAGATACAGTTTAATATCCAAAAACTAGTTTTAATGAGCTATTTTTCAAAAATCCTAAGAGATAATACCATTTCAGATAACTGTAAGAATAAAGACACAAAACATTTTACAGCAGAGGCCTGATCAGCATCAGAAATTAGAACTCGGGTTAAAATTTTTTTTAGCCCAACTTCATGCATACAATCTACAGCTTAAAGATAAAGTAATTTGATCACTATCCAAAAGGCACAATCACACATTACCTTCCCTTTTGCATTTTTTTATATGAATAAAAAATTCCCTTTTAGTTTTATTATTTCTACCTCATTCCTCTCTTTATGTTATTTATTCTGATTTCTCTGTCACACTAAATAGGCTGGCAGGATTTAATGTGCCCGTGTCCTTAGCTTGAAGAGAAACCCACATGTGGCTTGGGTTTTAGCCCAAGCTGTGCTCTTTATTTCTTATTGTGATTAGACATTGACAAGAAAACTAAACTTTAAATGATTTCCACTTTCAAAGTACATCATATACAGTCTTACTTTATATATATGATGTCATCATTTGAAATGGCATTTAAAAAGGCTTCACTTGTGCCATCTTTACTCATCCAAATAGCAATGGCCATGCTGTGAGATAAAATTATACCCCATTAGCTTTCCTCATAAATCGAAGAATTGGGGACGTTAAATGAAATACAATCAAATTTCCTGGAGTCATTTCCTAGAATACGCAACAAGCAAGAGTTTCACCAAAAAGCAACCTTTAATTCTTTCGTTTCCTGTAATAATGCTGATAGTCTTCCTTCCACATCCGTCGTCTTTGCAGCTGCTACAGCTTCACTCTCTCCTGGTACAGGGGCTGGTTTTGCCTGACGGTAGAAATTGGCGGGGGGGGGGGGGGGGGGGGGGGGGGGGCGGGGAGAGTTCCTTTAAAGTTACAGGCAACAGGCAATTCCAAAGGTTATTGAATTTTCTCACTATTTGGAAACTATGCCCAATAGCAGAAATACAATTCCTGTACTGCAGAACTGTAGAATTCCTTATGTATACTGACACGCACTGAAGCGCTCTCCCCGGAAAGATGGGCAGTCCCTACAGCAGAGCAGGAGGCTGGGTCAGGATCGGGTGCAGCATTGGACCTCCATGGAGCATGAGGAGAGCTGGGTTAAGCAGCCTCAAGGTCAGACTACAGCTATAACATAGCATTTAATAGGCAGAGAAAAATTTTCAAAGCCCTTTCCTCAGGAAATTTCTAGAACTTAAGTCCACATTATCTTCTCAGAGAGACAGGTGAGGAAAGAGAGCTAAATGACATAAATTGATAAAATGCTAAGATTTTCTTAAGTGCTAATAGGAAGTGTTCTTAAATCATAATGGTTTTTTTTTTAGTGTTTATTTATTTATTTTTGAGAGGTAGAGCAGGGGTCGGGGCAGAGAGAGAATCCCAAGCAGGCTCTGTGCTGTGGGGCTGTCACCCATGAACCATGAGATCATGACTCACGACCTGAGCCTAAATCAAGAGTCGGATGCTTAACCAACTGAGCCACCCAGGCGCCCCATTAAATGATAGTTTTCTAATCTTTCGCCACCTTTTTTTTTTTTTTTTTTTAAAGTACTGGGAAGGAGGGTGCTGATGTAACAAATACCTGAAAAATGTGGAAGGGTCTTCAGAACTGGTAGCAGCTAGAAGAGTTTTGAGATGCATGTCAGACAAAGCCTAAACTGCCCCAAAGAGACTGTCACTAGAAATATGGACATTAAGGGCAATTCTGGTGAGGGCTCAGAAAGAAAGGGGAGCTAGAGAGAAAGCTTCTATGGCCTTGGAGAAAACATCATCGTGAAGAGAATATTGGTAGAAATACGGATGGAAAGGTTGTTTGCCTGAGATGGAAATGAAGAACATGTTACTGGAAAGTAGAAGAAAGAGATCCTTGTTATAAAGTGTCAAAGAAACTGGCTGAATTATGTTTTAGTGCTTTGTAGAAAGTAGAATTTGTAAGTGATGAACTTGGATATTTCATGGAGATTTCTAAGCAAAGTGTTAAAGAAAGGCATGGCCTGGTTTCTCCTTGCTGCTTACAATAAAATGTGACAGGAGATACATTTTTTTTTTAATCTTAGAGAATATGCAAGCAGGGGAGAGGGGCAGTGGGGTGGGGCGGGGGGGGGAGGGGGGGGAGAGAGAGAGAGAGAGAGAGAGAGAGAGAGAGAGAGAGAGAGAACGAGCCTGACATGGGGCTTGATCCCACAATTCTGGGATCATGGTCTGAGCCCAAATCAAGAGTCAATTGACTAAGCCACCCAGGCTCCCCGAGAGAGATACATTTCAGAAGGAACTGTTAAGCAAAAGGGATCAGAACATGAAGATTTAGAAAATAGCCTATCCCTATTGTAATAAATGACAAAGTGTGTTGTGCTGAAATATCAAGGATGTGTCTGGACTCCCATTTGTAAAGAAGTTACTTTTGTGACTCATGGACGCAATCAACCATTTGAGCAGAAGCTGAAATAGAGATGCGATTATCTAGGAAGGATCCAGAGGGCCTTCTTATCCAATGGCTTGGATCCCTGTGTATTGCATGGGGTTTTTAAGAATTTTATACCAGCAGAAAACCTGTCAGCTTGGACTGAAGGGGACACAGATGGGATAAAATATAAAATACCAGCAAAATGAACCATCAAATAATGGATTATACTGATATGGTGAGTCTGACTCTAATATGGCTGTCACCATGGCCAAGATGCTTATGTGACCAGAACTCTGGCTAGTAAGCAACCTAAAAGGGAAGGTGCAGTCTGACACATTTGCTTCTTTTACATAGTGGCTGAGAAATAACATCCTAACCTTGTGTTAACTATTTTTCAGGGAAAAAAAAGTAATAATTAACTCACAAATGTTTCTGTTTTCTGTAACAGCTCCTGCTTTTCTGTCTGCAGTTTGGTGATCTCCACAGATTGTGAGTTTAACTGAGACTTTAATGTTGCCAGTTCCTAAGAGACAAAAATAGTTGAGTTGTAACATTAAATAGCATTAATTGCATCAAGGAAATATCTAGTTACAGGAAGAAATTTAAAATTATTTCCTTTCTTGACCTTTCTAAAATCACAACTTCCAAGTTTGAAAATCTAATTCTAAAAAACCATTCCTGAACTTTGGCGTCAAGCTAGAGAATTAAGCAAGTTTGTGATACATATTCACCTCTGACTTCTCCTGAGAGTCCATGTAAAAAATCACAAAGTAGGGGATGAAGGGAAAGAGGAAGGAAGGGAGGGAGGAAGGAAGGATGGGTAAAAGGAAGAGAGAGAGGGAGGGAGAAACCCACAAGGTGAAAGAGAATGAAAGAAAAAAGAGCAATAAAATTGAGGAATTTCAGTAAACAAATGACAGCGGTAACTGAGACAGCACACCTGAGAAAGACAACTTAACTGACACTTGAGAAAGCCCAGCTGCTACCTGACTTACAAGGCACAACTGTTAAAGGCTTGGGAACTGGTACTATCAGATATCTCTGAAAGTGTGGGTAAAAATGGGGTCAAAACCAGCAGGGCTGGTCGAGGCATGCCTGGGTGGCTCACTTTGGTTGAGTGTCCAACTTTGGCTCCGGTCGTGACATAGAGGTTCTCGAGTTTGAGCCCCGCGTCGGGTTCTGTGCTGACAGCTTGGAGCCTGAAGCCTGCTTTGGATTCAGTGTCTCCCTCTCTCTCTGCCCTTCCCCTGTGCTCTCTCTCTCTCTCTCAAAAAATGAATAGACATTAAAAACAAAACAAAAAACAAAAAACCAAACAGCAGGACTGGTTCAAAGTCTGCTTAGGAAGACCACCAGATCCCTGTCCCAATCTCATGTATCAAGCAACTGTTCTTCTCTTGGCCAAAGACTGGGGTTTATTATTTGCAAAGGGAAAATAGGATATTTTTAGACCCCAGACCACAAAAGATAGATGAAAGAAGTCAGTACTGTAGTGAAAAGGAGGGAATTAATTCAAAGTTTACATGTCATTAATAATGAAATTCCCAACTTTCTTGCCCTCTCCCCACCAGAAATGCACAGGGAAAGAAAGGCGATTATAACCATGGTTCTCAATGAAGGGAATCCCCCTCACAATATTTGGCAACACCTGTAGACGTTGGGTAAGTGGTGGGATGCTGTCGTGTAAAAAGCTAATTTATTCTCTTAAACCTTTCTATCATGTACATATGTGGCTTTCCTTGGATTTTTTTTTTTTTTTTTCAGTTAAATGAGTTACATAGACACTAAGATTATGGACAATTTTAGTTTTCTTTTTATACAGTATTTTACTATGTAAGAAACAAAACTGTCAAAAAAAGAAACAAAACTATAATTTAAAATATATCTTTTAAAAATATGTATCCTTTTTAACAATGTAAAATTGAAAAAGAAAATAAATTGCAGAAAGGGGGTGCCTGGGTGGCTCAGTCGGTTAAGTGTCTAACTCTTGATTTTGGCTCAGGTCATGGTCTCATGGTTCGTGAAATTGAACCCCACATCAGGCTCTGTGCCAACAACGCACAGAAATATCTAGCTAAAGTTTCACTGGGAAACACAAAGAGTAAAAATTTTTACTTGGGATTTATAAACTAAGATCATTTATTAATAACTAATTCCCTTTAATTTTAATATAGCTCTAGTGTAGGTAGACTTAATAAAACCCAAACAGTATATTAATTTTCCTCACAAGAATAAAACACTGTGGACAAATATTGTAAATATTGTAAATCCTTAATGACAAATTATTATTATTATTTTTAAAGCCTGACTGTAGAATCTACTCTGGGGTACATGGATTTTATCAAAATATGACACAGTTTCTCTGTGTACGGTCACTCCTCTCTTGGATCAGCCATGTCAGTGGGCTAGGACCAGATGACTAGAAGAGGAAAAGGAAGTGAATTTAGGTTGTCTGGGCCGTTGACTTCTTCCTTTAGTATTACTTTTTGTTTTTTAAAAGAAACAAAAGAAACATACATTCTTTTTATAAGAAAGGAAGGAAGAAGGGTAGGATAGAATAAAAAAGAGGAAAGAAAGAAAAATTTAAAAGGAAAAAACTCAACTTGTTTAGGGATAGTATACTAAGGAGCAATCTGATACTTTTCTAGACTTTTCTTCCAATATTTAATTCTATACATAAGTAATTCCTTTCTCCCTTTTCTAGTTCTTATTAAACAAATACATTTAATATTCTATATTCTATTAATAAAGTTAGATCTGCATACCTACTTTCATTTTTTTTTTAAGTTTATTTATTTTGAGAGAGAGTGTGTGTGCACAAGTAGGGGAGGGGCAGAGAAAGAGGGAGAGAGAGAATCCCTAGCAGGCTCCTGGCTGGAGCCCAAAAAGAGGCTCGATCTCACGAACCATGAGATCAGGACCTAAGCCAAAATCAAGAATTAGATGCTTAACCAACTGAGCCACCCAGGCGCCCCTACACTAGAATTATAAATATTATGATAACCAAGTAGGAAAAAGTTTAATTTGCTTTTCTAGATATTATAAATTACTCTAGCAGAAAATTTTTGTTTTTCTTTTTTTAGCTAGTCATCTGAGATATACACAAGTTTATTCCCTTTCCAACTCTAAAAACCAACATTTTTCTGGAGAAAATGGTCTAAACACTGAATACATTCAAGTATGCAATTGTCATGGTCAATAGTAAATGAAAATTGGGCATAAGATTTTATATCTTCATATTTGCAGCTTATAAATATACTTAAATTGTCCTTAATTGTTAGTTCACTGATCATCTACAAATAACCGGGGTGAGATATTCAGATCTGTTAAAAAGAACACAATTAAAAAATAAAAACACTTAACAAAAAGCAAAATACCATTACCATACAATGTTTTTTACCTTTATTTATTTATTTTGAGACAGAAAGAGCTGGGGAGGGGCAGAGAGAGAGGGAGACAGAGAATCCTAAGCAGGCTCCATGCTATCAGTGCAGAGCCTGACACCGAGCTTGATCTCATGATCTCACGAACCGTGAGAAATCAAGCTGAAATTAAGACTTAGATGCTTGACTGAGCCACCCAGGTGCCCCCAATTACCATATAATTTAAAAAGCTCTTGGACTTTCAAATAACTATCTTCACTATCAAATTTTGCTTGGGGCGCCTGGGTGGCTCAGTCGGTTAAGCGTCCGACCTCGGCTCAGGTCACGATCTCACAGTCCGTGAGTTCGAGCCCCGCGTCAGGCTCTGGGCTGATGGCTCAGAGCCTGGAGCCTGTTTCCGATTCTGTGTCTCCCTCTCTCTCTGCCCCTCCCCCGTTCATGCTCTGTCTCTCTCTGTCTCAAAAATAAATAAACGTTAAAAAAAAAAAAAATTTTGCTTACATTAGCAAAAGTAGTTCCAGATTAGTGAAACTACAGAGCTGTTACTCTATTATAATTAAAACAACACAAAATAGAACTTGGATCAAGCCAGAAAATTACCTGTTTTAATTCTGCAATTTGTTCAGAATCTTGAGCAGAAGCTGTTGCTGAAGACTGTTCATTTGTGCCAGGTGATGCTTGGGAAGATTTCTACAAATATCATAGAAATAAACTATGAAATAAATTTAGTCTAAAGAGATAGGAAACAAAACAGAACTATACACGTATAAGCTATGCCTTACAGAGGCTTACCAAAAATTTCACATCAACATTTTAGTTTTTATATCCAAGATAAAATTTCAACATAGCACACGCTGTCTACAATAGCTAATAAATTTATACTTATACCAAGTATTTATTAAATCTAAGCACTTATCTGAAGTTATATGGAGAAAGAGCATAAACCCAAGTATTTATTAAGTGATTTCCATGTATTAAAAGAGCTTTATACACAGTAGCTCATTTAATCCTCTCAACACCAAAACAGATATGACCACTACCAATTTACAGATCAGTAAAAAAGTTTAAAGAGGTTAACTAAGTTGCTTAAATTCAACGAGCTGGGGAGTGTTGAAGCTTTAGGCAGTTTGACACCAAAGCTCATAATCTAATTTTTTAAACGTAAACTCTATGCTGAATGTGGGGCTCAAACTCATGGCTCTGAGAGCATGTTCTACGAACTGAGCCAGCCAGGAACCCTCCCAAAGCTCATATTCTAAAGCCTTATGATGATATTTTGGCTTAAAGGATCCAGAAAAATAAACAAACAGGATAATGAGAATTGCTCTTGACCTCTTAAAATTTTTTTAACATTTACTCACCAAATTTTCAATCAGAGAGTCCTTTTCAGCCAGCTGGCTTTGTAAAAGCTCCTGATTACTTTTTAATTCTTCTATCTCTTCTCGTAACCTCCCAACTTCTTCTGGCTGAATGCCATTCATCTGAGTCGCGTCACTGTAAGAACCTTGATGCGGATTATCTTTTCCTATTAAAACAGGAATAAAGTTTGAAAAGCCAGCATGAAACTTAGGTTTTTCATTTCTTGAATGAGAAGATTTAAATATAAAAATATAAAATTTCCTTAATTCAATTACTTTGGTGGCACTTTTGTAATAAGCACATTTCATTTTTGCAGAACAGTGTACTGATAAAAATAGTAAAGTGATGATATTTTCAGGTTTCTGGGGAGAAACACAGCATAGTCTTATTAAGACTAAACTGCATGGTTTGGTGATCTACAATTAAGAATTACAGTAGTTTCAATTCCAATTTGGTCAATTAATATAAGAAAACAAAATCCCTTTTAAAATCTTCGCAAAGGAATAGTATTCTATGTGGACTACAATAACTGACAGATTATTGTTATAAATAAAGGAAGTAAAAGAGGTAATTTTTTCTGAAAATTTTAGTCACCTTCATATAAATAAAACAAACTGTATTTCTAAATAGCTAGCATTCCAATCATAAGCACTACAGGATGATGTTATTTTATAAGCATTTGACTTACCTGTGCCAGGCACTGAACTAGAATTCTATATATTAATTCATCTGATTCTCAGATGACACAGATGCTATTCTCAGTTCCATTGCGCAGATGAGGAAACAGAAAGATTAGAGCAGTCATGCTCAGTTGGCTATACATCAGAATCACCCAGGAAGCTTGTAATAATTATTAATGCTTGGCTCCAACCCAACTAATTAAAATCAAACATTTGAGTGGGGTCTCAGTATTGGTGGTATTAAAAAAAGAAAAAAAATATCTCAGGATATTCTAATGTGCAGCCAAGGCTGAGAATCAACGGAAAAGATACTGAAATAGGTAGCAAGAAACCTGTGCTATAAACTCTGATTTACACATTTGTTATAGTGATTAAGGTTAGAGAAAGACTAGTCCGCAAGAATAACCTGTTAGATTCAGTCCAGCTTTTGAGGACACAACAGTTACAACCAGTTATACCTACCTAGCTGTACTTTAAGAAGATTATACTGATCTTTGTGTTGCTGAATCTGAGATACTTGCTGTGTGACTGCTGTCTGGAGCTGTTCATTTTGACACTTTAACGTAGAAATTTGCTGCTTTAATTCCTCAAGCTGCAGATCCTGTAAAACAAAACATAATTCAAGTGTTTAAATTTATACTAATTAGCATTAAGAAGATGAGCAAACTAAAAATCAGAGATCATTCTGGGTCATGATGTTAAAGTACTCAACAATTCCAGAATCACTCAACCATTAATAATACATTAACGTATGCACAAAGGTCAACTAACATGTAGCAGAACCATAAAATTTCCAGTAAGGCCCCGTTAATAATAAGCACAATAGCACAGCCTGCAATCTCACTGCAATTACTGGAGTGGGGAATGGTCAATTTTAAAAACTCCATTCTATGGTCCATCAAACCATTTAAGAAATTCATACCAAACCATTTAAGAAACTCAGTATATGTATACATGCATCTATATTACTTTTAACGTAAAAGATAATTTCTAGAATAGAACATTTAGAAAACCAAAAAAAAAAAAGAACTTCCAACTCTCACCACCCTAATGTAACTAGTTGGATATGATCTGTTTCTTTACTTTCTTCTAATTTTTTTCCAATCCAAGTGTTTTAAACTTGTCACACTCAGTCCATATGTCATTCTGTAGCCTTTACTTACTATTCAATTGTAAGTTCCCCATATTACTAGTTTTTTGCAATCATAACTTTTAATGTTTACTAAGTATCAGTAGATGCAATATAATTTATATTCAAAAGCAACACCGAGGATGCTTTCCATTTTTCTAGATAATAATTATCATTACAATAAATATCATAGTCATATTTTCATTTCCCTGTATTCTGAAGAATTTCCTTAGGATGGATTCTCAAATGTCATTCAGTTTATATAAATATTTTATAGCTCTTAATGCTTATTGCCTAATTGTCAAATGGCATTTTAAATGATGAGAATATTTAAAATTAACATTTCTAAAGCACAGTCATTATAGTAATTGTGTCAAATCACTCTTTTCTTCTTCCAAATTAACCATATTTATCAGCCCCAAGTGTAGGCTGTAACATCACATTCCAAGTATTTATTTTCCATTGCTCTAAAGATATTACATCTTACCATCTGGAAGTGACTCCATATTTGTACTAAAATATAGATGAGAAACCCTAATAACCATGGGTGGGTTAATGATTTAAGTCTGAATCATCCAAAGAAGATTCTAATTTACTGATTGCTTATAAACTGAAAAGCTCAGACTGAGTGCTAAATATACCACTATATTTTTATTCTTTCTCAGAATTCCAATCTCAACAATATAGACTGTGGGGAAGAACACACAGCGGTTCTCGTTTAGAGGGCTCTACCCAAGCTTGCACTTGCCACACGGGCCTCAAACTGTGTACAATCAGCAGGGGGTGGAGGGCAGTGCAGGGCAGAGGGCGCAATCTGCTTCACTGGACTGTCACCAGTATATTGTTTCTAAATGACACTGGCATTTTAATAACATCAGTACTGCCATCTTCCAGGTAATACTGCAGCACTGTTTAGGATTCCAATCAAGGTATATACCATGATGAGGAATTAAATGAGAGAAAGAAACAAGAAATACACTCTGAAGAAATGTAATAGAAAGTTTAAGGTGCTCAAGATAATGCAAGAGTGGAATTCTCTGGTGTTCTGAAGAGAAAATGTCAGCTGATGATTCTGAGAACGCAGTTTTGACTTTCATCATCACTCTCCACTCTCAATCAACTCCTTCTGCTATTCTCAGCATCATCTATTCAGATGTGAAAGACAGAGCTCTAAGGATTGTATCCGACCCTTTATGCTCCCTACACATACATCCAGTCAGTACCAGGTCCTGCCAGTTTCATCTGCTTTGGTCACCACATTTCTCAGATCTGCCCCCTCTACACTACATAGCATGAGTTTTAAGGTCCCAATAACACACATGTTTTTGAATTCTGTTCCACCAATCACTGAGTGACCCTGGAGAAGTTTAAATTCTGGAAGTGTTAGATTCCTCATTGATTTTTATATGAAGGTATTAATTATGTTGTAGGGACGACATGAAAATTAAGCAAAACAGTGTTTAAAATGTGCTTTGTGAGCACCCAAAACACAATAAACAAAAAACAGCAGCCATTATCATCACTGGCACCATCAATGCCCCAATATCCTCCCCAATGCCTGCCATACCACCTCCCTCCCTCCAACTTTGCCTTTCAAGTTTCTACTTGGTGCAGCCACTAAGTGTCCCAAATACATATAATAACACGTCCTGCCCCTCTCCCCTATTTCTCCTTTTGCCCAGCTTATTCCTAGTTATGCTTTTAGGACTCATGTTCTGTTTTCTCCAAGGCCCTGCTCTCACCTAGCTAAATGAGGTGCCTCTCAGTGCTGCCACATACCTTCAATTATCTGTATCACTAGACTTAATACGTTATGTGTGTCACAAAAACCTATTTATAGTTCTCTCTCCCCATGAGACTGTGATAGGGGAACGTGCCTGATTCATGCCTTCATCCACAACATCCTGCACAATCTTAACATGAGCTCTCAATTTGTTGAATACTCAGGTAGTTCTAGATTATTTAGGAAAATAATGAGCTCTACTTTCTGTATCTTCTTGTATATGAAATGCCAGGAAAAACTCTTCCTCAAAGTAGAAAAGTATCAGTGCCCTAGAAAGTGTTTACAATCTGTCAATACATACTTGCTCTCGAATCATGTTTTTGTAGTGAGTCACAATACTGTCATGCTGTTCTAATGTTTTCTTCACTTCTTCTTCTTTTTTATCCTCTTCACTGGACTTATAAATAGCCTTAGTTATCACACCTATAAAAGAAAGCTTATTAAAAAAATATTTTAAAAATTTAAAATGTTATTTTATTAAGACTTAATCAGTAAAAACATATGGCCTAAATGCATGACAGAGAAGATGTAGTCTTTCCAATCTTACTGAATGCCAAAAGTCCTTCAATGAACTACAGACCAAGAGCTAGGAAGAAGCCCCTACTTTTAGGCTTACCATGTAATCTACATGTGTCCAGAATATACGTATACAAAATAATCATAGGCACTTTCTAATGAAAATCAATATAAACTTTGTCTTACCTTCAAGTTCTTTTACCAGCTTTGTAAACTCATGATCAAATATCATGTATTCTGGACTGGGGAAGTTTGGCTGCGGTTTCTGAGATGCTCTGGAATATAACTCATGTTTGCTAATAAATCCTAGTTTCTCTATGAAGTTTTCTTTGCCAATCCTCTTCTCTATTAGTTGTTTTAGTTTCTCTCTACAGAGACAAGGACATTGAGATGCTTTTAAAAAAAGTCATAACAAGGGGCGCCTGAGTGGCTCAGTCAGTATAGCATCCGACTCTTGATTTCAGCTCAGGTCATGATCTCACGGTTTATGAGACTGAGCCCCATGTGGCTCAGGATTCTCTCTCTGCCTCTCCCTTGCACACCTGTGCACACACACACACACACACTCTCTCTCTCTCAAAATAAATAAATAAATAAACATTTTTTAAAAAGTCATAACAAAACACAAAAGCTTGGTCTACATTATGTTTTGGCAGAAAAAAATGTATCATTATCACTTGATGCATTAGCAGTCATTTTCCCCTAGCATCTTCCCCCCACTTACTTCATGTAGCTCTCAAGTGAGTTATCATTGAAGTAAATCGAAATGCCCAACAGAAGGGCACATAAGCCTTGTACCAACTGCTCTTCCTCGCCAAGATTTTCTGCAATTTGTCCCGTAAGCTGAAATTTTTGTTAAGGAAACTAATGGTTCATAATATCTAGCGTATTTTATTTTACAGTTTGAATTTGACATACATTTCATGTAAGAATTTCTACAAAAATTCTATGTATAGTCTAGGCAAGCATAAAACAAACAATGGTACACACACACACACAGACACACAGACACACAGCATAAGCAAGCATCATTACCACCATAACAGTTTGAAAAGCTGCAACACAGCTGAAGAGAATTCAAATATTTAGAACACAGAGCTACCTCTAATGCAGAGGAAGAAATAAGCATACTTACATGTATCTTACTAAAATATAAAGGATACAAATGGAACATTGGCTGAATTGTGAAGAAAATGCGTTACAGCAATGGGGCAGTTGCTTAACCAGGTACAAAGCAACATTAGTAACCCAACTCTTGTCTGTATTTTGCTTCCCTGCAATAGACAAGTTGGCAGAAATCTCATTTACTTCTTTTAAACTTAATGTTGCCCTAAGACCCCCTCCACTTGCATTAAAAGATCTTTAACATCTTATAAAAGATGTATTAAGAATTTAGACATAAAAAAAAAAAAAACCTGAACAAGAGAATTCATTCTTTTGTCCTTTATGGGTCATATTTCCCAAAATGAACAGAAGGCAGAAATTAGAATTGATTCAGGTTCATAAACATATACCAGGTTATCCAAAATACTATCAGTGGAAAAACCTGGTCTGCTAAGGAAGATGCATGATGTGAATGTTTGAAAAAATTTATCAGTCTGAAACACTTTATAATAACATAAACTTGCCAGGCAAATTTATGATGTTCCAATTAGAATTTTAGAAACAAGTTTCTGATGAGAGGACAATTTCTACCTTCTTCAAAAATATTAGGAAAAATAAAAAGAAATCATCTCCTGAATTATTTAGTCAAATTCCATTAGAATAATAAACCATGTTGCAAACTCACTGACAACATGCCAAATAATGAGAATCACAAACATAACGAAGAAGAAAAAGATTTATTTAAATTAGCTAACTGCCCCAAACCACTAATTATACTGCTGCCAACTACAGTTAGACAATATTGAAAACTAGCACATCCATCAAAATTACAGTTTCCTAAATTTTTATGCAACACATTTGTATCTCCTATGTGGGACAGTCTCTTAGCTTATAATGTTGCCACTGCCCATATTACATTATATAACCTATATTTTTGTTTAAGAAAACAAAACTTGTTTGAAACAAGTGGAAATTAGCACAGTAATGCATTACTTTGAGATAGTCTCAGAAAATATCCAAAATACAATTATTCAAAGCTAGGCAAAGAATGGATTTAAAGTAACCATCATTATGTTTTGAAAAACCATTCAGACTATTCCAATTTCATGAACCTTGATGTCAATACCCTGGCCTTTTTATAATCTATTTTCAAGTATATTTAATATTTAATTAAACAAATTCAAAATAGACTTCTTCAAAGTTTTTGCCACCAAAGAAGCATTAATTAGCATGAATCTGGCTTTTACATGATGCATTATTCTTACGCTTTCCTTGCTCTATGTCATTACCATGCTCATGATGTATCTTCATGTTACCCAAGTAAATTTAAAAGTTAAAAAATATAGTTAATCTCAATCGACTATGTGCCACAGAGAACTTTAATTACTCAAGTAAATAAATGAAAATACTTCATTGACTGCCCCTAAGTATATATAAAAGATTTATTATTATTTGGAATATCATTTGCACGTACCAAATATACCTACGTTGTATATATAAGGGCATCCTATCAAATCACTGGCTCATATATGAATAAGCAAAAATGGAACTAGATTCAAATGTGGCTCTTCTAAACGTATATACCTTTTGGGGTCTAACTGAAGCATAAGAACAGCAAAGTTAAATAAAACTAGTTAGAATCAGATGGAACATCCCACTTAAACTATGGCAACAAAAGAAGATAAAGTTTTCAGGAATGAGCCTAACCAAAACTACAAAACCTAAAGGAGGAAAATTTAAAAGCACTTCTAAAGAGCACAAAAGTAGATCTAAATCAATAGAAAGACACCATGTCTTTAGACAGAAAAACCCAAGATCATAAAGACACTAACGCTATTTAAAATTTATTACATTAATGTAATCCAAACAAAAATACCAAAAGGTTTTTCTCTCCACAGAACTAAAAAAATCTGGTTCTCGAGTTCATATGGAGAAATAAACAAGCAAGAATGACTAGAGACCTTGTAAATTAAAAAAAAAAAAAAAATGAAAAAGAGCAACAAGGAGATACTAGGTCATAAACAGACAGGAATCAAGGGATAGACAGAATGAAAAGTCCAGAGATGATCCATCTACAAATGGGAATTAGTTTATGAAAAAGATAGCATATAAGCATTAGTGGGATACAGGAGGACTTACAAAATGTTGGGACAACTAGGCAGCTATCTAAAAAAAAGACCAAAGGATCTATAACTCATACTGTTCATCAAGAAAAATGGAACAAAAATTTAAATGCAAAAAATGAAACCAGAAACTGTGAGATGAAAATATGGGTAAGTCTGTTAAAATCTTGAAGTGGGGAAGGCCTTTCTAAAAAGTATGATATAAAATGTAGAAGTGATAAAGGTCTCATTAAAAAAATCCAAAACAGGGGCGCCTGGGTGGCTCAGTCAGTTAAGTGTCTGACTTCGGCTCAGGTCATGATCTCACAGTTCGTGGGTTTGAGCCCTGCATCGGGCTCTGTGCTGACAGCTCAGAGCCTGGAGCCTGCTTTGGATTCTGTGTCTCCCAAGTCAAAAGACCAGGAAAAATGTATTTGTAACTTATCACAGATAAGGGTTGAATTCCTTAATAAAAAATGAGTTCCTATGAAATTAGAAATCATTTAACCCAATACAAAAATGGGCAGATGATATGAAATATAAGAAATGAGAGTTCATGGGAAAACTTTAAGTGGTGTATAAATATACGGAAAGCTATTCAAACTTTTAGAATCAGAAATGCAAATTAAAACTCACTAAGATAATATTTTTCACCTCTCAACTGACTGGCAAAAATACAAGTCTGTTAATACACTGTTGGTGAGGCTGTGGGGAATATAGCTCACTGCAATGTTATTTCGCACTTTGCTAGTGGTTCAAAATGGGATTAGGTAGGGAAAAAACAAGGAACAGAACAGTGAATATGCATAAAAAACACCTAAAGACACCAGAAGAAATAAGAGGCAGGGACCCAGGACAGGGGTGAGGCCATGACTTCTTATTGTATACTTTTTATAACATTTGATTTCTAAATCATGTATATACGTATATATGTATTTTAAAGTACACACACACACACACACACACACACACTTTTAAAGGACTAAATTTAATTCTAATAGTGGCAGTGTGGTGTCAGTGAAAACATCTGGTTGAGAATTAGAAGAATCAAATCTTCTATTGTCCTACCTTGTGGAAGTTCAACATGCTATGTGGACCCCAATTTCCTCATTTAGTGAACCAAGGCCTTTGGACTAAATAATCTCAAACACAGAAGTTAAAAGGATAGGCTCTGAACACCAGGATTTGTATCTTGGTTCTAAAACTCAACATCCTGAAACTTTATCATTATCCTTCAATAGCAGTAATAATTAATACCCATTTCATAGAGTTGTGGAGTGGATTACATGGGTTAATACATATTAAGAACTTAGAACAGCACACGGTACATAATAAGTGTTTCATGAGTGCTATAAACTATGAACCATCCCTTCTAGTTATACAATTCTATGCTACCTACTACTGTATTAAAAGTAGAATAATGCACCAAATTTAAAATAGATGGCACAGGGGCACCGGGGTGGCTCAGTCAGTTGAGCGTCTGACTGTGGGTCAGGTCATGATCTCACGGTTCGTGGGTTCAAGCCCCGCGTTGGGCTCTGTGCTACCAGCTCGGAGCCTGGAGCCTGCTTAGGATTCCATGTGTCCCTCTCTCTCTCTCTCTGCCCCTCCCCTGCTCATATTCTCTCTCTCTCAAAAATAAAGATTTAAAAAAAATTTTTTTAAATAAAGTAGATGGCACAACAAAGTTTGAACTAGGAAAAGGAAAAAACAGTAAAATTGCTAGGATAAACTTTTTTTTAAACCTCAATGAAATACAGGTGGTCCTTGCTTTTTTGCTAGGTTAATAGAAACCTATGAATATTGGAAACATGCACAGTGAGGACTGTGTAATAATACTTTTTTTGTGCAGACTGTATTATTATGATGTTCATCAAACCATGATTTATAATAAAGAAAATGGAAGATAATTAAGTATACAAAAATAAGGAGATGGTTAACTAACCAATGGTATATTTATTTGGTGAAATATTATGCAACCATATAAAGTTATATTTATTTAGTGTTTAAGAACATGGAAGATATCTGTAAGGAAAGAGGCAGCATACTCAATGGAATCTAATGTATGATCACCCCTATGTAAGTAAATAGTATAGAAGAAAAAAGACTGAAATTTAACCAATAGTTACTTTTGGGTAGAAGTCCCACTTTCTACTTTTTTATTTTTCTAAACTTTCCAAAATGAAAAGAAACTCAACAATTAATGAGTGTAAAAATGCTATAGTGTTTGTCCAGCGTACAATCACAAAATGTTAGTAAGATCAACCCAACAAAATCCTGATGAAGCTGCTCTATCATCCAAAAAATAAAATTAGAGATTAGACCTTAAAGGCTATCAAAACATTCTATGTCATGGCACTCTGATCTTCTGATGGATTCTTTAGAAGATAAAACACCAAGAATAGCTAAAAAAAAAAAAAAAAAAAAAAAAAAAAAAAGTCCACACTCCACTTCATAGAATAGTTTCATAAAACTCTTCATTTTGTTTATATGTTTATGTGTGTTTGTGATTGTTTATAGGTTCAAGTCAAGAAAAAGTATGTATCTCTTTAGCACTCCAGAGCATATGAACCACTGAGATGTGGAGAAACAAATGGATGCTGAAATTGTAATTTCAGAGCATTCTGAGGGTTTAGTTACTAGAAATCACAGATTTTACAGGCTGGAATGGAACCACAAACAAAATAAATGAAGCTGAATTACCTTTAAGATAGACTATTATGTTTTCCTTATTATTTTCTATCTAAATAGTTCCTCTTGTTCCTACTTTGTGGATTTCAAGTGTAATATTTTACACTGTGTATAGAAATATGACAAGCTAACATTTTAAATTTCTACTCTTCCAAGTACTGAAATGAGGTTCTAGAGTGTTATGATTAGACTCACTTTCAAGCAGTGGCCTCTGGCAATAGAGATTTAATAAGAAAGGGGCACGATGGAACTTTCTGAGATTACAAATATGTTTTATATCTTGTATTTGGGTGGTGATTACAGAAGTATATTAACCCATCAAAAATCATCAAATCGAACATTTAAAGTCTGTGAATTTTACTGTGTATAAAATTAGTGCGGTAATGCATTACTCTCAGGTGCCTCCAAAAACTCCTTTTTAAATGACTGACATGTATACTTTTAAAATATCTAGTATCAAAAATTCTGGAAGCTAAAACTGCTGAATATATCTGTGTTATTAACATGTGTCATATCATACTCATACACAAAGATATAACTCCTAACAGCACCTCAGTTACTACTAGCAATACTGCACAATTGAACATATGAACGTAAATATTAAGGTACACTCCCTTTTTGCCAAAGACTGCACAAAAAAAAATCAAAACCAACACAAATCACACTCCCCACACACATCAAAAACTAACCCCCAATGGTAATTGTACCATATGGGTTATATCCAGAATAACCCACAATATCCAATTTAAAAATTTTTCAAATTACAAAATTATACTTACTATTGTACATTTTCAATAATCTAAGTAATAAAAAAGTCATCACATTCTTTCATATACTGACTAAAGACAAACTTCTTAACCCTAAATTTTACTAGCTTTGAAATAGTTTCAGGGGGGATAGAGAAGCAAGCTTAGGTGAGGAGACACACAAAACCAACCAAAAAAACCCAAACCAAGCTATTCCAGAAAGTGCAAGCATACCCGGAGGAAGCACAGGTACAGCTTCAGACTTTCATTCCCACAGCTCTTAGTAACACCACTACATGGAGAAAATGCCCCATGGAGAAAAATTGGGAGAGCCACTTATGATAGAGATAAACTTGCTGACACATGAAAGTGTGAGTAGAATGTAACTTCAGACAAGCAGTTAAAAAAACCATCAGCAAAACCCAAGACAAAGGAAAGCCTTGCTGTAAGAGGGAAATGCCTAAGCTTAAACAAGCAATACATAC
This sequence comes from Panthera tigris, assembly GCF_018350195.1. Taxonomy (NCBI): domain Eukaryota; kingdom Metazoa; phylum Chordata; class Mammalia; order Carnivora; family Felidae; genus Panthera; species Panthera tigris. The sequence goes on from NC_056663.1 coordinate 143,231,312, forward strand.
CCGTCTGTCGATCTTATCACCCTGTAAATTACACATTAAAAATTATTTATAAATATTACTGCTGTAGAAAAATTTAAATCCAGAAAAATCCCTCACAGATGGTCTCTCTACAAACCCACACCAATAATTTGGGACAGGATAGTTCTAATATTTTATTATGTAACATTATGTAATTATCTAATATTTTATTGTAACAGGATAGTTCTAATATTTTATTATGTAATATTTATTATGTAACATATATATTATGTAACATATTTTATTATGTATTTTATTATGTAACATAATATTATGCATATTATTAATATGCATTTTGGAGGAGAAAGGATCATTTTACAGCACTGTGCTGTGAGGGGGAAGACACCACTATCTTGAGAATTTCTCATAATGCATTAATTGTGACTACAATGTTAGAGCAAAGTCTGGTGGTGGTGGTCCATTAACTGCTGTTTGGCTTAAGAAAAGCTATTTTCAACAAACAGCAACATGAGAATGAGAAGTATTAAATACACATGGATATGAATATTTAGGGGTAGTTTTTCCAAATCACTAAGAAATAAATGATAAAGATGCAACAAGCTTTCAATTTAAATAAACAGATTTTAAACAATAAAGAGAATGTCTGATCCCCTTTTCACTAGTTAATTTTTAACCGTAATTTATAACTTCCTATGGATGATGGCATTGATGGCTCTTTAAAAGCTCACAATAAAACAATTCAATGAGTGTGTCAAAATTAAAAATTAAGAAGGACACAACACATTATCACCGGGAGGGAGAGAGGAAAATTCTAGGGGACAGCACAATTTCAGACTTAAGTATATTTTTACTCTAAGTGACTCTGAATGTTAATGACTATAGTTTTGCTAAACAGTGAACCTGAACTGTTCAACAGCAACAGAAGTCCATGTGGACAAATCATCCAACTGTAAGTGACCTTCGTAAAGACCTTATCATCCACACTTCAGTGAAGCTTTGTTGTTCTCATTAGGTGTCTAGAGGAATGCAAACAGTTACATTTTTCTCTGTATTACTAGATAAATTATATGCCTTGGGGTTTTGAGGGTTGGAGAGCTCTCAAACATCAAGGAGTACAATGTTTAGTAAGCGATGACTGGTATTGTTTTCTAAAAGGAAAATCAACTGGTCTGGGAAGAGAAAGAGGGAGGTACATAGCTATGAACCACTTTATTCTATTCTCTCTCATAAACAGACCCAAATTCGGCTACTGAGCAGAGAGAGAAAAGGACATGCAAGAACACTGGATGATAGAAAAAGGAAACAGAAAGAGAAACAAAACACCTTTCTGTCCAGAAGATGTGTTTCATGAAGCAGATCTTACTATTTGGCAAAACCATTCTTGTAAGAGTATGTATTTCTTTCTCTCCACACCCTGTTTCAGGTTACAATGAGTTAATGAGCAGGTAAGTCCATGCCTCTTTCCTTTTTCATCTGCATCTACGAAGGACACCCTTAAATCTTTGTATCACTGACACAAAAACGTATAGCTGAGATTTTTTCCCCCTTAGAGCAGTTCCACTCGCCAGCCACGTTACCTGTGAAAGGATGTTGGTGCACTGTTGCAATAAAGAAACTGGAGGGTTGCCGATACTTGTAGCAAGTTGAACCCTGAGCAACTGTTCTTTCTGGGTAGCATTTTCTTGCAAAGCATGGGCAAGGGCCACAGCAGCACACCAGTTTGAAAGTGAATCAGTAGAAAATAAACCTCCGCATAATAACTGACCAGCTGAGACTGAATTACCTGTTGCTACAAAGATGGCAGGCAGATGATGATAAAAAATTAATTGTTGTTTTACACACACACAAAAATAGTATGAAATACGATTTTAAAATCTGTTAATTAGGGGTATTAAGTTACATTTTAAAAAGTCTGCTTTTCAAGACAAAAATGAAAGATGACAAAATGACCCTGGAAGAAGAGTAGCAGAACAAAGAAATAATTACATTTCAGGCATCAAATTGATGAGATAATATTCCAGAAAATTACTGTCGTAATTAAAAACTGCATTTCTAAAGCAAATCCAAGGAAATGCCATATTTTAAATATTCCACTACATCCAGGGTCTTTTATCATTTACAATATAACTTATCATTAAAAGCTGGAAAGACTATGTACTTCTCAGAACAGAAATTAGAACTAAATTATTTACCATCAATAGTGGAAGGTAGAAGCGTTGACACAATTTCTCCTTGTCCTTTTTGGTTTTTATATAAGAAACATTGGAAACAGTAGAGAACGGCACAGCGCAATACAAACGGCTGCCTTTCGTTAACCATGGACATGAGAAGTACCACGATTGCCGGTCTGTTGCATTCAGAAAGAAAAGAGCAAAAGAAAAATTGCAACCCAAGGACACAGATCAGTAACTAGTCGCTTCTGCTGACTGAAACACCATAAGCAGAACACCAGCGAGGTAAGTATTCCACCTCCATTGCACAGGACAGACAACTGCCGCTCGGACAAGCAAGCGATCGGGTCTGCGTAAGGCACGGAGAAGTGCGAGGGTGATAGCTGAGCCCAAATACCGAAGCTCCAAGGACCACAGACTCTTTTAAAACACCAACATGTTTATCTTGTCAGATAATTTCTAGTTTCAAACATACGGGTGAACTTCTTAAAAGATGTGTACATGAGATATACTAAAAACCCAAAGTAAATTCTGACTTCCTCAGAGAAACAGCAGTATTTCCCTTTTCCTACCTTGGTGGGTTTGAAGGTGCATTTACAGAAGCAAAGTAGTCTTGGTTTACTTGGTAGCCTCGAATAACTTCTGACACAGTATTAATGGTCTATTTAGGGGGAAAAATAAAAATTGAGAGAGAGTAAGTCAAGGAAGAAAACCTGTTTTCAAAACAAAATGTTATATCCTTCTGTGGTTTGCTTTTAAATGCTAAAATTCAGATACCAAAAAAAAGGAGTGACAGCATTATAATCCTGTTAACGCTTTTTCAAAATAACGCTTTAAAACATTAAGCATAGGGCTCTAATTACAAATAACACCTGACCATAAGGATTTAAAAGTCTCAAAAAATTAAAATCAATAGTATCCTCTAAAATACAGAATCTATTTCTACAAAACAAGGGTGCTTCAAACTAAAATCAGCAAACACATTTAAAATATAACAAAATTAAAACTTCAATTTAAGGATGAAGTTGAAAATACCTCCAAGAAAATAGAATAAAAAGGCAAACTAGATACACAGAAAGTCTAACAAATCTATTAGTGGAGTTGCAGAAATAGAACATAAAAATAATTATCAAGAAATATAAAAAACATTCTCAGGACTGAAGGACACAGGTCTACAGCTTGAAAGGGTCCAGTGGGTGTCAACAATAATTGGGGAGGGTTAAAAAAAAAAAGAAAGTCTGTAGTACTGCACATTATCAGTATATTTCAGGAAACCAGAAAGTTAGAGAAGATCCCAAAAGTTTCTAGAGAAAAAAGTTACATGAAAAGGATTAAGATTAAAAATGGCTTCAGATTTCTTAACGGCAGCTCTGAAATAATGTTCAGAAAGTTGAGTGTTATGATTTCTAACCCTGAATCTATACCTAGCCAAACATTAGAGTAACTCTGAAAATAAAGGAATGACATGTAAAAGATAAAAACAAGTTCTCTTGCCATTTACTTTTTTTAGGAAGTGAAGTAAACTAAGATAATGAGTCAAAAGGTGGGGAGTAAAGACATGGAATCCTGGTAACTAAGGGATTTAACTCCAGAGAGGAGTAAAGGGAGATCCTAGGAGGATGGTGAAAGTCCTGGGGCTAGAGATGTGCACAGAAGTAGACCAGCCCATATTGGAGCAGGAGGATGGAAGGGGCTTCTAGAAAAGAAGAAAAAATGTCTAGGAAAAAAATGTCTGGGATGGGAAATGGCATGTTAATCATATTGATAGTATTAATATGCAGATACACAGAAAAACAGTAAGATGAAAAGAGAATACTATTACAACTTAGGAAAGAGAGATATTTAAAAATGATACAGGGCTTTGGCTTGGCAGGGAACAGTATTTGTACAGTCATAAAATTATAAAGCCTGATTACTGATTTAAATGCAAATTACTGGGGTGACAGGAGGAAGTAAAGTGAGAGGGTTATGCAGAGGGGAAGCAAGACTTAAGGCAAGGGAGGAGTGAGGCTGCAGATAGCTAGCTGCTTTTGTTACAAAACTTTTATTATTACCTATTCTTTTAATGTGCATGTGTTAATTTGAGAAAGATTTTATGAAAGTTTAAATAAACTAAACCTTTCTTTTCTTCAAACTAACCTCTTTTTCTTAATAGGTAGGAAACAAAAAACGCCAAACATCAGGGAAAAAGAATTTACTGTTCTAGGACTCTGTAAGACTATTTAAGTCTCAAGTCTTATTTGACTAAGTCATACTGTTCTCAACATTAAAAACTTAAATCATACTGTGCACTCCTGTTGAATACAATAAAATTAATGAAAGTCCTGTAAACTTGAACAGTATTTATATATTATTAAACTTGAGGGATGAGTACACCTTTTGGAATTAATACTGTCATCATTATGCAAATTATATTTTAGTAGGATCAATAAGGAATTTAACATATAAAAATGGTTAACTATTACTGTTTTGCCTTCAGCTGACATCTAATTCTTCTTAGGATTCCTGATTTCAACTTCCGCAAGAGTAGCCTCTGCCTCCATTTGGTTTACCTCAGTCAGGATATCAGCAGGCACTCCAGTGGCCATTAGGATAGTGCAAAGTTGCTGCAGTAAGCCACACTGGAACATAGCTTTCTGGCAGCTACTGGTAGCACCCGGAGGGTTGGTGGGAGATACCAGCACACGAACCAGCTGTGAAAGAAAGAGAAAGCAAAAGTGGTCTTTTAAAGATGTGAAAAGTCTTGAGGCAAATAATCTGTATGAACAAGAACGTCTATATAAAGGATTCCCCTCACCTATTCAGCCAGATCTAGATGCTCTTTCCTTCACGCTCTCATGGCAATAGTTCTGTTATAGTACATAGCACATTACGCCAGTTTGTCTCCTTCAGGTGATTGTGAACTCCCAGAGTAGAAACTGCCTCAGTCATTTTTATATTCCAAAGAAAAGGCCCAGTATTTATAACATAGTGTATAGTCAATAAATGAATGAATAAGTAACAGGGTGGTATATTTCTTACCAAAGTAAAGATGAACTACCTAATTATGGAGAAGGTCTGAAAATAGAATGGCTTGGGGTGAAATAAAGTCCCCCTAAACTGGAGATACTTAAAGAGAGACCAAAACTAACCCCTGAAGACATGGTAGAAGATTTATGCGTTAGGCAAGGGGCTGGCCTCATTGATTGTTAATGCTAATGAAACCTTTATGGTTCTATGATTAGTCTGAACTTGAACATGAAGTCTGAGAAACATAAAAAATGTCATCCCAAACAAATGTTCAGCAGTTACGTCTTCAAAATAATTTCACATATAGCTTGTATTTTAAAACTAGACTTACCAGTCTATGTGTGTACAAAACCTTGTATATTAAGATCAAATGAGATTTTATAATATTTTTATTAAGAGGGTTGATTAATACATTGATGTCACTAGAGAGAAGCTTTAGAATTACATAATGGCTCAAATCTTTAGACCTTTCTGGTTAGACCTCCATGGCTTTTTGTTTTGGTTTTTGTTTTATTCTCCTCTTATCCCTAATTGAAAGATATATATATATATATATATATATATATTTAAAGCAATACCAAGCTATTTGTCACTTCTCCCATAAATATTTCTACATATGCCTCTAACTAAAAAGAATTTTAAAAAACATGATCATCATGCCATTACTGTAGCTAACAAAATCAACAATAATTCCTTAGTATCATCTAATAGCAGTTGGGTATCTATTGATGAGGTAAATAAAGAAAAAGTAATTATCAATCTTCTAGATGACAGAGAAATAGGAAAAGGTGATTGAAGAAAGAGGGAATATTTATTATAAGGATAACAACATAAGGGAAGACTTAGTAACAACATTCAAATACGTAAAATACCGTAAGGAATGGACTTATATTTTCCCTGAGAGCAAAACAGGGGGAAGTTTGTAGAAGGCAGATTTTGACTCATTATATGAAGTTTTTAAGAGCTAGAATTACCCAACAATGAAAAGGATTCTCTCATAAGGTAATGAGCTTTCTGGGAACTGCTGGCAGTATCTGTCCAAAAAATGATATATAAGGGTATATTCCTATAGGAATAGGAGGCAGAACTAGTCATAACACTGTCATTCCAAGAAAAATTAAAGTGTTTTAGGACTAAAAAACTTTTCAAAAAGATGCTTCCCCAAAATTTAATCTGTAAAATTTGAATGAATACCCTCAAACACATCGATTTCAATTTATAGAATTTTTAAAATCAATCATGATTTCAACACAATGATGAATAATTCCAGTTAGGAAGTTATCTGTCCAAATAGGACTGTTTATCCTCATTTTTGATGCATTTTCATTTGGTGCATAACAGAGAACTGGAAATACAAGCAACCCTAAATAAAGCTATAAGGAAACAGCACAGTAATAGGCTGAAAAGCAGAAGATAACCTGTGGCCTGCGAAGTCATGAATGCATTAACTACTCAATCTTTGAGATGGAGAATATATTGAAGTGAATTAAATTCAGTTTATTTTGAAGTTTACATTCTTTAAGATTTTATTTACTTTTTAAAAGTAAAAAAAACTTAACCAATTTACTACATATGTAAAAATAATGTATTTTTTTGTTTATATGCAGCACCCTAGTCTAATTTTTTTTTTCTTTTGGTAAAGTAGTACTTTTTAAACAGCGGCTTTCTTCAAAAATGATTCTTTGCTTAGTACTCTAAGCCATAAAACATGAGTGGACTCCTCTAGCAGTTTAAATTTTCCCTGCTTGGTAGGATATATATAAGCTTTTGCACATCACCAGATCCCTTCGCTCTCTCTAATCATGTTTTGAAAGGTATTTTTCTACAGGAATTTCTTTTATTAAGAAAGTGGTGTTGGGCAAAATATCAAGCTTATACTTGGAATGCTATTTCTAAGGTGCAAAAAACATGTTGAAAAACTAAGTCTTGAAATGTGTAATATTGACATGTGAAAGTAGAAAGGATGAAGTGGGGAGTATAAAATAGAAATATTCTACCCATGTTCTCCTGTAAAATATTTTCCTGACAGGTTTGAGGCATATTCTATATAAGGTAACTATAATTTATTATCTAAATTGGGACACTTTAGAAGTGAAAGAGGACACTGTTTGTAATTACAAAACGATTATTAGCCTGGCAAAATGGGGCATCTGGTCACCTTAATTACCAATTAACCCTACACAGGCAACTCCCAGGGCATGCAATGATATTCAGACTCTAATTACTAGAGAAACTATCCATCTAGTTTTGAGGAAAACGATTTCAGAGACGCAGGAACAATTCAGAGATATTCAAAGACCCACAAGAATCACCAGAGAGCCAGTAAGCTGGGAAGCTAGTATATAAACTTAAGGGTTTGGAGAGGGAATAATAAAAGGAATAAGTAAGAAAAATACTTCAAAGAACTTCATATTTTCTCTGATGCAGAAATCATTTGGGATCCTATTGTCTTCACTTTTACCATTCATCAACAGTAAGCTAAAATAAAATTGCAGGTGACTTGTCATTTTAACTTATATCAGACTTAAAACAGATTATTAATCTTTGGAGGCAGGGACATTATCATTCATTTCCTAGCAGTCACTGCCTAGCTCTCAGTAAATGTCTACTGAGTGAATTTATTTGCTGAACGCAGTATTCCGTACATTAAAATTTACATTAGAACCTTAACTGAAGAAAGTAGATTTAAAAAATTCAAATCAACAATCTAACCTATTATTCTCTGGGTGCAAAACCCATCAGGAAACTATACGTTTGGATTTGCTTTAAAATAATCCAGCAGGGCAGGGTGCCTGAGTGGCTCAATCAGTTAGGCATCTGACTCTTGGATTTGGCTCAGGTCAGGACTTCACGGTTCCTGAGTTCGAGCCCTGAGTCAGGCTCTGTAGCACAGACTACTTGGGATTCTCTCTCTTCCCCCCGCCCCACCCTCCCCTGCTCACTCTCTCTCTCTCTCAAAATAAATAAACCTTAAAAATAAATAAAATAAAATAATAAAATAAAATAAAATAAAATACAAATAATCCAGCAGGGCAAGAGAAGGGAATAAAAGATGAAACAAAATTGCCACATGTTAATAATTATTGAAGTTGAGTCATGGGCATATGTACTGGGGGTTGGAGGGAGCGGTTAATGGCAGTGGATCTCTATCTCTGAGCATAACTGCAAATCTTCATATTAAAAGGTTTTCTTTTAGGCCCATCTGAAACCAACTCAATATCCTAGATTTATCAAATACAAGCAATTTTCTTTTCTTTGAAAGGAATGTTGTCAAAATTCTTGTCACATTTATGTCTAACTATAGTGTACCTGTAGCATTACGTGCAGATTAGTCACTTTCTGTGCAGACCAGCCAGAATTTTCATCGCCAACATCAAACCAAGGTTTCATACGTTGAATATATGAGCCTTCTTTAAAAAAATTTTGATTGGAATTGTTGTTTTTTAACAAGTTTTGGAGCAAAATCAGACAATCTTCCACTACTATGCCTGAGAAAAGAATGTAAAATGGAAGTGTTAAGGCTGATAAAACCTGAAGGAAAATTCACTCCCCAAACACTTAAATAAGACAAAACTTCAAACTCAGCATTTCTTCAGTACAGCAAGGCAAAAAGCCTGTTCTGACTCCTGATGGTCACAGGCCACAATCTGCGTGCTCTTTCTTAGGTTTCCAGTGATCTCTTGACCTCTCTGTTCGACTACCCCTCACCTCAATAACTCAGATTTTTTCTTCAGATCCCAGATTAAATATCAAGACCTGATGACTAGGTTGGCATCACCAGCCACATGCTTTCACAAGAAACTGCTCCTTTTATTATTATGTAGTATCTGTCTTCTCTACTAGATTATAATTCATAAAGACAGGAATGTGAATGTCCTACTAGGATACAGTGACCTACTCTATATCCTCACCAGAGACAGAAACAAGATATCAGGTCTATACATATCAGCTCACTATTAAATATTTGTTGAATGAATAAATCATATCTTATTTAGTCACTAAGAAGCACTGGACATTGTTGTCTTGAGTCTCTTCCTTGAAACTTCCTCTTCCCTTGGTTTCTAATAACTACTCTCTCATGATTTTCCTTACAGATCTCTGGCCACTCCTCAGGCTTCCTATCTTTCCTGGTTCCTCTTCTCCATTTACTTCTATCTTTGCTTACAACATACTATTCTATAGGGTAGTTCCATCCACACTACAGCATATACTATCATCACGGCTTAAAGCTCATCAACTGATCTCTATCATGTGTTAGTCTAACCAAGGATCTGTCTCCTCTGTTAAGAATATGACTAATGTTGGGGTGCCTGGGTGGCTCAGTCGGTTGAGCATCTGACTTCAGCTCAGGTCATGATCTCGCAGTTGACGAGTTCGAGCCCTGCGTTGGGCTCTGTACTGATAGCTCAGAGCCTGGAGCCTGCTTCCGATTCTGTGTCTCCCTCTCTCTCTGCCTCTCCCCGGCTCATGCTCTGTCTCAAAAATAAAGATAAACATTACAACAAACAAAAAAAAAGAATATGACTAATGTTAGATGTTCACAGCTAGTAAGTTCCTCTGCAAGGTACACTCACACATTTACTCCTAGTAGTTGAGGTCTGTGTTTATAAAAATCAGTTTTTTAAATTTTTTTAATGTTTTATTTTTGAGACAGAGAGAGACAGAGCATGAGCAGGGGAAGGGCAGAGAGAGAGGGAGACACAGAATCCGAAGCAGACTCCAGGCTCTGAGCTGTCAGCACAGAGCCCAATGTGGGGCTTGAACTCACAAACCGCGAGATCATGACCCGAGCTGAAGTCGGATGCTTAACTGACTGAGCCACCCAGGAGCCCCAGTTTCTTTTTTAAATAGACTTTATTTTTGGGGCACCTGGCTGGCTCAGTCAGAAGAGCACATGACTCTCGATCTCAGTTGGGGTTGTTTGAGTTTGAGCCCTACAATGAGTGTAGAGATTAAATAAAACTTTAGGGATGCCTGGGTGGCTGAGTCGGCTGGGCGTCTGTCTGACTCTTAATTTTGACTTAGGTCATGATCTCACAGTTCATGGGTTTGAGGCCTGCATTGGGCTCTGTGCTGACAGCATGGAGTCTGCTTGGGATTCTTTCTCTCTCAGAATAAAATTAAAAACTTAAAAAAAACCCACTTTATATCTTAGAGCAGCTTTAGGTTTACAGAAAAAATGAGCAACAAATAAAAGGAATCCCCATATACTCTCTCCCTCCGTTTCCCCTTTTATTAGTAGCTAGCATTAGTGTGGTACATTTGTTAGACTGATGAATGAAAACTGATACATTATTAAAGCCCATGGTTTACATTAGGGTTTACTCTGTGTTGTGTGGGGTTTAGCATATTAGTTTTGACACACATATAATATCATTTATCTACCATTACAGGATAGGATAACTTCACTGCTCTAAAATCCTCTGTTACACCTACTCATTTCTCTTTTCTCCCACCCCAAATGCCTGGCAATCATTCATCTTTTTGCTGTGTGTATATAGTTTTGTCTTTTCCAGATATTATACAGTTGGAATCACAGAGTATATAGTCTTTCAGCCTGGCTTATTTCACTGAGCAATACGCATTTAAGGTTCCTCCATGTCTTTTCATGGCTTGATGCTGTTTTATTGTTGAATAATATTGGATCGTCTGGATGTACCACAGTTTACCCATACACCTACTGAAGGACATTTTGATTGCTTTTAAGTTTTAACAATTATAAATAGAGCCACTATAAACATTCGAGGGCAAGATTTTGTATGGATATAATTTTTCCACTCATTTGGAGAAATACCAAGGAGTGTGATTGTTGGCTCATATGGTAAGAGTATGTTTAGTCTGGTAACAAAGTGCCAAACTGCCTTCCAAAGTGTCATTTTGCATCCCACCAGCAACGAATGAAAGCATCTGTAGTCCCTGTTTTAGTTTGCATTTCCCTAATGACATATGATGTTGAGCATCTTTTCATATGCTATCTGCCATCTATATATCTTCTTTGGTGTTATTTTTGCCCATTGTTTATTGTTGAATTTTAAGAGTCCTTTGAGTATTTGGGATACAACTTCCTTCTGAGATATAATATGCCAATATTTTCTTCCAGCCTTTGGTTTATTCTTTTCATTCTCTTAACAGTGTCTTGTAGAGAAATTTTCAACATTAATGAAGCCCCACTTATCAATTTTCTCTTTCATGGATCATGCCTTTGGTATTGTATCTAAAAGTAAATTACTTTCGTAATTTACAAATGCACCATGCTATTTGCACTAGTTATTAACTATTATTCACGTAACTTTAATTACAGCATATTGTTACAATTGTCCTATTTTATTATTAGTTGTTGTTGATCTCTTATTGTACCTGATTTATAAATTAAACATTATCATAGGTATGTATGCACAGCAGAAAACATAATATACATAGGATTTGGCACTATCTGCGGTTTCAGGCATCCACTGGGCATCCTGGAATGTATTCCCTATACATACGAGGGAACTATATAATAACACAGCTATTTTTATAAAAACTAAGTTTAAGTCTTTGGCAAAACTTAATGAAAGCAAGTCATTAAGAACAGCTGTTGTTATATATGGGCAATACAAGTCTAAAAAACAAGAAAAGTAACTGTAAAAACCCAGAAAGATCTTGCATTCCACTGTAAAGAAATAAAAAAGCAAATCCTACATGATGTATTATAGATATGATATATGAAACATGCAGAAAGATGGAAAAACTCCAATGAGTGGACCCATATTCAAAGAAAAGGTTTTGGCCCTAACTCAAAAGATCAGTATAGCAATGCACGTTAGAAAAAAATGTATTACATTGAACTTGAAATAAAATCTTTAACGTGCATATTTTAAGTCCTTTTAAAAATCTCTGATTTAGGGGCGCCTGGGTGGCTCGGTCGGTTAAGTGTCCGACTTCGGCTCAGGTCATGATCTCGCGGTCTGTGAGTTCGAGCCCCGCGTCGGGCTCTGTGCTGACAGCTCAGAGCCTGGAGCCTGTTTCGGATTCTCTGTCTCCCTCTCTCTCTGCCCCTCCCCTGTTCATGCTCTGTCTCTCTCTGTCTCAAAAATAAATAAACGTTAAAAAAAAAAAATTAAAAAAAAAAATCTCTGATTTAACCAATCCTGATCTCTCCAAATTAGAGGCTTCCTCACCTCATACTGCTGAACCATGTGGATCCTCACCTCCTGAAGAGGAACCACTATATCCCTTACGAAGGACCATAAATCTCCATTAAATAAGATCTGCCACCAGAAGCATCTGAACGCTCTGGAGGAAACAGAATGTCAAAGCCCTCACTATAACTGGCAGCCTTCCCTCCACTGTGTGAAGGCCACCATCAGTTACAAGGAGCCACTGGGACTTATCTTAGCAATCCTAAAGACAAGCTAATTCTATGTTGCCTTAAAATCCCTGTTTTCCTTGGTCATCTCTGAAAATATGCACCTTGCTAATCACCTATGCTCTTTTATGTTCTCATTTTAAAATACTTTTTTTTCCTCTACTTAATCTCCTTTCAAACTCTTTTATATGTTACCTCCAACTCCCAAATATTAGTTAACAAAACCCTCAATCACTTCATGAAATGCTTTTTTCTTTAAAGAAGCTACCTTACCTTGTAACATTCTGAAGTGAAAGCAGATCATGCTCTCAATCCCATGTACCTCAGAGTCAGGATATGGATTCTGTGATCCTACTGGCCCAGTGTACTTTCCAGAGACCAAAGTTTCTCTACCCTCTCACAAAATCTCCCGTTCCTTTGAGGATCAGGCCACCTGCCTACACCATCCATCTCTTACCATTCCTAATTGCATTTAAGTAAAAAAACGTGGTCACTACTCTTTGTTCACTGAAAACATCGCCAGCATCTTGCTCCAGATCTTCTTTCTCTACTTACTGCTGTCACTCTTGATTCCAAAGACAATCCATCTAATACCTGGACTTCTAAGTTCCTTGTCCTCATCTTCAGAGAGAATTCTCATTCCATTACTAAAACCTCCCATCTTTCCAGTTCAATATTCTCAACATATCTGTTCTATGACTTCCCTGAGACTTTCAACCCATCAATAAGTTTTTGAAACTCCCATTTTAGAAACCCCATCTTTACTTCCTTCCCTATCTAGCTTAGATTATATAGATCTTCCTTTCTTACACTCTATAGGTAATATACTAAGTTCTCTTGCCTTACTATCTTTTCATGGTACCTTCCTGGAAAAGACACAACCCTGTGAAAAACTAACTGCTTGGCTTTTTCTCTATCTTGCAGCTCGGCAGCTGAGTACTGGAAGGGAGTGGGGGGATGCAATCACATAATCAAGCAGTCTGCAGTGCTAGAAAATCCCAGTGAAAATCCTTAATGGCACCTTTATCCCTGACTGGAAATCTTCCTAATTTCAACAGTCAACTAGCTCTCCTATTTTCCAAAAGACTTTTTAACCTTCTCCATAATTCTCAACTGTGTCCTCCTCTTTCACTCTTAGCATATTACTCTGTCTTCAACTCAACACCCTACCCCCCTCCCCATCTTTACTTCTTCAAGTCTGAAAAAGGAGCTATATCTCCACCTGTGCCTTCCCCATTATGATGGAAGATGTGCTTCTCCTATCTTAAAAGCCAATTCCTGCCCTTGCTCTGGATTCCATTCCTTCTTCTTCTTCTTCTTCTTTTTTTTTGGTATTGTGTACCACTGATCATCCTCCCTCTCTCCTGTATCCTCCCTCTTTTCTACTTGCTTATGTTGGTTGTAGCCTCTCTTTTTCAAGAAAACACCCTCATAGATTAAAGAAGAATAATATGATAATCTCCATAGATATAAAAAAAATTCACTACAGTTTAAGATTCATTCATGATTAAAAAAACTCTTAGCAAAAGTCAAACTTAATGGTGAGACATCAGCATTCTCATTAAAGTCAGCAACATTCAACTGTACTAAAGATTCTAACTAGTGCAAGACAAAAAAGAAAGGTAGTGCAAGAACTGAAAAGGAAGAAAAACAATTACTGTTATTAGTAGAAAATAGGATCATCTGCACAGAAAGCCCAATTACAACTACTGGCTTAATAAGGTGGTTAGACACAAGATCAACAAAGAAAAATCAAGTAGTGATCAGTTTGAGAATGTAGTAGAAAAACATCCCATGCATATGGTTAAGAAAAACTGTAAGTAAGATGCCTAGAAATGAATTTAAAAAAACAAAAAAAGAAAAGGTGTAACATCCTTTTGCTCAAAATTATAAAACATGACTCAAAGACATAAAAGAAGATCTTTACAAATTAAGAGATAGACCTGGGTTCATGAATGGGAAAAGTCAATTCAGTAGAGATGAAAATTCTCCTTAATCTCTAAGTCCAATATACTTCCAATCAAAATTGGAAGTGCCTGACAGAGGGCACCTGAATGGCTCAGTTGGTAGAGCATGTGACTCTTGATCTTGGGGTTGTGAGTTCAACCCCCACACTGGGTAGAGATTACTTTAGGGGAAAAAATTTCCAACAGGGATTTTCATAGATCTGGACTAGCAAACAAGTTTCATTCAAATAAAAGAACAAAAGGAAAAGGCGTGCTAATTCTGAGAATTCAGAATTCATTCAGATGACCAAAATATATTTCTCAGATATATCTGGTCTTCAGCCACAGTTCCTGAAACCTCCTCAGGGTCATAAAGGTGAAATGGGTATCTTGCTATTAATGAAGGTGATTTGAGGATGTCACCCAAGGGTAGGGACTAGTTGCCAGGAAGAACAACCATGTGACTAGAGGGTTGGAATTTTCAGTACACTACCCCCCTCTGGCAACTCCCCCACCTCCAGGGAGGGGAGAGAGGCTGGAGGTTGAATCAGCTAATGGCCAATGACTTAGTCAATTATGAATTCGTAATGAAGACTCCATAAAAATCCGAGAGCACAGTTTTTTCACTTCTTTTCAGAGAGCCTCCACACGTGGGAAAACAAATTGCTTCTATGCGTCACTGAGCTGGGCTCCAAGCTTTGTAAGAACAGAAGCTCCTTTCTTTGGGACTTCCCTCTATATATTTCTTCATATGGTTGTTGATTTATATCCTTTAACAAACCAGTAAACATAAAAAAAATAAGATAAAATAAACCAGTAAACATAAGTGTTTCCCTGCATTCTGTGAGGTGGGTCGGAAGCACAGGAAAACAGCCTAAGGCTTATGATTGGCATCTGAAGGGAGATGTGGAGGGCAGCCTTGTAGGACTAAAGCCTAAACCTATGGAATCCGATGCTATCTCTGGGTAGAATCTGATACTATCTCTGGGTAGACAATGTCAGAATTGAGTTGAATTCTCAAATACTCTGCTGGTATCTAACACTGGGATTGGATCTGGGAAGCTTAGGAGAGCCAAAATAAAAGGTTTTTCCTATATTCTAATAGATAAGAGATTATTATGAGGTTTAGTAATTAAGAAAGTGTGGTTTTAGTATACAGTGAGACAAAAAGACAAATGGAACAGAACAGAGAACTCAGAAGCAGACCTTCACACATATAGGTATTTGATTACAAATCTCATACCATCTTTCAAATGCAAAATCCATATTAATTAAATGCAAAAGATAAAATTGCAAAGCCTTTAGTAGAAGAAAATGTTGAAAACGCTCTTTACAACCTTGAGGTAGAGAGAAAAATTTTAAACAAGACACAAAAGCATAAACTATTTTTAAAAGCCAATATGGGGCACCTGGGCGGTTCAGTTGGTAAAGTGTCCAACTCTTGATTTTGGCTCAGATCATAATCTCATGGTTTGTGAGACTAAGCCCCATGTCGGGCTGTGCACTGGGTGTGGAACCTGCTTGGGATTCTCTCTTTCCATCTCTCTCTGCCCCTCTCCCTCTCTCTCAAAAATAAATAAATAAATATATATTTATTTATATATAAATTTATTTATATATATTTATATTTTTATTTATTTATTTATTTATTTATTTATTTATTTATTTATTTATTATAACAGGGCACTCCAGTTTAAATGTGTTACTTACATTTTGGACAACTAAAAGGGATCAAATGTAGGCAAGTTATAGATTACATAAAAAAGAGGAGAAAGTAATCCTAGATCCAGAAAGTAAATCAGATGAACCTTGGTGGCTTCTCATAAATGTTATTCAAATAGGTTTTATTAAATTCTGACCAGATAATAAGAAGACACAGATCACTTGCTTTGGGGTCAGACCTATGTGGAATCAAATTCTGACTCCATATGTGAGAGACTTCATTTCCTCAACTACAAATCAGAGATGATAATAATACATCACAAAGTGGTATAAGATTAAATAAGCTAGGGGTGCCTGGTTGGCTCAGCTGGTTGAGCATCCAACTTTGGTTCAGGTCATGAACTCACAGTTTGTGGGCTTGAGCCCCATGTGGGGCTCTGTGCTGACAGCTCAGAGCCTGGAGTCTGCTTTGGATTCTGTGTGTCTCTCTCTTTCTCTGCTCCTCCCCTACTTGTGCTCTCTCTCTCTCTCTCTCTCTCCCTCTCTCTCAGAAACATTAAAGAAAAAGATTAAATAAGCTAACATATGTAAAGTACCTGGCTCATGGTTACCAAAATAACATTTTTTAAAAAAGCCAATATATGTGAGTAAAAATTTAAACTTTAATAGAAATATTATAAATAGACTAGAAGAAGATAACTGAAACATGTATAATTAACAAAGGACTAGTATCCAGAATACATAAAGAACTCTCAGTAATCAACTGGAAAAGGAAAAATGATCTTACACTAACATGGGTAAGCAGGTAATTGAGACGGGTAAAAGACAAATCAACAAAAATGGATGGTGAATACACCATGAAAATATGCTTAATCTCATTATTTTACAAAATGAAAAGTGAAAATCTGAGTGAGATACCATCTCACACCTATCAAACTGGCAAGCAAGGATTGACAAGAATGTGAATCCATACATAAGTAGACACAAAAGACCATTCGTGACAACAGTTTATATTAGCAAAGATAGATACAATCTGTCAACTCAATTAAAAAAATAGATCACAGAATATTTATACTACTGAATAATATATAGCACTTAAAATGAATAAACTAGAGTAACATGTATCAACATGGATAAATCTCAAAACATGTTGGATAAAAGCAGCCAGTTGTAAAATTATACTCAGAAGGATACTTTTTATCTAGTTTGAGAACATGCAAAATAATGCTATATATTAACATACGATGTGCATGTGTATAGACTCACACAAACACATGTTAAAAGTATAAAAACACACTGGATGGAAAAACAAAATCAGAATACTGTTATCTTAGAGAAGGAAGGCAGAGTAATAATGGTTATACAAAGGACTTAACTATCTCTTGTGTTTTATTTCTTTAAAAAAATTACCTAAAGCATGTATAGCAAAATGTAAACATTTAATAGAATTGGATGACATGTGTACAAGTGTTTGTTACACTATCTCTTACTGTTTCCTGTATTTTTGAAATATTTCATATGTCAAGAAAAAATTTAAGAGGATAAAAAACATTCCTTGTCAACCTCCAATTCCTTTTCACCTCTCTCCCCTGACTTCTCCAAATTCTTTACATGAGTTTTCTCTACTATTCTATCTTCCCACATCTAATTCTAATTCTAATTCTGACACTGCAATATGGATTCTGAGGCAACCACTATACACAGCTGCTCTCCCCAAGGTCATCAATGATGTCCATGTTCTACATCTCAAAGGTACATTTCTGCCCTTATCTTGTTTGACAACCCAGCAGCTTCTAACAATGCTACCCACTCCCTAGACCCTCTCTACAGTGGGTTTCCTCTTGTTTCTCAGCCTGTTTCTTCTCAGTCTCTTTTGCCAATACCTGTTCCTCTGCCATCCCTTCACTATTAGTATAACTTAGGTTTTGGTTTAGCACTTCCCTTCTCACTCCTTACCCTGACTGACTCATCTCATCTTTTATCTCATTTATCTTTGCTTCATCTATCATTCATGTTCTAGACACTCAAATCTTTTTTAAATTTTTTAACGTTTTTTATTTTTGAGAGACAGAGAGAGTCAGGGTATGAGCAGGGGAGAGGTAGAGAGAGAGGGAGACACAGAATCCGAAGCAGGCTCCAGGTTCTGGGCTGTCAGCACAGAGCCCAATGTGGGGCTTGAACCCATGAACCATGAGAAGTTGGACACTCAACCAGCTGGGCCCCCCAGGTACCCCTAGACACTCAAATCTTTATATCCAGGCTGGCCCTCCCCTCCAGGGTAATATAGCCAACTGTCAACTACACTACCACTCTACTTGCTAATCCCAGTCCAGTCAATGCAAATAAACTAATTTTCTCCTCCAACCCTAGTGCTAGGTTTTTGGATCAACCTCTCCTTAAAAACAACTAAAAATGCTGAATTAAAAACAAAAAAAGCCTCAGGAGCAATGAAGAGTTTACAGTTTAGCAGGCTAACATTGATAAGAAAATGAATATCTTAGTGAGGTAAGCAAGTATAAATACCTTTTGACTGGGAGTACATTTCTCGACCTTAGAAAATATAAAACTTTCATTGTGACAAACTTACAGGGCAGAGGGAAAATAAATCAAAGCGAAGAGCATATACAAAGTGGGAAAGAAATCTAATATAAAACTCTCCACTAATAAGCTGAGACTTTAAATGGCTATATCCTCAGGGTGAGAACAACCAAAAGTTAACTAGTCAAGATAGATCTTGTATCCTGGGTTTGAATTGCCTGAGTGGTCTAGGAACTCTCAGACCTTAAACCTCGATTAAGGTGATCCCAGATAAATTGTACTCCCAGGGCCTGGCAGAAATGAGCATGTTTTCTCTGAAAGAAATTACCTCCATCCTAGGCTTCAAATTATTTGAATTAATTCTGTTAAGTAAAACACAATACATAATCAAAGATAATCATGGACCCAGTAAATATTATACAATGCATAAGAACCAAAGCAAAACAGAGCAAAAGTTCCAAATCCACAAAGACTTAAAAATATTGGGATTATCAGACAGAGACGATAAAATAATGGTTTCCTACATTCAAAGAAATAAAAGGTAAGTTGAAAATATCTGCAAAGAAAAGGAAATTATAAAAAAAAATTACACAGCAAGTTTGCTAAAGAACGAAACAGAACCTCTAGAAAAAGAAATTAAAAATTCAACAGCCTGGCTGGTTCTGTTGCAAAAGCATGTGACTATTGCTTTTGGAGTTGAGTTTGAGCCCCATGTTGAGTGTAGAGATCACTTAAAAAAAAATAATAAAATCTTAAAAAAATTCAATGGATGGATATTAACTAATCTTATTATTTCACAGTATGTTAAGTCAAATCATGTTGTACACCTTAAACTGATAACAGTGTTGTAGGTAACTATGTTTCAATAAAAATGGGAGGGAAAATCTCTCAATAGACATGTTTAACAGCAGATTAAATACAAGTGAAGATAAAAGTCCCAATTGTTTATTTTTGCTTTTGTCATCAAAATAAAAAGCTTCTGCATAGTGAAAGAAACAATCAACAAAACTAAAAGGCAACCTACTGAATGGGAGAAGATATTTGCAAATGACATATCCGATAAGGGGTCAGTATCCAAAATAAAGAACTTATAAAACTCAATACCCAAAAAAATGAATAATCCAATTAAAAAAAGAGAAGACAGGAATAGGCATTTTTCCAAAGACATACAGATGGCTAACAGACACATGAAAAGATGCTCAACATCATTCACCATCAAGGAAATACAAATTAAAACTACAATGAGATATTAACTCACACCTGTCAGAATAGCTAAAAACAACACAAGAAACAATAGGTGTTGGTGAGGATACAGGGAAAGGGGAATCCTCCTACACTGTTGGTGGGAATGCATAGTGGTGCAGACTCTCTGGAAAATAATACGGAAGTTCCTCAAAAAAGTTAAAAACAGAACTATCTTACAACCCAGCAATTGCACTCCTAGGTATTTACCCAAAGAATACAAAAATACTAATTCAAAAGGACACCCCCCCCACCAAAGTTTACAGCAGCTTTATCTACAACAGTGAAACTACAGAAACAGCCAAAGTGTCTATCAACTGATGAATGGATAAAGGAGATATGGTATGCATGTATACATGTATGTATATGTGTGTGTGTGTGTGTGTGTGTGTATACACACACATATATATGTGCACGATGGAGTATTACTAAGCCATCAAAAAAGAATGGAATCTTGCCATTTGCAACAATGCGGATGGAGGTAGACAGTATTATGCTAACCACAATAAGTTACAGAAAAACAAATATCATAGGACTACACTCAATTGTGGAATTTAAGAAACAAAACAAATGAGCACAGGAAAAAAACAGAGAGGCAAACCATGAAATGACTCTTAACTATAGAGAACAAACTGGTCACCAGAAGGAAGGTGGGTGGAGGGAGTGGGTGAAACAGGTGATGGGGATGAAGGAGTGCACTTGTGATAAGCACCAGGTGTTGTATGGAAGTGTTTGAATCACTAAACTGTACACCTGAAACTAATATTCAACTGTACATTAACTAGAATTTAAATAAAAACTGAAAAATAAATAAATAAATATAGGTGAAGAGAGAATTGATGAAACAGAAAACAGGTCAGAAGAAATAATCTGGGGGGGGCGCCTGGGTGGCTCAGTTGGTTAAGCATCTGACTTCAGCTCAGGTCATGATCTCACAGTTTGGGGGTTCAAGCCCCATGTTGGGCTCATGCTGACAGTGCAGGGCCTGGAGTCTGCTTCAGATTCTGTGTCTCCCTCTCTCTCTGCCCTTCCCCCACTTGTGTTCTGTTTCTCTCTCTTTCAAAAATAAATAGACATTAAAAAAAATTTTTTTTAAAGAAGAAATAATACAGAATAAAGATTGGAAAGACAAAAAAATGGAAAACACAAAAGAGAAAGTAAGACAGATAAAGTGAAAGCCAAATCAGATGACAGAGAATTGATTCTGAGTTTAGAAAGATAGGAGAAAATAAAACAGTATTTGAAGAGAGAGATAGCTGACATTTGAAATGATGAAAGATATCACCTAGATTCCAGAAGCCTAACAAATATCAAATAGAAATAGGAAGAAATCCATACTCAACAAACCATAATGAAAGAAAGAATATAAAGTATGAGTTCTCATTTTTCCCTCTAATTGCATTCCCTAGAAGTTAACAATTTTGTGAGCACAAAAGGAATCTCTTTAAATCAATCTCCTCATACTATACCTCCATCACTGTTTCCCTCCTCTGTAATAATGTCCAGTAGTCTCTCAAAAGCATTTTCAAAAGCAACAATTTTCTGGATGGCTCCATTGCTTCTTGTTAGTGCCTGTAGTAGTAACACACCCTTATGGAGAAAAAAGATAACTTGTTAAGTAGAGAACAATCTTTTTAAGACATGTAAAAACCACAGAATTTTAGAAGTGCAGGAATTTCACAAGTCCAACTCTTTCACTTTATAGATAGGGAAAACAAGGACAGAGGTGAGCAAGATACCTCCCTAAGATTATAGATCTCAAAGAGACCGAGCCTAGACTGGAATCTATGTCTACCAATTCCCAATTCTTTTCACTGCACAATATAAATATACAATTCTTACACAGTCATCCATCTTTACTTAGCTTTCATTGTGGCATAAGAAAACTGAGCTTGATTATATGTCACAGGGATATCTCTGTATGTGCTTCACAATAGTAACGATATGAAATTGTGAATTCAAGAATATAAATTTACAGGGGCGCCTGAGTGGCTCAGTTGGTTAAGCATCTGACTTCTGCCCAGGTCTTCATCTCACGACTAGTGATTTGAGCCCTGCATCAGGCTCTGTGCTGTCAGTGCAGAGCCTGCTTTGGATCCTCTGTCCTCCTCTCTCTCTGCCCCTCCCCCACTGGTTCTCTTTCTCAGAATAAAATAAACTTTAATAAACAAGAATCTAGATGTTACAACAAAAATGTAACTTAATCCCTAATCGTAAAATTAATGAAAAACAACATAAACAGAGAATTTTATCTGTTTCAAATAAAAACTGGGGTGCCTGGGTGGCTCAGTCAGTTAAGCATCTGACTTCGGCTCAGGTCATGATCTCACAGTTCGTGGGTTTGAGCCCCGCATCAGGCTCTGTGCTGACAGCTCAGAGCCTGAAGCCTGTTTCAGATTCTGTGTCTCTTTCTCTCTCTGCCTCTCCCCTACTCATGCTCTGTCTCTTAAAAATAAATAAACGTTAAAAAAAATTTAAAAAGGTTTCTATGGAATCGTCATATTTATACTGAGGGCCAAGAGAAGACTAGAACAATAACATCAAGTTTAAGATGTATAGTAATATTTTAGTGAAAGAAAGACATTTCAAATTCCTAAGTAGATGGGTATAGATTTAAATAAGACAATTCTTGAAAGAGTAATAGAGATTTAAAAATGTTCCTTCCATGAGTTACATAATTTCAGCCCTTATAATACTGCGTTGACATACATAACGCAAAATGTTAAATACAAAGCTAAAAACACTGTGTATATGGACTAGAAGTCAACAGCACTTTTGTCTCTGCTTTGCCACTAACCGGTTGTGAAGCTAAGAGCAATCCAAATGGTATTTATTTGCTAGCACTTAGGATGAGAAAGGCACAGACCAGGTACCACTAATACACAGATGAACAGACATTATTAACAAATAAGAAATCATTTGGTTTCCATGAGTCTTGGGCTTCTCAGTGTCAATATGGCCACTGAATTAGATTGATATGCTCTCCTAGCTCTAGACTTTAATTTTAAAAGATTTTTCCAATTGCTGTCTAAAGTATTATAGCTTAGGGGTGCCTGGCTCGCTTAGTCAGTAGAGCATGAGGCTCCTGATCTCAGGATTGTAAGTGTGAGCCCCATGTTGGGTGTGGAGATTACTTACAGTCTTTAAAAAAAAAAAAAAAAAAGTAAGGGCATCTAGGTGGCTCAGTCAGTTGAGTATCCGACTCTTGATTTTGACTCGGGTCATCATCTCACAGTTTCAGGGCTTAAGCCCCACGTTGGGCTCTGTGCTGACTGTGCTGAGCCTCCCTGGGATTTTCTCTCTCCCTCTCTCTCTCTCTCTGCTCCTCCCCCGCTTGTGCTCTCTTTGTCCCTCTCAAGAAGAGAATGGATAAACTTGAAAAAAAAAAAGTATTACAGTCTTGACCAAGTTATAGATAACAACCACTGAAAAATGTTTAAGCAACAGCAACAACAAAAAAACACTGCATCAATACAAAATATTCAAACATATATGCAAATAAATAAATCAGAATTGAAAATAACTCCAGAGCAAATCATGCTCTATAGTTAAATGATGATTACAAGGAAAATCCTTTGAAATGTATATTCAGTCAAATGAGGGTGAGGATTCCAAACACAAGGCTTTAAATTTACACAGTTAAATGTCTAGGGAGGTTTCCCTTACTCTTTCTGGAGGCAGAGTTTGGTGTCAATATAACCTTTGAGAAGAGGATGAAAGAAATCCTAAACTTGTGGAACACATAAATTTGCATACCAAAATCATCTAAGTCAAAATACTGGATAGGCAGGAAACAAAGAAATAATGTGGTCTTGTATACAACTTAAAAAGGTCTAAAAGATTGGCCAATACCCCAATTTTCCAAATCTAACTTACGACTCTAAAAGAGGATCAACAAAGATTTCACTTGCAAAGAAAAGAAAACAAGCTGCGTATTCTTAGACTTCTTTTTTGAATTTAACTTACATCATTACGTATAACTTCCCTGGAATCTGCTAATAAGTCCATCAATCTCGAAACACCTAGAACATATAATCATGTGAAAAATACGGGCAGATCAAAAATACAAATAGTGATTGAAATTATAAACCATTTATTAACACATCATTTCAGTCTCCCTTTATAGGAATGATCCTCACTTTTAAATCAAAATTATGTAAGGAAGATGAGTCACTTACCCATGGGACTGACTAAAATGATTTGCTGCACCTGAGGCCCTAGCTGTTTTAAAAGAGAAGTAAGAAGCTTCACACCAGGCCAGCGGACATGGAAATCAAACTCCTGCAATTTAAGAATTTAAAATATTTAACATATGTAATTCACATTTTCAAGAAAAACATTTTTTTCAACTAACAGTGGTACCAAAAACAAACATAGTTTAGCAAACTTTAAAAAAGCAATGTAAGAAATAAAAAGCAATAAAAAGAAAATAGTTAATATAAATTGATTAAACTGTTCCTGACTCAGTAAAATAAAAATAGAAATAAGCAGACAATATTTTAATAGATTATATAGTCCTTAAAACAATGCACATTAATCTCTTGCAATGATACAACAAATTTCACAACCTTGAAAAGGTATATATACGTTGCTTCATCAATAATACCCAAAAAGGCAAAAAAAAAAAACAACCCAAAAAAAACCCCCCAAAACTTATTAAGATGACAAAAATAGCAAGATTCTTTATTTACCTCCAATAAAGATAATAGGAGAGTAACATTTTCCTGCTGCTTAATGAAAATTTCTGTAAACTGGCTTCCCAAATCTTCACTCTGTCTTGTGGAATTTTCTTCTGTAATATTCAAAGATAAAGTACTTCAATATGATGTTATGTTATTTTAAAGTATCCTTTTTGTTGAGGGAGCTAAGCAGAAATGACTTTTCTTGGAACAATGTGGCTGGTAGTGATATCACAATTATGCTGGAAAGATTATCTTTAAAATAACTTTCAATGTCATTTAAATGAATGTTACTTTTTAAATGTTTAAATATGATATTCAAAGAAAAGATATCTAAAATTTAATATCTTTTCAAAGATATTTTTAGATTAAACTTTTAATTAGGATACAGGGAGCTTAGTAGGGTGGTAGAAATATTCTATCTCAAATATGATAGTGACTACACTATTATATATACATTTACCAAAACACACAGGACTACACAACCACAAAGAGTAAATTTTACTGTGTATAAATTATACCTAAAAACCCCTCTCTCCCCAAAACATTATTGAACATACAGTCCTTGTTGACTGTTAGTGTTACTGTGTTAAATAATTTAATTACAAAATTAAACCAATCACCTGTATATTTAATACACACACACTCACACACACACAAGAAAGTTATTTGGCAATAAAATCAGAATGTGACATCCAAATTTACATTTATTCTTTATTTTTTTTAATATATGAAATTTATTGGCAAATTGGTTTCCATACAACACCCAGTGCTCATCCCAAAAGATGCCCTCTTCAATGCCCATCACCTACCCTTCCCTCCCTCCCACCCCCCATCAACCCTCACTTTGTTCTCAGTTTTTAAGAGTCTCTTATGCTTTGGCTCTTTCCCACTCTAACCTCATTTTTTTTTTTCCTTCCCCTCCCCCATGGGTTTCTGTTAAGTTTCTCAGGATCCACATAAGAGTGAAAACATATGGTATCTGTCTTTCTCTGTATGGCTTATTTCACTTAGCAAAACACTCTCCAGTTCCATCCACGTTGCTACAAAGGGCCATATTTCATTCTTTCTCATTGCCACGTAGTATTTCATTGTGTATATAAACCACAATTTCTTTATCCATTCCTCAGTTGATGGACATTTAGGCTTTTCCCACAATTTGGCTATTGTTGAGAGTGCTGCTATAAACATTGGGGTACAAGTGCCCCTATGCATCAGCACTCCTGTATCCATTGGGTAAATTCCTAGCAGTGCTATTACTGGGTCATAGGGTAGATCTATTTTTAATTTTTTGAGGAACCTCCACACTGTTTTCCAGAGCGGCGGCACCAGTTTGCGTTCCCACCAAAAGTACAAGAGGGTTCCCGTTTCTCCACATCCTCTCCAGCATCTTTAGTCTCCTGATTTGTTCATTTTGGCGACTCTGACTGGTGTGAGGTGATATCTGAGTGTGGTTTTGATTTGTATTTCCCTGATCAGGAGCGATGTTGAGCATCTTTTCATGTGCCTGTTGGCCATCCGGATGTCTTCTTTAGAGAAGTGTCTATTCATGTTTTCAGCCCATTTCTTCACTGGATTATTTGTTTTTTGGGTGTGGAGTTTGGTGAGCTCTTTACAGATTTTGGATACTAGCCCTTTGTCCGATATGTCATCTGCAAGTATCTTTTCCCATTCAGTTGGTTGCCTTTTAGTTTTGTTGATTGTTTCCTTTGCTGTGCAGAAGCTTTTTATCTTCATGAGGTCCCAATGGTTCATTTTTGCTTTTAATTCCCTTGCCTTTGGGGATGTGTCAAGTAAGAAATTGCTGCGGCTGAGGTCAGAGAGGTCTTTTCCTGTTTTCTCCTCTAGGGTTTTGATGGTTTCCTGTCTCACATTCAGGTCCTTTATCCATATTGAGTTTATTTTTGTGAATGGTGTAAGAAAATGGTCTAGTTTCATTCTTCTGCATGCTGCTGTCCAGTTCTCCCAGCACCATTTGTTAAAGAGACTGTCTTTTTTCCATTGGATATTCTTTCCTGCTTTGTCAAAGATGAGTTGGCCATACTTTTGTGGGTCTAGTTCTGGGGTTTCTATCCTATTTCATTGGTCTATGTGTCTGTTTTTGTGCCAATACCATGCTGTCTTGATGATTACAGCTTTGTAGTAGAGGCTAAAGTCTGGGATTGTGATGCCTCCTGCTTTGGTCTTTTTCTTCAAAATCACTTTGGCTATTCGGGGCCTTTTGTGGTTCCATATGAATTTTAGGATTACTTGTTCTAGCTTCAAGAATGCTGGTGCAATTTTGATTGGGATTGCATTGAATGTGTAGATAGCTTTGGGTAGTATTGACATTTTGACAATATTTATTCTTCCCAACCCATGAGCACAGAATGCTTTTCCATTTCTTTATATCTTCTTCAATTTCCTTCAAAGCTTTCTATAGTTTTCACCATACAGATCTTGTACATCTTTGGTTAGATTTATTCCTATGTATTTTATGATTCTTGGTGCAATTGTCAATGGGATCAGTTTATTTGTCTTTCTGTTGCTTCATTATTAGTGTATAAGAATGCAACTGATTTCTGTACATTGATTTTGTATCCTGCAACTTTGCTGAATTCATGTATCAGTTCTAGCAGACTTTTGGTGGAGACTTTTGGTGGGTTCTCCATGTATAATATCATGTCATCTGCAAAAAGTGAAAGCTTGACTTCATCTTTGCCAAATTTGATGCCTTTGATTTCCTTTTGTTGTCTAATTGCTGATGCTAGAACTTCCAAAACTATGTTAAAGAACAGCGGTGAGAGTGGACATCCCTGTCGTGTTCCTGATCTCAGGGGGAAAGCTCTCAGTTTTTCCCCGTTGAGGATGATATTAGCTGTGGGCTTTTCATAAATGGCTTTTATGATGTTTAAGTATGTTCCTTCTATCCCAACTTTCTCGAGGTTTTTATTAAGAAAGGGTGCTGAATTTTGTCAAATGCTTTTTCTGCATCGATTGACAGGATCATATGGTTCTTATCTTTTCTTTTAGTAATGTGATGTATCATGTTGATTGATTTGCAAATGTTGAACCAGCCCTGCATCCCAGGAATGAATCCCACTTGATCATGGTGAATAATTCTTTTTATAAGCCGTTGAATTCGATTTGCTAGTATCTTATTGAGAATTTTTGCATCCATATTCATCAGGGATATTGGCCTGTAGTTCTCTTTTTTTACTGGGTCTCTGTCTGGTTTAGGAATCAAAGTAATACTGGCTTCATAGAATGAGTCTGGAAGTTTTCCTTCCCTTTCTATTTCTTGGAATAGCATGAGAAGGATAGGTATTATCTCTGCTTTAAACGTCTGGTAGAACTCCCCTGGGAAGCCATCTGGTCCTGGACTCTTATTTGTTGGGAGATTTTTGATGACTGATTCAATTTCTTCGCTGGTTATGGGTCTGTTCAAGCTTTCTATTTCCTCCTGATTGAGTCTGGAAGCGTGTGGGTGTTTAGGAATTTGTCCATTTCTTCCAGGTTGTGCAGTTTGTTGGCATATAATTTTTCATAGTATTCCCTGATAATTGCTTGTATTTCTAAGGGATTGGTTGTAATCATTCCATTTTCATTCATGATTTTATCTATTTGGGTCATCTCCCTTTTCTTTGTGAGAAGCTGGCTAGAGGTTTATCAATTTTGTTTATTTTTTCAAAAAACCAACTCTTGGTTTCGTTGATCTGCTCTATAGTTTTTTTAGATTCTATATTGTTTATTTCTGCTCTGGTCTTTATTATTTCTCTTCTTCTGCTGGGTTTAGGGTGTCTTTGCTGCTCTGCTTCTATTTCTTTTAGGTGTGCTGTTAGATTTTGTATTTGGGATTTTTCTTGTTTCTGGAGATAGGCCTGGATTGCAATGTATTTTCCTCTCAGGACTCCCTTCGCTGCATCCCAAAGCGTTTGGATTGTTGTATTTTCATTTTCATTTGTTTCCATATATTTTTAAATTTCTTCTCTAATTGCCCGGTTGACCCATTCATTTAGTAGGGTGCTCTTTAACCTCCATGCTTTCGGAGGTTTTCCAGACTTTTTCCTGTGGTTGATTTCAAGCTCCATCGCATTGTGGTCCGAAAGTATGCATGGTATGATCTCAATTCTTGTATACTTATGAAGGGCTTCTTTGTGACCCAGTATGTGATCCATCTTGGAGAATGTTCCATGAGCACTCGAGAAGAAAGTATATTCTGTTGCTTTGGGATGCAGAGTTCTAAATATATCTGTCAAGTCCATCTGATCCAATGTATCATTCAGGGCCCTTGTTTCTTTATTGATCATGTGTCTAGATGATCTATCCATTGCTGTAAGTGGGGTATTAAAGTTCCCTGCAATTACCACATTTTTGTCAATAAGGTTGCTTATGTTTGTAATTGTTTTATATATTTGGGGGCTCCCGTATTCGGCGCATAGACATTTATAATTGTTAGTTCTTCTTGATGGATAGATCCTGTAATTATTATATAATGCCCTTGTTTATTTCTTGTTACAGCCTTTAATTTAAAGTCTAGTTTGTCTGATATAAGTATGGCTACTCCAGCTTTCTTTTGACTTCCAGTAGCATGATAAATAGTTCTCCATCCCCTCACTTTCAATCTGATAGTGTCCTCAGGTCTAAAATGAATCTCTTGTAGACAGCAAATAGATGGGTCTTGTTTTTTTATCCATTCTGATACCCTATGTCTTTTGGTTGGCGCATTTAGTTCATTTACATTCAGTGTTATTATAGAAAGATATGGGTTTAGAGTCATTGTGATTCTGTATGTTTTATGCTTGTAGCGATGTCTCTGGTACTTTGTCTCATAGGATCCCCCTTAGGATCTCTTGTAGGGCTGGTTTAGTGGTGACAAATTCCTTCAGTTTTTGTTTGTTTGGGAAGACCTTTATCTCTCCTTCTATTCTAAATGACAGATTTGCTGGATAGAGGATTCTCAGCTGCATATTTTTTTTCTGTTCATTACATTGAAGATTTTCTGCCATTCCTTTCTGGCCTGCCAAGTCTCAGTAGGTCTGCCACTAGTCTTATCGGTTTCCCTTTATATGTTAGAGCGTGTTTATCCCTAGCTGCTTTCAGAATTTTGTCTTTATCCTTGTATTTTGCCAGTTTTGCTATGATATGTCGTGCAGAAGATCGATTCAAGTTACGTCTGAAGGGAGTTCTCTGTGCCTCTTGGATTTCAATGCCTTTTTTCTTCCCCAGATCAGGGAAGTTCTCAGCTATTATTTCTTCAAGTACACCTTCAGCACCTTTCCCTCTCTCTTCCTCCTCTGGAATACCACTTATGCATAGATTATTTCTCTTTAGTGCATCACTTAGTTCTCTAATTTTCCCCTCATACTCCTGGATTTTTTTATCTCTCTTTTTCTCAGCTTCTTCTTTTTCCATAATTTTATCTTCTAGTTCACCTATTCTCTCCTCTGCCTCTTCAATCCGAGCTGTGGTCGTCTCCATTTTATTTTGCAGCTCATTAATAGCATTTTTTAGCTCCTCCTGGCTGTTGCTTAGTCCCTTGATCTCTGTAGCAAGAGATTCTCTGCTGTCCTTTATACTGTTTTCAAGCCCAGCGATTAATTTTATGACTATTATTCTAAATTCACTTTCTGTTATATTATTTAAATCCTTTTTGATCAGTTCGTTAGCTGTCGTTATTTCCTGGAGGTTTTTTTGAGGGGAATTCTTCCGTTTGGTCATTTTGGATAGTCCCTGTTGTGGTGCAGAACTGCGGGGCACTTCCCCTGTGCTGTCTTGAATAACTTGCATTGGTGGGCGGGGCCACAGTCAGACCCGATGTCTGCCCCCAGCCCACCACTGGATCTACAGTCAGACTGGTGTGCACCTTCTCTTCCCCTCTCCTAGGGGCAGGATTCACTGTGGGGTGGCATGGCCCGTCTGTGCTACTTGCACACTGCCAGGCTTGTGGTGCTGGGGATCTGGCATATTAGCTGGGGTGGATCAGCAAGGTGCACGGGGGCGGGAGGGGCAGGCTCAGTTCGCTTATCTTCAGGTGATCTGCTTCGGGAGGGGCCCTGCGGCACCGGGGGGAGACAGACCCGACGCCAGAGGGATGGATCCACAGAAGCACAGTGTTGGGTGTTTGTGAGGTGCAAGCAAGTTCCCTGGCAGGATCTGGTTCCCTTTGGGATTTTGGCTGGGGGATGGGCAAGGGAGATGGCGCTGGCGAGTGCCTTTATTCCCCGCCAAGCTGAGCTCTGTCGTCAGGGCTCAACAACTCTCCCTCCTGTTGTCCTCCAGCCCTCCCACTCTCGGAGCAGGGCTGTTAGCTTATAAGCTTCCAGATGTTAAGTCCCGCTTGCTCTCCGAACACACTCTGTCCGGCCCCTCCGCTTTTGCAAGCCAGAGTCGGGGGCTCTGCTTTGCCGGCGGGCCGCCCCTCTGCCCCGGGCTCCCTCCCGCCAGTCCATGTAGCACGCACCGCCTCTCTGCCCTTCCTAGCCTCTTCCGTGGGCCTCTCGTCTGCACTTGGCTCTGGAGAATCCGTTCTGCTAGGCTTCTGATGGTTTTCTGGGTTATTTAAGCAGGTGTAGGTGGAGTCTAAGTGATCAGCAGGATGCGGTGATCCCAGTGTCCTCCTACGCCGCCATCTTCCCCTACATTTATTCTTTAAAAGACTCTATAATTGTCCTTAAGACTTAATAATCTTTAGATTAAACTATGTATTGTTTCAATGTCAAAAAAATGTAAAAGATCTCTAAAAACTGAAGCAGTAATTGCCAAAGCAAATGATCATTTAAAATCTGCCTATGCTATCCAGGCAATTTAGACATGGTAAATATACTCCTCCCTGTTCCCTCAACCATGCCAGACACAACTAATCCTTTTCTACATATTGCTTCAGGCAGTGACTAAAAACCAATGGAACTGACAGTCAAGATCCCTCAAATAGTTCTTTTCTAATGTGAGATTTTAATGTTAATATACTTTAAAATGGAAAGAAACCAGCAGATGAAAGGAAAAACAAAGCCACTCAACAGTGACAGTGATGATCACATCTAATTATTTGTAGGAAAAGGAAGAGAGCAAAAGTAAAAGTGTTTTCAATACTTATGATTAAGTACCCAAATACGCTGGGTTCACCCTTCAAAAACTCTAGGAAATATTTCTCTGATACATCAGCTCTTGTGTCAGTAAAAGAATTAAATGTTTCTGAACCCTCAAACTACATTACTTACAAAATACTTCCGTTTTAAAAGGATTGCTTTGGCTGCGGTGCTGAGAACAAGAGAAATAGGGAGACAGGAAGCAACCAAGGAAAGCAGTAAAGATGGCTTAGACCTTAGTGGTAACAGTTTTTTACAAAATTTACCATTTACTGAGATGAAAATCACTGTGGAGAAGTAAGCTAAGAGTACATAGAGACGTTCCATTTTGGATGTGTCAAGTGTGAGACACATGATAAAGATTAGAGTGGTGATATCAAGGCAAGCAATTGGATAAACATAAGCACAGATGTCAGTGGAGAAGTTTGGGTTGGACATATACATTAGAGTGGTAAACATATATAAATGATACTTAGAGTCACAAAACTGAATGATAAAGAGCATCAAAAAAAAAACAAAAAACAAAAACTTCCAGCTGGGGTGCCTGGCAGGCTCAGTCAGTAGACCATGCAACTCCTGATCTCGGGGTTGTGAGTTCAAGCGCCACGTTGAGTGCAGAAATTACTTAAAAACAAAATCTTAAAACATACACACACACGCACACACACACCAAAAAACCAGCTCACATCATGCTTAATGGTAAAAGATTGAATGGTTTCCACTTAAGATCAGTAAAGAGGCAAAGAGTACCCTTTTACACCGCTTCTAGTCAACATTATACTGGAGATCTTAGTGCCATAAGGCAGAAAAATAAACATACAAGGCATACAGACTGAAAAGGAAGAAATACAACTGTCTCTATTTACAGATTATAAATTTATGTTAATTTATAAAAATCTATAAAAAATCTATAAAATCTATTAGAACTAATAAGAGAGGTTATGGGATAAAAGGTCAATATACCTACTTAACTGCATTTCTATATATAGGCAATGAACAATTAGAAATTGAAATTTAAAAAACAATACCACTTAAAACAGCACCAAAAATTATTAAAGATTTAGGAATAAATTTGATGAGACCTATAAGAACTGTGCTGTGAAAACTCCAAAATGGTACTGAAAGAAATTAAAGGAAGACCTGTATAAACATATATACTATGTTCTTATATAAGAAGGTGCAAAAGTGGGCGCCTGGGTGGCTCAGTTGGTTAAGTGTCCAACTTTGGCTCAGGTCATGATCTCACAGTTTGTGTGTTCGAGCCCCGTGTCAGGCTCTGTGCTGACAGCTCAGAGCCTGGAGCCTGCTTCGTTCGGATTCTGTGTCTCCCTCTCTCAAAAATAAATAAACATTAAATAAAAAAAAAAGAAGGTGCAAAAGTGTTGGGGAGCCTGGATGGCTCAGTTGGCTGAGTGTCCGACTTCGGCTCAGGTCACGATCTCACAACTTGTGAGTTCAAGCCCCGTGTCAGGCTCTGTATTGACAGCTCAGAGCCTGGAGCCTGTTTCGGATTTTGTGTCCCTCTCTCGCTCTGCCCCTCCCCTGCTCATGCTCGCTCTCTCTCTCTCAATAATAAAAACATTTAAAAAAAATTTTAGAAGGTGTAAAAATGTTAAGATGTCAGTGTTCCCCAAATCAATCAACAGATTCAACAGAATCCAAATCAAAATCTCAGCCAGTCTTTTTTAGTAGAAATTGACAAACTGATTCTAGACTGATATGGGAATGCAAAAAACCTAAAAAAGCCGAGAATTTTGAAAAAGAACAAAGTTGGAGGACTTAACACTTCATAATTTCACGATTATTATAAGGCTATAGTAATCAAGACACTACCATGTAAGGAAAAGGATAAGTGTGCTTACCATGTACCTTACCATGTAAGGAAAAGGATAAGGTCCAGAAATAGCTCAAAATGAATCACAGACCTAAGTATAAAACTAGAAACCATAGACCTGATCATAGGAATTAAAACTACAGATGTTTTAACAGAGAACATAGGAGGACATCTTAGTGATTTCAGATTTGGCAAAGATTTCACAAATAGGAAACAGCCTAAATTATAAAAGAAAAAAAAAATCAATAAACTGAACTTAATCAAAACTTAAAACTTTGTCCTTTAAAACACATTGTTAGGAAAATCGCAGACTAGAAGAAGATATTAACACTGCAAAGGACTTACACCTAAAATATATAAAAAATTTTTACAACTCAAGATAAGGAAAAAAACAGTAAAAATGAACAAAAGATCTGAATAAACACTTCAAAGATGAAAGTTATATGGATGACAAAAAAAATCACATGAAAAGCTTATTATTATGAAAATACAAATAAAAATTACCATGAGATATTATTTCGTACCTATTAGAATGGCTCAAATTTTAAAAGACTGACCATATCAAGTACTGGAAAGGATGTGGAGGAACTGGAACTCACTCTCATACACATTCCACTGGGAATGTAAAATGGTACAACTACTTTGAAAAAAAAAACAGTTTTGGCAGTTTCTTATAAAGTTAAACATACACCAATTATATCACTTAGCCATTCTATTCCTAGGCATTTACTCAAAAGAAATGAAAACGTATATCCACACAAAGACATATATGTTTACAAAAGCTTTATATGTAGCAGCTAAAATCCAGAAACAACGAAAATGCCCACTAACAGGGAAATGAACAAAAAAAAACTATATAAAAAATACTGCTTGGGGTGCCTGGGTGGCACAGTCGGTTAAGCGTCTGACTCTTGACCTCAGCTGGGGTCATGATCTCACAGTCTGCGAGTCTGAGCCCCATATCAGACTCTGAACTGATGACATGGAGCCTGCTTGAGACTGTGTCTCTCTTTCTCTCTGCCCCTCCCCAGCTTGTGCTCTCTCTCAAGATAAATAAATAAACTTAAAAAAAATGTTTAAAAAAATACCGTTATGCTACTTACTAGATCCTACTATGTAAGTTACATGATCTCTGGGCTTTTATTTTCTCATCTTCAGAAAAGAGAAAAATACCACCTACCCCACAGGCTGCTATTAGGCTCAAATAAGACAAAAATGATACAAACTGATGAAACAATAATAGAAACAACTACTAATTTCTACTACCCAGCAAGGAAACCAGCTTATTGTCACAAGAGTAAAGGCATAATGTTTTGATATTTTCTGCTTCCAAACAAGCAGTTCAAATGTCACAAAGGGAAGGCTATGCACTTTAACAAGTTAGTTTGTTAGTTTTTGTTAAGTATAGTTAACTTTGTCATGTACCATTTTAAGCCTACTTTAGATAAGGATAGTCCCCTCCTCATTTAAAAAAGTTAAGGATCTCAGGAAAAGTAGCAAAATAATAAAATAAAACTTGCTTACTTTAATTATGAGGAAAAGAAATATTAATGTTAAAAGTAAATGGAACTTGAAGCAGACTACAAGAAAAAGACAGTATCAGTGAATTCTGTGAATTAACATAAAAAATGTCACTAACCAGACATTATTGTGCATGCATTCTTTTAAAGGGACAATATCAACATGTAAGTATTCTCTAAACTGAAATACTTTCCAGTTCTTGTTGAATACATGCAAAATTAATACGTATACATATGTACGTATACACACTCAAATATTTTTATTTTTAAATAAACTGCCTCAAAAATTTTCTCCAAGAAATACCCAAAAAGTAATTTGAATAGACTGTCCTGCCAGAGAAAAAGCTATAATGTTGTTAAAAGGTGCACTAGAATATTTTGTGTTCTAGACAATAGGTTTAATAACCATAGAAAAAATAAATAGCTATATAAGATTATCAAATATTTCCCTTTAATTAAGGATTCTTATATAGTGAAACAAATCTCAATGTTGTTTACCAGCCAGAAGAAACATCACTTGACAGTGTCCTTTTCATATTACCAGAAATTATGCCTAAAAGCATCATGCATATGTAAATGCAATCTTTTACCTTCAACATCATCTGAAAAGGTAGACAAAAATAAATACAAAGTGGGTGGTGAAGAAAACAGTTTCTATGTAGCAGTATCCACAATAAAATAAATAAGAGCTTAAAAATGTCAAATGAGCAATATAATCCCTTGGAAAGAGAGACTCATTCACTTTATTAGATATCTGAGATAGCCTAAAAGAGATATAGCATATGCTATATATTGAGGATTATGAGACAGATTTATCAATTAAGGATTCTAAACTATCCCCAAAATAAAGAACTCTAAAATGGAGTTCGTTATGTCAGCTAAGAATCACCTTTTGATGAAGCAGTAGAAAGTATCAATAATAAAACTAAAGGGCATATTTCCCAATCCGGATTTTTAATTGGCCCTTTCAGGATAAGTTAATTTCCAGAACAAAGTTTAAGTTCCTATTTTAATCTTCCCTAGAAAAAGTGATTCTACTACTGTTTCTCTGAAGAACTGTTTATGTTGTTTTATTCAAAGAATCATTTTTGGATGCTGAATTAAAAATGAGCCCAAACACACATAGACAAAAACTGACTCTAAACATGATTATATTATAAATTTATAAGAAAGAAAAACTACCTAACTAAAAATATTGCTGTACATGATTTTTTAAAACAGAAAAATTATCTGCTGTAAACTACAAAAAGAGCTAAATTTCTAATCTGAAACTAAGAGAACAAAAAAAGAAAATGTCTTTTATCATAATGTGTTCTAACAAGTGTATTGTACCTAATTTTCTCATCTAAGAAATAAATAGGAAAATAAGTATCTTTTTCTTCAAAGTGTGTTCTTATGTGTATTGTATTTAAGTGTTGTCCTGTGACTGACAGCCTCTTATTCCATGGGTACCAAATCATGTTTTCTAAAGATTTTTTCACCCCTGACAAATTAACAAAGTGAAGTTTTAAGCTAGATATCACAGAGAAATAAAAATTTAAGAAAAAGAGTATTTAAGTCCAAGAAATTGTGACCATTCAACACAACCCAATCTCAAATGTTTCTAGTACTGGTATTCTGTGAAGTTAATATCTATATTTCCACTCTGTTATTATCATAATAAAATATGTACAAACTTATAATTATCTACATTTCTTTATCATTTGTCTACAGAATTTCAAGAGATCCTATAATTTTAATCTAAATTAGACTTCTAAAATGCACAAATATGTCCACCCTTCTGGCTGTCTAGAATAATGAAACACTGACTGTCCTCCTGCAACAGGTAATCTGATGTGAAGAATGCATTCTTCAACAGCACAGTCACATGTTACTCAAATGCACATTTTTTACAATACACAGAACAAAATGTGTATGGACTTCTCTTTAAGTATTTCGCATACTGACAATAAAATGAAGTAAAATGACAGACTACCTTATTTTAAATATGCAAGTAATTTGAAACAAAAGAAAAAGGAAAGATGTACCAAAAAAGTGTGTGAATTTTGAACTGATTCGTATCATTTCACACCAGGCAGACAATACAAAGGAAATTCTAAATTCAGTAAGATGTTGCTCCTTATAAATTAACAAAAGTCCCATGTTAAAAGGAAAAACTCCGTAATTTCATATTGCTCACCAGATAATAACATATAAATGAAATAGCTTTTTTCAATAGCCAAAAATGATGTTTAATCCAGAAACTGCTAATATTCATACTACTTAACTAAAACAAATACAAAAGGAGGGCAAAATTTATAAAAAAGAAGAATCTAATTTCATCTCCAAATAACATACAAAGTAATCATTTTAAAGACACTTTTCTGGGACTAAGCTTATGTCTTTCCTTTATTAGTTAAAAAAGAAAACAAACCCTTATAAATAAATTTATAAATTCACCTTCAAAACCAGAAAAATTGGCACAACTCCAGGATATATAGCATATGTTATTTTATGTAGAGAAAACACAATAAAAGAAA
The DNA here is from genome assembly GCF_018350195.1 of Panthera tigris. Lineage (NCBI taxonomy): Eukaryota > Metazoa > Chordata > Mammalia > Carnivora > Felidae > Panthera > Panthera tigris. The sequence continues at coordinate 143,268,826 of NC_056663.1, forward strand.
CTTACCTACTTCTTCTTCTTCATCATTAGATATTATATTATACAGTGTGTCCAAAGCATAACCTATTATTTCAGAATCCGAACTGGAAAAAAGAAATTATTACACTTATACACTGCTAGAGTATAAACTGTTAATGATCATTTTTAGACAGTTATTTAGCAAGACTGTGTAAAACATTAATCTAAAACTACCCTAAGAGGGGTGCCTGGGTGGCTCAGTTGGTTAAGCATCCTACTCTTGGTTTCAGCTCAGGTCATGATCTGACAATCATGAGGCTGAGCCCTGTGTCAGCCCTGGGTGGTGTGGACTGCTTGGGGTTCTCTCTCTCTCCCTCTCTCTCTGTCCCTACCGCCATCATACTCGCTCTCTCTCAAAATAAATAAATAACAAAAAAGTAAAATTAAAAAAGCTACCCTAAGAAAATATCAGAGTGCAAGCGTAAAGAATGTATAAAGGTTTATTTGTAATAGTGGAAGATAGAAGCAACCTAAATGTATAATAATAAAAAATAGACACATACAGCAGCAATAAAAGTATTTTTAAAGCAAAAAAAGTATTTTTATTTTTTTTTAATTTTTTTGTTTAACATTTATTTATTTTTGAGACAGAGAGAGACAGAGCATGAACGGGGAAGGGTCAGAGAGAGAGGGAGACACAGAATCCGAAACAGGCTCCAGGTTCTGAGCTGTCAGCACAGAGCCTGATGCGGGGCTCGAACTCACGGACCACGAGATCATGACCTGAGCCGAAGTCAGACGCTCAACCGACTGAGCCACCCAGATGTCCCCAAAAAAGTATTTTTAAAGAATGTTTAATGACATGGCAATTAAAATACCCTTGATAGGGGTGCCTGCATGGTTCAGTCGGTTAAGCGTCTGACTCTTGATTTCTGCTCAGGTCATGATCTCACAGTGGGTGAATTTGAGCCCCACCTTGGGCTCCATGGTGACAGCTTAGAGCCAGCTTGGGATTCACTCTCCTCTCTCTGGCCTTCCCCAACTTGCATGCATGCATACATACTCTCTCTCTCTTAAAATAATTAAACATAAAAAAAAAATTAAAAAAAAAAAAACACCTTTGATATAATGTCAGTAGAAAAAAAATTAAATATAAAATTAATGTACTGAATGATCCCATTTAGCAAAAGATACATACACATTCCTGTGTGTGTCTATATGTATTTTTTTTAAAACAGCTTACAAGTAAATTTGTTTTACAAAATTACACTTTAAAACTAGAAAAATTAATACAAACCAGGTAATTTTATGGGTATGTGTTTATGTTTATATATATGTTTCATGATATATATATTTAACAGTGTGATCCTTAGTTGTACTACTAGAGTTTGTTTCACTGCTCTATACTTTATTACCTAAAAACAAGCACACAAAACAAAACAAAAGTCTTATGGTAAACGTAATACTATTTATAAAATCAGGGAGTATAAGATTATAGTTGTTGATAGACAAATTTTGAAAACATGATGGACGATGATGGCATTTAGTGTGGAAAGCAAGAGTGAAATACAGGTCACAAAGATTCAATAAATATGAAGAAGTAATTACGAATGATAAGTGAAAGCTAAGATGAGGGACAAAGGGGATCACAACCAGAGGATGTAAATTTCAAATGAAGTTTTAAAAATTATTTATAAAAAAATTATTATTCACCATTTTGCTTTTGAGAAATCTTGAGGAGCATCTTTTAAGAGAGTATTAAGGAACTGAGAACAGAAAGAAATTTCCTCAAGATAATAAAAGAGAATCTATGAAACTCCCGTAATGATATAAAACTGAATGCTTTCAACCTAAGATCAGGAACAAGATCATGATGTTCCCTCTAGCCACCTCTATCCAACACTGAAATGGAAGTTCTAGCTAGAGCAATTGAGCAAGAAAAGGAAATGAAAGGTATACAGATTTGGAAAGGAAGAAGTAAAACTACACATATTCAAGGATGACATGATCTTGTATACAATCTTAAGGAATCCACTAAAAAGTATCAGAACTATGACTGGATAAAGAAGATGCAGTATATACATACACAATGAATTTTACTCGGCAATCAAAAAGAATGAAATCTTGACCATTTGCAACAACGTGGATGCAACTACAGTGTATAATACTAAGCCAAATAAGTCAATCAGAGAAAGGTAAGTGTCATATGACTTCACTCATATGTGGATTTTAAGATACAAAACAGATGAACACAGGGAAAGGTAAGCAAAAATAATATAAAAACAGGGAGGCAGACAAACCATGAGATTATTAAATACAGAGAACAAACTGAGTGAGGGTTGCTGGAGGGGTGTTGGGTGGGGGGATGGACTAAATGGGTAAGGAGCATTAAGGAGGACACTTGCTGGGATAAGCACTGGATGTTATACCTAGGGGATGAATCACTAAATTCTATTCCTGAAATCATTATTACACTATACGTTAACTAACTTGGATGTAAATTTAAAAAAAAAGTATCAGAACTAATAAATTCAGCAAAATTGAAGAATACAAGCTCAATATAAAAAAATCAATTTATAGAAATGGCATTTCTATATACCAGCAATGAACAATGAGTAAACATAATTAGAAATTAAGAAAACAATTCAATTCAAGTAACAAAAAGAAGATTAAAATACTTTGGAATAAATTTTACTAAAATTGTACAAGAATTGTACACTGGAAACTATAACACATTATTGAAAGAAATTACCCAAGACCCAAATACTTGAAAAGACATTCTGTGTTCATGGATAGAAAAGGAATATTATTAAGATGGTAATATATCCCAACTTGATTTATAGATTCACACAATCACTATAAAAATGCTAGCTGCCATCTTTGCAGAAATGGACAAGCTGATCATAAAATCTGTATGGGAATGTACAGGATCCAGAATATATCTAAACCTATCTTCAAAAAGAAGAGCAAAGTGGAAGAACTCTATTTCCTGATTTTAATACATATCACAAAATGGCAGTAAATAAGACTGTGGCGCTGGCATAAAAGATAGACATGTAGACGGGGCGCCTGGGCGGCTCAGTCGGTTAAGCGTCTGACTTTGGCTCAGGTCATGATCTCACGGTCCCTGAGTTCGAGCCCCGCGTCGGGCTCTGTGCTGACGGCTCGGAGCATGGAGCCTGTTTCAGATTCTGTGTCTCCCTCTCTGCCCCTCCCCTGTTCATGCTCTGTCTCTCTCTGTCTCAAAAATAAATAAACATTAAAAAAAAAATTTTTAAAAAAAGATAGACATATAGATCAACAGAATAAAGAGTCTAGAAATAAAGCCTAACATTCATTTTAACTGATTTTTGGCAAGAATGAAAAGAGCATTCAATGGGAAAAGAACAATTTCTTCAACAATTTGTGCTAAGACAGGTAAGTATTCACATGCAAAAGAATGAAGTTGGACCCCTACTTCATACGATATACAAAAATCAGCTCAAAAGGGATCAAAGACCTAAATGTAAGAGCTAAAGTTATAAAACCCTTAGAAGAATCATAGGTATAAATCCTCAAAACTTTGGATTAGGCAATGGTTACTTAGATATGACACCAAAAGCATAAGCAAGGAAAGACAAAACAGATAAATTGGACTTTGTCAAAATTAAAAACTTCTGTGCTTCAAAGGACACTATCAAGAAAGTAAAGGGGTACCTGGGTGGCTCAGTCAGTTAAGCGTCTGACTTCAGCTCAGGTCATGATCTCACAGTTTGTGGGTTCGAGGCCCACGTTGGGCTGAGCTGACAGCTCAGAGCCTGGAGCCTGCTTCAGATTGTGTCTCCCTCTCTCTCTGCCCCTCCCCTTCTCGTACTCTGTCTCTGTCACTCTCTCTCTCAAAAATAAACATTAAAAAATAAAAAAAAATTTTAAAAAAAAGAGTAAAAAGACAACCCAAAGAATGTGAGAAAGTATATCCAAATCAAGTATCTGATAACGGACTTATAACCAGAATATATATACAATCCAACAATAAAAAGACAAGTAACTCAATTAAAAACAGGCAAAGATTTGAATACACATTTCTCCAAAAAAAAGCATTTAAATGGTCAATAAGCACATGAAAAGATGTTCAAAATAATTAGTCATTAAGGAAATGCAAATCAAAACCAAAATGAGATACTAAGTTGCACTCACAAGAATGGCTGTTAAGAAGGGAAAAAAAAAAAGAAGGACAACAAATTTGTTGGCGAGGAACAACTAAACCTTCATGTACTGCTGGTGGAAATATAGAAGAGTTTGGCAATTCCTCAGAGTTAACCACATGCCCTGACATTTGCATGCTTATGTATAAAACACATGTTCACACAAAATCTAGCAAATAAAAATTCACAGCAGCATTATTCATAACAGCTAATAAATGAAAATAGCCCAAACATCCATCAACTGACAAATTGGGTAAACAAAATGAGATATATCCCTACAATGGACTAGTATGCAGCTGTAAAAAGGGAATAAAATACTAATATATGTTACAACATGAATGATCCTTGAAATATGCTAAGTGAAAGAAGTCAGACAGGAAAGTAACATATTGTATGATTCCATTTATATGAAATGTCCCAAACAGTCAAATCTATAGACACAGAAAGATTAGTAGCCAGGCACTGGGAGGAGGAGGGTATGGGGAATGATGGCTAATGGATACAGGATTTCTTCTGATGTGATGAAAATGTTTTGGATTTTGAGGTGCCTGGATGGCTGAGTCAGTGGAACGTGCAATTCTTATCTCGGGTTGTGAGTTTGAGCTTCATGTTGGGTGCAGTGATTACTTAAAAGTAAAATCTTTACCAAAAAAAAAAAAAGAAAATGTTATGGATTTAGAGAGTGGTGATGGTCACACAACTCTGTGAATATACTAAACCCACTGAAATGTATACTTCAAAAAGGTGAACTTTATGGTAAAAAAAATTGTATCTCAATTTTTAAAATTACTATCTAGGCATCATGGTTTGGAACCAGTGAGAAATTAGAAAACTTTCAGGCTCTGAGTGTAGGACTTTGGAGAATGAGCAGTCTCTCCTCAATATGGTTGTTAAGAGAAGCAGAACCACAGACAGATGCAGAGTTTCAAGCCACATCAAGAAAGGGAACAGAGCTCTCTGTGATGCAGCCAAGGATGAAGAGGATTCAGGGGAAGAATTTTCAGAGTGTTAGTTGGAAAGGCCAGGAGAAGAAGCATAAAATAGTAATGAAGAGGGATGCATGGCTGCTTCAGTCCATAGAGCATGCATGACTCATTTGATCTCAAGGGTTGTGAGTTCAAGCCCCAAGTTGGGTGTAGAGTTTACTTAAAAAAACCAACAAATGAACAAACCCCACAAAAAACAACAGTAATGAAGATGAGATGTGGAAAGAGATGGCCTTTTCTTTCCATGAAGTTAAAAAAAATAACCCAAGGGGCGCCTGGGCAGCTCAGTCGGTTGAGCATCCAACTTCCACTCAGGTCATGATCTCGCAGTTTGTGAGTTCGAGCCCCGTGTCGGGCTCTGTGCTGACGGCTCGGAGCCTGGGGCCTGCTTTGGATTCTGTGTCTCCCCTTCTCTCTGGCCCTTCCATGTTCATGCTCTGTCTCTCTGTGTTTCTCAATAATAAATAAACGTTTAAAAAAAAAATAACCCAAAACACTTTGGAAACAGAAGGCAATTGACAGGTATCAGAGGCAAATGGAAAGGGAATTTATTTTGACACAAGAAAGGGAGTGAAACACAAGAAGGCTCATAGAAATTTAGCTTTGTTTCTGTCTAAAAGGCAGAATAAAACAAGCAGTCTCTAACATGATACAATTATGAGTTCATACATTCACAGGCTAATGGTACACCCTTCTTCTAAGCATGGTACCTGGCACATAGTAAATGTGCAGTAAATGTTTTAAAAACTCAACTTCTTAACCTTTATATCAAGAATTTCTAATATCTACACATTTGTTTTCTGCTGTGTGCTTAAAATGACAATAAAAGCCACTTTACATAAGAGGTAACATTCTACTTTCCATACTGAGATGTTAGTCATTCATTACTAACTTTGTAAGACTCAATGAGAAAATGTGCACATGGAATAAAGACACATGGAATAATATAAAAGAAAAATTACAGATTGTATGTATGCGTAGTCATCACACTAAAGTTTTTTTGATCTAGGCTCCATTTTCTCTAACTTGGAATATTATTTAAAGCAGGTAACTAACTTTAGATTACTTTATTTATAGTTTTCCACTAACGCTATAACAAGTTACCACAAACTTAAGCAATACAAATATATCACCTTACTGTTCAGAAGTCTGAAATGGGTCTCAATGGGCCAAAATCAAGGTCTCAGCAGGGCTGCCTTCCCTTCTATAGGCTCTAAGGGAAAATCTGTTTCCGTGCCTTTTGCAGTTCTAGAGGCCCAGTTCCTCTACCTTTGAAGCCAGCAACCACACATCAAGATCTTATTCTATCACCTCATTCTGACCTTCTCTTTTGCGTTCCTGTTCCACTTTTAAGAAACGTTGGGATTACACTGGGCCCACCAGGATAACCTAGGATAATCTCCCCATCTCAAAGTCCTTAATTTAATCACATCTGCAAAGTCCCTTCGGCCGTATAAGGTAACATCCAGAGGTGGTGGTAATTAGGATGTGAACATCCTTAGGGGCGTCTATTATTCTGTCTACTATAGTTACTCACTATGCTGTTAATAGAACAGTCCAGGAACACCTGGGTGGCTCAGTCGGTTAAGTGTCCGACTCTTAATTCCAGCTCAGGTCTTGATCTCAGGGTGTTGAGTTCAAGCCCCACACTGGGTCCCACACTGGGTTCCACACTGGACGTGGAGCCTACTTAAGAACAAACAAACAAAAAAACAGTCCTGGGGTGCCTGGGTGGCTCGGTTGGTTAAGCATCCGACTCTTGGTTTCAGCTCAGGTCATGATCTCACAGTTTCATGAGTTAATGCCCCACATTGGGCTTTGTGCTGGCAACATGGAGCCTGCTTGGGATTCTCTTTCCCCTCTTTCTGCCCCTATCCCGCTTGTGCTGTCTCTGTCTCTCTCAGAATAAAACTTAAACAAAAAAACAAAGGCCAGATAGTCCTGACATATCCAGTGTATTTATTCAAATGCATTAGAATTAGTTGGTTTTGAAAAGATAGCCAATGTGGGTTGTACCATCTGACAGGAGGAAAGAATCTAACTGGTATGAATAAGCAGCTAGGCATTGCTAAAATATAACTGAAATAAGAGGCTATGAGGTTAGACAGGCAATACCAAAACCTTCAAAAAGTTTATATGCTTTGCTTGTTTAAGAACTTAGATTAGGGGCGCCTGGGTGGCTCAGTTAAGTGTCCGACTTCGACTCAGGTCATGATCCCACGGTTCATGATTTTGAATTCTGTCAGTGCAGAGCTCGTTTCGGATCCTCTGTCCTCCCTCTCTCTGCACCTCCCCAACTCATGCTTGCACTTGCGCTCGCTCTCTCTGTCTCTCTCTCTCTCTCAAAAATAAATATTAAAAAGAAGAAAGAACTTAGACTTCACATTGCACTGAGCTGGTGAAATGCATGAAGTGAAAAAAGATTTATACATCAGATAGGTAATTCTTATAATGCACAGACTGAATGGAGGGACAAAAAGATCAGAGGCAAAGAATAGTCTGGAGGTAGTAGTTGTTTAAAACTATGTCCAAAAATTCCTTGGTACAGATCCCTTCAAAAGATGGAACCTAATCTTCCTCCTCTTAAGTGTATGCTGTATTTATTAACTTGCTTCTAACAAACAGAGAGCGGTAGAATTGATGGTATGCAACTTCTGAGACTAGGTCCCAAAAGGCATTTTAGCTTTCTCTTTGCTTTCTCTCTAAAAGTGCTTGTTCTGGGAGAAGCCAGTTACCATACCATAAAAATGCTCAAGCAGTCCTATAGAGAGAGCAACATGGTGAGGTAGTGAAGCCTCCTGCCATCAGCAAAGTAAGTGAGCCATTTTGGAATCACATCTTCCCAATCAAGCCTTCAGATGACTACCATCCTGGCTGACATCTTGGTTGCAACCTCATGAGAGACCCTGAGCCAGAACAGAACCACTTAGCTAAGACACTTCTGAATTTCTCATCCACAGAAAGTGTGAGATAATAAATACTTATTATTTTGAGCCACTAAGTTTTGAGGTAATTTGTTATACAGCAAAAGTAATAATAATAATAAAGATAACTAATACAAGGGTGCCTGGGTGGCTTAGTCAGTTGAGCATCCGGACTCTTGATTTTGGCTCAGGTCATGACCTCCCAGTTTGTGAGACTGAGCCCCACGTCAGGCTCTGTGCTCACAGTGCGGAGCCTACTTGAGATTCTCTCTCTCCCAATCTCTCTGCCCCTCCCTTGCCCAAGCTCTGTCTCTCAAAATAAATAAACATTAAAAACAAACAAAAAAATACACACACACACAGAGGCTCTGAAAATTGATTCGTTGATTGATACTGAGCTAGAACTAAAAATCAACAAAGGAAATAGAAAGAAATGTATGGATTTTGGTCTGCAGGAGCATAATGGGTTAAGGAGAGGGATGAGTTCAGCATGAATCCTACAGTTTCTTGCTTGTTGGAACAGTATTACCACCTAGGTTGACCTGGGTCAAAGGCAGTTGAAGGAGATGGCGGAAGGCCACAATTAGGAGTAGATAAATTAACTCTTGAACATTCTGAACTTGAGACACCGATGAGAGATCTTGATATGGTAGAAATGTACACTGAGCAGTTAAAGGTAATATATATTTAACTAGATATAAGATTTTTGAAAGCTATTCATGCATAGTTGTTAATTAAAACCAAAGATGCAAATAAAATCTCTTAAAGAGAAATTGGAAGTGATAAAAATAGGCTAGTGATCTTTCTCTTAGGACATGCTCAGATTTAACACTTCACTCTATTAGTCCAGTTTCTTTCTCCATAAAGACAAATCTAGATAAGTGATATACCATAATATGTATTTTATGTTATAGAACAGTATATTACAGTATATCTAATTAAATATCAAAACATCCAACTGACCAATTCAAACCACAAATCTTCAGCTTTTAATGAGAAGTCATGTCATTCCATTTTCACATAATGGAAAGATATCAACCCCTGAGATTCTATCTGTCTTAATGGTTAGCACAGTGGTTTGCACCTAGTATCCAATTAGTATTTACTGAAACAACTGAAAATAAAAACTTAATAACCTTAATAAGCTAATCATTTCATTTCTAAAATAGTGACTCTAAAACAAAGGAATTAAAATTGCAAGAAAATTAGGGAGAAAAATCATTAAAAACAGACTTACCGATCTGTTTGTAAAACATGGATAAGATGTTCCATAGCTTGTATACCTACTTCCAAGCGGTATTTCTGCACAAAAGAAAAATGCTGTTAAAATAACTAATATCCAACTTAATAAAATTAGTAGGTGATAAAGCATTACAAACCTTAGATAATGATTTGAGAGCACGAACAGCATTTCTTCGGTCATCCAGCAAAGTAGATGAAGCAACTCTGTCACAAAGCTTTTGAATCTGTCATGAAAAAATGAAATAGCATAAACAGAACTTAAAAAAGCAAAAAAGAAACATGAAGTTCCCCCCTAAATTTACACCATTTACTTTCGAAAACAAAAATCAACAAATGGGATGTCATGGAAATTAGGTGCTTTAAAAAAAAAAAAAAAAAAAAGAAATTAGGAGCTTTTATAATCTCATTACAGACAGATTTCTCACAGAGACTTGAAAAACAGAAGTGGTGAAAGAAAAGTTAAATGAAATAAGTCATATAAGTTGAGGAATTAAGAGAAATCATCAGTATAATCAGAACTTTGTAAACATGCAGCTTACAACTGTTTGAGCCAAGAGGAAAGCAGGGTTATGGTAGAAGACGGGAACTTATTTAAAAATGTTTTTGAAATAATAATTGTTTATAATTTCACCCTAATAGTTCTACTAAGTATTTGAAGAAGAAAAGATGGAATTATATACCAAAAATATTAAGTTTTTGGGTGTCTGGCTGGCTCAGTCAGAAGAGAATGCAACTGTTCATCTCAGGGTCAGGAGTTTGAGCCCCACATTGGGTGTAGAGATTACTTAAATAAATAAATAAAAACTTAAAATTTTAAGTTTTAACTGTGCCTCAAAGTCTATAGAGATGAAATATTTCTATTATTAAAATTTTTAATAAATTTGCAGGTATTACAGTTCAAGTTGCATTTTAAAATAAACCTTCCAGGGGTAGCCAGGGTGGTTCAGCTGGTTAAGCATCCAACTCTTGATTTCGGCTTGGGTCATGATCTTACGGTTCTTGATATCACTAAGACTGCAGAGCCTGCTTGGGATTCTCTCTCTCCCTCTCTCTCTGCCCCTCCCCTGCTTGTGGACTCTTCTCAAAATAAATAAACTAAAATAAACTAAAATAAACTAAAAATAAAATAAAACAAAACCTTTGGGCATTTAATTTACAATGGGAAAAAAACTGGAGACAGCTGTCCCTCAAGAGAAGAAAAACTAGGGGCGCCTGGGTGGCTCAGTCAGTTGAGCATCTGACTTCCACTCAGGTCATGATCTTGCGGTTCATGAGTTCGAGCCCCACGTCGGGCTCTGTGCTGACAGCTCAGAGCCTGAAGCCTGCTTCGGATTCTGTGTCTCCCTCTCTCTCTGCCCCTCCCCTGCTCATGTTCTGTCTCTCTCTGTCTCAAAAATAAATATAACATTAAAAAAAATTTTTAAAGAAGAAAATAAATTATACATTCTTTGGTAGAATATTATGCAGCTACTCAAAACAATTAACTGTACTGATATGAAAATACAATGATTTAATAAACAGTGGGGAAAAAAGAAAAGCAAGTTGTAAAACTACATGTAAATTATGAGCCCACTGAAGCAAAAGTACTAAACTGTGCATGTAAAATTGCATTAAAAAAAATTGGAAACTTCAAACTATAAAACTTCTAGAAGAGAGCATAAGAGAAAATCCTAGTAGCCTTTAATAAGGCAAAAACTTCTCATACATACTAAGAGCACAATCCATAAAGAAAAACTAAATAAACTGGACCTCATCACTTCTGTTCTTCAAAAGACACTCTCAAGAGAATGAAAAGATAAACCACCAACTGAATGAAAATATTTGAAAATATCTGATAAAGAATAGTTCTTAAAACCATGATACTTGGCTCCTGTTAAGTTCTAACAGTTACTATTTTAATGACTGTTACTAAGATCCTATAAATATTATGGCATATCACTCACACTTTTGTATCCTATGTATCTGAATTAGTGGTGTTTAAATACATACACTGTTTTCCAAATTATGTTCTGCAGACTTCTAGTGTCCCAGAAGATATTAATAGATTTCTTATGATCGCAGAACCAGCAGGAAACACAAGGTTATACAAAATTAAATAGGTTTCTGCACTGCAGGATTTCTAAAAGTCTTTACTATGCTGATTTGCATTTCTTCATACTGCGGACAGAGTATGATAACCAAGCATAGCCTTACTCTTTGATTTTATTCATTCTAACTGCTCACATTTAAGAATTATTTCTACCTTAAACTATATTTACTTTTGTAATAATTACATTGACTTTCCAAAACACAAATAATACAACTTTCTCTTTATTAAATAACTGGTTGACTTTTTCTACCACAATTTGTTTTTTACCATTAGAAAAACTACATAACTATCTCTTGAAAACATGAAGCTTGCTACTTTCTTTCAGCTTAAAGAATTTCATAGTCCAAAAATAGTTTTCCTAAGTATGACTATAATTTCCTTTACTTGGGTCTTGTACATCTTTTAATTTTTTCTAGGTCATTTATAACTGATACTAGGAATTGAAATCATTTATAGGCATTTTCTGCTTTTTACGAGCCCTAGACCTTAGCACCAGTCCTAGACCTCGGATTCCCAACTCTCATGGAGTACTGAGTTCTAGTACCATGCAGGGCTTGAACTCAAGCTTCAGCCTCAGACTCCTCTATGGTTAGTATATAGAAAGCCCTGTGTCAAAATATGACCTTCCATGTCTAGAAACTCTTCAATTATTTGTTGAATGTGAACACTTGAAGGCTACTTGATACTGAAGGAGAAACTCGGCTTTAGGAATTTTGGAGTGAGATGATCATAATCCTAGAGTTTGGGGGTTTGCTTTGTTTTTATTTTCAGTCTTTTATTTTGTGCTCTAAATATGCTAATATTTGAGTGTTGTCAATTTTTTTTTACAAAGCTTTGAGATATACACAAAGATAATCTCAGTTGTTATGAAGATAAATACAACCTAAAATAGCAATGAGGTTATTTTTACCTATCAGACTCACTAAGATTAAAATTGTACCAAATATTCTATGATATCAGTTCTATAAAATAAAAAAAACAAGTAACATTAATCTGTGTTAGCAGAAGTCAGGATAGTGGTTACTCATGGAGAGAGGCAGTGACTGGGAATACAAAGGGGACTTTTTGGGTCTTGATAATGTTCTGTTCCTTGATCTGGGTGCTGGTTACATAGGTGTGTTCAGGTTGTGAGGTTTACATATTTGACATGCATACTTTTCTACATACTTTAATACATTTAATAAAGTTATTTTTAATTATTTTTAAAATATTTTATTTTTAAGCAATCTCCACACCCAACATGGGGTTCGAACTCACAACCCTGAGATCAAGAGTTGCACACTCTACCGACTAAGTTCACCAGGCACCCCAATAAATTTTTTAAAATAGAAATATCTAGGATAGGCAAAGATATATTAATTAACTTGCTTATATTCTACCAAAGGGAAACTAACCTAAAAAAGTGGCAATTTGGCAAAAACAATTACAACCTAAAATATTCATACCCTTTTTTTAGCCAGGCATTCCTACTTCTAGGAATTTACTCTTTAAAAACACCCCCACAGTTACATAACGTTTTATACTAGGATGTTTTTTGTAGCAATACTTTTAATAGCTAAAAAGGAAATCCAGTTCCCGCCACATAAGAATATAATAAGAAGTCTGCAACTGGCACTCCAGAACTCAGACTTCCAGCCTTCACAACTTTGAGCAATAAATTTCTGTTAATTGGAAAAAAAAAAAAAAAAAAAAAAAAAAGGTGGAGGGGAATCTAAAGGTTCATCTATCAATCAGAGAGTAATTAACATATGGTACTCAGAAACTATGCAGTTGATCAAATGAATGAATCAGAGCCATTTTTTTTAATAGAAAAAAAGTGGACAAAAATTATAAGCAGTATGTTTGGCATTAGTTCATTTTGGTTTAATATGATACTATTAATAAACAATGTGAATATGTATAGAAAATATTAAGACAATGTACCATATTGCCATTTGGTAGGTTGCTGGAAATGTTCATTTTTTACATTATTTCTCATGTTTGAATTTTGATAAAATAGGAATTACCTTTATAAACAAAAAAGAGCAATAATGGAGTAAAGCAAAATGGTTTATGTTTTATTGGAATTTCTAAGATATTTTCATGACTGACTGAACACATCTTTTCAAATGCTATCTTCACTCTGATCAAAATAATATGAAATCAGAGGTGCCTGAGTGGCTCAGTTGGTAAAGCATCTAACTCTTGATTTCAGCTCAGGTCATGATCTTGTGGTCGTGAGATCAAGCCCCTGCACTGGGCTCAGCGCTGACTGTGGAGCCTGCTTGGGATTCTCTCTCTCTCCCTGCCCCTCCCCTGCTCATGTCCTCCCTAATAGACTTAAAAAATTAATAGTATGAAATAAGCTCTTAATTGATAAAAAATAAACTACCATAATAAAAATATCCTCAATTGGCCCCCTGTTGCTTATCAAGTCCAAATTTTTTTAACTAGAATGCAGTCATTGCTCAGTTAATATACACACACTGAGGACACATGTATTTGTTCTTGTACTAACCAAAATAAGATATGGTCTCTAACCACAAGGAACTTGCACAGGAAGACAGTCACATAAATACAGAATAATAACAAGTTAAAGGTATATAAGTATGTGCTGAGTAAAGCTGGGGCACAAAAGAAAACAGTCAATTCTATGTGAAAGTGAAACTGTACAGACTGAATGTTTATGTCCTCCCCCCACCCCTCCCCGGGCCGCCACCCCCAATGCAAATTTAGAAATCCTAACCCCTAATGTGATGGTATGAGGAGATGGGGCTTTGGGGAAGTGATTAGGGAATGAAGATAGAGTCCTCATGAATGGAATTAGTGCCCTTATAAAAGAGACTCCAGAAAGCTCCGTCTCCCTTCCTGCCAAGTAGGACACAGTGAGTAGATATATGGAGGAACCAGAATGCAGGCCCTCAGCAGACACAGAATCTACCAGTGCCTTGATTTTGGACCTCCCACATTCCAGAACTGCGAGAAATAAATGCGTGTTGTTTAAGCCACACCCAGATTATATTTCTGTTGTAGCAGCCCAAATAGATTAAGACAGATACTGTTTAAGAATGGTATATTTAACTCAGGCAACACCAGATGTTGGCAAAGATGCAGAGAAAGAGGATCTCTTTCGCACTGTTGGTGGGAATGCAAACTGGTGCAGCCACTCTGGAAAGCAGTATGGAGGTTCCTCAAAAAATTAAAACTAGAACTACCCTACGACCTAGCAACTGCACTACTAGGTATTTATCCAAGGGATACAGGTATGCTGTTTCAAAGGGACACATGCACCCCAATGTTTATAGCAGCACTATCAACAATAGCCAAAGTATGGAAAGAACCCAAATGTCCATCGATGGATGAATGGATAAAGAAGATGTGGGATATATATATATACATATATATCTAAGTATATATCTAAGTGTTGTATATATATATATATATCTATATATATATATACATATAGATATATATATATATATACACACACACACATACACACACACACAACGGAGTATTACTCTGGGAAAGCAAGCTGGTGCAGCCACTCTGGAAAACAGTATGGAGGTTCCTCAAAAAACTAAAAATAGAACCACCCTATGACCTAGCAATTGCACTACTAGACATTTATCCATGGGATACAAGTGTGCTGTTTCGAAGGGACACATGCACCCCCATGTTTATAGCAATACTATCAACAATAGCCAAAGTACAGAAAGAGCCCACATGTCCATCGATGGATGAATGGATAAAGAAGATGTGGTGTATACATATACAATGGAGTATTACTCCAATTACTCCAATCAAAAAGAATGAAATCTTGCCTGTTGCAACTACGTGGATGGAACCGGAGGGTATTATGCTACGTGAAAAATCATATGACTTCACTCATATGAGGACTTTAAGAGACAAAACAGATGAACATAAGGGAAGGGAAATGAAAATAATATAAAAACAGGGAGGGGGACAAAACAGAAGACTCATAAATATGGAGAACAAACTGAGGGTTACTAGAGGGGTTGTGGGAGGGGAGATAGGCTAAATGGGTAAGGGGCACTAAGGAATCTACCCCTTAGAGGCGCCTGGGTGGCTCAATTGGTTAAGCATCTGACTCTTGGCTTTGCTCAGGTCATGATCTCATGGCTCGCGAGACGGAGCCCCAAGTCAGGCTTTGCACTGACAGCACAGAGCTTGATTGAGATTCTCTCTCCCTCTCTCTGTCCCGTCCCTGCTTGCAAGTGCTCTCCCTTTCTCTCTTTCTCTCAAAATAAATGAACATGTATCCTGTTATCAAGATGCTTTTATAGCCTCAGTACAGTGTAGTTAGTATGCTAACTACCTTGGACGTAAATTAAAAAAATAAAATAAAAATAAAATAAAATAAAAATCTTAATAGAAAAAAAAAAGAATGGTATAATTAAGGATGCCATTCTTGAGTCAAGAATTAAAGGATAAGTAAGTAGTTCAGGGGTGCCTGCGTGGCTCAGTTGGTTGAACATCTGACTTCAGCTCAGGTCATGATCTTGAGGTTCATGGGGTCAGGCCCCATGACAGGCTCTGCACTGATGGCCTGGAGCCTGCTGTGGATTCTGTGCCTCCCTCTCTCTGTGCCCCTCCCCCACTTGCCCCTCTACCCCCCAAATAAACATTACAAAAAAAAAAAGGATAAGTAGTTCATCAGACAATATGAAGGAATTTCAGGCACTGAAAATTATTTCCTTGTAATTGTTTGCACATATTTTAATGTATAAAAGAGCATTTCATATTCACAATAAAATTGGTCTAGGCAGTTCTTTCTGCCCATGGGTCCTGTCCCCATTGTATAATAAAAACACCCCCCAAAATTGGTCTAATTTGAGTTTTTAAATTGTATACATCTATGAACCAAAAAACGTAATTTTCATATCTCTCTCTCTCTCTTTCTCTCTCTCTCTCTCACACACACACACACACACACACACACTTGTTCTAGTAAAATAATACACCAAAGGAGACTTTCTAAAATTAGAAAATTTCCCCTTTTACAATAAGTTGTATCTCTGGGAATGATGGCTGATCTAAAATAACATGGGAAAAATAAGAATATATAAGATTAAAATGTTAGCTAAAAACATATTTCTTTTCTAGTAAGTTCAAAGTATCTGCTTCAATAAACTGATTAATGAGCAAATCACTATTTTTAGTTGAAAAAAGTACCTTTTCGAATATTAAAATTAATCACTATTATACTTATAGAAATAAAATCCATTCTTTCTTGAGTTTGGGTAAATAATCTATCAAGACTTTTTTTTTTTAATGTTTGTTTATTTTTGAGAGAAAGAGAGACAGAGTGTGAGCAGGGGAGGGGCAGAGAGAGACAGAGAGGGAGACACAGTCTGAAGTAGGCTCCAGGCTCCGAGCTGTCAGCTCAGAGCCCAACACAGGGCTCAAACTCACGAACTGCGAGATCATGACCTGAGATGAAGTCAGACACTTAACCGACTGAGCCACCCAGGCGCCCCTCTATCAAGACTATTTTTAACAATATAAGCATGCTTCTGACTGATTAAACCTGGATTTTTACAGCAAGTACATATTCTTCCAAATTGGGGATTTTATTAATTCTTTTTTTTAACGTTTATTTTTTTTTGAGACAGAGACAGAGCATGAACGGGGGAGGGTCAGAGAGAGAGGGAGACACAGAATCTGAAAAAGGCTCCCAGCTCTGAGCTGTCAGCACAGAGCCCGACGTGGGGCTCGAACTCATGGACCGTGAGATCATGACCTGAGCCGAAGTCGGACACTTAACCGACCAAGCCACCCAGGCGCCCCCAAATTGGGGATTTTAATCAGAACTTTCTCTCTAGCAACTTAAAGATGAACTCAAAGCAGTCAACCATAGTGCAAGCCAATGAGAATCAAAGTGAATATAAGAACAACTTATTTAGAAGCATTAGACTGAGTTATTTCCGATACCTTCTGTCAGGGACCAAACTGTTCTTTTCATTTTAGCTTTTTCTGATAGTAATCTAAAATTAATTACCAGCTTCTCTGTCTTCTTAAACAACACACATAATTATAAGCTTTCTTAGCACTTAAACCTAAGTCCTCTCCAAGATATACATAAGACCAACGTCTTAGGTTTTAAATAAAGTATTGAACATAAAAGGTTTTGCCTAGTACCTGGCACCTACAAATATTCAATAAATATTATTAACAAACTTTATTGTTACCAAGCTTATGACTTTTTTGTATTCGTCTATCCTATCAGGCTTTTGGCTGTCACTTCCATCATATATGTTTTTAACAGACCATTCAATTTTGCAGATTTTTTTTCAATTTTGCAACTAAGTGAGAAATTTGATAATTAAGTTAGACACTAATATAATTTTTCTTAAAAAATTTTTTTATATGTTTATTTATTTTTGAGAGAGACAGAGAGCCAATTGGGGGGGGGCAGAAAGAGGGGGAGACACAGAATCCAAAGCAAGCTGCAGGCTCTGAGCTGCCAGCACAGAGCCTGATGTGGGGCTCGAACCCACCAACCAGGAGATCATGACCTGAGTCAAAGTCGGACACTTAACCGATTAAGCCACTCAGGTGCCCAAATACAATTTTTCTATAACAAAAAATCATTCAGGCTTAAGATCAAGATTGAGAACACGGACCTTGCAACTTCTACTTTTGCTATAGGAAAGCCTATTACCTCCTGATAATATTCCAGATGGTTGAAGTTTCTGAATAAGTGATCTCTCTGTAATAAAGCGCTACATTGCTACTCTTTACCGACCACTGAAACCAAATGAAAGGAAAATATATGTGTTCTAAACCTTACAAAGATTTAGCCATGTTTTAGGCCAAACACTGTCTATATTTTTCAGTTGATAGTTACGAAGCAAAAATTTTGTACCACAAGGATGTTTAAGTTATATTCAGAAATTGTAGCTCTCACAGACCATTATGCCATTTATTCCTTACTTGAAAAACCAATCCAATGCAGCGTAACTGCCTCTCTTTCCATTTCCTCCTTTCAGTTATTAGAATCCTCTGTGTTTTAGCTGGGCACATAGATGTCTATCTACATAAACTACTTTCTAAGTCTTCCTTGCATCCAGGCATAGACAGTGACTATATTCTGGCCCATGCATTCTTAGTACTTATTTTACAGAAGAAACTAAGGCTCAGAAACAAAACAATACGTCTCAAAATACACTGGCAGTTTGGTGGCACAGTCCAGATTCTTTCTACCCAAGCTGTAGATGTCTCACTCCAAAGCCCACCCTCTCATAGCTTATATTGCATCCTATGCAGAAAAATGTGAATCTGAGTTACTGTTGCAAACTACATGGACTGCAGGACTTTATAGGGGGAGACTGAAATACAGTTTCTATGAATAGGTTTTACTTGCACTATAGCTCACTAAAGGACCCTGAGAAGCCTTCGACTTAACTGGTCAGCCAGGGTTGTCCCTTGTTCTAAGGGAGTTTGAGCTTTACTCTTTACTTTGGGAAAGCTATAATCAGAAGCTGGGGGGGTGGGGGGTGCGGAAGGCAGCAGCTACCAAGTTAAAAAAAAAAAAATCAGTACCGTATAAGTACTTCAGAAAAACTACAAAAATTAATATACTCACTCTTTCAGAATTAACCTGGCTGAGATAAGGACAAACTGGAGTGGAAAAAGAGAGAAAGAGAAAAAAATATGTCAGCTCATTACAATAGACAAGGAATAAGGTTAAGAAAAAAACGTATTAGGGTGGTGGTAATGGGCAAAGGGCTGAAGGGATAAACAAAGCAAAAGAATAATTGAAAGAACTGAATTTAAGAGGCTGGGGGCTCTAAAGAATAAAACATCTGGGACAACCACTATTTGGGATTCAACTTCTACAGCTTTTCCTTAAACAAACATATGGTCAAATATTGTTTTTTAAAAGATACAATTAAAAAATCAAAAAAGCAGCAGTGATTAAAGCTAGCTGAAGTTTGAAATCATGAACCAGCAATCATTCTTCTATATCTCAGCAAACACTCTGGGTTTTGGCAAGGATAAAGGTCAAAGGAGCAATATATCTGAAGAATTCAGTACCATAATCCTAAGTGGTGGTTCATCCATTCATTCAACAAATATCAGAGTGCTGCTACCCCCATGGGGGCTGTGATCAGTGCAACCAGAAAGCAGTGGTCTGTGACAAGGTAAGTTCTGAAACTGGGACCACACATTTAGAAACTTCTACAACTGGATAACTGTATGGCTATATAAAAAAAAATAGGGCTTAACATTTTTACGCACATGAGTGTGTCTATGTGTACTGTCACTCCATCTTCCCAGCAACTCATTTTTATTGTATTTTATAGAGGTATTGATCTGTGATTAACTGGAAATTAAAAAAATAAAACTAAAGCAACTGGTCTTTCACCACAGACAGTTAGAGAAATATTAGTAAAGTGCTTAACATTTTGCAAAGCACTGCAAAATTTTATTCTGGGGGAATAGCAGTGAGCCACTGTAGAAGGTACCTATTCTAATGAAATGATAATGGCAAGGAGACCACAAATTAAAAATAATTAAGATAAAGAGAGAAAGTGATAAGTATGACAAGGGGGAATAATTAGGGAAATGAGATAGTGATTAGGTGGAGAGTACGACTTTACATAGCCTAGTTGGTCAGAGGGCCCCAAGTTAAGCACTGGTTTGGACATAGCCAGAAGTGTGGGTAATGAGTAACAACAACAAAGCAGGTGGAAAAGTAGGGAAGCAGAGTGAATGAGCATATTACCATAAGGAAAAAGGCAGTGTTTTAAAGGATAAATGTATTCAGTGTCCCAAATGGGATCCTGAGGTGAGAGACTTTGTTACTAGCAACTCACTCACTATCTCAGAAACCAAACAAGGAAGCCAACTTGTTTAAAGCAAAAGTCATAAGGGGTGCCTGGGTGGCTCAGTTGGTTGAGCGTCCAACTCTTGGTTTCAGCTCAGGTCATGATCTCACAGTACGTTGAGTTCAAACCCCACACCAGGCTCAGTGCAGACAGTGCAGAGCCTGCTTGGGATTCATTCTCTCTCTCTCTCTCTCTCTCTCTCTCTCTCTCTCTCTCTCTCTGCCCCAACACTGCGCGCTGTCTCTCTCTCTCTCTCTCTCTCTCTGTCTCAAAATAAATAAACCTAAAAAAATTTTAAAGCAAAATTCATAATTATACTGGGTATTTAAAGTCAGAAACTCTTGTCTGAATCTTCAACACTCTCATCGACATGATGGGAGAGTTGGAAAGGGAGTGAAAGGTTTAAATCCCACATATTTTAATACCATTTTCTCCTTAATTAACATTTTGCTGCCATTATTGATCTAATACAGAAGAAGGTAATCAAGTCTACTTTGTTAAAAAGTCAGAAATGTTTATACCTAGACTTTTTACCAAAATAGTCATTATCTCAGTAGACTATAAAGCACAACATTTCAGATAACCATTCTGTACCCTTGAAACAAGTAACCTTCCCAGAATTTCACTACCTGAATAAAGAGAAATATAAATACAGACAAGACATGTAAGGTTACAGAACGGAAAACTGGTAACAACAAAAGAAGATACTTCAGCCTATTTGCTTGAAACAAAGAAATTTGTAAATATTTTTTATTTTATTTATTTTTTACTTTTTTTTCATCCTAATTTATTTTTGAGAGAGAGACAGACTGTGAGCGGGGGAGGAACAGAGAGAGAGGGAGACACAGAATCAGAAGCAGGCTCCAGGCTCTGAGCTGTCAGCACAGAGCCCAACACAAGGCTCGAACTCATGAACTGTGAGATCATGACCTGAGCTGAAGTCGGCCGCTTAACTGAGTGAGCCACCCAGGCGCCCCTGTAAATATTTTTTAAACTCTATGGGAATCTATGTTTACTGATTAGTGAATAGGAAAATTCTAGTACCTACTATTAAATTTTCTAATATATATATTTTTAATGTTTATTTCTGAGAGAGTGCAAGTGGCAGAGGGGCAGAGAGAGGGGGGTACAGAGGATCCAAAATGGGTTCTGTGCTGACAGCAATGAGCCTGATGTGGGGCTCAAACTCATGAACCACGAGATCATGACCTGACTCAAATTTGGATGCCCAACCAACTGAGCCGCCCAGGTGCCTCATCTACTATTAAATTTTTAATTAACTCTGCCACTCTTTTTTTTTTTTTTTTTGGTTTATTTATTTTGAGAAAGAAAGCTATGACAATGGAGGGGAAGAGAGAGAGGGAGAGAGAGAGAATCCCAAGCAGGCTCTGCACTGTCAGCACAAGCCAAATGCAGGGTTCGAACTCACGAACCATGAGATCATGACCTGAGTTGAAGTCAAGAGCCAGATGCTTAACTGAGTCACCAGGTGCCCCATATGCCACTCTTATAAAAAAAAACCTCATTTGTATCATAAACATATTGGTAACTGCAAAGAAAATATTCTGGAAGGATGTATGCCAAACTTCATTAGCAATTACCCTTGGCAATGGGAAATGAGATTGTGACAGGAAGAAGAAAGGGGAAATTTTAGACTACATAGTGATATGAATTATTTACAATAAGCATGTTTTCACTATTGCTTCAATAACTAACCAGAAAAATTTAAAGAAATTTCCAGAATTTATTAGACCTTGCTTTTATTCTCTTATGTGCTCTAACATAGCACCTGACTGACTCACTGTTTATCTACTTTCTGAATACAGTTGATTCTTGTTAGCCACAGTAGTTATGTTCTGTAAGTGACCACAGACAATGAATTAGCAGATACTGAACCTTTGCATCTAAGAGAAATACAGTGCTAGGTTCCTGTGAGCCTGTGGTCACATTTTCCCCAATCAATCCAATACATAACCTTGTTTTATGTGTATTTCTTTAAAGATATCTTTTTCAATACATGTCCTTGATTCATTAACACTGAACTCACAGTCACCGGCACTATTACTCATGCCTGAAGGAAGCTTTTATAACACACATATTTTCTCTGTGAAAACACCACAGCCTTTTTGTGCTTTAGGAACACTAGACAGCACTTTAGCACTACATGTGGGGTAATTTTTAACAGCAAAATCACCAAGAAGCACAAAAATGCAAAAAACATGACACTAAATAGGCTGTGAAAAGGACACTGGTTTAATATGAGAGTTGAAACAAGAAGGCAGAGTATCTCCTTGTTTGACCTTAACTGGGGACACACAGATCAGGTGACTCAAATTTTTCACTACCCTGCACATGTCCACAAATAACCTGCAAGGACTAGATGTGCTGATTTTGGAATTACAAAGAAATTTCAGCATAGATGAATTTGCAAATATGGAATAGATGAATAACAAGGATTGACTGTACCTTAAATATAATCTAAGTCAGGTTCATCATCTGCAAGATGGAAGAATAAAGGATAAACTCTAAGGCTACTTAATACTCAACACTTAGAATAAGTTAAAAATACTCAGGGCGCCTGGGTGACTCAGGTTGGTTAAGCGTCTGACTTTGGCTCGAGTCATGAGCTTACTGTTTGTGAGTTCGAGCCCTGCGTCAGGCTCTGTGCTGACTGCTCAGAGCCTAGAGCCTGCTTCAGGTTCTGTATTTCCCTCTCTCTCTGCCCCTCTCCTGCTCGCACTCTGTGTCTCTCTCTCAAAAATAAAAAGAAACATTGAAAAAAATAAAAATAAAAAAGTTAAAAATACTTAACCTTTCATAGTAAGTAATAACGTATTTGTTTTGTATACTATCTGAAAGATCTATTTGGCCTACACAGTATTTAAGGTGAGTTTTAAGCCAGTATCTAAAAATTGAAAGATTTTATATAGAAATCCATATTTCCACCTTTTCTGGAGGAAAATCAGCCTGATAGCTAATGATAGCTAATACTGTATTTCACACAATCTAAGAAGCCATCAATTATAAGATCCACCAGTTTTGAAAGTAATCTCTATGCTCAATGTGGGGCTCAAACTCATGACCCCCCAGATCAAGAGTTGCATATTCTAGCAACTGGGCCACAAGATCCACCATTTTTTAATGTAACACCAAGCAAAGAGAAATATTGCCAATTATAATTACATGATACAAGGTGATTTCAGAGATGTTTACATGCTAATGTGCATCTCAGAATTGTTATAATATGGCAATGTACAGCATTTAGTATGTGCCAGTCTTTGCTAAAGATCTATGTATTTAAAATTCATTTAATCTACATAAAAATGCTATACAATAGGCACTATTATTATCCACACTTTAGAGATGAAGAAACTGAGGTACAGTGGGTAAATCCAAGTTCAGAAAACTAGTAAGGAGTTGGACAGGATTCAAAGTGAAGCAGTTTGAGTGCTTAACCGTTACATTAAATTGGCTCTCTGAGCCTGCATTTCTGGAGGCACCAACTGGCTGGGGTTGAGCACTATCTATGCTCTCAAGTCAGGATACACAGGCTCCAGTTTCAGCCAGACCTCTGCTCTCCTTTAACCTGACCTGCTGGAATGAACAGTGATGTTACCCAACTGACACTATTAGGATTTGAGTTTGTGACTCTTGCATTAAACAACAGAATACTATATATTAACAAAAAACAGTTCTAAAAAAAATATATATATATCTATACGCATATATATGTACATATACACATATGTATATGTACATATATATGCGTATAGATATGTTTATATATGTATATATGTATATGTACATATATACACGTATATATATGTACATATACATATATGTACATATATATACGTGTATATATGTACATATACACATATATGTACATATATGTATAGATATATGTTTATATATGTATATATGTATACGTACATATATATACATGTATATACATACACATATATATATGTGTATATATATATAGACGTGTGTGTGTGTGTGTATATATATATATACATATATATATATATATGGATGACATTTAACCCAGAGTTAGTTTTATTTAGAAAGACCGGAAAGGGGTAATAAGGAAAAACTCAAAAGACAAAAGTTCTTCAACTAATTTATATTATGCTAAGTATTAGGTGCTCTGAACGATAAATACAGTGATGAACTAGACATGTATCCTGGCGCCTGGGTGGCTCAATTGGTTAAACATCTGACTCTTGGCTTTGCTCAGGTCATGATCTCATGGCTCGCAAGACGGAGCCCCAAGTCAGGCTTTGCACTGACAGCACAGAGCTTTATTGAGATTCTCTCTCCCTCTCTCTGTCCTGTCCCTGCTTGCATGTGCTCTCCCTTTCTCTCTCTCAAAATAAATGAAGATGTATCCTGTTATCAAGATGCTTTTATAGCCTCAGTATAGTGTAGTTAACAAAGTAACTGGAAATCTGGTATTTTAAATAATTCTAATAAAGTAGCTTTATGTTTTAACATGCAAAGATCTCTAAGACCTATCAACCAATTAAAAATGTAAGCTGCAAAACACTATAAATGGTAT
Source organism: Panthera tigris (assembly GCF_018350195.1). NCBI lineage: Eukaryota > Metazoa > Chordata > Mammalia > Carnivora > Felidae > Panthera > Panthera tigris. Next base: position 143,293,603 of record NC_056663.1, read on the forward strand.
ATCATTTATGAAAAAAAGGATAAATATGATCATCCAATATATAATTCTATATTGTATAAATGTATAACTATTCATAAAACTCTGGAAGGATTTATATCACATTAAGAATCATGGTTATTTCTGGAAAGAGTACGGAAATTGGAGATGGTAGTCAAGCAGGCCTTAAACTTTACTAGTATTGTTTGCCATTTTGTGTAATAAAAAATTAAAAAGCTAATGAAAAAGATAGTATGCGTAAGATAATGTAATTCACGCAGGTGATTATTTATCAGAACTCTTCATCATTTTTAGTAATTGTCAACTGAGATTCACAATTCCACTTACCAAGACAAAACTGAAAAGGGCAAATAATCCCACTAACAATTGGTAAATTGAGCATAATCAGAATGATAACCTAATAATCTGAATTTAATATTTGTTTACGTTGCTAACCAATAGTGCCATTTACTTTTATTCAGAGATAAACAAAGGAGACCAAAAAGAAGCAATGTGATGGGAGTGACTAGGAAAGAAGAAAGTGAGATGAGAAACGTGAAAATGAAAAGCCACTGAAAAGAAAAAGGGGAAAAAGGCAAGTGGCATAAAACTAGCATGCTGGGGTGCCCGGATGGCTCAGACGGATAAGCATCTGACTCCTGATTTCAGCTCAGGTCATGATCTCACATTTCACGAGATGGAGCCCCCTGTTGGGCTCTGTACTGATAGCTCAAGCCTGATTAGGATTCTCTCTCTCCCTTTCTCTCTGCCCCTCCCCAACTTGTGCACAATGGTGTGTAGTATGCTCTCTCTCAAAATAAATAAACTTGAAAAAAAAAAAAACCAGCATGCTGAAAGTATAATTTAAAGACACTGACATAATGCAGTTTGCAGTATTTTCTGACAATTCCTAGGAGAAACCCATATATTTTTTTAGTATTCAGTAACTATTTAACTGACATACAAATATGAAGGACAGGAATGCCAATTTAAAAAATCTAATTCAGGGAAGCACAGATAGCTCAGTCAGTTAAGTGTCTGACTTTGCCTCAGGTCACGATCTCATGGTTCTGGCTGTGGTTCTGGCTGCGCGTAAGGCTCGCTGCTGTCAGTGCGGAGCCCCCTTCGGATCCTCTGTCCCCTCTCTTTCTGCCCATCCCCAGCTTGTGCTCTCTCTCTCTCAAAAATAAACATTAAAAAAAATAATAATAGGGGTGCCTGGGTGGCTCAGTCGGTTGAGCGGCCGACTTCGGCTCAGGTCACGATCTCGCGGTTTGAGCCCCGCGTCAGGCTCTGTGCTGACAGCTCAGAGCCTGGAGCCTGTTTCAGATTCTGTGTCTCCCTCTCTCTGACCCTCCCCCATTCATGCTCTGTCTCTCTCTGTCTCAAAAATAAATAAACATTAAAAAAATTAAAAAAATAATAATAATAAAATAAAAAATCTCATTCAACCAGTTATTCAATAAATATTTATCAAACATCTATTACCAACTTATTTGATCATATAACTGCCTCCAAGAAGTTTAAAACGTAGTTATAGCTTCCCTGGAGAGAACTTCCCTAACCATGACTATTTACTGCAGGACTAAAATAATTCATGTTAACCAATAATCAATTCATTTACAGTGTTTTAATCAAACAAACAAAAAAAAATACTAGTGTTTCGGGGCGCCTGGCTGGCTCAGTTGGTTAAGCGTCCTACTTCAGCTCAGGTCATGATCTCGTGGTTCACAAGTTCAAGCCCAGTGTTGGGCTCTGTGCTGACAGCTTAGAGCCTGGAGCCTGCTTCGGATTCTGTGTCTCCCTCTCTCTGACCCTCCCCCTCTCACACTCTGTGTGTCTCTCTCTCTCAAAAATAAAGAATTTTAAAAATTAAAAAAAAAATTAGTGTTTCAGAACACAAAAAGAATCAGAAATTTATTTTAAATATTTTTTATTGTTTATTTATTTTTGGAGAGAGAGACAGAGAGGGAGAAAGAGAAAGAGTGTAAGCAGGGGAGGGACAGAGAGAGCAGGAGGAGACACAGAATCCGAAGCAGGCTTCAGGCTCTGAGCTGTCAGCACAGAGCCCGATGCAGGCCTCGAACTCACAAACCATGAGATCATGACCTGAGCCGAAGTTGGATGCTCAACCGACTGAACCACCCGAGTGCCCCAAGAACCAGAAATTTATTTTAAATTGAACTCTACAACTAAGAGGTTTTACGAAGGAAAAAAAAAAAAAAAAAAAGCAAAGGTCAGTCCTATCTTCAGATGACCTAAATTATTATGATCTAAAAAAAGATGTGGGAACATTACAAAGTCAAACACCAGTCTCTTCGCAAATAAATCCAATGAATCTAATACAATCAATTTCCATTACAATTACCAGTAAGTCAGCCAAGCTAATATACTGCTTCGTTTATTCTCCATGTTTTCTCTAAGAAAAGAACAATGCTTTCCAAAAGAACATTTTTTCCAAGCAAGGCATCATTATGAAACTTGTCTACCAATTAACCTATCACAAATGTTAGCATCTCAAAGTCTTAACACCACCAGCTTTCAAATTAAAGGTAATTTTTTATACAAAAATGTTTATAGCATTTCTGCCTGAGGTATAAAAATATAAGCAGGCCTTTTTTAGGATATCCACAACAGACAAAAAAAAACAAACAATGCAGTATATATAAAATGTGAATACATAAAGAGAGCAAAATGGTATTTGCTATCAGCAAATTTACATAAGAAAATTTTAAATTCTCTCCTAAACGATAATCAGATTCAAGAGTGATTACAATTAGTTCTCAAACCACAAAGCACCAGGACTTATTTTATCTTTTATTTACTTATTAATGTCTGTTTATTTTTGAGAGAGAAAGAGAGACAGAGAGAGAGATAGCATGAGCCGGGAAGGGGCAGAGAGAGAGAGGGAGACACAGAATCTGAAGCAGGATCCAGGTTCTCAGCTGTCAGCACAGAGCCAACGTGGGGCTCGAACCCATGAATCATGAGATCATGACCTGAGCCAAAGTCTGATGCTTTAACTGACTAAGCTACCCAGGCACCCCAATCTTTTAGGTATTTAAATTGGCAACACTTCATGAGCTGCATAAAACTGACAATAGTAAAAGACTTAAAAAAAATTTTTTTTTGGTTAATGTTTACTTTTCAGAGAGAGGGACAGAGTGTGAGTGGGGGAGGGGCAGAGAGGGAGGGAGACAGAATCTGAAGCAGGCTCCAGGCTCTGAGCTGTCAGCACACAGTCCGATGCAGGGCTCGAACCCATGAACCGTGAGATCATGACCTGAGCCGAAGTCAGATACTTAACCGACTGAGCCACCTAGGCACCCCTTAAAATGCAGTATCTTTTTAAAAATATATCCTCTAGGACAAGTTTTCCCAAAGTATGTTCTTCAGAACACTCAGATCTATAAGGTTTCCAGAGGAAAAAAGGATCTGGTCTAATAAAATTCATAAACACAACTTACTTTATATCTACATGTTGAATATATTTGAAAACTGCTTATTAATAAACCTTGCATAAATATTAGGCTTTTTGTTTTGTTTCTGATCATCACCCAACATACTTCTTGATAACAAATTTAAGTACATCTACTCATGTTTTTTGAAACATACCTTGCTACTGGTAGGGTGTGTAATATTTAAACAATTCTAGTTTTTTTTTAACTTTCCCTTAATAATCTACATAATAACCTTTAAAAAAAATCCATATAGTTTTCAACAGACACTACTTAAAAAGAATATGAGACATCTTTGGTTGGATAGAAGTGATCAAAACACAAATCATTATTATGGTTTTCTTTGACATTGCTATTGCAAGAGAACCAAGAGAGAAAACACGTATCAGTGATGACACTGACCTCGTTATTAATATGAAACTTGAACCCAAACAGGAGTTTTAGACTATACATTTATAGTAACGAGGTATAAAACATGTTTGACCAAACCAAAACTATGTCTAAATTTAAACACACATTCCGTAACAACAATTTTTATTACAAGAAACTACAGCTGTCTCTATATTGTTAGCCCTTTTGCTTTTTAAGCCAGCTGATCAACATCTGATCTAAAAGGAGATGACCTGGGGCACATAGGTGGTTCAGTCAGTTGAGCACACAACTCTTGATTCCGGCTCAGGTCATGATCTCATAGTTGGTGAGATCAAACCTTGTGTCAGGCTCAGGCTGACAGCATGAAGCCTGGCTTGGGATTCTCTCTCTCTCTCTCTCCCTGTGTCTCTGACCCTCCCCCCATCCCTCAAAATAAATAAACATTAAAAACAAAAAGAGATGACTTTATCAGTACAGTAATTCCACATACTTCTTCTGGACTTAAGCAACCTTTATGCCTTGGGATACAACTTGAGAAAAGAAAATCCCCTATGATCTATCATCAAATGCAGTTAATATTTCTCTTGGGATTTTCAAGAAACTAGCTTTAAAACAAAAAAGCTATTACATGAAAAGTAGATGGAAAATTAAATGTGTTAGCATTCAAAAAAAAATAAGTAGGACTTTTACTATAATTAGTGTTTATTTGTACCCTGCAAAGTATGTCAAGACTAAGGAGGCTTCAATCACCAGAAATCAGTGCCTGTCTCTAAAGTTAAAAAAAAAAAAAAAAGAGAAATCAAATTTAAAAGTATTTGACTCTAAAATATGAAAGGTTTAATGTGGATGGAATTCTACACTTAAAATATTTTTTAGAATTTTATAGAATTATTGACTATCCTATGATATAACACTATGTCTCTAGAAAGCATCCTTAACACCAATCAAAAGTTACTCTTGGGGCACTTGGGTGGCTCAGTGGGTTGGGCTACGGGCTCTTGATTTCAGCTCAGTTCATGATCTCAGTCTGTGAGATGGAGCCTTGCAATCGGGCTCTGTGCTGACAGCAGAGCCTGCTTGGGATAATCTCCCTCCTTCTCTCTCTGTCCCTTCCCCCACCTCTGTCCAAATAAATAAATAAATAAAAATTAAAAAAAAAAAAAGTCCCTTTGAAAAGTTGGGATAATATCTTGGGGATTATTTTAAAAAAAAAGTTACTCTTAACTGAGAGGATGAAGAATTAGGTATTATAAATCAGTAATGGGGCATCTGGCTGGCTCAGTCATAAAGCATGCGACTTTTGATCTTGGGGTTGTAAGTTTAAGCCCCATGTTGGGTGTAGAGATTACCTAAAAATAAAATCTTAAAAAAAATCAATAATATGGGGTGCCCGGGTGGCTCAGTTGGTTAAGCATCTGGCTCTTGGTCTCAGATCAGGTGTGAGTTCGAGCCCGGCATTTGGCTCCACGCCGTCAGTGGGGAGCCTGCTTGGGATTCTCTGTCTCCCTCTTTCTCTGGCCTTCCCCTGCTTGTACTTTCTCTCTCTCTCAAAATAAATAAACAAACCTTAAAAAAAATTTTTTTTAATCAATAATGTAACTCTAACACATTTAGAAGATATTTAAGTTCAGTAAAAGAAAGCAGGAAAGCACTAAAGGCACAGTAAATTTGAAAAATCCCTTAAGTAAAAAGTTTGACAAAATCAACATCAATCATTCCAGAACTTTGATTCCAGCAGTCTTTAAAAAGTATTGTTTGGGGCGCCTGGGTGGCGCAGTCGGTTAAGCGTCCGACTTCAGCCAGGTCACCATCTCGCGGTCCGTGAGTTTGAGCCCCGCGTCAGGCTCTGGGCTGATGGCTCGGAGCCTGGAGCCTGTTTCCGATTCTGTGTCTCCCTCTCTCTCTGCCCCTCCCCCGTTCATGCTCTGTCTCTCTCTGTCCCAAAAATAAATAAAAAACGTTGGAAAAAAAAAAAAAAAGTATTGTTTTACCACCTAGCAATTCATAAGCTGCTATGATTATAGATCTGGGATTTCTTTCATGTAACACTATAATTCATTCATTTAACAAATACTCACCAAGTATCTACTACTATGAAAAAACAAAGATTAAAATACGTATGAACTCTGACCAAAAGATTTTTAAGAGTCCAGAAGAGTGAAACATATACAAATGGTAGGGAAAGGTAGAAAGCATAAGAAATGCACAATCTAGTTAAAATATGAAGATTGTTCAGAGGGGAAAGAGATTATTTGCAGCTTGGTGGGGGAAAAGGGGTGGATTTAAAGGACAGGTAGACTTTAGGGGTGTCTAACTGGCTTAGTTGGTAGAGCATGCAACTCTTGATCTCAGAGTTGTAAGTCTGAGCCCCATGTTGGGTGCAGAGATTAAAATCTGTTTAAATCTTCTTTAAAAATAAATTAAAAAATTAAAAAAACCAAGATAATAAAATTAATTAAAATAAAGGACAGGTAGACTTGAGACAAAGAAAAGAGGCTTTCTGCTGGGAAAAAGAGGAGAAAAGCACAAAAGATGGAAAACCACAATGAAAACAACTTAATTTTAGAGAAATGGAAAAAATTACAAAATATTAAACAATTATGTAGAAGTTAGAGGTTCCCAACTCTGGCAACTAAAATATCCAGGCCAGATCAAATCGCCAATTAAAATATTTAATATTGTACCACTCTATGATGCTCTACAAATACGTTTTTTTTTTTAATTTTTTAACATTTATTATTTTTGAAAGAGCACGAGCAGGAGAGGAGAGAGAGGGAGACAGAACCCGAAGCAGGCTCCAGGCTCTGAGCTGTCAGCATAGAGCCGGACACAGGGCTTGAACCCACAAACCACGAGATCATGACCTGAGCCAAAGTTGGACGCTTAACAGACTGAGCCACCCAGGAGCCCCTACAAACACCTTCAAAACTAGTGACCCATGACCCCCTTTATCTGTTGAATGAGATGGTGAAACAAATTTTATTCACTGTGTAACTTGGAGTAAGCTATTAATTCTCTTCATAAGATAAATTACTTATCCAATTTTGAGTATGCATTTTTTTTGAGTATGCATATTTTTTTTAATTTTTTTTTTAATGTTTATTTATTTTTGAGACAGAGAGAGACAGAGCATGAATGGGGGAGGGTCAGAGAGAGGGAGACACAGAATCGGAAACAGGCTCCAGGCTCTGAGCTGTCAGCACAGAGCCCGACGCGGGGCTCGAACTCACGGACCGCAAGAGTTAAAAAGTTAGGCAAGAACAAGGGCTCTCACTTTCCTTTCAGTTTACATAAACAACATACACAAGTGATACTCAAGCTTCATTTGAAATCATGATGTAAAAATTATATTGTTCCATTCACTGGCAAGATCAGAGTTCTAGTCTCATACTGTACAACTTGCTTTAATGCTCTGTGCTTCAGTTTCCTAACTTGTAAAATGAGGGTGTTTAAGCTGGATGATCCGCAAAGGGCCTTCCAGCTTTAAAATTCTATACTCAATTGTACACTACCTTTTCTACAGAAGTTATTGTGACAAGGCCAACTATTAAAAAAGAAAAAGAAAAAGAAAAAGAAGAAACAGTCTTCCTCTAAAAAAAACCATGCAATTGGGGCACCTGGGTGGCTCAGTCGGTTAAGCGTCCGACTTTGGTTCAGGTCATGATCTCACGGTTCATGAGTTCAAGTCCCGAGTCAGGCTCTGTGCTGACAGCTCAGAGCCTGGAGCCTGCTTCGGATTCGGTGTCTCCCTCTCTCTCTCTGCCCCTCCCCCTGCTCATGCTCTGTCTCTTTCAGTAATAAATAAATGTTAAAAAAAAAAACATGCAATAAAATCTATACTAAGTGCCAGGCTGTATTTCCTATTTCATTTAATCCTCATTTACACCAATAAGAGCAGGTGGTTCCCTTCCGTTATGCAGGGTATCCTCCAACTCTTGTCTGGTCCAATAAAATTAGGGGTGGAAGGCAAGGATTCAAATCAAGGTCTGATGCCAAAGCAAGCTCTAATAAGCCATACTTGGTGCCTCAAACAAAAAATGTCAGACATAAAATAAATGAACAAAAGCTCAACAGGTAGGCTGCGACTTTGGTAATCTGGAGGGAGCATGGTCTTATAAACGGGGCAGCTTGGGGACCTTGTAGCCATGCGAGCAGACAAAGAAGCCAAAATCAGGGATGTGTGTGTGCACACTAATATTGTACAAAATCTCCTGATTTTCAAATGAAAAAAAAAACAGACTCACTAGCTTTCAACTTCTGCTTCAAACAGCTCTAATCCAGATCTATGAGGTTGATTTCAATAATATTACATAAATTTCCAAAATTCCCAAGAAAGTATTAAAATATGGATGGGCACCTGGGTGGCTCAGCTGGTTAAGCCTTGGACTCTTGATTTGGGCTCAGGTCATGGTCTCACTGTTGGTGAGATCAAGCCCAACACCCAGCTCTGGACTGACACCTCACAGCCTGCTTGGATTCTCTCTCCCTCTCCCCTGCTCATGCTCTTTCTCTCTCTCAAAATAAATAAACTTAAAAAAATTAAAAAAAAATAAAATATGGGCATCAGCAAGAAAACCTAGGCTAGGAACTAACGCAAACCATGGTTGAATCCTGGCTCTACTACCACCAGCCGTGCGACCTTGGTCAAGTTACTTTACCTCTCTAAACCTCATTTCTTCATTTGTAAAGTGAAAATACTATCATCTATCTTGCAGCGTGGTTAGAGTAAAGGAGAACATGGACTATAAAGAGCTCAGCCTCAAGGTAAGCCTCTACCTCAAGGTAAGAGCTTGACAAATGAAAGCTATTATTATCTTTCAAGATCCCAGTAACACAGAACATAGGACCTACGTTCATAGATATTCCAGTTATGTTCATGACTACTATCCAAAGTTTTCCTTTAAAATGTCATCCTCTGTCACTTTTCTGCAGATCTAAAATTACCCTCACATAGTTTATTTTAAAAGTGTCACACACACTTCTAATAACACCAACCAAACTTCAAAGTAAGTTGATCCTAAACTTAACCAACTAGCAAATGCTGTTTTCAGTGTCTAACAATTTTGTAAAGTGACGCTGCAAATCGTGTTACCAAGGGTTCAGACTTCTGAATGGGGAGAGTGTAAGGGAAAGCCGGGGGATGTATCCCAAAGCGGTTTGAGCGCGAAACATCCCTGTACGTCCAATCGAGTATTTCCCAAATGGCATATAGTTGGAGGAACCCGAAAAACGAGGTCTGAACTAATAACACCTGGCAGAACGACCTTCCTCCAGTTGAAGGGACAGGAGCAGGTGGCTTTGTGCCCCCAAACTATCGTTTTATTCTTAGCCACTTGCTCTCGTCAACAGCTGGGTTTTAAACCTTCTTGCAGTTTTCCCCCATGCCCCATTCCAGGCTGCGCCGGAGGAAGCAGGACTTCAGGTTCCTCTCGGTCCGGGGAAAGGAGTCAAGGGCCCACGGCCCCGAGGGGTGTACAAGACAAGTCGGGGCCCCTGTGCCCAGGATCGAGCCCTGACGGGGCGGCATCACACGAGGACCACCCTTCACGCCAGGCCTGCGGAGCTTCGGGGCGCGGCTGCTGTCAGCCGGGCCGAAGCGCCGCGGTGGGGACTGCGCTGGGGCGTAAGGGAATAACTCGGGGGTTTCAGGAGAGAAAGGGAAGCTAAGGGAGAGGCGGCATGTGGACCCCCGGCCCACGGTGGCGCGCGGGAAGTCACCTCCAGGCCCCCGAGTCCTCCGTCCCGTTCCTGCGCGAACCCTTCCCAAGTCCCGGACCCGTCGCGCTCCTCTCACCGTCTCGGCTTCTGTGTGCTGGGGTCCGGCACTCTGACCCCCCATTACCCCGCGGAGGAAATTCATCTTGTCGCTCAGCCACCGGCTCTATCGGCACCTTCGGGAAAGAAGAGGTAACTTTCCCTGCCCTCGGCAGGGCCTGGCCCCCAAGCCCGCACTCTGCACTGTGGCCACTGCCACCACCGCCTCCTACTCGGCGGCCGCTCCAGCCCCCGCTAAGCCCGGAAACAGCCGCCGCCACCAGTCAAGATGCGCATGCGCGGGGACGTGGCATTACGTGGCGGCTCCAAGGGCGAAGGCAAAGGGGAAAAGTAGGAAAAAGGAGGCCGGTAGCTCGGATCCGCCCAAGCGCCGCCCACTGCGCAGGTCCCACCTCCCACGGCAGGGACACGCCTCCTACTCCCGCCCTTCTCGGGTCGCTACTGCTGGCCCCAACCACCCACGTGGTAGAAGCCCGGCCTTGCCGGCTGGAGAGGACACCAGTAGTGTACGTGTTTTGGCTTGCGGGTGTTTAGTTGTCGCCGAGGGGGACTTACTGCAAGCTATCGAATCTGGGGTCGTATTTTGTTGAGTCGAAAGTGAAATTTTACTTCGGCCGACGTGACAGGTAAGGGGTCCCGGCCCCTGGGAGGGTTCGTTTGGTTTTGTGTTTTAGCAGTACGAGCCGTGTGGCCTTCTGATCCTCGCCAATTGCATTTCTTTACAGGGCTTTGTTTAGTGGTAAAAAGGGTAGTAGAGCCCCCTCATTCCACTGCCACTGGAGGGCGCATTTCTCAGTTCTTGCTCTTCAAACCTGTTCTAAATGGAATTCCTAGATCTTAACACCAGGTACGCCGCTATTTTCAAGTAGTGTGAGGTGCAAACCGATTGAACCCTGCATTTAGCTTGTTAGACAAAATACATTGGTCTGTAGTGTCAGTTTGGCAGCTAGTAGCATAACATTTTGTTACTAACTCAGCGTCTGCATTTTCAGCGGTTTTTTTTTTAAACATGAAAAATGTCATTTTTTTCAAAATGGTATGCCCTGACCCTTTTGAAATGAAATTGCCCAGGTAGGTACACATGCTTCTGGAGTAGTCTTGTAAATTTCTTGAGGGAGGCTAAAAAGCGCAGGGTCTAGTTAGCTTACTGATTCATACACCTCTCTGCTTGGATGCCCCACAGGTCTCAAATTCAGCATTTAAAATTGAACTCATCATCTTCCCCAGCCTCCATTAAAGGGGAAAAAAAAATCAGTATGCTTCTTTGTGCCCTGCCACGCGCAACAGTACCACTAGCCAAATAATTGCCTAAGCCAGAAGAAGGATGCTGGGTGGAATCTTATATTCTGGATTTTACCTCCACGCGTCCAATATTCAAGTCCTTTCATTTCTATTTATAGACTATTTCTCAGACAGGTCCTCTGCTCTTCATCTTCTCTGCCTCTGACATAGTTTATGTTCTCATCATTTCTCACCAAGATTATAGCAGTAGCTTCCTAACTAGTTTGTCTGCATTCAAGCCCTGGCTTCCATCCAGTCCAGTCTCCGCTCCACCTTTGGGTGAGCCTAACAACAAGAAAACATCTGTCCATGTTGGTCCTCTTCTTAAGATCTGCCGGTGGTTGTCCATCTGCTCCATAATAAAATCCAGTCTCTGTAGCTTGGTATACAAGCCTGTTATGTTCTGGCTCCTATCTCTCCAGCTCCTGCCTCCCCCACATACTCTGGAATTATGCCTGGATATGCTCTTCCCCTCCCACTTCCTCATCAAGGAAACTCCTACTAGTTCCTTAAGACTTAACTCTGGCATCCTCTGAAAGCTTTCCCTGATACCCAGATACATATGTATATGCTCGCAGTTTGCAGTTGTTAATATGTGGAAAGCACTCAATAAATGCTTGTGAAGCCAAACTGTTAAGGGTGGGACTATGTTCTTCACTTTTGTATCTCCATAGGTTAGCATTGTCATAAAAGGTGATATTAATGGATAAATGAAGAAGACATTATGGATAAATGAATATTATGCTGAGGAGGAGGGTGAGGTAAAATCGTAGATAACACATATTGCAAAGGCTATGGTGAAAGTTTTTTTTCCTAGTGCCAAGGTTTTAAGCTTGGGTGACTTGGAGAACGGTTGGACTCATACTGCACAAAATAGGATGCATTCAGCATTGTCCTGCGCTTTAAAACTAGATGCTTGACATTTGCTTCAGACATTTTCCATAGGGGAATTTTGTTGCAGCCTAAAAAAAGTGACCAATAAATACATAGCATTGTTACTACCAAGTAATGTGTGCAAAGAACCTTACCCAGTCTCTAAGCCCCACCCCTCCCTGAACCACTCTTCGCCTTCTTCCGGTGCCTCCCTCTACTCCATCTTCTGGAGTGGGACTCATGGGTATCTACTATGTGTATTCTTTTGCAGTTAAAAAAAAAAACAAAAACAGTGCCTTGACATTTTAGCTAAGTTCTTTTAAGGCACCAACCTTGTCAAAGTGCCCTGGTTTGTTTTAAACTGGTGAGTATAGTAGGTCAGTAACCTCGTACTATGAGTTTTCCCTCCAGTTGACCTGTTTTCTTCCCTGACAGCATCCCCTGAGCAGAAAAGACTGAGGGCAGGAGGGATGGACAGTGGGTCCAGAGGACGTGAGGGTGGAGCCCTCATTCTCCCCCTTGACCTCGCAGTCTTGCCTCTGTCCTGGTGTCTGGAAAAGGGTGGAGCTGCTCACCACTTCCAGTCTCAAGAGGAGGCAGAGAGGATACAATGGCTAGTTTGTCCCCCACTTGGGGTCGGAAAGGGGAGCAGAGCCATCATGACTACGGAGCAGCCATGAAATGGACTCCTTATACAAGAGAAAGGGGGTTACATGTGAATGTACTTCCACTAATTTTATAGAGAAAAGCCAAGGACAATGTCTGTTTCTATTTGTACCCTTTAATCACTTAGCATAATTCCTTTAATATGATAGATGTTCAAGAACTGTTTCTTAAATAAAGGAAGCGAAAACATGAAAAATTGTGATGCCTGACTTATGCCATTATATTTCTGACTTTCATAAATCTAAACATTTGGGAGAAGTATGCTCCAAATCATTAAAATACACATAATCAAAAATTTTAACTTGGGTGAAAGAAGTGATTTTTCTTTAAACCAAACCCGGGGGCGCCTTGGTGGCTCAGTCAGTTGAGTGTCCAATTTTGGCTCAGGTCATGATCTCTCAGTTCGTGGATTTAAGCCCGCATGGGGCTTGCTGTCAACGTAGAGCCCGCTTCAGATCCTCTGATCCCCTCGCTCTCTGCCCCTCCCGTGCTCACACTCTCTCTCTAAAAAAAAAAAATAAATAAATAAACATTTAAACCAAAGCTGATAACAAAGTAACTAACAAATTAATTGGTTTGAAATTCATTTTTTAAATTGCTTCCTAATGATCCCCTACTTCAGTCTCTCTTCAGTGGCCCCCTTTCCCATCCTTCCTTTCTTTCTAGTGGCAAATTCAGCAAAACAATGAAATATAATTGCACAGGATTGTTTTCTGGTAGGAGTGATGGTGTTGTGGTGGAGTATTGTCTATACCTGCTCAGAAGGATGAGATGCTAATTTGTAGTTGAAATATACCATAGACAGGTCTTTAAAGACTAATTACTGAAAAATCAGTGTCCAAAAATATTGTTTTGGGTTTTTTTTTTGTTTTTTTGTTTTTTTTTGAGTAAAGCCTATGCACAACATGGGGCTCAAATTCAAGAGTCGCATGCTCTACCGACTAAGCCAGCCAGGTGCCCCCCAAAACATCGTTGATACAATTATGCAATACTATCCATTAATCAAACAACATCAGAAAAATAAATTACTAATGATGAAGCAGCAATTGAAATTCATAACCAATCAATATTAACAATATCAAACACATAGGTGGTGTTCCTTATTTGTGGGGCTCTGTGTATTCAGAGTGCTTTACATAAAATAATTTACTTAATCCTCACAACAACCTTATGAGGTGGGTATTGTTAGTAGCCCTATTTTACACATGGCAAAACAGGCAGAGAGTGATTTGCCTGATGTCATACAGCTAGGAAGTGACCTAAACCTGGGACATAAACCTGGGATCTGGCTCCAAAGCCTGTGCTCTTAGGTACTATGTTATACAGCCTCTTCTACACTCAAGGCAAGGATTATGCACTAGGTAGAAATATGGCTTGCAAGTCCTTATATAATCTGGCCCTTCTGTTATCCCTCCCACTACATTCCCTCTACTCCAGCTATGCTGGCATCGTATGTTTCTGACTTACTCTCCCCTCTCTCCTCTGTCCCCTTGTTCTTTTCCTGTATTGGGGATGATTGCTACTTCACCTATATAGAGGAATGGCTTACTCCTTCCTGTTTTTGAGTAAGTCTGCTCAAAGGTTGGGGCGCTTGGGTGGCTCAGTCTGTTAAGCATCTGTTAAGCACCTGACTTTGGCTCTGGTCATAATCTTGTGGTTCACGAGTTCAAGCCCTGCGTCAGGCTCTGCAGGTGGTGGGGAGCCTGCTTGGGATTCTCTCTCTCTTGCTTTTCATAAATAAATAAGTAAATACATACATACATACATACATACATACGTACATAAATAGTTACTAGGTCTCTCCTGGCTATTCTAAGTTGCAATTTCCCCATAATCCTCCCTCTCCTCTGCTTGTTTCTCTCTGTAGCTCTTGTCAATCTGATACATTATTTCCCCATATATATTCTTATCCGGTATTTCATCAGATCTAAGACACTGTTAAGTGTCCTTCAGAGAAAGAAGAAAATTAAACCCTGCCAGTTGTCAGATGCATCTACCAAAAGATGCATCTCAATTTTAGGTTTCATAAAATGTGAAAAAAATGTTCATTGTGGGACTAAGGGAATATAGTAAATATTTTACATCTTTATCTTGTTTATTGTCTATGTATCCTCATGACCAGCAGAATGTGAGCCCATAAAGGCAGTGATTTTAGTCCCTTTGTGAAATGTTCTATCCTCAGTGCTTAGCACAGTATCTGACACATAGTAAGTGTACCAATCTGACACTTGGTAACTCTAATGGATGAATGAATTCCTCAGATGAGGAAATTCCTGCTTTCAGCCTGTGTGCTTGGGAGTAGAAATTCTGCAGCGTTGCTAAGCATTGCATGGCAGCCTAACCTCCTCAATAGAGTCTGCATTGGGGTTCTCAGAAAATTTTATTAACCTGCTAATTTTAGTTTTCGAATATTTTGTTGGCCTTTAATGACTAACTTAATAATTAACGTTTAGTCATATGTAAATATAAATGTTTTGTTGGAGAAAGAATTTATATTTTTAGGACTAGATCTCAGGCCACTGGGAGAACCATCTCAACCTCCCAGTGGCCAGCTTACCTTGCTTGAGGATTCACACTGATAAAATGGTTTTCATCTTCTCCTCTCTCTTCTTTTCCTCCTCCTCCTCCTCTTTTTCTTTCCTCCTCCTTCTTGTTCTAAAACAGGTAATACATTCACATGGTTAAAATAAAAAGTGCGAAGGGATAAAAAGTTCCCCTACTATATATTCCTTGGCCCCCAAGGCAATCAAACAATTCTTGTTTATCCTTCCAGATATACAAATGTGTATATTTAATCCCTCTGTCTTTCTCTCTCTTTTTTTAAAATAACACAAATAAATGTAGCACATTGTACATACTGTTCTATACCTTTTTACATTTAGTATACCTTGGAGATGGTTCCATATGAGTATGTAGAGGGTGTATATATCTTATTCATCCTTTCTTATTGTGTCCCATGAAGTACTTTTCAACATATTTTTTTAAAGTCCTAGGAATTCCTGGGGTACCTGGGTGACTCATTTGGTTAAGCGTCTGACTCTTGGTTTCGGCTTAGGTGAGTTTGAGCCCTTCATCAGGCTCTGTGCTGACACTGTGGATCCTGCTTTGGATCCTCTGTCTCCCTCTCTCTCTCTGCCCCTCCCTGTCTCTCTGTCTCTCAAAAATAAAATTAAAAAACATTAAAAAAAAAGAATAAAGTCCTAGGAATTCCTTAGGAGAGGAGAGTGCAAGAAAGAAGGTTCTGGGCCCCCATCCTGTTCCATTCAATTGATTTCATTTATTTACATTGCCTATTTAATTTGAACAAAAAGATTAAGAAGCTAGAATTTTGGACAGCCACCTCTCTTAGTGTGAAACCTGAGCAAGGTATGGACTTGCAATAGTGAAGTAGTCTCACGTGCTCTAGAGTTCAGGGTTCAAATTCCTACTCTACCTGTTTAGAAAGGAAATAAAGGTGTTAGGATTTTATTAGATATTATCTTTAACATGCTTAATACGTTAATATCTGAGACATAGTAAGTACTCCATAAAGGTTAGAGTGGAGACCCAGATCGCCTTGGTATGTATTATGAATTTCTTAAAAACTTAACATTTAAAGATATTACCCTATAATCGTACTTAACTGAAACTTTATTGGCTCATGTTACTGAAAAGTCTGTTACTTCAGATAGGGCTTGATCTAGGGTTTCAAGACAATGTCCCCAGGTTCTGGACTTTCACTGTTTCTGGACTCTGCTCTTTTTATTGGTTTTTTTCTCTGGCTCCACTCAGGGGCAAGATGGCTGTCAGTCCCTACAATCTCCCAGGTCTAAGTTCATCAAGGAAGACTCGTAACCTCTCCTCATGATTCACTGTATCTGGTTGAGTCATGTGCCCATGCGTTGGGCCAAACCCTGTAGTCCAAAGTGTGAAATGAACTAATTGGCCTTGATTCACGTGACCACCTCTAAAGCCAGCAGTCAGAGTCCTCAGCTCATCTGAAAGCATAAAGCATAAGAATAGGGGAGCAGGGACTTTCTTCACAGGAAATCTAGAATACGTGCCAGGGGAAAGTTTATCAGGATAGAAAAAACAATAGGTGCTCACTGTATGCCCTAATGGACTTGACCACTTGCCAGTTGTTTTTGGAAAATATTTTTTCAGCAGTGCCACTAACATATTGCTAGCCTCAGTTCTGTTGTTCTGCAAAAGGTTCAAAAGATCATGCTGCATTATGTAATAAAAGTAATTTCACATTGCATTGTGTTTATGTTTACAAGCACAGCTGTATCTTTACTCTTTTTTTAAAAAAACTATGGTCCTGGTGTGTGTTCATATTTAAGAAAATACAGTAAACAGAGTTGCTTACTTATGAAACATCTAAATTGGGAACTCCCATTTTCAGTTCCAAAGGGCTTTTTATAAAACTATCTATTGAGGGACAGATTTATCAGATCCAGGCCCTGGCACTCTTGCCTGCTGTGGAGAATTTGCAGTCAGCTCTCCACCATACCCACGATCTTCCCCCTTTCTTCTAGCTAGCTGAACAAGCAGGTCTTGAATAGCCAGGATGAAGTTTTTATTGTCCCATTCCATAGTTAGACTAAATCCTTTGAAGTTCACATTACTGGCTGATACCAAGATTCCATGGAAGTTTAAGATGGTTTATTATGGAGTCACTGCTACCTCTAGCAGGAATCCATGACCCTAGAGCAAGTTGCAGCTGATCTATTTCATTTGCCTGAGTCTCTGGCCCAAGTGTGGGGGGATGGGGTGTCAGGGGACTCTGTAGATCTTCTTGAGATTAGAATACAGTCTGACAAGGTAGATCGGGCCTCCAGGACAGCAGGATAGTTAGCTGACCTAGACCACTTTTCAAAGCCAGTCTATACCTCTAAAGTCCATCTCTCCCCAATTTCAGCCCTTTAATGAAGTTGACTATAAGGTGCCAATGTCCTGTGGTCAGTAAATACACAGATAATTGGGGTGGGCTCAGTAACTTGTAGATAATTAGGTGAAGGGTTCAGAATTGGAATAGGCAGATGGTTTGAGAAAAGAAGGAGTTGCGTGAGGATGTAATTCTCTGCCAGCAGGTCAGGTGTCCACTGTAGAGAAATGGAAGATTAGAAGGTCATGAGCACAGAGAGGGGGAAAAAAGAGAAGTCTTCTCTTTGGCCTGCCCATTTCCTGATGCTGCCTTACTGGGGCCTCCTAAACACCACATTAGTTGGAGGTAGTATGAAGAGCTGGGAGAACTGACTTTGCCGTCTCCACTGTCTGCTCCCTACCTCCAATACTCCCCCACACACATGGCTTTTCCAGGGCAGGACCACAGCCTGTGAGACCTAAGCGACCCAGACTCAAGTCCTAAAACTGTTCCCTCTCTCCCAGCTATGTGAATAGTGACTCCTAAATAGCTCAGAGTCCGAGGTCCCAATAGGTCATTGCCGCAACCAGTCTCCTTCCTGTGGGGGCCCTGCTATCTAGGTCTGGTTCTAGTATCTGGGTCAGAGCAAAATGGCTATACTAGTATTGTGGTATTTATTTCATGGTATAGTAAGTTTTAGGATCTTTGTTCTTTAAAAGTTCATGATTCATGCCTTTTAAAACAAATCAATGAAACTACGTATTTAACACATTTCATTTTCACAGAAATTAGTGATTCCAAGCTCAGCTGTGTCTTTGCATGCCTTGAGCTTTAGCTCTTCTGCCTGGAGCTTTTAGAATCTGGTCCTCTGGATTGCTGCTCAGCTCTAACCAGAGTCTAGGGCTCCCCATATTTGCTTTTTCCCTGCCAGTCCAGGAAGGATGGTCCTTTCTGTGGGCCAACTCCTATCTTCCCCAGCAGAATAAGCCACTTTGCTCATAGAACCTTTCTTTTGGAATCCATATGCCCCCTCCCTCTTTTTTGGGGGGTGGAATGGGGTGTGGAGGTGGGGTTGCAGGACCTGAGGAAGGGAAGGGATGATTAGAAGGGCTTCTATGAAGGAGACAGGGGGCAAAGAAGAGGAAGGCAATAGAGTGGCAAGAGAATTGAGAAACTGAATGAAACTGCTGACTAATTATCTGCAGCTAGAGTATTACACCCACATAAATACTGTTGTTGTTGTTGTTGTTGTTGTTGTTGTTGTTGTTGTTTCTCAGTACTTAAAATAGCTCGGTATAGCAGAATGCTGAAAACAATTGTGCTTGGTTTCTTGAACTACTGATTCAGCAAACATTTGAGCCTCTGTCCTCAGAGACAGGCCCTGCTCTAGGTACTCTCCTGTGTGTATATCACTCTGGAATGCGAGAAATCCTTACTCCTGTTTCACAAAGAAAGAAGCCTGGGCTTCAGCATGGCATAGACCAGAAAGGCAAGTTTTTGTTTGCCAAACTAGACGGACCTCAGTTTTCATTCTAGTCTTGCCAGTTTCGGACAGCGTAGCCTTGGGCAAATTCCTTTGCTGTATCAGTTGCAATGACCATGTGCTGCAACGACAGGAAATCAAAGAGTATCTTAAATTAGGAGGTAGGAAGTACAGGACTGACACAGAGGCTCTAAGATGTCATCTGGGATCTAAGCTAGAATCTTTCTGCTCAGCCATCCTTGGCTTGAGGCTTTTATCCTTGTGGCTACAAGCTAGCTGCTTCATCTCCAGCATTGCATCCTTATTCTGAAAGGAAGAAGGGCAAGGGTGAATGGCCAAAAAAAGAGAAAAGATTCTTAAAGAAGAGAGAATAAACACTAAGTGAGAAATTTGCTAACCTAGTAGCATCATTGTAAAGATCAAATTAAATAATGTTCGGAAAACGTTTACCAAGAAGCGGTTGATTCTGAAAAATACCCCTCCCGGGGCGCCTGGGTGGCTTGGTCGGTTGGGCGTCCGACTTCGGCTCAGGTCATGATCTCACGGCCCGTGGGTTCGAGCCCCGCGTCAGGCTCTGTGCTGACAGCTCAGAGCCTGGAGCCTGTTTCGGATTCTGTGTTTCCCTCTCTCTCTGCCCCTCCCCTGTTCATGCTCTGTCTCCCTCTGTCTCAAGAATAAATAAACGTTAAAAAAAAAATTAAAAAAAAAAAATACCCCTCCCTTGGTGTGCCTGGGTAGCCCAGTCAGTTGGGTGTCTGGCTCTTGGTTTCAACTCAGGTCATGATCTCACAGTTCATGGGATCAAGCCCTACATCAGGCTCTGTGCTGAAGGTGCAGAGCCTGCTTGGGATTCTCTCTCTCTCATGCCCTAGTCTGCCCCCCCTCCCCATCAAAATTAATTAATTAATTAAAAAACTACCCCTGCCCAATTTGTGGGCACAGGTATTTATTTATTTATTTAATCACTGTAGTCACAGAGGCAGTAAACAGAACAGATGATAGTCACTGCACCTTAGTTTCCTTTTATGTTTAGAAATTCTATATTTTCTTAAATCTTTTGGCATCTCTTCAGCTATACAACTAAAACTACCTCTATGCTGTGTTAATCTACACAACTGCTTGCAGAATGGTTGGTTCTAGGACCTTTTACTAAGACAGCATTACATGGGTATTATATAAGAACTTGATTCAAATTTATTTATATTTCAGCATGTTCACCTCCTTATAGTCTAAGACATTTGTTCTTTTTTGGGGCAAATGGCTATTTATTCCCCCCAGGGATCATACTTTGGAAAGACCTGGGCAGGGAAAATGGTTAGAGAATAGTGGCATTTTCTCAGCCTTATAAATAAACACAACTGTATGTTTTATTGATTCTTTGCAGTTTTTAAAATATTTAACAGAGAGAGGGAACTGTAAAACTCTTTCCGCTTCTGCCCGTGAAAAGAATTGGAATTTTAAAATTCCCTTGTCACAGAATCAGTATGTAAGATCATGAAAATTTAATACCAATTGGCTGCAGAGTCTCACTTCATTTAACTGAGAATTTTACACTGAACATGAGGGAATTATAATATCAGTACAGGTCAAAAATAAAAAATGATGGTAGAAAAGTAATACATCAAGGTACAAATTATATATACTGAATGATCATAGCTAAGTTTAAAATGTAAACATAGGAAGAAGCCTAGAAGGAAATGCAGTAAGGTGTGAATTTAGAGAGGTTATATTTTAGTGGGAAGATCCTAGATAATGCTTTCTTCTTTCACCTGTTCCATAATTTCCAATGGATACTTTTTTTTAAACAAGGATGCTTTTAAAAAATAATCACAAATTATAAGTAACTTAGAAAAGATACTAAATAGAAATAGTTTTGGAAGAGAAACATCTGGAACCCTGAAAACACTATTAGTTTGCTTGGGAGAAGAAGCCCAAGGGCCCCCATGTTGCAGCTGATGCCTGAGCCTGAATTTTATTTCATCTACTTTGATACCATCCCTTCTCTTCCCTTCCATTTTTCTTTTCCTTTATTTCTCATCTCTTTTCCTCTTTATATACGGTAGGTTAAAAGATTAATTATAAGAAGACCAATTTTATATAGTAGAATGAACAGTATACCTTAAAACCAGACAGATTTGGATTTGAATCCTGACATCACCATTTATTTGTTCAACAAACATTATTTGAGCAGCTACTGTGTCGCCTACTATCTTAGGCACCGAGGATTCACCAATGATTAAAAACAAACAAAAATGGGGCGCCTGGGTGGCTCAGTCAGTTAAGCGTCCAACTCTTGGTGTCAGCTCAGGTCCTGATCACACGGTTTGTGAGATCAAGCCCCATGTCAGGCTCTGTGCTGACAGCACAGAGCCTGCTTGGGATTCTCTCCCTCTCTCATTGCTCCTGCTCTGATCTCTCTCTCTCTCTCTCTTTCAAAATAAATAAACTTTAAAAACAAAGTTAAAAAAAATGTCTGTCTTTGTGCAATGTATATTCTACTAGGGGAAGACTATGTCAGTTAAGAGGCCCTGGAAAGACCCCTGGATCAAAAAATATCTGCCCAAGCTGATGATTACAATGTGTAAAGTATGGTATGAAGGACTTAGCTTTTTGGATCAACAAATCTCTTCTTTTAAAGTGCAGATGTCCAGGGGCGCCTGGGTGGCTCAGTCAGTTGAGCGTCTGACTTCGGCTCAGGTCATGATCTCGCAGTTCGTGAGTTTGAGCCCCGCGTCAGGCTCTGTGCTGACAGCTCAGAGCCTGGAGCCTGCTTCAGATTCTGTGTCCCCCTCTCTCTCCACCCCACCCCTGCTTGTGCTCTGTCTCTCTCTGTCTTTCAAAAATGAATAAACATAAAAAAAAAATTTAAGTGCAGATGTCTGTGGAAAGAGTATATCATCATTAGGCTACACTGTTCTTTATATATTAGCATAAATTAATTCTATCATATATCTTAAATGCTAAATGAGAGCCATGCTTTGCAAGAATAAACATTTTAATTGAAGAGAGGACCGTTGGATAACATTCAGGAATATTGAGTGGGTTTCAGACTAGGCAGTAAGAATGTCCTCTGGCAACAGGTGACTTAGGAAGGGCAAGAAAGAGGATTAAAGAACAATGTTAGGATTCTGGGAACAAATTTTACTCTTCACACATTAGTTTGTTTGGGGGGAAGATCTAAAAGGCTTCCCATATTTAGGTACTACCCATCTTCCTTCTCTTTGCAGCCAAGTCTTTTTGAGAGTGCCTTATAACCTGGAGATTCCAGATTCCAGAATATAGAGAGATATATCTGTGGCCTTCCCAAATCCTTCTCATTCTCAAATACTCCTACTAGAGTGTACCATCTCCCCCACAAAATGTATAAAGTCTAAATAAATAAAAAGTGGGGCGCTTGGGTGGCTTAGTAGGTTAAGCCTCTGACACTTGATTTAGGCTCAGGTCATGATCCTATGGTTCATAAGATTGAGCCCTACATTGGGCTCTGCGATGACAGTGCAGAGCTTGCTTGGGATTCTCTCTCTCCCTCTCTCTACTCCTTCCCCATACTCTCTCTCCCTTTCTCAAAATAAATGAACTCAAAAAAATAATAAAAAGTGGCCCCTGGGTGGCTCAGTTGGTTAAGCTTCTGACTATTGGTCTTGGCTCAGGTCATCTCACAGGTTTGTGAGTTTGAGCCCCGCCTCAGGCTCTGTTGTTAGTGCAGAGCCTGCTTGTGGGTCTCTCTCTCCCTCTCTCTCTGCCCCTCCCCTGCTTGCTCTCTCTCTCAAAATAAGTAAAGTTCAAAAAAAAAAAAAAATAGAATAACAGTCCCACTGAGGTACAAATACCAGCCTTGTGCTTATTAGTAGCTTGCCTCTTGCTCACATTTTTAAATGAAAGTTCACTAATAAAATTTAAAATATGTAGATGCCAACATTCTGCTGTCATTTATACTTGCATCTCTATATCCTCCCTCCGGTTCACCCTTCACCTCTTCCACAGTGTTCCCTCTATTCCTATTATTCTGAAATTGTACATTGTAAAGTTGTAAAGAGGTTCTGGGTTCTGTCACAGCCTAGGGCCCCTCTTGTTTAAAGAAACAGAAAGTCTTGTAAAATAATTCAGGTCAAAGAAGATGTAAGGATATAGGGGAATCTAAAAGGAAATATTCAGGAAGTACAGCCCAGCCCCCATGAGAACTAGAGTCAACATACAGGTACTATGTGTGGAGAGTGTGTGTGTGTGTGTGTGTGTGTGTGTGTGTGTGTGTGGTGCATGTCAGTCAAGCTTGATAGTCTCCTTTCTGTGCTTTTTTTCCGTGAATCTGTTCTACTCCCTTCTTTCTGAGACTTGCTTTCTCTGCTGATTCATGACCCATCTGCTTCCATTATGTTAGGCTTGCATGAATGCCATGGCCCCAACCCTGGCTTTTTCCTGGCCCAAGTAGGACCCTTGTTTAAGAAATGTTTCATTATTATTACCTGTGTTTCCCTTTATCTTGGCTTACAGAGTATGGGTGGGGTGGGAGGATGGAAGATTTAGTATATCCTGTTAAGAACCATTGATCTTCGGTTACCCGAGTGTGATAGTAGTTGGTATTATTTCCTGACAACAACAGTTAGTACCAACAAGTCCTTGCGGTAACCACTGTGTATACTGTCTCCATTAACTGTCTTAATATCACTACTTTCATCCCCTTTATGCAAGAGGACACTTGAAGGAGGGAGCTAAAGTAGCCCAGTGACTGGGATTTGATCTGAGATTTCCTACTGCGGAGGCTGAGTCCTCTCCTGCTCTCCCACATCAATCTCTAATCACTTCATTGGTTGTTCTTGGCAATTGCCATAGCTTAACCCTGGTACTTATTTCCCCAGACTACTCTGTCTCACTCTGGGGAAGTAGATAATTTGTGAGAAGGGGTACACTAATCAGTGGGTTACAGAAGTCCATCCAGTAACATTGTTTCCTAGTTATTTCCAGTCTGTGACAAAGCACTGCTCTTGCCGGAACATATGGAGACCAGGTGAGACTGCTCTGTTTCTCATGTGGAGCCATCCACCAACTCTAGCAGCCCTCCAAATGGACACTGCACTTTGTCATTTATATAAGCTGTTGCTAATGTTCAATAATACTTCAGGGCTTAGCCCTGACACAGTACCTGGTATATGGTGGGATGGATGACCAGTAAGTGTTCTTCCTGCCAGTAAACTGAACCAGCCAACTTTAGATATATCTTCTCATAAAATTGAAGCCAAGGGTCATCAGAGTTGGTGTCTTTTTCCATTTGAGTGGCTATAACAGAATACCATAGATGGGGTGGTTTAAAACCAACAGAAATTTATTTCTTACAGTCCTGGAGACTTGGAAGTCCAAGATCAAAGTGCTGGCAGATTCATGACTGGTAAGGACCCACTCACTTCCTGGTTCATTGATGGCTGGCTTCTTACTGTGTCCTCACATGGCAGAAGGAACAAAGGAGCTTTCTTGGGACTCCTTGGTAAGGATACTAATCCCACTTGGAGACCTCATGGCCTGATAACCTCCCAAAGGCCTCATCTATAGAATCACATTGGAAGTTAGGATTTCAATATATGAATATTTATGACACAAATACTGAGACTTTAGCACCAAGTTAGTTAGTGAAGGGAATCATGATTATAGGCTAGCAACCTTTGGAGTAGATGATTCTGTTAAAAAAAAAATTAATGTTTATTTTTGAGACAGAGGGGGGAGGGACAGAGAGGGAGGGAGATAGATGATCTGAAACAGGCTGGGCTCAAACTCAGGAACTCACCTGGGCTCCAACTCAGCTGAGATCATGACCTCAGCTGAAGTTGGGACACTGAACTGACTGAGCCACCAGGCGGCGCCCCCCCCCCCCGCAAAATGTTTTTTAAGACACTTTTTAAATAAAAAACTTTAAAGATCACAATGGAGGGGATCAATCAGCTGGACCATAATCATTCGGTTCCCCAAGATGTATGTTAGGTCCCTTTCACATTACTGCTGCCACCAACATGTTGGCCTCTAGGAGGCACTGTTTCCCCTCCAAGGTCGGGGGCCAGCGGCTGTGAATCAAGTATACAGCAGAACCTAACTACAGCTGGGTTCTGTCTGCTAGAAGCTGCCACAGGGAAACAGATGGAGTAGAGTAATGCCAATCAAAGTAAACTGGTTATTAGGAGAGTTGATTGATCCTCAGCTCACAGCTCACGGGGGGTCCTGAATTCCTGGCTTTTGGACTGTTGGTGTTCCTTACTCCCAATATCCAGGAATCCTTTATTGGGCTTGGTACTAGGAGCTAAGGCTGAACAAAATTGCAAGGTCCCTTCTCAGAGCCAAGCTTAGTGGGAAAGAGGGATAGTCCCCTAAAGTCCTCAATACCAAGCCTGAGCATGGGAGAAGTCCTGACGGCCTTCCTTAGACTCACCCTCACAGTGCCTAATTTTTTGGTTTGGAATTAAGTATACTTCTCTTCAGACAACACCTAGCACGTGGCATAGACCTAACTTAATTGTCGCTACCCTTTCTCAATAATAGAGGGTCCCGTTTGTTACATATACTTTGCCTTCACTATGAGATAATTTCTATTTTAGGTACACCTTGGCCAGAAAGCAGCTATTAATAGTAACTGTAGCTAAGAAAACCAATTAGCAAATTCATTCATTTAGGATTATGTCTACATTTTTGTTCTCAAGATTTGTTCCCAAGTTTCAATATTTAGTATTAAATAATAGAGTCTACCTTCATAAAATCCAATTCCACGCTAAACAAATGCCATAAAGCTTGAAAAATAGAAGTTGATTTTAATTTTATAAAATTTATATTTGACAAGACTAAGGTCCAATCAATGTTTTTTCTATATTGATTTGTTAAACCATAGGATTAGAATTAAGCTAACCGGGGTTTTTGGGTGGCTCAGTGCATTGAGTGTCGACTTAGCTCAGGTCACGATCTTGTGGTTCGAGCCCCACGTTGTATCTGTGCTGACAGCGCGGAGCCTGGAGCCTGCTTCAGATTCTGTCTCCATCTCTTTCTCTGCTCCTCTCCTGCTCCCACTCTTGTCTCTCTCTCTCAAAAATAAATAAACATTAAAAAAAAAAAAAAAAGGAATTAAGCTAACCAATAATGATGCTTTATTTAAGAAATAATGCATCCTCATTTATCAATCTGGTAATTGTCCTAAATGTTCTGGATATATTTTCAAATATTATTGTCTGAGGTCCATTCCTTCACCCTAACCTGATTATGAATGTGTAATTTTATCTGGGAACCAGAGGGTCATTTGTTGTATACACACCTGTCTTTTATTATACTCTTCTCCCATCAAACAATTCCACTTATGTACTTGGGTATTTGTTTTCACATTTCCCTGTGGCTGTTAAGGTTATTTATTAGCTTTCGGTTTCCACTACTATGTGTAATAGTCCTTCCACTCTTAATTTGCTACTTGTGATCTAATATAGACTGTTAGCCATGGGCAACTTTTATTGAGCACTTACTGTGTTCCAGGCATTGTTCCCAGAACTTTGTGCATATTAGCCAATATAATCCTCATAAGCACTCTATAGAGAAAGCACTATTATTATTCCTATTCTGTGACCATTTGTCCAAAGTCCTACAACTACCAAGAGGCAGAGCTTGGGATTCAAACCAGTCCAGCTCCAGAGCTTATAACACTATAGAATATACAATACTGCCTCAATATCCAGGTTTATTAGAACAGCTTAAGAGTAAGTAGGATCTTCATAGAATTTCCAAAGTACTCACCTGTGAATTATATTTTGCTGCATATATAACCTCTTGGAGACCATTTCCTTATCCGTAAAATGGAAATAATGGAACTGGCCTGATAGGACTGCTGTGAAGATTCAAGGGGTGAGATGTGTTTCTATTATGTGTATGTAAGGGTATATGTGTGTATGATAAATTTCTGTGTTTTCTTACATGTGTACACTCATGTGCACCCTACACAGTGCCTGTTCATTATTTTAAGCACCATTCCTGTGCTTGATAAATGATAGCTATTACTGCTATTATCCATGAGTTTTAAGGACAGCAGAACTTCCTGACATCTAATGATCTGTAGATGTGGAGAAGCCTTTACACTCATCCCCTCTTCATAGCCCTCTTCCACAGGGCTCATCCACTTCCTTTTTAAGGACCCTGCCAGTGCTCATTTAGGAGCTCCCCTAAGTGGTGGTAGAAGAAACTTTCTAGGGGCTTTCGGGTCCTTAGTCTGGGGCCTCCCCCGTGCTCACACTCCTTCTTCCCAGCCAGCCTTTCGTGCCCTCCACTCTTCTCGGGACCCCTCTCCCCCAGGCCATAGAATACCTGTGGAGCTCTGTCTTTCTGTTTTCCCTGGGAGAATAGAAAGATTTATATCAGGCTTTGGCTTCTGGCTTTCTCTGGGTGGGCCTCTACCTCCCAGGTAGCCTGAAGGTGCAGCACAGGATTTCGGGGGTGTTGTTTCCCAAGTGGGCAATTTGCATCTCAGAAGAACTCCAAGTGGGGTCATCAGGCATTTAAATGTACTACTCAAAACCCGGCCCTCCCTGAGGATTAACCCCTCTGGGCACTTCCTCTTCCAGTTTTGCAGAGTTTAGGAGATCTCAATGTAGGGCTAGAGATTAAAATAAATAAGCAAAATAGTTGTTAAGTTATGGAGGTGTATGCATTTTGCCCAAGATCCACAATTTATTAAGAGAAACATTTACTCTGAGATGGATGAGAGATGTTGCCAACAAATGAAGTTATATTTAGGTGAAAATTATCTTTAAAACTCAGAGGAAAATGAAATGACCTTGAGAACATCTTATGAATCCAATGAATAGCAGAAGAGGGGAAGAAATTTTGAATTAAAGGTAAGATACTATGCCAGCTAGTCGTTAAAGGGTCTCCCTGCCTTCTGTCTTCCTCCTGACCCCTCCTTTCTTCTTGCTGTGGCCTGTGATATATTTTTTAAAATGTTTATTCATTTTTGAGAGAAAGCGTGAGTGGGGAAGGGGCAGAAAGAGAGGGGGACAGAGGATCCAAAGCGGGCTCTGCGTTGACATCAGTGAGCCCGATGAGGGGCTCGAACTCAGGAGCTGTGAGATCATGATCTGAGCTTAAGTCCAGATGCTTAACCAATTTGAGCCATTCAGGCGCCCCTGGCCTGTGATACATTTAAGAAGACTCTTCATCTGGTTTCTCTCTGGGCTAACACAACTCAGTTCCCACTCCCCCTGCCCCCCTGCATTGTGCTCAGGATAAAATCCAGAATGTTTGATTTATTATGGCCCCTCAGCCTTCAAAAGTTGCCTTGTCCCTCCCCACCTCCAGTCCTCTGCTCCTCTCCAATGCCCCTTGTAAACTCCAGTTTGTAGACTAAAGAGCTTTCACTTCCTAAATGTTCTTACCTCCCGAAGTCTCCCTGTGCTTACCCTCCTGCGGGACCACTTCCCATCCACAAAATTGGCTCCTACATGTCCTTCAGTTTTCAATTTAGAAGACACCTCCCCCACCCACTGAATCTGGTGCTTCCCTAGATCTTACCCCCAGGGCGTGACACCTGTTTGCTACACCCAGTTAAGCAGACTTCAAGAGGACTCTGTCTTCATGAGGCCAAGAACCCTGTTTTGTCTGTTTCACGGGTCTACACACAGTTCAGTGTTTGGCCCTTCTGGACATTTAGTAAGTAGATGTTGAATGAAAGGATTGGGGGCAGAGGAAACTGGTGGCAGTTGCCTAACTGGGAAGTGCTGTAGATGGAGGGCTGAGAGATGGAGTCTGGTGGGCTGCTGGCTGTTTCCTCACACCTAACTGCTGTCAGAGCCTGGCCCTCATAACTGATCCGCAAATTGCTTGAAACGCTGGGAAACTGACTTCTGCCAACCGAACCTTGCACCGCCCTCAGGTTTGCTCATTTGTTAATGTGTAAGAAGAAATACTAACTGTCAGGAGGAAGAGACTCCCTGCCAACAATTTCTCACCCTATAGGAAGCTACAGGGAATCCGTATTAAAATCAGCCATTGCATGTGGGACCTTCCTCCCTTACTCCCTTCCTCTCTTCCTTACTTCCTTCCACTTCTATTGGAACAAAAGAATGTGAGTGATTTTAGGGATGACCAACCACCCTTTTCACCTACTCCTTCATCTGTAGATCAGTTTTGTATATTCATTCTGGTTATGGTCCAGGTTGATCCCGTGGAATAATTTGGAAGTCTCTTCCAGATCATTTGCTTTATCTCTGCTCTGTCTGATGTGAATCTCATTTCCAAATTCCAGGGTGGGCGGGTGTGCAGGGACATCCAGGGCCATAATTACCTTGCTGCAGCTTCTATACATAGTCCTGCTAATGAGTCCGTACATAATGCTTTCTCTTATGATATAGCACATAGGAAGATTTAAAATTCAGCATTTGTCAGGGGGTGTCTCGGTGACTCAGTTAAGCAGCTGACTCTTGATTTCGACTCAGGTCATGGTCTCACAGTTCATGAGTTCCGACCCCACATCGGGCTCCAAGCCTGCTTGGGATTACTCTCTCTGTCTCTCTCTCAAAAGTAAATGAATAAATTTAAAAGAATACATAAAATTCAGCATTTGCAAAGAAATACTGGAAATGATAAATCATAAGGTTGTCAGGGAGAAAAAAAATTTCTACTAAGGTTTGGTTGTTGGGAGCCTTTGAGTTAAACTAACAAAAGGCAGGGGTGTTTGGCTGACTCAGTCAGTGGAGCATGTGGCTCTTATTCTTGGGGTCGTTAGTTCGAGCCTCATGTTGGGTATAAAAGATTGCTTAAGTACACTTAAAGAAATCTTTAAAAAAAAAACTAACAAGAGACAAATTGTCAAGAAAAAGACAAAATTTAATCATGTTTTTATTAATGTGTCTCAGAGGGGCAATTAGAATTTGGGGGTTGTACTATACCATCTTAATGGGGAAAGAATATAGGGGGAAGGGCACTTACTGGAAAACAAAAGACTTCCTTTTTTTTTTTAATGTTTATTTTTCAGAGAGAGAGAGAGACAGAGACAGAGCTGCAAGCAGGGGAGGGGCTTAGAGAGAGGGAAACACAGAATCTGAAGCAGGCTCCAGGCTCCAGCTGTCAGCACAGAGCTTGTGGCTCAAACTTACCAACTAATGAACCTCTAGATCATGACCTCGGCCAAAGTCTGACGCTTAACCAACTGAGCCACTCAGGCGCCCCTAAAACAAAATACTTCTTAATGAGGGAAGGAGATGGGGAGAAAAGACATTATGGGAAAATGCATGAAATTTTTGGAAAGTTAATGGGCTCCCAGGAGTGCAGATGGGAGAAAGGGTAGTTTTAGGTGTGGTTTGGAGACTTCTCAAAGTCTCTGATGATAAGAATCAGTCTAACCTGGTTGATCTATGACAATTTGGGTTCTTTTGAGTTCTTTTGGGAAGCTCTGCTTTTAGGCATATAAAGGATTTCAGGAACTCAAATAGCTTCTGCTCAAATAATTTTTATGCCACAGTGGCATATTCTGGACCCCTTCATGGTCTATTTTTTTTTCCTCTGGAGTATTTTAGTGGGTAGAAGATAATTGGATAAAATTGTTTTCCAAAATTATATCAGAATTTGAATTTGAACCCCCAAAAAACTGTCTAACTGGCTAGAATATAAAAGAAATATAAACAAATACAATGACTAGATATTATTTACTGGATCCAGATGATACTGTTGTGCAAGTTTAAAATATTGCTTACTCAACAAGATTTAGCAAATTAAGAGGCATAAGAAAAACCTGAGTGGCTAAGTCGGTTAAGTGTCCAAATATCGGTTTTCGGCTCAGGTCATGATCTCACAGTTCATGGGATCCAGCCCCGCGTCCGGCTTTGTGCTGTCAGCACAGAGCCTGCTTCGGATTCTCTCTCCCTGTCTCTCTCTCTGTGTCCCTCCCCAGCTTTGGCTCATATTCGATCTCTCTCTCTCTCTCAAAATAAATATTTTTTAAAAGGGGTGAGGCATAAGAAAAATATTTTATTCAAACCAAATGGTTTAAAATTATTAGTCCCAATTTTATTTAATCTTTCCCCCCCTTTTTAAGGGTGGTATTTGATAAACTCTAATAGCATATTGTCAGCATGCTTTTTTTTTTTTATTATTTTGACAATAAAAAGAAATAATCTTGGGGCACCTGGCTGAGAGTATCCAACTCCTTATCTCAGAGTCATGAGTTCAAGGCCCACGTTAGGTATAGAGATTACTTAGAAAAAAATCATTCATTCATTCAAAAAATGCTTACTGTACCAGCACCATTTTATTTGCTAGGAGTTTTATTTTAGGCCTGATTTTGTGATATACCAAAAATGGGTAAGAAAGATAAATACAGGATTAAAAAGACAGAGTGCTTACTATCCCAAGGGAGAATAAGTGAATGAAAACTCTTACCAACTAGCCATCAAAAGAGACAGGGCAAAACTAGGTGTGTAGGCCAAGCAACCCTAATTCCTTAGAGTTGGTCATTTGTGGCAGAAGTTGGATTTAGGTCCAGCAAAGAGACCTACTGAATCCCTACAACAGTGCAGCAGAACCTATCTTTGTGAGAAATGGAACAGAGGAGGAAGTTTCCTCAGTATCTGTTGGATTTGGCAGAATAACCTCATCTTGTTGGAGCCAAAACACTGAAAGAGTAATGAGACTTTCTGGAATTGTGAGGCCAGGTTGGAAAACTTTGACCTGAGCTAGAAACAGCTAAATGTAGAGAATACAGGGTTGAGGAGATAAGCTGGGGTAAAAATAACATGTTCTCTGAGCAGTTATCTCTTATTTATACACTATATGCTTTCCATATATTATCTAATTTAATTCTTCTAACACTGCAACAAAGTAACTGGTATAATGTCAACTTTACAGAGGAGGAAACAAATTGTATAACTGCTATTTATTGAACATTTATTTCCTGTTTTATTCTATGCTAAATTAAACATTCATTTCATATTCTTAAGTATATGTGTTGTTATTTATGTTGAATTCTTTGCATATTTTAATAGATAACACAAGATTGTTCTTCCACATTTGCTATGATTATAACTAGAAAAAAAAAACACAAGGAAATTTAGAAGGAAATAAAAGTGCTCACAGTGTTTGTATTTGGTCATGTAATTGCGGCACATCTCTTTTTCTTCCCGTTTTCTACATTTCCGTACTGAGCATATATTAGTTAAAATGATAAACATGAATAAAATGATACAGTATAGATTATACTAATGTAGCCTCTTAGCTTAAGGAAATATTCATGAGATCTTTCCTAAAAGCAATAACTGCAAGAGAAAACATCTCACTAGAAGCCATGACACAGACATAAAATCTGAAATATTACATATTAGGTTGTAGTACATAAACTAATTAGAATCACGTCTTATAAATGCTCTATAAGACGTAAACACAGCCAGTGTTACAGGAGGCTGCCGGGTGGTCCAATTTACAGGAGAAAATAAGAAAGTTGGCAAGCCAGGCTGAAGCAGTGACTAGTTAGAGTCAGCTGCCTACTGGTGTTTTGAACAATTTGCCCCACTTGTCTGAGACTCCATTTCCTCTTCTGTAAATGGAAAATAATGATTCCCACTGTGCTGATCTTTGCTGAGGATGAATTAACAGCCAATTGGAGTGGGTTCAAAAAGGATAGAAGAAAAATTAGAGACAGCAAGTATAGACAACTCTCGAGTTTTACTCTGAGGAAACGCAGAGAAGTGGGGTGTAGCTAGTGGGGAATATGGGAGGGGAAGTTTGTTACTGTTTTTCAGCTGGGCTATTTTAAAGCATGTTTATATGCTGATGGGAATGATCCAGTGGAGAGGGAAAAACTGGTGATGATGGATAAGTGCAGGAGGGATGTTCCTGAGTAGGTGGCAGGGGAGGCTTGACCTATAGGAGCACAGCATAGGGAAAGCAACAGGTAGGATGCAAGAGTGATGGGTGCAGACGCAGAGAACACGTGAAGGTGCCCTGATTGCCGCGCTGTGTTGTGGGCACGTGATTAAGCCCCTCGCTCCAGCAAAATGCACGGACAAAGGAGACACGTTGAGAGGGTAAATGGGGAGAAGTTGTCTGGAAACTTGAGGAGAGCAGAAAAGCTGTGACACAGTTACCTAGGAGAGTAAATTGATAAGAAGTATTGCGCCATTGCAGTGGTGGCAGACGTAGGGCTACTGGAAGTCTGTAGGCAAGAATTTGAAGTGAGACCAGAAGGCAGCCTTGTGTGTTTTCCTCCAGGCACAGTGACTGGGCTAAAGACAAGGTGTCAGCAGGGCTGTTTCCTTCTGGAAGCTCCAGGGGAGAATCGGTTTCCTTGCCTTTGCCAGTTTCTAGAGGCCACCTGCACTTCCTGGCTCATGGTCCCTTCTACATCTTCAAAGCCAGCAACTTGGCGTCTATCAGTCTCCTTCACACATTCTGGTTCTTTCCTCAGGTCACCTTCTCTCCAACTTTGAGCCTCTTGCCTTCTCAGAAGGACCTATGTGATTACTTTGGGCCTATTGGGATAATCCAGGATAATCTCCCCATCCCCAGATCCTTAATCAACATCTGCAAAGTCCCTTTTTACCATGTAAAGTAACATTCACAGGTCTGCAGATTAGGACGTGGGCATCCTTGGGGGGGACCATTATTCTGTCTCCCATAATTAGTAAAGTTGAATATGTTTTCATATGATTATTAGCTTTTTGTATTTCTTTTGTGAATTTTTCATTCTTGACATTTTTTTTTCTATTAGCTATTAGTCTTCTAATCCATTTGTAAGAACTCTTTATCACTTAAGGATATAAATCCTAATAATACAACATTTTGCATATTTCCTTGTTTATTGCTTGCCTTTCAATTTTGTTTACAAGATACTATCCAATTTACAAAAATACAGTACCATTTTAAAACTTTATATTGTGGAAAATGTCAAACAAAATGGAGAGAACACTGTATTAAATCTCTACATATTCATCGCCAAGTTTAAATATTGATTTAAGGCTATTCTTATTTTACCTATATGTACCCTTACCCACATCCCCTAAATTATTTATCATTTTGAGACTAATCCCAGACATCATATATCTCATCCATAAATATATCAGCAAAATCCATTAATTTCATGATTTAAATTTTCCTAAATTATTTTCTCTAAGGTTTCTGGTTTTGGTGCCATGTAGAAGAAAGCCCAATTCACTTGTCTTTTTAGAGGGGGTGGAAAATAAACTCTGAATATAAGTTTTGGTGCCTTTTTTAAAAAAAATTTTAGAAAAAAAAATTTTTTTTTAATGTTTATTTTTGACAGAGAGAGAGAGACAGAGCATGAGCAGGGGAGGGGCAGAGAGAGAGGGAGACACAGAATCCGAAGCAGGCTCTAGGCTCCGAGGTATCAGCACAGAACCCGACCTGGAGCTCGAACTCATAGACTGTGAGATCATGACCTGAGCCAAAGTCAGATGCTCAACCAACTGAGCCACCCAGGCGCCCCAAGTTTTTGTGCCTTTTGAGGAAGTTATATTTCCTTTAAATTGTTCTTATTAGCAATGACTATTTTCTGGCTGTTTAAACAAGTGTATTTGAGCACCTACCATGTGGAAAATGCTGTGAATTTAATTTTGTTACCCTTGCGTGCATGTGAACAGGGAACTGTATAAAAAGGATTACAATTATAAAATTAGCAGGCTGCCCACTGATGTCTGCACTCCTGATTTAGTCTTCTTTCCGTGACGACACTGATGATTGGGAACAACTGTTGGCAATTGTCTGTTGTGCTTGCATCATTTACACGTTTAAATGTTTTTGTTTTTGTTTTGCCAAGGCCACGGGGCACTGTGTGGAAGTAAAGACAAATATGCAAAACAAAGGGAAGAACATATTCCCTCCGTCATAGTCCGTTTGCTGCGTGACCCCTCCATGTTCCCAGAGAGATGAGCTCCATGGTCTTTCGTTTAACACAGCCCAGACTGTAATGGACTGTTGGCAACCACAGATGTAACTGGAGAGCTGTTGGCTTCCATTTTGAAAAAGAAGAAATATAACAAGTACAGGACTCAGTAAGCATAGATGATCTACGTGATTTCTTCTTTCTTTCCAGACAGAAAAGGGGGTGGCCTGGCTGGAGTGCAGTGTGCACTTGTCATAGCCTAGCAACTCCACAGCCAAAACAAACACAGCTCAGACCTTACTGCCATAAATACCAACGGATTGGTTGGCACCCACTAATTTCCTACTCTTAACCCCTTGCAACCCAGTTTCCACCCATTTCTGTGGAAACTCTTCTTTCGAAGGTTGGCCAGTGAGAACCTGGACATTATTTCAGTCTCTGTCCTGTGTGTCCTTTCTTTAGGAAGTGACTGTTAACAGCCCCCCTGTTTTTAAACTCCTTGCTCTCTTAGCTTGTGATGCTAAATGATTCTGTTCTATGCAGGTATTTCTGTGTGAATCTTTGACTTCTATGGTGGTTGCTTCCTATCCCTTCATCCCTTAGATGT
This sequence comes from Panthera tigris, assembly GCF_018350195.1. Taxonomy (NCBI): domain Eukaryota; kingdom Metazoa; phylum Chordata; class Mammalia; order Carnivora; family Felidae; genus Panthera; species Panthera tigris. The sequence continues at coordinate 143,328,778 of NC_056663.1, forward strand.
GGATGCTTTTTAGGCTGATGTGCTTCTCTCTTAGCACTGACTTCTCTTGCCCCCAAATCTCTATTTCCAGCCTTCTTTCCTGAACTCCTGACACACATTTCTGGCTAATTTCTGGGGATGTCCGAGACATCTTAGTCCTGCCTTGAACTATAGGGGTGCAACACTGGTACCCATTCCCTTAGGCTCAGACCCACCCAGTTCAGGAGACACCATGGCAGGAACTAAAGGATCACAATTTGGCGAACTTGGAATTGAGTCTCATTGCTGTATATATCAGGTGAGCCTGAATGGAGCCGGTGGCCCCCTGTGAGGGGCTGTGGTCATACAGCCTTCCCTCTTGGCGACCTGAATGATGCTTGTCTTGCCCAACCAAGAACTTTGTACTCCCTGTAGTGTGAGACCTGTTTTGCGGAGGCCCCAAAGTGTTTATTAGTTTCACCAGGTCCCTTCCCAAATAATCATATCCTGTTTTGTTTTATTTTTCCCCAGTCCCACTAGTGCTGTGTTCCCCACCTTCACTGTCAGACTCTTCTAGGAACTGTTGGGCCTTGAGTCACAGGGCCATTTTCCTGGACATTCACTAGGCCTTGACCATTACCCCTTCTGTGTCCTCCTGCCCCCATTTCCTTCATGCCTTAATTACTTCATGCTCAAAATTACTGAAAATACCCCCAACTGTTGTTTCTGGAGGTGGAGCCTCCTGCCTTCTAGTGCCGTCTTAAATCCTTCCTGGAACTTAGTGAAATATAAAAATATACTTACCTCGGAGGGCACCTGGGTGGCTCAGTTGGTTGAGTGTCTGACTTTGGCTCAGGTCATGATCTCATAGTTTATGAATTTGAGCCCTGTGTCGAGCCCTGTGCTAACAGTTCAGAGCCTCGAGCCTACTTAGGATTCAATCTCCCTTGCTGTCTGCCCCTCTCCTGCTTGTGCTCTCTCATAAAAATAAATAAAACATTTATATATATATACACATATATGTGTACATGTGTATGTATGTGTATATATGTGTGTGTGTGTGTATGTGTGTATATCTGTATGTATATACACCTATGTGTATATATACACGTATGTATTATACACATATGTATATATGTGTATATATCTGTATATATATACATACATGTGTGTGTATATATATATATATATACATACATACATACTTGGAAGTAGATTAAAAAAATTTTTTTTAATGTTTATTTATTTTTGAGAGAGAGAGAGAGAGACAGAGCATGAGCGGGGGAGGGGCAGAGAGAGAGGGAGACACAGAATCCTAAGCAGGCTCCAGGCTTTGAGCTGTCAGCGCAGAGCCGGACGTGGGGGCTCGAACTCATGAACCACATATCATGACCCGAGCTGAAGTCAGGCGCTGAACCGACTAGCAGGTGCCCCGGAAGTAGATTTTTTAAATCAATAATTATTAGCATTCTTTTCATTATTTAATTTCAACTGTGTATCATGTGTAAGGTTGGAGGGCCTGATTTTACTAGCGTCCCATAAATTCAGGCAGGCACTCCTTTGACATATGTGCTAGCTAAAGTTGTATGTAAAATATTTTCAAGCACTCACCTTGATCATGTTGCTGCGTGGGAAAATGCCTTCAGGTAACTTTCACCCCAGGCCGTAGTCCACACTTAAATTGGCGTGCTCTTTGAGTCTTCCCCAGTTACTGTCTTTATTATTATTATTTTTTCTCTCCCCACCCCAGATTTACTGAGATATAATAGACACATAACGTTGTGTAAGCTTCAGGTGTACAGTGTGAGAATTTGATGTAACTCTTCAGTACGAATAGGGGGACTCTCTTTCTTTCTCTTCTTCCTCTTTCTCTCTCCCATTCGAATTGATTAATTAATTATTGAACACTTAAGAGAGGCAGGCCCTAAGTGAAGGGTGAAGCAGGTTGTGGTGAAGGCTGCAGAAAACTGGAGAGAGGAGGCCCCACACCGAGGGAGTGGCAGCTACTGATCTTCCCGCTGTCCACATGTGGATCGTGTGTCCAGTGCTGTCCAATCATCATCTTTTTCTTTTTAAAAAAAATTTTTTTAAATGTTTATTTATTTTTGAAGGGGAGAGAGAGAGAGAGAGAGAGAGACAGAGAGACAGTGTGAGTGGGGGAGGGGCAGAGAGAGAGGGAGACACAGGATCCGAAGCAGGCTCCGAGCTGTCAGCACAGAGCCCGACTCGGGGCTTGAACCCAGAACCGTGAGATCGTGACCTGAGCCGAAGTCGGACGCTCAACCTACTGAGCCACCCAGGCACCCCGAATCATCGTCTTTTTCAAGAGACGCTGGACATCTGAATTTTGATGTGAAATCTTCCGACTTTAAATGTGAGCAATCAATTAAAAAACCTTTTAAACACTGTGAGGGCTAAGCAGAACAACTGCGAGCCGGATTTGGCCTGCAGTCTCCCTGTTTGCAATCTCTGCTCTCCAGAAACCCCTCAAAGCCCTTCCGTGTTCCCTGATACTTTGCGCCTTCATGGCTCTTCTTTTTGTTCTTCATGTTGCATTATCTGGACTGCCCAACCCCATTCTCTCCATTGATCCAAATCCTAACTCTTGCCTGATCCTTAAGATCAAACTCAAAGATTGCTATGTGGCATGCTTGGCTTTTCAGCGGCAATAAAGACAGAGCAAACAGGGGAAGCCAAAATCAGAAATGGGTTGACAGGTGGTCTAGATACCAAATCCTGCCAGGCCAGCCAAGGCAAGGATCAGGTTCCCAATCCACAAGTCCATCTAACAGGGAGCCAGAGGACAAGAGGTTCAGTAACTTGGGTTAAGGACCCTGAGCAAGTACTAGGCATAGGACACGGAACATCGCATAGAAGTTGATAATAGTCACAACATTTTTTTTTTCAATAGACTTCTTTAGGTTTTTTTTGCTTTTTTTTTTCTCCATTTCTTTTTTAAAAATTCTGTTTTTTACTAGAATTCTCTAGTTTTTGAAGGGAAAGAAAAAAAAACGGAAAGACAGAGGCACCTGGCTGGTTCAGTTGGTGGAGCACACAACTCTTGCTCTCGGGATCAGTGAGTTCAAGCCCCATGTTGGGCATAGAGTTTACTAAAAAAAAAAAAAAAAAAAAAAAAAGGTAAAGGCAACTAACATTTTTAAAGTAAGCTCTGTGCCCAACATGGGGCTTGAACTCACTGACCCTGAGATCAAGAGACGTCCTCCACACACTGAAACAGCCAGGCCCCCTGCAACTACCATTTTTTGAAAACCTACTGTGTGCTAGGTGGGTATGTCCCGAAGTCATACCTGAAGTTTGGAGAGATCAGATAGTTCATTCGTGTCATATAGTTAATAAATGGCACAGTGAGAATTTGGATTTTCCATTCTTTGTGGAAACCACTAAACCGGTGGTTTTCAATTCAATATTGGCTGTATATTAGAATCCCCTGGGGAGGAAGTGTTTGTGCGTGTGTGTGTGTGTGTGTGTGTGTGTGTGTGTGTGTGTGTGTGCGTGCATGCTCACACATGGGTGGATGTTTAGTAGGCAATGTATCAGTGTGTCCAGATTTTGATCCCAGGAAAGCTTTAAAAGAATTCAGATGCTGGGGCACTTGGGTGGCTCAGTCTGGTGAGCATTGACTTCAGCTCATTTCATGATCTCAAGGTTTGTGAGTTTGAGCCCCACATCAGGCCCACTGCTATCAGTGCAGAGCCTGCTTCGGGTCCTCTGTTTCCCTCTTTCTCTGCTCCTCCCCCGCTCATTCTCTCTCTCTCTCTCTCTCTCTCTCTCTCTCTCAAAAATAAATAAAACGTTAAGTAAAATTCAGATGCCTGGTGGCACCCTGCACCACTTAAATACAATCTCTTGGGATGGGACTCAGGTGATAGTGATGTGCAGCCAAGGTTGAGAACCACTGAGTCTTTCCTATAATATTGACCCCTGTTGAGCATTGCTCACAGAGGGAAGGGAAGCAGTGAATAATAAACAGGTAGATGTCAGGGAGGCCAGTGGAACTCAAGTAGTGTTATTTTAATTAGCTGTTTCTTAAAGTGGAAATATATATTTGTACTCATTCCACAACCAGATAGCCCAGTCTGGAAGTCTAGGAATACATAGGGAGCTGTCAGTGGAACAAAGCAATGAAGAGTATAAAATACAGTTCTTCAGGATGCCTGGCTGGCTCAGTTGGTGGAGCATGGACTCGAGCTCAGGGGTGTGAGTTCAAGTCCTACGTTGGGTATAGAGGTTACTTAAAATCTTTAAAAAACTAGTAAGAGTTCTCCAAATATTGGTTTTGTTATTGTTTTTTAAAAATGTACAATTCAGTGCTTTTTACTATATTCACAGAGTTGTGCTACCATCACCACAGTCATTTTTAGAATGTTTTCATCACCTCAAAAAGAAACTCTGTCCCCTTTAGCCATTAACTGCCAGCCCTAAGCAACCACTAATCTACTTTCCTTTTCTAAAGATTTTTCTGTCCTGGATTCAAATGTTGAGGTTTTGGGGTTGTTGTTCCTTTTTTCTTTTCTTTTCTTTTTTTTTTTTTTCTGGAGAGAGAGAGCGGAAGTGCACATGAGCCTGGGAGAGGGGGAGAGAGAGAGAGATGTGGGACTCAGTCTCATAACTGTGAGATCATGACCTGAGTTGAAATCAAGAGTCGAATGCTTTACTGACTGAGCCACCCAGATGCCCCTCAAGTGTTGGTTTTTAACCCAGGTGCTTCATTGATGCAGGACCCATGATGATCTTTGTTATTTTTATTTATTTTTTTACTTACGTATAGGAAAAAAAGCATAAACCATAAGTATACAGCTCAATAAAATTTTTCAGAGTTTCACAGCTTGTGAGTTCAACCCCCAGTCAGGCTCTGTGCTGACAGCTCGGAGCCTGGAGCCTGCTTCCGATTCTGTGTCTCCCTCTCTCTGACCCATCCCCTGCCCATGCTCTGTCTTTCTTTCTCTCTGTCTCAAAAATGAATAAATATTAAAAAAAATTTTTTTAATTAAAAAAAAAAGATTGGAACCTTCCTGTATGCCTCCCTCCTTCAGGGGGGTAACCACTCTTCTTCTGCCTTCTACAACCACAGATTAGTTTCGCCTTTCTTAAAATTTGTACCAGTGGATTTACAGAATATGTCCATCCCTTTTTGTGTCTGCCTTCTTCTACTCAACATTATGTATGTGAGAGTCACCCATATTATTGCATGTAGCCATGACAATCTTTTGATGTTAAATTCACATAATTTCCTTCAGAACAAATTACCTGGAAAGGTTCATTGAGACTTCAAAATATTCTTCACATGATTTATTGAACAAGCCACCTCCCTTAGGTCAGTATGAAAATAATCTGTATCTGAAGGATTTGTTTGGGAATTTTCATTCAGAAGACTGACATTGTTGATGGCAAATGATAGCATCTCGGTATTGCAGAGCTAGTTGGCCAAGTCATTAAATTTGAACTGAATAAAAAAAAAAGAAAAAATTTTTTAAAGGTTTTATTTTTAAGTCATCTCTGTATCCAACTTGGGACTTGAACTCACAATCCTGAGATCAAGAGTAGCATGCTCTACTGACTGAGCCAGCCAGGTGCCCCTGAACTGAATAAATTTGAATATTTAATAACATTGAACAAGCATAAGAGATTGACTTCCTTATCTAGGTCTGTCTTTCTGGGATTTTTTTTCTGGGATCTTTTTATTTTTATTTGGGGAACTGCTTATGATTTTTCCTCCTATTTAAACTTCTTATTTTTCTCTTTCACATCTAATAATCAGTACTATAGAACAACCTCCTTCTTCACCTAAGAATGTCTCAGTGTAAGACCAAACATCTACTAAGGAGATACCTACAAGTGTTGGAAAGTGCCATATAATTTACTCCTAGTTTCCTTGGCAATTTCTTCTCTCCTTACACATTCAAAGAAGCTAGTGGAATGCTTGCTAAACATGGCAAAGTACTTTGCACAGAAATTTGTTCTCTGTGGAATTTCTTTTTATGGGCCAACAAGGTTTGCCCTTCACAATAAAAGCACAAGGAAGATCTTTGTGAAGATCAGGCCTTCCCTAATACATTTGAATGTTCAGGTCTCTTGGGGAGTCTCTGAAAGTGGGGAAGGAAAGCTGCAGGTTTTATGCTGTGCTCTCTTCCCCAAAATAAGCCTCAATGAGTAACTAGGATATGAGGTCAGTATCCTGGCTTGAGGCCAACCAGATCAGAAGCATTGATAACAGAGGTTCTGTGACATTTAAAATACACACAACAAATGTAATAACCAATAAATAAATGTGCTCACTTCACTAGATACTACTTCCTCGTGCCCCTAAAATAGCAATGATGTTTAGGCCTTAGATCAGAAACCTCCAAAAATGATTTGCTTGAAAAATATATCCCTAAGCAAATTGTCAGGCAGCAATCAATTACTTCTGCAGGTTTCTATGACCTAAGCGTTAACTCCAGCTTCCTTAGTGATTCCCTTAAGCTCCCACATTTAACAAGAAAGGTCATCAGACCCCTGACAGTCCCCAGGGGGAACAACAAAAAAAAAAAGACTGCTTTTAAATGCTTAAAAACTGTACAGTTTTCTCAGTTTGCAGAGAAAAAGAGGAAATATGGAGTTGGTTCATGGAAATTAAGCCCAGCTTTTCCAAGATGTTATGTCTTACTATCTTTGCTCATCACAGAAATACACATCCTATGCTGAAAGTTTGCACAATTATTTTTTCTAGGATTTATATACAGTGGAAAACCTAAAGGAAAAAAAATTAAATGCCATTTGCCCCCACCCCTTCCCTTCTAAGATGTCTTGCCTGGCCTTGAACTTCATGTTGTAGTTATATATACCAAACTGTTGTACCTCCTAGGACATGTCCCATCACCTTCGCTGTTGCTGTTTCCTCCTCCTGGGACAGCTCTTGTCAGCCATTGCACTTTCTTCCGTGACTCTTTCTCACTTGGCCTTCCAGACTCTGCTCAGGTGTCATGTCCTGTAGGATTCGAACCTCTGGTCTGACTTCATTGCCCCTTCTCTCTGTTCTCACTTCACCCTGTGCAGATCTCTGTCTTAAACCTTACTCTGTTACAGTGACATTAACATTCTTTGCATGGATCTCTCCCACGCTACATTCCTCGAAGGCAAGTTATTAATAAAAGTGATAAATTGTATGACCTTTCTTCTAGTTTTCTTTCAAAAAATCATAATATTAGCTCATTTCCAAACTTTAGGTTTAGTTAAATAATCCTTATGGGAAACATATGCTGCTTTGTGAAATGCACGTTATCATTATTTTGTCTAGTATTAAATAGAAACCGTTTAGATGAACATTCTAACTTTAAGGGTGCTGTTGATGCTGACCAAATATGGACTGGAATACCCATTTTTTAAAAAAATGTCTCATTCCCTGCTTTTTCTGTGTGTGTGTGTGTGTGTGTGTGTGTGTGTGTGTGTCCGTCCCTTAACTCCTCTATTAACCCTTTATTCACTGCTACACTAGATTTTCTTCCTTATTTCCAAAGAACAGGTCCTTGTTTACGATGTTCACTGTCACTTTATAGATGTGGGCTTCCAAGACTACCTCTAAAAGAGTTTATTTCCCCTTTCAGAAACACGTCTGAAGGCCATGTACCTGGCACCCAGAGAAGGGCAATGTCTGGGCCATGACCACGTGGCCTAACTGTAACCATGATGGCTTTATGTTCTATGAGATTGGAACGACAATGGTGCTTTTTCACAGAAGAGGAAACAGACTCAGAAGGCTTTATAACTTGCTCAGCATCATACAAGTTTTAAATGTAGAGCTGAGATTAAAAACCAGACACTACCAGACGGCAGAATTTACGCTTTAAAAAATGTTTTTTAATGTTTGTTTATATATTTTTGAGAGAGAGCGTGAGCAGGGGAGGGGCAGAGAGAGAGAGAGAGAGGGAGAGAGAGAATCCCAAGCAGGATCCACGCTGCCAGTGCAGAGCTCCACACAGGGCTCAAACCCACAAACTGTGGAATCATGACCTGAGCCAAAGAAATCAAGAGTCAGAAGCTTAACCAACTGAGCCACCCAGATGCCCCCAAAATAAATAAATATTTTTTTAAAATACAGTACAATACCATAAAAGTATTTCCTCTTCCTTATGATTTTTTAATAACATTTTATTTTCCCTGGTTTAGTCGATTGTAAGAATATAGTACAGAATTCATATGACATATAACATCCATGTTAATCTACTGTGCATATTATTGGTAAGGCTTCCAGTCAACAGTAGGCTATTAGTAGTTAAGTTTTCAGGGAGTCAAAAGTTATATACAGATTTTTTTTTCATTAAAAAAAATTTTTTTTTTAACGTTTATTTATTTTTGAGACAGAGAGAGACAGAGCATGAACGGGAGAGGGTCAGAGAGAGAGGGAGACACAGAATCTGAAACAGGCTTCAGGCTCTGAGCAGTCAGCACAGAGCCCGATGCGGGGCTCGAACCCACGAACCGTGAGATCATGACCTGAGCCGAAGTCGGCCGCTTAACCGACTGAGCCACCCAGGCGCCCCTATATACAGATTTTTAAAAATGTTTTTATTTATTTTTGAGAGACAGAGAGAGTGCAAGCAGAGAGGGGCAGAGAGTTGGGGGGGGGACAGATCTGACGCAGGCTCCCTGCTGAGAGCACAGAGCCCCATGTGGGGCTCAACTCATGAACCGTGAAATTATGCCCTGAGCCAAAACCAAGAGTTGGGCGCTTAACCGACTGTGCCAACCAGGCGCCCCATTTATGCAGATTTTTGACTACACGTGGGTCAGCACCCCAATCCCCATGTTGTTCAAGGGGCAACTCTACACAAATACATACAAAACGTTTATGGTTTCACGAACATCCTCTATCTCCACCCCTAAAAAATGTGCAGAGAACTCAGGGTTAAAAACTGGTTTAAAACATTCAAGGAAATACAGTTACTTAAATAGATCTGGAAACTCTTTTTAAGAATTCTTATGAATGCTTTTGTATCTTTTCCCAGCTCTGCTTATAGAAAAGCCCTCAGGGCCTCTTACAACTCTTTTACTTAAGGAGCTGAAAGTTCCTTGGGTTTTCTATAGCCTTGGTTGCTTAGGGAAAAAACCTCTCCTTCCAACATTATTGCCCCTATGAACACACTTTATCAGGGACTGCTTTCTTGTGCACAAAAGGTCTTTGGTCACTAACTTTCAGTTGTCTTTCCCTTTTCAGGTCACCACAAGAACTTGGGTAATTGGGGGCCATGGCTCTGGTGCTAGTGATCAGGCCTGTTCCGCTGCAAGGGCTCACTCAGCGAGTCTGAGTCAACAAGGCATAGGTCAGAGTGGCAATCTGAAAGAAGGAAGGTAGAGATGTTTTTAAAAACCAGGCTTCTGGCCTGACCAGAAGGATAGGACAGATGTTGATTCTGAGGAGGAGTCTTGCCTTAGTCATAAACCTCAGAAGCTGAGGGAAGGTTTAGAGAAGTATTCCACTGCCATAGCCAGAATCCAGAGAATTAGGTAGCCTACGTGGTTATACCTGGAAACATGTGGGTAGAAAATAAGGGCTGGGACTGATCCTTTGTGTGTTGCACTCAACTGGTCAAGGTAGAAGAAAGCCAAAATGCTTTTACCGTGTATCAGCTGTATAATTTCTTATGACGATCTTTCCCCAGTTGGAAGAAGTTTCACAACTGCTCTCCTATCTTTTAAGTTTTTGGTCTGCTGATGAATGCTTGTATTTTGTATACAGTTGGGTTTTTTACTAGCTGGAATAGTTTCTTTTTTTTTTTTGTCTTTAGATTTTATTTGTTTTTAACTAATCTCTAGGAGCATCTGGGTGGCTCAGTCGCTTGAGTGTCTGACTTTGGCTCAGGTCATGATCTCACGGTTTGTGAGTTCAAGCCCCACATCAGGCTCTCTGCTGGTAGAATGGAACCCGCATCAGTCCTCTGTTCCCTTCTCTCTCTATCCCTTCTCCTCTCGTGCTCTCTTTCTCAAAAATAAATAAACATTTTAAAAATATTTAAAATAAATAAACAAATAAATACATGAAATAATCTCTACACCCAAGGTGGGGCTCAGACTTAACACCCCCGAGGTCAAGAGTCACATGCTCCACCGACTGAGCCAGACAGGCACCCCACTACTTGGAATAATTTTATGGCCTGGTTACAAGAAGAGACTTGAGTGTTTTACTAGAGTGAAACAAATTTGCTTTTAAAGGTACCATATGCTTTTCCCGCTCCTGGATTTGACTGTCTATTTAAGACAAAGACTCAGGCCATGGTTTCTCTGTACTATCAAACCATACTTGACCCGAGAGGAGAATGGAGAGCGAAAGGATGGAAGGTGGTAGACCTAGGCTAATGTCTATTTATAACTTTATGTAGCATTGTATTTCAGTCCCCAGATACTGAAGGTCTGTCTCCGTTTCGTAACAGGAACCAGACCTATATACCCTCTATGCCAGAAACTGTGCTAGACACTGTCACTAACCCTCCCAACAACCCTAAAGTTGGCTGTTTATCCATGAAGAAATTAAAGGGCAAAGAAGTGAACTAACCTGACCAGTGTCAAAAAACTAGTTAGTGAAGGGGCACCTGACTGGCTCAGTCGAAGAAGCATGTGACTCTTGATCTCCGGGCTGTGAGTTCAAGCCCCACATTGGGTGTAAAGATTACTTTAAAAAAAAAAACCAAAAGCTAATCAGTGAGGAAAATAGGATTTCATCCCTTTTTTCCTACTCCTATGTTTAAGTGAAGAATTGTTCCCCTGCTTTGGCTTCTCCCAGTACGACTTCCCTTCTCTCCCACACAAGGAAGTCTGGCTCAGGGACACTGGTTGACACCAAGTTAACCCATTGGAGACTGATTAACGACCCACCAGAATACTATTTCACAAAGGGAGATATGCCTTTTCAATTAATAGGTTATCTGCTGACCAGGGCCCCTCCTCTGGGTTTAGAGTGCTTGGTAGAGCATTCAGTCCAAGAGGAGAGAATTGGATGACCTCAAGGCATCTCACATCCAGACAATAAAGCACACTTTGTAGCCAATTAGTGACAAGAATATTTGTGGCTGCCAAACATAATCTACCCTGAGCAGTAAGAGATCAACACTGGTGAAATTTTGCCCCTTTCGAAAATCATCATTTTCTGGACTCCAGGCAACTCAGGGCAGATGACTCCTCTTTTTATTGACATTATCTTTAGTTGTTGTACTTCCCAGGATTACTGTATCTCTTAGATCACTCAGCCTGAGGTGATTTTAGCTGTCATCGTAACTTCAGAAGCATTGGATAGAGAATCCATTAGAATTTACAAACCATTATTCAGATGGTTTACTTTTGTAATCCCATAAACCTAATTCTTTGGGTTGATTTTTTTTTAAGGTTATTTATTTATTTTTGGAATCTCTACACCCAATGAGAGGCTCGAACCCACGACCTTGAGATCAAGAGCCCCACTCTTTTCCAACTGAGCTGGCCAGGCACCCCTCTTTGGGTTGATTTTTGATGAGGTTTTTGTCTCTACATTCTGAAGAAGTGACATGCTTCAGGTTTGCAGCCTTTATTCTCCCAATCTCTGGTAGCATTTAGAATCTCCTCTGCTTGAAGACTAATAGATATGATCAAAACCAGTTAGGTAGCTAACACCCACACATATAGCAGGAAGTCATGTCGTTACATTTTATAGTTAACAAATGGGCAAGCCACCAAATGTGTTATGCACTTTTCTGGATATGTGAGGTATTTTAACACAATGATCAAATGGACAGGAAGACTATTTCTTTAGACCTTAACCTGTCCCAGGTTTACAAAGATAATGGATGGAAAGATTTCAGGGGAAATTAACATTTGATTCTTTCTTCAGGCCATAATAGCCTTTCTCCTTTTCTGCTCTAAAAGGAATAGATTCATCCTACTCTGGGGAGCAGGTTTCTCTTTGCATCAAAAAGCTTTGCAAGGGAGCCAGCTGCACCAAGAGAACCCTGAAATTCCTGCGTAACATGTTTTCAATCAGGAAGGCTTGCTCCAAGGCTGCGGAGGTTCATAGAAGTAGGATGAGGTATAGTGTCAGGAACCCTGGGGGATTCTGGGGTCTCTTTCTAAATTGGCCACTTCTGCCCTTGTGCAGCTTGCCTACTCTGTGGATTGCTTGTGGAACTGAAATGAATTGTGTTTGAAAGTGTTTTGAAAACTGTAAAATGCTACACAAATGTAAGTTTTACTTCCAAGCAAATCAAGGAGCAGTCGGTGAAGAAAGGATCAGTTGAGAGCAATGGGTGTATATGCTATTTTAAGCACCAAACATTAAGTGCCCATGTTTATTGAGCATTTACCCATGTGCCAGGCACCGCACCCATCTAATTAGCCCATCTAATCTTCACAGTGCTCTAATAAGGTAAATAAATATTATTGTTCCCATTTTATAGATGAGAAACCCTGAAGCACAGAAAAGTGAAGCATCCTGCCTAAAGTAATATACGTAGGTAATATACCTAATAAGTGATGAGGTGAAGTGAGCACACAAATCCAGGCAGCCTGGTTGCAAAGCCCAGACCACGTTGCTGGCAGCATGATCCTTACTGAATTGGTAGCCAGTCTAAGACATTTGGTATGCTCAAAAGGTTAAATGTTATGTAAGTGTTGGAAGGCTAAAATCGTGATGAGTAACAATACTTTCCAAGAAAAACAAGTATCCTTTCAGGATTTGGATTTGACCCCTAATGCCTAGTCTTCGTATCTTGGGGTCCTACGTAAACCCTACCTCTGTGGGGATGTGTAGCCTTTAAACATGCATGAAAAGTCATCCCTTACACACCTACTTCATCAGCAAAATGGTGATAATGGGGTTGGTTGGTCTTTTAAGATCCAGTTAGGTTGAAAATGGTCACATAAGAAGGTTCAAAGGAAAAGCACGGTAAATTAAAATGACAGCCAAGTATTTTATGCTGAAGTCTGTAATAAAAACAAGAATCAGTTACTCTAATTCTAGTAATTTTACTTTTTTTAGAAATTCACCTGCTAATAATGATTGGATCTGATTCTCTTTCCTTTCCTTCTTTTTTTTTTTAAAGATTATATTTTAAAATAATCTGTGCACCCAACGTGGAGCCCAAATTTGTAACCCTGAGATCAAGAATCTCAGGCTCAACCTACTGCGCCAGCCAGTTGTCCCCCTGCTTTTTTTTTTTTTTGGATAGGAAAAAAGGTATCAGAGTCATCCCATATGTCTGGCAGCATCTTTTCTTCACCAACGTCAATTGGTAGATTTTTGTCTGATTTGTCTGATTTCTTCTTTTTATTTTTTAGAGAGAATGAGAGAGAGCATGAGTGGGGGAGGAGCAGAGGGAGGGAGGGAGGGAGGGAGAGAGAGAGAGAGAGAGAGAGAGAGAGAGAGAATCTCAAGCAGGCCTCATACTCAGTGCAGAGCCTGACACAGGGCTAAATGCCACAACCTTGGGATGATGACCTGAGCCGAAATCAAGAGATGGGAGGCTCAACAGACTTGAGTCACCCAAGTGCCCCTAATTTCTTCTTTATTCATTTCTTTTGTTTTACCATCTACATCTTTTGTTATACCACCTGTATTTCTGCTCAGATGATATAAATTATTTATGGATATGTTATGAGAGGGAAGGGAGAGCCGAGAGGATGAAAAATTAATACCATCCCGTAGGTACTAAGGCAATGCCTTCACTGTTTACTAATGTTTTTTTTTATTGTGAAATTAACATATGACTATAGAAGAGTAGGAGGTACAGAAAAACATTAAGCTGACCAAAAGCATGAAACATGTTCCTACTTAATAGCAAATTGAGTACCATATTTTTTATTTAAGATTGCATCACAAATGTTTGGCTTAAGATTGAAACATAAATATGTAACATAAAAATACATTTTTGAGTACTGAAACTTACAGTTTAGACATAGATTTGTCAGGAATATGTGAATTATTTAACCATTCACTTCTGGATATTTAAGATGCCTCTTTTTTCTTAATTTATTTTTTAAATTTATTTTTAAGATGCCTCCAGTTTTTAAATGATGAAAACAAAATAATATCACAATGATATTTTTCAAGATTTTATTTTTAAGTAATCTCTACCTACACACAGTGTAGGTCTTGAACTCATAACCTCGACATCAAGAGTTGCGTGCATCACCAACTGAGCCAGCCAGGTGCCCCGACTATGAACTTCTTGGTGCATATCCTAAGAGGGATAAATACATAGAAATGGAATTATTGGCTTAAAAAGTGCAAACATTTTAAAGGTTTTGATATGTCTTGCCAAATTGCTTTTTTAAAAGGTTGAATTAATATTTACTTGCAACAAAAATATACAAAGGGGCTTGGTTTTGCGTATTAGGTGTTTTCACTTACAAATATTTACACTTATTTATGATTTGCCATTGTTTTATTTTAACAGCTCTTTATATGTGCTTAACACTATGTACTTTTTTTCTATAAATTGGACATCCTTTGCATTTTTGTTGATTAGGTTTTCATGTTGATTTCTTACCAAGTTTGTTAGTCCTTTGACTCAAATTTGTGACAGAAGTGTGCAGGTACATAGCTTGTATTTATTTTGGTTATATTCTCATAATTTTCTTTATAATTGATTCTATTGCCTCTAAGCTTAAAAGGTCATTCCTCACCTATGTAATCACTGGAAAACAAAACATGAAGCAGACCCATGTACTAACATAAAAGGATGCCTAAGTTATACTATCAAGGTAAAAAGTAGTGTCCTGCAAAACAGTGTTTAATTATGATCCCATTTCTCTCCATCTTTCTCTCCCTCTATTTTTCTTTAAAGATTTTTTTAAGGGGGCACCTGGGTGGCTCAGCTGGTCGAGTGTCCGACTTCCGCTCAGGTCATGATTTCCTGGTTGGTGAGTTCAAGCCCTACATCCGGCTCTCTGCTGTCAGCACAGAGCCTGCCTCTCTTTCTGCCCCTCCCCCGTGTGCGTGTGTGCGCACGCGCTCTCTCAAAAATAAATGAAAACATTTTTAAAAAAGGCAAAACCACCACAAATACTAGGAGTCCAGGAGAAAGACTGTTGTGTCCTCCCTCTTCTCTCAAATGGTCACTTAGTCAATTCATGGAAGCTCTTACGGGGGCACTTTTACTCAGCCAGTGCCAGGTGCTGGATTAGACAGGCAAACATGAGTTCTTCCCCCATGGAACTTACAGGGTGCATGTATACAAGAGGGGAAATATCAGATATTGAATTATAAATTGAAATATTCAGTGTTGTGAAGAAGTGCAAAATGCTGTTCAGTATCCCTGTGCAGCATCACTTAACAGTACCCTCTACTGTCATTTTCTCCCTACTGCCTTTCTGTCTCCCTTTTTTACTGTGTCTCTCTCCCTTTTTCTATTTTTCTTTCCTCTTCTTGTTCTCTGTCTTTTCTTTCCCTCTCTTCCTCTCTTCCTCTCTCCCAGTTCCCTGAAGACACTATGTTTCGATTATTTTTGCCTCATTCTGAGCCTAGTGCTCTGCTTGATACATTGACAATCAATGGTGGCTGCTGAATGAATGAATCCCAGGAGTCTTAAAGGGTGGACTCCTGCAGGACAACCTGTAGATTACCATTGTATTTCTATTTATTAAAAAAAATAAATCTAGAGAATGTAGGAACTATAGAATATATAAAGTATACAAAATAACAATAGAACACAGCTGAGATAAACTTGTAGACTGTTTAAGCGGGTGTTAGGTTAATTGAAATTCTAAGGATAGTTTGTGTAAGGGAAAGTCCTACCTAACTCACCTTTAGGATGCTTAAGTGAGTTATTTCAGTAAGAGTACTTTAGGAGAAATCAGTAGATGCAATTTACTTTGCTTTTTCACAGATGTTTTTTGTTTTTAAGTAGGCTTCCCACCCAGTGCGGAGCCCAACAGAGGGCTTGAACTCATGACCTTGAGATCAAGACCTGAGCTGAGATCCAAGAGTCAGATACTTAACCAAGTGAGCCACCCAGGCACCCCTTTCACAAACTTGATAAAGGTTCGAATCCAAGGCCCACCCTGTGACAGGATATATGGCTGATGTGTCAAAGGAAGAGTAGAGTGTGTAAGAGAAAAAGTGGCAAGAAAAGAGGCAGAAGTAACATAAGGACTAAATCAGGTAGACCTTGTAGGCCAGACAGGACATGAAATTTTATTGGGTTGCCTTTGGAAGGAAAATTTTGAAAATGTCATCTGATTGACAGCTATAAAGGATCTGGTTGTTGTGCCTGTGAGACTAGACTGTAGTAGGATAAGAATGGAAGCACCAAGACCAAGTTGGAAGGCTGTTTCAGTAGGCAGTAGTGGCCTGGACTATAATAGCAGTAATAGGGATGAGAAGTGTTTAATCCAGATTAAATATTGAAGGTAGAGGGAATAAGTTTATTGATGATTGGCTGTGTGGTGTGAGAGAGTCAAGGGTGACAAACATTTTTGGTCGGAGCCACTGAATGAATGCAATTCATACTGGTCTCCCTGCCTTATAGTCTATTCAGGGAGGGGGTGTTTCATGGAGGTTGTATTTAAAGGGCAGGGACATTAGGAGGCTACTGCAGTCATTCTGGAAAGGTGAAAGGGGCCTGAACCCGAGCAGAGGCTATAAGTATGGAGAGGCATTCAAAGGGCACAGACTTGAGAGATCCTTAGAAGTTAAAATCACCATTTAGGAAACAGTTTAGGGGTTTTTTTTTGTTTTTTTTTTTTTAACGTTTATTTATTTTTGAGACAGAGAGAGACAGAGCATGAGCAGGGGAGGGTCAGAGAGAGAGGGAGACACAGAATCTGAAACAGGCTCCAGGCTCTGAGCTGTCAGCACAGAGCCCGACGCGGGGCTTGAACTCACAGACCATGAGATCATGACCTGAGCCGAAGTCAGCCGCTTAACTGACTGAGCCACCCAGGCGCCCCTAGGGTTTTTTTTACTAAAATTAAAGATAGCTGAATATTTACCCTAGAGCAGGGGGTGCCTGGGGCCTGTTTTTGGATAGCCCTAGAGCTCAGCAAGTTTCTTACATATTTAAAGGATTAAAAAAGGGGGTGGGGTGGGATATGTAACAGACCATTTTTGGCCCCCAAATTTAAAATATTTACTATCTGGCCCTTTACAGTGTAAGTTTCCCAGCCCGTGCTTTAGTTCAGTGGTTTTTATTTTTATTTATTTTTTTAAAGTATACAGTTTATTAGTTTTTTTTTTTTTAATGTTTATTTATTTTGAGAGACAGAGAATGAGCAGGGGAAGAGCAGAAAGACACAGAATCCGAAATAGGCTCCAGGCTCCGAGCTGTCAGCACAGAGCCCGACGTGGGGCTCGAACTCCCAAACCGTGAGATCATGACCTGAGCCGAAGCCAGATGCTCAGCCGACTGAGCCACCCAGGCGCCCCAGTTCAGTGGTTTTTAAAGTGTGGTTACTACACAGCAACAGCATCACCTGGGAGCTTGTTAGAAATGTAAATTCTCAGGCCTCAACACAAACTTGTTGAATCAAAAATCCTGGGCTTGGGGGCTCAGCAATCTTTGTTTTAACAAGCTCTCCAGGTGATTCTGATGTATGTTAATTTTTGAGAACCATTCCCCTAGGGAAACCTTTGTACCTGTGCATCAGGATACATTATCTTGAAGAGTAATAGTGGTTATGCATAAGAACCCCAAACTGGAAACAATCAAAATGTCAATCAGCAGTAAAGGAGATAAGTGTAAATCATGGCAGTTAATACAGTGAGCGTATTCCATAGCTTGTGATTAAGGGCTTGGAGTGTGATGGCAGACTGTGTTTGAATCCCAGCTCCAACAGTAGCTGTGTGACCTTAATTTGATCTCTCTAAACTTCAGCTTCCTCATTTGTAAAATGGGCATAAAAATAATAACTACTCTATAGGGTTATTGTTACGCCTAAACAATTACAAAAAGGAATTTGAAGAGTGCTTGGTACAGAAGTATTAAAGGGTAATCTGCACGTAATATATTATGCTTTAAAGGAACAAAAAAAAAAGTAAAAGTTCATTTCACAAAAGTTACAATCTGCTCAAATATTTTTCATGTAACAAAATGATTAGGCAAACTAAGGTAAAAACAATGTAGTTTTTGGAGATTCAGATGTTGGTACTGCCTCTGGAAACCTCAGTTTGCACATGTGGAAAATACTTTAAAATTGCTCTTAAAGGATTAAGAAAACTAATGAAAGGTCTATGCCCGCTTACGTTTGGTACATGGGCGCGTAATAAATGTATTCTTTGCTTTTCTATTTGCCATTTCATTTCTTTTGCCATTTCCTCAGCTCTTCCTTCCAAAATTCTTCTGCTGTCTCCACAGTCTTTGAGAAACATCGCCAGAACCTAGGTGCAAAGTGGCTTCCTTGACTATAAGGAGATTTGGCTTTCCCCATGAATCAAGGTCACTAGAGTCAGTGTCTAGTGTTGTCCCAGTTACGCCCTGGGGCCAAGTCTGGGCCTAGATCTAGGACAGGGCTGTAATCCTGCTATCTCCTGAGATTTCAGCCTTTTTAGAGGCCTTAGTATGTAACACCCTTATTATGTATTTAGCAACACCTAAATACATAACAGGCACACAAAGAAATAGATTATTTTCCACTCTGTGCAGGCCACAGCATATTTTTCTATATCCCTGGGCCTAACACCTAGTAGGCCCCGGAACGTATTTTGCTTTGGGTTGTTAGGCTGAATTTGACCTTCTCGGTGGAGTTTTAAATCTCCATTTCCTAGGATGGGTTAATAATGTAGGTGAATTTAGGGTACAAATAGCTGAAACCACTGGCTGCATTTTATGTTTGTCTAGAGCAGCAACCTGCAGACACCTAGTTAAAAGAGAAAATTACTAAATCCCTTCTCTTTTAACATTAATAATCAAAAGGGACTAGAAATATCGGTCTCCAAAAAACGGCGCAAAAGACACAGCGCAGCAGCCAACCGGGTTCGTGTTCTGGTGCGATTCAGAAGGGCGGCGAGGCCAGAGCCTTAGGGCAGTAGAAAGGCAGCCTCCTTGTGACGTCAAATCAGCGGACTCTCGCCCCGGCTTCAGGCCGGTTCCGGTTCCCCGGCTTTCTGGGCGCGAGAGTACGTGAGCGCGGCGGCGTTCTGCGCGTGCTCCGCAGAGAAACGCGAGAAGGTTGGGTCCTGCTCGCGAAGGAGATGCGTGATTGGCTGAAGTCGTGCTGGGGGGTTCCCCAGCCCTTTCGGCAGGGGTAAAACAATAAGAGGGGGCGGTGGCAAAGGGGGCGGGACGTCCGTGTTCCTTGTCGCTCGCCGCAGCGCCTGGCGCCCGGGAAGAGGTGGTTGTAAGGGAAGCGAGCTCGCGACTCTCCGGCTTCCGAGGCTTCAGGTTTGTCGGAGGGAGGGGGTGGCGAGCGAGAAGAAGCCACTGCAGCCGGTCCTCGGCGACTCTCCTGTTGACCTCCGCGCGACGTACCCGCCGCCGCTGTTGGTTGGAGGTGTGTACGGGGGCCGGGAAGGGAGGTTGGTGTGGTGGTCGGAAGGGGACATTCCCTTCGCTGGCCGCGGCTCGAGGCAACCGTCCTGTGCGTGAGCCCCAGTGTCGGAGGTGTCGGGGCAGAGAGAGACATTGTTCTTGCTGGCTGCCTACGCTGCCGTGTGTGCGTGGAAGAAGCCGAGCCTTTCCTCGCAGGTGAGGGATAGGAGGCCGCGTGAGAAGGGAGGTGACTGGCGTGCGTTGTGTGGACGGAGGGCTCCGCGGGCACAGGTGGGGCCCGGATTTGTTGGAGATGAGGTGGCGAGCTGGGAAAGGGGACGCAGCAGCTCCCAAAGGCGCGCTGGTGGAGGCTCAATTCGGGACGTGGAGGAGTGGGCTTTCTGGAGAGGATGGTTTAGGGTGGGGAGCCCACCAGCCTTGTCTTCGAGTCGTTTGCGTCTCTTATTCCCGGTTTCAGGGGAGCGGGGAGGCCGTCGCCGCCCCGCCCGTGGGGGAGGGGAAAAGAGGCTGTGTCGGCGGAGGCAGAAGCGACGCAGATGCGAAAGTAGCGGCCTGCGGGCACCATTTCTGTGCACCGAAACAGAATCCGGGTTTGAAAGCAGCCGCCGCTTTGCTTACCCAGTATCTAGTGTTCCGCGGTCTTTGACTCTCCCCTCACCCCGCACCTTGGGTTTATCCCCAACGTGTTCAGAAACCCGGTTTATGTATGTGTGTGTGTGTGTGTGTGTGTGTGTGTGTGTGTGTGTGTGTGTGTATGTATGTATGTATGTATGTATGTATGTATGTAACGTGCATCTTCTTCCTACTCTTTTTATGCAGACAATCCTTTATTGATCCAGGAGTAGAAAAGGTGTTTGAGTGCTTTGAGGAATGGGTTTCTTCCTCTTCCCCCACTTTTGGGCTGGGGGCGGGAAGGATAGTCTAGGAGAGAAACATAAGCTTCCCTATATTGTGTTGATTTTTGTTAGTTGAATCTGATTGAATTTTATCTGCGTCTTTAAAAAGCGGATTTCTTAAGATGGCTCTATGCCGATTTGGAGCGAATATAGATTTGCATCTACAGTTTTCCGCATAGATCAATTCTCCCCCCCCCCCCCCCCCACGCATACCTAATTTCTTAACAGATTTTTTTTTTTTTTTCCGACAGTAGGTGCTTTTGATCCCTTTAAAAAAACAACAAAACTCGTGCACGGAAGCTGGAACGATAGTAAAGTTGACCCCCCCCCCCCCAAATATAATTGTTATGGTTTCAAATTGGGTTAAAATACTGGTTTTTAGGTTCAAGGCTCCACACACCGTGTTAGTCCTCCAAATGTGAGCATTTCCTGTACCTGGATCTCTGAACCATAAACCGCAATTAGGGAACCCTATATGTTAGAGGGAAAGAAGATGAGAATTCCTTGTCTAGCTCCATATTTGGCAGTTAATATAGCCTTAGAGATGTGAACAAAGTTTCTAAGTAAACATTTAGCCCTTTTAGTATCCAATGTTATTTTGATATCCAAAATTCTTGGTCTTAAAAGATAGATGGTATGATTAGTTTGAATTTAGAACGGGATTATGTGTAGTTTCTTTGGTGATAGTACCTCCTGCTTTCTTAAATTTTTAGGATTAGTCATGTGTGTCCCTATGTTATAACCATCTCTCCAGGCTGTTTAATTCTGAAAGGCTATTGGGATTGTAGGGAGGATAAGGACCTCAAATGGATTGCTTGTTAAGAACTGTTATGGTTCAGGTTTTTTAATATTTGGGGTTGAAATATTAGTGGTGAAGAAGTGTTAAGAGTGAAGAGAATCAGAATACTTGGGTTTCTTAGGGATCAGAAGTAGAAGAAAGAAGAAAATAAGTCTTAATTTGGTAGCCTAAATGAGTGTTCAGTAGTAGCTGAGCAGCCAGTTCTTGAGTTTCAGTAATATTGGCACTGTTGGTAGCAGGAAATAATTGCCCATATTTTACTTATGAGAAATCAAAAATGAAAATTTTGATAGCAGTTGTTGAAAATCTGTAAATAACTAATTGTGTGTTTAGATTCTTAACAGTTTCCTTATTGTGAAGAATTATTCCTATTGATTCCCCGTTATCAGAATCGAAGATTCCTGGGGCGCCTGAGTGGCCCAGTTGGTTAAACCTCCAACTCTGATTTCTGCTCAGGTCATGACAGCAGGAGCCTGCTTGGGATTCTCTCTCCCTCTCTCACTGCCTCTCCCCCCTCAAACACACACTCTCTCAAAATAAATAAACATTAAAAAAAGTTTTTAAAAAAAATACAAACTTTTTTTTAAGGATTGAAAGTTCATTCTTAGGTTTCTTTAAGACTTTTCCCCCACATTTTACACTGAGTTGATATAGAGGCAGGGAATGACCCCCCCCCCCTTTGTTTTAAATTGTTTTTTTAATGTTTATTTGTTTTTGAGAGACAGACAGACAGACAGAGGATCCGAAACAGGCTCCAGGCTCTGAGCTGTCAGCACAGAGCCTGATGTGGGGCTCGAACTCAGGACTTGTGAGATCATGACCTGAGCCAAAGTCAGATGCTTAACCGACTGAGCCACCCAGGCACCAGTGATCCCTTCTAAAGTCTGGGTTTGATAGGTACAACTTGAGGGTGCTTCTGAATTTAAATTCAGTAGAATTTCATCAGCAAACATGGCTTGGTTACATTACTCTGCAGTGATGGACACTTGATTAAGAGCTGCTAAGACAAATTGATTCTTCACCCAGAACTCTGGACTGGCTTCAGAAGGAGTAGAATCAGTTTCTTGATGGCTGTGCCTCAGCTTATTCACATCTTTTAATTTCTAGGTATTTTACCTTATTTTGGTATAGCATTGTGGGTATTTTGGGATGACTCCTGGGTTTTTTGTCTTTTATTACTGTCTTCTGTTTCTTAGCTCCTTCCAACAGTACCAAATAAGCTAACAGTTTGACTTAAAAAGAATTTTTTTATATTTTTGCATTTGTAGCTGTTCTTTTTCATTTAGCTGTTCTTTTTCATTTATCGGGTTTTTTATTGTTTTTTTGTTTTTGTTTTTGATTTTTGAGGAGAGAGGTACAGAGAGAATCCTAAGAGGACTCTGCTCTCTGCTCTGTCTGATGCCGGGCTTGATCTCACAGTCCGTGAGAATCATGACTGGAGCTGAAACCAAGAGTCAGATGCTTAACCGACTGAGCCACCCAGGCACCCCCCCCCTGCCTTTTTTTAAATTTGTTTTTAGTGTTTATTATTTTTGAGAGAGAGAGAGACAATGCGTGAGTGGGGGAGGTGCAGAGACAGCATAATACTTGGTCACTTTCAAGAGTTTCTGAACTTTAAGTTTTGCCTCCTTACTTCTGGGGCCTGAGGAAAGGCTGAATCTACAACTACCTTTTATTTATTTCTGCCACTGGTACTTGATCTTGTTTGTGATGCTTTCATTTTATGGTCTGCTACAACAAATTGAAGGTTTCTGCTCTAAAGAGGTGTTCATTGTTGGGGCGACTGACTGGCTCAGTCAGTAGAACTTGCCGCTCTTTCAATTTTTTTTTTTAAGTTTATTTATTTTTGAGAGAGAGAGAGAGCATGAGTTGGGGAAGGAGAGAGAAATCCCAAGCAGGCTCCCCACTGTCAGCGCAGAGCCCGGTGCAGGGTTCGAACTCATGAACAGTGAGATCATGAGATCGATCATGACCTGAGCCCAATCAAGAGTTGGATGCCTAACTGAGCCACCCAGGCGCCCCTAGAACATGCCACTCTTGATTTCAGGGTTGTGAGTTCCAGCCCCACGTTGGATGTAGAGATTACTTAAAAATTTAAAAAAAAAAAAATCTTTAAAAAAAAAGGAGATTCATTGCTGTTTTGGTAAAGTCACCTGGAGTTTCAGAAGTTCCAATTTTAATACGTGATTAAGTGTTGAGAATGGGTATAGTCCATGGCTCAGTGACAAAGGGGTTAGGCCTGACTACTGGGGAAAGGTAGTTCAGTACCCAGTAGAGATTAGCTATGTCCTAGCATAGACATAGCCTTTGGTAGCATAGTTTCTTTCTGGTAAAGAATTGCATCCTGTCACTAGAGATCTTATTGTTTTTATAGGAATCAAGATATAGTACATATAACCTTACAGTAGGCTGAAAAAATATTTTTTGTAGGTTAAAAAAATTTTTGTAATTGTCATTTTCTTTGAGTTTCCTGATTATTTATTTTTTAAATAAGATGACATAGCTCAGCTTCTTAGCAGTTTTCATTTGCATTATTTTTTTCTCCAAGCATTGAAATAGCCACCAAATGTGACCTGGAATTTCATGTCTGTAATTTGCAGTGAGTGAAATCTCCCCGCCAGAACTTGGGCAGTTACCACTTTTTATAAATTGTGGTCAGGACACTCCGGGCTCCTCAAAGAGTGAAGTTTTGATTGTGTGTTTTGATGTTTATATACTGTGGTGGTTGCTGGCAGGTGTTTGAAGCTAATAGTTATAGTTAGATGTTATGATTATATGTAGATCTATCACCGTGTGGATAATGGAGACGTCGCTTTAATAAGAATGGAGATGCCATTTCAGAGATCCCTGAGATTAAAGAGAACTGTTGGAATACAAAATTATTTTGCTTGGGGCCTTTTTTTTTTTTTTTTTTTAAGTTACGTATTTTAAGAGAGTTGTGAGTGGGGAAAGAGCAGAAAGAAAGGGGGAGAGAATCCCAAGCGGGGCTCCATCCTAGCCCTATAAACCGTGAGATTGAGACCTGAGGCTAAATCAAGAGTCAGACACTTAAAGGACTGAGCCATACAGTGTCTCCCTTGTCTTTTCTATTGTAATCTGCTCTGATAACTATTTTGCTATAGTAGATCTGAAAAATTAATTTCATTTTCTTGTCCAGGTGCATGCATAGCCTTTACATTGTTGAAATCATACCTTGTAAGTTTTGAATTGTGTTCAGTGTGTTTTCTTTGGTGGTTTTATTGTCTTTGAAAGTATTTTAATGATTGCACATGAATTGATGTTTTTTATATTATAGTTGGGGTTCAGTTTATTCTATCAGGTAAGCATAGCAAATGTTTTATAAATCACCTTTTGGAAACCTTGATGTTGGAGGGTGCTGCTTAGGATCCTAGGCAGTAAGTTCTTTATTAGTCTTTCTGTATGTAGCTACTTTATTTTATTTTATTTTATTTTATTTTATTTTATTTTATTTTATTTTATTTTTTAAGTTTTAATGTTTATTTTTGAGAGAGAGAGAACGAACGGGGAAGGGGACAGAGAGACAGAGAATCCAAAGCGGTCTCCAGGCTCCAAACTTACAGCACAGAGCCGGACGCGGGGCTTGAACCCATGAATCCCGGGATCATGACCCGAGCCACCCAGGCACCCCTAGTTGCTCAATTTTAATTCCAACATGGTATAAGTCTGTTTCTTCCATCTCCATCTACTGAAGCCTATCTTCAATTAGTTGGTGATATTTAAGCACACTTAAACTTCATAAATTGTCACTAATGTAGGCATAATGTCAGAGATTGCCTTTTTGTTTTACTAGTAGTGGTAAGTGTATTCACACACTTTTGGCCTTTATTCTAGAGCCATGTTTTCTTTTTTCTTAATTTTTTTTCTTAAGCTTATTTTTTTAGTACTCTCTACACCCAGTGTGGGGCTCAAACTTATGACCCCAAGATTAAGATGTTGCTTGCTCTACTGACTGAGCCAGCAAGGCACCCCTAGAGTCCTATTTTGTAACCAGTAACATGTATCTGTTAGAAAGTTATCAGAAACTAAGTGAAAATTTTAATGTCTTAATTTAATGTCTTACTAGTGGTGTTAAGAATGGGTATGTAGCTTGCATTCTTTTTTTTTTTTTTTTTTTTTTTTGTAGACCCATAACCGTTTTTATCATGCTTTTTTCCAAAGATGGAGTTTGTAACATTATTCTACAATTTGGTTATTACTTTTGCAGACGGTCTTTCTTGCCCACATTTATACTTTCCTATCCGCCCCTATTTTACTTTTTTTTTTAAGCTTATTTATTTTTGAGAGAGAGTGGGGAGGGACAGAGAGAGAGGGAGAGACCACCCAGGCATCCTTCTCCTATTTTACTTTAAATCAGTGCATAATTTTGTATTTTATAGCTTTCCATTTAATTGTTTTTTTTTGTTTTTGAGAGAGAGACAGAGCGTGGGCAGGGCAGGGGCAGAGAGACAGGGAGACACAGAATCAGAAGCAGCCTCCATCCAGGCTCTGGGCTGTCAGCACAGAGCTCGACGAGGGACTCAAACTCTCAAACCATGAGAATGGTCTGGGCTGAAGTCAGATGCTTAACCGAGTGAGCCATTTAGGTGCCTCCATTTACCTCTTGATGGAATTTAGACTGCTTTATTTATTTATTTATTTATTTTTTTTTTTTTAAGTTTAAAAAGTCTTATTTTGAGAAAAAGAAAAAAATGAGAGTGGGGGAGGGGCAGAGAGAGAGGGAGACAGAGAATATCAAACAGGCTCTGCTCTGCCAGTGCAGAGCCAGATATGAGGTTTGAATTCCTGAACTGCTGCAAGATCATGACCTGAGCTAAAATCCCGATGCTTAACTGACTGAGGCATCCAGGTGCCCCTAGCCTGCTTGATTTTCTTTAGTGGCAATGAACAGTGTTAAATATACATCTCTGTTCAATTGTGTATTTCTTTGTAATGTGTCTTAGAAATGGCTTAGTGGTTATATATGTTCATTTTTAATTAAGTTGATTAAAACTGCAAAATTACATCTCCTAAAGGTTGTAAAAATGTTTATTTTCACTAACACTGTGTAAGAGCCCATTTTCCCCACACCCCTTAACTGGATATTACCAATCATTTTCATTTTTGTTAATTTTATAGGTGGAAGATACCAACTTTGAATAAATTGCCCCTTTTTTTGAACTGTGGAATGTTCTCAATTTCAGGATATCGTGCTTCTCCTACATTGTGTTGAGGGATTTTCCATGAAAGTTCATGAAATAATTGACATAATGAAGCATAATTGTATTGCCGAATTTAAAATTTGAGGAATAATTTACCAACAGTAGAGACTATTCTTCATGTGCAGTTTAATGACTTTAGACAGACATATAGTTATGAAACCACTACCATGGTCAAGATCCAAGATATTCCCTTCACCAGAAGTTATCTCCTGTTTCTTTATAGTCCTTTGTATCTTCAGTCTCTGATAGGTTTAACCCTGTAGTTTTGCATTTTGCAGAATGTCCTGTCAATAGAATTCTGTAATACTAACTTGTTTAGCTTTCAATAATGCTTTTTTTTTTTAAGTTATGAGAAATCTGTTTTTTTCTAGATACAAGTCCTTTATCATTTCAGACTGGTTTGTCTTTATTTTCTAAGTGATGATTCTAAATGAGAAGTTTTACATTTTGATGGAGGTCCAATTTGTCAGGTTTTTTTAATAATTCTTTTTGTGTCTTACCTACTTTATTTAACCTAAGGTTACAAAAGTTTTCTTTTTAAAAATAGTATATATTTTTATTTTTTTATTTTATTTAATTTTTTTAATTTTTTAACGTTTATTTTTGAGACAGAGTATGAATCTGGGAGGGTCAGAGAGAGAGGGAGACACAGAATCTGAAACAGGCTCCAGGCTCTGAGCTGTCAGCACAGAGCCTGATGTGGGGCTTGAACTCACAGACTGCAAGATCATGACCTGAGCCGAAGTCAGACACCTAACTGACTGAGCCACCCAGGTGCCCCAAAAATAGTATATACTTTAAAATGTTTATTATTTTAGAGAGCATGCACGTTTGGGGCGAGTGGAGGGGCAGAGAGGGGGGACAGAGGATCCAAAGCAGGCTCTGTGCTGACAGCAGAGAGCCCGATGCGGGGGCTCGAACTCATGATCTGTGAGATCATGACCTGGGCCGAAGTTGGACACTCAACTGACTGAGCCACCCAGGCACCCCTAAAAGTTTTCTTCTAGAAGCCTAAAGTTTTAGGTTTTATGTTTAGGTCTGTGGTCCATTTCAAGATGATTTTTATATGCAGGTGAGAAAGTATGAGGCAGACTTCCTTTTGTTCATTTATGTTTTTAAAGTTTATTTATATTGAGAGAGAGCACACGAGCACATGAAAGGGCAGAGAGAAGGGACAGAGAGAGAATCCCAAGTAGGCTCTACACTGTTAGCATGGAGCCCGATAAGGGACTCCGTCTCACAAATTGTGAAATCATGACCTGAGCTGAAGTCCAACCCTTAACCAACTGAGCCATCAAGTGCCCCCCTTTTGTTTTTAATGTGTGGATGTCAGATTGTCCCCAGATCTTTTTGTTGAAAAGATAAAATTACTTTGGTACCTTTGAAAGGAGTATATTGTGTAGGTCTCTTGTAAGATAAATACTTTGGTACCTTTGAAAGGAGTATATTGTGTAGGTCTCTTGTAAGGCCAATTTTTGGGGGGTGGGATTTCTAAAATTTCTTAAAGTTCTAAAATTAGAGCTTTAAGTTCTGATTTTAAAGTTTAAAAGTTCTTAAAAGTATTTGTGCCCAAACTGCTATGCTGTATTTCATTGTTGACCTTTTAATATCAAAACACTCTAACTTCATTATTATAGGAGTAGCATGCGTTCATGTAGGTGACTGTGTACACCTGTACATTTACGCATAAATATGCACAGGAGCATAGGTGGTTGGTTAACTTTAAAGATAGCTTAAAATTGCATGCTTAATGATTTTGTTTCATCTATTCACTGACATTTGTCTATAGTTTTATTCATTAGCTATTGAAATATCTTTGTATTTTAGTAGGTTGCTGCTCTTTTTTTAAGAGGTCTTTAGTATCAGAACAGATGCTTTTAAACAGATACTTTAGTATCAGAACAGATACTTTAATAGTATTATGAGCACAGTTATGGTGGATGCTACAAAGATGTCTCTTGAGCATCTCCTGGAAGCATGACACTGCCAGGCTTATGCTTAGCATTAGCACAGAGGAGTCTTCCAAATAGAGGGGAGTGCCTATACACATGTACACACATTATTAGGATTAAATGCGTTAATAAGAGCTAAAGAAGAGATACATAATACTAAGGGAAAGAAATGGTTAATCCTGTCTGATGGACCTAGCTCAGAAAGCTAGAGGGAGATTGGAATGAGATCTTGAGCAGGTTTTTGAAGAATGAAAAGGGGAAAGATTTGGTGGTATGAGGTTTCGAGGAGATAGTCATCCCCTAAAAATTCTTTTCTCTTTTAGCTTTGGCTTAGAATATTCACTTCATTTTCTGCATGTCCAGTTTCTTCCTGTTCCAGTTTTCAAGTGGTATATTCTTTGTGGTAGGGCTGTAGCATTTATCACATAATTGTGTTTAGGACTTCTGTCTCCCACTGGACTGTAAATTTCTTTGGAGCAGCAGATGAAGTCCTTCATGTTCACCATTGTTTTTCCTTGCATAATTTCTGACACATGTAGAGTGGACATTCAATAAACATTGAAAGAATGCGTGTTGTCTCACCTATTCACCCAGCATATGTTGAATGAGGTAAGACAGTGGCCTAAAGAATGAAAATCGCGGTTCAGGGAATGATGGGGAGTGGCATAGTGTTCTTCAAACACAGAATTTGTTACAGAGTTGAGAAATGTGATGGGAGATAAATTTGAAAAGTTGGTCAGGACCATGAATTTCAGGCTGGATTTTTGTGTAATGCCTTATGCTTCAAACTGAATGCAGATGTTTGTATTTAAAGTATGCTGCACATGATAAGCTTGGAAGACTTGAAGATGTAAAGAATGTGAATTCGGTGGGAGCAGAAAGGATGAGACAAATTGCAGAAGACTTTTGAGTTGTTAGGATTTCATCATTTGAAGCTTAAAGAAGGAAAATCATTTAGAACTGAGCATTTGAGCCAAGAAGATGGTGCCATTAACAGAAATAAAGTTTTTTGTGTATCTGGGGAGGGTTGCATATATTGAGTAACCTGTGAAGTCACATGTGGGTATTCAGCAGGGGGTTAAAAATGTAAAATTTGAGTCTATGGTAGAGACCAGCTATCCTTTTTAGGTAGATATGAGAGCTAAAGCCCTTAGATTGTGAAACTGCCAGGTTAGAAGACAGAATTTTGAGAACTTCTGCATTTTGATGAGAAGGAAAGTTGCCTTATCATAGAAATCTAAAAGCATTAGGAGTAGGCTATCAACAATGGTAATGCAGATAAGAGGAAGACTGAGGAAGGTCTTTGGAGTTTTCAGAATTGTGACTTTCTGGAGAATTATATTTAAGGGAGAGCCCAGATTATAATATTTGAGAGTGGAGGAGAGATGAGGAAGACTAATGCACAGTTATTAATTTAGGGAACAATATGATTAATAAAAAGTACTTTGAGAATCCAGAGGAAAGACAGTTATAGTCTTTTGAATCAGGAAAGGTTTTCAGGGGGACAGTACCTGGGCCCAAATAAATGCATGGGGTTTCAATCATTAAAGATAGGGAGGGATGGAGTGAGTATTGGAGTAAGAATCTTGTTTAGTAGACTTCTAGAATCGTAGTGTTGGAGCAACCTAAATGTTGTTAGACATAGACTGTTTTACTAGATTTCTGCTAAATTGTGCAGAATTGTGTCTCTGAGATAAATACCTACATTGACTGGCTATTTATGAAGTAGCTCTATTCTGGTTATTCTTGGATTATTTGAACCTAAATCTACCTTCCTGTGATGTCCATTTACTCTTTATCCAGTACTTGTACAAAGTAGAATAGAATTGTCAGCTCATTTTAGACATTATATTGTAGCCTGAGATTGTGTGCTTTAGGGGCAGCTCCATTATACCAGTTAGTGATTTACCCAACCTTTAACCAAAAAGTGAGCAAACAAATCTTAAGTACTTAACTAGAAGCTGAAGTTTTAATCAAGGAAGGAACCAAAAGTTCCTTTTGTTGATACCAAAGGTATCAAAATAGCCAAAGGAACCAGTTCCTTTGATTTTTTTTTTTTTAACTTACTTTGAAATTGAAGTATATTGTAAGATGAAGCCCAGTGTGACTGTCTTTTCTCTTATTTGTGTATATGTGTTAATTTTCTTTCCTCCACTCCTCTCTCACTGGTATTAAGAGATTCAGAAAAGATAGTGCCAGTTGATACAGAGCAATTTCCCATGAGAGCTGGAGTAGCTATGCTTCAGGAATTAGTCTAGGCAAATGGAGAAGAAACATTTTAAGAAACAAGAATGAATAAAAGGATGTTAATAAAGATACACAGGGATTAAGTGGGGTAAAGTTGGAAAGTAGGATGATCTCTGAAGTAGTTGAGGCTCTGTAAATTATATCTCGGAGGCCACATATAATCATGTTGGTATTTGGATGAATAGATAGGACTGATTATTTTTAATTGACATGGAAAAGTGAATTTATATTGTGCATCCCAGTGTGACACAAATCTCCATATTTTCAAATGTTCATAGGAAAAAGTGGGGTTTAATACATAGAATTTTACTTTATCCAAAAAGATGTTAGATGATAATTGCTCTTAATCTTTGAAGGTGCTAGAGGCTAACAACCACATGAAGATTCCCTTTTACAGAAGAATCCTTTAATCTCAGCTATCTTTGTTGAACTGTATCGTCTTGTAGGTTTGACCAGAGATCACATCTCAATTTATAAATTAGAAAATTGAGATCCCAAAAGCTAACTCTTTCATTGGTCTTAGATAGTTAAAATCTTTCTTAGTCCCATGTTCAGAGGTTTCTTTTTGATCATTAAAAAAAAAAAAAAAAAAATGGAAGGACCCAAATCCCAGAAATTGCTTACCTATGAGTTGAATACTTTGCTGTGAATAATAAGAATTGCACAGTTGTTCTTGTAATCACATTTATTCTGAATGTGTAATTTGGTTCTTTTGTTTTTCCTCTTGACTAGATTGTGATATACATTGGCTGTGCATGAATTATAAATGCAAACTTAAGGGGTGCCTGGGTGGCTCAGTGGGTTAAATTTCTGACTCTTGATTATCAGCTCAGGTCATGATCTCAGTTTGTGAGATTAACTTTACCACAGCCCAAGGAGCCTGCTTGGGACTCTCTTCCCTCCTCCCCCCTCCCCGCCCTGCTCATGCATGCACTTGCTCTCTCTTTCTCTCTGTCTCTCAAAATAAATAAACATTAAAAAAGTATATATAATTTTCACATTAATTTTACTAGATAAGTACTTCACACTTATTCAAAATAAAAATACTGTGTAGCTTTAGCTTTGTTACTTTAAATATATAGCAAATGAGAGTTCTTTTATGCATTAGGGTTTGTTAATCCTTACTGGAAGTTTTAGGTTTTGGAGGAAACTAATGGCACCTGAAATGACAGTATCTGATTCTGCTTTGTGAATTTTTTCTTTTCTCTCTCTCTCTCTCTCTCTCTCTCTCTCTTTTTTTTTTTTTTTTATGAGTTGGTTTATTTGTAAGTGGTACAGAATTCAAGGGAGAACAAAAGACTGAAGAACAGACTGGCAGGATTCTAGGTTGGGTTTGCTCTGACCTCAGAGTAAGGTAGAAATAGCTAAGTAACAAGAAATAAAGAGATGAGCCCCCGCTGTATGTTGTTTCTTTTTTTCTTTTTTTTCCAAAGTTTATTCTTGAATGTACAGAAGGCTCCAACACAACACTTCTTTCTACCTCTTGGTGGCAACAGATTTTATGGCAGAGAATGCAGATGTTTTAAACAGCAGTAAGGATCACTATCTCCTGATGGAGACAGAAGAAACTGCTTACTTTTTGCTAGATTTCTCCATTCCTCCTGTGGCCAGAGGAGCCTTCCCCCATGGCCTTCACTTTACCTCTTCTAGCTGCTTCAGGGGCTTCTTCTTGCCACTGCCCTATCCCTAGACCCTGCCACTGGAAGCAGTGAATTAACTTTTTTTCTTTTTTTGGATTCACTATTTTTGAAAGCAAGTAAGATGCTATTTAAAAATTTAAACAGATTTGTTGTTTACTATTTCAAGACAGTTGTAAAAGGAGAGAGCATTATGTGAAAACTGAATTGGGAGTCACTGGGATTATATAGAGCTACATTTTTTAAAACTTTTTTTAATGTTTATTATTTAATTTTTTCATTTTTGAGAGAGAGAGACACAGCACAAGTGGGGGGTGGGGTGGGCAGAGAGAGAGGGAGACACAGAATCTGAAGCAGGCTCCAGGCTCTGAGCTGTCAGCACAGAACTTGACGCAGGGCTCGAACCCACAAACTGCTAGATCATGACCTGAGCCAAAGTCAGACACTTAACCGACCGAGCCACACAGGAGCTACAGAGCTACAGTCTTCCTATAGGCTCTGCTGTGGTTGATAACCTGATTTTTATTTAAATGTTTTTAAATAATGTTTTATTTAATAAAATTTTAAATAAAATAATTTTAAATAATGTTTTTATTTAAGTGTTTTTAAATAATGTTTTAAATAATGTTTTATCACAGTTGTAATTTATGGCAGCTTATTTTTGGCTGTAAAATTTTTTGTTTAAAGGAAACCTACATTGAGATTTATTTGTTAAGCAGGAATTTAAACTCATCCCAGTTGACCTATAGGTACACATAGATACTGTGAATTTTTTCCAGTACTTTTAAGTGTAGTAGGAAAGGATGTTTAATTATAAATATATATTTAAACAAGTAATATTTAACTTTTTACTTTTTTTTTCTCTTTTCTGATTCTTAATGTTATAATTTTGACTGTTCTGGGGGCTATAATCATGTAAGTAATTTTTTTTTTTAAGTTTCATGTATTTTGAGAGCGAGAAGGAGGGGAAGGGAGGGAAGGGCAGAGAGAGAGAGGGAGCGAGAGAATCTCAAGCAGTCTCCACACTCATCGCAGAGCCCTACTGGGAGTTCAATCTCAAGACTGCAAGATCATGACCTGAACTGGTTCAAGAGTCAAATGCTCAACTGACTGAGCCACACAGGCACCTTGTAAGGCATTTACTTTAAGTGATTGTATTTCTGGGCACCTGGGTGTTTCAGTCAGTTAAGTGTTCAACCTTGGCTCAACTCAGGTCACCATCTAATGGTTTGTGAGTTTGAGTCCTACCTTGGGCTCTGTGCCCTCAGCGCAGAGCCTGCTTCAGATCTCTGTCTCCCTTTCTCTCTCCCTCTCTCTCTTTCTCCCTGTCAGAAATAAACATGAAAAAAGTAAGTGATTGTGTTTCTATTTTTATTTTCTATTTGTTTTCTTTTTAATTTTTTAAGCCCCCTCCCTGTCAGCACAAACCCTCCCTCCCTTGCTTTGATTGTGTTTGTTTTTCTTGATCTGGCCTTTGAGATTTGAGCTTAACAGTACTTTATCATAGTGCCTAACCATTCTGTTCCCTATGTCCTTGTTTATATTCCACGACAAATTATAAACTTTACATTATTACGTTAATTTTAGGTGTATGATATACTGATTCAGTGCTTCTATACATCACCCTGTACCTGTCCCCCCACCCCTTTCCCATCTGGTAATCATCAGTTCTCTATAATTAAGAGTCTGTTTGTTTGTTTTCTTTCCCCTTCCTCCCCGCCCCTCATTTATTTATTTATTTACTTATTAAAATAGGCTCCATGTCTGATGTGCGGCTCAAACTCATAACCCTGAGATCAAGAGTCTCCAGCTCTACCAACCGGCACTCCCAAGAGTCTGTTTCTTGATTTGTCTCTCTTATTTTTTTCCCTTTGCTTCTTTGTTTTGTTTCATAAATTTCACCAGATTGTAAACTTTTTTTTTCATTTTTAAAATTTTTATTTATTTTTTTAATTTGCATCCAAATTAGTTAGCATATACTGCAACAGTGATTTCAGGAGTAGATTCCTTAGTGCCCCTTACCCATTTAGCCCATCCCCCCTCCAGCAACCCTCTGTTTGTTCTCCATATTTAAGAGTCTCCTATGTTTTGTCCCCTTCCCTGTTCTTATATTATTTTTGCTTCCCTTCCCTTATGTTCATCTGTTCTGTGTCTTAAAGTCCTCATATGAGAGAAGTCATATGATATTTGTCTTTCTCTGACTTATTTGGCTTAGCATAATACCCTCTAGTTCTATCCACATAGTTCCAAATGGCAAGATTTCATTCTTTTTGATTGCCACGTAATTCTCCATTGTGTATATATATACACCACATCTTTATCCATTCATCCATCCATGGACATTTGGGCTCTTTCCATACTTCGGCTATTGTTGATAGTGCTGCTGTAAACATTGGGGTGCATGTGCCCCTTCAAAACAGCACACCTGTATCCCGTGGATAAATTCCTAGTAGATAAATTGCTGGGTCGTAGGGTAGTTCTATTTTTTAATTTTTTGAGGAACCTCTATACTGTCTTCCAGAGTGGCTGCACCAGTTTGCATTTCCACCAGCAATGCAAAAGAGACCCTCTTTCTCCAAATCCTCACCAACATCTGTTGTTGCCTGAGTTGTTAATGTTAGCTGTTCTGAGGGGTGTGAGGTGGTATCTCATTGTGGTTTTGGTGTGTATTTCCCTGATGATGAGTGATGTTGAGCATTTTTTCGTGTTTCGGTTGGCCATCTGGATGTCTTTCTCAGAGAAGTGTCTATTCATGTCTTTTTCCCGTTTCTTCACTGGATTATTTGGTTTTTGGGTAGATTATAAACTTCTTTAGCCCTATCTTAATCTTGTTCATCAGGTATCCCCTTTATTAATAGCACCTGGCAATGTAGTAAATGCTTACTTAGTTAATGGAAAGAAATAACTGGACGTAGGCCAAATGTAAAACATATTATTGTCTGCTGATTTTTAAAAAATTTTTTAAATATATTTATTTATTTTTAGGAGAGCATTAGTGGGATAGGGGTGGGGGAGGGACAGGACATAGGACCCTAAGTGGGCTCTGCACTGACAGGCTGACAGTAGGAGGCCCAATCTGGGGTTCAAACTCCCGAATTGTGAGATCATGACCTGAGCCAAAGTTGGACAGCCCAACCGACTGAGCCACTCAGGTGCACCAGGTTATTGCTTATTTTTTATGGTAATCATTATCATTTTGAAGGCAGTGAAATAATTCCAAGGAGAGAGAATACAAAGAAGATACAAGTCTATAGTTTCCCATGATAAGTGTAATCTCCTGGTCCTAACTGGTGCCTTTGTCTGACTTTTAAAAATAAACCATTGGAATCCAAGGACATAGATTATAGTCCCCAAAAGGAGAAAGGTACTGTGGACAGAAAGACTTGGTTATGGTGTTCATTGTGTGAGGCAACATAGTACCCTCTTGGGAATAAGAGAAGGAACTGTGTGACACTCCCCACCCCCACCCTCCCTGGAGGAATAGAGATGAAGGAACTGTGAATGTTGGAATTTACCAGTAGTTGTTGGGAAGTTATGATTTTGTTGTTATAAATTGCTTTTAAACAAATGCATTAATTTTCTTTATTCCTATTTGTATGGCTAAGAAAATTTCCTTCCTGAAAGTTTATGAACATGACTTTTTAATAATCATTTTTGTGTTTGCTCCCTTAGCATTTGACATTGTGCAGCAAAGAAATGGTTATGGAGAAGCCCAGTCCGCTGCTTGTAGGGCGGGAGTTTGTGAGGCAATATTATACTTTGCTGAATAAAGCTCCAGAATATTTACACAGGTAAATTCTGAATGGATTATTTGGTATTTTTATTTAGATTATTTTCTTGAGTAGAACTACATATATGTCGTCTTTCCTGTCTCATGTTCTGATTGTTTCTTTGCAAACCATATCCAATATTTCAACTGCCTGATGGCTAAAACCGATTTTTTTAAAAATGAAATCTGCAGTAAGAAAAACGCTTCACATCATACACACATACACAATTATATTCTTGAGTATTTTGTATAAAATACAACATTTATATAATTTGTATAAAATGTACATGTGTATAATGTGGAGTGTTTTTCTTGGGCTTGACCAACTGATGGATTCTAATCTGCAGTTTGAAATTATGGATGTAAGTTGTCTTTTAAGTTTCTTATAGCAGTGTTAGAAAATGAATCATTTAAGTGACTGGTGAAAATTTCTTCTGATCTGCAAAATACTGTTCCTTGGTACAACAACAACAGTAGCCTTGTTTACTATTTTGGCAAGAGTTGGACATCTGTAATCTTATTTTTTCTAGAATTTTTCTAGAATTTGAAATGAAATTGATTTATATTGTAAGTAGTATTTATAATTTTTGTTCTTCCTGTGTATTTTAGCAGGTGGATTAGGCTTTGCAATTATTTGTTGTAGCAGCCACATGAGTTAAAGGATAAATCATTGCCACTTCATGTGGGAAAAGCTATTAAAAGGACTTGGATTCTTTTAGCTAGGTCCTCTTCTAAGGACATTCTAAAGTTAGATTTTGAAATATGCCTTGCATTATTCAAGACCTGTTTCTATAACTAATGCCCTTCCTCAAAAAAAAAAAAAATCCAAAAATAAATACCTGTACATTTTTCTAATTATAGAAATAAAAGACATTTTTGTTGACAGTGTGTGTAAAGGAGTTTAGAGTGGGGAGGGGAGAATGGATTTAATAGGGCCTTTCCTTGTCTGAAATTTAGTGTTTATATAACGTAGATATTAAACAGGGAACTTTTTTTATAGCGACATTAAGGCTCTCTATCATTTCAAATAAAAGTATTTATAATTTTTTACTTTTTAACAGACTTTGGTGAGTATCCTTACACGTGTATCTTTGTGCACCTTTCTAGTTACTAAGTTCCTACACGTAGAATTGTTAAATCAAAGGTATGATCATTTCTAAGACATTTCTTACATACACTCTACAGCCAAATTGTGCTCCAGAAAAATGATAGAAGTTCACATGTTTGCAAGAAAGTTTGCCAGAAGTTACATGTTTGCAAGAAAATAGTGTAAACTTAAAAATACAGATAGTAGTTAAAAGCATAGACTATAGAGCGGGACTGTCTGGGTTCATTTCATGTCTTAGCTACTACCCCACTTGTGTAGTCTTCAGAGAGTTAATTTAACCTCTTGTGAACCTCAGTTTGCTCATTTACAAAAGAGCGCTTATTTAATGAGGTTGTGAGGGCAATCAGAGAACTTTGCTTGGCATAGAGGAAGTCTTACATGTTTCATTAACAATAGGAGCTGAGTTCTCTATGAAAGAATTAACATTGTGTGTTTGATAATCTTAATTTAGAAGGATATTCTAATTGCTTTAGGTAATGCCATAGAAACACTAGTTTATCATGTACTTAAGAGCAGTATAAAATATTAATGATATAATAGATAATGAAATGTAAATTTTCTTATTTGGTCTCTGAATTGTTTGAATTATTATAAATCTAACTAAACTGTTTTAATCTAAGCCTTTGGAATTAGTCATCATTTGGAACTTTGAGTAGAATGTTAAACAGCATCTGATTCCCAAACAAATCTAGATAACTGAGTTACTGTATTTGAAGGGAAAACTGGGTCAGTTACTTACTACAGCATCAGTATTTAGAATGTATTTTGAATATCTCATTCTTTCATTTAAGAAGATTGGATAGGAATTAGATGAGAATAGCAAATGATTGCATGTATATTCAGAGTGCCAGGAACACTAAAAATTCTGTCATTAATCACTTAATCCTTACAACAGCCTTATGGAGTAGTTACTGTTGTTTTTGATGACCAAGGAAACTGAACTTAAGGACCGTAAGTAACTTCATCAAGATTATACAACTAATGAGGGATGGAGCCAGACATACAAGCTATGTCTCTTTTAAACCAGAACTTTGCTGCCTCTTAGATTTGAATGTTAATCAATTATCACTGGCCTTATAGGTTTTATGGAAGGAATTCTTCCTATGTTCATGGTGGAGTAGATGCTAGTGGAAAGCCCCAGGAAGCTGTTTATGGCCAAAATGTAAGTATCGATTTCATACACATTTTAGATTTTTTGTGCCCATAGATTTCTTCTTGAAAGTGATCATTAGTTGTAACTAGAATGTATGTTACAATAGTTTTTAAATGTGCTTTCAGTTCTTATAAATACCCATTTTGTTTGAAACAAGATAGTACACTGGGTTGGGTACCAAGGAGAAGATAGGTTATTATCTATCCTTGATGTATTTTATACATGAAACAGTTGAGAACAATGTATTAAGTTTATAAAAATATGGGCTAAGCCTTCTATTACAGGGATGCACAGAACCAAATGTACCTTATGACCTTGTAGATGATGTGGGACTTTAGCTAGACTCTGAATTACATACAGAATTTGGCCTTACCAGACAACAGGAAATTGAAGGTAGAAGAAATGGCACCAGAAAACACACAGTAAAGTAAAACCAGTTTTGAAGTCAAGGAATAGTTAACATAGTTTGTGTGCATGACTAAAGACTTAATACAGAACAGTGGGAGACAGCTATATAAAACTTGTTAATACTGCTTAATAGGAGGCAGCCATAGGGATCTCTTCTAGAGAGCTGTGACTTGTTGAAAATGGTGGTTTAGGAGCATCAGTCTGGCAGTAATGCGTGTCATGGTGGAATGGATTCAAATGAGGCAGAAGGATTAAGTAGTTAATATTCTAGAGTTCTGACTGAGGAAATCAGTGAATGTCTGCAGTATTAAGTATGAGGCAGAAAGATTAAGTAGTTAATATTCTAGAGTTGTGAGGAAATCAGTGAAAGTCTGTGGTATTAAGTAATGCAGTATCATAAGAGTTTGTATGTCTTTTCTCCTATTAAAGGATATACACCACAAAGTATTATCTCTGAACTTCAGTGAATGTCATACTAAAATTCGTCATGTGGATGCTCATGCAACTTTGAGTGATGGAGTAGTTGTCCAGGTGATGGGTTTGCTATCTAACAGTGGACAGCCAGAGCGGAAGTTTATGCAGACCTTTGTTCTGGCTCCTGAAGTAAGTTTTCATTTCACTCAATTTTCATTTGTATGATTTTGATTGTTATTAGTTGCTTGAAGTGTTCCGAGTTTCTTACAGATTTAGATAGGCATGTAGCTAAATTGGAGAGCTTGGTATTGGACCCATTGATAAACATGGGCAATGCCAGGGTTAGGGGCACCAACGTTTCATGCAGCTGAAAATCGACACATAACTTTTGACTTTTCAAAAACTCTACTAATAGCCTGTCATTGACCAGAAGCCTTACTGATAGTATAAACAGTTGATTAACATATATTTTGTATGTTA
The DNA here is from genome assembly GCF_018350195.1 of Panthera tigris. Classification (NCBI taxonomy): domain Eukaryota; kingdom Metazoa; phylum Chordata; class Mammalia; order Carnivora; family Felidae; genus Panthera; species Panthera tigris. The sequence goes on from NC_056663.1 coordinate 143,368,266, forward strand.
TATGTATTCTATACTGTAGTCTTATAATAAAGTACGCTAGAGAAAAGAAAATGGTATTACATGAGAGAAAATACATTTACAGTACATTACTGTGTTTATCAAAAAGTCATGTGTAAGTTGGAGTGCAGTTCAAACTTGTGTTGTTTAGGGTTAGCTATAATTTGAGCTTTGTGGGTGTGTATACACTTTGCTATTTATTTTTTGATTGTTTTCACTTTGCCTATTTAGAAGTAAAAGTCATGCTGACACAAATGTATAAATAGGTTACTAAGATTATATACATAATACAAAAAGTATCATGTTTTAAGAAGTTATGTTAAAATGGAAAAGTTTCATTTGTTAATTAGTCCTAGTTCTCTTCTATTGAGTAGCCATTTCTTGAGTTCCAATATTTGGTCTTTTATAAGTGTACTTTATATTAATACAGCATGTTCAATTTTGGAAAATCACATTGAGTCTATATTATATTTCTATAGTTTTTTTAAAATTATGTAGTGTTAAAATAGATAACACATATGCCACGTAATTTTTATTTAATTTTTTTTTTTTTTATGTTTATTCACTTTTTGAGAGACAGAGACAGAGTGTGAGCAGGGCAGGGGGCAGAGAGAGAGGGAGACACAGAATTGGAAGCAGGCTCCAGGCTCTGAGCTGTCAGCACACAGCCCGATGCAGGGCTTGAACTCACGAACTGTGAGATCGTGACCTGAGCTGAAGTTGGATGCTTAACTGACTGAGCCACCCAGGCGCCCCTGCAATTTGTTCTTTTTATGCAGTGCCAAATATATTGGTATTTAATGGAATATTTGAATTTTGTTTTCCTGTAGGGATCTGTTCCAAATAAGTTTTATGTTCACAATGATATGTTTCGTTACGAAGATGAAGTATTTGGTGATTCTGAACCAGAGCTCGATGAAGGTGAGGTTACTTTCAAGATAGAAAGATTCTATCAGTGCTCTTCAAGGACATGAAAAGTGCAGAACTTACAGAAGTTTGCCTCTATTGTAACTGAGTCAAAACCCCCCTTTCTCCTTTTTGTTAAAAAGAAATAGATGTTCATTATATAAAAATGAGACATAGAAAGTGAAAAAAATTTCAGTCTTATTCTCTATAAACAAGAGTTTGGTGCCTGTTACAGAATTTTGCTGGATCCTATCCTTAGCAATACTTTCTTTTATAAAAATGCAGTTACGATGGTTCAAAGGTTGCTTTTTTCCACTTAGTGTGTCTTTGTTGGCTGTCAGTTTTTTGGCTATCCCAATTCTTTTTTTGATCCTTCATTTATATGTATCGGTTTGTTTCCTTTTCTCATCATTATTGTACTATTGATTAGCTGTGACAAAGGAAACAAACAGTTAAGGCTTTAATGTCATTTATTTCTACCTTTCGTTTTCTTACTAATCTTTTAAAATTAATTTTATTTTTTTAATGTTTATTTATTTTGAGAGAGAGTGAGCATGGCGGGGGGTTGGGGCAGAGAGAGAGGGAGAGAGAGAATCCCAAGTAGGCTCACACTGTCATCGCAGAGCCCAGTGTGGAGCTAGATCTCAGAAGCCGTGAGATCACAACCTGAGCTGAAATCAAGAGTCAGACACTTAACTGATTGAGCCACCCAGGTGCCTGCCCCTAGATCTTTTTTTAAAATAGAATGTATACCAAATTTCATCTTGCTTGCTCTTCGGTTTTTAAGAGAACAGGGAATACTGCAATTGAATGCCTTAGTAAGGAATAGGCCAATTTTTGAAACCATTATATCACTTCCTTAAACACTAAAAATATGTATATAAAATTGTTTGTTGAGCCTCTTAAAAAAGAGATGTGTATTATATATTGTCAGAATCAGAAGATGAGGTAGAAGAGGAACAAGAAGAAAGGCAACCATCCCCAGAACCTGTGCAAGAAAATGCTGATAGTGGTTACTATGAAGCTCATCCTGTGGCGTAAGAATAGTGTTTGCATGGCCAAATTTGGTCTAAATTATGATGTAGTTGTAATGTGGTTTTTGTTCTAGACTTACTGTTAGAAGTAAATTCTTGATAAAGCTACCTGTCAAGCCAGGATTTTAGTACCATATATATATAGTATATAGTATATATATATATGCAAGAAGTTTGGAAAAATTGTTTTATTTATATAGAAAATTGAACATGGTTTTGCCCAAAGCAGTGATTACTTACTGATGATGTAGAATACTTGGGACAACACAGAGAGCATTTTATTTTTATAAATATGGGGTTTATTTATAGTTAGTATTGAAGGAAACATTTTTAGTAATTTAGTATTCCCATTTGAAAATAGCAGGATCAAAGAAATGCTGTGCAAGACTGTCATTCTCTTCTGCCTTCCCTTCTACCTTCTAGTTCTTACTGGATTTTTGTTTCAAAACAGTTTATTACTAGTTAAGCACATTAGATTAGAGAAATACTACATTTTATTTTAGTCAAACCGATTGTTTCCTTCATACTGAAAAATGAATAAACTATTTGATTATAGTAATGGCATAGAGGAACCTTTGGAAGAGTCCTCTCATGAACCTGAACCTGAGCCAGAATCGGAAACAAAGACTGAAGAACTAAAGCCACAAGTGGAGGAGAAGAACTTAGAAGAATTAGAGGAGAAGTCTACTTCTCCTCCTCCTGCTGAACCTGTTTCTCTGCCACAGGAACCACCAAAGGTTAGATCAAAGAAGCTCTTTAGGCCTGTGACATCACACTTTTATATTTGGTGACATTAATGAAGCATGACCTTTGTTCTATTATGTTAAATTGTTTAATATAGTAAACCATGCTTTTTTTATGTATATGAAAGCTGTGGGGTTTTTTGTAATCCTGAGGAAATTTCTTTGTATTCCACCCCCCCCTCAAAATATCCCTAAGAGCGAAACTTACAATTAATCCTTGTCTGTGTGCAGTGTTTAGTCTCTTACATGAGATTATTTGAGTCCATGTATATAACTGAGAGTTGCTCTTCATTCTGTAGAAATCCTCTATGCACGAATGCAACTGGAGTCATGCAATTTCCCAACTTAAACAAGTTGGCCTATTAAAAGAAGAGGTACCTGTTATTTCCGGTTTAAATGGGAGCAATTTCCTTACACCACCAATTAAATGATCTTGGAAAGATGAGTGACACCCATAGTGTATCATTTAAGCCTACCTAAAACATCTTTTATCTTTCTGTAAAGTAGAAGGTTAAAGTATATTTGGGTAGTGAGAGGAGGAGATTCCTTGTTCAATTTGCGAATGTCTGTTAAAGTTTTCAGTGAGTACTCTCTTCTTTCCTATCCTTCCCCTCAACACCATCACACCTTATCTTTCCCCAAAAGGGGAAGGAATTGGTTCTATTAGGTTCTTATTTTTCTAGTATGTGTAGTTAGTGGTTTTGTTTGCCATTGCTCATCTCCTTAGAGCATATAGGAACGTGCTTGTGGATTTATGTAGTAGTTCAGACAAAACAGATAATCTTGCATAATGAGATTTTGAAAGCTGGCACATAGACTGGCATGTGTGTGTGTGCCTTTCTTTTGAGGAGTCCTCCAATATAGAACAATAGTTTAGAAATGAAAAGAAAGTATATATTTGGAAGTTTCCCTATAGGAATGTTGGTGGTTTTCCATGATTAGTAGTCTAGGTTTGTTGCATTTCCTGCAGGCTTTCTCCTGGGCTTCAGTGACCAGTAAAAACCTGCCTCCTAGTGGTACTGTTTCTTCCTCTGGAATTCCACCCCATGTTAAAGCACCAGTCTCACAGGTAACCGATCTGTGAACACATTGGATTGTATCCTTGTTACATTGCCAATTGCTTATCTCTTTTATACTTCTTTAAATGAGTCGATCAGAAATTATGGATTAAATATACAAAAATACTGTATTAAATGTCAGTGCACCCACTTTAAATAAATGCCAAATCTCCATTCATCATCTGCGTAGGTAGTATTTGGGGTTTGGGTGTGAAATACACACTAAGTTGGTTTTACCAATATAGATAGATAGATAGATAGATAGATAGATAGATAGATAGATAGAGTCATTTAAAAGGCTTCTTAAAATAACAAAAATGTTCCTTTTAAAGTTTTAAATCTTATTTAGTGAAAATGTTTTAGGGAAGAAATCTGGAAAGGCACAAAGTAGTATGGCATTATAAAAAAAAATCACTGTTTTAAAAAAATAGAAAACTTTAAAAACTATGCTGCCTAAACTCTCAGTCTGTAAGTGGTTCACTCCATTTAATTGAAGCCTGTACCAACTTATGACTGTAGTGTTCACTTAACTGATCATTCCAGTATTCTGCTTTTCATCTGTTTGTCATCTTACCCATTTCAGAGCTTTCAGAACACTGAAAATAAGACACTGGCTACCTGGTGTGTTTATTAGGTACAGTTTAAACTAAATTAGAATTTAGTTAATTCTATAGTACAGATAATGGGTATTCTATTCTTTTTCCTACATTTTGCATCAGACTTCATTCCACTAGAAAATTACATTTAAAACGGTTAGTGTACATTAACCTCTTATTTGCTGTAAACAGTGAAACTTTGAGGTTTGAAAAAAGTAGCTAGTAATCCTAAGACAGCCTTTATGGTGTTGGTACACACAGTCAGCTACATAATAGAGCACGTGGCTTCAAGGTACCTGGTTTTTTTTTCCAGTTAACATATTCAGGAAATGTTGGATAATGGCAGATTACAAACCAGAATTGTGTCTTACTGAAGAAAACTAATTTGTCAGGTGTTGGTTGTGCTTTTCAACCCATCTGAAGACCTGATGAGTGACTTCTGAATTTTCTTTTGAAATTCTTGATTTCTTATCAGATTTGCATTTGAAATCCTTTGGATAGTTACTTCATCTTCTGAGTGTTGGCTACATTTATTTTAAACTTCCAGTTAAGAAATAAAACAGCTAATGGCTTATTATGTCTTCAGTTTGTGCCAGGCATTGTGCAAAGCACTTTATATTCATTCTTACCTAATCCTCAGTCACCCTGTAAGGGTGCTTACTGTTACTATTCCTGTTTCACAGATGAGTAAATTGAGGCCCGGAGTACCTCAGCCTAAGGTCAGACAGCTGTATAAATAGCATAGGGCTGGACTTTGAATTTATGTAGTTGGACACCAGAGTCCCTTTGTGACTCATGTAAACCTATAGGTTTCTGTAGCCCATTGGAGGGGAATGTATCTCCATTTTCATCAAAGAAGAGTATTGTATTTAAGGCATGTCTGAATTACATTACATGAGATCCTAGCTTTTTGGCCAGGGGGAAAAAAATTTTTTTTTTTTTTAGTTGTAGGAGATTAGATGGTATTTTCCAACCCATCCCCTTATTAACACATTTTTAAACAGGTACAATTTAAACTTCTATTTAAAATAATTTTCTGCTCTTTTTAGGCTATATTTAGAATGGATTCATGATTTTTCCACTAGATTTAATAAATCCTTCAATTTTATTTTATTACTTTGGTGTAGTATCCATTTCCTTATCACTTTTAACACAGTTTAATAAAAAGAATTAAATCTAATTGTAGGGTATTGGTAGGAATTAATTTAGAAGTAGGTAAGTTAATTTCATGGTAAAAAGGCTTTGTCTAGAAATTCACTAGTTTATCTAACTTTATCTAACTAGCTTATGTTCAGTTGAAGGACTTAGTAGTGGTTTTACCTGCTGTTGTTGATTTGATGGTTCCATTTTTATTTCATATTCTGTTTGACTTTCATTTGTGAGATTTGTCACCTGAGCACACATTCTGGTTATATGGAATTAATTTTAAGGCTCTAAAGTATAGTATGTGGTATGTTAGCCATTTTATCTCATTCGGAGTAAATCGTTTTAATCATGAAATTGAGCCTGAATAATTATGAATTCACAGCTGGCTTAGTTGACATATATGAATTGTTGAAAGGAATACTGGTTTACATATTTTTTCACACTGGCATCATCAAATATCTACTGACACGTTGCTGAGTCACTATGAATTATTGAAAAGATGTTGTAAATTATTTAAATTTGTTTTTAATTTTAAATCCTTAAAGGATAATGAAGAACTTGTCTATTTTGGTATGTGTAGTTATTTTTGTTTTTGGTAATTAATTTGGAAAAGAATGTAAATCAGGTCAGTGAGGGCACCTCTTAAGTTCTTTGATAACATTTGCATTCAGTGAGTCAGGTTTTTCTGAGAATTTTAAATTGAAAGGTACATTTGCTATTTTTATTAATTTCCCAAGGATACTAGCTTCATCAAACTTTGTTCGAGTTTGTCTGTTCTTTAATTGTTGGCACTTTTAGGCCCCCTTTAGTGAAACTTTACATAACTGCCTTTTTCAGGCATCACATTTTGGGTCAAATTACCATATAGTGTTAAACTGCAAATACAGATCACAGTGGTTTCAGGGCTATAACATAGGTCCCCTTGTCAGACATAGAACATTCTCCTACATGTTGAAAAACTAAAAATGTAATTTAATTCTAAATGAAGCAATAGTTACTGAACATCTGTGCCTAACATCGCTGTGCTTGGTTTTGGGTGATGTAGAAATGAATTAGGATACAGTCCTTATAGGAATAAATAAATGTAAATAATTGAGAAAACTGAAGAGTGTTGAAATTATTTTTAAAATAGGAAAATCCTAGAACATGGGAAGCAACTTCATCTTTTTTTTTTTTTTTTTTTTTAATTAACGTTATTATTTTTGAGAAAGGGAGTACAAGCCTGGGAAGGGGAGAGGGAGACAGATAATTCTCAAGCAGCACAGAGCCCAGCATGGGGTTTGAACTCACAAACCATGCTATGACCTGAGCCAAAATCAAGTCGGATGCTTAACCGACTGAACCACTTAGGTGCCCTGGGGAGAGCAACTTCATCTTGAGGGAAATGGGAAGTCTTCATGGAAAAAAAGTTTGGGAAGAGATACACACATCTGTTAAAAACTACTGTTGAACCTTTTGATTACAGAGGGTGAAGTCATTTACAGTAAATCGTCACTTTTGAAAGAAGCGTAACTCTTTATAACTTTCTGTATTAGAATTTGACCTTGCAAGTTATAATAGTAATCAGTTATATAGATGATGAAAGAATTTGAGACACTGGCTGGACTGGGGTCCTCAGAGATGATCAGTCATAAAGACATGACTGAAATCACTAGTTTTCTGACTTGGAGGACATTTTCTTCATATCCTGCTGAGTGTTTTCGGCACTCTTTGAAGGTGCATATGTTTTATCTCTTCCTTGGACCATAAATATTTGGGCAGTGGATGGCCTGAAGAGTTTGGGAATACTGAAAATGTCACTGTATTAAGGAAAAGGTAATAGCAGATGTTCCTTTGTTTTAAAATAGTTATTTTAATTATATGTGTGTAATTTTTGGCAGTTGGCAGAAATTTTTGGAAGGCAACTTGAAAAGTTCTGTTACTCCCTGCCTGAGCCTCCCCTCCCACGGGTGCAGTTAAAGAAAATTGTTGGGGTCTTGCATTCCTTTCCTATATGGAAGAACAGTAGGGTGCTGAAGGACTCCTTGATTCTGAGGTGCTTTACACATGTTTCTGTCTTGTTTATTTAATTTTAACTTATAGGTAGTATTTTTAGTTGCTTAGAATAAGCTAAACTGTATAATTTGAACTATCTAAATACTTTTAAGGTTTGTGGGTGGAGTTTAGAACATTGGCTAAGCACTGGTAACATTGAGGGGCAGCAAACTAGATAATTAGAAAGTGTGTGTCATAATTTTGTCTAGAATAAAGTTGATTTTTTATTTTGCATATGCATTTACATGGAGTGGCTCATCTTGCATTTTTGTGATTTTTGTAGCAGTACCTTTAATGCTGTCTCAATGTGGATGTAAAGTTATTGAAAAAAACGTGGTTGTAAAAGCAGCTTATTTTGAGTTCTGTATCCTTGAATGGGAAAACAAACCTACCCTACAGTCCTAGATTGGTACAGAATATCTTTGTAAAAACTTATTCCTCACATACATAGGACACTGTGTTAAAACTATTCTGAGCTTAAAATGACCATTATGTCTGCTGATGACTTGCTGGTAGTTGCTTTAGTTGTTTTATCCCCTGTGGAATGAGTTTATTTATAATGTATTTTTTTCCTTGTATTTTAGCCAAGAGTTGAAGCTAAACCAGAAGTTCAGTCTCAGCCACCTCGGGTGCGTGAACAACGACCTCGAGAACGACCCGGTTTCCCTCCTAGAGGACCAAGACCAGGTGAGTCAGCCCCTCTGTGGCCTTCAGCATTTAGCACTTGGAAAGTTGGAAAAGATTGAACTTAAAGAACTATAATGTGTTTTATATGCAGTTCCTTTTAATACCAAATTTCTCAAAAGATTTAACTTGCTAAAGGTACAGGCTGGGGTAGAACAACTGACTTTCAGGGGAGGAGTAGTTGACATGTGATGGAGACATGTATTTTGAAAGTGTAAAAATTTTGAGACAGATTTTATTTGGTTATTGTCACTGGTTCTAAGAATTCAAAACCGAGCTGCCAATAACCTACTCTCTTACTTAGCACTCTTATCTCTTCACAGATAAACAATAAGCACACCCCGATTCTTCTTATTTTGATTGTCTTAGGTATTAAGTAAGTTGCCATGATTTTTGACTTGTTTCCATTGTTAGCTAATATACGTAGCACCTCTATTTGAATTCTTTAAGTATGTTTAGATTGCTTTTGGGAGGAGGTGGGAGATCATATCCGTCAATAGCCTATGTAATTTTTCCCACAAAAGTAAAATAAAGTGATCTGTTAATAAACCAGAAGTCATGGGAACTGGGGTTTGTCCTAGTTTTGCTATTGCTTGAGCTTATGATCTTGGGTGAGAGCCTTAAATTATGAGCTTCTCTTATGCCATTTAGTTACTACACAAATTTTTCTTGTGTGATGCCTTTCTTATATGCCTCATTGTGTTTTGTGTTATTGAGAGGATCAAATAAAAATTTTTTGTATAAATTTGAGCACGTTAAAATGTATATAGCCTATTTAAATGAGATATTGTTAGTATTAAGTTTACTGATTTGGCTATAATTTTATACAACCAAAGATTAATTTGTAAATTTCAAAATGCTAAACAAATACTTAGAACAAATATATCTCACTATCTGAAATTTGTTTGGTTCTTGGATGATGGCAAGAATTTGGTTAAGGAGGAATACTTGTACTAATGTTGGACTTTCATATAATCAGACCAGTAGATCTAGAAGAAGGAATTTTAGCAATCTAGTCAATACCCTCACTTTATACTTAGTGTCATGTTGTTTTCTAACTAACCTACTAATAATAGGCACTTCCACCTCTGTTCAAGGAGCTCACTATCTTATTAAACTAAAACAGGAGTATCTTTTATACATTCATTGCTTTGAACTGGTTGTTATATATTATAAACTTTAATGTCTGTCCTATTCCTTTTCTCAGGCAGAGGAGATATTGAACAGAATGAATCTGACAACCGTAGAATAATTCGCTATCCAGACAGTCATCAACTTTTTGTTGGTAACTTGCCACATGATATTGATGAAAATGAACTGAAAGAGTTCTTCATGAGTGAGTAGTTTATTTGCTTTATTGTAAAATTGAGCAGGGGGGGATAGAGCTTTTTTCATAATATAATTCAAACTTTAAAAAAAAAACTTATCTCTCTATATACTGTGTGTATCTCTAGGTACCAATCACTTTAATTGATCAGAAGTGAGTAGAAGGTTATATTAGATGTTTCCCTGTGACTACTGAGTGTTGACTGGCCTAGTGATAGAGGTTAGAAGAAAGAGCTGATTCAGCTCTTAAATTTGGGGATAGGGTTCTTTTGGCAAATATAAGTCAGAAATAGAAAATGTCCTTGTCTTTGTGAAGCTATGCAGGTAACTTTCCTTTTGAAAGGACCAATTCAGAAGGGTAATGTAACAAGCGGTCAGACTAGTTGTTAGCATCTTTATGTGTATGAGTGAATGTACTTCAGTTGTCACTGGGTGTAGCAGCTTGCACCTTATTTGAAATGGTTCAAGTAGATTAAGGTTATTTCTCCTCAACACTTAAAGCTATAAAGTATTCTATTAAAATGTTTAATCCCCTTGGTGTAATATATATTTTCACAGGTTTTGGAAACGTTGTGGAACTTCGCATCAATACCAAGGGTGTTGGGGGCAAGCTTCCAAACTTTGGTTTTGTGGTTTTTGATGACTCTGAACCAGTTCAGAGAATCTTAATTGCAAAAGTAAGTGAAAGGACATACATAGTTCAAAACTTTATTATTCCTATTGTATGTAACATTAACTTGGTGCATTTTAAAACCATAGAACATCTTTTCTTAATGGTAAAGCTAAAAGTAGTTTATTAGAAATGGTATTAATGTAAAGAATAAAGATTTTGTTAGTGGCTTTAAAGTCTGAGATGTGGATCATTTAATTTATTTTTTGAAGTTTATTTTGAGAGAGAGTGCATATGCGTGTGAGCAGGGGAGGGGCAAAGAGTGAGGGAGACAGAGAATCCCAAGCAGGCTCAGCGCTATCAGCGCAGAGCCCGATGCGGTGCTCGAACTCCTGGACAGTGAGATCATGACCTAATCCAGGATCAAAAGTCAGAGGCTTAACCGACTGGACCACCCAGGTGCCCCTAGGTTTTTTTACTTCTGTAAGTAAGGGAATACATTTGTATTGTTTTCTAACCTGCCCATGTAAATGATTTTCTCTCCTTTTAAAGCCAATTATGTTTCGAGGGGAAGTACGTTTAAATGTGGAAGAGAAAAAAACAAGAGCTGCAAGAGAGCGAGAAACCAGAGGTGGTGGCGATGATCGCAGGGATATTAGGCGCAATGATCGAGGTCCTGGCGGTCCACGTGGAATAGTGGGCGGTGGAATGATGCGTGACCGGGATGGAAGAGGACCTCCTCCAAGAGGTGGCATGGCACAGAAACTTGGCTCTGGAAGAGGAACTGGGCAAATGGAAGGCCGCTTCACAGGACAGCGTCGCTGAAGCTCCACTGTTGGCAAAGTCTTGGCAGTGGTACATTATTCATCGTGTTTGCATTCTTGTTAATTTTTTTTTGGCTTTGGAATGTGACACAGCCTTTTTGATCATTTCTTTGATGTGAAAAGCATCTTTTGGTTATCAGTTAAATTGAGGTGGACATTATTTCCCCAATTTCACAACAGGATTCACATTGTTAATTTATAAATCTAGAGTTGGAGAATTAAGGACTGAGAAATGACCGTATCTTAAACTGTCTACAACAAAATGAACTTATAAGGACATGCCCAACTGAATTCAGGTCCTTTGAGTCAAAAAAAAAAAAAAAAAAAAAAAAATCCTCTGCTGCACATTTTGTTTAAGTGTTACTGTTTCTGCCTGTTAATGTTGGAAACACAAATAGTGCAATTTGTGCAATTGGAGAATCTTGCCTTTTTTCTTGGCTCCCCCCCAAAAATACAACCCAACAGAAACTTGTTATGCACTCATCAAAATGCACTAATGGGTACTCTGAACTCATTAACATTGACATCTGCAACAGGAGGCAACAGGGGAAAAAACCTTTCATCTCTTTTTCCAGTAGAGAATAGTTTGTGAAATGATGAGGGCATTTTATCTGCTTGCTGTGACCAGCGTGTGTACACATAAACCTTAACAAGACTACAAGTATATTCCAGAAGGAAATCATTTAGTTATGAACTAAATAACAGAAATCAGAACTTTAAATGCTATGGTCTTGAATATTAGACCAGATTTAGTAGCTCCATATCTAAGATTTTTCTACCTGCCCCTCTTCAGTACAGGGATGGCTGGCTGCTGAACACACTCCTCCTCCTCCCCTTTCTCCTTTCTTTAAGCTGTGTACAGTGAAAATTGTCTTTACTGTATTTTTGTTCTCTGGTAATGTAATAAGCATGATGGTGCCTTCTATTAATACATCATTCCAGTCTTGCTGGTAATTTTGTACAGTATAGTGTATGAATTGCTGTGCTGCAAAGCCAAACAGCTGCAAAATGTTGAAAAATCATTGAAGTGTATAAAAATTGCAGTATCTTTAAAATCAGTAAAATTGACTAGCATATTATTTACTTGTTCTTCAGTTAACAACTTTGTGTTCTCTGTGGGAGGGAGTCTTGTGTGTGTTTGGGAGGGAGAGGGAAGGAGGAAGTCAGTCATTTGAGTAAGTCTCTTGTTGACTTTTCTCTTAGCATGAATGTGAACGTTGAAGCGTATCACTTGAGAGATGCTTGGAAAAGTCAATCAATTTGATGTACATTTTTTATGACATTTTAAAAGCAGTCAGATTCCATAAACGGCAAGTAAACCTGAAGTGAGGATACTGCAATTTTCAGAGAAGAGAACAGCAGCTCCTAAGTGTTTGCATTTTCTATTTGGGGGGCAGGGAACTGTCATTCATTTTGCACAATTCTTGAACTGATGTCAGCACCCGAGTGGCTCTGAATTTAAGTCTGGGACGACATCTTTTATTTTTACATGAATCTCTAAACAATTCTGTGAGCAAAGTTTGTAGCTGCTGGATTATTGTCTGTCTTTATAGCAAGTTCCAGTAAACCGCAAGTTATGGCAAAGGATATCCAATTTTATGCTTGGAGCATTTGGTACATTACAGTTCCTGATGTTTCAGGCTAGGAGTGAGGTAAATTAAGTGTGACCACTTAAAGCTGCTTGTTAGCATGGAAGACTTCTCCATTCTTAGTAAAAACAAACAAAAAATGCACTTGACATAGTAGCAAACTGGTTCTGGATTGTGGAACTGTTTGCTATTTAGTAAACTAGCAAATGATGCACATATTTTGTTTTTCATGTACTGGGCAATATAAATGAAATCTCTCCATTTTTCCCCCTTGAAAGAGGTCTTCCATGTTTGGGGAAAAGTCTTGCACTATTGCATATATTTGGGGGACACAGATTTCTCATAGTTTCCATTGGGGGGGGGGGTGCTTAAAGATTTTTTTCCTGTTTGAACACTTTTACACTTTCTGATGTATAGTACTTGAAGTTCTTACCAGAAAATTACTTTTGAGTTTTGAAGCCTTTATTCAAACTACTTTTAAGTAAGTGGTTTATTGTCAGTGTTTTCGGTTTTTTTTTTATAACATATTTCCCCTCTATTCTTTTATTTCTTTTTCCTTCCCTTTTTAAATATGTATGTAATTTCCAATCTAGGATATTGCCCTGCCACCCATGAAAACTGTTTTCTGGCACCAAAAGCAATGACAAATGTTAAGTGTAATAGAAAATTAGAGTAAAGAGCCATTCAGCTTCAGTCTTTACATACCATGAAAAAAAAAAAAAAACATTAAAACATCACATGGAGAAGTTTACATGGTGATTGTTCACCTGCAGTACTGTGGACTTTTAACATTTTGTCCCCTTTTCAGTGAACCAGAGTAAAAATATTCATTGACCATTACTGTTATTTGCTGGTTTTTGTTTTTGATTTATTTTTTTTGTTTTTGTTTTTGTTTTGTTTTGTTTTGATGGTAATATTCTATCCTTATGACACTATTGCAACCAAATTGGCTTTACCATCTTGGCTTTAGTAGGTATAGAAGACAATGGATTACCATCTTTATTGCTGTAATGTGTTAAGCATTATATGCTAGTAGAATCTAGTTTAATTGTTTCAGGTGGAAAAGTATTCTTTGAGTTTCCATTTTGAATGTGTTTGGACTAAACAAACAATAAACTACTGATGTCTGCAGCATTTATCTATGTCCCTAATTTAATCTGTAGAGTTGTGTTCCAAAGTATTTTCTCCCTATTGCATTTCAAACAGCCAAGGAATTGTTCTAAAACCAACTGCTGCTTGTTTGTGAAATTTGATGCATAAAAAAGTAAAACATTTCATTGTAAGACTTGAACATGGTTAGAGATCTGTCCCATTTCTCTTAGCTAACTGGTGTACAATTAAAGAATATTAAATTATTAATTTAAGTTAAATTCAGTGAAGGTGAGAACGATCTAAAGCAGACTACTTACTAAACATTTATATAAAGAAAAACCAAAACTTGAGTTTTCCAAAGGATTGCTACCTCCTATTTCAGAAGGAAAGGAAAAGAGGGATGGGAAGATTGAGGTTATCTGAAGTTAGGGACAGACCCAAGTCAGAAATTGGAACAAATTTGTCAAGCTCTAGAAGAATATTAAAGGGAAAGTAATTATTTTAGTCATATTTACAAGTATACATTTCAAATGAAAAATGAGGTCCTAATGCATATGTAATTTTAGAACTTGAGACTTTTCTTTTGTTAAAAGGGATGGTTATAAATGAATTTTTCCTGATACTGTTTATGAAGATTCCTTCAGTCAGTCTTCACAAGTTTGTACTGGAGCGAAGTCATTATTTCAGTACTCTCAAGGAAGTAAGACTTAAGATTTTATAAATTTTAATTATAATGTAATAACTTATCTAACTTTATAGCTGGGGAAAAACATTTTTTAGAAGGGATAAAAATATATGCCACGCTGTATTGAAAACAACCACATTTCAGGCAAAAAATTATCATTTGGTCCAGAAGATTTATTGGAAGAAAATATTTGAACATTTTAGCCACACAAGATGCTTCATTTCAGTTATGATATGATGATATAGTCTGTGGCAAGCGAAAGAAAACTTAGTGGATGGATGTTCATATTTTTCCTTTAAATTAGGACAACTGACTCGTTATATTTTAACTAGAAGAATGAAGACCCTTTTTTTTTTCTCTCTGTTCCATAAGACTATTATTTAGTAGTAGATCCTTGGTTAATTTGATGCCAGAGTTCTAAATTATTTTAAAATTACTGGATAAATGAATAGTATTACATCATGAAAGAAATTTCCCTTTGTGATAAGATTTCAGTAGGTTCATACAGAGAGTAATTTTTTAAAATAATTTATGTCATTAAACCAAATAATTCCTAACAAAGTTTCTGGGTATTTTTGACAAATAGAGACTAAAATCTTCAAATCTGTTTATGTATGTATACATATGTTTAATATGCTTCAGAATTAATAGAGTTTTTATTATTAGCAAATACCTGGCAAAATACTATAAATGCAAATTCAGAATTAAACGTTCACAGGAAGATTACTATGCTTCTATTGCCAAATTAATTGATCTCTTTGTCCTTGATCTCAGATTTTTTTCCTTCTAATAGTTTTGATAAAGTTGGCTGCCTATTTCAAATGCTTTCACTTTTTTTTTTTTTAAGTTTATTTTTGAGAGAGAGACAGAAAGCAAGAGGTGGTGGGGCAAGAGAGAGGAAGACACAGAATCCGAAGTAGGCTCTAGGCTCTGAGCTGTCAGCACAAAGCCCAACATGAGGCTTGAACTCATGAACTGTGAGATCATGACCTGAGCTAAAGTCGGACGTTCAACCAGCTGAGCCATCTGGGCACCCAAAATGTTTTCACTTTTGTGACAATAATATTCCTTTAACTGCTCTTGTTTCCTGTGCTTTATCTTACCACCTCACAACCCCTCTGAATCCCTTGTGCACTTACTCTTTTCCTGGAAAACTTCGGGTGGTTTCCCTTAGGCCAGGCACAACTTCAGCTTCGGTTGATTATCCATTTAGTAGCTACTATATAGTGAAATAAGAGGAGAGCTTTGGAGACAGCTGGGCTTTGGGAATTCCACTGTTCTGTGCTGCTTTTGTAGGGTGGGTGATTGTGAGGATTCTCAGTGAGGTAGTCTTTAAAGTATCTAAAACAGTGTAATGGGTCCTCTGCAAGTATTCGTTGTTACTTCTTTATTTTTGAGAGGGCACGGGAGGGGCAGAGAGCGAATCCCAAGTAGGCTCTGCACTGATGCAGGGCTTGGTCTCACAAAACATGATATTGTGACCTGAAGCCGAAATGAAGAGTTGGACACTTAACTGATTGAGCCACCCAGGTGCCCCGCAATTACTACTTTTGACTTCATTGCATTTTTGCGGTCAACCTATTCTGTGTTCCAAACACATTTTTTTTCTTTCTTTTTTTTTTTTTTTTTTTTTACATCTTTCAGAGAGAGACAGTGTAAGCGGGGGGAGGGGCAGAGAGAGAGGGAGACAGAATCTGAAGCAGGTTCCAGGCTGAGCTGTCAGCACAGAGCCCGATGCAGGGCTCAAACTCAGTTTGGACCGTAAGATCATGACCTGAGCCAAAGTCAGACACTTAACCAACTGAGCCACCCAGGCACACCCCCAGACACATTTTTTAAATCGTTTTTTGCCACGTACCTCATTGAAGTCCTAGGAAATTCCAAATTCCAAAATCCAAAACAATGTGTTTTCTCTAAATGATTGATGCATACCTGGCTCTCTAATAACGAACATCTCATTTTTTTGACCTGTTTACCATAGAAATATTTGAAGTCTCATCTGTTCTCAAAACTTTCCCTGTCTCCCTTCTATCAGTTTTTCAGGCTGTAAGAAGTGTGTGGGTGCATATTTAAGAAGGTGGCTGGGGGGTGGGGGGGGGGGCGGACCATAAAGGGCCTTGGTTGGTCTTAATGCTAAGAGCAATGAGAAGTTGAAGATTTTAACAAGTAGGGGCAGATAATTTTATTTTGAAAGATCTCTAGCTACATAGGAAACAAACTGAAGGAGTTCTGTGGCAAATGGATTAAATCAGGTCATGGATACTGCCAGTATTTCAGTCAAAAGATATGATAATAGACTGGTAGTACTAGCTTGTACTGAGGTGTACTCAAGTACTGTGTTAGAAATCTAAAGAATTTGAAAGACTTGGGTAAAATGGCCAGGTTTTGGTGAGAGAAAGGGTAGTATCCAAGAAGAATTCTAAGTTTCTCACTTGCATAACTGGAGAAATAAAATGGTGTGTGGAACACAAGTGAAAAACAGGCTTTCTGGGTAAGGAGGCAGGAGTGCTAGTGAAACCTTGGATTTGGAAAGGTCAGGCTATCTGGAATTGTGTAAAATTTTGGCTTGTGCCTTTTTATTTCAAAAGTTCTAAATGGCCAATTTTATGTATATTTACCGCAATATAAAAAAACAAACGTGCACATTATACAAAATACATGTAATCCAAAGGAATGAACTCTCACAGTCTAATCCATAGATGGTCCTTGTAAATACTTTGACATTTCCTTTATACTATTTTCCTTTATACTATCTATTATACCATTTTTTTGTGTGCTTTCTGTTTGATGTTTACTTTTATCTTTGAGGGGTGCAGGGGAGAAAATCCCAAGCGGGTTCCACACTCAGCACAGAGCCTGACGGGCTCAATCTCATGACCATGATATCATGACCTGAACCGAAATCAAGAGTGGAACACTTAACCGACTGAGCCACCTAGGTGCCCCATTATACTATTGTTTTAATGACAAACCATTTAACATTTGATGAAGTGTTGACTGAGCAGCTCTGTGTACCAGGCCCTGTTCTTTTTTTTTTTTTTTTTTTTTAATTTATTTTTTTAATACTTGGCTTTGAGAGAGAGAGCATGAGAGGGGTCAGGGCAGAGAGCAGGAACCAGAGAATCTGAAACAGGCTCCAGGCTCTGAGCTGTTAGCACAGAGCCCGATGCGGGGCTCAAACTCAAAAATCACAAGATCGTGACCTGAGTCACCCAGGCACCCCCAGGCCCTGTTCTTGATGTTGAAGTTACGTGAGTCAATAAGTCCATTGGTCTCCCTGAGCTTATTTACTTGATAATGGCGAAGACATAGTTGTAAATACTTGGCAAAGCATGAAGATAAGGTAATACATTAGCAAGTGGGTGTCAGCTTTAGGATGGTGTTCCTCAATCACCCATTCCAGCACTCCAGCCAGAGGATCAGCTAATGCAAAGCCTGTAAAATTGGAAAAGCATGGAAGGTAGTAAGTGCCTGGGGTAGGTGAAGTAGGGTCGAGAGGTGGCAGAATGGTAAGAGGTGGGATAGGAGAGAGACGGACTAGATCACCTAAACCAGGGTAAGGAGTTTATTTGATTTTTTTTTTTTTTAATTACTACAGCAAGCCATTAAGGAAAATTAAGTATGGGAGTGATAGAATAATGACAGGTGAAGAATTGGTGGAGGACAAGAATGGAAGAAGGAAAACTGATGGGCTGTTGTAGTTCAAGACTTCTATCTGAGGAGGGGAAATAGATTTAGCTTATTTTTTGGCAGCTGAATTTGGGTATTTTGATGAATTGAGAATGACTTGAGTTCTGGATAGCATGAAGATATTAATGAAAGACAAGACACTTAACGCTTTAAAATAGTGCAACTGGTAAAA
This sequence comes from Panthera tigris, assembly GCF_018350195.1. Taxonomy (NCBI): domain Eukaryota; kingdom Metazoa; phylum Chordata; class Mammalia; order Carnivora; family Felidae; genus Panthera; species Panthera tigris. Next base: position 143,386,452 of record NC_056663.1, read on the forward strand.
TATCTTTACACCCATTTTTATTTCTAAAACGAGTTTTCTGTAATATTTGAAGATATACTATGAACCACGTTTCTGATTTAATATTTAGGCAGGTTAAATGTCGTTAACTATTTTACAGCCGAGGAGACTGAAGCTCAGGATATTGCAGTCATGCTAGTATGAAATGATTTGAAACACTGCATTAGCCACAAGCGTCAATCTGCTTTAAAGGATAAGTTATTTAATTTTAGAAAATGGGTTTTTAAATACCAGAAATTTAAACTTTGAATGCAATGCATTTTTATCCTGGTTTTATTTTAGCAAATTGTAAAATCACAGCCTCCAGCATTAGTTGGATCCTAAAATTAAGGATCCCTTAATCAGGAACTCCATTCAGGAAGCACAGCAGTAAGTAATGAGGCAGAGTAGAAAATTGGAACGAACAGAAGTCAAACATCTGCAGGGGCACCTCGCTGGTTCAGTCGGTAGAGCATGTGACTTGATCTCGGATCTTGAGTTTGAGCCCCGTGTCAGGGGGTGGGGGTGGAGTTTACTTAATAAAAAGTCATTGGGAAGTCAAATCGTTGTTAAATACTATGAGTCTCTGAGCTGAGAAAAAGGAATACTTTTTGAGGGCCTATGATTTTACATATATTTTAAAATCTGATAACCCTATGAAGTTTTTTTTTTTTTAATGTTTTTAAAGAGATGAACTATAAAGCTTGTAGAGGTAAAAAAAATTCTCACATACTGGTGATAAGGATAGCGACTTAGAGAACAGATGTGAGTGACATTTCAAAGCATGATGACTTAACAGAAATGACTTAGAGTGATGTTTCAAAGCAGTAACAAATGTGTGACAGAAGTGAGAAGGATTTACACAAAAGTCAGTGAATATCAGAATCTTACTATGTGCCAGAAATCTTCCTAGGTGCTGGTTAGTAATCCAGCCGGGTACAGCCTACCCTCTGGAAACTTGTATTTTTTGAGGGAGGGCAGCAACAAACATAGAAATAAGTAATTTCAGGGGTGCCTAGGTGGCTCAGTCAGTTAAGTGTCTGACTTGACTTTGGCTCAGGTCATGATCTTACAGTTTGTGAGTTGGAGCCCCACATTGGGCTCTGTGATGACAGCTCAGAGCCTGGAGCTTTCTTGCTTCAGATTCTATGTCTCCCTCTCTCTCTGCCCTTCCCCCTGCTTGTGCATTCATGCGGCACGCTCTCTCAAAGATAAATAAACATTAGAAAGAAAGGAAAGAAAGAAAGAAGGAAGGAAGTAACTTCATTCCTGATAAGTTCTGGGCACAATACAACTCCTTTAGTCCCAGCAGTAATCCTACGAGAAGGAGTACTGTTTATTTTACACAAGAGTTAATTCAGGCACTGGGGGTTAGCTATTTTTCCAAGATCACATGGCTAACAGAGGGTAGAACTAGTGGAGAATGCCATAGTGACAGGAGATGCGCTGTTCCTTAATCATTACTGAGGGTGGTGATGAAAGGCCTCTCTGAAGAGGTACATTTGAGGCCCCAAATGAAGGAAGACAACATTGGTAAGATCTGGTAGGAGACATTCCAAATAGAAGGAAGAACAGATGCACAGGCCCTGTGTTTGGAAGGAGCTTGGTGTGTTCAGGGGCAATAAGGCCAGTGTGGACATAACAGCAGATATCAAGAGATAAGAGTTAAATTGTGGGTGGCCTTTGTAGTTCGGATTTTACTCTTGTACTGGGATTGTAGGGACCTGAACAGGGAAGGATGTGATCTGAATTAGTGTGTAGCCTGTCAGGAAGGGATGTCAGGTGATGGTGATGGTGGTTTGGATGAGGGCTGCAGTTGTGAAGATGGTGATAAATTATCAGCTAATAAGATGTATTGTGGAGATAGAACCTACAAGACTTAATTATGGATTGGATTCTGAATGTGAGGGAAAAATAATGTTCAAAGATGATCCCTGGGATTTTGGTGGAACTTGAGTGGAGAGAGGTATTCTATTGAGATATGGAAGGAACAGGAGTAGATTGTGGAGGGAAAAATCAACAGTTCTCTCAGCCATGTTAGGTTTCCTATGTCAATTGGATATCCAGGAAGAAATGCCAGGTGGTTTGATTTTGGAATTCTGAGGAGAGCTCAGTGCTGTGAGTGGTCAATATAGGTCTTTGCAGGTATTGGATAAGATGAGATCATCTAGGAAGAGAGTGTACAAAAGAGGCTCAGGAGTGAGCCCTCAGATACTCTCAACATTTAGGGTTCTAGTACAAGAGAAGCCTGCAAAGGAAACTGAGGGAGACAAAATATGGCAAGAACTGGTGTCATGGAAAGCTATGTTTCAAGAGTTTATCTCAGAAGGAAAGAATAGGCAGTTGTAGCAAATGCTGCTGACAGGTCAATAAAGATAGTGAATTAATTAAACTGGGCTATCTGCTCTAATAAATAGACCCCCAAAATGTCTAATGGCACAAACACAATAGCTTTTTTGCCCCTCATATAAAAAATAGGAGAGTGGTGGTGAAGAGGCCACTGGTCTGGCTCTCCACCACGGAGTCATTTAGGAACACAGGTGAATGAAGGCTCTACTAGCTTTAATGTGTGGCTTCAAGATCACACTGTAGTCATCTTTGTTATAGCCAGCTGAAAGAGAACAGGAATATGGAGGATCTTGAGTGGAGATTTTTATGGACCAAGACTGTGAATGGTAGAAATCCCCTATTCCATTGGCTTGAATTAAGTCACATGACCCCAACCTCAACGGAGATGGCAGAAAATAAGTAAGCCATAATACATACAGGAAAAGGAACCAGCTTACTGTGAATAGTAATCTCTGCCACAGATGGCCTTGGCAGGATGTAGGCCATAGTGACTTTCAGGAAAACCTATTTCAGTGAAATGATAAGGATGAAAGCCCGAGAGACAACTAGAGGTAAGAAGCAAATAGACTGGGGCGCCTGGGTGGCTCAGTCGGTTAAACGGCTGACTTCGGCTCGGGTCATGATCTCGCGGTCCGTGGGTTCGAGCCCCGCATCGGGCTCTGTGCTGACAGCTCAGAGCCTGGAGCCTGTTTCAGATTCTGTGTCTCCCTCTCTCTGACCCTCCCCCGTTCATGCTCTGTCTCTCTCTGTCTCAAAAATAAATAAACGTTAAAAAAAAAAAAAAAAAGGAAGCAAATAGACTCAGGGTGCCTGGGTGGCTCAGTTGGTTAAGAGTTGGACTCTTGATCTCAGCTCAGGTCTTTATCTCAGGCCCCAAGTGGGGCTCCACGCTGGGTGAGAAGCCTGCTTAAAAATAAAAAACAAGAAAGAGAGAACCAAATAGACTTTTTCTGTAGTTTTGCTATAAAGATTAAAGAGGGAGGAATGGGGTAGAGGCTAGAGGGAGATGGAACATCAAGGGAGAGTTTTTGTAAGAGGCATGTTGCCAGTGCAAACAATGTATATTTTTCACATTGGAGGAATGAATTTCCAGGTTCACACTGCTGTAATATACATGTATGTTGAATTTGGCAAAGTAAGTGGTAATTGTACTTTAGGTTTTCAAACCTGATCATCATCTTAATCAGTTTTATATGCAGTAATGAGGTCATTGAATCAACTACTAGGTTGAGAACACAATTTTCTCTTCTATGGCAAGTGTCCTTCCATCAAAGAACCAGAACTTCAAAATAAGTCAGTCCATTTTCTTCATAGAATGGTGGGATGTATTCACAAGTGCACGCTCTATAATAATACTGGAAATAAAGAGTACTTTGTGTAGTCTGAGGTTTTATGGCCCTTCTGTTCACTTGGTGACTCATTCGAAGGGATGCCAAAAACCTATGATAAATCAGTATTTCATGGGACCTAAGTGAAAGGTATTTTGTTTGTTTTGGCAAGAAACTGACTAAAGCACATTGTTTTGGGATGTCAAGATATATAGAGAATGACTGTCGCCAAGTGTCACTTAATAGGGATGATCACTAATGTGAGGAAGAGTTGGGCTACTGTAAGATAAAATACATAAATTTATAGAAAAAGATATCTTAGAAGGCCATGTATTTCTTGTCCTGTAGTCTATTTTTTGTATTGAGATATAACTCACATACATAAAATCCATGCTTTTAAAGTGTACAGATCAATGGTTTTTAGTGTATTCACAAGGTTGTATATCCATGACCACTATATAATTCCACTATCTCATCACCCTAAAAAGAAACCCATACCCACTAGTAATCACTCCTCATTCCCATCCCCCCCCCCCCCCCCCAGTACCTGGTAACTACTAATCTACTTTCTGTTTCTGTGGATTTGCCTATGCTGGACACTACACAAATGGAATCAACACATGGCTTTTCATGTCAGGCTTCTTTGACTTAGCATAATGTTTTCAAGATTTATCCAAGTTGTAGCATGTGTCAGTACTTCATCCCTTTTATGGCTGAATAATATTCCATTGTATGGATATACCATGGTTTATCCACTCATCAGTTGATGGACATTTGAGTTTCACTTTTTGGCTATTATGAATATCAACGCTGCTATAAACATTTGTGTAAAAGTTTTTGTGTGAACATATGTTTTCATTTTTCTTGGGTATATACCTAGGAATGGAATTGCTGGATCATATGGTCCTTAGTCTCTTTTAACCTTTGTTTCTTTGCCATATCTCAAGCTCTCCTCTCTCATTGACAATCTCATGCACTCCCACACTCTTTTCTTTAGTTCTTTTAGAATATTTTCACTTTCTTCAGTGATTAAAATGTCCTTCTCAAACTCTTCTAGTGTCTCACCTGAGTAGTTCATGTTATGATTTTTCATAAAAAGTTCATCATTTTTCATACTGTGACCTCATGGAATTGAACTCAATTCCAACAACATTTTTCATTAATCTTCAGCTACCCCAAGGAACAGCCAACATCCCACCCTTCAGAACTGATTGTCATCATCTTGTGCCATTTCCAAGGTCTTAAATTCACAAATTGCTTTAATAATCACTTTTTCTCCTGTTTTACTCCCATTACACTTCATGCCTATGTGACCGCCACTCCTAGGGTGCCTTTGTATTATCAGTTTATTAGCTAAATTCTGTCATAATATGTCTCCCTATCTAGCTGGGACCCATGGCAAGCCATTTCAGTGGTTCTTTCTCCATCATACTTGATTTTTAAAAAAACAACATTTTTAAGTAAGCTTTGCACTCAACATGGGACTTGAACTCATGACCCAAGATCAAGAGTCACATTCTCTTCTGATTGAGCCAGCCAGGCTCCCCTCCATCATACTTGATTTTTTAACTCCTTTGTTTATTCTCCTTGCACTACCAGTTCTCTAAGAGTTAGCTTGTATGCCACCTATTTTCTTAATTCTTGCCCCTGGGATGCAAAATCCTATAAAAGAGTCAGTTTCACCCTGGGTGAAACTGGGTCAACTGGGCACATTTTAGTATTTCGTATTCTTGTCATATCAAAATGACTTTTTTGTAACTACCTATTTCAAGGTATTTCTGCTCTCAGATCCTTGAGCCTCAATCATTATCTTTTTCAGCAAAAATGTTCTTTTACTAAGAAGATCTAGGCCAGCTAATGTATCTGTCCTACACTTTTCTCAGTTTTTTCTTTTTTCTCTAAGTCTCTTCAAGGTTAAGACCTTTTCATACTTTATTACCTTCTCTTCACACCTGTTCTTGGCTTTTCATTATTCCTTTTCTTGCCTCTTTAAAGCTTCTCTCCATTCTTTTTCCCTACAGACATTTCCTAATAAAAAAGAAAAATAAGCAATAACCCAACCCTGCTTGTACATAATGCTACCTGCAGATGGCTTTATCCAAAATGTAGAGTTGTTGAATACTGTATGTGTCCTTCACAGTTAGCTTTCAAACTCAGTTCTTTTTGAAACTGTTTTCTCAAGCATTGTCTATTCACCAAATCTAGTATTTTTAGTCTTTTATCCTTTTGATCCCCTTGGGGATATAAATGTGTTATTTTTAAGCTTCAGGACCTCTTGCCTAGAGGGGCCTTTATATGTTTATGTTGTTGAATATATTTGTAAAGTTGGAAAAGTAAAATATTTTTGTATTCTTGTTCTCAAGCTTCAGTCCCAACAAACTTCGATTTGCCACTTTATGCAAGGGGGTCTGCCCTTTATATAGCAGAAGTTCGTGAGATTCTGTTATAGCCTATAGAGGTAACAAAATCGGTACATGACTCCCCCCCCACTTGGTCACAACTAAGGATAGAGCTAATTGCTACATTAGGACATCTTGGATTGACCTAAGAATTGTATTCTTTCCATACCCAGGTCCTAGGTCTGCTCCTCATTATTACAGGTTCAAGAAGTAGATTTTAAGCAGCTTGCCCAAGGTGATCAAGCACTGGCAGATTAATTCATGCTACCCAAACTCACAAAAGATGATTTATAAATCAGAATATTTATTTCTTAGTATACAAGAAGGGATTCATACCTCAATATTGACTATGGGTACAAATACCTTCTATTCCAGGACACTCTCTTCACTGGATCAAGGTGTTCTAGAGAACAAAGACGATTATAAAATGTTTAGTTCTGATGATTTAACATGAAAGTAACTGTGTGCTTAAGGCCTCTTCACTGCAGGGGTATGGCCTAAACCCCAAATTACTTGAAGATGAGGAATGCCCTGTTTCTTATGTGACTTAAGCCTGTGGGTAATTCTGACTTACCAATTTTGCCTGGTCATGGATCTAGCCTCAAGCAAGGCACGGCCTGTGCCTGAAACGTCTCACCCCCAACTGCCCTCTATTTGGCTGCCACACGCCAGTATTGTACATCTCTTCTAGTTCCCCCACCGCCTGAGCCGTTTTCCTCTTCTTTCATTCATGTCCCTTCTCCCTTTTCCATTATCTCCAAAGCATATCCCCTCACTTTCAGTGCCCAGGGTGTCCTTCCCAAGGTCCCTCCTAACGTCAGTTGTGCTGTCACCTTGCCTCACCTACTAATCATCACCTCCTAGGCTGTCACCCTCACCCCCTACCTGGCCCACCCTGGTCCCACTGCCCCGACCGGAAAGGAAGCATCGAACCGCGGTCAGGCCTGAACCTTCCCCGGTGAGGGCGCCAGGGGCCCGGGGCCCGCTCACTGCCCCAGCGGCGAAGCTGTGCCTGTCTCCGCCTTCCGTTTTCTACATAACCACCACCCATTCTATCCTCTCCGTGAGCACCGGGATCGCAGAAAAGTGCACCCCCTCTATTTGAGAATTGAAGCATGTGTGGATGCTGGCGTCTGCGCTTAAGTGAACTGAACCTGGGCCGAGCCCCAGGTGAAGGGGCGAGTGGTGGGCGCTAAGCCAATCGTAGCTCATGACGACAGGGCCCAGCCAATCAGAACACGGGAGGCTTGGCGCACTACGGGCGGGGCCGGGCGGGGGAGAACCCGCCCCCTTGCAGCTCTGTGGCCAACGCCTTTGCCCAGGGCTTGCTGGAGCCACGCAGGTTCACATACTCCAGGGACTGGGCACCTTCCGAGCTGGCAGACGGTGCATCCAGCTAATTTCTTACAAGTCTGGCCTTAACAGGCGTATTGGTGCCTGCCGTGGACGCATTCCGACCTGGGCCGTATCTCTTTCTGGAGGCTGAGCCTATGGTTGGGGCAGAGTGAGGTCGTTGCCTTGACGACGACAGCATGCGGCCCGTGGTCCTCCTGAGTGTGAGCCTGCGGCAGGCTGAGGCCAATCTGCCTCCCTGCCTGATTCACCTAGGACCCGTGACTGTGTCCACAGAAAAAATCATAACAGCTCCGGACTTGCTGGTTTGCTAGTCAGCATCTTTCAGACCTGCGAGCGAGATGCATTTCACCTCAAATTTGTTTCCAGGTTGAAAACCTTTGGGTCTTTCCATGCGAAAGGATTTTAAAGAAACAGTAAGTATAGTACTTTTAAAAGCTTCTATTATCACATTCTTTGATCTGTGATAGATTTCAATCTGGTTGTCTTTAACAAAATAATTCGCACTATTTTTATTGTCTAAATTGTTGAGATTCAAACCATACGCTTATATGGCACATATCCAGCAATACCGCATTGCCAATTGTCCAGGCATCATTTTAGTTTGTATCACCCTTACACACAGGCGTAGAAGGCATGAAAAGCTATAGTTTATGAGTAACTGTTTCAGGAAACAGGCTTTTTAAGCTCTGATACTTTTAAGGTATTTGGAGGCAGTGCTGCTTGAAAAGCAGGTGTGTTCAATGTGCTGTGACTAAATGTGTGGTTGGTTTCCAGAATAAACTTGGAGTAGTCAACTCGCTTAATGTTAGCTTGTGATATGCTTCAGGAGATCTCAGACATGCCTAAGGTAATTTTAATTTTGTTCACTTTGCATTTTCAAATATTGAGGGCACCAACTGCAAAATGTTTAAAAAGATCCAGGTTATAGAGTCCAGCTATTTTTGTCCTTGGCTTGATAAACCTAAAGTCTAGTCCTTAATAAAGCATGCTGTCTTAATGGAAGGAAAAAAAAAATTCAGGCAAGGCGGGAGAGAATTACACTGACAATTTTTTTCCAAACACACGTTTTATTTAAAAATATATTCAAAATAGTTAATAGATGTTAAATGGAAGTTAATATGTCAAATATGTGAAAAGTTAGCATTGGGGACACTGCTCTCTAAACAGGTTATAGAATCTACTATCAAAGCTAGTAGTAAAATAGTGAAATAATTGGAGTTGGTGTTGACTGGAATTTATTTTCATCTTTTTCCCCAGCAGATCAATCTTCTGGTTTTCCATGTATATCTACGCTTTTTATATCTATCTATCTATCTATCTATCTATAATAACCCTAAATTATTAAGGTAAACTGCTGAAAATATATACACTGGATTATCACAGTTTGCTAGAACAAAGAGGGTGTTTTTTTGTTTTTTGTTATCAGTGTACTAATAGGGAAGCAAATAAAACATCACAATTCACACTCTGGGTAAATTAGTTTTAGATGGCCATGAGGACACAATTAATGAAATAAGTGAGAGGTTTTTTTTTCTTTCCACATTTTATAAATGAGTATTTTTGTATTATTAAGTTAAAAAAATTCAGTTATGAATCATCACTTGAATATATAGTTACTGAAAGATTATTTTTTCTTCTAAAACTTTTAGAACCGTATTGGGATTAAGAACAATACTTTTTTATTCTTTGCTTCTGGAATTTAATTTCAAAATCAGATTTAAAAAATAAATTTAACTTTATATTTGTTTTCTTAGCTTGTATATTTCATGGCAATCAAACCTTGTAAATTAAAATCTGAGTTTGAACTGAAAAGTTTTTTTCTATACCAAAATATGTAGTGGAATAATTGCTGATCCTTCATCAATCATTATTAGGATTGCTATTAACCAGAAAATGTCATATAATGAGATGTAAAAGAATTCTAAACATAAAATTCAAATGATCATACTTATAGTGAGTAATCATTAAAAGTATTTTTGAGATATTGTATGTGGTACTACCAAAATTTAATTTTTAAACAATCTGCTTATGTACTGTGATGCCATTGTTGTTATTTTGTAAGTTCAATATGGGAATTTAATTACTACGGTAAGAAAAGTTAAAAAAAAAAAAAGTTTATCAAAGTTCCTTAGTGTTAATTTGGTAAGTGGTCATTTTGTGAACAAATATTTTTCCCAATTGAATAGAAAATGCATAAAGATTTTCAACTTCACTTTTTTAAGCCTAATGTAAAAAAAATAAATTTGATCTTCACTACAAGCAAACTCATTGCAGTGCCTGGCTTGTTCAGTTGGTAGGTCATGTGACTCTTGATCTCAGAGTTGTGAGTTCAAACCCCACATTGGGCATGGAGATTACATAGTAAATAAAATCTTAAAAAAAAAAAACAAAACCAAACTCGCTTGTACTTTTTCACCTCTGAGTGAAAAGGAATTGTTTTTCTAAAGTAAGCTATAATTGTTTTGAATGATGGTTCAAGTATTGCTTTATCTGAATTAAAAATATATTGAATTTCATTAACATGGCATCTAATAATTTAAATTTAATGGCTTCAATTCCATTTGCTTTGTCTATTATGAAATGTATGTTAATATTCTGAAAACAGCTTAGATGTGGAAACAGTAAGAAATTGTGAGACAGCACAGGACAGCCATTGACACAGTGACTCCTCTAATATGGAAAACAAGTGGGGAAGAATTAATTTCCTGGGAAGGTGGAAGAAATTAATATACTCAACATTATTAACTCCATGTTTTGGTTTCCATAGCAGGAAGAATTCCTATTGGTTTTGAATTAATAATGGAAAAATATGAGAATCTAGGATTGGTTGGAGAAGGGAGCTATGGAATGGTGATGAAGTGTCGGAATAAAGATACTGGAAGAATTGTGGCCATAAAGAAGTTCTTAGAAAGCGATGATGACAAAATGGTTAAAAAAATTGCTATGCGAGAAATCAAGTTACTTAAGGTGAGTAAATATGTGTATTGAGTTAAAAAAAAAAGTTGTCTCTTGATCAGGGTTATATTTTTACAAAAAATTACAGTTTTTATATTCATTTCCATACTAAACTTTAAGATATAAGTTTCTTCTTTTTTGGCAATAAACAAATGAAATTGTTATTTATGCGTATTCATTTATCCCATGAATATAAATATGATTTTTAAAGTATTTGCTGCTTCTTTCTGTATCTGTCTGTCTATCTATCTATCTATCTATCTATCATCTGTGTTTGGGGTCCTAAGACCACTCCAGGTTCCATGATTCAACTGGAGGACTCAGAGCACTAAGTAGATAGCAGCTCATGGCTATCTCATGGCTCTGATTTATTACAGTGAAAAGATATAAAGGAAAATCAGCAAAGGAAAAGGCACATGCACATGGGTGAATTCCAGAGGAAACTTGTCACAGGTTTCCAAAAATCCTCTTTCAGTGGAGTCACACAGGATGTACTTACTTTTTCCAAAAATGAGCTTTGACAACACATGTAGTCTACAGCCATACCACCCTGAACGTGCCCGATCTCATCTGATCTCGGAAGATAAGCAGGGTCGGGCTTGGTTAGTACTTGGATGGGAGACAACACATGTAAAATACCATCTACCAAGAAGATTCAGTAGACTCTGTGTCCAGGGTTTTTACTGGGGGATGTTTATATAGGCACACTCTGCCTGGCTCATATTAATATCAATGGCTGACAAGAGCTGTCCCAGTTGGAGGGAACAGAAACAGCAAAGGTGATGGGACATGTCCTAGGAGGTACAACAGTTTGGTCGATACTATAACATGAAGTTCAAGGCCAGGTAAGACATCTCAGAAGGGAGGGGATGGGGGTAAATGGCATTAAAATTTTTTTTTCTCCAGGTTTTCCCACTATACATAAATCCTAGAAAAAATAATTTGTGCAAACACTTTCATCACACAGAGAGAGAGAGAGAGAGAGACAGTGTGAGTGGGGGGAGGGGCAGAGAGAGAGGGAGACACAGAACCTGTAGCAGGCTCCAGGCTCTGAGCTGTCAGCACAGAGACTGACGGTGGGTCTCGAACTCAGGAGCCATGAGATCATGACCTGAGCCGAAGTTGAATGCTTAACCAACTGGGCCACCCAGGCATCTCATCTTAATTCTTGTTTAGATGCGTATTTTGTAAACATCATATGGTCACATTTTGCTTTTTATCCTGTTTGACAACCCTGCCTTTTAATTGGAATATTTAGTCTATTTACATGTAATGTAATTTCTGATATATTTCAGTATAAATTTACCATCTTAATATGTGCCATTTGTCTTACTGGTTTTACATTTCTTTTTATTTTCTTTCTTTAGATTAATTACATTCATCATTTCTTTATTTCCCTGTAATAGTTTTGAAAATTGTATCTTGTTTCTCACCTTTTAGTGGTTATCTTAGATATTTGTTGAAGTCTAACATTATCTAATACTTGTATTCTTCTTCCAGGTAATACAAATCCTTACAATACTTATCTCTGGTTATTCCCTTCCATCTTGCATGCTAATATTGTCATATATTAACTCTCACATATTTTTAAATGTCACAAGACATAATTATTTTTTAGAGTTCATTTAGGTTTATGTTTACCTATAACTTTCTTTGTTCTTCCTTTTCTTCTGAATCCCTGGCCATTTATCTGGGATCTCTTTTCTTTTTGTAGTGTATTATTTAGGATTTCCTTTTGTGAGGATCTACTGTGGACAAAACATTTCAATTTTAGTTTGCATGCAAGTGTCTTTTTTGCTGTCATCCCTGAAAGATATTTTTGCTGTGTATGGAATTTTAGGTTGGCAAGTGTTTTCTTTCAATAAAATGAAGATAACACTGTTTTGTCCTCTGGCATCTATTATGGCTCCTGAGAAGTCAGCTGTCAGTCCAACTGCTCCCTAACTGCTGCTCTTTTATAAGGTTTTTTGTTTTGTTTTGTTTTTAGATTTTATTTTTAAGTAATCCCTATACTCAACATGGGGTTTGAATTCACAACCCTGAGATCAAGAGTCACACACTCCTCCAAGTGAGCCAACCAGGTGCCCCTATAAGTTTGGTTTTTTATGTCTAGATCTTTTTTCCTTTCAGCCTTTTATAACATAAAGTGGACATAAAATATAGAAAAGTGTATATCTCATAAGAATCATCTCTATTTTTTTAAAATTGAACAACTCCATATTACCACCATGTAAATAAAGAAAAAGAACATTACAATCACTCCATAAGCCCCCTTATGTCTTCTCCCAACACTACTGCCTTCTTGCTCTATCCAGATCACAAGTATCCTGATTTTAATTAGCATAAGTTAGTTTTGTTTTCTGGCTACTTAAAAATTTTCCTTTGATCTTGTTTTCCTGAAATTTCACCATATTGTATGTAGTTTGGGTATCTTTTTTCTTTTTTTCTTTTTTTCTTTTAGTTTGGATATCTTTTAATTTATTTTGCTTCATTGGGGATTGGAGTCTTTATGAATCTATGATATGATTTCTTTCATTAATTCCAGAAAATTCTCACTTATTATTCCAACTCATTCCCTTTATCCTCTGTTTCTGGGACTTCAGTTAACATAAATCTTCTCACTGAATTATCTGTTGTTTTTTTTTTCTTCATCTGTCTTTCTATGCACTGTTCTGTATAGATCGTTCTGGTTCATCGTTTGATTCAATAATTTTCTCCTCAGTATGATTAATATCCATCACTGAGCCATTTATTTGGGATATTATATTTTAAATGACTTTTTATTTTGAAATTTAGCCAATATGTTGATATACACAAAAATATAATTATAGCTCAATGAATTGTTAGGAAGCAAACATTCAGAACCACCACCAGGTCAAGAAATAAAACACTGCCAACAACTCTTTTCTTTTACTATCCTGGTCACTAGCCCCTCCCTCTCCTTTAAGGTAAACACTATCCTGATGTGCATGTTCATCACTGCCATGATTTTTTCCCCCACATTTACCAAATATGCATTCCTAACCACTATAGTTTAATGTTTATTATTCTCTTAAAAAGCTCTCTTTTCACTCTCTTAATGTTATTTTTACTCAATAGTAGTTGTTAATTTCAATGTAGTCAAATTTTTAATATTTTCCTTTATGGTTTTAATATTTTCCTTATGGTTCCTTTAATATTTTCCTTTCCTTTATCTGCTTAAGAAGTCTTTTACTACTTAGAGATTAGGGTAGCCTTCTATACTATCATCAAGAAACTTAATAGCTTTGGTTTTCATATTTATATTTCAGTACACTTAGAATTGATCTTAACTATGTTGTATGGCACAGTCAAGTCTTATTTTGCCTTTATGGATGTCCAGTTATCCCAGAAACATTTACTGAAAATACCAACTTTTCTCCACTCTCTGAATTCCTCATTTGCTATATGTCCTTATATGTAGAAATGGCTTTTCTACTCTTTATTCTGTTCCATTGGTCTATATGTCTAAGTTTGTGCCAGTATCTCATAGTCATATTCACTGTAGTGAATCACTAGAGATATATGTGATATTCCTGATATGTGTTTTTAATTCTCCCTATATTTAAATCCTTCCCCAAATTGTTCAGTCAGTATTTATTAGGATATACCTAATATTTACCCTTCCCATTACTCATCAACCATTCTTACATTTCTGAGCTCCTATCTAGGGTCATTTACCTTGTATTTAAAACATTCTTTAATGGGAAGCCTGGGTGACTCAGTCGGTTAAGTGTCCGACTTCGGCTTAGGTCATGATTTCGCGGTTCATGGGGCTGAGTCCTGTGTGGGGCTCTGTGCTGATGGCTCACAGCCTGGAGGCTCCTTTGGATTCTGTGTCTCCCTTTCTCTTTGCCCCTCCCCCGCTCACACGCACATGCTCTCTCTCAATAATAAATAAACATTAAAAGAGTTTTAAAAAACTACATTATTTCTTTAAAGCTGATCCACTGGTAAGAAACAGTGTCCATTTTTGTTCGTCTGAAAAAAAAAAACTCTTTATGTTACTTTTTGTTGAAAAGATTATTTCCATAGGATATAGAGTTCTAAGTTGGCAATTCATTATATTCAGTGTGTTCAAGATACCATTCCAATGTTTCTCTGGTTCTCCCTGCTCTTGAATCATCGGATGTTTCTTGGTATGTCCTTTTTTCTTTTGGATGCATTAAGGTTTTCTCTTTGACTTTGATTTTCAGCAATTTTACAATAATATGTCTTGATGTGGGTTTCTTTTTATTTATTTGTTTTGACTTTATACCTCTTGCATCTGTAAAATAATGTCATTTGTCACTTTTAGAAAATTCTTAGCTATTATTGCTTCATGTATTGCTACTATCTTATTCTCTCTCTTCTCCATTTAAGAATTCAGTTTATATATTAGGCCTCCCCCATGTCTCTTATACTCTTTCTGTGTTTTTCATCCTTTCGTTTTTCCCTACTTTATTCTAGATATTTTCTTCTGACCTATCCTCCAACTCAGTAATTCAGTTTCAACTATTTTCAATCTACTTTTATACTTAAGCATTGATTTTTTAAAAAATCTTTATCTGTTTATTTTGAGAGTGGGGAGGGGCAGAGAGAAAGAATCCCAAGCAGGCTTCCTGATGTCAGTGCAGAGCCCTATGTGGGGCTCCATCTCATGACCACAGGATCATGACCTCAGCTGAAATCAAGAGTTGGGTGCTCAACCAACTCAGACACTCCTGATTTCTTAATTAGAGATATATTTTTCAATTAGAATATTTCTATTGGATTTTTAAAATAGTTTCCAATTTGCTTCCCAAATTCTTTATTGTGCTTTCATGACTGTTTAAATTACAGTCTTCTGAAATCTGTATCTAATACCTATTATCTGGATCTCCCATATGTTTATTTCTATTGGTTGCTTTTTTTTCTCTTGATCTTTTTATTTTTGATATGCCTCTATTAATTTTTAAAAACTGTATACATAGTTTGAGTCTCTGGATGATATTATCTTTTCCCTGAGAGGAGTTACACTTGCTTCTGTGAGGCTCTTGAGCGCACTCTTGAGGGTACTCCAGGAAACCTAACATTCTGCCATCCTCTCAATCCAATCTGAGAACGTTACATAATTTGAATTTGAGTTGTAGTTCCTGAGAGACCTGATTCACCCTTATCATAGTTTGTGGACTTTTTGGGCCAACCCAAAGTGAGAGGATTTCATCAGGGCCATCCCCCTTCTTTCCATCTTGCTGGCCCCTGGACACCAATCACTATTACCTTAGATCACAAGACTGTCAAAAGTGCCACTCAGACTCTTAATTTTCTCTCTGAAATGATATGTTTCCAGGGTCTAAAACAAAACAAACAAACAAAAAACAACTCTAATTGCTTGGCTCACTTCCCTGGGTCTCTGTCTTCAAGATACTAGTTTAGATATTCTTTATTATCTCATCTCTCTTGTCCCTTAAAATAGTGGCTTTATATATTTTTTTAAGCTTTTCTACTTGTTCTAAATTACCTAGTCTACTGTTATTGCAAACAGAAATTACTATATTTTTCTGTTCTAAAATTTGTATTTGGTTCTAAATCTGCTATATCACTTTTTATGATTTCAGTTTTGTTGTTGTTTTTTAAGTAAGCTCTACACTCAACCCGGAGATCAAACATGCTTTGTCCACTGAGCCAGCCAGGTGTCCTGGTTTGTTTGTTTGTTTTTAAGCTTTGCTTTTTTGTTTTAATTTTAACTAATTAATTAATTAACTTACTTACTTAAACTCTACCCTCAGTGTGGTGCTCTAACTCATGACCCAGAGATCAAGAGCCACATATTCTACCAACTAAGCCAGCCAGGCACCCCAAGTTTCCTCAGTTTTTTGAGGTTGACTTTTTTCTTTTTTTTCATTTCTTTTTTTTGTGTTTATTTATTTTTGAGAGAGAGAGAGAGGGAGAGAGAGAGAGAGAGAGAGAGAGAGAACGAGCTTGGGAAGGCAGAAAGAGAGCGAGAGAGAGAGAGAGAGACAGAATCGAAAGCAGGCTCCAGGCTCCAAGCTGTCAGCACAGAGCCTGACGCGGGTCTCAAACCCATGAACCGTGAGATCATGACCTAAGCTGAAGTCAGACTCATGAGCCAAAGTCTGACACTTAACCGACTGAGCCACCCAGGCGCCCTTTTTTTTTTTTTTTTTCTTTTAAAGCATAGTAGCCTGTATCTGATAATTCCAATATCTGAACTTACTCTGCTTCTGCTTTGGTCTTCTTTATGTTCTGATGGTTTTTACTTGTGCTATCATATTTCTTTGTATGCCTGGTTGTCTTTGATTTTTTTGCTGGACACTACATTTTAAACATTATTTTTTTGGAATAATTTGAGGCTAAAGTGAAGACATTTTCTTCCTGGGAAGATTTTAATTTTCTTCTTCCGTATCCACGGACCCTGGGCTGGTAATCAATTTACCACCTTTCAGTTTCAAGTCAGTCCTTTTTGCCCCACTTCATGGAAGTAGAGCTGGACTCTATAAACATTTCTCTTTCGCCAGCTAGTTTGATATTAAGCTTTGACCATAGAGGGCATGGAAGGACACTATAGTCCTTAAGAAGAGGCTTCCCTTCCTGGTTCTGGCCTGCTTTTTTTTTTTTTTTTTTTTTTTTTTGGGCACTGGGATGAGATCACTCTATGGGAGGTTTTGAGGCTCACATCAGTATCTTTCACAACCAGTTCCGCCTGCCTGCAATTTCTGGCAAGTTTCTCTATCACCTGGCTGGCTGCCCACCCTTCCGTCACCTCTGGCTTATGTCCTGTAGCAATTTTTTTCACCACTGGCAGTCTGTGGCAGTCATGCTCTCTCTAATGAAGTCTGAATCTCAGCCTTGGTTGTGGCTGGAGGCTCTTCTAATGTATTGGTTACTTTCTATGCACTTTCCCTCAGCCCTGAAAGTAGTAGCTAGTCTGTATTTGCTATTTTGAAATATACCTTAGAGTCTTTTTATCCCTGTTAATAATTAACTACCTTTACTAGTTAGTAGTTACTTACATTAAAATTTTCCCTGGTCTGGTATACACACACTGCGAGCTCAGGACCACCTTAATAAGTTCAAGGTTTTTGCTTTTATAGTGTCTTACTTTCTTGCATTTTTCGTTACCTTTTTGTACTGGATATTGTTTTTGGATATTCCTTTTTGGAAATAATTTGAGGCTAAGATAAAATTATCTTCCTCCAGAAAGGATATTCATTTACTTCTGCCAGGTGCATGGGGATGCTCCCAGTCCAATACATTAATCTAAATTCAAGGTTTGGGGTTTCTTAAACTGTTATAGATGATGTGAAGTCTAGTGGGTACTGGTTCATTTCTGTCCATTTTTACTGGGGCAGTGTAGTTCTTAGGGTGTCAGCTTAAACTGGGCCTCAGAGACCCACCTCTGAAATGCATTTGGACTTTGACTTTTCCTTCCTTTTCAGCCCCCAAAAGGCCACAAATATCCAAGCTCAGGTCTACCTCTGTTACTTGATGGCAAAACCAGCTTTGATTTGAGTACTGAAATTAACTCTGAGTTCTCCTGTTCTTGATTTTGGCCCAGTAATTCCTCACTATCTTCTTGGGTCTTTTATATGTTTAAGATTTAAAAATATTTTATCCAACTTTTTAGGAATTCTCAATAGGAGAGTTGGTCTGAATTACCTAGTCTGCCCCTATCAAATGGGGTAGTCATCAGCTTTTAAAAACAAAAGCACAGGGGCACTTGGGTGGTTGTCAGTTAAGCGTCCGACTTCAGCTCAGGTCATGATCTCATGGTTCATGAGTTCAAGCCCCACATCAGGCTCTGTGCTGACAGCTCAGCGCCTGCAGCCTGCTTTGGATTCTGTGTCTCCCTCTCTGTCTGCCTCTCCCCCACTCATTCCCCCACTCATGCTCTGTTTCTCTCTCTCTCTAAAAAATAAATAAACGTTTAAAAAAAAAACGATTCTTTCTTCCTCTCCCTTTGCCCCTCCCCTGCTAATGTGCTCTCTTTCTCTCTCTAAAAAAAAAAAAAAAAAAAAAAACAAGCACAGAGAAAGAATAAAAGAGAAAGAGAAAGGTGGAACTGATAATCTATGTTTTTATTTTAGATGTGTGTTGTTTAATCTCCACATATTTTGGGATTTTCCAGTTATCTTTTTTTTTTTATTAATTTATAGTTTAATTCCACTGTGGTACAAGAGTAGACATTGTGTGATATCTATTATGTTAAATTTGTTAGGGTATGTTTTGTGGCCTACAGTATGGTCTGTCATGGTGAATGTTCCATATGAACTTGAGAAAAATGTGAATTCTGTTGTTGGATAGTCTGTAGATATCAGTTATATCTGTTGATTGATGGTATTGTTGAGTTCAACTGTGTGTGTGTGTCCTTACTGATTTTCTGCCTGCTGGATGTATCTGTTTCTGAGTGGAATGGTTGACATTTCCAATGATGATAGTGGATTTGTTTATTTCTCCCCAAAGTTCTATCAATTTTTACCTCCTATAGTTTGAAGCTCTGTTGTTAGGCACATACACGTTAAGAACTGTTATGTTTCCTTGGAGGATTGACCCCCTTTTCAGTATATAATGCCCTCCTTTATCCTTGATAATTTTTCTTTATAGTTTGGTCTATCTGAAATTAATAATAGGTACTCATGCTTCCATTTGATCAGTGTGGTATATTTTTCCATCTATTTACTTTTATTTTTTAATTAATTCTAAAAAAAGATTTTTAAAAGTAATCTCTACACCCAACGTGGGGCTCAAATTCACAACCCTGAGATCAAGTGTCACACCCTCTACTGACTGAGCCAGCCAGGTGGCCCTCCATCCATTTACTTTTAATTAATATGTATTTTTATACTTAATGTGCATTTCTTGTAGATAATGTATAGTAAGGTTGCATGTTTTGAGCCATTCTGACAATCTCCATTTTTTAGTTGATACATTTGGATCATTGACTTTAGAAGTGAGGATAGAGCTGAGTTAATATCTACCATATTTGTTACTGTTTTCAACTTGTTTCCCTTGTTCTTTGTTTCTATTTTTGTCTTCCACTTTTATTCTGCCTTTTGTGAGTGTAATTGAGCATTTAATATGATTCCATTTTTCTGTCCTTTCTTAACCTGTCAGCTATACTTCTTTTTATTTTAAGTTTGTTTATTGATTTTGAGAGAGAGAGAGAGAGAGAGAGAGAACACACATGAGCAGGAGAGTGGCAGAGAGAGAGAGAGAGAGAGAGAGAGAGAGAGAGAGAGAGAAAATCCCAAGCAGGCTCCATGCTGTCAGTGCAGAGCCTGATGTGGTGCTCAATCTCACAGACTGAGATCATGACTTGAGCTGAAATCAAGAGTCTGATGCTTAACCAACTGAGCCCCCAGGCACCCCAGTTATACTTCTTTTTAATTTTTTTTTTTTTTAGTGATTACCCTACAATTTGCAACATACATTTGCAAATAATCCAAATCCACTTTCAGAAAACACTATATCACTTCACAGGTGTATAAGTACCTTATAATAATAAAGAAATCCTAATTCCTTTCTCCTGTCTCTTGTATCATTGCTTCCATTCATCTCACTTATAAATAAGCATACATAAGCATATATATATAAAAGATATTCATAAGTCTATATAATCAAATACATTTTTGCATTATTATTTTGAACAAACTGTTTTCTGTTAGATCAATTAAGAATAAGAGAAATAAAGTTTTTATTTTACCTTCACTTACTCTTTCTTTGGTGCTCTTCTTTTCTTTATGTAGATCAGAGTTTCTGGCCTATATTATTTTCCTTTTCTCTAAAGAATTTATTTTAGGGGCACATGGGTGGCTCAGTCACTTAAGTGTCAGACTTTGGCTCAGGTCATGATCTCATGGTTTGTGAGTTCAAAACCTGTGTCAGACTCTGTGCTGACAGCTCAGAACCTGGAGTCTGCTTTGGAGTCTGTGTTTCTCTCTCTTTCTCTGCCCCTCCCCTGCTTGTGCTCTGTCTCTCTCTCTCAAAAATAAATAAACATTTAAAAGTGTTAAAAAATAATTTCTTTTAACATTTATTGCAATGCAAGTCCACTGCCAACACACTTCCCCAATTTCTGTTTGTTTGAGAAACTGTTTTTCCTTTACTTTTGAAGGATTATTTTGCAGGATACAGAAATCTAGATTGGCGTTTTTTTTTTTTTCTCTTGAAATTAAATATTTCACTCCACTCTTCTTGCTTACATGTTTTTTTTTAATGTTTATTTTTGAGAGAGCATGCACGAGTGGGGGAGGGGCAGAGAGGGATGGGGACAAAGGTTTTGAAGCAGGATCTGTGCTGCCAGAAGAGAGCTTGATGTGGGGGTTGAACTCATGAACCGTGAGATCATGACCTGAGCTGAAGTCAGACACTTAACTGACTGAGCCACCCAGGAGCCTGCTTGCATGGTTTCTGAGGAGAAGTTGGATGCAGTTCTTATTTTGTTTCTGTATAAGATGTTTTTGTCCTCTGACTTCTTTCAGGATTTTTTCCTTCATCTTTGATTTTTCTATGTTTTGAAAATGATAGACCTATGGGTAGGTTTTTGTTTGTTTGTTTGTCTTTTTCCCATGGCATTTATCCTGCTTGGTGTTCTCTGAGCTTTCTGAATCTGTGATTTAGTATCTGACATTAATTTTGAGGACATTGTCAATGATAATTGTTTCAAGTACTTCTTTTGTTTCTTTTTTTCTTCTCCTTCTTCTCCTCATATTCCCATTACATCTATGTTATACCTTTTATAGTTGTCCTGTAGTCTTTGGATATTCTTTTTTTTTTTTTTTTGTCTCTGTTCTCTTCTTTTTGGTTTTTGACCATTCTGTTGACATATCTTCTAGCTCAGAGATTCTTTCCTCAGCTGTGTCTAGTCTACCAATAAACCCACCAAAGACATTCTTCATTTTGTTACTGTTTTTTATCTGCAGCATTTCTTTTAGGTTCTTTCTTGGGATTTTCATCTCTCTGCTTCCATGGCCCATCTGTTACTGCATGCTGTCTACTTTACCTTTAGCATATTAGTCATAGTTGCTTCAAATTCTTGCATCCCTGCCATGTGTGGTTTCAATGCTTGTTCTGTCTCTTCACATTGTTTTTTTGCCTTTTGGTATGTCTTGTACTATTTTCTTGATAGCTGGAAATGATATACTGGGTAAAAGGAACTGTTGTAAATAGGTTTTAGGAATGCGGAGGTCAGGGGGGAAGGGAAGAGTTTTGTAGTCCTGTAAAAGGACATATAGGTCTCAGTCTTTTAATGTTCTTATACTTCTGGATGGTGAACTTTGCAAGTGTTTCTCAGTTTTTTCTCCCTTCCTTAGGTGGGACAGGATAGCTAGAGTAGTATGAAGTTGAGCATTCCCTTCCTCAGGCCATTTAGGCTCTGAAAATACCACAGCTGCTTAGACTCTGCTTAACCAGTTTTTGCTGAGGGAAGGCCTTGTTTTTTTAATTTTTAAAAAATGTTTATTTGTTTGTTTGTTTGTTTATTTATTTATTTATTTATTTAGACAAAGACAGAGAACTGGGTAGGGGCAGAGAGAGAATCCCAAGCAGTCTCTGCACTGTCAGTGCAGAGCCTGACGAGGGACTTAAACTCATGAACCATGAGACCATGACCTGAGCCAAAACCAAGAGTCAGATACTTAACCAACTGAGCTACCCAGGCACCCCCAGGGCAGGCTTTGTTAAGAAGCACAGAGCTCTGGGGCACCTGGGTGTCTCAGTTGGTTAAGTGTCTGACTTTGGCTCAGGTCATGATCTTGGGATTCGTGAATTCCAGTCTTGCGTTGGGCTCTGTGCTGACAGCTCAGAACCTGGAGACTGCTTCAGATTCTGTGTCTCCCTCTCTCTCTCTCTCTCTCTCTCTCTCTCTCTCTGCCCCTCCCCCACTTGCATTCTCTCTCTCTCTCTCTCTCTTTCTCTCTCAAAAATAAATAAACATTTTAAAAAATTTTTAAAAAGAAGAACAGAGCTCTGGCATATTTCAGAATGGTTCCTTTCTCCTCTACCTGTGGAAGGAGAAGGAGACTTTTCTCCAAAATTTACTCTGGGAATCTGGCTGAGCTCCTGGAGATAAATCTTACAATATGGTGGGGGCCCCTCTGTGACTGGGTTCCTCTGGGGTTTTTAACTTTCAGATTTGTCCATAGTGAGCCTCCAGTAATTTGCCAATTACAGTTCAGGTTTTCCTGCCTTGGCACTGGTTCCTGCAAAGATTTCCACCTGTAAATCTGCTCCAGTAAAAGGACTCCATATATTTTCCTGCCTATCTCTTCAATCTTGGGGGCAGTGGCTTGCCTATATCCTCTCTTCTGTTATGGATCTAACAAGAGTTGTTGATTTTTGTGTATTCTGCTTTTTAAAAAATGTTTATTTATTTTGGAGAGAGAGAGCAGGAGTGGGGGTGGGGTGCAGAGAGAGAGGGAGACAAAGAATCCCAAGCAGGCTCCAAAATCTAAGCTGCCAGCACAGAGCCCAACTTGCGGCTCGAACCCACGAACTATGAGATCATGACCTGAGCTGAAGCCAGATGCTTTACTGACTGAACCACCCAGGTGCCCATAGTGTATTCTGTTTTTTACTTGTTAGGATGAAGTAGAAACTTCCAAGCTCTTTACACACAGAATCAGAAACCAGAAGTTTCCATACCTTTTTAGATTTAATTTTACCAGAAGTCTGTGTGTGTGAGTATGTGTGTGTGTGTGTGTGTGTGTGTGTGTTTGTGTATGCTTATAATAAAAACCTTTTGCTTGTTAAAGGGCAAACAAGGAGCCCTTAGACTGAGGTGGCTGGAATGCCTTGGCCACCCACTAGAGCAAACTGAACGAAACCTAAGCTAGAGTCAATTTCTGTAAATGCCTGAAAGTTAAGATACTGTAACTTAAAAACAACCACTCACAAACAGCAAAGTTGGCTTTCCTAAATAAAGCAACCACTTACAAGATAACCAACCAAATAATTTCCTCACTCTGCTTCTGCATCTGCTCTATACAAGCCTTTCCCTTAGCTTCTGCTGCGAGAATGCTCCTAACCTCTTTCAGTTTGATGATGCCCTGTGCAAATTGATGTTTGCTCAAAAATTCTTACATAAATTTTAATGTGCTTCAGTTTATCTTTTAACACACTGATGCATATTTTATTTTAACACATGAATATGCTATAAAATTTTTTTTTTATGTTTACCATTTGAGAGAGAGAGAGAGCACAAGCAAGGGAGGGGCAGAGAGAGGGAGACACAGAATCAGAAGCAGGTTCCAGGCTCTTGAGCTGCCAGCACAGAGCCTGCCGTGGGGCTCGAACTCACAGACCTCGAGATTGTGATCTGAACTGAAGTCGGCTGCTTAACCGACAGAGCCACCCAGGTGCCCCGAATATATTGTAAAATTTGAATGATTTTCCCTGCCATCTTTGTATGCCGGCAATTTAGTTGTAAACAACTATATCTACCAGAAGCACTTTATTCATATACAAGAATATGGATGTATATGGAGCAGTGTTGTGTGCATGTCAAATGGCAGCACACTCTACTCACTGACCTGATCTTGCTTTTTTCACTTAATGTATCTTAGTGATTATTGCATATCAGTAGACATAAAACTCCCCTTTAAAAAAAAATTGCTGCAATTTATTTCATTGTATGGATTTACCTTAATTCACTTAACCAGTGATATATTTGGAAAGTTCTTTGTGATTCAATCTGGAATCTTTTAATAGGTGAGTTTAGCCCATTTATAGTTATGATGTAACAGGTAAGTGTGATCTTAGTTTTAATTTTTTTCCCCCTTAAGAGTCAGTATGGCTTAGTGGTTAAGAATAAGAAATCTAAATATTTTTCATTCAAATCAGCTACATGTCTGGGTGTGCTTACATAGCAGACGTTCTGGACATGAAGGAGGAACTAAGCAAACATGAAATGTTGTCAGGAAAAGACAGGCCACAGTGACTGGGTTTTGTAGGTACTCATGCTTCCTTTTGAATCCTGTGTCTAGCAGTTATTGCTGTGTGACCTTGGACGAGTTACTTAAAATCTATGTGCTTTAGTTTCCTTGTCTGTAAATCAGACTAATAATAATGGTACCTGTTTCATAGGGTTTTTGTGCTTAGAATAGTGTTTAGAACATAGTAAACAGTATGTATTAGTTATTATTATTTGTAATATCATGCTGTTTTAGTACACCTTTAAAAATATTTTTCTATATAATTTCTAAATTATTTTTAAAATATTGAATGTGTTTCCTTTGATAATTTGGAAAGGTTTTATTTTTTACTATTTGTTACCTTTATAACTATAGCATTATATGATATACTTAATCCTTTGTAAAGTAATTATTATGTTTCTATTTCCTTTTCTCTCCCACTCTCTCATCTGATTTTCTAAGTTTATTTATTTATTTTGAGAAAGAGAGAGAGCGAGCAAGTTGGGGAGGGGCATGGAGAGAGCAAGAGAGAGAAGAGAGAGAGAAAGAGAGAGAGAGAGAAAATCCCAAGCAGGCTCTACACTTCAGCTCAGAGCCCAACACAGGGCTTGAACCTATGACCCTTGAGATCGTGACCTGAGCTGAAATCAAGAGTCAGACAATTAACCAACTGAGCCACCCAGGCGCCCCAACTCATCTGATTTTCAAAGACATCTTATTTATCTTATTGTTTACCATTAAACCTGTAAATATAATTAGGCCTTGTAATTTAAAGTTTCATGTTAAAAATATAATTTTGACCCATCGACAAGGAAATCAACATATGTACACTCTTGTTTGCATCTTTTCTTCTTTCTTCTAAATTTGTTAGAAATATTGTTTGTGCCTCGGGGCGCCTGGGTGGCTCAGTCGGTTAAGCGGCCGACTTCGGCTCAGGTCATGATCTCACGGACAGTGAGTTCAAGCCCCGCGTCAGGCTCTGTGCTGATGGCTCAGAGCCTGGAGCCTATTTCAGATTCTGTGTCTCCCTCTCTCTCTCTGACCCTCCCCCGTTCATGCTCTATTTCTCTGTCTCAAAAATAAATAAACGTTAAAAAAAAAAAATTAAAAATAAAAAAAAAGAAATATTGTTTGTGCCTTGTTAAATTTTAAATAGTCACCTTCTGTTTTGTGATTGTGATGTGCACATTTTTATTAAGACTTAGTCCCACACTAATGAATTCACCATTCTCAATATTTTTCACTGTTGTCTTTTACTTGAACGACAGTTTTGTTGGATGTAAAGTTCCTGGATCACTCTTTCCTTGAGGGTTTTTAGGGCTATATTCTAGTGGTTTCTTTCCCTTTAATGGTGGCAACATTTTCTGGTGAATGTTTATTTGTTTCCTTCTTTCTTCCTCTTTTCTTAGAGCATCTTTGAATAGATCCTGGATTGGTTTTTGATTGTTTCTTATCTTGTAACAAAGTGAGCCCTTCCTGGACTAGCTATCTGTAGAAGGTTCATTTAGGGGAAAGGCTATGCTCTTGTTTCAGGCTAGCAGGAATTCACCATGATTCACAATGATGTTCCTTACAATGCAAGCCTGATCTGTGGGATTGACTTCTGTTATCCTTGCATTTGCTGATTTGTTCATAATGAGTTGTTTTGCCTTCCATTTGGCCTCACCAAGAGATTGCTTCCAGCGAATGAGTTTCTGTGTAATTATTCAGGCCTCCCTTCCCTGGTATTTCTCGGTGCCATTCAGTTCTAGGGTTGCTTTCACAGACAGCCTATGAATCTTGTTCCTATTATAGCAAAGAAGGAGTTTTTTGTTTTTGTTTTTTCCTTTTTCAGGGTATGTCACCAATTTTGGATTACTTGGCTCTACCAGCTTTTTAGCCACAGGTGATCTCTTGGTATCTTCCTAAACTTCTGTTTCACCTTGACTAGATTTGGCAGTCCCACCTCATTCGTAGTGGGTAGGGGTCTAGATCCTGCTTAGTTCCATCAAAGGTGGAGCTACATTTCTTTCTCATTGGCTTTATTGTATTATCTGAGAGGAGAATGGGGCAGTATGGTCTTTTGACTATAATTTAAAAACCAGAACATACTTTTAACAATTTATACTGTTTATGAATTTTATTTGTTTTTCTTATCCTAAGACTTTAGATTGTGACTAATTGCTACATAATTTGATCTTGGAAAAATTATTTTGCATTTTTTTTTTTTTTTTTTTACTACAGCAACTGAGACATGAAAATCTGGTCAATCTGTTGGAAGTGTGTAAGAAAAAAAAACGATGGTACCTAGTCTTTGAATTTGTTGACCATACAATTCTTGATGACTTGGAGCTCTTTCCAAATGGTCTAGACTACCAACTGGTTCAGAAGTATTTATTTCAGATTATTAATGGAATTGGATTTTGTCACAGTCACAATGTAAGTATTTAGGTTAAATAATGATTTTGCCAATGATTAACTCACCAGATACTATCACTTAATTAATGAGACACTTGCCTAACCTAAAGTTTGGACCAGTAAAGTAATTGAAATAAACTGTGTTACTTTGATACTGCTAATTTTCATGATTCATAATAACATGTATTCTTTCTTCCAACATTTTATTATGAAAATTTTAGGCTATACCGAAAAGTTGAAAGAGTGTACATGAATACCCATATAACCACCATGTGGACTCTATACTTGTTAACATTTTGCTGTATTTGCTTTATGACATATTTATTCATCTAGTCATCCATTTATCTACCCATTACTCTGTCTTATTTATTTATGCATTTGAAAGTAAGTTACAGACATCAGTACATTTCAACTTTAAATACTTCAGCTATGCATATTAAACTAGAGTTTAAAATTTGTTTGCTGTGATTTTTTGCTTTTTTGTTTTTTTAAGGTAGCATTTGCTGAGTGAAATGCACAAATTTTAAGTTCACATTCTCTTGCCTAGTTGTGATGTATGAAAATCCCTGCTCTTACCCTATTTCTATCACAATCATTTTATATCCTTTGAATATCATATAAAAGCACCTCTAGGTGAAACGACATTTATAAAATGAATAACTCAGCACATTGATTCTACCAGTTTTACAAAATATTTTTAAATGACATTTTTTTGGTATGATTATACAAGTAACAAATGCTAATAGAGTAGGGCTGGCCCTGTGACCTCACCGTTGATGTCTAGGATGTAACAGAAGTTGGTAGCTTTACAAAATGCTCAGCAATGGCAGATTGATGCTGGTCATCTGGAAGAGCTTAAAATAAATATATTTTTTAAAATTTCAAAATGAAGCTTACTTGTATTAGAGAATAAGCCTGATGATTTGTTTTGCCTAGCTGTAGAGCTTTTAGTATTTCTCCCACTGTCCTGTTTTCTCCTTCCATAGTCTCTCCTTTAGAAATCTTAACAACTGACCTTATTTTACTCTTTTTACATTTCTGATTGCCTGATGAATGCCTCCACTTGGGTGCTCAACAATCCACTTAAAAGCCCACATGGCTAAAACTAAACTACTTACTATTCCATCAGAACAAACTTTTTCTAGACGTTTCTTTTTTTTTTTTTTTTTAATGTTTTTATTTATTTTTGAGACAGAGAGAGACGGAGCATGAGCAGGGGAGGGGGAGGGAGAGAGGGAGACACAGAATCCGAAGCAGGCTCCAGGCTCTGAGCTGTCAGCACAGAGCCTGACGCGGGGCTCAAACTCACAGACCGTGAGATCATGACCTGAGCCGAAGTCGGACACTCAACCGACTGAGCCACCCAGGCGCCCCTAGACGTTTCTTTTTTTGATGGAACCACCATTATTTTAGATTCCCAGGTTTAAGTAAAATATCTGAGATTACTTCCTAAGTTCTGTTCATTCTTGACTGAAGATATTTCTAACTTGTACCTCTTTCTATTCTATTCCTCTGAATACCAGCCTTGTTTGGGCCCTTATCCTCTCGTAGTTGTCCCAATGTTCTTCTCCTGGCCTTTAGTCCTTCTTCTGATTTAGTTTGTTTATGGGCCAACATCTATAAATACCATATCGGTTATGTCACTTCTGTGGATTCCCATGGCCTTGACACCAACTCAGACTTCCCAGGCTGGAAGTTGAGTCAGCCTTCCACCCTAGTATATAACCTCTACTCTAGGAAAAACACTTCCCCAGAGTTTCCTGATCTATTTTTGTCTTTGCTTTTTTGCTCTTCTTGTTACCTTAACTTGGATTGTCCTTCCATTTCTACATTTATTGAGGTCACACATAGTATTAGAGACCTGTCTTTCATAAAATTTTTCCGTGACCAGTCTAGTCTTCAATGATAGTCTTACTTTCTTAGTCTTGAGAGTAGTCATTAACAGAACAATTGATTTGGTATTTAGTAATATATATTTCATCCAATATCTTTGATTAAGTGAAATTTCAAGCATAAATGTTCTTTCTTGCTCAGCTAGGTCCCAGTTTCTTTAAAGCCAGGAACAATTTTATATGCTTTTATCTGTATTTGTTATAGGGACAAAAATAGTACCCTGCACATGGCAGGTGCTCAAAAAATAATATACTTAACTTGATGTGCCAATATATGTCATACTTCGCTTTTTGTCTTAGATCATACACAGAGATATAAAGCCAGAGAATATATTAGTCTCCCAATCTGGCGTTGTCAAGTTATGTGATTTTGGATTTGCGCGGACATTGGCAGCCCCTGGGGAAGTTTATACTGATTATGTGGCCACCCGATGGTACAGAGCTCCAGAACTATTGGTCGGCGATGTCAAGTATGGCAAGTAAGACATCAGGAAAGGGGGTGGAGGGCAGAGAGGGCATATTTAACACATTTTTTCTTGATAAAATGGAATATGTTTCTAATATAATGAAAGATCACTCTAACACTCAAAGGAAAGTTTTACATTTAAGGGAACTTTATTTATTTAACAAATTAAATCCAAGTTGGTTAACATACAGTGTAATAATGATTTCAGGCATAGAATTTCGTGATTCATCACTCCCATGTAACACCCAGTGCTCATGCCAACAAGTGCCCTCCTTAATGCCCATCACCCATTTACCCAATCCCCCACCCAGCACGTTCTCTGTGTTTAAGAGTCTCTTACAGTTTGCCTCCCTCTGTTTTTATGTTATTTTTCCTTCCCTTCCCCTATGTTCATCTGTTGTGTTTCTTAAATTTACATTTAGGGAACTTTATGACTTGTTCTTTTTGGTGCTTCCCCTTTAAATGTTGTGTGTGTGTGTGTGTGTGTGTGTACGAGCGTGTGCTTGTGTGCTTGCAATAAATTGGGGTGAGCATACTTATTTTAAAGGTAGAGAAATCAAGATGAGCAAGTGGGTTTTTTGGTGTGTGTGGTCTGTTCTCTACAGTGGGTTGGAAATAGATGAATTTATTACTTGTAAAGAAAGACAACACTGATTGGGTAAGTCTGACACTTGGAATGAGGCAAGGTGGAATTGACAAGGATGAGGGGAGAAACATAATTGAGTGGAACGTTTTTAAAATATAAATTATCTGCATAAATGAGTTCTTCAAAGAAGAAGGGATGGTAACTCACTGCTTTTGGTAGAAATCTTTCTCAAATGTTTTCTAGGGGTGCCTGGGTGGCTCCGTCAGTTAGGCCTCCCCACTGTATTTCAGCTCAGGTCATGATTTCACAGTTTATCAGATCTAGCCCTGTGTCCAGCTCCATAGTGCAAGTGTGGAGCCTGCTTGGGATTCTCTCTCCCTCTCTATCTGCCCATTCCTCTCTCCCACTCACATGTTCATGCACACACACTCTCTCTCTCTCTCTCAAAATAAATAAATGAACATTAAAAAATGTTTTCTACACTTTGTGTTTTCAGTGCACACATCATTTAATATTTTCTTGATTACTCTGAGTTCTCATTTTGTTATACTGTAACTTTTCTATAATTTTATTTTTATTTTATTAGAAAAATTTTTTTAATGTTTATTTTTTGAGAGACAGAGCACGAACAGGGGAGGGACAAGAGGGGAGTCACAGATTTCAAAGCAGGCTCCAGGCTCTGAGCTGTCAGCCCAGAGCCCAAAGTGGGGCTCGAACTCATGAACTGTGAGATCATGACCTGAGCCAAATTGGATGCTTAATCAACGGAGCCACCCAGGTACCCCTTTATACCATTTTATAATTCAGCTATGACCTTAAACAATTTCAAGGTAGTTGTCCCTATGTGAATGATACCAGCATATTCTGCTTTAAGTTCTTGGGTCTGATTTTTAAGATAATGTTTCTATTTTTTCTGTTAGCTCCTAGTTCCCCTTGTTACTGTATGTGTCCCAAACAACCTTCTCCTGTGCTGTTTTGCTGTTTTCAGTGTATGGTGGGATATATTGATCAACCTGGTTAGAATAATGTATAAACAAAGAATGAATAGGCTTTGAATGAAAACCCAAAAAACTTATTTCCAGAATAAAGTACACATAATAACGGTTTTGAGAAGCCTTTTCCTTCTTGTCACGTGATTGAAGTTTCTGGAAATCTGACTTAGGTAAAATTGGGAATCAGTACTTGAAATTTATAGGGAAATGTATTTTTATGAGTAATTTAACGCTTGCTACTAATATTCTCAATACCAAATAGTAATATGCAGAACAGATTCAGTCACATAAACATAGTAGGATGCCAGATTTTATACCACATTGCTTTTATTTCAGGGCTGTTGATGTATGGGCCATTGGCTGTCTGGTAACTGAAATGCTCATGGGAGAACCCCTTTTTCCTGGAGATTCTGATATTGACCAGCTATATCATATTATGACGTGTTTAGGTAAGATTATACATCTGCATTTTAAATTTTAGAGGTTTTTCTCCTATGTTTTTGTTTGTATTGATTTTACTACTTGTTAGTATATTAAAGATGGTATGTGTTTTAAGTGGAGGTAGGGAGCAAATAGGAAAATCTCATCTATTTATATTAATTCATTCTCAGTCTGGCTTTGGTTTGTCTGGCAAATGGTCTTATTCATGCTCTCATCCACCCTCCTGCCCCACTCCCCACAAAGAAAAGAGCAAAGGCTGTGCATTTTCTCTGCACTTTTGCATCAATAAATCACATGTAGAGGATGCAAATGGTTTTTTCTGGGGGGCGGGGTTAGCAAGTGTTCGGTGGAATCTGACTGTTACCCTTATCCTCATCTTCAAACTGAGAGACCGAGACTTCTTAGGTAGTTTAATCTTGTTGCAGATATGACTTTTGTTGTTAGTGTTTTGGACAGAATTTTAAAGCTAGAGTATCAAAGTCTTACATTTGTTGAAATACGAACTTCATATTGGGAGATGGATCTTGGAAAATGGAAATAATGGGAAAATACTTGGGGGGGGCATTTAACTGTTGGATTTTAAGTTTCCAGGGTAGAAATTCAATAAACAATACAGTAGTTTCTTACAGCAGAATTTTCATATGTATTTTATACTAGATTAGGTACTAAAGTTGAAGAAAAATATAAGAGTGCTCAAATCAGACTTTAAACACAGGTACAAAATCAGTAGATTTTTAAATTTTTGAAAAAAATTTTAATTTTTTAAAATTTAAATTTTAATAATTAAAACAATTTATTTTCATTTTCAAACTAAATTCTTAAAGGGTGGAACTTATTTATCTAGATTCTGATCATATGACTAGTAATATTTTCATTGTTTTGGTCAGCACTTTATGCTTTGTTGTTAGAAATGAAGTGTTGGTACTTATTTCTAAAAAATTAGAAAATGTTCTTTACCTATCCTTTTCCTATGCACCCTCATGACTTCAGTTCTATATATAGTGGCTTGTGAATTTTCTAAATGAGTAGGTTGAGATAAGAATGTTAATTTTCTTGAGTTGACTTACATCAAAACCACTATTGAAGACTGCCAGGTACCATCACCATAAGAACACTGTTTTTGGGTGATTTTGCATGCTGAGACAGCCCTAACTCCAAGTCCATAAGCTGTGTTCTACTCTTTTGTCCATGCCACATCACCTGTCTCTTTGCCATTTCTATCATGAGGTATAATGACAGAGATGTGTGCTGTTCTCACTTCCAGGTAATCTAATTCCAAGACATCAGGAGCTGTTTTATAAAAATCCTGTGTTTGCTGGAGTAAGGTTGCCTGAAATCAAGGAAACAGAACCTCTTGAAAGACGCTATCCCAAGCTCTCTGAAGTTGTGATAGATTTAGCAAAGGTAATCATATGTTTTACTTTCTTACAGTGAATTTATATTATGGAGACATGGTTTTCTCTTTTTGTTGTCTAGTTGATCTTTTAGGTCAACGATTTCCTCTCTTGATTTTATTTTGTTATTATTTTTTAAATTTTTTTAACGTTTTATTTATTTTTGAGACAGAGCATGAACAGGGGAGGGTCAGAGAGAGGGAGACACAGAATCTGAAACAGGCTCCAGGCTCTGAGCTGTCAGCACAGAGCCCGACGCGGGGCTCGAACTCATGGACCGTGAGATCATGACCTGAGCCGAAGTTGGCCGCTTAACTGGCTGAGCCACCCAGGCGCCACTGTTATTATTTTTTTAAGTAAACTCTACCCCCAACGTGGGCCTCAAAACTCGGGACCCTGAGATCAAGAGTCACATCCTCTAGTGACTGAGCCAGGCAGGCCTCTCTCCCTGCCCCCACCCTTTCTTTGCCAGTAAGCTCTATGCCTAACATGGGGCTCAAACTCACAACTTCCAGATCAAGAGTCGCATGCTCCACGGAATGAGCCAGCCAGGTGCCCCTATATTGCTTTTAGTTTGTTTTTTTTAGTTAATTTATTCTCGAGTTAGTTAACATGCAGTGTAGTCTTGCCTTCAGAAGTAGAATCCAGTGATTCATCACTTACATATAACACCCAGTGCTCATTCCAACAAGTGCCCTCCTTAATGTCTATCACCCATTTTCCCCACCCCATCAACCCTCAGTTTCTCTGTATTTAAGCATTTCTTATGGTTTGCCTCCCTCTCTGTTTTTATCTTATTTTTACTACCCTTCCCCTATGATCATCTATTAAATTTCTCAAATTACATGTGATTGAAATCATGTCATGTGATATCTGTCTTTCTCTGACCGACTTATTTCGTTTAGCATAATACTCTTCAGTTCCATCTGTGTGGAACTGTGTGTGTGTATTATATATGTATGTATACATGTATATATACATGTATGTGTATATGTGTATATACATATATGTGCATTTAATATATATTATATACACATACTGTATACGTATGTATGTGTATATGTATATATGTATGTATATACCACATCTTCTTAATTCATGCATCAGTTGATGGACATTTGGACTCTTTCCATAATTGGACTATTGTTTATAGTGCTGCTATAAATGTTGTGGTACATGTGCTCCTTTGAATCAGCACTTCTGTATCCTTTGCATAAATTCCTAGTAGTGCTGTTGCTGGGTCATAGGGTAATTCCATTTTTAATTATTTGAGGAACCTCCATACTGTTTCCCCAGAATGGCTGCACCAGTTTTCATTCCCACCAAAAGTGCAAGAGGATTCCCCTTTCTCCACATCTCCACCAACATCTGTTGTTTCCTGAGTTGTTCATTTTAATAAATCTGACTTGTGTGAGGTGGTGTCTCATTGTGGTTTTGATTTGTATTCCCCTGATGAGGAGTGATGTTGAGGATCTTTCGTGTGTCTGTTTGCCATCTGGATGTCTTCTTTGGAAAAGTGTCTATTCATATCTCCTGCCCAGTTCTTCACTGGATTATTTGTTTTTTTGGGTGTTGAGTTTGATAAATTCTTTATAGATTTTGATGGTTTCCTGTCTCACATTTAGGTCTTTCATCCATCTTGAATTTATTTTTGTGTATGCTGTAAGAAAGTGGTCCAGTTTCATTCTTCTGCATGTTGCTGTGCAGTTCTCCCAGCACCATTTGCTAAAGAGACTGTCTTTTTTCCATTGGATATTCTTTCCTGCTTTGTCAAAGATTAGTTGACCATATATTTGTGGGTCCATTTCTGAGTTCTCTATTCTATTCCATTGGTCTATGTGCTACTGTCTTGATGATTATAGCTTTGTAGTAGAGGCTAAAGTCTAGGATTATGATGCCTCCTGCTTTGGTTTTCTTTTTCACCATTACTTTGGCTATTCAGGATGTTTTGTGGTTCCATACAAATTTTAGGTTTGTTTGTTTTAGCTCTGTGAAGAATGCTGGTACAATTTTGATTGGGATTGCATTGAATGTGTACATTGCTTTGGGTAGTATTGACATTTTGACAGTATTTGTTCTTCCAACGTGAGCATGGAATGTTTTTCCATTTCTTTGGGTCTTCTTCAATTTCTTTCATAAGCTTTCTATAGTTTTCGGCATACAGATCTCTTACCTCTTTGGTTAGGTGTATTCCTAGGTATTTTATGGTTTTTGATGCAATTGTAAATGGGATTGATACCCTGATACCTCCTTCTCTTGCTTCATTATTGGTGTATAGAAACATGACTGATTTCTGTACATTGATTTTATATCCTGCGACTTTGCTGAACTCCTGTATCAGCTCTGGCAGTTTTTTGATGGAGTCTTTAGGGTTTTCCATGTAGAGTATCATGTCATCTGTGAAGAGGGAAAGTTTGACTGCTTCTTTGCCAGTTTGGATGCCTTTTATTTCATTTTGTTGTTGATTGCTGAAGTTAGGACTTCCAACACTAGTTAACCAACAGTAATGAGAGTGGACATCCCTGTTGTGTTCCTGATCTCAGGAGGAAAACTCTCAAGTTTTTCCCCATTGAGGGTGATCTTAGCTGTGGGCCTTTCACATATGGCTTTTATCATATTAAGGTATGTTCCTTCTATCCTGACTTTCTTGAGAGTTTTTATTAAGAAATGATGCTGTATTTTGTCAAATGCTTTTTCTATTGACAGGATCATATGGTTCTTGTCCTTTTTTCTATTAATGTGATGTATCATGCTGATTGATTTGTGAATATTGAATCAACCCTGTAGCCCAGGAATGAATCCCATTTGATCATGATGAATAATTCTTTCAACATACTGTTGAATTCAATTTGCCAGTATCTTGTTGAGAATTTTTGCATCCATGTTCATCAGGGGTATTGACCTGATTTCTCCTTTTTAGTAGGGTCTTTGTCTGGTTTTGGAATCAAGGTAATGCTGGATTCATAGAATAAGTCTGGAAGTTTTTCTTCCATTTCTATATTTAGAATAGTTTGAGAAGAATAGGTATTAACTCTGCTTTAAATTTCTGTAGATTCCCCTGGGAAGCCACCTGGCCCAGGACTGTTATTTGTTGGGAGATTTTTGATAACTGATTCAATTTCTTCACTGGTTATGGGTCTGTTCAAACTTTCTATTTCTTCTCGTTTGAGTTTTGGTAGTGTGTGAGTGTCTAGGAATTTGTCCATTTCTTCCAGATTGTCTAGTTTGTTAGCATATAATTTTTCATAGTATTCTCTAATAATTGTATTTTTGTGGTGTTGGTTGTGATCTCTCCTCTTTCATTCGTGATTTTATCTATTTGGGTCCTCTCTCTTTTCTTTTTGAGAAGTCCGGCGAGAGGTTTATTAATTTTGTTTATTCTTTCAAAAACTCAGCTCTTAAATTCATTGATCTGTTCTGCTGTTCTTTAGGATTCTATATTGTTTATTTCTGCCCTAATATTTATTATTTCTCTTCTTCTGTTGGCTTTGGGCTTTCTTTGCTGCTGCCTTTCTAGCTCCTTTAGGTGTAAGGTTAGGTTGTGTATTTGGGACCTTTCTTGCTTCTTGAGATAGGCCTAAACTGCAATGAATTTTCCCCTTAAGACTACCTTTGCTGCATCCCAAAGGATTTGGACTGTCAAGTTTTCATTTTCATTTGCTTCCATATATTTTTAGATTTCTTCTTTAATTTGACTCATTCATTCTTTAGTAGGATGTTCTTTAGCCTCCATGTAATTGGGGGCTTCCCAGATTTTTTCTTGTGGTTGGTTTCAAGTTTCATAGCATTGTGATCTGAAAATATGCATGGTATGACCTCAATCTTTTTATACTTGTTGAGGGATGTTTTGTGACCCAGTATGTGATATATTTTGGACAATTTTCCATGTGTGCTTGAGAAGAATGTGTATTCTACTGCTTTAGGATGAAAAGTTCTGAATATATCTGTTAGTCCATCTGGTCCAATATGTCATTCAGAGCCATTGTTTCTTTATTGATTTTCTGCCTAGATGATCTGTCCATTGTTGTAAGCGGAGTATTAAAGTCCCCTACAATTGCAGTATTATTATCCATACATTTGTTTAGGTTTGTGATTAATTGGTTTATATATTTGGGTGCTCTCTTCCACATTGGGGGCATAAACATTTACAATTGTTATCTCTTCTTTTTTTTCTTTTCAAAGTTTATTTATTTGTTTTGAGAGAGAGAGAGAGGATGAGAGAGAGAATCCCAAGCAGGCTCTGCACTGTCAGCACAGAGCCCAATGTGGAGCTCGATCCCATGACCCTGGAATCATGACCTTAGCCAAAATCAAGAGTAGGATGTGTAACTGACTGAGCCACCCAAGTGCCTCCACAATTGTTAGCTCTTCCTGATGGATAGATCCCTTAATTTATACAATGCCCTTCTTCAATTCTTGTTACGATCTTTGTTTTAAAATCTAGTTTGTCTGATATAAGTATGGCTACTCTGGCTTTCTTTTGATGTCCAGTAGCGTGACAGATGGTTCTTCATCCTCTCACTTTCAATCTGCTGGTGTCCTTAGGTCTAAGATGAGTCTCTTGTAGGCAGCATATAGATAGATCTTATTTTTATTATTCATTATGATACCCTGTGTCTTTTCATTGAGGCATTTAGTCCATTTACATTCAGAGTGATTATTGAAAGATATGGATTTAGTGCCATTGTGTTATCTGTAGGTTTCATGTTTGTGGTGATGTCTCTGGTCCTTTGTAGTCTTTGCTGTTTTCCACTCAAAGAGTCCCCCTTAGGATCTCCTGCAGGGCTGGTTTAGTGGTCATGAACTCCTTTAGTTTTTGTTTGTCTGGGAAAACCTTTCTTTCTACTATTCTTTTTTTTTTTTTAATTTAATTTTTTATTTTTTAAAATTTACATCCAAATTAGTTAGCATATAGTGAAACAATGATTTCAGGAGTAGATTCCTTAATGCCCCTTACCCATTTAGCTCATCCCCCCTCCTGCAACCCCTCCAGTAACCCTCAGTTTGTTCTCCATATTTAAGAGTCTCTTCTGTTTTGTCCTCCCTCTTTTTATATTATGTTTGTTTCCCTTCCCTTATGTTCATCTGTTTTGTCTCTTAAAGTCCTCATATGAGTGAAGACACATGATTTTTGTTTTTCTCTGACTGACTAATTTCACTTAGCATAATACCCTCCAGTTCCATCCACGCAGTTGTAAATGGCAAGATTTCATTCTTTTTGATTGCCGAGTAATACTCCATTGTATATATATCCCACATCTTCTTTAGCCATTCATCCATCGATGGACATTTGGGTTCTTTCCATACTTTGGCTATTGTTGATAGTGCTGCTGTAAACATGGGGGTGCATGTGTCCCTTCAAAACAGCACACCTGTATCCCGTGGATAAATGCCTAGTAGTGCAATTGCTAGGTCGTAGGGTCGTTCTATTTTTAGTTTTTTGAGGAGCCTCCATACTGTTTTCCAGAGTGGCTGCACCAGTTTGTATTCCCACCAACAATGCAAAAGAGATCCTCATCCTCTTTCTCCGCATCCTCGCCAACATCTGTTATTGCCTGAGTTGTTAATGTTAGCCATTCTGACAGGTGTAAGGTGATATCTCATTGTGGTTTTGATTTGTATTTCCCTGATGATGAGTGATGTTGAGCATTTTTTCATGTGTCTGTTGGCCATCTGGATGTCCTCCTTGGAGAAGTGTGTATTCATGTCTTTTGCCCATTTCTTCACTGGATGATTTGTTTTTTGGGTGTTGAGTTTGATAAGTTCTTTATAGATTTTGGATACTAACCCTTTATCTGTTATGTCATTTGCAAATATCTTCTCCCATTCTGTCGGTTGCTCTCTCTACTATTCTTAATGACAGCCTTGCTGGATAAAGGATTCTTGGCTGCGTATTTTTCCTATTCAGCACATTGAATATTTCCTGCCCCTCCCTTCTGGCCTGCCAAGTTTCAGTGGACAGGTCTGCTACTACCTTATGTATCTACCCTTGTAGGTTAAGGCCCCTTTGTCCCTAGCTGCTTTCAGAATTCTCTCTTTATCTTTGTATTTTGTCAGTTTCACTGTGATATGTCATGAAGCTGACCTGTTTTTGTTGATTTTGAAGGGAATTCTCTGTGCCTTTTGGACTTGGATGCCTGTTTTCTTCCCCAGATTAGGGAAGTTCTCAGCTATAATTTGTTCAAATAAACCTTCTGCCCCTTTCTCTTGCTCTTCCTCTTCTGGAACTCCTATGATACGGTTATTATTTTATTTCATGGAATCATTTACCTCTCTAATTCTACCCTCGTGATCTAGTAATTTCCTTTCCCTCTTTTTTCCAGCTTCATCATTTTCCATAATTTTATCTTCTATTTCATCTATTCTCTCTTCTGCTTCTTCCATCCTTGTTGTCACTGTATCTAGTTTATTTTGCATCTCATTTATAGCATTTCTTAATTCATTGTGACTATTCCTTAGGTCTTTGATCTCTGCAGCAGTAGATTCTCTGCTGTCTTCTATGTGTTTTACAAGCTCAGCTATTAGTTTTATGACTGTTATTCTAAATTCTTGCTCAGATATATTGTTTATATCTGTTTTGAACAATTCTCTATCTGTCATTTCTTCCTGGATTTTCTCTTGAGGAGAATTCTTCCATTTCATCATTTTGGCTAGGTTTCTGTCTTTTATGTGTTTAATAGCTTGTTATGCGTCCTGCATCTGTGAGTACTACTATATTAAAAAGGGTCATATGCTGTCCAGGGCCTGACACTTCAGGAAGTGTTTTTGGAGTGTGTTACATGCACTCTGTTGTTGCGTTTTGACTGCTCTATCCCACTGATCAGTCCTCTGCAAAGCTCCTCCTTGCTTGTAGTGGTGGAGTGTTTGAACCTTTCACCAGGTTTGCTTTGATTTGTTCATTGGAGTAACCCTGATTTGCCCTTGGGTGAAAGTTTTTTCTCCTAGATTGCAGAGTAGAGAGGAAACTGGCTATGACTTTATAGTTCACCTCTATTTCTTCTCATAAGACATTTTGGCATGGGATGTCATGCCAATTACAGACACATTTAAAGCTGGTATTCCACACCACAATGCCAATGTCCTGCGTTTGGGCCCTGGTGGCTGTAATTTTTGTACATTAAGAAAGAGTTTAAAAAGTTAAATAATTTGGCAGGGAGATCTTTGGAAGGAAAGGCCTGAAAAAAATTTTTTAAAGGAATTTTTTTAAGCTTATTTATTTATCCTGAGAGAGAGAGCGAGAGAGAGAGAGAGTGTGCGCACAAGTTGTGAGGAACAGAGAGAGAGGGAGAGAGAGAGAATCCCAAGCAGGATCTGTACTGTCAGCACAGAGCCGGATGTGGGGCCCAAACCCACAAACTACAAGATCATGACCTGAGCTGAAACCAAGAGTTGGACGCCTAACCTACTCAGCCACCCAGGTGCAAGGCCTGAAAATTTTATTTGTTTTAAGAAACTGTTTAGTGTTATCTAGCATGTTTTAAGTATAAAAACATCCTCATAACAGTATCTTTTTAATGTTTAACATTTGAAATGCAAGCCTATATTAAGTGGAAAAGAGAAGAAAAATGGATAAGGAAATAAAAAGAAAGGTAAAGAACTAGCAAATTATTATTTTTTTTAATATTTTTTATTTTTGAGAGAGAGAGAGAGACAGAGAGACAGAGAGAGAGAGAGAAGGAGGAACAGAGAGAGAGGGAGACACAGAATCTAAAGCAGGCTCCAGGCTCTGAGCTATCGGCACAGAGCCCAATGCGGGGCTTGAACTCAAGGACTGTGAGATCATGACCTGAGCTGAAGTTGGAAGCTTAACTGACTGAGCCACCCAGGTGCCCCAAGAACTAGCAAATTATTAAAGCACAGGGCATAGGATCATGACATGTACTGTAGTGTTAAGGAGGCTTTTGCTTAACGACTAGATTTGCTGAAGCTAATTTACAAATGATCATCACCTTTGCCTTGTAGTTGAGGGAGATATTAGGGCAATTCTCACTAGACCTTTTGGAGTTG
Organism: Panthera tigris; assembly: GCF_018350195.1. NCBI lineage: Eukaryota > Metazoa > Chordata > Mammalia > Carnivora > Felidae > Panthera > Panthera tigris. Next base: position 143,426,921 of record NC_056663.1, read on the forward strand.
TTAGATCAAAAAATTCTTATTAATTAGGACTTTCCTGAAGTATTGATAAAATAAGTGCAGTATATCTAAAACACCAAGATCATATCACATTTACTCAAGATATTTTTTGCTTTTAAAATTTTTAAAATAACTCATTAATAAAAGTTTATTAAGCTTATAAACAATTGTAACAAGTTCTTAGATGAATACATTTCTACTTTTCTATGTAATCTTCTAACAGATTTAAATGTTTTTCATGGAGGCCAGGTTTATTTATGTCCCTTATAATAGAATTCCCATAACGTTTAAACATTTTATTCTGGAAAACTCCAAACAGAGAAGTAGAAAGAATAGTAGTACAATGAACCCTTGTGTATTTATCATCTAGATGCAACAATTAACAGCATCTTGACAGTCTTCTTTTTACCTATCTTCATCCTCCTCAGCTTTGTTTTTTGTAGCATTTTGAAGCAAATCCTGGATATTCTATTACTTCACTTATAAATACCTTAATCATTTGTAGAATTTTTCTTGTTCATCTAAAGCTATTTATTGAGTTTTTTCTGTTTTTCCTGGCATTAAGTGGTTCTAATAAGTCAGAACAAGACCTGCATTAAAATCAGATAATCTATGTGAAGTATCCAGCACAGTGGTATACACAGAATAGGCCCTTTCCCTTCTATTGTGCAAGGCTTTAAATTTTAAAAATTAGGGAAAAAATATTTCCCTAATATTATAAAACATCTAACTAATGCTCAAAGTGTCACTGATTTTCTCATAATTTCTTTTTATAGTTCGAACTAGGATCTACATGAAGTCTATAGATCACAATTGGTGGATATATCTTAATTTACGAGCTCATCTTTATCTCTTTTCTTTTTTGTTTAAACCTTGCCATTTATTTGTTAAAGAAAGTAGGTTGTTTGACCCTTAGAATTATCTACATAGTATAGTTTAATATGCTCCTCTGTCTTGTATTTCTTATAAACTAGAGCTAGAGCTCATCAGAATCAGGTTGATTTTTGGCAAGACCATGTCGTAAGAGGTTTGTATGTTTCCATCTAGAGACACCACATGTCTGATGGTCTTTCTTTTTGTGATATTAGCAACCACTAGTGGTCATTGTCTAGATTTGTATTTTTTTCTTTATCATTTATTATGTTTTTAGAGTTCATTGACTATAAACAGCAATTTTCTATTTTTCTACATTCAGAAATTTAAATGTAGGCAGTTTTTGTTTGATATGAGCTGTATGTATTCCTTGGTTTTCCAGAAATGCTTACATATTGACCCAGACAAAAGGCCCTTCTGTGCTGAGCTCCTGCACCATGATTTCTTTCATATGGATGGATTTGCTGAGAGGTATAGTACTGGCTCATGTTTTCTGGGGTGTCCCAACCTAGAGTTAAAGTAAAGGTATTTCTCTTATTTCTATACACACCCGCTTGTATACAGTCTCAAATATTGACCACCCTACCTCTATTCAGCCTTAGCAATAATGCAGTTCCTAGGAGTGGTCCCCCGCGTTCACTGAATTAGGGGTCTAGGTTGACATGAAGCAGTTACATCCTGCTTTTCTTTCTGTCTCCCTGTGGTGACATCTACCACTCAGGTCACTGATTTGTGTGTTGCTACGAGTTCGTGTTCCCATCGTTTTGGGTACTGATGCATTTCCAAAGGTACCATCTCCTGTTGCCACTGTACCCACATCACACCCGGTCATGTGACACTATTGCCAGTGCTGTGCTGGGACCTGGATGTGCCAAACTTGTGAGTGCCAGAGCTGCCGGTGCGGTCTCTTGTGCTGTCTCAGCTGCGGGCATCAGTGCAGCTAACAAAACCAAGAATAGTGAGATGAGTGGCAATGACAATGCTTGACATTTCTACCAATCCATTTAGTGTTTAGCTTAATGAAAGATACCTCAGTTCTCATATTGCATCTGCGTTCAATTAGTTGTGTTAGGTTGTTTTGATTGAGATCTACAAATAAACCTTGGCCTCACATATATATGCAGTTGGAAAACGGAAGAGTATTTTAATAGCCCTTTTAGATAATTGTGGGTATTCTTTATTGAGTCCATGACCTAAATTTTGATACTATGCCAAAACTTGGCAGTAGTAGTTCTTAAGGGTTGGTTGCATTGTGGAGTCTGAAACATATCAGTGAGCTTTCCGTACCCTGTTACATTAAAATCCATTTATCTATCTTCTTGCACTTTGAATAGAGCTTTTAGCCATGTGTGTTTTTGTGGTATCATTGTTAGTCATTTGGAAAATACTGTTTTGCTAAATAATGCAGATCTTTAAAATGGTGACACATTTCATTATATAGTATCAAAAAGTCACATTCTCTCTCATCAGAAAAGTCTTTTTAAGTATTGGGAATCGGCTACAGTCACACTAGTGCACACAAGTTTAACAGAATTGTAATTTTGCATAAAAATGTGATTTTTATCGTCAACACAAATGCTGTCAGTTGTTTTCCTTTGCTCATTTTTTAAAAGTAAATGTTGCAGAATACTCCAAGTCTGAATAACTGTAGTCTTCTGTCATCCTTTCTTTCAAGTAAAAAATGTTGCACGAAAGAAGTGGCTAGTTTAGTTTGTATCTCAAACAATAACACAGTTCCTTTCCCTAAGACAGCCACTGCACTTCGGTTCGTAGCGGGGTGCTTCATGCACATTCCCTTCTTTCACACAGAATATGAAAAAAGACTTGTGTTCAAAGGTTTTGAAAATTAATACTTCTTTATTATTTCATAAGGGACGTTCTTAAGCAAAACTGCCTTTGTTTTTTTAAACTGAGAATGTGCGTATGAATATGAAGAACGCCATAACTGTTAGTACAGTTTGGTGCCATTGCTTTAATTCTTGGTAAGGTGCCAGCGGTTTCACCATTGCTTTTTACACCATCAGTGCCAGTGTTAATGTAGAGGAAAAGCAGTCATCTTCCTATTAAGGTAAAGAATAGCTTTGACCTTGTGAACCTCCTGAAAAGTTCTCAGGGATTCCCAGGGTTCTACAGACTGCCTTTTGAGAACTGCTAATCTAGGCCATACTTTTTCTCATTAAAAGAAAATGTTTTTTAATGTTTGTTTATTTTTGAGAGAGAGAGCCACAGAGTGCGAGTGGGGGAGGGGCAGAGAGAAACACAGAATCCCAAGCAGGCTTCAGCACAGAGCCTGTCAGCACAGAGCCTTACCCGGGGCTCGAACTCACGAACCGTGAGATCATGACCTGAGCCAAAGTCAGACACTTAACTGACTGAGCCACCCAAGTGCCCCAATAATTTTTCTCATTTTAAATAACATAGTCTAGTTTAATACTCAATACAAAAAAAAATCTTGAAAATGAATTTTTTCTAGGTTTATCTGTCTTATACAATTTTATTGTGTTTTAAAAAAAATTTTTTTAATGTTTATTTACTTTTGGGAGAGAGAGAGAGAGAGAGTGAGTGCAAGCAGGGGAGGGACTCAAACTCATGAACCATGAGATCATGACCTGAGCCAAAGTTGGAGGCTTAACACACTGCAGGCACCCCTACAATTTTCTTGTATTGACAAATGTATTTTTATGTAGGTTTTCTCAGGAACTACAGTTAAAAGTACAGAAAGATGCCAGAAATATTTCTTTATCTAAAAAATCTCAAAGCAGAAAGAAGGAAAAGGAAAAAGGTGATTCCTTAGGCGAAGATAGAAAAATGCTTGTGGTACAGGTAAATGTCCATGTTTTCATGTGTATTAAATTTTAAATGTAATATGTCCTTTTATTTTTGGAGGAAAATAAATGAATATAAAAAAAGAGGTTTTCTGAGCAGTGAGCAAGTTGTTAACTTTTAGCTTAGTTGTAAAAATGTACCTTCTCTAAAGACATTACCTTTTGAAAAACTGTCTTAACATATCGTGTTTTGAGTGCCTACTGTGTACCAGGGTGTGTATCAGACTGTGCAGTAGGTCTTGTCAGGAAGTCATACTTATCTAAGAACATTTAGACCCATGTACTCACATATAAACACATGGACACAAACACATGCATGTATCATTTTTTCCCTTAAATGATATGAGAGAAAAGTATCATTTAATTTTTTTTGTATAAAGTAGAGCACTTTAAAATTGAGATTTGGGTATTTAATTTATTTGAAGTTTACATTTTCATGTTGGTTACCTAGAATCTGTTCTTGGTAAGGTAATTCCAATTCATCAACAATCCACTCACATTTTTTCAAATGAACCAAAAGAAGAAGGCAGTTCTCAGTTTTGTATTTCCTGACTTTAGATATATAAGAACAAAAGTAGTGATACTTAATTTCTCTTTCACATTTTTCTACTGAAATATATATAAATTTGATATATGTATGTATCATATTCACCTGATATATAGCAGAGCTATTGCATTTCTATTCAAAATAAATGTCTGACCAAGAATCCTGGGTGTAATTTTAATTCCATAGATAGAATAAAGAAAACAGGGGCACGAGAAGGTGATATTTATGGAATTCTGCAGTAGTTGATGAGTTCTTTACAGGAAGAGGTAATTTTTCATTCTCCTCAGATCATTAATGTTGTTAACATTTTTATTAATGGTCAGGATACCAATGCTGATCCCAAAATTAAAGATTCTAAAGTGTTCAAAATAAAAGGGCCAAAACCGGACGGAGAAAAAGTTGAAAAAGTCAGTCGAGCTTCAAATGCGAGCTGTCTCCCTGACAGTGGGATGAGCCGCATCACAACCGTGCCTTCTACGAGCCTCAGAGATTGCAGCAACGGAAGCGTGGATCACACCAGAAATCTAGGCGTGGCAATTCCCCCACTTGCGCACAATCATTCCACGGTGGCTCCCGGTGTTAATTCTGGAATGGTGAATATCCCAGGAGTTCAGAGTCACAGGTATGAATGAGAAAAATAAGAACAAAATGTTGTTTCAGGGTATGTCTGCAAATTGCGAGTGTTAATCGATGCAGCCACATTCTACTTTCGGGCTTCTGGGTGCCTTTCATTCTTGTAAGCGTTCTGTTTCAAAATGCTTTTGGCCTATGTAATGAAAGTTATTAGCATTTGATAAAAAAAAAAAAAAAACATTCACCTGAGTCTTAAGAAAGTGGATTGTACTCTGTAAAGTGAAGAGGGTCTATAACTATTTATTCTAAAAATGTGAAAGGAGGTTATCATAATAAAAGAAATAATTGGTTTTGGGCGTCTGCTGCTACATGGTATGGCTGTGGGTATTTGGTGGTACAAAGAAGCTCATTTGGGGAATTTTGCTGAAAGAAAAGTAATTTATTTGTTTGGACTTGGGAGTGAGGTGGGAGGCATGAGGGTAGTGGTAAAGGACAGAACGTTTCACCAGAATTATGTGCATTGTATGATTATGAATAGGCATTAAATGCTGATTAAACTGCATGTCACTTAGTTTTGTGTTATTTGGTTTTGGTTTTGTGCTTGAAAAAAATAGTTACTGCTGGTTCTAACTTAAATTTGTTGTTGTTGTTGTTGTTGCAGAGTGGATGAGAAAACCAAGAAGTATTGCATTCCATTTGTGAAACCACATAAACATTCTCCATCAGGCATTTATAATATTAATGTGACCACATCAGTAAGTGAACTGTTACTCCCATGATAGAAGAGCAAGCATTAGTCATTTCTAGACTTCTATTAATGTTAAATATAATAGTGAAGAACTGGGAATCTTATTTGGAGACATATCATAAAGGGGAACCTTAATTGTACATGTATCATCCCAACCTGTCACAATCATAAATGTGAAAGTCTTAAAGTTTAAGTTTTGTAAGTCTAGATGTTTAAATATATTATTTAAATGACATGTTTTAATTTTTTTAGTAACAGTAAATTTTCTTAATACTTGGTGATCAGTTCTTTTTTGGAGTAGGTGACAAGATAAATTGTTGTATCTCACATAAGATTTTTGGTGAAAGTATTCTAGGGGTGCCTGGGTGGCTCAGTCAGTTAAGTGTCTGACTCTTGATTTCGGCTCAGGTTATGGTCTCATGGTTTGTGGGTTCAAGCCCTGCACTGGGCACTGACAGTCAGAGCCTGCTTGGGATTCTCTCTCTCCCTCCCTCTCTCTTTGCCCCTCCCTTGCTCATGCTCTATCTCTCTCTCAAAATATATAAATAAACATTTTTTTAAAAAAAGAAAGTATTCTATGTATTCATTTAATAAATATTTATTGATAACTTATTATGAGACACTGGAGATGAATCAATCAATCTCTCTCTTCAAGGAGCTCATGGTCTAGTAGAAGATCAACAAATTAAAACAGTGTCAGATTATAAGAATGGCAGCATGTACAAGGCTCAGAGGTTTTCTGAAGGTTCAGAGGAGTGTTACTTTGCTTAACGTAACTGCCAGAATGCTTCTTTTTAAAGTTAACTTAAATCATCATCACTTTTCCATTGACTGGTCATCTCTGAGTCAAGACCAAAATCCTAACAGGGCTTGTAAGTCCCTGATTGACCCAGGTCCCCATCCCTCTTATTCCACCCCTGGCTACTCTCTCTCTCTCTCTCTCTTTTTTTTTTTTTTTTTTTTTTGAAATTTTACTTGTTTTTAATGTTTATTTATTTATTTTGAGAGAGAGAGAGAGAGAGTAAGAACGTGAGCAGGGGAGGGGCAGAGAGAGAGGGGGGAGAGACACAATCCCAAGCAGTCTCTCGTGCAGAGCCCAATGTGGGACTCCATCTCACATTGGGATCATGTGAGATCATGACCCAAGCAGAAATCAAGAGTCAGATGCTTAACTGCCTAAGCCACCCAGGTGCCCCTGGCCTCTCTTACTCTTGGTCAATCTATTGCAACCCACTGATTTCCTTGTATTCCTTGAACCTGGCCAGACATGCTCCTATATTTGGGCTTTTGCACTTATTTCCTGTGCTTTAGAACATTCCTTCCCCCAGATAATCCAAAGAATTTGCTTCTTCTCCTCCTTGGCTTACATGAAGCCTTATTGTGAGGTCTTCCCTAGTATTAGAACTCATTTTGTCTCACATTACTCTCTTTTCTCTCTCCTGGCTTAATTTTTTTCCATTACATACACCTACCAGCCTCTATATTTGCTTATTTATATATTGTCTGTCTCCCGAACTAGAATGTACATTTCCAAGGTAGGAATATGTGCTCTGTTTTCCTTACAGCTCTACCCCACACCTAGAACATGTCTAGCACCATAGAAAATGCTTACAGAATGTGGTGAATGAACTCTTGTGCCAGGGAATGGAGGTGTGGATGTATTCCCAAAGAGTATTTTTCTCTCAAATTTCCCTTGTCTACCCTTCTCGTTATCCTCAGAGCTGAACAAGAGTAGCCTTCTTTTCATGTCTCTCATGATTTGGGCATTACATTTGCTTTTCTTTTAATTATTCTTGGCCCACGATTTCTGTATCCACAGTACTTTCCTTTTTTTAATACCCTACTGATTTCTTTGTAGATATTTTTGTGTTTTACATTCTTGATCTGCTTTGGAGGATTACTTTGATCAGCAAGGCTTTCAGAGTAGCTGGCTCAAAAGCACTTTGCTGGAATTGATATCAGCCTTCTTTCAGGCATTGTATAATCAAAACTGGCTGTCAGTTTTAGATCTTATTTCTGTTTATCCTTATTTTTAAGAGGCTGTCAAGAAAAGAGGTAGAGATTAATGGGAAGAAGACACACTTGAGTCTTAATGAAAATTATTGGAGGCAGAACTTTGCCTAAACTTTCTACAACACCTAGGTTGAAGACCAACCTGAGGTCTGAACTTACTATTTTTTGGACATGCAGATAGGTTTTTTTAAACTAATTATTTTATAACTAATTTGAACCAAGAGTCTTAGCACTTACTCTATTAAAAGAACAAGCAGAAAATTCCAAATAAAGAAACTCAAAATCTCATTACAGGACTTCTGAAGTTTTGTGTTATTCTTGAATTCCTAAATTTTAGGATATCAATATAGTAGTTACAAAAGAGGCAAGCCCAGCTTACCTGAAGGCTAATTCACTTGTGTTAATCATTCTGATCTTAGGTCCCAAGTGAAAAGAGCCTACTTCAGGCAAATAAGAAAAGAAGGGAATACTCAAAGACAGATGTCCGTTTGCCTGAACTGAACTATAATCATCTCCCTGAACTAAGAGCCTTGGAAGGCGTAGGTATGTATAATGCTTTTACTTTTCAGCCTTTTTGTTTATATTATTTAAAATTTATGTTACATTGGAATACCTGCTGGCTCAGTCAGTGGAGCATGTGACTCTTGATCTCAGGGTTGTAAGTTTGAGTCCTATGTTAAGTGTAGAGATTACTTAAAAATAAAATCTTAAAAAATAAATAAAATGTATGTTAAGTAAACTAAAAAAATATTAAAAGTAAAAAATTGTAGTAACTTTATGTATTTCCATATGTAAATATTTACAGACTTATGTATGTAAATATGTACACTAAGTATATACTGAGGGACAGCTATAGAATGTGGAAAACTAATACAAATGTCTAATTTTTAAATGTGTTTGTGGTTATTTTTATCTAGCTCGAAATTCCAGGTTAATAAGGAAAGAGAACAAAAATCTCTCAGAATCTCGAATTCCTTCTCTGGCCACTATTGACTTGCACGCCCCCAGTATTGGATTACATCAGGTACAGAAATACTTTATAGGTTAGATAGAATTTGGGTCTCATGTCCTTATTAAAGCATCTTAGGGAAAGCTCACTCTTAAGGATTGGGCAGGTTTATTGGTGGGATCCATACAATTTTGTTTGTCAAAGTTTTTCTTACTGTTCATTGCACTTAGTACCTTTATTACATGTATACTTATATAGACATTTTCCAGCTTACCGTCATCAGTTTTTTATAGATTAAAATTATGTGTGTGTGTGTGTGTGTGTGTGTGTGTGTGTGTGTGTAGCCTAGCTATGGCTTTTATATAACTTTTGTGGTAACTCATAGTATTTCACTGAGTTAACCCCAAAGCTATAACCTATCTTCCACTCTTTGAATTGCCTATATCCTTTTAAAATGTATCCTCTATTTGACACGTTTCCCCAAGACTATCTACTTTGTGCATGTTAAAGACTTGCTATTCTATATATAATTATTTTTCTATAATTTCTCTTAATTCTACAGAATATTTATGTTTCTGCTGCTTTAATAACAGTCCTATCACTCATTTTTACATTAAGAAAACTCGCAAACTTTTAAATTCCCTGAGCCAACCATAACTGGGTATAAACTTTGGATATGCATCATTGTACTTACAGATTTCTCACCTCTCCTTGATGCTAGGCAACTTTTGTTTTGGAATTTAAGTCTCCATCCTCATTTAAGTATTGCCTCCATATCTATGTGGATGGTTTTTTCTACTACTATGCCTTAAATAGTTTGGTAGAGCTCAATCAACAAGGGAAATTATGTTGTTGAGGGCAACAAATTACAGAGGCAGTTACACAGTGACCCTGAGAAAAAGGTTTTTTGACTGCTATTACTTTGCCTTATCTCTTGTTAACAATTTCTGCAGCAATATAATCAAAGCTAAATAAATTCCTGTTGCATGAAGATTAATTACCATCACAAATTTTACTTTTAGGAACTATAGTATCTCAATAAATTCCTTGTACATGTCTAAAATTTAATGTGGATTTTAAAGGTGCAGGATTTTTCACTTGCTGTCTGTGAGGGTACTATTGTTCAAAACCACTTTTCAGGGTTCACATAACCAAATCTTGTCTCATGAAATAGAAGAAAGGCTTTGGCAGCCTTCATACGTCAGTATTTTTATTTGGTTGATTTGAACTATTCCTTTGATATTTATAAACTTGTTCTGCATTTTTACTCTTAGTTTATTTGTTCATTTCCCAGTTGTATTTAAAATACAATAAAGGAGAAAGTAGGTGTAGTGAAAAACACAAATCAACACCAAAATAACATGAGTTTATATGTGGAAGATGTCAGTGGGAAGAGAAACAGCGAGAGACTGAAAGCAAAAGGCTTTCTGGCAGAAGCTGTGACTTGCCTTGCACTCTTACGTTATGGTATGGATCAATACGTTGAGCTTCATTTTGTTTCTGTGCATAACACAAACATTTTCACATTTATAAAAGTCTATTATGTACCTTCTGGAACACCCGTAAGATAGGTTTTTGTAAGTAAAGTATTGCATAACCTGTGGACTCTGTCTCCACTTGTCCACCTCCTGCACACTTACACACATATACTTCTATGTGTATGTATCTACATATTTTTTCTCTAAGTGGTGTTTAAGCATCATCTCACAAATTTTGATGTGTTGTGTTTTTCATTATTGCTCAGTCCAAACATTTTCTTAGTTCCCTTGTAATTTCTTCTTTAACCCAGGAATTATTTAGAAACATGTTGTTTAGTAGTTATTTAGCATTTCCTTAGATATTTTATTATTATTGATTTGTAATTTAATTCCATATGGTCAGAGAATATACTGTGTATGATTTTGATTATTTTAGATTCATTGAGATATGTTTTATGGCTCAGCAGATGGTCTATCATGGCGAATGAACCTTGTTTCCTTGAAAATAATGTATATTCTTCAGTCGTTAGACATAGCCTACTACAAATGCGAAATTAGATTAAGGTGGTTGGTAGTATTCTTCAGATCTTCTATATCCTTAATGATTTTTTTGTTTGGTTCTATCAGTTCTTGAAAGAGTGCTGTCAAAATCTTTCACTGACTGTGGAATTATTTATTTTTCTCTTATATCTGTTTATTTTTGTTTCCTGTATTTTAAATCTCTATTATTAGGTACATACACACTTATAATAGTTTTTGTCTTCCTGATATATTATCACTTTTATCATTAGAAAATGCCTCTCTTTATCACTTGTGGTGCTCTGTGCCATGAAACCAATTTTATTTGAGATTAAAATAGCCACTCGAGCCTACTTATTTGTCTCCATGGTTTATCTTTTTACTTTTATACTATCTGTTTCTTGTTGTTGTTGTTGTTGTTTTAATGTACAACATTTCATAGAAGTAGGGTCTTTCTTTTGTATCCATTTTGTCAATTCCAATTCTGTTCATTGGAATGTGTTTCCTATTACAGCTAGTAAACTTCTACCAACTTACTGTCTCACAATTTACTGTCTCACAATTTCCATGGGTCAGAAGCCTAGGAATAGCTTCTTCTCCCCTTGAGTCTCACAGACCCCAAATCAAGATGTCAGCGGGACTGCATTTCTTTCTGGAGACTCTAGGGGAGAATCTATTTCCAGGCCCGCTCAGATTGTCAGCAGAATTGAGTTTCATGAGGTTGTGGGACTGAGGTCCCTGTTTCTTTTCTGGCTGACACCTGGGGGATGCTGTCAGCTTCTAGAGGCTGACCACATTCCTTGGCTCATGGTCTAGTTCTGCCATCTACAAAGCTAGTAATAGTGATCAAATCCTTCTTACTCTTTGACCCTCCCTTACCTCCCCTTCTGCCTCATCTCTGACTTCCTCTTCTGCTTTTAAGAGGGATGTGATTGGCCTTGCAGGCCTACATTGCACCTGCCAGGATAATCTTTCTATCTTAGAGTCACCTGATTAGTAACATTAATTCCACGTGCAAAGTTGCTTCACAGCAGTAGCTACAATAGTTTGATTGACTAACCAGGTGATATCTTTAGAATTCTGCCTGCTAGTAAATACTTAGGCCATTAACATTGAATGTGATTATTGATATATCTGGATCGAGCTCTGTTTATATGTATGTGTATATAACAAATATATACATATATATAACAAATACATATATATATAACAAATATATATATATATATTTGTTGTTGTTTGTTTATTCCTTTGTTTTCCCTTTTTAGTCTTCTTTTGTATTTGAATATTTTTGGGATTGGCTTTTGGGTATATTTCTTGGTATTATTTTTTTTAGTGATTACTCTAGGGATTGCAATATATATTAACTAACCTTCCACAGTCTACTTAGAGTAAATATTGTACCACTTGTAAAATGTAGTGGTAAGCATATGTCCTTTTACTTCAACCTGGACTTTATGTTAGAATTCTTTGTCTTATTTACATACACCGAAAACCCCACTACATTGTCATATATTTTGCTCTAAATAGTCATAGATATTTTAAGCAATTTATGGAAATAAGTAGTCTTCTATATTTACCTAACTACCTGCTGTTTCTGTTGTTCTTCCTTTCTTTCTTAAAGATTATACTTTTATTCTTTGGTATCATTTTTCTTTAGCTTGAAAAACTTCCTTTAGCATTTCTTCCAGAGCAAGTCTGATGGGTGACAAACTCTTAGTTTTCCTTCATTTGAGAATGACTTTATTTTGCCTTCATCCCTTAAATATATTTTCAATGGATATAGAATATGAGTTGGTAGGTTTTTAAAAACTTTTTTCTCCCAGGACTATAAGGACATCATTCCTCTGTCTTCTGATCTCTCTGATTTCTATCAGAATGTGGGACATTCTTAGGCATTTGAATTGTTCATCTGTATGTAATGTTTCATTTTTCTCTAGCTCTTTTCAAGATTTTATCCTCATCGTTTTGTGTTCATTAGTTTTAATAAGATGTGTCTAAGCATAGTTTTCTTTGTATCCTGTTTGGCATTTGCTGAACTTCTTGATTTGAAAACCTTCTTCTTTTGCCAAATTTGGAAGTTTTTGGTCATTATTTCTTCAAAAATTTTTTTCTGCCATAATTTCTCTCTCTTTTTTTTTTCTGAGAGTCCAGTGACATAGATATTAGACTTTTTGTTATTTTCTACAAGTTCCTGAGACTCTGCTTTCTTTAATCTTTTTTTTTTCTTTTTTTTATCTTGGCTCTTCACATTAGGTAATTCCTATTGATTTATCTTTAAGTTCTTCGATTCTTTACCTTGTTGTTTCCCTTCTGCTATTAAGCCCATCCAGGGAGATATTTAAATTTCAGATGCTGTTTTATGTATGTATGTATGTATGTATGTATGTATGTATGTATGTATGTATTTAGAGAGTATATGAGCGGGGAGGGGCAGAGAGAGGGGGAGAGAGAGAATCCCAAACAGGCTCTGCCCTGACAGCACAGAGCCCAATGCAGGGCTAGATCCCACAAACCGTGAGATCATGACCTGAGCTGAAACCAAGAGTTGGATGTTTAACCGACTGAGCCACCTAGGCGCCCCCAGATACTGTATTTTTAAGTCCTAAAATGTCCACTTGGTTCTTTTTTAGGGCTTATATTTCTCTGCTAAGAATTCCTGTTTCTTCATTCATATCGATCCCGAGATGACCCAAATATTGGGACTTTATAAACTTAATTAAGTTATATATGCCTGTATAGCATATATATTTCTGCATCTGTTGATTGCCATTTCCATTGAGAATTGATGACACATTCCTGGATCTTTTTATGGCCAATAACTTTGATTGTATCTTGGAAACTGTTAGTATTAGGTTGTGTAGCCTCCAGGTCCTGTTATAATCCTCTGGAGAATGTGGACGTTTTATTTTAGCAGGCAGTCATTGAAGTTTTGTTCTCACTGCAAATTCTGCCTTATCTCTTGTGAGAAATGTTTCAAATCTCAGTTCTCTAAGTCTTTGATATCGTAGTTTGCATCTGTCCTGTGCTTGTGTGGCTCAGGGGTTAGCTGGAGACTTGTGCAGGTAGTTCAAATCTCAGCTCAGTTCGCCAAGCTGTTGCTGCTCTGGGTTTGGAGCTGCTGCATGCGTGCATGTGTCAGGAGCTGGGCTCAGACTCCCATCAGTCTATACACAGAATTAGGGAGTCCTTGCTCTAGTTCTGTTTGCTCCAGGACCAACCCACCCCCATACTTTGTGGCTTGCAGGGTTTCTCTGGGATAACAAGGGAGTTTCTTTCAGACTTTTAGCTTTTTGTACTTCTTCACTACTCTGAGACTAGGGCCTGCCTTTTGGGCAAAGTCACAGGAGCAAAAAATAAACAAAATTGGAAACCTACCCCCCATGTGAGGGATCACATTTCCAACTTTTGACCCCTCTCCTTAATCTCCAGTTGTTTTGCATATTTTTCCTAAAGGGTTTTTTGTTTGTTTGTTTGTTTGTTTGTTTGTAATAAGTAGGAGAGATGGGTTGTAGTGGGTTTACACTACCTTGGCACATCAGAAGCATCTTTTTAACACACGTATCACCAAAGAGGTCAAAGAATAACAGCCTCTTACTTCATCATCGTCTTCTGTGCAAGCAGCTTGCGCTATGAATGGTTAATTATAAACACCTGATACTTGAACAACAAGAATTGGGATTTTCAGGGGGGGAGTGAGACTTTTACAATTTTTGAGAATCTTTAATGCTTGATTATTAACTTCTAGGTTTCAGGATCTCCCCTGTTAGATGATTCGGAGGCTGATTTGCCTCGAATGCAACACCAGCACTGAGAGTCATTTTGGTTCTGAACTGGGTATGTCTGGTTTCTCATACTTAATGCAAAGTAAACCTTCCATGGGAGATATTTTGTAGCTTGCTAAAGGCCAAATTCTGCCGTTAAGCATTCTCTAGTGATTGATTCTGTGAGAACACCTGGTAGAGAAAGAATTGTGCCACTTAAAAAAAAAAAGTAGTATTTGTCTTTGGGATGAAATCCCTTTTCATGGAGCTTACAGCTCTTGCCCTTAAACTAATCTCCTGTGTTTTATTGGATACAGTAAGGTGAATTCAGGGTGATGAGTGCAGTGGAAGGATATATACTTATCTCCCTTATCAGTCATTTGCCCTTTGGGCTCGTAAAGCAAGAAAGACGAAATGATTGCTTGGTAATCTTTTTCCCAATAAAGAGGGATCAGCACTATTCTAGATGATTGCCTTCCTTTTTATTTTTATATTTTATTTTTTTGTATTTGTTTCTGATGAACTTTATTATTGTCCTGCTACTCCACCACGGTAAAAAGGGAGCTACAAGCTCCAGGCCTGCACCATGTGTCTGCACAGCAAGAACAGGACCCACCGGCACACGTTCCCACCCCACCGGGGACCTACCCCCAGGAGAAATATGTTACAAATTTTTTTAAAAAGGAAAACAGAGTAAATTAAGAACTCACTTGATTAGGCACCAACAGTGATTTGAAAAATTAAGTGTCAATTTTAAATGGTAACAGGATTGCCTTCCTTTTAAATATAACTGTTTAGTACTAAAAAAATGAAAACCAAAGATCAGACCTTTTGAGTGGCAATTTGGTATGTGACCTCAGACCAGTCACCTAATGTTTAATATCTTATTAACTCTGTAAAATATGATGGTAATAAAATCCCACACTCTCATAAATGTACTGTTGGAATTAATCTGTTAACCTCCACAAAGCATTTATTTAATTTAATTTATTTTTTTTAAATTTACATAAGTTAGTTAGCATATAGTGCAACAATGATTTCAGGAGTAGATTTCCTAATGCCCTTACCTATTTAGCCCATCCCCGCTCCCATCTGTTTGTTCTCCATATTTAAGAGTCTCTTCTGTTTTTATATTATTTTTGCTTCCCTTCCCTTATGGTCATCTGTTTTGTCTCTTAAAGTCCTCATATGGGTGAAGTCATACGATTTTTGTCTTTCTCTGACTAATTTCACTTAGCATAATACCCTCTAGTTCTATCCATGTAGTTGCAAATGGCAATATTTCATTCTTTTTGATTGCCGAGTAATACTCTATTGTGTGTGTGTGTATACATATATATATATACGTATACATATATATATATATATGTATACGTATATATATATACATATATATATATATATATATACATATATCTCCTTTATCCACTCATCCATTGATGGACATTTGGGCTCTTTCCATACTTTGGCTACTGTTGATAGTGCTGCAATAAACATTGGGGTGCATGTACCCCTTCAAAACAGCATACCTGTATCCCTTGGATAAATACCTAGTAGTGCAATTGTGGGTCGTAGGGCAGTTCTATTTTTAATTTTTTGAGGAACCTCCATACTGTTTTCCAGAGTGGCTGCACCATTTTGCATTCCCACCAGCAGTGCAAAAGAGATCCTCTTTCTCCGCATCCTTGCCAACATCTGTTGTTGCCTGAGTTGTTACTGTTAGTCATTCTGACAGCTGTGAGGTGGTATCTCATTCTCCACAAAGCATTTTGAACGTCTGTGACATCAAATGTGAATTTACTATGAAGTGAACAAATCTTAAGTTTTAATTCCTCATTGGTACAGGGCCCTTTCCAGGCGCTGGGAGACGTCTTTGCAATGCACTCGTTATACATACTATATAAACTGTAGCCTCTATAAAACTTGGATCTATTTTGTCAAAACTAATCATTATTTACATAAAAGGAGATGGTGTGCTACACATGACAGCTTTGGTTGATAATTATCCTAAAGGTTTTCTTTAAAATCTTGTTTTTGTTATATACGGTATTAAGTTTTCTTAGACTGTGTAATACTTACAATATTATAAATATATTCAGTGTGAGAAAGCAAGTAAGATATAAATCACTTTCTAGAAAGATTTTTATGTAAACTGTTTGGTTGCCTGTATCCCCCTGTGCTTTTAGATGCTACTCTAGCCCTTGAGATGACATCTTCTTGTGACCAAAGTGCTGATATCCTACAAAGAGAGATTTGTGGTTTTGGTCATTTGCTTTTGAACTGCCTGCATTTTCTGGGAAAGGCCTTGTAGAAGAAAAAAGACAAAGACTTCCAAGTGTTTTGAAAGAAGATTGAACAAGTGCCCCTCCCCAACTGCTATCCCATCACCTTTCAAGTCCACTGTTGCTATTTCAAGATATATCCAATGGAAGAATAGTGATATGGTTCTTGTTCCACGAATGTGTATTTACTGTTAGTAGATTGTGATTTAAAATTACCCAAGATTAAAAATGAGTTTAAAAAGGGAGAGAGAAACATTATAATGGTTATGTTATTTATGCATTGAACTCTGTGTTATCTGTATAAATGTGTACATTTACTTAGGAATGGGTTTGGTGGTGGTAGGTGATAAAAACTAGGATCATTTGAAGAAATGAAAAAACTAGGATCAGTAAGAGAAAATGTTTCCTTTACCATAACTTACCTATTAATATACTTTTAAAAAGCTTGCTTGTTTCTAGGCTTTAAGGAGATATGTAACTGCTCTCTATGGATAGATGTATATCTTTGGTTTCTGTGATTATCGTGATTGATGTTTGATCATTGTACTATGGGAATCTGGCCTCTCTGCTGATCTTCTATGAACCACACTGATCCAAATTTCTCAAAGAAGCCTTTTCTTTCTCATGACTTAGTATGACTCTGACATCGGGTAGTCCTCTGTATTGTGAGATTCTGGAGCCAGTGTTCCTGCGTGCGGGAACATGATTATGGAATGAGAATAGTGAAGGAGAATTTTGTAGGTATACCTTGGAGTTGAGGACTATGCTTCTCCTTGAAAGGGGAAGTATATACATACAAAACCAGGAGATGGGAAGCAGTGTTACTGATTGACTAGGACTGGTTACTTTTCTCTAGGCCAGTTACTGTTGAACTCCCCAGCTGAAGAGGCTTTGGGGAGGAAATGTCCACTGTTATGGACCTCACTCCTGTCCACTGATAGTTTGAAGGTGATATCAGACAGAACCCAGATATGCTCCTGTCTTCTCATTTCCTCAAACACATAGGCCTTCCCAAAAGCTCTTCACGAACATGCAAAAATATCTACCTACATACAGTCCACCCACCGTTTCTCATGCCCCAGTCCATGACTTCCAGGTGGGAAGTTTAAGCCAATTTGGCTGTAGGTTTTTGGCTTCTAGGTTGCTGGTCACACTCTGAATTTATTTTAGAGAATGGCTGTTAAGGGGACCAGAATTTGTGTGGGTTTTTTTTTTTGCCTTAACCAGTTAACAATGTGTTGTTTTTTCCAAAAGGCATTGACTAAAACTTAGCCCAAGAATTTAACTAATACTCTTTTCTATTACTCTGAGGAGCTTAATAGTAAAATTCTGACCTTAGATACTTTGTCCTCAAAAAAGCAGGACATTCAGGAGGAGGCAAAATGAGAGATTCCAATGTAGAAGTCTATAGGTGGTTCAATTAAAATTTGGTCTTGATTTTGAAACTCTATTTTTAACCTCTGACCAGGTGTTTGACTACATTGGTATGGCTAATATGCTAAAGACAGTTAATGTATAGACATTAATAGGCTTCACATTAAGATATTGTTTCATTTTTACTTAAAAAATATTGCCAATAGACTGTACAGTATGGAAAGAAGACAATATTTCAAAGTCAAGTGGCTTTCCAGCTTATTTCAATGTTATTTTTATTTAAAGATCAGTGTAAACATATCACCTCAATGACTGAGGATCTAGGATCAATTACCTTTTTGTCTCTGTATTTGCTTTTGGTGTATTTTGCCTATTGACACATTTTGTGAACTTTAGAATTAAGGAACTAAAAATAATTTACTGTAAGTGCAAGTTGAGATTCAAAGATCATATCTGGTTAGAACCTTGGCAGAACTACTTGAAAAAGAAGATTTTGCAAACTGGGCCTATAGATACTGAACCAAAGTAATTCTTTCTTTCAGCTTAAGATTACTTTGCTCTCCTTAGAAGAATATGGTTAAGCCTAATAGGAAATATGTATACGTATTGGTGGGGAGAAATGGGCTTGCTGTGTGGATGTATGTTTTAAAATGAATAAATATTATACCTTACTGAGCTCCATAGATGGCTTTATTTGCATTTATTTAATGAAGAGAATACAAATAATGTGTATAGCACTGTATGGTACTTAGATAAATTTTAAATTATCTGTTAATTTTTTTGGGGGGAAACTTTGATATAGAGGTGGCAAGTTAGTTATCTTTTTTTAATTATTTTAAATTTTAATTCCAGTATGGTTAACATATAGTGTTATATTAGTTTCAGGCATACAATATAGTGATTCAGCAATTCTATACATTACTCAGTGCTCATCTAGATAAGTGTACCCATAATCCCCTTCACCTATTTCACCCGTTCCCCCACCCACTTCCCCTCTGGTAAGCCTCTGTTTGTTCTCTAAGGGTCTGCTTTTTGGTTTGTCTCTCCCCGCCTCCTTTGTTTTGTTTCTTAAATTCCACGTATGAGTGCAGTCATATGATATTTGTCTTCCTCAGCCTGACCTATTTTGCTTAACATTCTACTCTCTGGATCCATCCATGTTGTTGTGAATGACAAGATTTCATTCTTTTTTTATGGCCGAATAATATTCCATATATATATATATATATATATATATATATATCCCATATTAAGATTCTTTATATATATATATAAAGAATATATATATTTTTTATCCATTCATCGATCGATGGACACTGGGCTGCTTCCATAATTTGGCTATCGCAAATAATGCTGCAATAAACATAGGGGTGCATATATCCTTTGGAATTAGTATTTTCATATTCTTGGGTAAATACCTAGTAGTGGACATTACTGAATCATATGGCAGCCCTAATTTTAATTTTGTGAGGAACCTCCATACTGTTTTCCACAGTGGCTGCACCAGTTTGCATTCCCACCAACAGTGTGTGAGGGTTCCTTTTCTTCCACATCCTTGCCAACACTTGCTGTTTCTTATGTTTTTGATTTTGGTAATTCTGACAGGTTTGAGGTGATATCTCATGGTAGTTTTGATTTGTATTTTCCTGATGGTGAGTGAGGTTGAGAATCTTTTCATGTTTCTGTTGGCCACGTGTATATCTTTTTTGGAGAGATGTCTGTTCATGTCTTCTGCCCATTTTTAATTGGACTTTTTATTTTTTGGGTGTTGGCAAGTTAGTTTTTTTATACAGCACATGATACAAGCTGCCTAGTCATAAAGTAACATGTCTTGTAAAGACTGCTTGGTCAAAGCTGTAACAGACCGAGGCTTAGAGTTTGGGTCTCCTGATTGAGAATCCTTTGCTCAGTTAGAATAGCTGACTTCCTATTGAAATGGGAACAAAGAAGTCATGTTTCCTTATGTGACTCTCTCATTATTTGTTCTTTTATCTGAGTTGTGCTACAATAGAACTTTCGATCTGCACTAAACTCTGAGTCAGACTAGACTGAAAAATGTGATTAACTTGTTTTCTAAGCCTTCCTGTATAAAACTGAACCACTGGCAGGGAATTAGAAACAGCAAGGGTCACTGCTCCTAAGGCTTTAAGGCTGGTTCTTGTGAATTGGACTAAATGAATTTTTCTTTATTGTTTTGTGATGTGTTCTTACATTGGTAATGGACTCTTAACATGCCTCTATGTGAATGAAAAATTACGTTTTCCATTCACTGCTTTTATAAGGCCTTATTTTTTCTGTTTAACTTCAGACATGAGAAAATTTGCAACTGTAATTAACATACAGTGTATTTGTTTCTTAACATGGCCTTCTGAGAAGTACCTTACCACAAACCTTGACATCACTTCTCATCACTTGTAAGTAACTTGTGATTTAGAGCTTTGTGTTTATAGATGTTTGTGGATATCTGATGTTGGATGTACTATACACTGAGAAATTTTCTCTTAAAAAAATCCACCCACAAAATGTTATTTTCCTTTGTTTTCAGTGAAATTTTATTTCTCCCCATTACATAGCCTTATTCAATCCTTTCTCGTTCTACTTTGGCATGCAGGATCATCTGTAGAAGTGAGAAAGATTCTAGCAAAATTTTAGAAAATGTATCATTGGTTAACATGAATTTAAAATAAGAAAGAATCAGGGAATTGAAACTAAAATATCTCCATTCAGTATATTTCTGTCTCTAGTCAATGGGAGTATCTCCTATCAGTCACGAGAATAGGGTTTTTTTGTCAGTTTATACCCATTCAGCTATCTCCTTGCTTCTAGATATGGAAAGTGATCTCTATTAACATAGCTGCTAGAATTTAAAACTATCCCTCCTCCCCATGACAACAGTGTTCCAAGTGGCTACTTTCTTCCCCAACTTGTTTTTAGCCCCATCATTCCTTTTGCTTACATGTATACCTACTGTCTTTCCCCCCAACTATATGTATATGTATATGTATATGTATATGTATATGTATATGTATATATCTACATATCTATATCTACATATCTCTATATATCTATATTTATATATATATTTATAAAATATTATAAAAATATTATATATATATTACATGTAAATATATATATTAAATATATAAAATATATAAAAATATTATATATATATTACATGTAAATATATATTAAAATATTTTATAAAATATTATAAAAATAAAAAATATAAAAATATATTTATATATAGATATATAGATATTTATATCTATATATCTATATTTATATATAGGTATATAGATACAGATATAGATATGTAGATATAGATATAGATATGTAGATATAGATATGTAGATATATAGGTAGTAGATATATAGAAGATACTGTGTGTGTGTGTGTGTAGAAAAGTTGTTTATTAAGTTGTTCCTAGACTCTCCAGAAGAGTCAGGGCCTGATTCTGAGGTCCATATGCAAGAACAATAATCCAGGGTCATCACCCCATTAAATTTTCTGTGTCTCTAAAGATGGGAACTATTCTAAAGAATAGGATTAGGGAACATCCTATTTATCTATTTTTGTTCCACACCATCTCACACAGTGATTTCCATGTGACAATAGGAATAATCCTATGAAGGAAGGAATATAAGCCATATTTTATAGGCAGGTTACTAGGCTTAAAAGGCTTAAGGAATTTACTCAGCCCCGCTCAGTCAATGGTAGAGCAGTGTGTGTTTGTTGAAATAAATATATGGGTATGGTTATTTAGAACTGGAATGAATGTAAACTTTTTTGTTTAGATAATATAAACTTTGGGAGATTAGACTCCTGGAGTCACATGCTTCGTCATTCACTTATGGAGGAGGAAGTGCGTTTCTCTAGCCACCAGACAAAACTTCACTTCACTCTAAGCCAAATTTGGATATTGCTCACTGTGAATCGAGCACTGTAGCCAGGGGAATGGCATGCACCTATTGGCTTGAACCTCTGTTAAATTCCTTTATCTGAATTAATAATGACAGGAGCAAAAGGAAACAGGATTCTTCTGATTGGTTTAGGCCAATGTCAGTTTACCTGTGGAACCACCCAGCTTGGAGAATATACATAGAATGGATGCTGGAGAAACAGTCACAAAGCTCAGCAGAGATGGATATTTGGAGCTGCAAAAGGTAGGCTTCATTTTAGATTTTGACTGGTTCTGCCAAACTGTACTCCAAAAAATGCTGTACTGTTTCCCACCAACAGTGTATGAGAAAGTATTTCCTCACACCCAGAGCATATTAGATATTACTAATAATTTCCATTTTGACCAGTCTGATGGGTGGAACTCATCTCTTTAGTTTATATTTTCTTGTTTACTACTGAGGTTACACATATTTTTATATAATTATTCTTTTCGTATGTTTATCAGTCATTTGGTTTCCTCCTTCTGTGAATAAAAGATATTAAAGGTCTTATGGGGCGCCTGGGTGGCTCAGTCGGTTAAGCGGCCGACTTCGGCTCAGGTCACGATCTCGCCGTCTGTGAGTTCGAGCCCCGCGTCGGGCTCTGTGCTGACAGCTCAGAGCCTGGAGCCTGTTTCTGATTCTGTGTGTCCTTCTCTCTGACCCTCCCCTGTTCATGCTCTGTCTCTCCCTGTCTCAAAAATAAATAAAACGTTAAAAAATTAAAAAGATCTTAAAAGTCTTAAAAAAAGGTAGATTGTAGCTTGAGTTTTGGAGATTTTCCTTTGTAAATGTTTTTCCTACCTCCTGAAAACAAAGCCAAATTCCAGATTAAGATCATATAGTTTGGCTCAAGGTATATTTTAGATCAAAATTATTTTGATCTGAGGGGTGCCTGAGTGGCTCAGTTTGTTGAGGGTCTGACTTCTGTTCGGGTCATGATCTTGTTCATGAGTTTGAGCCCTGCATCGGGCTTGCTGCTGTCAGCATAAAGCCGGCTTCGGATCCTGTCCCCCTCTGTTTCTGCTCCTACCCCACTCACACTCTCTCTCAAAAATAAATTAAACATAAAAAAATTAAAAAAAAAAATTTTGTACCGGGAAATGCAACCCAGCCAGTAGAATGTATTTATTTATTTTTAAACTTTTATTTTAATTCCAGTATAGTTAACATACAGTGTTACATTCATTTCAGGTGTAGAATACAGTGATTCATTAATTACACGTATTACTCATTGCTCATTAAGATAAGTGTACTCTTTTAAAAAATTTTTTTTAAAACATTTTTTCATTTTTGAGAGAGAGCATGAGCGGGGGAGGGGCAGAGAGAGAGGGAGACACAGAATCTGAAGGAGGCTTCAGGCTCTGAGCTGTCAGCACAGAGCCCAATGTGGAGCTCAAACTCACCAAAGGTGCGATCATGACCTGAGCTGAAGTTGGAGGCTTAACTGACTAAGCCACCCAGGCGCCCTGATAAGTGTACCCTTAATCCCCTGTATCTATCTATTTCACCCATTTGCCTACCCATCACCCTTCTAGTAACCCTCTGTTGGTTGTCTATTTAAGGGTCTGTTTTTTGGTTTGTCTTTCTCTTTTCCCCCCTTTGTTTTGTTTTTTAAATTCCACATATGAGTGAAATCATATGGTATTTGTGTTTCTCTGACTGGCATATTTTGCTTAGCATTATACTCTCTAGATCCACCCATGTTGTTGCAAATGGCAAGATTTCATTTGTTTTTTTGTGGCTGAATAATATTCCATCGTATATATGTACACCATATCTTCTTCATTCATTTTCCAATGGACACTTAGGTTGCTTCCATAATTTGGCTATTGGAATAATGCTGCAATACACATAGGGGTGCATGTATCCCTTCAAATGCGGATTTTCGTTTTCTTTGGATAAATACCCAGTAGTGGAATTACTGGATCATATGGATCATATGGATTACTGGATCAATTTTTAATTTTTTGAGAAACCTCCATACTGTCTTCCGCAGTACCAGCCAGCAAAATGTACTTTAAAATCACTTGGCTTTTTAAGTAAGGTTGTCAGGTTCCCATTCTTCTGTTGGGTCCTGAGAGAAGTAAGAGATAAGCACTCCTACCTTCCAGGGTAGAGGCTGAAGAAGTCGGTTCTGTTTGGGCAGACAGGAATTATTTCAGGGTAATTATGAAAGTTCTGAGCTCAGGGTTTGCTTCCAGTTGGCCTTAAATCCATTTTGCTAAGATGACACCCTCCCTACTCCGTTGGCTCTGCCCAGGATTGCCCAGTGCTGCCAAGCCATGTTCCAGGAGGTGGCAGTAAAGCCCCACTCACTGTACTCAAGGCTCACTGTAAGTCTTATCCTGTCCTTTACAAGGGCAAAAATGCTAAATCCGTGATGAACGTTACCTGAGGGGTATTTATCCATTCCTTTTGTCTATGCAAGAAAAGGTCTTCTTTTTCCATTTTTAAGGGCCCAATATTGACGAGTTCTTAATCTATTTGAACGGTAGGTGTGATCCATGGCCATCACATGGTACCGGCAGTGTTGTGGCGCCCTCTGGTGGATGTTGACAGTTAAACACTCCAGTAGTCCAGTCCCAGGGGTTTATGAAGCACAATGGGAGAAGAGACCAATGCATATGCCTCGGTCTTTGGGACAGTGTCAGCCCTCCCCTGATGTCAGCAGGTGGCTGGTGACTCAGAGGTCAGAAGGCAGAAGCAGTGGCTGGAGGAGGGCTAGGCCGATGGCAGTATGGGGGTGGTAGGGCAGCGCTGTGGACTTTGCCGAAAATCCCGAGTAAAAGAAAAAGAAGTTGGAGAATTATGAAAGTAAATTTGCCTCACAGCGATGAAATGTGAGCAGAAGGGCAAAGGCAGAGTGGCAAGGAGGGCCAACCAGGCCACTTCCAATAGTGCTAATCCAAAGAGGGCTCAGGACATTTTGTGATTCACTGGAAGCATGGTCTTCAAGTGTGGTTTCTGTACAAGCAGCAAAATGTAAGCCAATGCTCACAATGAATGGGATTTGGGGAGTCCACACTGGCTAGTTCTGTTGGCATGCCTCATGAGGAGTTTGCCTGGTACAGCCCCAGACACACTTCCAACCTTGATGTCAGCCAGCTGGTATGTGTAAGTCAGCCGTCAGTCCACAAGAACTTGGAATTTGAAATACTGTAGAACATCTTGTTTAGGGGAAATGAGCGACCTATTTTGTGTCTAAAACGTAAGTCCTTAATGTACTTCTCAACATGTTGATTTGAGGAAAGCACCACCAAGGAAAACTGAAAAGGGACTACAGAAAATGAGAAATGCTTTGCCAACATGGAGAACTTTAAAACAGATTTCAAACACAATTTTATGATCGTATAATGATCATAAATGATCACAATGATCGTATGAAATCTACCTCTGTTTTGAATAAGGGTGGGCATCTAATTCTCCAAGAGAATAAAATTTTGAAATGTATTTCTTTTTTTTAATTAATTTTTTTTTTATTTTTGAAAGATATTTCTAAAGAAAGTAAAAGGTTTACTATGTACTAAACATGTAATAAGCCTTCTGTTTAGAACATGAACCAAAGTGTGTTATTAATTTTGTTGTCAGAAAATCAGTTTCTCCCGACTGGTGAACAGATATTTAAAGACTAACAGTTTGAGGAGGCATCTCAGATGATTAGCCTTCCTAGGAAACCTGTATGTCTTCCCTTGGCCTGGAAGAAAACTTGACAAAGAGGACTGGACTCAGATGTTTTTTTTTTTTAAGTGATAGATGTTGCTAATGAAAGCCTGACGAAATTACAAAATGAGTGAGTGATTATGATTGGCGGATTCTCTATCTCTGGTTGCTATTACGACCAGTTCTCTAACAAATTCCCAAAAGAGAGAGATTTACCTGCACTAAAACGGAGGGATATTCACGTTAAAATTCCTAAAAGAAGGTGGAAAGCATGCATAGGTGGCAGTAACTATTTTTTGAGAGGGATGTATGTATCTCCTCAATAAGTTATTTTTTCTGGGGAAATTTAATTTAATTTGATTTAAGGTGTTATTTTTTATTTTATTTTATTTTTAAAAAATTTTTAGTGCATATTTATTTTTGAGAGAGAGAGAGACAGAATGTAAGTGGGGGAGGGGCAGAGAGAGAAGGCGGCACAGAATCCAAAGCCGCCTCCAAGCTCTGAGCTGTCAGCACAGACCTTGGCATGGGCTCCAACTCGTAAACTGCGAGATCATGACCCTAGCTGAAGTCAGTTGCTCAATGGACTGAGCCACCCAGTGCCCCTATTTTATTTTTTAATGCTTATTTATTTCTGAGAGAAAGAGAGAGAGAGGGAGTGTGCATGCATGAGCGGGAGAGGGCCGGAGAGAGAGGAAGAGAGAGAATCTCAAGCAGGCCCCGCCCTGTCAGGGCTTCAATTCACAAACCATGAGATCATGACCTGAGCTGAAATCAAGAGTGCTTAACCAACTGAGCCACCCAGGTGCCCCTTTTCTGGAGAAGATTTTAAAATCCTGAGGTTACCCCTGGTATGTGGAAGCTGATTTGGAATCATCTAGGGTTAAATATCAGGAAGTTTAAAAGTTCACTAACAGGTATATGCTTGGTTTATTTGAGGAACAGTGAGGCAGGTAGTGTGTCCAAGTGGAGTGAAAAAGGAAGAGACAGGTAGGAGATAAGGTCAGAGAGGAAGAGGTTGGGGACCCGGAGTGGGAGTCCAGGTCATGCAGGCCACCGTAAGGACTTGGACATCTGTGTCAGGAGGTTTCAGATGTCATACTTTGTCACGGTCCCTTCTATACAAATCATTGAACCGCTACTGTCCAATTCAGGCTTATCATAAATTTCCCATGTTGAAATTGTAGGAGAGATTTTCTATTTGGCATGCGTGTTAATCTCTTTCTGTGGTTCTTTGGCTAACCAACTGTATGAAGTATAGGGTTATATTTAAGGCTGTTCAGACTACTCCGGTTGAAGTTTGCCTTCGCTGGGAAAGACAAATGCTTATTGCCATATACTAAAAAATATGCAGTCTTCTGCTTACTGTCAGGAGGTGATGTTTCAGTGAAATATTTCTCCAGTGAAATGTTGCTCCCCTGCCATTTATTGAGAGATAATTGACATTGATCATTGTATAAGTTTAAGGTGTACAACATGGTGATTTGACACACATATATTGCGGTATGATTACCACAGTAGTGTTAGCTAACATCTCCATCCTGTCACATGATTACGATCTCTGTTTTTGTGGTGAGAATATTTAAGGTCTACTCTCTTGGCAATTTTCAAGTCTATAATACAGTGTTATTAACTATAATCACCACACTGTATGTTAGATTCCCAGAACATGTTAATCTTATGACTGGAAGTTTATGCTCTTTGACCATCATTTCCCCATTTCCCCACCCCTCAGCCCCTGGTGACCACCACTCTGCTCTCCCTGTCTCGGTGATTGGCTTTTTTAGATTCCACATATAAGTGATATAATACAGTATTTGCCTTTCTTGGTCTGATTTATTATCAGTGAAGTATTACTTTATACAACCTTGGTATCTACCAGAAAATAGAATATTTGAATGCTTGTTCGATAAACAAATCTATAATTATAATTAGCATATATTTACTGATTTCTTTTATACTACAGCATTAAACATATTAAAAAAATTTTAATGTTTGTTTATTTTTGAGAGACAGAGACAGAGCATGGGTTGGGGAGGGGCGAGAGAGGGAGACATAGAATCTGAAGCAGGCTCCAGGCTCTGAGCTGTCAGCACAGAGCCAGATGCAGGGCTCAAACCCATGAACCACAAGATCATGATCTGAGCTGAAGCCGAATGCTTAGCTGACTGAGCCACCCAGTCGCCCCTACAGCATTAAAAATTTTTAACTGATAACTTACATATAGTAAGATACATAAATCTTAAGTATATAGTTTGATGAATTTTTATAAATGCACACACCTGTGTGACCACCATCCAGATCCAGTTATGGAATAATTCTTTCTTTCTTTTTTTTTTTTTTAAATGTTCATCTATTTTTGAGGGGGGCGCAGAGAGAGATGGGGAGAGAGGATCTGAAGCAGGCTGTGCGTTGACAGCAGACAACCCAATGCGGAGCTCACGAACTGTGAGATCATGACCTGAGCCGAAGTCGGATACTTAACCAACTGAGCCACCCAGGTGCCCCCAGTTATGGAATATTTCTAGCTCCTAGCAGTCTCCCTCTTGCCCTTACTCAGCCAACCACCCCTTAAATGTCATCACTATTCTGACCTCTGTCACCATGGATTAGTTTTGCCTGCCCCTGAATTTAATATACATGAAATCTTATTGTATGTATTCTTTTGTATTTGACATCTTTCACTCAACATGAAGTGAGGTTCATTTATGCTGTGATGTGAAGCCGTCATCCACGGTTTTGCCTTACTGTGTGGTATTCCACTGTATGACACAATAACAATTTAGTCATCCTTTCTACTGTTGATGGACTTTGTGTTTCCGGGTAAGAGCTATTTCATGATGACTCAGTGGTTCTATGTGGTGCTGACCCTAGGAAGTGCTGAGGTATATAGAACTGACCGCCCCAGTGCATGGTTTCAGCTGCGCCTACTCGTTTGCACCTCCCATCCTTGATGCCTTTGTTCCTCTGCTGTTCAGAGCAAGCCTGGAGGTTCCAGTAGGAACTTGAAAGTTACTTACATTTTATTATACAAATAAGTCAGATATGCTCTGTGCTTAAAAAAGGAAAATGCTGAACCCCTTCCTTCCTTCCTTCCTTCCTTCCTTCCTTCCTTCCTTCCTTCCTTCCTTCCTCCATGGAAGCACCTGAGCATTGTCCCACTGTGTTCTTTAGAATCAAAGCCAGCTTTCTCCAGATTATGCAGCTGTTCTAGGAGTTTGTAGTTCATTGCTTTCAAAATTGGATACCTCGTGTTATGGGCTGAATTTATCCTGACATTCGTATGTTGGAGTGCTAATCCCCAATACGTCAGAGAGTGACTATATTTGGAGATATCCAATCTGACAGATATCCTTATTAAGAAGAGAAAAATTGCACGCACAGGAAAGACACCGGCACACACGTGCACAGAAGAAAGACCCCGTGAAGAGGCAGCATGAGGGCAGCCATCTGCAAGCCAAGGGGAGAGGCCTCAGAGGAAGCCCACCCTCTTGACACCTTGCCTTTGCACTTCGAGCTTCCAGAACTGTGAGAAAGTGAATTTGCACTGTTTAAGCGTCCCAGGCTGTGGCATTTTCATTATAGCAGTCCCAGCAAACTAACATTTGATTGGTTTCAAATGATTTTCCAAATGCCATACGGTAACATCTATAAAATAAGTCAGCTCTTTCTTAATTTTTCATGTCTAATCAGGGGCGTAGCAAACCCCAGGGTTTAAATGGGCCACAAACCAATCATTTAGTAGCCAACCCCATGCAGCCTGCATGTCCCTCCTCTCCTGGTTTGGCTGCCCCCTGAATGGTTTGAGATGAAATGGTTTTGAGAAGAAATCATACTCCTTTACCTTCAAATACTTCATCTTATTATGTAAGGATGTTCTCTTACATAATCATCAAATTCAAAAAAATTAACACTGACATAAGGCTATTATGTAACACATGGCCACATTAAAATTTTGCCAGTCATCCCAATACTATTCTTTCTGGTAATCTCTCCCTCTCCTTCCCACCTCCAAGACCACATGTTACATTTAATTATCATGTCTCTTTGATCTCCTTTAACCTTTGCCTACCACGACATCTACATTTTTGAAGATTACACAGCAGGTGTTTTGTAAATGTCCCTCAGTCTGGGTTTGTCTGATGATTAGATTCAGGCTATGCCTTTCTAGCATAATCAGAACTTTAGACATGCATAGGCTGTTCATGCCACAAAGCACAAGAGTTATCACACCCTTCCATCGCTTTAAAAGCAACAAAGCCCACTTACATGCTAAGAGGAACACATTTGATACATAAATTCACTTTGAGGTGTTAGTGATGAAAACTATCTCCCTGAGGCAACAAACCTGCTAGGCATCACTGTATTTTTAAAGAAAAATTTATTAGACAAAAGGATACAAATTTTTTTTAATCATGATTTTTAAAAAATCATTTAAATCCTACGTTTTAAATTACAGGTGTAGGCTACTTTTCATATGGGCAACTCTATGCATGTTCAAGGGGGAGGAATGTTGCAATTATACCCAGAGTTATTCTGGAAAAGGTACCCACTATGAAACACTGCAGAAACAGCCTGCTTTCTATAACAGATGCAGTGACTGAGGCATTGAAGCGGTGATGCTTTAGTTTGTCTTAGTTTTTCTGAGGTTTGTATGTCACCCAGCAAGGTCTCCATGGACTAGATTTCAGAGCAATTGAGTTTGGGATTCCTGTGAGCCATGGAAGACTCTGGAGTGTGGAGTGGGGAGCAGAAAGAGTGCTGTAATAGCGGAGGGGGTCCAGAAAGGGAGGTGAGATTCAAACACAAACATTTACCTGTCTTCAGGTTTGCCCGACTTTGGCCCTTTTCTGATTATGCCCCATGAATCAAAAAGAAAGCAAACGAGACAGCCAGTTTATTACAAAATACAGAGTTTCTTAGGATTTCAAATACAGTTTTTATTTAAGCTCATAATTTTGAAGCAAATATCTGTTCTTATAAGAAAATTTGCTAGGAAGTGAGTGAAGGAATTTTTTTTTCCTTTTTATCTTTTCACATAGCAAAGAAGAACAGTATGATGACTTTCTCTGTCTCTTCCTTTCCCAGGCAACACTCCCAGCGACCTCATGTCTTTATGTTCTTTTTTTTTTTCCTTTGTAAAAGCAGTGGCGGCAGCAGCAACTTTTGCACGCACTTCTTGGGAGGAACAGGTGTAAGCCCTTGACCACATATGCAAAAGTCAAGTTCCTATGTTACAGGCAAGGTGAGTGGCACAGACAGGAGGCAGTATTTACAGAATGGCTACAGTAATGCCCAATGAATGCAATCGGTGGGATTTGTTAACTCCTGTTGCACGCTCAGCTTCCTATAGTTGACTCAACTTATGTCTTTGGAGCTCTAGAGTTACAAGAACATCCATGTAAACTTAAAAAAAATTTTTTTTAAAATTTTATTTAAATCCAAGTTAACATATAGTGTAATAATGGTTTCAGGAGTAGAATTTAGTGATTCATTTCTTGGATGCAACACCCAGTGTTCATCCCAATAAGTGCCCTCCTTAATGTCCATCACTCATATAGCCCATACCCCCACCCAACACCCCTCCAGCAGCCCTCAGTTTGTTCTCTGTATTTAGGAGCCTCTTATGGTTTGCCTCCCTCTCTGTTTTTATCATATTTTTCCTTCTCTTCCCCTATGTTCATCTGCTGTGTTTCTTAAATTCCACATATGAGTGAAATCATCCATGTAAACTTTTAATCAGACTTTGAGTCTGGAACCTTACTGAAAGTTCTAGGGGAAATAAATAATAAGCAATCTAAGCTAGTATCCATATGATGATAAGGTGAGAAACAGTGAGATACTTATCAAACTAATTTGCACTGGTTGCTTAAAAAGTCAACATAAAAGTAACTTTAGATATTACAGTTAAAAAATAGTTTTTTAAGTTAGGTAATTTAGTTTATGATATCTTCAAGGTATTATCTTAGATGCCCCATAACTTTGTTTTGCTTTAATGATTATAATTCTTTTGTCGTTGTCATTAGAAAACTGAGTGGATCCTGAAAGTTCTCATCATAAGAAAAAAAAAACGTAACTTATATGGTAATGGTTATTAACTGGACTTATTGTGATTTTTTGCAATATATACAAATATGGAATCATTACATTGTACATCTGAAACTAATATAATGTCATGTCAATTACACCTCGGTAAAAGATAAATGAATAAGTAGCCACTATCTACACCATGGCCAAACAGAGAATAAAATAAGAATAACATTAAACTTTCAGTTTTCTATAATTTCCTTTACAGTTCACTTTGTAAATGCGCTTCGCTCTGTAAATTTTCCAGTGAGTACAAAGGGTGTCATTAATGTCTTCATTTGGTTTATATCGATTTGTTTAAATGCTTTCACTTTAATTTAGAAGAGAGAGCTGAGTCTCCTGGCATTGCAGTCTGTACAGGAATTCTTGGAACCACCCATTTTAGGATTTTATTTGCATGAATATCTTGAGATCTTAAAAAGTTGGGGATAAGAGTAATGTAGTTATCGCTCCTATCTG
This sequence comes from Panthera tigris, assembly GCF_018350195.1. NCBI lineage: Eukaryota > Metazoa > Chordata > Mammalia > Carnivora > Felidae > Panthera > Panthera tigris. The sequence continues at coordinate 143,459,010 of NC_056663.1, forward strand.
GCAAACATGAATATCCTGTAAGCCAATATCGTCCATGCAGACATGAAGAACAATTTCTAGTCTGTGGTGTTTAAGATACTTCATGTTCAACTCCAATCATTTTAGTTTGGAAAAAGAAAGCAGGAATCTTTTTAATCTCTTTTCAGAGGCATTGGCCTCTTTCACATCAGCATGTTTGGGGCTTCTCTTTTCTCTCTGCTTTCTTCAGAGGAGCTTCCTCTCCACAGTTTTCTTCTGGGGAAGTATCTGTAATGAGGAGTGAGGCGACTGTGTGGCCAAAAGAACGGACGAAACTGAAAATGACGATTGCACTTCCGAGGAAGGAAAGGTCTGTTTGGAAACCTAATGTGGACTCTAGGCCCTTGTGGAAAAAAATGAAAGGGACACTTGGGTGTCCTTGGGATGAGCTGAATCCTCGTCACCGGGTTCCTTATGGTGGGTGGAGGGGTGAGTGTAAAGATCTCGCAGTCTGTAGGGCCTCCATCATCTTGTGAGCCTCTAAGAGGGGTGGCTACTGCTTTTTGTCCTGTGGGGAGAAAGGTGCAAGTCAGCAAAAAGGCCTGATAACAGAAGCAGAAGGGAGATACTTTAGATGGCAGTAAGGCAGAAAGATTGGGAGAGAGAAATAGAGAAGTCTCAAAACAAGTTTGAAAAAACTGCCACGGTCCAACAGAATGAAACATGAACACACCTCATGACCCAGCAGTCCTACTCTGAGGAATTTATCCAAGAGAAATGAATGCATATGTCTTCAAAAGACTACTTCACGAATGTTCATAGCAGCCTTGTTCATATTCATATTATTATTTTTTAAGTAGGCTCCATGCCCGACACGGGGCTTGAACTCAGGACTTTGGGATCGAGAGTCAGATGCTCTTCCCATTGAGGCTTTCGGCTGCCCACCCCCACCCTTCTTAAGCCTTATTCATATTAGCTCTTAAGCTTGGAAACAGTATAAGTGTCCATCAATAGGAGAAAGGTTAAACAAACCGTGTATATACAATGAAAAGGGGGCAACAAACAAAGGAAGACTTACTAATATGACAACATAGAGGCATCCCACAGATATTATATTGAGCAAAAGGAGCTAGACACAAAAGAGTGCATACTGTAAGATTCCACTTATATAAAGTTCAAGAACAAGGAAAACCCATCTATGGTTACAAAAAAATTCTTAAGTAATTAATTTAGGGTTAGGGTAGGTGTTATTTTGTGGAAAAAGAATTCTTTATTTTTTATTTTTATCTTTTTTTAAGGTAGAATTCTTTAGATCTTGTTTCAGGTGGTTGTTATATGGGTATGGAGACACACACACACATTTATATTTACACATACATACATGTACACACATGTTTATATACATACAGACATACATATATGTGTATATGTAAAATGTGATTAGTCTGTACCTCTAAGATTTGTATATTTTATTGTTCATAAGTTATAACCAAATAATGAAAGTTCAGGGGTGCCTGGGTGGCTCAGTTGGTTAAGCATCCGACTTTGGCTCAGGTCATGATCTCACAGTCTGTGAGTTCGAGCCCCACATCAGGCTCTGTGCTGACAGCTCAGAGCCTGGAGCCTGTTTCAGATTCTGTGTCTCCCTCTCTCTGATCCTCCCCCATTCATGCTCTGTCTCTCTCTGTCTCAAAAATAAACACTAAAAAAAATTAAAAAAAAAAGAAAATTCAGTGGAGGAAAAGAATTAATGTTAAGAAAATAAGAATAACTGCCCCTCCCTATGAAGGCTATTCATCCAAGGGGTCTGCTTCACTTCCCCTAGCACTGAAATCATTCCCTAAAGAGGGAAGTGGGGGTGGGGTGGGGGTGGGCATCTACACACAGGAGGGGAGCAAGTACTAAAAACCAGGATGAAATTAGTTTCTGAGAAGAAATTTGGGTCAAGCTCAAGTGTCAAGGTCTTCTCTATAGAGAACACTCTTCTCTGTATCATCCAATGGAATTGGCTATGAAAAAGTAAGCCCTTCAGAAAATTATTCTTTCACGTTTTTACAAACTTACCAACACAGGCCTGGAAGGGGATGCTATATGTAAATGATGGAAAAACAAATTCCCCACAGAAAGTTGAAAGTACTGAGGCACTTGAAAGAACTGGATTGCCCTCCCCTTTAGAACAACTGAATTCAGATTTCTTGGTTGTGTAGGACATACCTATTTCCTGCTTGTGTTTATAGCCCCTTCTGGAGATTCTGCTTTACCCACAACCCCTGGAAAGGTCAGTCCTACGTATCTTTGACTATGGCTGTTTGGCCTGCTGATAGACACTCACCTCATTCATTGGTTGGTCAGTGACCAATCAGATTCTCATTTAAGGATTTCAACAAAGAGACACAGTGGAAGATGTTAGTGGAAGGTGTAGGGCAGGGACTGGAGAGTTAGGTTTTGTTTGGCCAGTTGAATGATGAGTAAGCAGAGAAGCCAGTCTTTCCATAGATGCCATAAAATGGTAAGGCCTTTCAGAGAAAGAGAGACAAGCGACCATGTGGTAACAGAGTGGTGGTAAGAGTAGCCTTGGTTCTTGACTCTTTAGGGCTGATCCCTCTGAAGCCTGGCTGTGCACAAGGGTCTTAGAAATATCCTTATAATAATCACTCCACCTACTCTTAAAAAAATTTTTTTTTAATGTTTATTTTTGACAGAGAGAGGCAAAGCATGAGCAGGGGAGGGGCAGAGGGAGAGGGAGACACAGAACCCGAAGCAGGCTCCAGGCTCTGAGCTGTCAGCACAGAGCCCGACCTGGGACTCAAACTCACCAGGTGTGAGATCATAACCTGAGCTGAAGTCAACTGACTGAGCCACCGAGGTGCCTCCTTTTTAAAATTTATTTATTTTGAGAGAGAGGGAGGCAGAGCGTGTGTGTGTGTGTGTGTGTGTGTGTGTGTGTGCGCTTGTGGGAGGGGCAGAGAGGGAAAGACAGAGAGAGAGAGAGAGAGAGAGATTCCTAAGCAGAGCTTGATCTCATGATGGTTAGCTCATGACCTGAGCCAAAAATCAAGAGGCAGAAGCTCAACCGACTGAGCCACTGAGGTGCCCCTACTTTATTCTCTTCTTAAGCTGGCTTGAGTGGGTGTCTGTTCCTGAACTGTTGTAACATGAAAGCTTTCTGCAGAGAATCCAGTCAGTGTGGAGAAGCTAGCTTTCTTCTTCTTTCTTCTACTTCTCCATCTCTTTCTCCTTCTTGTTCTTCTCCTTCTCCTTCTTCTCCTCCCCCTCCTCCTCCTCCCCTCCTCCTCTTCTCCGTCCTCCTCCTCCTCCTTCTTCTTCCTTCTTCCTTCTTACTTCTTTAAATATTTATTTTAGGGGCACCTGGGTGGCTCAGTTGGTTAAGCCCCTGACTAGCTCAGCTCATGATCTCCCAGTTCATGGGCTTGAGCCCTGCATCAGGCTCTGTGCTGACAGCTCAGAGCCTGGAGCCTGCTTCAGATTCTGTGTCTCCCTCTCACTCTCCCTTTGCTCTGCTTGAGCTCTGTCTCTATCTCAAAAATAAAGATAAAAAAATTTTTTAAATAATATTTATTTTATTTTTGAGAGAGAGAGAGAGAGAGAGAGAGAGAGAGAGAGAGAATGCATGCATGTGAGCCAGGGAGAAGGGCAGAGGGAGAGAGAGACAGAATCTTAAGCATGACCCTGGGATCATGACCTGAGCTGAAATCAAGAGTCAGACACTCAACCAACTGAGCCACCCAGGTACCAGAAACTAACTTTCTTCTTAAACTCCATCTTGACATTTTGTTATTAGATCAGACTTAGCTAGGCCTGAGCTCTGCCTCTCAGTGCACTGTATTCCAGCCATTAACAACAAATCAACCACCTACCCCTGTGCTCATCTCATTTCTCAAACCTGAGGCTATTCAACCAAATCTTCCTGCTGACTCTGGGGTGTTAGAGCCTGCTAGGTAGCTTTTCTCTGATTCTGGGATGTCCAGCAGTGTTCACTACTCTCTCCTGGGGATTTCCAAGAGCTCTGTATCAAGATACAAGCTTGTCCTAGTAACCAGCCCAAGAATGTGGGCAGGACCACGTAAAACCATATTCTTCCAGCAAACTAGACACATGATGACTATTGCAGGGCACTGGTTGACTAGCACAAGGGCTCTAAAATGTGGGAACCAGAGGGATTGATTTGGGAAACTGTACAGGTTAAGGCCACACATTTGGGTGAGGACATTGATGCCATTCATGGTCTCCAACTTTGGCTGAGTTAACACTGCTCACCAATTCTTTTGTTTCTCCTTGTTCTGCTCCATTCCCACTGGCTTCTGAATCTTTGACACTCTTCTCAAAGCCCCTTCAAAATTCTCATTCTTTGTCATTCATTTGAAGAATTTTCTTCAAAAGTCTCTCTACCTTTGTAAGTAGACTACTTAGCTGCATATTTCAGAAAGAAAACTTCAGTGATCTGCCATGAACTTCTTTGGTTCTTGTCTCTCTCACTTCAGAGAGATATCTACACAGTCATCTACATGCGCCCCCTATGGCCCCCCATATTTAATCTACTAGAACCTGACTGTGCTTTCTCTACTCAAGAAAACCTACTTTGGCAAAAATCATTACCGGTCCTGGGCTTTTAACAAACTGGTTCCAGGTACCCAAGCACCATTTCCTGTCCTCTTTGCCTGGCTTACTCCTACGCATATTTCATGCTTCATTTCCTCAGTGAGGTCTTTCGTACCCTGAGGCTGGCTTAAAGCCCTTGGCGCTATGCTTCCATACCACTCTGGGAGTCCACTTTCAGAATATTCATCAGTCATGTGATTACTATTCAGTGGTTGTATTTCTCCACTGGAACATCCACATGACCACACTGTAGACCACATCTTCTTAGCCCTGCCACAGTGCCTGCAGTGGAATTGAATTGATTGAGAGAAATCTGTTTCTATAATTGCCAAAGTTACCATCTCCCCACCTCTCAGAGATGATGCGATCATTATAAATAGATGGTTTTCAATATTTAACACACAGACATGCCCTCAAAGGCACTGAATGTCAAAGATGAGAGCCCTTCTGTGACATTAATCAGACCAAAGTAGGTCAAATATTTGAATACAGATTGAGAGGTGCCTGGGTGGCTCAGTCGGTTAAGCGTCTGAGGTTTAGACTCAGGTCATGATCTCACAGTTCTGGGTTCAAGTCCCGCATGGGGCTCTGTGCTGATAGCACAGAGCCTGCTTGGGATACTCTGTCTCCCTCTCTCTTTGTCCCTCCCCCACTCTCTCTCTCTCTAAAAGATAAATTAATAAACATTATAAAAATAAATATAGATTAAAAACATTTATAAGACAGAAGATGATAGTGTTTAAAGCATAGACTCTAGAACCAGGATCGCTGAGCTCTGCCACTTAATAACTGTGTGACCATTGACAGGTTCCTTAACTTTTCTGAGTCTCCTTTTCCTTATTTGTAAAATGGAAAAAAAAAATACTACCTACCTCGTTGGCTTGTTGCGTTATCTGAATTAAGACACGTAAAGTGTCCAGAACATGTCTTATACACAGTATGCACTTAGTAGGCATTAGCTACTGTTATTATTAATCTTGAATGTTGTGGAAGAAAGATTCTATCAGCACAAAGGCCCATTTTCTTGGGCCTATCTGGTTCCACTTTAGGTATAAAATATGTGTGCTACTGATAGGACTAAAGGGTACAGATGCTATTAGAACGGGACCTTGATGAAAACAGAGATTCTGTTGGTCATGGCTCTGTCCTTAGCACCTACAATATACCTGGCTTAGAGGGGGGTCCAGTACATAGTCAATAAATTGAATGAATGGTCAGGCAGATGTTGAGGGGTTTTCTCTGTAGATTTTATGAAGCTCATGAGTATTTAATTTCAGTCCCAGAAAATTTGCAATAACTTACATTTAAAATTAGACTATAATAAAAAATCAAGCCAAAGTATCACTTGAAGTTTGGATATCAATTTTGAGCGGGTTTATTATAGTCTAGACATGAAATTCATAGCATATCAACAACTAGTACTTTTTTTTTTTTTAAGTAAGGATGAGAAGTCCCTTTTCTTTAAAAAAAGAAAAAAAAAACCCCAACAGAACAATTACCTGTAGTCTGTGGTTATTTGGGCAGACGATAGCTGGTTTGTAATGAACTGTACTGATTTTTAAGAGAAGTAAACTCATACATAATGTTTAAGTACGCAGTTCTCCCCTTATAAGGTCCATGGAGTCATAGAAAATTCTCACGTGCTTTCAGAGTTGAACCAGAAAGGAATAGAAGTTCTGTGATGAATTTACTCACGACAACTGCAACTCAGGTCATTTTGTAGACTCACAGAATGACTGGCTCTTTTGGTCAAATCTCTAAGCCTACAGGGAAAGAATTTGGAGCCCAGAAAGTGTCCCAAAGGCCTCTTTCAATTCTGTGCTATAAAGCCAGTCATTTCCACTGTGTGCAGTTACTGTGTTAGGTGTTCTGGCCAACTCGGAGATAATAAAGACACGGGCCTGCACTTGGGAAGTGCTACGAATACATGGGTCTATACTACAGAGCAGAAAGAGGCACGTGTCATGGATGATGTACAAATTGCTATAATTCCGAGATGTCAGAGAGAGAGGTAGCAATTTTTAAATTATGTGTTTCTTTTGTTTTAAGTTTATTTATTTTTGAGAGAGAGAGAGAGAGCGCACGCACATGCATGCCAGCAGGGGAGGGGGAAAGAGAGAAAGACAGAGAGACAGAATCCCAAGCAGGTTCTGCGCTGTCCGCACAGAACCCGACATGGGGCTCAACCTCATGAACCAGGAGATCATGACCTGAGCTGAAACCAAGAGTGGGACACTTAACCTATTGAGCCACCCCGGCGCCCCTTTCAATTATGTACCTTAAAAAAAATCTTTGCGGAGCAATCCTGTAGCTACATTTAAATGTCATCAGGTGAAGCAGAATTGCAATAAACAGGTGAGGGCAGGGTGAGTTTGGACACCCACACACGACCAGACACGGCACAGATAGGCGAGTGACGAGCTGGAACCAGGGCTGCATGGATAGAGCGAAGCTACATTTGAAGGAGTTTCGATGCCAGCCTGAGGGACAGTGGGGAAGCATGAGCCAAATTCAGAAGTCATATCTCACATTTTAATTGGTGTTTTTTCAGATGTGGATACACCTATGACCTCATTATAGCTTGTTCAGCTATGTATTTACAAAGTTTCCCGAAGAGTGGTTCACTTTCTGGAAAGAAGATGTCAGGTAGGTGGCTGGTTGTGTTTTACGATGCCCGTTTTAGATGTCACGTTCAGCAGGTGGTGCTTGGGGGTCTGGTTTTGGGAACGGGGCAGGTGTCATTTGTAATATCTCCTCCCCTTCTGATTGCCAGAGTTCATGCAGAGGTTGGGCAAAGTGACCTCTGGTGGTCTCGCCCCCAGCCTCCGGGTCTCTGCCCCTCTCCTCTGTATGTGAGCTTTGGGGGAGGGGAGATGACTAGGGTCTGGCTGAGCCCCTGCAGAGACCCCAGGGTAGTTGGTTTGATCCTGGGTCTCACCTCCCTGAACAGTATATAGTGCTGGAACGAAGGTGACTTGTGAAAGAAACAACATTAGACCCAGATCCCCCAGCATCTCTTTCTCTCCTTTCCCTTTCTCCCCTCTTCCCTAGCCTTTTCTCTCTTTCCTCCAGGGGTGTGCAAACCAATTTTAAAGCTCAGGCCGCCCGGGAAACCTTGTGATGGGGGAAAGGAAAGAGAATAGGAGCAGTGGAGAAGCAGAATGTAATATAATCCTAGAGAAAGCTATGTTCACTTCGGTAGCCCCAAGACGCAGCTGCCTAGATGTGATTAATTAAAGCAATTAACAAACAGAGATTAAACAGCCACCATGTGCAAATTACTGTGCTGCTGGGGATAGCAAGAGGTGGACCCTGCCGTAATTCAGGGTGGAAACTGTTAGCTTTACAATAATAACAACTGGTATTGGATAGTGTTTTGAGCTGGAAGAGCTTTTCTTGCAAGATAGTTCATTTTGTCCTTATAACCCCCATAATAATTATTAATACTGTCACCTCACATATGAGGAGACTGATGTGAGAAAGGTTAGGTATGTCTGAAGTCACATAGTTAGGGCTGAGACGAGGACTAAGGTCTTCAGATGACAAAATTTAGCTTCTTTCTCCTCAACCACACAGGCTGATGGAAGCTGACAAAATTATGTCCGGTTCATGGATACATATAGTTGTCTTTTCACACAAGTTATTAATTAGGGACCCACAGTAGAATAAGAGCCAAAGCCTTACCTTCTGCCACGGTTACCACCACCCAGCAGACCAATAGCCGGCAGGCGAAGCGGAGTTGGTGAGCCATGGCTTTCCACCCTGAGCAGTCACTGCCCCGAGCCCAAGTTGCTTTAAAGGGGAGCCAGTGAGTCACCGGCAGCCTGATTCAGGTAATTTGCATTTGCTCAGTGGACCACAGGAATCAGGGCCTGCGGTATGAGGGTAAGAAATCAGCAAGGAAATACCAGACAGTGTTTATCAACCAGAAGTTTCTTGGAATGACAGCCAAACGGCATTCATCTATCCTTTGGAGTCAGATTGTGGACAACCACACCCTCACTACCCTTTTAATTCCCTCCAATCTTCTCTGCCCGTAGTGCCCTCTGTTTACTTGTTCTATGGGTCTCCCTGGGCAAGAGAAAGAATCTGTTTAGGGAATACTCAACAGTGCTTCCCTCTGTGTGGTTGACTTACTTTAAAAAGCCAAGCAGGATGGGGAGGGCATTGTCCAAAGTCTTCCTGACCCAGGTGGTTTGAAGAGGCTGTTCACAGGCCTTGGGTCAGAGATTACGGCTTTTTCTTCTCTTCTCTGCTTTCGTCCAGGAGCCAAAGGCAGCAGCGTCACAAAACTATCTTCTCTAGTAGCCATCACGGTCGCTGTCCACACAAACATGGTTATTTTTTTTTTAATTTAATGTTTATTTATTTTGTGTGAGAGAAACAGCGTGAGCAGGGGAGGGGCAGAGAGAGAGGGAGACACAGAATGTGAAGCAGGCTCCAGGCTCTGAGCTGTCAGCACAGAGCCTGACGCCGGGCTCAAACTCACAAACCGTGAGATCATGACCTGACCCAAAGTCGGATGCTTAACTGACCGAGCCACCCAGGTGCCCTCAAACGTGGCCATTTGGTAGATGAACTCAGTGAGTTGTGTTTCCAGGGCTCCTTCTGATTCATCATATTGTCCCTATGATGGACATGGTGTGCCTGGTTTGTTTCCTGAGAGAATTCGGTTTGTCTAGGAGAGATGGGAGGGGATGGCCACCATGAAAAAGAGCATGGATCTTGAATTGGGAAAACTGGCTTCAATCTTGATACCTTCTCTTCCTGTCTAGGTGAATCCCTGAGACTCGGAGGCGTCTCTTGTGTAAAATGGGCCTTGTCGTATTTCCCTTGGAGTGGTGATGGATATAGAAGAGGTAACTGACCTGAAGCCCCAACCACAAGGCCTGGCCCATGAAAGGGAGTGGTTAGGGTTGTCAGTGAATTATAATGACTCCAGTTGTTAACTTGTTCTCTTAGGAGCTAATAGTTGTCTACTCATTCAGTCACTCCACAGGCCTCCACTTTGAGAACATTTTCCTGGGCATTGCAGAAAGAACAAAACAGAGCACAGTCCCTGGCTTCCAAGGGCTAACAATGTATCGGGGGAGACCATGCAAGCTGAGGACCAAACTGAAGAAGAATGCAAATACTCACAAACTAGAAAATGGCAGATTCCACAGGCCTGATGAGGATCCTAGGCAAAATTCTAGGACAGATGATTAAACGGACAATTTGTCAGCAGTTTGGAAAGGAAGAAGGGATCATGGAGAACAAGGCATTACCCACTGATTGGGCAGCTCTCTGTTGGTCATGTATCATGTGCCACACACTGGTCTAGGTGCTGGGACTAAAACTTAGGGTTCTGCTCTCATGGAGCTTATGGTCGTGCAAGGACATTAAATACTAAGAATAACAATAAAGGGTCTTGAGTATCAAGAGAGAGGAGTACTGGAGGCAGAGAAATCTGTAATTTTATGTCACTGGGTGAGGTATTACATATACTGATGAGAGACTGAAGCAGAAAAATGTTCACCTTTAGCCCAGAAGGCTGACTGACAGCCTGCATTGTTCCGATAAGGATCAAATACATGCCCTTTGCTACAGTCTTAAAGGGTCTCATGACTGCTTGTACATCTCACTGATAGTTAATATCGAGCTGAAGGATAAGCACCAGAGAAATCTTGTGAAAGTAGTTTTACATGTAGAAATTTGAAGAAGACATTTATGATCTAATACTCCCTGCACGTCCCCTCCCCCTTGAGCACTAAGCAGCAGAAAGTGTAGCACTTTTGGCCCATGGGTCCTATCCCCGTGCTGTAATAAAAGTACCTTTCTGGCTCTTTCCATAATTTGGCTATTGTTGAAAGCGATGAGAAAGAATAAAATCCTGCTATTTGCAGCAACGTGGATGGAACTGGAGGGTATTATGCTAAGTGAAATAAGTCAGTGAGAAAAAGACAGATACCATATGTTTTCACTCATATGTGGATCCTGAGAAACTTAACAGTAGACCATGGGGGAGGGGAAGGGGGGAAAAAGAGTTACAGAGAGGAAGGGAGGCAAACCATAAGAGACTCTTAAATACTGAGAACAAACTGAGGGTTGATGGCGGGGTGGGGGAGGGGAAGTGGGTGATGGGCATTGAGGAGGGCACCTGCTGGGATGAGCACTGGGTGTTGTATGGAAGCCAATTTGACAATAAATTATATTAAAAATAAATTAAATAAATAATAAACATAAATAAATAAATAAAAGTACATTTTTACACCCAAAACAGCTCAAGAAATCTTTCTTGACCATTCAGTTGCGACCCCACATGATATACTACTTTGTCCCCTGCATTGAAAACACATTGACATGCCAATAAAATTCGATCTATGTAATCTCTAACTACTGCCCAATGTTCCTCTTTGTGGATTTACTGTAAATTATTGAAGCAAATTTTTAGTTGATGGAAGTTTGTATCATTTTTTCTGATCCTCTTTGTTTTCTCTATTGGATTTCTGACAAGCCTTCAGTTTAAATGTTGATGAAATTGGGCGCCTGGGTGGCTCAGTCGGTTAAGCGTCCGACTTCGGCTCAGGTCATGATCTCACGGTCCGTGAGTTCAAGCCCCGCGTCAGGCTCTGTGCTGATGGCTCAGAGCCTGGAGCCTGTTTCAGATTCTGTGTCTCCCTCTCTCTCTGACCCTCCCCCATTCATGCTGTGTCTCTCTCTGTCTCAAAAATAAAATAAACGTTAAAAAAAAAAATAAATGTTGATGAAATAAATAACAAAAGCCAAATGGTGTAATTGTTTTTTTCTGTTTGCATCTATTGTCCTGAAATTTATAAAATAAAGGAATGAAGCTTCCAAAGGAGGAAAACGATTTTTTCAAGTATGTTAACAAACAAAACTTTGCTCTGTTGATGATATAAAACAAAATGAAAGAGACGGGGTGTGAGAGAAGAAGCCAAAATGTAGATTTGTCTATGAGACAATCAACTGGTGTCTCAGGTAGTGCTCTACACTATAGATTACTCTTCCCTTTGGATGGGTTTCCTGCCCACCAGGAACACCCTGCGGAGAGGTTGACATAAGCTTTCGACTCTGCCCCTCTCTCTTTGAGAAGACATTCATTCTGACTGCATGGAACCTAACCACCAGACCCCAAATTTCTTTTATTATTTTTCTGGGAGACTCAAAAAATACTCATGCAAATGGGGCTAAGCTCCCCGCATAGGTCTGCCCTGGGGGTAGCGGATCAGATTCCCTGATGTTCCTTTGAAAGTGTAAACCCATGTGTAGAGGAAACAGGCAAAGAAGGGGAGTGGTACCTGCTAGCACCGGTGGCAAATACGACTAAAAACCAAAAAAACTCGGGATGTATAAGGTGGAAATATTCTGAGACAGTAACCTGCAAGGGAAGCCGCACATGATGATGTTGATACGGAAACTGAAGATCAGCTGAAAGCAAACATGGGAAGTGAGCATTATCTGTCCTTAGAGCCTCCATGCCAGTGGGCTCGGCACGCAGGGCTGGCACTTCCTTTCCACCTTGTAGGCTTTATCTCACATAGTCATCATGTCCGAGTTTTGTGACAGCTATTGTCTTTTCAATCCCCTCTCATTCTAAGATCAAGAAAATGTTCTTAAAAAGAAACTCTAATTATATCACTTTCTAAAGATCCTTTGATGATACTCCATTGCCTAAAAAACAAAACCCAAATTCCGTAGGTGAATATTCAAAATTGTATTACTGATCTGTTTTGATCAATGGTTTTATTCCATCTCCCATCAATCTCTAGCTTAGATCCCAACCCCAGGCATAGCTCTCTGCTTCTAACTCTCAACTTTGTCTTGCTCTTCCAAGGAAGGAAGGAATGCAAATATCTGTATGGGGTCAGTGGTTCTCAACCGGAGGGGATTTTGCTCCCCCCCTCTCCCAGAGGACATTTGGCAATGTTTAGAGACGTTTTTTGTTGTCACAGTCCCCCACAGTGAAGTCATCTCTGGCCCCAAATGCCAATAGTGCTGCTGTTAAAAAAAAATAACGTTTAGAGCAACCTCGTGTGAAGTGTGTTGATCATTTCTTCGAGCCTTTAGGAATTTGCTAAAAAGGAGGAACAAGTTTCGGGATAAAGAGAACACTGGAATGGAAACATAGATGTACTAAGAGGAAGACTTTTTTGTCCCCACTGGGTGATCAAATCAGTTGCAAAATCAGTCGCACTCTTGCCAAGCTGCAAAGCCAATTTTCTCCCTTAGGTCAAAGCGAATTGGAGAACTAGAAATGAGTATATTCACAAGAAGCCAGGTAACACCTTCTGCTTGATACAACTAAGATGGGTCATCCTAAAACACAGGTAGCTGAAGTAGGGTTGAAAGGTATGGGCTCTGCCTTTCCTCACCAGTTTACTTTTTCAAGCTTTTCTGCACCCAATACTAAAATAGACATGCTTTAATGGAGACCTAGGAGGATGGGGCAAGCCTCCAGTCCTGTTGCTTAAAGACTAAAACTACCGGGTCAGGAGGCCACATTAAGGACCTTAACAAGATCTCTGATAGTGCCAACAGCTGACAGATCAAAAGGAACAGAATTTTTAAAAATCTCATTGAATTCTTATTTGACAGAAAATTCTACCTTACTTCTTCATTGGTGATGTATGGAGTTACTGTCTTGCCATATCTTATTTATTTGTATGATATATATATATATATATATATATATATATATTGAGGGGAATCAAGTGTTCAACAACACATAAAATCAGTGAAGCTGTTGTGAGGTTAGATTAACTTGCAAAAAATCTTTATTTACCTTAAAAAAGGAAATATTTCTTTCTTTTTTTTTTTTTAGAGGGGGTAGGGAGTGGAGAAGGGTAGAGGGTGAGAGAGAGAGAGAGAGAGAGAGAGAGAATCTTAAAGAGGCTCCACGTCTAGTGCAGAGCCTTACCTGGGGCTTGATCTCATGACCCTGAGGTCATGACCTGAGGCGAAATCAAGAGTTGGATGTTCAACCGACTGAGCCACCCAGGGACCCCCAAAAAGGAAATATTTCTGAAGCTTATTTCAAACGCAGTAATTTTAGTGATAATCTTCGCCGTCATATACTTTAAAAATCCACAGATGATCACTTTCTCATTTAGTTGAAGGCTAATCAGTGAGATTCTGATGTCCGCATTCTCAATGTCAAGAAAGCTATTATGGCTTTGGGTCACTCTTGTTGATGCACCCAGGTATGTTTTTTCACTTAAATCTTTACTAGTTTCTCCCTCCATGGTAACTTCACACACTGCACGTGGGCACATTCCTTCACCACCTTGTAAGAATTATCAACCTTGTCCTTTTGTTCTTTTTCCTGAGGTTAATTACAGGGACCAGGGATGGGATGCAGGTTGATAATGTCTGTCTTGCCGAACCGGTATCAGATGTGAGGTCAACAGGTAAGGAACTAGGACCCCTGGATGGTGCCAGGACGCCGAGGACAGTGTGTTACCTGGAGAAGTTTCAAGCCTCCTAGAGAAGTTTCGAGGCCCATCCAGTTCCTGCCCTAACCCCCACATAATTTGCTAATCATACATAAACTGTTCCTAAGCTTAACAGGGCAAGGCAGACTTGGGACTGATTTCCTGACTGCTGGTTGGGCTGCCCTTCTGATAATAAAGCTTTCTGTGAATTAAACCTGGTGATTCAGAGATTGACTCACTGCACTTTGGGAACATGAATCGGATTTCAGGGTTCTGTAACACACTGAGTTAAGGAGAAGGGCCCATGTAGCTGGTTTGTGTTAGGTGGTTTTGTTTGTTGTTTGTTTGTTTGTTTGTTTCCTATAACTTTATGAGGAGGTGATGTAGGACTCAAGAGGAGTTATATTTCTTTCTCAAAGACTCAAAGATACCAAGTGGTAAGGTTGAGATTCGGAACAGGAACTTTCCTGACTTCAAAATTCTGTCAAAATTCAGTGCAAAGGCCCTGAGACAGAGGTAGGCATGGCATGTAATATACAACCGCAAGGAGGCTGTTGTAGCTGGGATAGACTAGGGATGAGCTCAAGGAGTGATGGAGCCAGATCATTTCCCTGAGGGAAATGGGAAGTCACTGGAAGATTGTGCATAGAGGTATGACATGACCTTACTTATATTTGAAAGGATAACTCTGGCCACTGCCTGGAGGAGAGACTATTGGGGGGGCAATGGAGAACTAAATAGAAGTGTAGGAGGGAGATGATGGTGACACAGATTGGGGTGGCAGCAGTGGAGACGAACAAAATAAGGAGATTCTGGACATATTTTGAAGGTGGACTTGACAGGATTTCCTGTCGGGAGAGGAAGGGTTGGAAGGAGGTTGTGAGAGACACCAGAGTCCTAGGTAACACCCTAGTTTTGGTCTGAGCATTTGACGGCTGAGGTTGGGTGTGATCAGGTGGTGAGACTGTAATTGCATTGTATAAAGTTATTATAATATTGCTTCCTCCATAATGAAAAAAAATCAGGTGAATAAAAAGCACGTTTGTACTTTAGCGAGTACCTAACGTAAGACAAGTTATAGCGTGTGGAGTGGCACCTTGAAGCTGCAGGACTGGAGAAGTGAGATCTTCAGGTTTGGGTACTAAGAGGGATCTGCCTTGCGGCCTGACTGGCCGTGTGTCCAAAGCAGCTGTGCTCAAGGAGGAGAGAAAGGACAGGGTGGGCAGATGAGCGAGCTGCCGTTTCTGTTCCTGTGTGGGGTCTGGCTTCTCCGGCTGCCCTGTCTTACCACGGGTAACCCCCCACACTGAAATTGTGCTTTGTATCTGTCCTCTCTCTCTCTGTTTTTCTCTGGACTTTGAGAACCTTGATGGCAAGAACTTAGTCTTTTTTTTTTTTTTAATTGTGATAAAATAGACAACATAAAAATGACCATTTTAACCATTTTCAAAACGTGTATTTATTCATTTTGAGAGAGAGAGAGAGCGAGCCGGGGAAGGGCAGAAAGAGAGGGTTCCAAGCAGGCTCCGTACCCCCAGTGCAGAGACTGGTGTGGGGCTTGAGCTCATGAACCGTGAGATTATGACCTGAGTTGAAATCAAGAGTCGGAGGCTTACCCGACTGGGCCACCCAGGTGCTCCAGCATTTTAACCGTTTTTAGGTATGCAGAAGAACTGAGCCTTGATTACATTCGGAGCCACAGTGCCTGTGTATAGTGAGCACTCAGTAAACTATTTTGGAATACACCACAGACAGACGTCTGGGGAGAAGGGCCTCTGCTTGTGTACCGGGGTTCATGCACCTTGTTGTCTGGCAAGTCCCTGTCAGGGGAGGGCGGGAGGGCGGGAGGGTGGCTTTGTCCAGGGTCTCGAGCTGTCTGCCATGGCCTGCTTTTTGGATCTGAGCTCAGGGGAATTTAATCTCCTTTTTCCTCCCACTCGCACCCTGAGAGGTGGTGGTACTTTTATGTGTCAACCTGGCTAGGACATGGTGTCCGGCTGTTTGCTCAAATAACGACCATTCTGTGAGGATGGTTGTGGATAACACTGACATTTAAATGGATGCATTTTGAGTAAAACAGATTGCCCCGCTGCTGTGAATGAGCCTCACGCAAACGGTGGAGGCCTGCGCAAAAGACTGACCGCCCCTGAGCAAGAGCAAGAGGGAGTCTTGCAGCAGATGGCCTTGGGACTTAGACGGCAGCATCAGCTCTTTCCCTAGGTCAGCCTGGCAGTCAGCCCTGCAGAATTTGGGCTTGCCTCCATGATTACGTGCGCCAGCTCCTCAAAAGAAACCTTCCCCTCTATACAAACACACCCATATTCTCTCTCTCTTTCACTGTCATGTGTATACATGCTGCCCCGTCAGGGTGAGGGGCCAAGCCCACAGGAGGAGACTGACGTCGAACGCTCTTACAAAGAACCTTGGTGTTTGTGGATAATGAAAGGCCGAGCCAAGTGCTCCTTGAGCAGAGATGTGTGGCATGACTTTAGGAACTTGCGGCTGGTCTGTGAGTGTCGCACTGCTTCTAACTCGGGTACTTCAGAGAGATGCCCATGAGGAGAGCAGCCCCTTCCTGGCTCAGGACAGCCTTTCTTTTAACTGGGGCTGAAACTATTTGGGGGGAGAGTCCCAAAGTGGTGACCACCCTGCTTTGCTCTCCGCTGTCGCCTTTGCCCTCCTTTGGTGGTTTAAAAACGTGTTTAGAATTTCGAGGAGCTCCAACTCTGAAGATATGGGTTTGGATACCACAAAAGTGGTTTTTGGTTTAAAATTTTTTTTATGCTTTATTTTATATTTGAGAGAGAGAGAGAGAGAGAGAGAGATTGTGGAAGCAGGGGAGGGGCAGAGAGATGGAGATAGAATCGTAAGCAGGCTCCAGGCTCTGAGCTGTCAGCACGGAGCCTGATGTGGGGCTCGAACTCACGAACCGTGAGATCATGACCTGCGCCAAAGACAGACGCTTAACCGACTGAGTCACCTAGGTGTCCCAGTTTTCAGTTTTAGATGCTCAAATTGAGACAGTATAAACCATCCTTCCATCCTTCTATATTCACTGAAGTGGAAGCCAGCAGTCTGAGAGGGGAAAAAAATACATCAACAGCAGTTTGGACCCAGCAGTGTTCAGAAGGCTGGACTGTTCTAGTCGACCATCTGCGGCGCTTAGGACCTTTTCAAGGATCCAGCAGGACGTCTGCCTGGGGAGTGGGTCTGTGGCACCTGATCTCGCTCGCCTCTGCAGTCCTGTGGTGTTAATGGGCCTGTTTTACCGTGCAGACTTGGAGAAGCAAAGGCAAGTTCCTGTTATGGGCAGGGAGGCTAGTCTCCCGCGGCAGAGACCGCTGATGCTGTCTGGGAGAGGCCTTCCCCTCGCACAGCCTGGTGAGTAGTCCAGGAAGCAGCCGTGAGGAGGGCAGCGCAGTCAGGATTACGTGTGTCAGGGAGCATGAGGCATGGCGGGTACTGGGCCCGCCTCCTACATCGTCTGAGGGAGTAGCTGTGAGGATTCTCTCCCAGAGGCCTGGGGTGGCTCGGGCTTCTCTGTCAGGAGCGGGGCAGTTGCTCTGTGGGGAATCTCAAGGCTCTGTGTTTGGCACTGACGTGAAGGTGGCCCTCTGTGGCGACCTACATGGCTCCCCCGCCCACCTGGCTTGGGGGTCTTCTGCTGGGATTGCTCCTGAGAGGGGTTTCAGGCATATCTCCAGCTCCTCCATTTTGCAGAGCAGGAGACAGTCCCGGACAGGTTTCCTGAAGTCATCCCGGTGATTTAACAACAGAATGGCAATAACATCCTGGCCAGTGGGCAGAGTGATGCCCGCTACGTGACAGAGACCCTGTTTATTAGCGGTTTGAAACAGTATTAAACCAGTGGGATAAACCTGCATTCTAGTCCCTGCCCCGCCACCATTTAGTTGCAAGAACTTGGACTCTCAGCCTCAGTGACCCTCAATTTCCTCATCTGTCTATCATTTACTGTATTCTAAGCATCACTATTCTAATCATCGTACATACCTCAAGTCATTGAATCCTAAAATCAATCCAGTGAGATAGGTACTGTCGTCACCCCCACTTTAAAGATGAGAAAACCGAGGCACGGAAAGGTTAAGTCATGTGACTAATAAGGGCAGAGTCAAGAGAGCAAGCCAGGCTCCAGAGCTCTTGTTCTTTTTTTTAATTAAAGACAATTTTTTTTAACGTCTACTTATTTTTGAGAGACAGAGAGAGACAGAGCATGAATGGGGGAGGGGCAGAGAGAGGCAGACACAGAATCCAAAGCAGGCTCCAGGCTCTGAGCTGTCCACACAGATCCCGACACGGGGCTCAAAACCACGGACCGTGAGATCATGACCTGAGCTGAAGTCAGACGCCTAACCGCCGGAGCCACCCAGGCGCCCCTAGAGCTCTTGTCCTAATCCCTGGGCTAAGTGTGCTCTGACACCCTGGCCATCCACTTATTGATGTGAAAGCTTTGTAACAGTATCCTTGAAATTCACCTGTGTAGTGTTGGACAAAGACTTGTTTGTTAAAACAGTTGCTTTTCAAGGCAAAATGAATAAATAAACAGAGGTAGAAGGGACTCTACAGGTTAAAAGATTTAAGAGACATACCAACCAATTACAATGTTGGGACTTTATTTGGGTCCTGTTTCAAATATGCAAATTAAAAAAAAGACAATTGGGGAAATGTGGACTGCGTATTTGATGATATTAAGGGATTAATGAAGGTGTGATAATGATAAATGACTTTGTCCCCCCTCCCCCTCCCCAAAAAATAGAATCCTTACCTTTTTAGAGATAGATGCTGATGTAGTTACAGATTAGATGCTGTCTGAGATTTGCTTCCAAATAATCGAGAGGTTGGGAAGTGAGTGGGGAAATAGAATAAGATTGTCCATGTTTAATAATCATGGAAGCTGGATGACAAATGCATTTGAGTTCATTATACTCTGCTTTTGTTTGGCACTTTCCATTATAAAAAGTTAAAGAAAATCACCCTGTTTAAATTTTTGTTGTATTTCTCAGAAATGTTGAAAGCACCGTGGACCTACTTCACAGGACTAGTGGGAAGAAGGACAGTACCTAGGGAGAGAACAATTAGGATCTGCTTAGAGGATTTACCTTCCAAGGGGTCACTTATTTGAGGGTGATCCTGGGTCCTTTCCACCTGGCAGATAGAAGATTCTTCTGGGCCACATGAATGCATGTGCATATGAATGAATGAATGCAAATGACTGGTGTACAGGAAGAGAATGATTCTGTCACGAGAGCAGAAAAAAGAATCTAATCTCGGGGCCAAATATAATGATAAAATGATTCTTTGTTTCCCATTTAGCCAAATTGTGTATTTTAAAAAAGTGTTTATTTTTGAGAGAGAGGGGGGAGAGAGATGGCAGAGAGAGAGGAAGACACAGAATCCGAAGCAGGCTCCAGGCTCTGAGCTGTCAGCACAGAGCCCGACGTGGGGCTTAGATCATGACCCGACCCGAAGTCGGATGCTCAACTGACTGAGCCACCCAGGCGCCTCGCCAAATTGTATATTTAAGGGGAGCTTTATCTACCACAGTCATAATAAGGACCAAAATACTTATACAGCATTCCCATTTGTCCTGGTGGACACCTGTCCACAAAGAGATTTACTAACACAAAAATCTTCACTCTGAAGGGATGTCCCCACCACTACACCTCTCAGAGCCCATACTCGGTTCTGAGCTCTATTGCCTTGTTTTGTGTGCTCAGCCCAGAATCATCCCAATTCTTCTGAGTTCGCTCTGAGGAACTGGCATTACTCTTCTGTCTCCAGGATTGTCTGTAACCTATGCCTGCCAATCACCGTATAGCATTCCTACGGCCACAGCATTTGTTTTGGAATGGGCATTTGACTCGAGCCAAATCAACCGGGCCCAGTCGAAACTAATCCTGGGACTTTTGTATGAGTGTGACTAGAAAAGACACACCATCCTTGAACCTGAAGTTGGGAACAGATACGCCTACCTGAAGGGAGAGCCTGCTTGATAAAGCAGAGTGGAGAGATGTCAGATTATGACAACATCATTTGAACCCCTGGGTCCAGCTGTACCTGAGGCCATACAGTATACTGCATGTGGTTTGCTAAAATCCTGAAATATAACCAACACAATCTCATAGTAGCAAAGTACATATGGAATAAAGATTCTCTTATAAGCCTAGTGTTGCTGGGAAAGAAGAGATATTAACCAACCATAGATGCAGACGCAGAGTAGAAAAGTTTCTCTGTTGTAGTAGTTGGGTAAGGCACTGGCAGAGATCAGGACCAATGTATTAAACATCCTATGCATTCTTCCTGAGAGTTGAGAGAAACCAGGGGACTAGACAGACTCCTGAGCAGGTGAAACGCTGCTTGAATGTCTTGCCGACGTGTGTGATGAGGTGACTTCACCCTGAGTGCTCCGCTGCCTTGTTTATGCTTGGCTATAGCATCAGACATATCCAGATTGTGGTGATGAGTAACTCTGGGCTTTCCCCAGCTTCAGACACAGGATGAGTTCACATTTTATCTTTCAGCCTCTCAATACCCCAGTTGGAGCTTGTGAACAGAATGATTAAAGCCTAGCCTGCAGGTGCTGTGAATGTTCGACAGTAATTCAACATTCAGTGAATCGGAATCTCTGGGCTTGGTGTTATAGGTCAGGGTTGACAATATGTATCTTTGTATAGTGATGAGAATATGTATCATACCAGCTGTGAGAGCTTGGGCAAGGTATCTAAGTTTTCTGTTTAATTTCCTCACCTGTAAAGTGAGAATAGGGGCACCTGGGTGCCTCATTCGGCTGAGCAACTGACTCTTGATCTCAACTTAGGTCATGATCCCAGGGTTGTGGATCGAGGCCTGGGTTGGGCTCCAGGCTGAGCGTGGAGCCTGCTTGAGATTCTCTCTCTCTCTCTCTCTCTCTCTCTCTCTCTCTCTCTCTCTCTCTCCCTCCCTCCCCCCTCTCTCCCCCGCTTCTCTCTCTCTCCCTGAAATAAAATAAAAGTAAATAAAATAAAATGAAAATAAGAGTACCTACCTCATAGGCTTGTTGTAAGGTTAAATAAGTTAATGACTTTTAAGCACTTTGAAAAGAAATTGGCACCTTATGTTAGCTATCATTATTACTGCAAAATAACAATTTTCTGCCTCGGACAAACATTTCCTCTAGAACCTGGAGATCTGAAACAAGACAAAGAAAAGGCAAAAATACGAGGATTTATGAAAATTGTGAAAAGCTCTGTGAGAGTGTGCAATACTTCTCAGATATCGGACTCTGAAGTCTTGTGTTTTAGTTTTCTGAGATACTGAGTCTGTTGGAAAGCTTGTCTGGAAGTATCTTACAGGGGATGAAGGAATTGTATGTTTGTTTTAGGGTTCTGCTAGGGACCAGTCATAGGCAGGCTAACTAAAATCTTGTAACCACACCTACCCAGACAGTGGTTTCCGTAAATCTCAGTAGTTAAGCTGGTAGGGGTTCGAGAGAGTTCTTTGAAATGCTCAGGTAGCACAGGAAGTGGTAGTAATTCAAGACTTGGGTTCAACTTTAGCCAATGTCTCCAGGAGACGATGAGGGTTGGTAACAACCAACCCCTAGGTTTTCAGAGAGGAAATGGTGTTGATTTCCATTTGTAGAATGCTGTTGTTATAATTCTCTTTCCCTTCCTTTTTCCCCTCCTCTTCCTCCTTTCTCTCTGTGTTTCACAGGAAGTCTATATTCCCCTCTCCAGAAGTAACCACTTTTAACAGTGTGCCATACATCTTTTGATTTCTTTTTCTGTATGTTTACACACACTTAGAAACTGTTTTGTAGGAGGGTCTCCGAAATTTGTACGTAAGTGGGATAATATTTTGAGTTGCCATTTATTTCTTTTCACTTAAAGTGAGCCTTTTCTTTCCATGCCAATACATGGAAATAGATGGACCGATCTCTTTCTTTTCAATCGTTGCTTCTTATTGCATTATGTAGGTACACCATAGTTTGTCACCACTTGATGGAATTTTATTTCCTTTCCATTTTTTCGCCCTTGAAAAATTCTCATAGCCCTCTTTGGGCACACGCAGAACCTCTTTGTCATGTAAGGCACGTTTAAAAATAACTTGCTGAAACTGTTTTGAGATTTATATTACAGAATACATTTTCATTTCCCTCGAATCTTTCCCAGTCCTTATGGGGCCTTGGTGAGTGTGAACCTTTGGGTAGCCCTATTTTATTGTTGGTTAAAACCATTTCCCATCTTTTCAACAAAATATGGCCAAATAATGGTGATGGCCACAGAAAGGTGAAAGGTGTATCTCAATAAGACACTCTACTCTTAAGACCCATCTACGAGTGGCATCGTGAGAATGGCAGCCAAAACCTTTTTTGAAATCCTAAGGATTTCAGGTAATTTCCTTCGGGTGTGTAGCCTGGCAACACTTTGTACCATTAGAAAATTGACCTCTTTCAGAAGCACCAGTACCGTTCAATTTAATTGGTCTGTTGAGTGCGCTTTGCTGGCAAGTCTATAGCTGAATGCCCGTCTCCACAAGGTGCTCGTCATCCGTATTTGTGGTTGGCATCCTGCACAGCCTGTATACTTCACTATCTTTGTTTAATGAGACACTTCTATTTTAAAAAGCATGAGGCCAGATCCGCTGAGTCAGATGTGATATTATCTTTCAAGTGCACAAGCTCTACCACAAGGATTTGGGAAATTTATTACATGACACAAATGTGTCAGGAGCTCCCTTGCTGCCAACGACCACAAAGGAGCTAAGATTAGTTCAAAGACTGTTTAGTGACTTGATATCTGAGACAGTGTTACTCAAAGTCGTGAGCCTGTGAACTCTTTTTTTTTTTTACTAGTCCAGAATGAGATACGGCAACGTTCTGGTTGTTCCAGAACGTCAACCATTACAACTGTTCCATTCACAGAAAAAAGTCTTGCCGTGAAAAAAACGCCATGAAAAAATTTTAGTTTTCAAACGTATAATGGATTCTACATTCCACAATTATTTCCGTAATATTTTACCTTTTTATTAAAACTACAGTGTGCTTCGTGGCATAGTTGATTTGCATTCCTTGCAAACTCCTTACTCTGTCCGCTGGTCTGTGAACCACATTTTAAGTAGCACTAGGATGCTTTATGGAGTTGAACGAACAAATGAATAAATGAAGCATATCTAATCTGGATTAAATGGCTTTTCAGGGTTGAGGTGGGAGGATGGAGAGAAGGATGAATTAAGTTTTCTCTCTCAGTGGGGCAGTGTTCTTTACCTGCTTTTGAGCTCTCACAGAGAGGGAAGTTATTTAAGGCACACCATTGCCTGTACCACTACCCTTCCCCACTAAATGCATTTTCCTCTCTTGTTTTTGCCCTCCTTCCTGTTCTTCTCTCCTTTTTCCATGCTTCTGGCATGGAATTTAAAGAAAGAAAATATATACGGAAAGCTCATTGTTTTATGTTTCACACACAATGGAATACAACTCTCACTACAACTGGGTTAGGAAAGCATTACTGTCTACTTTGTAAATGCTCAGAGAAATTCAGGAACTTGGTCCGGGTCCTGCATGTGATAAAGTGGCCGGCTTGGGCCTTGACTCTAGGTCTGTTTGGTTCTCTCCCAGGGGGGTTGGTCTGCTACTCTCATACCCGAGGGGGTGCTAAGAGAAATCCAGATCCTGGGACAGGACTTGGAAAGTGCCCACACTGGCACACGCAAGTTCCATTTTGGAACTTTAAGATTCCATTACTCTCCCAGTCTCGGCACCTTCTTTAATTGCCTAAGTTCTGCTACGTCGTCGCCCACTTCTCCAGATTTGTTAGATACTTTGTGTCCCTGTAGGTTGTGGATGCCTTCATCTCATTTTTGCATCCCTCACAAGAGGGTATGGGGCTTTAAAAGCAGGACACGTGATGGATGGGTTGTTACACTGAATGTTAGTCTGTAAACTTCTTCATGTGCCTAAGATAAATATTAGATGAATGAGACCGAGTGAGACTCAGGCACTTAAGCTTTAAGGTGTGATATGAATCTGAGCATGCGTGTAATCCTATAACGCAGTGCGGAGAAAGGCATCGGGCAGCCCATTCTCCTGAGATGCACTCCTTGCTGCCCGTTACTACTCTGTAACCTCCTTGAGGACAGGAACGGAGTCTGTTTCCCCAGTGCCTGGCACATGCCCTGGCATACAGTTCCTGGTACTTGAAAAACGTGTGGAATTAATGAATGTGCTCAGCACTTGTTCTTAAACGGCTGTTCCTGGTGCTGTTAACTCCCACATGGTTCTTAGATCACAAAGTGCATCTTCTTCTGCTCTTGGATTTCCTGGTCCTGATCCAGTATTTTTTTTCTTCCTTTTTTATCCCGGCCAGCTCCTGCTTTGCATCAGGCCCCAGTCTATGACCAGATGCACAGCAGAGAGGACAGTGAGAGATGAGACAATTGTTAGAAGCACGGAGAAGTGAAGTATGAGGAAGCGATATGAAAGGAAGACCATGTGGCCCACGGAGAAGGCAGTCACTGGTGCAGACAGCTCACGCCCCATCCAGCTTGCCTCCAGCAGACCCACTGACTATCATGGCCTTCCCATTGATCCAATGGAGGAGCCAATTATACCTTTGAGCTTCCCTCTAGAAGCACTGAATTTGACAATGTGTATGACAGATCAGTAAAATTTGGGGGGAGGAGTATCCAGCGAGCACGGGCATGCTAGGACATCCCCTTTGAAGTAAAAGACAAATTATTACGGCTTGCATCTCCCACTGTGAGGAAGGAAGCACAATGCCTAACAGGCCGTTTTGGATTTCGAAGGGAGCACATTTCACACCTAAAAATACTGCTCTCAGCTGTTATACTTGGTGACATGAAAAGCTGCCAGTTTTGAGTGAGGCACAAGCAGGAAAGGGCTCTATGGCACATCCACATTGTGTTAAAAGCAGGCCTGTCACTTGGATCACTTAACCTAGCAGACTCTATGATTTTGGAGTTATTGTGGAGGGAAAACAATGCAGGAGAGATTAAAGCAAAACCACAGTATATATATATACTCTTCATTTTTCTCTGCTCATTTTATTGGATAACTGTATAAAAACCACATACAGCACATTACTGGAGAAAATATTTTATTTTTCAAATGTATAATGTATTCTACACTCAATTATGTCTGTAATATTTTACCTTTTTATTAAAACTACATATTTTAATACATTTCATCTTTTCTCAAAGGCTGTGGTATAATTGTGATTATCTTTAGCAACCAAAGTCTATTTCCAGAGATTTAAACTTGATATGGAGAAAAATGCCACGTTAAGTCCTTTGTACCTTATTTGGCGCTGAGGTTGAACTGGGGTATTGGTTTGTTCCAGGATCCAGAGGCTACTCCAAACTTTAAAGCAAAGCGAAACCCTTAGGCTGGTCTCAGCTGCTTGAGGAACCTCTGGATGGGGTCACTGGTTTGCTCTGCACAGGACAGTTTCTCACTGAGCTAGGCTGGAATATCTGGAAGAGAGGACTGAGGTATTTGCTGCATCCAGGCATTTGTTCTGGGTGGCAGGTGGGGAGAACCCTATTTCTTATGTCAGATTTCTGTTGGTAATCATTTCTCTGTAAGAATAAAGAGCAAATGGGTAGCTCCGGGTGCTTGATGATACCAAGATTTTGCTCTCAGTTACTTATCTCTCAGTGATAATAAGACCAATGACAAAGAAGACAAGGGCTGAGTTCATGGTGAGCAAAAGTGACCGTGACAACTGTGATTGTGGCACAGATTGGGATTGGATTCTTGGAAAGGTCTCCCAGGCTTGAATTCTTCTAAGCAGCCGGTAGAGAGCTTGAATGTAGACATACTGTGTTTGGATCTATCCTACTTTTCTCTATTGTCCACTGACTTTAATTTTTATACTCGGAAATAGTTTCCATCTCTATCATAGTACCTCCATAAAATCTAAGATTGTACCCAAACTTTCCATTAGAATGTCCATTATGAATTCAAAATTAAATAACTAAAATAAATAATGGGTAGCTAATGAGATTTTTTTTTTGGAAGTAAAAAGATATGACCTCAGTGTTTCTTCTTAGCATAATGCTGACCTCTCAAATGTGGGAAGATTCCAATTCAGAGGAAGGTTTGGAAACCTACATAAAAATATACATCAACACATAGAATATTCTTGAATACAAAGGAAATTCAAGTGACCATATCCTTGCGGACAATATAACACAAATAAAATTTCCATGAACATTTTAGCACAAACTGCGATTCATTTCTAGTTAACACATGGAAAGAAGCGATACTCAAATTCTAACTACTAGAGCTGAATGTGGTTTGAATATGTACACGTGCTTCAAAGTAGAGTTTGGTTTTGAGCTAGTAATTTTTATTCTAATTCACAATTTATGACTCTAAATTTCAGTTGTTTTTAATAAGAAATTAGGATAAAAGCTAAATTTCTGACACTTGGATCAGAAAATAGCTAAGAGTCATTCTTGTGTATATTCAGTAAGAAGCTATTCTAAAGCTGCTGCTTTACTTAGCTATTTCTTTAAATAAAAGCCTTTGGGCAGTAATCTACTCTCCTAATGACAGGAAAATATTCTAACCCTTTCTCCAATTCCTATTACAACTGGAAGAGTCACAGTTTTTTAATGATTTCACCAACATTTTGTATTTTAGAAATGCCGGCAACATTACTTTCTGTAAAATACAAAGCAACTTTAAAAATACTCAGCTAGTACTAGCATTTAGGTTTTGAAAGGATTCCTTTATAATGAAACAAAATGTTCAGAACAACTGTCAGCAACCAACCATTTAAAAATCAGATTTATGACCCCCCTTTTTTTTTGGTTTGCTTTTTAAACCTCTGCTGTTTTATATGAAAGTGCTCCTAGCCAAGAAGACGGAGGAGGAATGATGTACCGTACTGAAAACTACGACCTCATCAGAGGTCTTCTCAACTTGGCTCTGAACAACTTTAAAAGCCAACAGATCTGTACCATATGCTATTCTCAGGGTCAGTACTATGGGATGCCGTATAATCTTTTGTTATTATTGATAATAAAAGCACCCTGGATTGGATCCAAGGTGGACATGTGTTATAAATGAATTCTGCTTTATAGTAAAGTACATTTAAAGTATAATTCATTGTACTTACCATAAAGTACACACAACTAAAGGTACTCCTTTGAGCCAAAACTCTGATGCTGTCGAAGCAGTGTCCACATCCTACTACCATTGTTGAATGAGACTAATTTGACCTCATTTCGTAAGTCCTGTGGAATCTTTTTAAGCTTTTAACATCTTACAATAGTAAACTGGCACTAGTTTAGGTCTATAAAAACATAATTGTCACATATCACACAAAAACATGATAACTAGCACAAATTTCTGCAAATCTTTAAAACAAAGTCTTTGAATAACAACTAAATGTATAATGCTACAGAAGACCCAAAGAAGCACTCTAAATGATGGATATTTAATGATGGTAAACAAGAATTATTTTCTAAAAACCTGTACCAATGTTAATTTTAGGTAGAATATAACATGGAATTATTTCATGAAATATAGTCTCTTTCTATGCTCTCCTGACAACACTCCCAACAGAAAGCTTCCAGTCTATTTGCTGTTTCTTGGCTGATGAGACATTCATCTTTTAATTCCCTGATTGTCTTCCTCAACGATTTTTGGAAACGTTTTTCTCGGTCTAAAACATTCCGCAGACTTTTCTTGGTATCCTCTAGCTCGCTGATCACATGATCTAATTTATGCTTAAGTTTCTTTGGACTGTCCATTACACTGTAGCTATGTTCCTAAAAACATAAACACCAAGTTATTAAACTGGAGAGACAAGTAGTTAGATAAAAGTTTTTAGCTAGGCCTCAGCTGTTTCTTACGATGCTTAGGTATCTTTAAGTTGGTGATACTTAGAGGTTTAAAGAACACAGGAAGAGGATGGGGGTGGAAGCAGTATTTTGGGTGCCCAGAGACTTCCCCCTTTATCTAAGGCTAGGAATAACACGAGGGGTACAATATCTATTGATGGGAAGCACTGCTTATTGGGGTAAGTATTTGCTATGAACATGACACTCGTAATGACTATCCAGCTTTTGTTCCCCAGGCGTGGCGCTGCTAAGTTTAAGTTTTACCTACCCAAAAATCTTATGTTGTTAAACTTTTAACGATTTTATTTTATTTTGATAAATATCTCATTTTAAAGGTGATGACAAAAAAGGAGCACTGGAGCAGGTCCTCAGGTTGAGTGTTTTTATTTAGCGAGGACCTTGGTTTTGGGTTTTTAGAGACAGAATTTAAGCTCTTTCAATATTTATTATGGTTATGCTTAAGTTTGCTGGGTATACTTTTTTTCAATTGAAAATAGGGAAAGTAACACTAACAGATCTTAAAAAGGCACTATAAAATAATTTTGAAAAGCTGTTACTCACTATTAAAATTACTAAAGAGAACTTTTGCTTCTAGCCAGTATGACAGAGACTGAATTGATTCCTATCTAAAAAAACCGACATAGGGCCAAAAGACATAAAAAACATTATGAAGATAACAGAGATCAGGCAGGGAAGGCAGCAATCCTGGAGACATGCAAACTAAGAGGTGAACCCTATGACCGACTGCCCCAGCTTACTGTCTTGGGAGAGTGTGTATGCCTCAGTGCATGGAGGGGAAACCCAGGCAGAGCTTAGTAGATTGAGAAGATTGTGTGAAGCATCCAGGAAGACCAAGAGAGAACTCTGAAGATCCTTAGAGGCTCCCCTTCTAGTATTCAGTGCACACAGGCAGGAAACTGCTCAAGGCTGAAGAAAGAATGACCAGAGAAAACCAGGAGTGCCCTGTGCTCAGATGGCATAGCCACTTTTCCCACCCCTTCCAGATCAGAAAATTTCAAGATTCATGGGGCATTGAGGAGAGCATACAAAAGGGTCTTGCTCCAGCAGTGGAGAACAAATAGCCCTAAACTGAACATTTTCCTAGTCCTGCCTAATAAAACCTGAAAGGATCAAACTGTTTCCAAATAATTTTGTGGTACCCCAGAATAAAGCTCAAAAATACAAGACACAGAAATATCTAGCATCCAGCAAAGTAAAATTCACAATGTGTGGCACACAACATCTACCAAGTATGCAAAGAAGTAGGACAACATGAACCATAAACCAGTCAATGGGAAATAATCAAGAATTTATACAAAAGATGGAATTACCAGATAAAAGAATTAAGGTTATTAAAATAATATTCTATATGTTCAAGAAGTTAGGGAGAGAACTAAAGATATAAAAAAGAATCAAACAGAACACCTAGAGGTAAAATTTACAACGTGTTGAGGTGAAAAATACATTGGGGGGAATAGCATATTAGTGAAAGTGAAGATACAGCAATATGAACCATCCAGAACAGACTACAGAGAGAAAAGGGAGTATTGAAAAACAAACCCAGAAAAAAACAAAAAATTAGCAGAGCATCAGTGAGTGGTAGCATGACTCAGCTAACCTAATATACATGTAATCAGGATCCGTGAAGCAATGGAAAGAAAAGTTGAGGTAGAATGAAATATCTGAAGACTCCATGAGTCTTCAAAATCTTTCCAAATTTGATGAAAACTATAAACCCACCGATAAAGAAGCTCAAAAATCCCAAGCATGAGAAATATGAAAACTGAACTACATATATAATTGAATTATTCAAACCACTGGGAAAGAAAGATTCTTAAAAGCCAAAAAAAAAAAAAAGAAAGACATGTTAGAGGATACAGAATGTATAGAGGATATAGATGACAGATTTTTCATTAGAAACGCAGCCTATGAGAATACAGTGGAACAAAATCTCTGAAGAACTAAAAACAAATAAAAAAAATCTCCAAAACTATCAATCTAGGATTTGATACCCAATGAAAAAATCTTTCAAACACGAAGACTAAATAATGACTTCTTTCAGAAATATAAAAGCTGAAAGAATTCATCCCCAGCAAAGCTGCTTTATAAGAAATGTTAAAATGCTTCAGACAGAATGATGCCAGATGGAAATATGGACTTATGCAAAGGAATGAAAAGCCCTGGCAATGGCCACTACGCAGGTAATGTATACAGATTTTTTCTTATTATTTATATCTCTTTAAAAGATAATTTATTGTTAAAAAATAGATAATTTATTGTTAAAAAACAAAGAACAAATGGAACACGTAGGAAACCAAACAGGATCAATACACTAAGTGTAAATGGTCTAAATAACTCAATTAAAAGGCTGAAATGACCAGATAAGATTAAAAAATCAAGACCCAACAGTATAAGCTCCCTAAAAAAAACATGTACTTCAAAAAGTCCCAAATAGGTTTAAAGTAAAAGAGTAGAAAAAGATACAGATCTTCCTCCACTTATGATGGGTCTCACAAGACCTATTTTATAATAAAGTATTGAGTATCTCATGTCATTTATTGAATACTGTATTGGAAGTGAAAAATACAATGGTTGTATGGGCATAGAATGGTTGCAAGTGTGTTGGTTGTTCACCCTTGTGACTGCATGGCTGACTGGTAGCCATGTACAGCTACCATGACTGGTAGCAAGCTACAAGCTAGTAGCTTGCTGCTACTGTCCAGCATCACAAAAGAGTATAGTACTCCATATCGCTGGCCCAGGAAAAGACGAAAATTAGAAACTTAAAATATGGCTTCTACTGAATGCTTTATTCATTTTGCACTATTGGAAAGCTGAAAAATCATGAGTTGAATCATCATAAGTTGGGGACCATCTGTACACCCATATAACACTAAAGAAAAAGGAAACTAGAGTGGGTATACTGCTATCAGAAAAATAGATTTCAGACTAAAGAACATTACCAGGGAAGGTCATTTCCTAATAATAAAGGGGTTAAATTAACAAGACAAAACAATCCTAGATATTAGCACTCAATCACAGTGCTGCAAAATGTAATGAATAAAAACTGACAACTTCAAGGAGAATTAGACAAATACATAGTTACACCAGAAAATTAAACTCCTCTCTCAATAACAGACAGAACAAGTAGACAGAAATTTAGTAAGGATAAAATCTTGAACAACAGTCTTGATATTTCTAAAACATTCTAGGTAACATCAGCAGAATGCACATTCTTTGCAAATGCACACAGAACATTTGCCAAGACAGGCTATATTAGAGACTATAAATCTCAATAAATTTAAAAACATCTCAAGGAATTTCAAGCCATACAATGTATATTCTCTGACTACCACAGAATTAAATTAGACACATTAATAGAAAGACATCTGGAAAATTCCCCAGTATTTGGAAACTACATGGCACACACACACTTCTAAATAACTCATGGGTCAAAGAACAAATAACAATGGAATTTGAAAGTATTCTGAACTAAATGAAAATGAAAACATTTATGGAGTGTTGCTAAAGCAATACCTAGGGAGAAATTAATACCACTAAATGCCTACATTATAAAGGAATGTCTCAAGTCAATGACCTTAGCTTTCATTTTAAGAAACTAGAAAAAGAGCAAATTTTACTGGAATAAAAAGAAAAAGCAAATAGTAAAGATGAATGGAAATCACTGAGGTAGAAAACAAAAACAAAAAAAGTGAGAAAATCAATGGAAGCTAGTTAACAAGATCAATAAAATTGACAAATCTCTAGGTAGACTGATCAGCAATAAAAAAGAACAGAAACAAATTGCCAATATCAGAAATGGGAGAGATGATATCACTACAAATTCTACATATATTAAAAAGGACAGTAAGCCAATATTATGAACAATTTTAAGCTGTTAAACTTGACAACTGAGATAAAATGGGACAAATCCCTTGGAAGATACAAGCTACCAAAAAAAACCCTTACCTACAAAATCACACACCCTGATAGTTTAACTGGAGTATTCTACCAAATACTTATGGAAGAAATAACATCAAATCTATACAAACTCTTTCAGAAAATCAAAAAAGGAGGCAATATTTTCCAACTTTTTCATTAAGGTCAGCATTATTCTGATTCTAAACCAGACAAAAATATTACAAGGAAAGAAAACTACAGGTCAATATCCCTACTGAACATACAAGAAAAGATTCTACACAAAATTTTAATAAATCCAATTCAACAATATATAAGAGGATAACACACCATGAAGAAGTTGAGTTTATTCTGAGGTTGGTTTAATATTCAAACATCAATTGATATAACTAATCATTTTTCCCAAACTAAAAAAGAAAAACCATAGAAAACCTCAATAGACACAGAAAAAGTGTTTGACAAAACTCACATTCATTTCTGATAAAAAAACTTTCAGCAAACTAGGAACAGAAAGGCACTTCCTCAACCTGATAAAAGCATTTATGAAAAACCTACAGTTAACATCATATTCAGTGGTGAAAGACTGAATGTCTTCTTCCTAAAATCAGGAGCAAAGCATGGAGATCAGCTCTCAGTGTTCTCTATTCAGCAAAGCCCTGGAGGTTCAAAGCAGTCCAATAAATATTGCAGGAAAGAAATGAGGCATCCATATTAGAAAGGAAAAATTAAAACTATCTTTAATGACAGACAACATGATTATGTAGAAAATATAACAGCCTTTACAAAAAAGCATAATTAATATATGAGTTTACAAGTTTGCCAAGTACAAAATCAGCATACAAAAATCAACTTCCATATACTATCAGTAAGCCAAACAAAACAACACCATTTGTAATAGCATCCAAACACATATAATACTTAGGGATAAATCTGACAAAATGAAAGACCTATACACTGAAAACTACAAAACATTGTTGAGAGAAGTTAAAGACCTGAATAAATGCAGAGATATAATGAGTTCACAGGTTCAAAGACTTAAAACAGTTTCATTAAGATGTCAATTCTTCTCAAATGAATCTGTACATACAACACAACCCAGCTAAAATTCCAGTAGGCATTTTTGCAGAAATTGTTACAAAATGATTCTAGGGGCACCTGGGTGGCTCAGTCAGTTAAGTGGCTGACTGATCTTGATCATGACTGGTCATGATCTTGCAGTTCATGAGTTCAAGCCCTGTGTCGGGCTCTGTGCTGAAAGCTCAGAGCCTGGAGCCTGCTTCGGATTCTGTGTCTGCCTCTCTCTCTCTGCCCCTCCCCTGCTTGCACTCTGTCTTTCTCAAAAATAAATAAACATTAAAAAAAGAAAAGATTCTAAAAATTCATATGAAAATGCAAAAGATCTAGAATATTCAAAACAACTTTGAAAATTAACAAAGTTGGAAGACAAACACTGCCCTATTTCAAGTATTACTATGAAGCGATGGTAATCAAGAAAGTAAAACAGACCTGGATTCTAGGTGTGGCTCTAATATGAGTATGCAATGAGATGAATAAATAATGCAAGCTTGAAAACTCTGTATGTATGACTGTTCTTTAAGAAAACCTAAAGATGTGACTATATTTTTTATTAGATGTTTCCATGTAGAAAATATAGTACTCAAAGGGATTATTGCATTTTCTTGGTAAAAAATAGCTCTATGAAAGCACTCTTTGAACTAAATATGCAACCAAAGGATTAACTACCTGTATATTAGTATCCCATATATAAAAATTATAATGGCCCTGGAAAACACTATTTTTGGGCATTTTATATATTTCTATAACATATATATACACAAATACATATACACATATATACATGTACGTACATATAATTATGTATACGTAATATATAACATAATATATAATCTATATAATTATGTATATATAATATATAACATAATACATATATAATATATATATAACATATATATATTAATGTCAGGGCACCTGGGTGGCATAGTTAGTTAAGCTTAGGTCATGATCTCATGGTTTGTGGGGCTGAGCCCCACTTCTAGCTCCACACTGACAGCATGGCATCTGCTTGGGATTCTCTCCCTCCCTCTCTCTGCCCCTCCCCCGTTCATGCACGTGTACGTGCCCACTTGGGTAGGCTCTCTCTCAAAATAAGTAAACTTAAAAAAACCCTCAAACGCCTAAACCTCTAGTTTAATCCTAATTGAGAAGACGTATTACCTTAAAAATATCAACATTAGTTCAGTAAGTAATTTTACTTACAAAAGTGAACTGAGATTGGAATTCTTCAGTACATGAGGAAGCACCAACAAGCTGGTGATTGTGGTTTGTGACTGGAAGGGTTTTGAGGGTGAAGTTTTTTCTAGAATGAAGTTTTTCTTTTTTCCCCTGTTAAGAAGAGTTAATAAAAATCATTGTAGATACTTCTGTCCTTTCTTACATTTTTATTCCTTCTATACTTTGTGTAGTGGAATTAATATTTCTTTTCATGAAATTGCTTTAAAAACTCGGTAAATTTTAAATTTCTCTGAGATTAAAGGAACTTCCTGAAAATAACTCTGACGTTCATCTAGAAACACAAATTTTCCTAAAAAAAAAAAGAGAGTGGTATTGAGAAAGAATACGTTCTACCACTTGTTAAAGATATATTACCCAATAACAACAGTTAAAATAGTGTGCTACTCTCCTAAGATGAGACAGAAAAATCTGTAAATAGATCAAGTGTATAAAAGGTGTTAGGATAAAAAATGGCATTCTAAATAAGTGGAAAAAGGCTATAAATCAGGTAAAAATGAATTAATAAAAATAGTTACATCCTTTATATATAATAAATCATGATGAAAGTTTAGTACTGAAAATTTATGTACAAATGAAAACCCTTAGGAACTAGAAAAAATCAGGGAATATTTATATAATCTTAAGGTGGGGAAGGCTAAAGTCAGACAATTCAATAAAAAATATACAACATACTATTTAAAAAAGAAGTCTGAACTTCAAACAAAACAAAAAATACCAAACCAATGTGATAATTAAACTAAAGACAAATGACAAAAAGTAACTATAACACATGGGGCACCTGGGTGGCTCAGTCGGTTAAGTGTCTGACCAGCTCAGGTCATGATCTTGTGGTTCGTGAGTTCAAGCCCTGCATCAGGCTCTGTGCTAATGGTTCAGAGCCCGGAGCCTGCTTTGGATTCGTGTCTCCCTCTCTCTGCCCCTCCCCTGCTCACACACACTTTCTCTCTCAAAAACAAACATTAAAAAATAAATAAAATTATAAAAAAAAATAACTGCAACACAGATGGCAGTTAAATGATTCGTATCTTCAATGTACAGTGTTTTTACATGTAGTTTAAAAAAGATGAGGGGCGCCTGGGTGGCTCGGTCGGTTAAGCGTCCGACTTCGGCTCAGGTCATGATCTCACGGTCCGTGGGTTCGAGCCCTGCGTCGGGCTATGAGCTGACAGCTCAGAGCCTGGAGCCTGTTTCAGATTCTGTGTCTCCCTCTCTCTGTGACCCTCCCCCGTTCATGCTCTGTCTCTCTCTGTCTCAAAAATAAATAAACGTTAAAAAAATTAAAAAAAAAAAAAGATGAAAATAGCAGAGGACCCAAATAAGTAACTCACAAAAAATACAAACGTCTAATAAACATATGGAAAAATGTGGAGACTCACCAATATTCAAAAATAAAACAATGAAATACCACTTTTGCCTATCAATTTTAACAAAGGTTTAAAAACACAACTTACACTGAGGATTAGGGTGGATGGACACTTTCATGCATAGCTACTGGGAAGAAGATTGGTACAAGCTTTCTGGTGGGGCTTTGGGGATCTGATTCAAAAGCAAAGGCTTTAAAAACGTGTATAATCTTTGATCTAACAATTTTATTTCCAGGAATTTGGTTTGAGGAAATAAGGATAAGTACAAAGATTTGGCTAGAATTATGTTCATCACAGTGTTAATTTAAAATAGTAAAAGATGATAACCTATATACAATAGTGATTGGGTTACATAAACCACTGTTCGTACATAAAATCAATTGCTACATGGTCACTAAAATGTTCCATAAAACCAATACCACCAGGTACTGACAAGGATATAGAACCAGAGGAACACTTACATGCAGATGGTGAGACTACAAATTGGCAAAACCACTTTGGAAAAACTACAGCAGTATCAGCTCAAGCTGAACACACACATCCCTAGGACCCAGTAGTTCCACTTTTAAGAGAACTGTACATATACTCTGCAGAAATGTGAACCTAAGTGCACCAAAAGACATGGACAAAAACATTCATAGTTGCACCATTCATAATAGCTCCAAAGTGAAAACAACCTAAATGTTTGTCAACAGTAGAATGGTGAAAGTTTATTTAAACAATAGAATACTATATTGCAGAGAAAATGAATGGACTATTACCACATACTACAACATGGATGAATCACACAAACAAAATGCTGAGCTAAACAAGTTCAGAGTACATACTGTCTGAGTTCATTTATATAACTGATGGTGACAGAAGTCAGGATAGTGGTTACCTTTGGGGCTGTAGTGACTGCCAAAGAGTATGAAGAGGTTTCTGGGTGCTGATACTATTTTATATCTTGGTATGAAGAGAGTTACATGAGTATATTCACTTTATGACAACTTATTGCTCAGTACGCTTACGATGTGTGCGCTTTTCCATATAGATACTATATTTCAGTAAATTTAGTTTATTTATTTATTTTTTTAAATTTTTAACGTTTATTTATTTTTGAGACAGAGAGAGACAGACCATGAATGGGGGAGGGTCAGAGAGAGAGGGAGACACAGAATCGGAAGCAGGCTCCAGGCTCTGAGCTGTCAGCACAGAGCCCGACGTGGGGCTCGAACTCACAGACCGTGAGATCATGACCTGAGCCGAAATCGGACGCTTAACCGACCAAGCCACCCAGGCGCCCCACAGTAAATTTAGTTTAAAAAATTGATGTTCTACACAGGTTTCTCTTAAAAATATGATCCATAGATCTGCAAGACAATTGTGTGGGGTGCCTGTTAAAAAATGCAGCCTTCTTAGGGGCTCCTGGATGGCTCAGTTGTTTAAGCATCCAACTCTTGATTTTGGCTCAGTGTATGATCATGTGGTTAGTGAGTTCGAGCCCCGCATTGGGTACCACACTGACAATGTGGAACCTGCTTGGGATTCTCTTGTCTCTCTCTCTCCCTCTCTGCCCTTTCCCCGCTTGTGCTTTCTCTGTGTCTCAAAATAAATAAACTTAAAAAAAAAGTGCAGGTTTCTGGACTCCAGCACAAACTCAGTGAGTCAAATTCTCTGGGCCACATGATTCTCCATTTTAAACAAGCTCCCTGGATAATTCTTACATAGGCTAAAGTTTGAGAGCCATTGTTGTGGAAAAATATTTAGCATCATGGAAAGTAGTAGTTAACAGTGGACTCTAGGAGCACCTGGGTGGCTTCAGTCAGTTAAGAGTCTGACTCTTGATTTTGGTTCAGGTCGTGATCTTCTCCTAGTCGTGGGATTGAGCCCTACATCAGGCTCTGTGCTGGGCATGGCACCTACTTAAGATTCTCTCTCTTTCCCTCTGTCCCTCCCCTTGCTCATGCACTCTCTCTCTAAAAAACAAAACAAAAACAAAAACAAAAAACAGTGGACTCTGAAGCCAAAATGCCTGGGCTCAAATCCAGCCTCTGCCATTGAACAGCTGTGTGACAACGAGGAAGATATAGCAGCTCTCTGGACCTAGGTGTCCTCAAGTAGTAAAATGAGAATAACAATAGTATTTTTTTCACGTGGGTGTTATGAGGATTAAATGAGTTTATATGCAAAGTGCCCAGAATAGTGCCTGGCACATAGTAAACACTATATAAATGTTGAGATGAAATGAATGGGGAGGGTGGAAGGGAATGAGATGGAAGCAAATTAAGAAAAGGATATACAGGTGATCCGTGAACAATGCAGGGTTAGGGACACCAACCTCCCTGCACAGTTGAAAATCTGTGTATAACTTTTGACTCTCCCAAAACTTAACTGCCAATAGCCTAATGTTTGTTGATTGGAAGCCTTACCGTTAACACAGTTGATTAACACATATTTTGTACATGTATTATATACCATATTCTTACAATAAACTAGAGAAAATATTATTAAAATCCTAAGGAAGAGAAAATACATTTAAAGTACTGTGCTGTATATTTATTAAAAAATATCTGTATGTAAGTAGACCCATGCATTCAAATTCTGTTTTCAAGGATCATATGTACAGCGTAATTATAATTTTGTAAGAATATATAAATATAGGTGAATATATATACAAACATACACATACAAATGACTGGAAAAATACACATTGAAGTGTTAAAAGCATTATCTCTGGATTATGTGATTATTGATAATTTTTATTTTCTTTTTGCTTGTGTCATCTAATTTCCTATAATGAAAAATTTCTTTTGTTATAGGACAGAGTTTTTGAAAGTTAGTAACTTATGGTTTGATTTTATTATGCCCACATTTCTTAAGGTTCTCAACATTAATGCTGGATGAGACCTTGCTATAAGGAAAGAAATCCTTTATAACCAATTGCACAAGATATTATAAATTTATTAACATGGGAGAGAGTGAGGCAGTCTCTACTTGCTCACTCAGGCACTGGAAAATGACCAAGACCATCTCGAAGCAGGTACACTTCCAGATTACCTATCTTCCTTGTCTTATGATACAGTTATATAAATTGAGAATATTGTAAGTTGAAAAGGCATTTGATACACCCAACCAACTGAACATAATGGTTTAGACTACCCTACCTTAAACATACTCAGAACACTTACATTAGCCGATAGTTAGGCAAAGTCATTTAACGCAAAGCCTATTTTATAACGGAGTGTTGATATCTCATGTAATTTATTAAGTACTGTTCTGAAACCGAAAAACAGACTGGTTGTGTGGGTACAGAATGATTGTCAGTGTATCAGTTGTTCACCCTCGTGACCATGTGGCTGCAGCTTACTCCCACTGCCCAGCATCACGGGAATATGGTATTGCATACTCCCATGCGCGCTGTATTGCGTATCGCTAGCCTAGGAAAAGATGAAACTTAAAAATTCAAAGTATGGTTTCTATTGAATGTGTATTGCTTTCGCACTGTAGTAAAGTTGAAAAATCAGAAGTCAAAGGCCATCTGTATTTCCCTTGTTTCCAACTGTCAGGAAGGAGATATCTTTCAATGGAGGTTCATTACTATTGTTCTGGGAACTGAAAGGTTCTCTCTGAATTTTCTACACTGGAATCAGTTACTCTATGGTGTCTAGAAACACTTTGCCATATTTTAACTCAAGAGAGATACTGAGGGTGAGGCAGTCAACCCGTGGCACTAATATCACTGAGAAAAAAACACAAAATTCAACTAGACTTTATTTATACAATCTTTTTATTTTCTTTTTCTTACCTCTTCTCTCCTTTCATTCTCCCGTTCTCCTCTCTTTTGCTTTTCTTCCTTTTAGTTTTACCTAGGCTTTAAGCTTGAATGTATGTGGCTCTAAAAGTATACTTTGGTCCTATTACTTTGGCTCTATACTTTGGCTCTGCTCTTGACTTTTGCTCCAGTGTGAAGAGGACTGGCAACTTGTAACTTCAATTCAACCCTCTTATTTTCCTCCTTTTTTAGATATAAATCCTGAGTTATGTCAACTCCTAAAATCAGTCCCCTTCACCAAATATTTGTAATATGTCAATATTTCTGAGTGGATACTGGTAAAATACTCCTACTACATATTATAAAACCTGAAGCAGTCACTTCCAAATTTAGAAACTCAAAAAATGGACTTCAAACGAATAAGCAAACAATCACAATGTTAGCCTGAATGGTGACGGTTCTTCAGCAGTACCATAAAAAATGAGTAACGATGCTAAGCAGTGTCTCGTATACAAACCTGTAAGTGAGATGAGGGATCAAAGATAGAAGGTATGACTCCAGGTTTCAGTTTAATATTTGGAGCACTTCTGTCAAAATCTGTCTTCTTAAAGTGCCTTGAACACAACACGTCTCCTTTTTTAGGCTCCCAGATGCCTGCAGCATTCACATCAAGTCTTTTCATGGCTAATACCCATTTTCTTTTGACGTTTTCATCTGTGGGGAATCTAGAAAAAAACATACAAACAGTATCCTAATATTAAGCACTGTCAATATATACTTGAACTAAGGTTGTGACTAAATTGGTTCACTGAGAAGTTTGTTACTACTCTTGGGAAATGGACTATTCAGGAAGCCATCATGAATCAAGCTTTCAGAACTTTCAGTTTTAATAGATTTTTCCACCAGTCACGCTGCAAACATATGGCCCTCATTTCAATTTTTCTCATATCATAAAGAAGAAAAGTTTCAAGGGATACTTCAACCTTACATTAAGATCCACAACTGGGGGGTTTTCCTTCATCTATCTATGATAATACCATTTGGGACTTTTCCTATGTGAAGCCATACCCAGAACTGATCCCAGATGAACAGAGTACCTCATACTTTCATTCTTCTGGCAGCATCAGAAAGTTGCTTTGTACAGCACTTAACACACAACAGGTCTATAAATGCTTAGTGAATGAAGGCAGACAACAGCTGCAGAGTTTGGGGTTCTAGAGAAAAGAACTGTTTTGAGAGATCTGGAAACCAATAACCATATCTTCTGTAATTTTCCAAGCTGATTCAAATCTTTTTTTTTTGGAATAAGGTGGGGTATACATACTCATTTTTTATTTCCTCATACCTAGCAAAGTACTTATCAGATCTTTCTCTAGCACATAGCACAGTGCCTGGCACAAAAGCAGCAAAATAAACTTCTAGCAAATGAATAATTATTAAAATTAAGATCATCTTGACTTACCTGTAATACTGTTAAAGAACCCTTGGTCTGAACTTGTAATTTACATTTTTTCTCTACAGCATAAGTTTGATCTATTTCTAAATAGAAAGGACAATATATTTGGGCAAAGATCCTTCCTTCAGATTGTAAACTCCATATAAACAAAACAATTTCTTTGAAGCTATGTTAAAACACAAAGTAACAATATTAACAAAAATGAGCTTGATATTTTTGTTTACTAGCCTTTGATACCTTGACAGGAATCTTAAACTTTTAAACTAAGTTATAAAAACGTAAATGTATCACTTCAAATTCACTTAAAAAGCTATTTATTTAAAAAAAGCTTTGGGAACTAAAGGTCAAAACTGAAAAATTAAGTATAACTGTCTTTGGCTTTTTTAACAGAAGTACTTGGCTTAACTATGGCAAAATCTTACACGTGAAACGTCAGTCCTTTTAACTTGGAATTTGGCAAACAGCGGGAAGCACATCCAATGGCCGAGCAACATTTCACCATGATTTTAGCAACTCATAACAGAACTGAAAGAAAATTAAAACGGTAAGAGTTAGCAATTTCAAAGCTAAGGAGAACATGTTTACTTTTCCCAGCGTGTTTTGGGTGACGTGAAATCATGCTAGAAAGCCAAAGGCAAATATTTTCTTCCAACACTAACAGCTCTAAAAATTTTCCAGGGGCTTGCCTCTTCAGAAGGCCAATCATTTTTTTCACTGCGCACCCCGAAGCGTCTGACCCAGTCTTGCAGGCTTGTACATTTCCCTTCCGCCTTTTTACAGGCACCATGCCACAAGGCCTTTGCACACGAACTCCTACTCATCTTTTTAGCTCACGTGTTGCTTCCCCAGGGAAACCTTCCTTGGCACCCAGATTAATCCGATCCCCTCCAGCATTAACTCTCATAGAACACACACTTCTTCCTAGCACTTCTCAAAGCTGTAATCTTAATTTATGTCAGTGATTCATTCTGTGATCAATGTCTTTCTCCTTTACCAGTCTGTGAGATCCAAGAGGGCATGGTGGGGAGTGTACTTTTTCTCACTTTTTGTCCCCATGCTTAGCTGGTGACTGGCATACAGGAAACGTCAATGCATATTTTGAAGGAATGAAGAGCGACTAAAAGCAGCAGCTGCAGAAGCAGAGCGCGCCCGTACCCGCTCTGAGCCCGGAGGCCTGGCGGAGCTCCGCCCCTTTCTCGAGGCACCAGGCCGCTGCAACGGGAGAGGGAGGGGCCGCCCTGTCACAGGTGCGGATGCGGCCGGAGAGCGTCCCTTTCTCAGGGGCCACCCGGCGTCTCCGCGCCGCTGCGGTCCATCTCGCCCCGAACCACGCCCAGGGCTTGGGCGAGTAGCGATGGGGACTGGGGGGGTGGAAAGAAGAGGCAACCTAAGTTATTACCGTTAGCAGCGAAGTCAGCAACTGACGTCGACAGCAGAGATTGCGTTTTCCTTCACTTC
Organism: Panthera tigris; assembly: GCF_018350195.1. Lineage (NCBI taxonomy): Eukaryota > Metazoa > Chordata > Mammalia > Carnivora > Felidae > Panthera > Panthera tigris. The sequence continues at coordinate 143,501,151 of NC_056663.1, forward strand.
CGCCCCGTCGCCCCGGGAACCGGAAATCCGGCTGCCCCGGGTCACGTGCTGAGCCGCCATATCAGCTCGGCTGGCTGCTGTGACCGAGAGGGGGTGCGCTAGTGACGCTACTTCTCTGGGCGTGGTTTTCATCCTGGGGGAAGGGTCCGTGGAGTTTGAGGGGAGATGGAGGAGATGGCGGCCTCGGCGCGGGAAGATGGCGCCCGCGGCCAAAAGCAAGGGCGGCGGGGCTGCAAACACTATGACAGAGGATGTCTCCTGAAGGTGATGACTTCAATGGGCTCTTCCCATACAGGCTGCCGCCGGGTCGGGCGGGGGCGGAGTGGGCCAGGCGATTAGGCTTGGGCTGAAGTTAGAGGCTAAGCTGTTTGTCAGGATCCCTCCTCCACCTCGAACTGGGTTCCCGCTGTAGAGAACGTTTTGGCAGGGCGACCACAGGCCGCACCCGTACTCTTGTCATACAAAGTAAGTGCTACTGGAAGCACTGGAATAAGCACTTACTGGAGTAAGTGCTACTGGAAGTAGACTGAGGCAGCGTCGGGCCTGGGCCGGCTTTTCCCCAGGATGACTTTCAGGTGTGTGATGAAGTAATGAAAGAGGAGTAAGCGAGTGGAGAATCGGAATACGATTTCAGCTCCTGTAGTAACAGTTTTACCGCTCGCCAGCTTCATTTTAGAGTCAGGGAGTGAACCTAAGGCTGCCGAGGAGAAAATGCTTTTGTGACATGGAAAGCCAGCCGTGTGATTGCCACTAAATAGGAGATTACGTGTAGGAAAGTGCCTACTATACATATATTCTTGTTTTTGCCGTTTACTTTGAGGAAAATTGCTGGTTACTCTAGAACTTTTTAAATTGGCACCCGCTCAGAGTTTCCTGATTTTGTTGTTGCAAGAAGCAGTTTGAAGATTTTACTTAAGAAAGCGTGAGCTTTGGAGTCCCACAGCCCTACCCACAAGTCATAGCGCTGCCCCTTGATAGCTCAGTGCTTTTGAGCAGGTGCTCCATTTGTACAGTAGGGCTGATAGAGTTACTGTTTCATAAAAAAGTATGAGGCCTGTAAAGACCACTTAAAGCCTTCTTTTAGGCCAGGCTTGGTGAAGTTCCTCCACAGCACTGGATGAAGCTTTTTCAAAGTCATTCACCAGGTGTTGTGTAAACAAATTGAAGGCTGTCCTTATGATTCCATTTCCACTCACTGATACGTTGTTACTGTTTGAAACTTGATGATTAGAACTGAATTCAACATTTTGGCCTTTTCCCCCAAGAAACTACATAAATATGTCTGAGTTTCATAGAGTTTACGTACTTGACCCTGAGTATCAAATACTTTTTGCCCGCTCTTGCTCCTTCCTTAAATACTAGAAGCCAAGTGAAGAGTTTTAAGGAGGAAGTAATCAACTAAATCAAATGCTGTTGTTTAAGTAAGATAAGAACTGAAAATTGAACTTTAAATTGGATGAGGAGGTCCCTGGTGATCTTGACAAGAGAAGTTTCAGTGGAGAGATTGGGACAGAGCCTGATTGGAGTGGGTGAGAGAGAGAGAGTAGTTAAACTGGAAATCTTAAATTTTTTTTAAATGTTTATTTATTTCTGAGACAGAGACAGAGCATGAGTGGGGGAGGAGCAGAGAGAGAGGGAGACAGAATCAGAAGCAGGCTCCAGGCTCCGAGCTGTCAGCACAGAGCCCAATGCTGGGCTCAAACCCACAAACCGTGAGATCATGACCTGAGCCGAAGTTGGTCGCTCAACTGACTGAGCCACCCAGGTGCCCCTGGAAATAGTCTTTATAGACAATTCTTGGAGTTTTGTTGCGAAAGAGCGCAAAAAAACAAACCACCACCAAAAAAAAAAAAAAACCAAAATCCAAAAACAACAACTCTGGTTGCTGTGAGATTTAGAATCATGAGATTTTTTTTTTTTTAATCTTTAAAATGGGAGGTATTGCAGCATGTTTTTGTACTCTTGGAAATGACTCAGTAAAGTGAGAACATTTTTAATGCAGGAGGGAAAGAGAAAACTGTAGGAGCACTTACTGCCCTTGAGTAATCAAAGAAAAGATGGGATCCAGTGCACAAGTGGAGGAGTTGGCCTTACGTAAAAACATGGAACAGAGGACAGAGTATTAGGTACATTTGCAAGTAGGTTGGTTGATAGAGTTTGTGGTAGGATGTTTTCTTTTGATTATTTCTATTTTCGTAGTGAAGTAAGCAAGGTATCAGCAGAGTGTAAGGGTGGAGGAAAAGCTGTAAAGAAAGAGATGTGAAATAATCACCCAGATTTTAGGTCCTAGATTGTAGAAGAATGAGGGAGTCAACTAGGGAAGTATAGTAAAAACTCATATTTTATTAGTGATTTTGACTTAGAAGTGAGACCAGTGTTCCCTTTTCTTCAGCTATATCTAGCTGTTCCTATACAGGAGAGAATTGGATTTAACCAGACTTGGGGTTTTGGTTAGGTATGTAGAGGAAGAGAGAAGGAAGGAACTAGAGTATGTGCAAGGGAAGAATTGAAGTGAGTTGGGAAGAGAGGAAGTAGTGATTAGAGAATTGCATGCTTGAAATTAAGATAGAAACAAGATTCAGTTGTTTAGAGCAGTGGTTCTCAAAGTGTGGTGAATGGACCCTCCACCCTGTGATTCCTGAGGCCCTTTTAGGTCAAAACTACTTTCTAATACTAAGATGTATTCTTTTTCAGTGTATGCAAAAGTGGTGATTAAAATTGCTGGCACCCTAGCAAAATGAAGACAGTGGCACTGACCTGTGCTACACCTATAATTAAAAAAAAAAAAAAAAACCAGTTTCACTTAAGAATGTCATTGATAAAATTCTATAAAATCTCAGCTCTTGAATACATGTCTTTTTACATGTTTTTTACATGTTTGATGAAATGGGATGTTTTCATCAAGAACTTCTGCAAACTAAGATGGTCATTGTGAGGAAAGTTCTTATGCAATTGGATTGTGCACTGAACTAGTAGCTTTCTTGTGGAACATTTCTTACTTGAAATCTGGCTTTTCAAATTTGAGTATTTGGTGGACATTTTTTTGAAAAGGAGAGAAGTGAAACTGTCATTGCAAGGAAGATCATTGACAGTAATAAAATTCAAGCTGTCATGTAAAAATTAGAATTAAAATTAAAAAAAATTTTTTTAATGTTTATTTATTTTTGAAGGAGAGAGAGAGAGAGACAGAGTATGAGTGGGGGAGGGGCAGACAGAGAGAGACACACACACACACACAGAATCTGAAGCAGGCTCCAGGCTCTGAGCTGTCAGCACAAAGCCTTACGTGGGGCTTGAACTCACAAACCACGAGATCATGACCTGAGCTGAAGTTGGACTCTCAACCGACTGAGCCACCCAGGCGCCCCTAAAACTTTTTTAAAATGTTTGTTTTGAGAGAGAGAGACACAGAGTGTGAGGGGGGAGGGGCAGAGAGAGAGAGAGGGAGACACAGAATCCAAAGCAGGCTCCCGGATCTGAGCTGTCAGCACATAGACCGACGCGGGGCTCAAACTAATGGACCGCAAGATCATTACCTGAGCCTAAGTTGGATACTTAACAGACTGAGCCACCCAGGTGCCCCATAATTAGAATTTTGGAAAACTTGGATTATTCTTTGTAAGCTTGAAAGTGTCCCAGTACCTAAAGACTTTTCTGATGAGATCGGTAATGATATTAACAAGCACAATTTTTTTTTTTTTATCTTGCATGGAAAATTTGTGAACATTTGAAAGAGCTATAGAACTCAGTGAACTGATATTTTCCAAATGACCAATGCGTGCGTAGAAGATCCATTCAGAGTGCAAGATAGATCAATGGATTTTGATGTAACGGAGAAAAGTTCACATACAATTTCAGAGTCCGTGTTACAACTAATGATTTATGAATTGTTGAGTTTTGTTGTAGTATCAGAGATGAGTATTCTTGCAAAGGCTGTTAAAATACTCCTTTTTCCAACTACATATCTGTGGAAGGCCAAAGTTTCTTCATATACTTAAACCGAATACAGAAGCAGAAATGAGAATTCAGTTATTTTGGGAGAAAGTAGTTATTTCATTAAAATAATGTTATTTATGTTAACATGTAATGGGTTCATTACTATTATTTTTAAAAGAAGTAATGAATATTTAAAAAACCTTTCAATTTTATAATATGGTGTCAGATATAATTCACATAATCAAAAGCTCTTTGAGATCATCAGTAATTTTTTTAAAGTTTATTTCGAGAGACTGAGCACGAGTGGGGGAGTGGCAGAGAGGGAGGGAGACAGAAAATCCCAAGCAGGCTCCACACTATCAGCGACCCAAAGTAGGGGTGGTAGGGTGCTCGAACTCACAAAACCGTGAGATCGTGACCTGAGCTGAAACCAAGAGTCAGATAGATGCTTAACAGACAGAGCCACCCAGACACCCCGATCCTCAATAATTTTTAAGAGTGTAAGAGGTCCTGAGACCAAAACATTTGAGAACCACTGTTCTTTGGTATGACCTTGAGAATATGTGGCTGAGGAGGGTTGGAGGACAAGGTCATTGGAAGTAAGAAAGTCAAGGAATTGAGAGTTCATGGTATTGGAAGGATTATAGTGGTGGATGTGCAGATCACTAAGATGTAGGACAAGAGTAGTGGGGAGAGAAAGGGTACCAGTTAAGTGTTAAAATCTTTAAGGAATGAACTGTATTGTGGTAAATTATGGTGTAAGATCTTCAGAAATGAGTGGATCTGGAAGGTCACAGTATACTGGAAACTATGGGGTGAACTTACTGGCTTGGAAACTTTTTTTGATGTACTATACTATTTAGGATAAAGCTAAGTTACTAATGGTAACAAAAAGGCCCAACAGTAATGTAGGTTAAAGAATAGAATTTATTTCTTCCCACCTAACAATTTCAAGGTTAATTATCCAGTTTGGTAATAAGACTGTTCCACATGATCACTTCAGGGACAAGTTCTCCCCACTGTATTTTGCCCTGCTTTAGGGCATACAGTCAGCAGGTGGGTTGCTGCTATGTCCAGGTTTCATCTGATGGAAAGGAGAAAGGGAGTGTGGAGGAGGAGGCATGCCCAGTTTCATAATACTCAGGCCCAAGAGTGACACTGATTTCTGCTTGTATTCTTTTGGTAAGAACTTAGTCATTTGGCCACAGCTGAAATCAAAGAAAGCTGGGAACTGTAATAAAGCTGGGCAATTGTGTCTGGGAAGGAGAGAATAGATTTTGCTAGTCTGCCACTCTTGAAAACAACGACTATCTCTTACATTTATTGCATCCTCTAAAACATCAAGCATATAGTTGATGATTAATAAACACAAGCAAATTAAAATATATATATAATCTTTATGATATTTAATGTTTAAGGGGTTAAGTAGGTAATTGAATTTATCTGGAAATGTCTAAGAAGAAATTGCCTGCCTGCTTTTAAGGCTGAGAATGAGTTTAGGGTATTGTGAGATTAGTTCTTCGGTCCAGAGATTTCCATTCTTCATGATTCCTTTATCTTTAAGGACCAGATTATGTTCAACTTAATACAGACATAGATGTTGAAGGGAATAATTAAAATATGCTAAGAAACAGTGAAAAGTTATGTTTAGGATTAGTTTACAAACGAATCCATTGGTTGTATTCTTTGACCTTGTTCCAGGAGGAGGAGGAAGAAATTTTTTTTTTTTTTTTTTTTGTATTGCAAACTTGTTTTTCTCTTTTTATAACTTTTTTTCCCCCTTGGGCATTAGGCACCTTGTTGTGACAAACTTTATACTTGTCGGTTGTGTCATGATAACAATGAAGATCATCAGCTAGATCGCTTTAAAGTAAAGGAAGTGCAGTGCATAAACTGTGAAAAAATCCAACACGTAAGATTTTACCACATTTCTATTTTCTTTTTAAATAATGTTAAGGTGGCTTAAAAAAAATTGGTATTGCAAGTGACTTCTTTAATTCTAAGCAATATCTTTGATTTAAATGTTTAAAACCTTGTAAAAATCTGCATTTACTGTAACAAACTGGATATTTAAATGATAATACAAAATGTTTTGATAAATTTAGTCCAATTTTTAATTACATGTATCTGTTTTAGGCCCAACAGACTTGTGAAGAATGTAGCACATTGTTTGGAGAATATTATTGCAGTATATGCCATCTTTTTGACAAAGACAAGAAGCAGTATCATTGTGAAAACTGTGGAATTTGTAGGTACTGTATGTAAAATGTTCTTTTCCTATTCTAATGTACCTGGGCAATAATAGTTTTTAAAATCTTTATTGGGATATAACTTGCATCTAATAAAATGCCTTCAATTTATTTTTAATTTTTTAAAAAATTTTTTTTAACGTTTATTTATTTTTGAGACAGAGAGACAGAGCATGAATGGGGGAGGGGCAGAGAGAGAGGGAGACACAGAATCGGAAGCAGGATCCGGGCTCTGAGCCATCAGCCCAGAGCCCGACGCGGGGCTCGAACTCGCAGACTGCGAGATCGTGACCCCAGCTGAAGTCAGACGCTTAACCAACTGAGCCACCCAGGCACCCCTAAAATGCCTTCAATTTAAATGTCTAGTAAGTTTGACAAATATATATAGCTGTGTTACTAATACAGTCAGGATAAAAAACATTTCCATTATTCTGAAAAATATTTTCATGCCTCTTTTGTAGTAATCATTTAATTAGCCCATCAACTATTGTGTGGCTATTTAAATTGTAACTTTTGGATGTAAAATATGTTTTTATATAATGTGTTTTGTGGGCAGCTGAAATAGAAAATTAGGGTAGAGTTTTCTTTTTTTTTTTTACAATTAGTTTTTAAAAACATTATCAGAAAGTATAGGATGATTTTATAAAAATTGGAAAATATGAGAAAGTAGAAAGAATAAAAATAAGCTACAGTCCAGTCTCCCACTGACAAGCTACTACAGACATGTTGTCATATAGGAATTTTTTCTTTCCAAAAATTTTTGAGCATTACATACAAAAACATATATGTAACGTTGTGTACATTATAAACTATGCTTTCTAAAAAAACGTTTATTTTGAGAGAAGCGTGCATATGCAGGGGAGGGGCAAAGAGAAAGGGAGAGAATCCCAAGCAAGCTCAGCACCGTCAGTGCCGGGCCCAATGTGGGGCTTGATCCCACAAACCATAAGACCTTGACCTGTGCTGAACTCAAGAGTCAGATCCTTAACCGTCTGAGCCTCCCAGGCACCCCTGTTGTAAACTGTACTAATACAATAACTCAGCCACTCAATTTAAGAAATAGAATGTTTCCAGGGCACCTGGGTGGCTCAGTTGGTTAAGCGTCTTGACTATCTCAGTTCAGGTCTTGATCTCCTGGGTGGCTCAGTTGGTTAAGCATCTTGACTCTTTATCTCAGTTCAGGTCTTGATCTCGTGGTGAGTTCAAGCCCCGAATTGGGGTTCTGTGCTGGGCAAGAAGCCTACTTAACGAAAGAAAACTGTTACCAATAATGTAGAAGCTCCAGGTGTTCCATATCAGTCTTTTTCCATAACTACTGTCTAGAATATTTTAAATCACTTGTTTTTATGTAGTTTGTTTTTAAGGAAGGATAACAAACATACCAAAAGATGTAGAAGTCATAAACAATCTTATGAATTTACTTATGAAAACATTTTTTTAATCACTACCCAGATCAAAAAATGGAATGTTCATAGCACTGTAGTAGCCTCTCTCATGCCCCCTACAAGTCAATAAATACACTCCTCTGAAGGTAACTACTCTCTTGAGCTTTGGGGATCCTATAGTAAATGCTCTTTTGTGTTTTGTTTTATATATTATAAGGCGTTATGTATTTTAGGTATTTATATAGAATTGTTCTGTTTTCCTTTGTGATTGATTTATCATTGTCTCTTTTTATCTTTAGTTATATTTTCTGCCTTAAGAGCTGTATCTATATCAGCTTTCTTTTGATTAGTTTTTGCATGTATGTCTCTTTTCATTCATTCATTCATTCTTGAGAGACCAAGGGAGAGTGGGGGAGGGGCAGAAAGAGGGAGACAGGATCCAAAGTGGGCTCTTGCAGACAACAGAGAGCCCGATGCGGGGATCAGAGTCACAAACCAGGAGATAATGACTCGAGCTGAAGTTGGACATTTAACTGACTGAGCCACTCAGGTGCCCCCCTTTTTATTTTTTTATCCCAAACATTTTGTATGCTTACATTTAAGGCATGTAGCTTGTATGCAGAATGTAGTTGAATTTTATTTTTTATTCAGTTTAATGAAAGCTGTGTTTTAATTAGCATATTTAGTCTTATTAATATAATTGTATATATAAATTTTAAATGTACAATTTTACAGTTCAGTCGACAAGTTTAGTATTTTCTATCCCCTTAGTATTTATCTGTCTTTTTTTCCGTCTCCTTGCTTGCCTTCTTATGGATTAATCGGCAATTTTTCTATTTTACTTTATTTTTTAAATATTTTTTAAAGTTTATTTTATTTTGAGGGAGAATGTGAGCAGGGGTAGAGCAGGGAGGGAGGGAGGGAGGGAGGGAGGAAGAGAGAGAGAGAGAGAGAGAGAGAGAGAGAGAGAGAGAGAGAATGAATATCCCAAGCAGGCTCTGCACTGTCAGTGCAGAGCATGATGTGGGCTTGAACCCTCAAACCATGAGATCATGTCCTGAGCTGAAATCAAGAGTTGGCCACTTAACCGACTGAGCCACCCAGATGGTCCGTGTTTTAAGTTTCATTTTTGTTCTCTATAAACTTATTAGAGATATATTCTTCCATTATTCTCTTGGTAGTTATCTTAGAAATTATACATCCTTGGCTTACTAGAGTAATGCATTTATCATTTCTGGACAGTGTAAGAACCTTAACTAAGAGGCTTTACGTGTACTTGTCATGTCTTTTAATCTACGATATTTTAAACTCTGTAAGACATTGTTTCAAACAGTATTCTCTTACATTTACCTACATATTTACCATTTCTGTTGCTCTTCTTGCCTTTCTGCATTTCTTTCATCTTCAGGATTATTTTCCTTTGGCTTCAGGAATTCTTTTTATTAATACTTCCAGTGAGGCTCTGCTGGTGACAGATTCTGTCAGTTTTTCGTCTCTCTGAAAATGTCTTTATTTTCATTTTAAAATTTTGTCTTTGCTGAGTATAGAATTACTTTCTTTTTGCACTTTAAAGATATTCTGGTGCCATGGTTTCTGTTTCAGAAATAGCCTGTCAGGATTATTAGTGCCTCTTTGAGGGCAATCTTTTATCCCCCTCTTAATGTTTTCAGGTTTTTTTTTTTTTAACGTTTATTTATTTTTGAGAGAGAGAGCCTGCGCGAACGAGCAGGGGAGGGACAGAGAAAGAGGTATACAGAATCGTAAACAGGCTTCAGGCTCTGAGCTGTCACCACAGAGCCTGATGCGGGGCTCAAACCCACGAACCATGACATCATGACCTGAGCCGAAGTTGGACGCTCAACCGACTGAGCCACCCAGGTGCCCCCCTCAGGTTGTTGGTTTTTAGTTTTTCCATGATGTGTCCAGGTGTGTGAGATACTTATCTGGCTGGCAGTTTGTAGAATTTCTTGAATCTATGGCTTGATGTCTTCTGTTAGTTTTGAAATATTCTTGGCCAGTGTTTCTTCAGATAATGTTTCTGCCTCTTGCTCTTGGCCCCTTCTGGGACTTTAGGTGTAGACCTTTTCACTGTCCCATATGTCTCTTACATTTTTCTTTTTTTCTGTATTTATCTCTTGTCCCCTCATGCTTAAATTGGCTAGTTCCTACTGATGTGTCTGTCATACTGTGTTGAATCTGCTATTTAACCTATTGAGTTTTTAATTTTAGGGTTTTTTTTCTTAAAATTATAGAATTTACATTGAATTTCCCCCCCCCCCATCCTTTGTAGTTTTAATTTTTTCAGGTGAAAAAAATTTTTTTTTCTTCTTTCAACATATTAATCACTGGTCATTTAAAGGCAGGGTCTGATAACTCCAATATGTTGATTATTTGTGGGTCAGTTCTGTTTTCTGTTTTTCCTCCTTTGGTGTTTGGTTCTTTAGTTCTGCCTTTTGGCATGCTTGATATTGTTTTTAGTTGGTTGTTGGACAAAATTGAATGCTATTTATTATTCTCCAAAGAGAATTTTCTTTTGGCAAGCAGTTCATGTAGAGCCAGATCCTACTAATCCAGTTAAAGATTGAGATGATTATGGGGTGCCTGGGTGGCTCAGTTGGTTAAGTGTCCTGACTTGCTCAGGTCATGATCTCATGGTTTGTGAATTCGAGCCCCGCATTGGGCCCTGTGCTGACAGCTCAGAGCCTGGAACCTGCTTTGGATTCTGTGTCTTCCTCTCTCTCTGCCCCTCCCCTGCTTGTACTCTCTCTCTCTCAAAAATAAATAAACATTAAAAAATAAATAAGTAAAGACTGAGAAGATTAGAGGCCAAGTTTTATTTATATTCCTGTTCTTTTTTGTTTTCCCTAACACAGGCTCCTAGCACATGTTTCCTCAGGGGTCTTGATTTAAAGTTTATCAGGGCAACTCTTGTAATGGGATCTGGGCTCCCAGTTTTTTGCCTCCCTAGTCGAGAAATTGCCAGAGGGTTTGCATGGTTTCATATCCTCTTACCTGCTGTTTGCTGCTTAGCTTGTTTGCTTCTGACAGTATAGTTTAGGATCTGCAAGTCCCCCAAGGAGGATGAAGCAGGGACTGTTGGATTTATCTCAGTGTATTTCCCTTCTGTCTGGAATATTGACCCTTTAAGCCCTTTGTTGATTTTTTTTAAATTTTTTTTTTTTTTTTTTTTTACTGCTTTTAAATTGCTTGTTTTCTTTGAATCCAGACTTTGTAGTTCTCAGTGGGGGCTTTGGTCCTGTACAAGCTATTTTATCCATTGTAGAGTGGAAGTTTACAATATATGTTTAGTTTTGCTTATTTTTTTTAACTCATGCTGTGTTTATTTTTCTGTGGCTTTTTTTTTTTTTTTTTTTTTGAAATAGAGCCTTGTTTCTAGGGTTTCTCCTATTTGATTCATGAGCTCCAATTGATTTTCACTGTTGTACAGAGTTATTTTGTATGTCAGATCTGCACACAGCTTTTAATTACCACTATTACAATAAAGGAATCAATACATTTTATAGTTAATTTGTTGACTCAAGTTGTTGAGACTGCAGGATACATATCTCATACTGCCCTGTATACATTAAGCTTTGTGAAGTTAAGATATTTTTAAATTTTAAATTCCTATACCTGGTAATATTAAGCTTCATGAGATCAAGGTATTTTCAGAAGTTTAAATTTTTATACCTGAGAGTACCATGTACACAGTGTGTGCTCGTAATGTGTAGGCTGTGCATCTTAAGCAGAATGTTTTTGGTGTTATGATTCCTTTCTGTATGTGAGGAAAATTTGTCATCAACATTTACCGTCTAAGTATGTTTTTAAAACCTTTTAAAATAACAGAATAAATATTTTGTTATATATATTATTATGAATGATAGAAGTAAGAATAAAGGCGGTGAAAAACAACTTCATTGGAAATTTTAATAAGAATTTAAGCATTGTAAATCCAAATTTTGATTCCATATTTTTCTAGTTTTGAAAAGATATGTACTAAATTTGACAATATCCCTTGACTGTAACTATTCACTGGTCACTTGTCATGAATCTGGCACATGTCTATCTTGTTAATAACTGATTCTAGGTTTTAGATATAGTTCTGATAGGTTCTAGCTTGTAATTACTTTTGGTTCTTCTTGCACTTGTACCATCAAAATGTAATATTGATTCCAGATCTCAGATACGTCACTAGTAAGATTCTGGCTTATCCTTACTTGTGTCTATGCATTGCCAAATTCAGTGTTTTTGAAACCTTGTATTTAAAGGTGGCCATCATTTTAGTTCCAATATAACAAAATATTTTTTATTTTTAGATTTATAAATCCCTACTAGAATGTCAGTCCTGTGAATTTTTTCAATTTTTACATTGTCTATTCTCTTCCAAATGCTTTATGCACATACTTCAACATTTGTTCATTTTACTCAGCCATACTGAGTAAATTTTGGTGTACGAACATAATAAAAGATGGAAGAACGCTGTCACACATCTTTTTAGCAAAATGGGATCGTTTAGGTTCATGTAACAAAATACTGTGAATTGAAGTCCTTGTTGAATGACTAGATGAAGAATCCATGTTTGTTTTTTTTTTTTTCATTTGAAATACATTGTTCATTTTTTTTTGAGTGAGGCCATTCATCTATGGTATGTGTTTTAAAGGATTGTTATCACTTCAAGTAGGTATTTTAGGTGGCATTATGTCTTTTGTCATTGCTCAAAAATCTTTGAAACATCTCAAAAATCTCAAAAGTCTTTGAAACATTTCAAAATCTTTGAAACAAAAAATATTTATTTTTGAGAGAAACAGAGTGTGTGAGTTGGGGAGAGAGAGAGGGAGACACAGAGTCTGAAGCAGGCTCCAGTCTCTGAGCTGTCAGCACAGAGTCCGACATAGGGCTTGAACTTTGTAAACTACAATATCATGACCTGAGCTGAAGTCTGAGGCTAAACTGAATGAGCCACTCAGGCGCCCACCCCTCTTTGAAACATCTTTGTACAGTTCTTTCAGAGTGCCAGTGGCACACTGAAAATTCAACCCCCCCCTTGGGGATTTTCAGAGCTGTTCATCTTCATTTTTTTCAGATTGTTAAAAGATATTGGGAGCAAACTCTATTAAATAAGATTGGCATATACTGTGTGTAGTCAGAAATGACATATGACCATCAGATAATGACTATTTTTTTAAACAAAAATATCAAAAGACAGGTTAAAAAATGTTTTTGCAATAGCAGTGTTTTTGGAAACTCCACCCTCTCATGGTAACATTAAAAGAAATCATGTCATTTGAATGTATGAGTTCTTATATATTTGCATAAATATCAATCTTTTCACTTTGTAGCTAACCTTCTTTGATAATCTTTTACAGTGAGTCCTCTTTTGGATATTAAAGACAAGTATTTTTTGTCTTCAGTATATTATGAAATTTAGTTATTGCTTTTAGTTTATTAAACAAAGCTGCAAGGCAAGGGTGATCTGATTTCTTGTGCTTGGCGCTTAAGGCACCTCTAGGCTTGGCTCTGGTCTGGAGGTATGAGCTTGACGATTATTGTCTTTAGGCAGTAATCACTGTAAGGAAATCAGTACTGCTTAGAGTTAGTGATATGTTATTCCTGATTTTATATTTTAAAATAGCTTCATGATAATTAGGTAATCTTTTGAGTGTGGCGGTAATTCTCTTAAAGAGTGATATGCCCTAAAAAGATAGGATTTCAGTTTTTCTTTAATTAGGGGCAGACATCCAATACTGAATTTTTTGGCAGAAGGTACATATATCCTTACTGAAATGTACTAGAATGAGCTTTTTTTTTTTTTTTTTTTAATAAATGGGGCAATAAAATTTCTTAGTGTTATTAGATAAGCACCATGATACTTACCATGAGAGTATGATATAACAGATGTGGTTTTGGTGTTCTGATTTCTGATCTAAAAAAATGTTTCATCCCTTTGACTATATAATTCCATTTTTAGGAGATTATCCCAAGGAAATAGAGATATGTACCAAGATTTCTGTGTAGTATAAGTCTTGTACCAATAAGTATAATGGTGAAAAATGAAAAACAACCTGTGTGTTTGGGAGATTGTTAATTTGCAAGCCCATATCAAAAGTAATATTCTTAAATGATATTTAGGGATTGGGAAAATGATTCATAAAAATTATCTGTCAGGATATTATACATACCAAAATATTAGCAATAGTTATCCATGAGTGCTGTGATCATGAGTGATTTTAGGTATTTGTTGGTATATTTGTTGGTTCATGTTCTTCTGGGTTTTATATGTTTTAAACAATGAGGATTACTTTTAAAGTTTAAGAAGATACAAGTTTGTAACTACATTTGGGGAAATATAACATCTAATAAAATGATGCTGTAAGAGAAGGATGTGCGTTTTCACATTTCTGCAAATTATTAAATAAGCATCAGACCAATCTTTGTCATGTGTAGAGCACTAGAGTATAGAAGGCATGATTCTTGTTCTTAAATTTCTATTCTGTTTGTGGAAGAATGGGCTTAATAAGCAATCACTGCTAGAGAGTTTGTCCGATTATAGGGATTGGAGTGGTCTTAATTTTAGGAATGTTTCAGTAAAGTTTTAACAGAGATAGGCCGAGGCTGAATAGATCAGAATGGTCTGGGTGGAAATAAATAAATAGCCAAGCCTAAGAAAAGGCCGTGAAAGGATGGAGTGAGGGGGTGGGACAGATAGAGACTGGAGTTGAGGATGGAAGTGAAGAGGTTATATTATTTAGAGTAGTTATTTTAAACGGAAGCAAATCTAGTTAGTCCCCGCCACCGTTTTAAAAAAAAAGCATAAAAAAGAGATAAATACATGGTAAGGATAAGTACTGTTATGTGGAACTTTCATTAGCATTTCGAGTGTGTGTGTATATGTGTAAATGAAGGGAGAACTGGGTCAAGATGTAAAAATACTTACTGTGTGTTGAGGTGAAGTTTGAGAGACACTGCTGCAGAGTCTACCAGGTCACCTCTAACTGTGACTATGTACTGATGCCAAGTTGACTGTTTTTGTTTAAACAGAGTCTCCTGGTTTTTGTATGTTTGAAACATCTTCATTTTACTTTCATTTTTGAAAGATATTTTTGTCGGATATAGAATTCTAGGCTGACCGAATGTTGCTCTGCCGTATTTTGTGGATATACATTCTGCATTGTTCCCAGTGAGACATCTGGTGTCATCCTCTTTTTGTTCCACTATAAAGTCTCCCCCCCCCCCCCCCCCCCCCCCCCGGCTGCTTTTAAGATTTTATCTTTGGTTTTGAGCAGTTTGATTATGATGATCCATGATAGAGTTTTTTTTCATGTTGCTTGTGTTTAGGGTTTGTTGAGCTTTCCTTTTAAGGACATAACACAGAATTTTCATTTATCTCTTCTGTTCACAACCTCCAGAGAAGTTGCAAGTAGTCTTTATTCAGGACAGCCCTGTGCCTGAGTGTTCTCTTGTTGTGTAAGAAGGGGAAAATAAAAATTTGGGGACAACTAGCAATTTCTCTTTATCATATCTCTTTACATTTCAAATGGATAAAAGAAAAATATAAAAATTAAAAGCCATAAGTATTAGAGGTATACATATATTTATGACCTAGAGGTTTCAAAAGTCTTTCCTAAATAAGAGATAGAAGCATAAGCCATAAAAGAAAATATTAATGGCTTTTTAATACATAGAATTAAAATGGCTGTATGACAAAATATGTAAATCAAGATAATCTTGGTCACACACCAGAAAATTGTAAGTATACAAATGAAAAAGGTTAATATTCAGGATATATAAACAGCTGCTTTAAAATGGTAAAAGACAAATACCCTAGCATAAGAATGAAAAGAGCACATGGACAGGCAATCTACAGTAGAAATCCACATGGTTCATAAACATTAAAATATATTTCTTGTCTCATAATCTGAGAAACGCAAATTAAAATGACATCTTGTATTTGTCTATCATATAGGTAACCAGTGTTCACTAGGGTGCAGGGAATGCAGGTGCTGTCATACATTGTTAGTGCGGGTATAATTTAGTATTGTCTTTTTGGAGGTCGTTTTGTCAGTATCAAAACCAGTGGTGCAGTACCCTCAGTACCCATAGTTTAACTTTTAGAAATCTTATAAAAGATTATCAACAGATAGGCTAAGTGATGTTTGTATAAAGATAGTTATTTTATATCATCGTATTAACTAAAGATAGTAAATTATATAAGGGAATACTTTAAAAAATATGGTCTATCCATACTATGTAATACTATGTAATTATGAAGAGGAATGAAGTGGTTCTATATAGACAGACATAGAATAATCTTCAGGATATGTTGTTAAGTGAAGAAAAAGTCACAGAACAGGAAATAGAGAAAGAATCCATTTATGTAAAAAATAAAGCCCAAAGGGTGTGTGTGTGTGTGTGTGTAGATTTTTGTAGGAAAAAAGACTTGGATAGATACCATTCTGTAAAAATGAATCTAATCTTTTGACTTTCACATGTATTTTTAGGATTGGTCCAAAGGAAGATTTTTTCCATTGTTTGAAATGTAACTTATGTCTAGCTATGAATCTCCAAGGAAAGCACAAGGTATATAACTAAGTTTGTGTAATTTAAAAAATATTGTATTGTGTTTGAAAACTAGCTTAAATCCTAATATGTTTGGAAGCATGCTAATTTCAGATATTACCAAGTACAACTCTGTTGGTTTTTATTCGTAAGCAGTATTAAGTAGGTGTCCTCAGATCTATGCCTCAGAATATCTGATCTACAGTTCTTTTTCTTCTTCATAGTGTGTATGAATACTTATATCAGTTATTAGCATACTGTTGACAACTTCTAAGTAAGTTAGTAATGGATTCTTCTCATTGATACTGGTTTTAAGAATAAGTGAAAATGCACATTACAGAAGAAATAGCAATGTAACAGCATTCCAAGAAAATTCAGAAAATATTTTTGGGTTTTCTTTCATAGTTAGAAATATTTTTAATTTGGATATAGTAATTATATCATGATACCAGTTCCTTTAAGATTATTTTTCATTATTTAGAAAAAAAATCTAATAAACATCAGAGAACAGAGAGACTAATGATTTTTAAAATTAAAAAAATTTTAATTCCAGTATAGTTAACATTAATGAGGGTTTTTTAAAAATAAGTACTAGATAATAACTGGCCTAAAATAGTCAAGTATTAAGATAAATTGAGATGAATAATGAACATTTGGGATATGGTGACAGTGAATAAGGGAAAAAGAATGGGGCTGAGTAAAGACTCCCAAGGTTTTTAGCCCTTGCTTTTAAGGTACTGGATAAATAGATTGTAAATTTGCTGGAGATAAAAGATTGAGTTTGGTTTTACAGATTTGAGTTGGGGTGATAGCCGTGTTATCTTTCAAAAACTATATACACATTTTCTCTTGTGGTATCTTTGTCTTGTTTCTCAGTTATTTCTTATTGTCTGTATTTTAGTAAATGGTCCTATCATGTACTCAGGTGCTTACTTAAAAAACCTGGGCATCATCCATGGCGTGGCGCTTTCCCTTACCTTCCCCCATTTAATCATACACTGTCTTGTCAAGTTAGGAACTCTGACACTGGAGGCTGCCTGTTGGAGTTCAAAAACCGTTCCACTTCTTATTGGCAAATGACTTTGGAAGTTATTTAGCTTCTCTAGGCCTCAGATACCTCATCTGTAAAATGGGGTAATGTACCTGTTTCATTTAGAGTTGTGGGACTTAACTGAGCTAATACAGGTAATGTACTTAGTATATGACATGTAGTAAATTTCAAGAATATGAACTCTTACCATTATCGATATTATTAAGTAGTTTACTTTGGAGCAAAACACATATAAAATAGATTCCAAACGTTATTGTCTCTGCATCTTTGGTAAATCTTGATTCACTGATTTTCCTTATGCGTAAAACGAAGATAATTTGAACAATTAAGATATACTGAGCAATTTCATTGTTTCAGGTAATGTGCAAAGCCTGAAATAGTTATGTGAGTTAGCTGTTCAGTTCTTATCTGACATATAAGAAACATGTATTTTTAATTATTATCTTTAGTAAGTTAGTAGTGTTGTTTCCTTTATTGTTTTTATTAGTAAATCTGTTTGTCATTTCCATTTAGTTAAGTTTTTAGTAATTTGAGTTTTTCTTTTAAACAGTGTATTGAAAATGTTTCCCGGCAGAATTGTCCAATATGTTTGGAGGTAAGCTTAAAATATCATTTGCTTTGGAAATATTCCCTGTTGAATTTAAGATATGTGGATGTTTATATTGTCTTCATGCAGGCACTGACATTTATTTCCTTTACAGGACATTCACACATCCCGTGTTGTTGCTCATGTCTTGCCGTGTGGACATCTTTTACATAGGTAAAGGAATTTTGTGTTTTTTCTCTCAAAATTGAAAATAGTGCAGATAGTTTTTGTTTTACTGAAACAATGTTATATATTTTTTTCAGAACGTGTTATGAAGAAATGTTGAAAGAGTGAGTGTTTGATGGGATTTTTAAAAATTAATTATTGTAAGATGCTGATTTATTATTTTTTCGGGGATGTGGAAGTGGGCCAGCTCTGTTCCTCACACTGTGTCGGGCGTGACATATTTATGTTGAGATGGGCAGGGTAAATGCACAGTGGTAAACTGGGCAAAGCGTCTTGTGTATGTAGGACTGCACCTTTTCCCCCATGTCTGCAGTATGCCTTATCTCATCCCTCATTTCAAGAGACTCTTATTTTCTGGCCTTGCTTAACAGGAGGCATGGGCTCTACCAGAGGCAATCGATAGCATTGTAAGATTGCTGAGGTATTGTCACTCAGAATCCTGTTAGGTCAGTATATTGGCCCAGGATAATCATCTGCAAAGAAAGCTGGTAACAAGATTATCTAAAGCAGAAACTTTATTATGGGGAAAGGATGTTACAATGAGATGAGAGTAGTTAGGATAGAAGAGACTGTGTAAATGTATTTTCATAAGCAGAAATTTTAATTTAATATAAGAGCCAGATAGAAGGGAACTTTTTCAGAATGTTTAGAGAGAAAATAATATGATCTAAGTTGCCTGAATATATTAAGGAATTGAGGTCATTTAGTTAGAAAGTAGCTTAATTGGCTTTTAAAATATATTGAATATATTCTACAAAGAATACGGGCTGATTCCTTCTAATTTTAGAGAGCTGAGGAAAAAGAGTAGGTTTAAAAAATACCATGGATCCACCAATCATCTTAAAATTCAGAATAATGCTCTGTTTTGGATGGTTTATGTACCAATTAGCATGCATCCTCTTGTATACCTGAGTTGATATACTCCTTGTTAAATGTTTGGAAAATAACCTCTCTGTTTCTTCTAGAGGCTACAGATGTCCATTATGTATGCACTCTGCTTTAGATATGACTAGGTACTGGAGACAGCTGGATGATGAGGTAGCACAGACTCCTATGCCATCAGAATATCAGAACATGACTGTGGATGTGAGTACGATCAATGCCTAAAACTTTTCAGGTTCCTAGTTGATGTTCTTGTTCATTTTTGCCTTTTTGCTCAAATCTGTCTAAAAAATACTGCTTTGGCAGAAACACCAATGTAATGATTAATGGGAAGGACAAAATATAAATTTTAAATTCAAAGGACCAGACCAAAAAATTCTAAGAATACCTTTATGCAATTCTTCCCAACACTAGATGGCAGGCAGAAACTTTATTCTGAATTATTTATGTATTACTTGTCAGAGCCAGTCAGTCATGTAATGGTGTGGAGGTGAATTACTGGTCTGATGTTTTTAATGATGCTTTATTTCTAATTATTTTAAATTTTATTTCAGGCATACGTATTTGTTGATTTCTGAAGAAGATTACTTTTTGTTTTTTAATGTTCGTTACCCTTTTTATTCATGTGGATAATTGAATTGTTAGTAAGGTAAATGAAGGATTGCTTTTGGAATACTAATTGGTAATTACGTGATGTTTTACTAGAGGCTTCAGTGTGCTTTGTTCCATGTAGGTCATTTTTTCAAATAACAGCTTTATTGAGATATAATTTATATGCCATGTAACTTATCCATTTAAAGTGTGCAATTCAGTGCTTTTTAGTATATTCTTGGAGTTGTACAAACATCAGCCACCGTCAATTTTAGGATATTGCCCCCCAAAGAAATCCCATACCCTTTAGCAGTCATTCCCCAATCCCCTAGCTCTAGGCAACCACTAATCTTTCTACATTCAGATTGTATTCCAAATTATAATTTTGAACAAACTTGGAAGTTTTCTATTTACTATGGTATGACTATTCTATTTTTTAATCTTATTTATTTTTAAATTTTAGTAAACATATCACGCAATGGTTTCAAGAGTAGAATTCAGTGATTTATCACTTAAATACAACACCCAATGCTCTCCACAAGTGCCCTTTTTAGTACCTATCACCCATCTAGTCCATCCCCCACCCATGTCCCTCCATCAACGCTCGGTTTGTTCTCTGTTGTTAAGGGTCTCTTGTGCTTTGTTTCCCTTTCTTCTCCATCCCCCCCCACCCCTTCCTATATGTTCATCTGTTCTGTTTCTTAAATTCCACATATATTACTCAGTCATCAAAAAGAATGCAATCTTGCCATTTGCAAAGATGTGGGTGGAGCTAGAATGTATTATGCTGAGTGAAATAGGTCAGTCAGAGAAAGACAAATACTGTATGATTTCACTCATGTGGAATTTAAGAAAACAGGTATGAGTATTCTAAAGCTAATGCTTTTCTTACATACTAATGCGTTGATCTGTTTTCAGGTTAACACCTTTTTTATTTTTTGGGATCTTTGTGTTAGAAGAGATTAATTCTCAAGTGATATCTTACTGTCATTTTATTTATTTATTTGTTTGTTTATTTTATTTACTTATTTTGAGAGAGAGAGCATGAGCAGGGGAGGGCAGAGTGAGAGGGAGACACAGAATCTGAAGCAGGCTCCAAGCGCTGAGCTGTCAGCACAGAGCCTGATATGGGGCTTGAACTCACAAGCCTTCGAGCTGTGAGATCTTGACCTGAGCCAAAGTCGGCTGCTCAACCTACTGAGCCACCCGGGTGCCCCTCTTACTGTCATTTTAGGGATGAGCCAAAACCTTTTATTTTTTAACTAAATTTTAAGAACTGCTTCTTTGGACTTTATTTTTGAGGCATAGAAGATTGACAACTTAGTATATTAAACCTAAAGAATAAGCAAAAAGATATTATAAGTGTGTAAAGATTTTATTAACTAAGATAATTTTGCAAGTGTCAAGGAAGAATAATGAAATCATGCATGTTGTTTTGAACTGTAAATATAGGTGTCAATCTGATAATGCCTATGTTAAATTTTATGCCCAGTACTATTTATATACTATTTGGGAACAGTTTTAAAATAAGACTTCTTGACTCAAATTTACACTTTCATTTTCTAAATTCAAAGCTACCTTAGTAGCCCTCTTAGAATTTTCAGAAAATAAATAAAAGACATTTCTATTTGGGGAAATATTTAGACTTATCTATATGTGTTTCAGTTCTTCAGTATGATTTTTGAGGAATTGTTTTGGGCAGACAGTGCCACTTTGTATCTATAAGGTTTAATATACTTAATTTGAATTCTCTTCACTTTTCAGATTCTCTGCAATGATTGCAATGGGAGATCTACTGTCCAGTTCCATATATTAGGCATGAAATGTAATATTTGTGAATCTTACAATACTGCTCAAGCTGGAGGATGTAGAATTTCACTAGATCAGCAATGACCAGCGTTTATTACACTGGAAAACTCAGCATTTTCTGATCTAGGAAAAGGCTATCTTTAGTATTTTGTTGTCATAATGTGTCAGAATCTATGCATTAGAGTTGATGTGTTTTGTACTAGTGTCACAGCAAAAAATCATACTACAAGTACTTAAGGATTCAGGGTCTCTTTGTAGAATTGTCATAGCTCTATATTGGATGAAAGCCACTGTGCTTGTGTTTTGATTGGAAATTCCTTTAGTGTCAGTTTGGAAGCCAATGATGTTTGCCACTGAAATTCACATCCATAGAAGTATGTTATACTTTCATGGAACTTCGCTTTAAGTGACACTCTGCACGCAGAATTCATTTCTAGTTCTTGATAGAACTGCACTTACTTCTCAGTATTATTCTTGACTTTTTAAGGGCTGTGCTATAATGAGAATATGTTGTATCTTACTGTTGAGATCTTACTACATATACTTTAGAATTTTCTAAGACAGTCCTTTGGATCCTATAAATGTGAATTTTGATGTAATAACTGCTAATAAAATTATATTGAAACAGTGTTTTATAGAAAGTTTTTTCCAGGTTTATCTATTTTTGGTTTAGTTTGGGCAATATAGTCTTATATATAATTCTGTCTATAAATACAAATATGCATACACATATATGTATTATGTATTTCTGTAGAAAACCTCTTTTCTTTCTTTTGAAGTACTCTTCCATTAGAGTAGTTGGAAAAAATATAAAACAGTAGAACTCTTCCAAGCCTTAAGAAAAACCATTAACATTGAAAATAATTTTGTTTTGGTTTCCCGGAATTATTTCTTCGAAGAGTGATTAATCCATTCAGTCAGCAAGTAGTTAGTGACCAACTACTATGCGCTGGGTAAGGTTCTAGATGGTTGTGGAGACAACAGTGAGCAAGACAAAAGTCCCTGCCCTTGTGGTGGTGCCTCATGACTAGCTTTTCCCTTGTTTTTTTGTTTTTTTGTTTTTTTGTTTTTAATGCATGAGGTGGTTGTCTTTGTTGTAAATTGATTGTTTCTTCTCGAAGTGCTTGAAAGTAGGTGTGAATGAATAGAAGGGGCATGGAATATTCCTGGCAAGATCTGATTTTATAGTGCCTTTTTGGGTTATGTAATGGAATTAAACACACCTCTTAATTCAGGAACAAAATACACAAAAGATTATTTGATGATCCTACAACTTATACAGTAGTATTCCAGTTTCTAACATAGCCTATTTATAAAAACCTTTCGGTTAGGAAATAAAATGTGTACATATTAGTTCATGGGTATTTATTGAATACCATTTTTCTAATTTTGAGCTAGTTGAATCTCCTGCAAAAAAACAAGGTTGAAGGTTGGCTTACAACTAGAAATCCTAACATTTCTGGTACATTTATTTATTCTGTAGAAATCTCATTACCTGGATAAAGGCAATAGTATTGATTTCTAGTTTTGAGCCCAGATCTTTATTCTCTCCCACCTTCCTGTCTTCTGTGTTCTACTCTTTTTCCCTTCCTGTGTTAGTTTCCTTGGCTTAGGCAGAGCAGTAGTGCTGATCTTGATTTGGGGAAGGAATGAGATATCTTCCCAGGTGTTGCCAATCAATATACAGATTAAGGAAAGACTAATTTTCTAGTTGTAATACTTCTGTTTTTAATTAAAAAATTTTTTTATTTTTTAAAGTTTATTTTTTATATAATTAGAGAGCAGGTAGGGGAGGGGCAGAGAGAGAGGGAGACAGAATCCCAAGCTGACAGTGCAGAGCTGGACCTAGGGCTCGAACTCAAGAACTGTGATACCATGATCTGAGCTGAAATCAAGAGTTGGACACTTAATCAACTGCATCACCCAGACACCCCTCAGATTTGTTTCAGAGAGCACGAGTGGAGGAGAGGGACAGAGGGGGAGAGAGAGAATCTTAAGCAGGCTCCATGCTCAGCGTGGAACCTGATGCGGGGCTCCATCCCATGACCCTGGGATCACAACCTGAGCTGAAATCAAGAGTCGGATGCCTCTCTGTTAGTAATACTTTCTGGTTCTGTTATGTCACCCTAAGCTAATTAAAAGCATACTGCTTTTAATCACAGGATCATTGGATCTTGAGTAGGAGTGAGTATAGAAAAGTAACAAGACTTGGTGTTTCGAGCACTTACTGCATGCCAGGCTTAGGCATTAGCATTGATTGGCATGATAATTCTGTAGGGTAGGTGTTGTCTTCATTTTATAGATGAGAAAGCTGAGGTTCAGAGGTTAAATGATATGCTTGAGTACATGATAGCTATTAAATGTTGGGAGCTGGGAATTCAATTAGGTCTATGGCCCCAAACACACCACACCACACTGCCTTTGACTCAAACTTCTATTTTGCTAAACTACCTACATAATAGCTAAGTCCTCTATCATGGAGGAGCTCATGATTTGATAGACTGTCCATTTTTAGATGTTTTAATTCAAAACCTGATTACTTAGATCTTTGAGGATCCAAATTTGTCCAAAATAATGCAGAATGAATGTATTACCACGTGTTGACATGCAGTCATGTGCTAGAAGCATTTTTCTCATGCTCTTGAAGTCTAGGCTGTAGCACCCAGGGTTTCTTCAAAGATATGTCCATGACATGTGAATTCAATGTTCAAAAATATCTATTGTAGGAAATATGTTAGAAAAGGTGAAAAACAATCTCATCTTCCAGAGGTAAATAGTTTACATTTTGACATTTTTTTTTTTTTTCTGCTCAGAGACTTTAAGAAAGCTTAGAGAAATGTTAAATGCTTAGTCTGATTTTAAGTATGGTAGAATTGTCCATGAAAGAATTGTCCCTAAAATAAGGTTGCCTTGCCACAGAATTCATATCTATTATGTTCTTATTTCAAAAGCCAGTAATTCAGTATGTTTATGAATATCAGGGTGTACAGAAACTCATTGTTTTATCATCAAAGAGTGCATGAAGTTTTTTTTGTTTTTTTTTTTAATGTAGCTTTCAGAGCCTTCTTAACTAGTAAATGGAGCTCTGTAGGATACTAACTAGCTTGTGTTCGAAGTAGTAGTATGTTTGTGGCATCGTAGATTTTAAAACCAAGATTTTTTCCCCCACTAAACATTTTTATAATGTGTGCATGTTTAATTTTCTTTTAATTTGTTGAAGTTTTGGTCATGAATCAAAGTGAATGTGAGTACTATGGAGCCAAGATCCTATTTTATAAGTGCTTGTCACTTAATAGGTGATCAGTAGTGCATAATTTGAAGTGGGGGATGTCATTCTTTATGCCATTTCTTTCATCGTCTCTGCTGAAATTCTCTTCAAGGTTTTTGCTGTTTGCCTTATATTCACTGAATTTTAAGTGGAGTTGTTTCTTAACTGTCATTTTCTTTTTTTTTTTTTTAATTTTTTTTTAACATTTATTTATTTTTGAGACAGAGACAGAGCATGAACGGGAGAGGGTCAGAGAGAGGGAGACACAGAATCTGAAACAGGCTCCAGGCTCTGAGCTGTCAGCACAGAGCCCGACGCGGGGCTCGAACTCACGGACCGTGAGATCGTGACCTGAGCTGAAGTCGGACGCTTAACTGACTGAGCCACCCGGGCGCCCCCTTACTGTCATTTTCATGTGGACTTTTCCTTGTGCTTGTCCAGTTAATCTTTTGGATTAAATGCCACCTTTGGGCAGGTCTGCTTTTTTGTTTGTTTGTTTTTACATATCCCTTTTCATTCTCATAATAATCTTACACCTAGCTGATGGTCTTACATCTGATTTCAGTTTGTCTCCCCTTATATCCATCCCGCCGGGTTACTTTTCCTAAGCTTAGACTCATTGCAGTCTTGGTCAAAATAATGTACAGGTATACTAATGTTTATTCGATTAAGCCCAGATTCCTTACTTTGAAATCTTTACAATATTGTTCCCATTGTATCTTTTCAGTTTTATTTTATGTTCTTCTTTCACATATATTTTTATAACACACTACCTATGAATTTTTGCTCCTTTGTGCACATGGTTCCTTCATGGAACAATCATTTTTAGAAAATGCCACTTCCTCATAGTCCAGCTTAAAGTTTACCTTTTCCATGGATGCTAATTAATATCCAAAATTATTCTGTAATTTCTCTCTCTCTCTCTCTCTCTCCCCGCCCCCCCCTTTTTTTTTGTGAGAGAGAGAGCAAGCAGAGGAGGAGCAGAGAGTGACGTAGACAGAAACCCAAGCAGGCTCCATGCTGTCAGTGCAGAGCCCGATGCAGGGCTTGAATTCAGAAAGTGTGAGATCATGACATCAAGAGTCAGATGCTTAACTGACTGAGCCACCACGCGCCCCTCTCCCTCTTCTAAACTATAAACACTTTGTACCAGTTTTAAAAGATTTAGCATTTCATTTATTATAGTTCAATTTTTGCTTTTCCCCTCATTTCAACATTGCACATCAAACAGTATATAAAGCTTCTTGTAGAAAAAGCTGTGTCTGAGTTGGGGGTACGACTAAAACTACTGAAAGCTTTCTAGGAGTTGACTCATGAAGGGCAAAACACAGGAGGTAACTAACTGATCAGGATCAGGGTGAGAGAAAGCCTAAGACATTTTGAGGACAGTGATGGAGCTTTTCATCTCCTATCTTACTCATAAGAATTTGTTGAATTCAGAGGCTCCTGGGTGACTCTTGATTTTGGCTCAGATCATGATTTCATGGTTGGTGAGTTCAAGCCCTGCATCAGTGCAAAGCCTGCTTGGGATTCTCTTTCTGCCCGTCCCCTGCTCTCTCTCCATCTCTCAAAATAAATGAAAAAGAAAAAAGAATTTGTTGAATTTCTATCATATGTAAGAATCTGATAGAAGCGTGTGCACACATACTATACAAAAATTGGTTGAAGACACCCCCCCCAAGTGTTTAACACTAGAACATATTGAAATATGATGGAATCATACCTTTCTCAAACTAGAAGACAAGTCATGCTGGAATCTGGTCGTTCGGTTTATCTATTCATTTATCGCATTTAACAAATACTTACTTTGCACTGGTTTTGTGCCAGACACAGTATGTAGAGCTGGGTTATAAAAAAGTGAGTATGACAGTAAGTGACCTCAAATCATTCCTGGCTGGGAGAGGTGGGTGTGTGGCCAACAGAAAGTGCTGAAGGAATTTGGCTGAATTTGGCTGAATTCTAACCTTAGTGTTAAGTGGCTCAATAAGGAAGATGTCCTTAGAAACAGCCTCTTCAGGACAACTTTTTGGCTTAGTTCTGTCACACAGGGACCACAAAAATATGGTCTTTGGGAGATATGTAAGCCTGTGACTTGTATGCTCTCTCTTTTAGAATAAGAAGTTAAGCTTAGATTCCTATGGATGTCAATTAACAGAGGCCCAGGCTGTGATATGTGATACACTGGGTCCCTGGTGGAGCACCTGCCATTTCTCAGTTCATTAAGGATTGCTTTTGCCCAGATAATGTTGCCTAGGAATGCCAAGCATCTACTCTTGTAAACCTCTGATCAAGATCAAAGCTTCAGACTGACTGTACTTCCCCCTGCCCATAGACACAAACAACATATATTCAGAGTCAAAACTTTTTTTTTTTTTTTTTTATCAAGAGCAAGTGCCTGTGTGTGGGGGTGGGTGGGAGGGGGAGGCAGGTGGGAGGGGTAGAGAGAGAGGGAGAGAGAGAATCTTAAGCAGGCTCCATACCCTGGAGCACAGGAGCCTGGAGTCCGGGGTCCAAAATGGGGCTCCATCTCATGACCGTGAGATCATGGCCTGAGCTGAAATCAAGAGTCAGACACCTCACGGACAGTCACCCAGGTGCCCTGGAGTCAAAACTTTTCTTAATTACCAACTTGCTTCCAATGAACTGTTCTGTCCCATTTTCACTCTTTGTTCTTTTCCTTGTCTTACATATTCTGTTTTTCTGGAGTCCGAATTCAGAGTGAGCTAAGTGTGGTAAAGAGACTTCTTAGCCTGTCTAGAAGCGCCTGTAAATCCAGCCATTGCCAGTAGAGTGGATTTAGGTGAGGTTTGGCATTGGCTCCTCAATCCTCATGTGTTTGGGGACCCTGAGGTACTAAGCCTGCCTGATGGAGCTTGGAGAACCCTGAAAGGAAAGGACGGTTCTGGGTCTTCTTTCAGGGCCTGGTCACAGCACCAAAAGATTTTCTGAAACCCAGCCCTGAATGCCCTGGACTGTTGTCACCACCCCCTTCTCCCCACCTCCCACTTGGCATCATGACAGCATTTGCTTGAAATCTCTAGTTGGCATTTGTTCCAGTCTGCCTTGCTTAGATTGTGCATATGTTAATGTCCCTTGTTAAATTCTAATTTCCTTTAGAGCAACTACTACAGCGTGTGACTTTGAACTTAATATGATCTGCGCTTTCTTAAAGTTTTAAAGGATTATATTTCTCCAGAGTTCTGAATCAAGTTTTAAATCAATTGGGAAGTAAATATGGGAGTCAAATATTGCTGCTAAAGCTGGAAAGGGGATTGTGGCTTGGACCTAAAGCCAGATTGAGTTTGTTCTTTCTTGCTCTCAGTTGAGTTTACCCATAAGGTCACAGGCTACAGGCTTCCCTTTTACAGGGGAGGCTCTGTTCTCGGCAGAGGAGCAATGAATTATAATTACCGCAGCTGCCTGGGGCGAGGCTAGAGCCCTAGAAAGGGCTTAGACCACACCTGTGCAGTGGCTTTTTCTCAAATCTCACCACCATCCTGTAACTCTCCTCTGGTGGCGTGGGTTGAATGGAGAACCCATGGAAGGAGGGATGGAAGTTTTTCTTCCCAGTACTTCTAAAGGGGGCAGGATTGATTAGCTGAGGCAAGAATATAGAGAAATCCTCTTTCAAAGACCCCGAGGCAGCCCTATTTCCTGGTATTTGGATGGGAAGTAATCTGAATCAGGTGAGCCCCTGTGGGCTGAATGTAATTTGCAGAGGATGAGGTAAATAATCTCTGGTACAGACTCTAAAATTGGCCTGACCTTCAGGGATGGTGAACCGTGGCACCAGGCAAGACCCACCTTCCACTCTGTCATTTTGAGACGGAAGCAGCACTGGCTGGTGTAAGTCTGTGCACTTTCTTTTGTTTTTTTTTTTTTTTTAAGTCAAATCATGTTGTCCGCGCAAAGCACAGAATTTGTTAGAATGAATCTATCCCTTTCTTTTGACCTTTTTCTTTGCAAGTTAATGTATTTCGTTGGGGCCATTTCATTTGTGAAGAATAACAAATTTGTTTAAAGTAACGGAATTACAGACTTTAGAGCTAGAAGACTGTATAGTCCAACCCACTCTGGTTTTGCTTGTACAAACTGAAGCCCAGCGAACTGAAATTTCCTTGCCCAGGCTTTCTACAGAGGCCTGCAAAGGAAGACTTTCTCTTGATTTTCTGCACCATTATCTCCTCTGTGACTCACTAAATATGTGTTGGGCTAAATATATGCTGGAATAAATAGGATTGTCTCTTTTGACAAATACCCATCCAAGACATAAAGATCAAGAGAGAGGACCTGGGTTGGGGGAAGGGAGACATGAGGACTAGGGGAGAAGAAGGTAAAACATGGAGGAGTAAATAGAAGAGGTGTCTCCTCCAAGATGTACTGCCCAGTGTCACAGCTGGGTATCACAATCTAGGTGTATTTGTAGATCCCGACATTTGGGCTTCTAGTCTAGTCCAAAATTTCAGGGGAGGGCCATAAACAATTCTCAGAGTTACTCAATATCATGAATTGTTTGTTGCATGGTCTGCTTGATATAATAGAAATAGCATGGGCTTTGGAAGCAGAGAGACAGAAGTTCAAATTCTTCCAATCTAACACATATTGGCGTGCGACCTTGGGTCAGCTCTTAACCACCTTTTACTCTGTAAAATAAGGATAGTAGTAGCAGTTTCATAAGGTTTGTGTTGTGAGGTTTACATAAGATAAAGCACTAAGGATAGTGCCCGGTGCACACTGAGCCCTCAGTAGGCATTAGGCTCATAATCTTCCTGTTGGCAGCATTTAGGTGATCTACAGCCTGTGCTCCCAGTGAATTGTACCAGTGTCCCCAAGTCTCCAACACTGGAATAGGGTCTAGGCTCTACCATTACCATCTGGGGGCTGACTGAACTATGAGGTTCTTCTAACGCAGTCCTGTTTTATTCAGCCCGCAGCCCAGAGCTCTCCAACCCCTTGGACATACTTTTCATCCTGACCCAGATCTGCTTGACTTATTTTTTCATGATGGAGGATAGGAATTGATTGTTCTGTCCTTTATGGGGAAAGGCCTTTTCTCTCCTGCCTCCACAAAGGTTTCACCTGGCAAGTGAACCAGTCTTTGTATCTGCGTGATGATCTGCTCAGCTGCCTGGTTGTTTGGTGGATGAATCAGTCCAGATGTATAAGCCTTGAGCTTGTTGTAGGAGGACCTCATTTTCCTAAAACCAGCTGACAGATTTCGTGAGATTGTGATGAGGGACATTAGCTTGGGGGTCATTGTAATACATTTTGCTTTCTCAAAAGAACAAATTTGTTCCTAACTTTAGAAGGAAAAAGAATCTTCCAAACTTTAGAATGGCTTAATTGTGAATGGGAGACTTGGATTACTTCCTAATTTCTCTTATTAAGGGGCAAATAATTTTCCTCCCAATCAGTTTTCTTTTAGGTAAGAGCAATAATGATAATGATAATTCTTGATACATTTAAAGAAAGCCCCTTCCCAATAATAGCCATACTTGTTTATTAAGCAGTAGAAAAGAGTGATCAAGGTCACAGGCTCTGGAGACAGATTGCTGGGGTTTGTATCTTAGCTCTACCATTCACTCGCTGTGTGACCTTGGGCAACTTATTTAACCTTTCTGTGTTTCATGGGTAATTTGCCGAGATAAAGTTATGTAAAATCAGACAAAGATAGCTATCCTGTGGTGTCTCTGATATCTGCTACCTCTTGAGATTCTCTTCCAAGCTCCATTTTTCCTTTCCTGCTTATTACCATTCAGTTTTGCACACTGATTAGATTTTCACTCTTTACTGTCTTGCCTGAATTAAGTCCCCTAACTTTCCCCCAGTCTCTGATTTAAGCTTTTACATCTGGATAAGATGGTTGACAGCCTGTGGTATAAGGATGCTGGAGAATCCTTCAAGGAAAATGAACCTAGGGTAATTTTAAACTCTGTTTCCTGACAGCAGAGGGTGCCACAATGTTTCTGGTGATAGGAATCTTCTGTGCAGGATGCTTTTTTTTTTTTCTTTCCCTACCTGGTACTTAGAAGTAAGAGCTTTTTTAGGATTACTGACATTGAGGACTTTTATTGTCCGTTATATAATAATGACATAAACATGTCATTGAATAGTTTTGAAATTTAATTAAGCATGTCTATTATCACCATATTTCATATCTGCCTGTTTGCATTTCTTGGATGGGGTTTGTAAAGGTGGAGTATTTTCTAGAGTATGTGAGCAGTGTTATATGCAGTTTTGTCCTTATACATTTTGAAATGGGCTTGAGTGGAGGGAGGAACGGTGAGGGCTCAGGGGTAGAGGCAGAAGTTTGGGAGCAGGCAGCACCCATACTGGAATGATGCTGGTTTTGGTGGCACCATGGGGAATTTGCAAACCGAGTGGGACCAGGTGAGTGATAGTCCTAAGCAGAAAAATGCTCTTTGGCTTGCTGATAATTGGAAGCTGGTCAGCACCAGAGGAACAAAATGTACATAGGGGGATCTAAAGTAGGGCTGACTGAGTTTTCTAAGACGGCTGTGACAAGATCTCCATCTCGCATGCTCATCTTCTAATGTGACATTGACGCTGCTTCCAGCAAGAGGTGGGACCTACTCTTCTCCCCTTCAATGTGGGTGGCTGGTGACCATAGCTGTGACTTCACAGTAGTCACAAACTACTTTATGACTGACTACACTCGGTCATAAAGTTTATAGACTTGCTGCCTGGGATACTATTGGGATGCCGGCTCTCGGAACCTTGCCACCATGCTATGAGGAAACCCAGATGACTTGGAGAGCCCACGTGTAGGTGTTCTGGCTGACAGCCTCAGCTGACATCCCAACCAGCAGTCAACCTTGATTGCCAGACCTAAGAGTGAGGAAATCTTCAAATGGCTGTAGCTTCAATCATCTCCTAAGTAGATGGATAGACTGAGAACTTCCCAGCTCAACTTCGTTGATCCCTGAGAGATAATAAGAAAGTGATTGTTGTTTCAACCCACCAAGTTTTGGGGTGATTTGTACCCAGCAATGGCAACTGGAATACAAAATTAAGGTCCACTAAGAAAAGGATCTGTGGTAAGAGAGTTAAGTCAAGGATATATTTCCAGAGTAAAAACTAAATAGCAGAAAGGAGTCAGGGCACCGAAGAAGGATTCAAGATCAAGGATGGGTTAGCCACTAAGGGAGTCTCT
Organism: Panthera tigris; assembly: GCF_018350195.1. Lineage (NCBI taxonomy): Eukaryota > Metazoa > Chordata > Mammalia > Carnivora > Felidae > Panthera > Panthera tigris. The sequence continues at coordinate 143,532,824 of NC_056663.1, forward strand.
AAGGAAGCATGACTAGCTGGGGTTCTGTGACATGGCATCCTACTCACTAACTTGCTCTTCTTAAAAGTAAGCCCACAGTTGTAGCTTCACCCCGAGCTTGCCCCCTTCTTTTTGTATCATGGAAAATGTCAAATATATGCAGAAGTGGAGACACTAAGGCACTGAACCCCATATTCATTGCCCAGTTTCAACATGACCAATTCATGGCCAACCTTATATATCTATACCCTTACTCGTTTTCCCCCTTCACATTACTTTGAGGCAATTTCCAGTCATAATGTCATATTGTCCCTACATACTTCAGATATAGTTCTAACAAATAAGGACCATTAAAAAAAAAAAAAAACCAGAGCCACAATCGCACCTAAAGCAATGAGCAATGAACAATTATATATTTATATAATAACTTTTGTGCTTAAATCAGAATCTGAATAATATCAATAATGCCAGACTATCATAGAAATATAATGTAACCTATGTATGGATTTTTAATGCTAATTTAAAAAGTAAAAGTAAAAGATTTAATGTTTTATTTAATATATCAAAAATATTACCATTATCATTTCAACATTTATCAGGATAAAATATTTAAATATTTACATTCTTTTCATATTAACTATTTGAAATCTGGTATATATTTTACACACCTCAATTTTTCTTTTATTGATGTATAATTGACTTACAACATCTTATTCCTTTCAGGTGTACATGATAGCAATTTGATATTTTTATATATTATGATATATGCTGATCCCCATGATAAATCTAGTTACCATGTGTCACTGTGCACATTGTAATAACTTACAATATTATTGACTATATTCCATATGCTATAAATTATATCCCCGTGGCTTACTTATTTTATAACTGGAAGTTTGTACTTCATAATCCCTTTCACCTATTTCGCCCCTTCCCTCAACCCCTCCCTTCTCTGGTAACCAACATTTTGTTCCCTGTATCTGAGTCTGTTTCTGTTCTGTTTTGTTTTGTTTGTTTGTTTTGCTTTTTAGATTCCACATATAAATGAAATCATATGGTATTTGCCTTTCTCTTTCTGACTTATTTCACTTAGCGTAATACTCCCTAGGTCCATCCATGTTGTCCCAAAAGACAAGGTTTCATTCTTTTTTTTTTTTTTTTTTTTTTTTGTGGCTGAGTAATGTTTCATATATATATACATTTTCTTTATCCATTCATCTACTGATGGACACTTAGTTTCTTCCATATCTTGGCTATTGTGAATAATGCTGCAACAAATATAGGAGTGCAAATTGGTGCTTTTGTTTTCTTTGGATAAACACCCAGAAGTGGAATTGCTGGATTGTAGGGTAGTTCTAGTTTTAATTTTTTGAGAAACCCCCGGACTGTTTTCCACAGTGGCTGCACCAATTTACAGTCTCATTAGCAGTGCACAAGGGTTCCTTTTCCTCCACATTCTCACCAACACTTGTTATGTTTTTGTCTTTTTGATAACAGCCAATCTGCCCAGTGTGAGGTGATATCACATTGTGGTTTTGATTTGCACTTCCTGACGATGAGTGATGTTGAGCATCTTTTCAAGTGTCTATTGCCAATCTGCATGTCTTCCTTAGAAAAATGTCTATTCAAGTGCTCTGCCCATTTTAAAATTGGGTTTCTTAATATTATGTAAGTTAATATTTTGGATGTTAATCTCTTATTGGTTATATGGCATTCAAATATCTCCTTTTGTTTTGTTGATGGCTTTCTGGGCTGTGCAAGGCCTTTTTAGTTTGATGTAAAGGAGGAGACTTGTGCAAAAAAATATTGCTGACTGATGTCAAAGAGCTTACTGCCTCGAGACATTTTATAGTTTCAGGGCTTGCATTCAAGCCTTTAATCCATTTTGAGTTTATTTTTGTATATGATGTAAAATAGTGGTCCAGTTTCATTCTTTTGCATGTAGTTTTCTAGTTTTCCCAACATCACTTATTGAAGAGACTATCTTTTCCCTGATGCATATACTTGCCTCCTTTGTCATAGATTAACTACCCATATATGTGTGGGTTTATTTCTGGGCTTTCTATTCCATTGATTTGTGTGTCTGTTTTTGTGCCAGTACCATACTGCTCTGACTGCTATAGCTTTCTAATATAGTTTGAAATCAGGGAGTTACACACCTCAGTTCGAGCCACAAATGACTAGTGACTATCAAACTGGACAGTGCAGATCTATTTATTGCAACTGGTTGATATGTCTCTTATGTTACTTTTAGTCTATAGGATCTTTCCTCCTACCTCCCTATTCATTTTATTCCTCTGTAATTTAGTTGTTAAAGAGAAGTGTGTTATCTGTCATATAGAGTTTTGCACATTCTGGATTTTGCTTCTTACACCCCTGTAGCATCATTTGTTATGTATTTCCTGTAAGCAGATAATTTATAAGATTAATCCATTTTAAGGAAAATTCTTGTCAAGACTACTCGAAGCTTACATTGTGCTCTTCCATCAGGGGATACATAATGACTGGTAGTCCCTGATGATCGTTGTCTTCGCTCCATTACTTTATTCATTCATCTTTTGTTTAGGCAGGAACATTACTATAAAGAGAAAACTACCCTAATCAACTTGGTAATGTAAATAATAATTGCGGTGTGATGTTTTTGTTTTGTAAAGTATTGCTTTAGAATTGTATAAAATTCAGTAAAAATGCCTAGTCTATGTTATGGTGAGAGCATAACAGAGATTGCTAATTATGGTTAGACTTTCTTAATAGAGTTAGTTTTGTTTCTTATCAGTAGAGTGACATATGTTCATGATAGAAAATTAGAAAATGTGGAAAAGTAGAAAGAAGGAGAGAGAAAAAACAGTGGCCCTTAATAGTACCACCAAAATACAACCCTGTAAACATTTTAATTTATTTCCTCCCATCTCTTCTTTAAGCATTAAAAAGAAAAAAAAAAACCTATTTGTTGACATATCAGATAAAGGATTAGTATCCAAAATGTGTAAAGAATTTACCAAACTCAACACCTGAAAAACAAATAATCCAGTGAAGAAATGGGAAGAAGACATGAATAGACGGTTTTCCAAAGAAGACATCCAGATGGCCAACAGACACATGAAAAGAGGCTCAACATTGCTCATCATCAAGGAAATACAAATCAAAACCACAATGAGATACCATCTCACACAGTCAGATTTGTTAAAATTAACAACTCAGGAAACAACAGATGTTGGTGAAGATGTGGAGAAAGGGGAATCCTCTAGCACTTTTGGTGGGAATGCAAACTGGTGCAGCCACTCTGGAAGACAGTGTGGAGGTTCCTCAAAAAATTAAAAAATAGATCTACCCTATGACCTGGCAATTGCAATACTAGGAATTTATCCAAAGTATACAGGAGTGCTGATTCATAGGGACACATGTACCCCAATGTTTATAGCAGTGCTTTCAACAATAGCCAAATTATGGAAAGAGCCTAAGTGTCCATCAACTGATGAATGGATAAAGAAGATGTGGTTTATATACATAATGAGATACTACTTGACAATGAGAAAGAATGAAATCTTGCCATTTGCAACAATGTGGATGGAACTGGAGGGTATTATGCTAAGTGAAATAAGTCAGTCAGAGACAGACAGATATCATAGGTTTTCACTCATATGTGGAACTTGAGAAACTTAACAGAAGACCATGGGGGAAGGAGAGGGGGAAAAATAGTTTCAAACAGAGAGGAAGGGAGGCAAACCATAAGAGACTCTTAAATATGGAGAACAAACTAAGAGTTGATGGGGGGGGGGCAGGGGAGAGGAGAATTGGGTGATGGGCATCGAGGAGGACACTTGTTAGGATGAGCACTGGGTGTTATATGTAAGTGATGAGTCATGGGAATCTACTCCCAAAGCCAAGAGCTCACTTGCTGTATGTTAGCTAACGTGACAATAAATTATATTAAAAGAAAAAAGAAACCCATTTGTGACCATGATGTAACACACACACAATTGTGTCTTGCTCTTTTTCATATAATAGAGCAAGCACATCCCTGTAAAACTATGGTCTGTATGCAAACACCATTTAACTGTCTTGCATAACATTTCAATCATAGATGTCAAGGGTTTAGTGTTACTGATACCTTTTCATTTATAAATGCACTATGATGAAGAGTGATGTATTTGGCTTTTTTGTATTTCAGAAGGAAATGCACCTTATTTTATTCTATTTAATTTTGAATTTAATTTTTTATTATTTATTTATTTTTAAAATCTATATCCAAGTTAGCTAGCATCTAGTGCAATAATGATTTCAGGAGTAGAATCCAGTGCTTAATCCCTTACATATAACACCCAGTGCTCATGCTAACAAACGAGTGTCCTCCTTAATGCCCCTTGCCCATTTAGCCCATCTCCCCACCCACAACCCCTTCAGCAACCCTCAGTTTGTCCTCTACATTTACGAGTCTCTTATGTTTTTCCTCCCGCCCTGTTTTTATATTATTTTTGCTTCCCTCCCCATATGTTCATCTGTTTTGTGTCTTAAATTCCACATATGAGTGACGTCACATGATATTTGTCTTTCTCTGACTGACTAATTTCACTTAGCATAATACACTCTAGGTCCATCCACATAGCTGCAAATGGCAAGATTTCATTCTTTTTGATTGCTGAGTAATACTGCATTGTATGTATATACCATATCTTCTTTATCCTTCATCCGTCGATGGACATTTGGGCTCTTTCCAGACTTTGGCTATTGTTGATAGTGCTGCTATAAACATGGGGGTGCACGTGCCCCTTCAAAACAGAACAAATGTATCCTTTGGATAAAGGATATATTATCCTTTATCCTGCAGTTGCTGGGTCGTAGGGTGGTTCTGTTTTTAATTTTTTGAGGAAACTCCATACTGTTTTCCACCATGGCTGCACCAGTTTGCATTCCCACCAGCAGTGCAAAAGGGTTCCTCTTTCTCCGCATCTTCACCAACAGCTGTCATTGCCTGAGTTGCTAATGTTATCCATTCTGACTGGCGTGAAGTGATGTCTCATTGCGGTTTTGATTTGTAAGGAAATGCACTTTGTTTTAAAGAGCTATGAAATGTTAGTGTGCAATGCATACATAACGTAGCATAACAAAATTAAGTAAGAACTCTACAATCTAGGAACTATTCACTCAGTCACCAAATATTTATTGAATTTCTTCTATGATTCTTTTCTAGGCGCTGGGGATATGGTGGTAAACAAATGGACAGGGTCTCTATCCCCATGGGGCTTATATTTTAGTGTGTGTATGGGAAGACAGGCAATAAAGAGGTAAGCAAGATTATTAGAGATGGTGAGAAGTACTACAAAGACTGTAAAATGTGGAGCAGCTACGTAGAAAAAGTAGTTCTTTGTGGGGGGTCTCTGGCTAGATACTAAGTTTGGAATTTGGAATTATGGGGAACAGGGGTGAAAGAGAAAATAAGGCACCAAAGTGGATGAACATTTCATTGGTAAAAGGAAAGAGAACAAACATTTTAGAATTAAAAGAGGTGTTCCAGAGAGAATCCCCAAGTGACAGAGCCTGCAGGTTTCTATCTGCTAGCCACATAAAAAAGACGGTCAGCATCATTAGCTACCAGGGAAATGAGAATCAAAAAGCACAATGTGGTACCACTTTGCACTCACTAGGATGGCTACCGTCCAAAGACAGATAATAGCAAGTGTTGGTGAGCATGTGAAGATATTAGAACACTCATATACATCGATGGTGGGAATATGTATGGTGTCACTTTGGAAAACAGTGTGGCAATTCCTGAAAAGACTAAGCATAGAGTTACTATGCTATCCAGAAATCTGACTCTTGGGTAAATACCCAAGAGAAATGGAAACAGATCCATATAAAAAGTTGAACACGAACGTTCACAGCATCATTATTAGATTAGCCACAAAGTGAAAACATCTTAAATGTCTGTCAACTGGTGAAGGGATGAACATAATGGAATATTATGCAGCCATGAAAGGACTGGAGTACTAATATCTGCTACAACACGAATGGACCTTAAAAACATTATGCTGGTGAAAGAAGCCAGTCACAGAGGACCACATATCATGTGATTCCATTTATATGAAATATCCAGAGCAGGCAAATCCATAGAGATTGATGGCTGGGGGAGGCAAGGGGAGGGAGGATGGGCAATGATTGTTAATGGTGATGAGGCTTCTTTCGGAGTGATAAAAATGCTCTAGAATTGATTGTGGTAATAATTGTGCAATGGTGTGATTATTCTAAAAACCATTGAATTGTATACTTATTTTTTTTAATGTTTATTTATTTTTGAGACAGAGAGAGATACAGCATGAATGGGGGAGGGTCAGAGAGAGAGGGAGACACAGAATCCGAAGCAGGTTCCAGGCTCTGAGCTGTCAGCACAGAGCCCGATGCGGGGCTTGAACTCACAGACTGTGAGATCATGACCTGAGCCAAAGTCGGACGCTTGACCGACTGAGCCATCCAGGCGCCCCATGAATTGTATACTTAAAGTGAGTAAACTTTATGATATGTGAGTTATATCTCAATAAAGCTGTTATTAAAAAAAGATCTGTTAGCACTGCACTCAAGAAATTATTCCACTCAGATGGAATGATGTGATGCCTGGAATTTGCTTCAGAATAATCCATTATTGGCTAAGGTTCCAGATGAAACAAGATTAGAAATGATTTGATAATTGTTGAAGCTGAGATATGGGTACAAGGGGGTTCATTACACTACTTATTTTTTATATGTCTGATATTTTCCATAATAAACATTAACAATGCATTTTTTGTTAGTTTGTTTGAAGAACTTTGGTTCTGGCAGTTATTAGTAAGTCATAACCATGAGAGTCAGAATGGCCTGGTGAACAGCCTGGCTTCTGGAAGCAGTCTACGTATTTTGAATCCTGGCTTTGCTGGGTGACCCTGGGCAAGCCATGTAACTTCTTCATACCTCAGCTTTCTCATCTACAAAGTGGAGGCATAAAGCACCCATTTCATAGGCATGTTGCAAGGATTAAATGAGTTAATATTCATAAAGTGGTGAGAACACTGATACTTGGTAAGCATTATGTACGTTCACCTTTTCATTTAAAAAGAAGGCAGGGGGAAGGGAAAGAGCAAGAGACTCTTTATTTGCCGTCACAGATGAGAAGGCTGTCTTTTTTCAGCAGTGAACCTCTTGCTGCATTAGTGAGCAGAGAGAGAAATCTTCAGCTGTAAATGCAGATATTTTTGCACTTGATGTTTTTAATCCATGGTCTTTATTACCTTGGCATTACTGCCAGGGCAAAGCAGCACACTTTCTAGACCCTGATGCTGTTTATGCAGTTTCTCACACTTCCTCAAGTTCTGTTTTCTATGCAAATGCTTATTAACCGAGATGCATGGATAGCCTACACATCCAACAGCCAGCCCAAAAAGGGTATTCTGGGAGGCGTGGACATGCTTTGATTTCCCCCAGGGATAGAACGGGAGACTTTAAAACGTGTATTTTTTTCTTTAATTTTTTTTTTCTTAATGTTTTTATTTATTTTTGAGACAGAGAGAGATGGAGCATGAGCAGGGAAGGGGCAGAGAGAGAGGGAGACACAGAATTGGAAGCAGGCTCCAGGCTCTGAGCCATCAGCACAGAGCCGGATGCGGGGCTCGAGCTCACGGACCGTGAGATCATGACCTGAGCCGAAGTCGGACGCTCAACCGACTGAGCCACCCAGGCGCCCCTAAAACGTGTATTTTAAAATGCTTTGCAAATGGGGCGCCTGGGTGGCTCAGTTGGCTAAGTGTCTGACTTCAGCTCGGGTCATGATCTCATGGTTCATGAGTTCAAGCCCCACGTCAGGCTCTGTGCAGACAGCTCAGAGCCTGGAGCCTGCTTCAGATTCTGTGTCTCCCTCTCTCTGCCCCTTCCCCAGCTCACACGCTGTTTCTCTCTCTCTCAAAAATAAATAAACATTAACAAATTTTTAAAAATGCTTTGTAAAAGTGTTTTAAAAATGTTTTGGGCCTGAACAATTCACTATGGAAAGGACCCATAGTGAATGTTTATTTGCTGTGTAAAGAACGATTACGTTTGTAGAAAGGAAGTTTCTAAGCTTTCAGATGAAACCCCAGTGTTTTTTGGACCAGGAGTTAGCAGTCACTTTGGGGTGATTTAAGCACCTTTGTCCTTCTGACCATCCCGTTTAAAGTTTTGTGACTTGCAACCACTCAGTGCACAATGCAATTTACATCACAATCCAGTATGCATATACGACTGAAAAAAATGTTTTCGTGACACAAGACCCTTCATAGGTTAGCCTTACTCAGATGTCTTCTATCCTTTTCATTATCTCATTTCAAAACTGCTAGTTGCTACCCGTTGAGTTAATTATTTGACGAGGAATTCCATTTTGGTAACATCACTGCTGTCTTGGAGCTTGGATGATTCCATCTCATACCCAACTTCACTTCATATTTCTCGTATCTTGTGCTGTAGGGATGGATTTAGCACCTGGAGTTGGCACCAGGGATGGAGGGTGGGTGACCTCCGTGAAGTGAAAGATTTAGGAGCATGGGCACAGGACCATTTCACTCAAGCGAAACCCTTTTGGCTGAACGTACATAGTCGATCACAGAATGAGTTCCTCCCCATTTTTAAAGCAAGAATTTTTCCTCCCCTCTCCTCCCCTCACTTTTACATTGAGAATATGCTTTTGGCTTTTAAACAAAAAAACAAAAACAGAAAAAAGGCCTTTTGCTTTTGAAACACTTGCCTTTCATTTATGGAGACACAAGTGCCCTTGACAGGCCCAAAGGAAAGTGCTGCTCGTACGCTAAAGCAGACCAGGAGCTGATGGGCGGGCTGTCCTCCTCGGCCTGCTGTTCCCAGACACTTAGCATCACCTGTCAGATGCTCTGGGAATGCATTCCCATAGAATATATTGAAATTGGCAGGTTCCCTCCGGCCGCTGTTCAGTGCCACCTCACGCTTACCGCTGACCCTGGCAGCCATTTTCCTGCTTGCAGTGGAGTGCAAGGAGAGGGAGATAATTGTGAGTCTCAGCTCCTCATTATGTTAAGTGTTTTCTGCTCTGGTGCTTGCAAATTATCTATCTGTGCTGAAAGCATGCAGTAGCTCCAGTTAGAAGGCCAGGTATTTTCTCTACATCGATGGGTACACTTGTGGAGTCACATTGCTCTTGTCAAGAAAGATTTTCCATGCCTCTTCCTCTATGGTCAACGCGTAATTCTTGATTATGACTCTGGCCTTGGATGGGTCCTTGGACTACCTCTATGGAGATATTTGGATTTTGCAGAAGGAGGCATCAACCTTTCCTTGCCATCCACCACCCACCTGTCACCCCCTTCAACCCCATGAACCCCAGACACTCATCTCTTCCTTTAACTGTTCAGTAAGCACTTATTGATTTTCCACTGCATGCAGAATGCTATACTCAAGGCATTGAGGACTCCAATGGAGTCCAGATTGGGGTCTCCAGAAAAATGAAGGAAGGAGGGATGAAACAAAGGACTACAGGTGGTTCTTGTCTTTGGAGAAAGCCAATGATCTAGTTGGAGAACTAAAATGTGTGTGTAAAATTTCCATAGCAAATTAGCAGTGTCTTAGGACAGTTAGAAGGCCAGGTATTTTCTCTACATCGATCGGTACACTTGTGGTGTCACATTGCTCTCGTCAAGAAAGATTTTCCTTGGTTGGCATAAGTTTGAATTTTGCCTAGAAAGTGACAGGTAATCGGTCACACCTATTTATCAGGTATTTACTGTGGGCAGGCACCGTTCTAGGCACTAAGAACATAGTAGTCAGAGGTGGCCCCTACTTTTAAGAGGCTTATATTCTGTGGGGAAGATAAATAATAAACACAGAAGTATGTAGTGATAAGTGTTATGAAGAAAAAACAGAGTATGGTGAAGGACTCTTTCTTAGGTGGCGACATTTGAGGTGAGAACTGAAAAACGGGAAGGAGGAAACGCATGCCAACAGGAGGAATGGCAGATGCAAAGGGCCCAAGACAGAAGCAAGTCTGGCATCTTCAGAGAGAAAAAGGGCAGAGTGGTTGGAGCATGGGGGCTGGGCTATGGATAGTGTGACATGTGTCTGTGGGTTTAAAGGGTGGCCACGTCATGTAGGGCTCTGAGTGCGGTGGTAAGAAGTGCAGATATTTCTGGAAAACTTTGGAACGTTTCAGGTAAGATACTTCCTCTAGTGTATAGTTTTAAAGAATGTTCTCATTGTTGCATGAAGGATAAACTGTAATGGGGCAAGACACGGGGAGACCAGTTAAGAGGCTGTTGCAGGCCAGGGATGAGATTAGAGTGGCTTGAATTGGGGGTGGTAGCAGAGGGTCACATGGCCAGGAAGCGGTAGGTGGAAACTCGCTTATGTCCCGACCTGTTCCCCCACCAGGTCAGGGCAGCAACCTGCGGGAACTCACACGGATGATGGAGAAGAACAGTGCTTACAATGGAAGGCGCTACTGGTTATCTGAGGCTGGATCTCCTTTAGTTTCCCATTTCCTTTCATTTGTCTCTCATTTCTGAGGCTTACTCTCACTTTAACTCATGATCATATGATTGCATGTGAAAAATTTTGAAAGGCTAGAGGGAATGTTTATTTCCCAGGAAAGTATAAATAATCACAATTGAACAGAGAACACATGGAAAATTATTGACAAGTATGGAAAGGTGATGCCAGATCTGTTAGAAACACCCAGGAACAGATGTGTTCAGAACGATCATCTAATCTTTAAAAAATGAATAATTCTAATGTTTTTCAAAGGATTCCAGGCCATGTAAAAACACAGCTATGTCTCCAAATGAGTTTATGAGATTATCATACTAATGATAATACTTTAATACTAAAGCCTGAGATAGGGAAAAAATAGAGACAAATCTCATTTATGAATATAGATGCAAAAAATTATAAAGTATCAGTAAAAATAATCTGGCAATGAATCAAAAGAATCATACATTTGATCAAGTATTTTTATTTTAGAAATTTAAGGATAATCAATAATAAGAAATCTAGTAACATACTTTATTATATAGCAAATCATGTGATCATTTCAATAGACGTGAAGGAATATTTGATAAAGGTTAACATCCATTCCCAATTAAATTCTAAATAAAATAGCAGAAGGGAATTCTTTGGGGTGGTACATTTTATGTGACAACCGTTATTTGTCCCTTTATTTATTTTATTTTATTATTATTTTTTTTAATGTTTATTTTTGAGAGAAAGAGGGAGAGTGTGTGTAAGCAGGGGCAGGGGAGGGGCAGAGAGAGAGAAGGAGACACAGAATCCGAAGCAGGCTCCAGGCTCTGAGCTGTCAACACAGAGCCCCACGTGGGGCTTGAACTCACAAACTTTGAGATCATGACCTGAGCTGAAATCGGACGCTCAACCGACTGAGCCACCCAGTCGCCCCTATTAGTTTTAAATGTTTTTTATTTATTTTGAGAGTGCATGAGTGAGCAGGGGCGGGGTGCAGAGAGAGAGGGAGAGAGAGAATCCCAAGCAGATTCTGCCCTGTCAGCACAGAGCCCGACATGGGGATCAATCTCATGAATCGTGAGATCATGACCTGAGCTGACATCAGGAGTCAGATGCTTAACTGACTGAGCCACCCAGGCACCCCTGTCCCATTATTTTAAAAAGTAAACTTTGTTACCTGTGTGATAAAATATAAATATTCTGAACTTTCTAACCAGCTCACTGCGAACAACTGTCCAGCTAACCTCGTACGTTTCCAGAGAACTAGCTAGCTAGACAGATTTTCCTTAAATTAATCCCCAAATTCCTTTGTTACAAAATGCTCATGACATCCTCCTAATTCCTGTGATAGATACGAGAAGTTATGAGACCACCGTTGTTTACTTGACAGTAGAAAACTGTGTAACGGTCACAGGGATAAAGGCAGGCTAACCTGATGACTGACTCCTCCCCGTAGGCCTGTCTTTGTTTACACACTAATTCTCAGTATGGTTGGTGATTTCCAGTTCTACTACAAAATTAATTAAAATAAAGGCTAGGTATGAAACCCTGACAGTAAATATTATCCTAAAATCCTAAAATTGGGGACTAATCGGGATGTCCACTATCACCATTATTATTTAATACTGACTGGGAGGTATTAGTGATGTAGTAAACCAACAAAACACAGTAATTAATGTAAATATTGGAAAAGAATGAAAACTGTCACTTTTTGCTGATGATATGATTTTATATTTAGAAAAACCAAGATACCAATAAATTAAAATGGACAAAGATTAGTAAGAAAATTTGGGGGGGGGCACCTGGGTGGCTCAGTTGGTTAAGCATCTGACCTCAGTTCAGGTCATGATCTTGTGGTTTGTGAGTTCGAGCCCGGCATAGAGTTCTGTGCTGACAGCTCGGACCCTGGAGCCTGCGTCAGAGTCTGTGTCTCCCGATCTCTCTCTGCCCTTTCCCTGCTCACTCTCTCTCTCTCTCTCTCTCTCAAAAATAAATAAACATTAAAAACATTTTTTTTAAATTACAGTAAGAAAATTTGGTTACGCGACTGCTTACAAGATTCTTGTACAAGAATGAGTCATTTCCTCTATTTTAATAATAAACATTGTGTAAAAGTAGCATTTACATAGGTGACAAACGCTATAAAGTATAGCACTTAGAAATAATTTTTAAAAGAAATTAAAGCATAGGGGCGCCTGGATGGCTCAGCTGGTTAAGCATTTGACTCTTGGTTTCGGCTCAGGTCATGATCTCGCAGTTTTGTGAGTTTGATCCCTGGCGCCTGGGATTCTCTCTCTCCCTCTCTGTCTGCCCCTCTTCCTCTCTCTGCCCCTCTCCCAATCGCACTATCCCTGTCTCTCTCAAAATAAATAAATAAACTTAAAACAAAAACACAGAACCATATGAAGAAAACCACAAATCTTACTGTATGACATAAAACAAGATTTGATCAAATGGTAAGAAAATGTTTTCAAGCGAGAAGACAATATAATAAAAATGTCAATTTCCCCTGAATTAATATAAATTTGATGACATTTAGATTAGAACAATAGGAACTTTAAAAAAAATCTTTTTGGGACTGAGTATAATTATTTAAGAGTAAGAATAGGTGACTAATAAATAGTCAAGAAAACTTTGAAGACGTAGACTAGCAAAGGAAGGACTTTCTTATCAGTTATTAGAATATACTACGAAGCCATTCAAGTAAAAAAAAATATGGCAGTGGCATAGGAATAGAGAAATGGACAAATGGGTCAAAGGGGAGTACAGAAATAGATTTTGACATCTAAAAGAATTTAAAATGCAAGAAATTGATATTTTACTATGTTGGGAGAAGGTAGAAGTATTTAATAAATACCAAATCTATAAGAGATCTAGAATATTTGGCCCCCATATTATACCACATACAAATATAACCTTAAGAGCATTTAATAATGTAAATGAAGAATAGAAACTGCAATGAAAATTCTGCAAGAGAATTGCAGGAAAATAATCTAGGGATGGAAAATATCTCCAGTAGGACTGGGAATCCAAAAGTTATATTGTATATGTGTATGTGTGTGTGTGTGTTTTTCTCAAATGGCCACGATCTTATGAAAGATGGTGGAACTCACAAGGACTCAGGAGATGCAAATTAAAGTAACAGCGAGATATCACTTAATATCTATCATACTGCAAATATAAAAAGTGAAGTCAATAACACTTATTACTGACAGGGATGCAGGGAACTCAGCAGTTTTACATACTATTTATTTTCAAAGAACAAGGAAATTCTCCAAGGTACCCACAACACAGCTATCCAATTCATGAAAATAACATTGCCATATGACTACCCCGTCCATCCACAGACTCCATTCAAGTTTCACAAACTGTCCCAATAACGTGCTTTTATGATAAAAGGGTCCTGTGTATAATCATGTGCTGCATTCAATGGTCTTGTCTCTTTATAGTTGACCCTTAAATAAAACAGGGGTTAGGCATGCCGACCCCTGTGCAGTGGAAAATCCATGTATAACTTTGGACTCCCCCCAAACTTAACTCCTAATAGCTTTACCGGTAACAAAAATAGTCAACCAACATGTATTTTCCATGTTATATGTATTATGTACTGTATTATTACAATGAGATCAGCTAGAGAAAAGAAATATTGTTGAGAAAATCATAAGGAAAACACATTTACAATACTATACTGTTTTTATTAAAAAATAAATCCACGTATGAATGGACCAGCACAGTTTAAATTTGCATCATTCAAGGGTCAGCTATAGTCTTGAACAGTTCCTTAGTTTCTCCTTGACTTTCATATTCCCGGCACTTCTTGAGATTACAGGCCAGGTTTTTGTTGTTGTTGTTTTTTGGTTATTTTTGTAGAACGTCCTTCGGTTTGGATTTACATGATGTTTCTTCATGATTACATTCAGGTTATGCACCTTTGGCAGGAACACCACTGCACTGGCGTTGTGTTCTCCTTTGGATCTTACCAGGTGGCACATGACTGATATTTGTCGCGATACTCATTTTGTGAATTTTGATTGCGAGATTAATCCGGTGTCTGCCGCACTTGTTCACTGTGAATTTATTCTTCCTCCCATTGTATTCGATAAATATCTGTTGGAGATACTGAAGCTACGCAAACATTCCATTTTCCATCAAACTTTCAGCTTATTTACGCTCTTAAATCTGTATGCAGTAATGTTGCCTAGTTGTTGAGATAGAATTTTCTCCGTCATTGTTTAGTTCAATGTTCCAAATGTGCCCAAGTGGCCAGGGGGAGCCCTCTCAAGATAGCACATGTGTTCTTTCAACATATTCCCATCATTTTTTGAGGACTTACTTACTTTCTGGTACAACAATATGATCTAGGGTCAACTTTATATTTATCTTGTCCCAGCCTGAATTAGCCATTTCTCCAAAAAGACCCAGTTTCTTTTACTGGAGAATGGTGTCATCTGAGTACTAGGTGTGCCCATTGATTTGGGGGTACCACTGCTTCTAGCCTAGTTAATGGACACTGTTAGAGGGAATATTTGTATTTAAAAAAACCTTTTTTTTTTAATGTTTATTTATTTTTGAGACAGAGAGAAACACGGCATGAGCAGGTAAGGGGCAGAGAGAGAGGGAGACACAGAATGTGAAGCAGGCTCTAGGCTCTGAGCTGTCAGCACAGAGCCCGATGTGGGGCTCGAACCCACGGACCGCGAGATCATGACCTGGGCCGAAGTCGGACGCTTAACCGACTGAGCCACTCAGGCACCCCAGAATATTTGTATTTTTTGCTCTCTCTCTCTCTCTCTCACACACACACACACATCTATTAATATCTGAACTTATAAGTTAAAAACCATGATTTTGCATCAATGTCTTCATTTGCAATCTCACCTCCCAGGTATAATCTAGTTTTCTCCCCCCTTTCCATCATCATTTGAGAGTTTAATTACTTAAATTCCTTTTACACTTGTTTATTTTTGTGAAGGGTCAATAATACGTTTTACATTTTATCCTGTTTCAGTCAACACTTGCCACCTTCAATCAGAGAGACTGAAACAAAATTTTATATGAAATATTTATCACTCACATCTAAATAAGTATAGAAGAAATTTAAATATCTAGCATTCAAATTAATTTGTTATGTTTGGTGGTACCTGGGTGGCTCAGACCATTAAGCACCCTCTTGATTTTGGCTCAGGTCATGGTCTCACGGTTAGTGGGATTCAGCCCCATGACAGGCTCTGCACTCAGAGCGTGGAGGCTGCTTGGGATTCTCCGCCCCTCTCCCTCTCACACGCATGCTCTCTCTCCCTCTCTCTCTCTCTCTCAAAATAAATAAATAAGCTTAAAAAAATTTGCCATGCTTGTAGGATTTATGGTTCTGAAGTTATTAAAGCTTAAAATTGCAGGAAGACTTTTGGGACACCCTTTATTTACTTATTCGATTAGTCCCCTGTGTATAATCAGTTTCTCATCCCTGCCACCATACCCTTCCCTGTGTGGTACCCTCCTCACTGTGCCCATCCTTTCAAACTCCCATGCCAACTCTCCCTCCCACAGGGATGATGTGCTCACCCTGTTCGGGCTCTGACTCCCTGTGTCATCTGGGTGGAGGTGACCTCTTACCTGGCTTGGCTATGTTGGTCCGCTGCCCTTTGTGGACATCTTTATTACCTTTCTCAGATGACAACTCTAAGCTCTTGGCTGCCATGGCTTACCATCTCCCCTTCCTATGGTGTAGATGCCTACATATCTTAGAAGTGGGCTCATCTAGGACTGAATTGTTCAGGAGAGGAAGGCAGGAAAAAGAATGGAAGGGAAAGGAAGAGGAAGAAGAGAAATAGTTAACTTGTTTTAATCTTCTTTCAATATATTCAAAGATATAAATTTCCCTCTAAGTATTATTTAGGTACATCTCACAGATTTTAATATATAGTACTTTCATTGTCATTCAGTTCTAAGTAGCTTATAATTTCCCTCATGATTTTCTGTTTAACCCAAGCATTATTCATTTATTTCAATGAGACTTTCAATCAAACTCTAAAATGGAAATCTAAAAGCCATTTTACTTGTTTTCTCTAGGCATTTTAAGTGCCAATGATCTCTTTCTGGCTTAACAAAGAAAGTCAACAAGTATATCTTTAAGATGCCATTTTAAATATTATCACCAGGGCAACGCATTGTAAAACAGCCAATCAGCATTATAAGCCTCTTAGAGATGAGGAATTCTTTCCCCAGGATATAACAACAGTTTCTGAAATCTGGATGTCTTACAAATCTTTGTTAGAATTAACGTTGTCAGGTCAGTTTTATGATGCAGAATATTTTGCACTTTTCTGGCAGCTCCAGGAGGAAGTGGAAATATTTGCTTCTTATCTTGCAAAGACTTTTCACCAGAGTTAGAACAGTCTCTAGGTTTTCAAGGCCAAATGTTAAAATATATGAAACGAAAAAGAGGCAGCTCTGAAAAGCCCAGAGTTTTGCCTGGAATGGGTCACATACATTTTGCACGTATTTTTAGTAACATGCTTTTTAGTTTGAGTTTGGGAATGAAATGTGCGACACTTTTGCTCTTTCTTTTTCTACTTAGGTTATCAGTTTCTGAAAATGGTAACTTAAACATTTCCAAGTAGAAGATTAATTTATTTCATGGTCCTGTCAGTTATTCCATATATTTTAAAGCTTACATTATTAAATACATATGTTCATGATCATCAAATCTTCTTCATTTCCTCTTCCTAATGCCTGTATAAAATAGTCCTATTTATCCCATATGATGTTTTTCATTTTAAATATCCTTTTTTTTGTCTAGTCTTAAAATGGCTATACTGATTTCTTCTGGTTTATATCTAATTAGTTTTGTCTTTTTTCATCCCTTTAAAAAATAGATTAAAAAAAATATTTTTTAACCCCCAGCCTGACTCAAGAACTCAAACAGTAACAATGACATCAACCTATGTGCTTCTGTTTCTGCCACCCCTCCCCCACCATTTGCCTGTTTTTCTCAAAGGTAATAGCTAACCTAAATTTTGTATATTTCATTGCCCTGCTTTAAAAAATTGTTTTATTGTGTATCTATATCTATATCTATATCTATATCTATATCTGTATCTATCCACACACACATATATGTCTCAACTATATGTAAACAAAATATTGTTTTTCATTGGCTGCTTTTAAACTTTAAAAAGAGTGTACATGCTGTGCCTAAGTGTTTTGGGACTTGCTTTTATCACTTAACCTTATGCTACTTGTATTCATCCATGTTCTGTGTTCTCGCAGTTTGTTCATTTTTACCTCTGTAAAGTATTTCACCGTTTGAATATATCATTCTATCAAAGGATTTTAACTTTTTTGCTATTACAAACAGTGCTGCCATGAACATTCCTGTATGTTTCCTGGCGCTCATGGGCAAGAGTTTCTTTGGGAATACACATAAGAGTGGAATTGCTAAAGCATAGACTATGCAAATGTTCAACTTGACGAGAGAATTTTATTTTGTTCTTATCTCTTTATATCTATCTATCTATCTATCTATCACCTCTGCTGCACACATAATCACTTTATTTTCAATCATCCACATCATTTTAAGTTTGGCTTTTGTAAACAACAGTTGTTGGATATTTTTTTTGTTTGTTTGTTTTCATCATCCAAACCAAGAGTTTGATTTACCTTTGTTATAATTAGTGTTATTTACAATTTATTGTTGCTATTTTGTGTCCTGTTTTTGCTATTTTTAATTTTACTCTTTTTGGTAAGTATGTAGCGATATCTGATTGCGCTTTTAGTTTATATTTTCTTTCTTTTTTTAATTTTAGAAAGAGAGAGATTGAGAGGGGTGGGGGAGAAAGGCAAAGGGAGAGAGGGAGAGAACCTCAAGCAGGCTCCACACTCAGTGCAAGCCCAACATGGGGCTCAATCCTATGACCCTGGGATCATGACCTGAGCCAAAACCAAAAGTCAGATGCTCAATTGACTGAGCCACCCAGGCACCCCTCAGTTTATATTTTCTTAACGGCTAATTATATTAAACATCTTTTCATTTGTTTATTTGCCATTTGTGTATCTTCTTTGGTAAAATATCTCTTCATGTCTTTTTTCCCATGTTCCAACTAGATAGTTTTTTTTATTGTTGAGTTTTGTGTCTTCTTTGTATATCCTAGGTACTTGTCTTTTGTCAGATATGTGATTTTCAAATATTTTCTCCCAGTTTGTAGCTTATCTTTTTATCTTCTTAGGTGGGCCTTTCATAGAGCAACAATTTTAGACTTTGATAAAGTATAGGTTATCAATTTTTTCTTTTATGGACTGTGCTTTTGGTGTCAGGTCTAAGAATTTGTTGCCTAATCCTAGATTCCAAGGATTTCTCCTAATTTTTCCTGTAAGTATAACTTATAAGTTTCATGTCTCATCTATTTAGGTTAATTTTGTGTAAGTTGTGAAAAGTAGGTCATGATTTATGTTTTGCCTATGAATGTCTAATTTCTCCAGTGCCATTTGGTCAAAAGACTATCTTACCATATTAAATTGCTTTTTTTGCCTTTATAAAAACTCAATGAGATGTATTTGTTTGAGTCTATTGCTGGATTCTGTATTCTGTTCCATCGATCGATGTGCCTATTCCTTTGCTAATACCATAGTCCCGATTAATGTAGCTATATAATAAATCTTGAAATTGGGTAGACTGATTTCTCCCACTTCCTTCTTCTTTTTTTATTTTTTTTTATTAAAAAAATTTTTTTTTAACGTTTATTTATTTTTGAGACAGAGAGAGACTGAGCATGAACGGGGGAGGGTCAGAGAGAGGGAGACACAGAATCTGAAACAGGCTCCAGGCTCTGAGCTGTCAGCACAGAGCCCAACGTGGGGCTCGAACTCACGGACCGCGAGATCATGACCTGAGCCAAAGTCTACCGCTTAACCGACTGAGCCACCCAGGCGCCCCTATAATGGGTTTTTTAAACAATACTCAACTGTCTTACTAAGTGGGCAACTGTGTTTATTTTTATTATTTTATTTTAATTTTTTAAATGTGAGAGAGAGATACAGTGTGAGTGGGGGAGAGGCAGTGAGAGAGGGAGACACAGAATCCGAAGCAGGCTCCAGGCTCTGAGCTGTCAGCACAGAGCCTGACGCGGGACTTGAACTCACGGACCGCGAGATCATGACCTGAGCCGAAATCGGCGGCTTAACCAACTGAGCCACCCAGGCGCCCCTCCTTCTTCTTTTTCAAATTGCTTTAGCTGTTCCACTTTCTCTACCTTTACATATAATTTTTTAATAATCTTGTGTATAGATCTTTCTGAGATTTTGATAAGAATAGTTTCAATTTTACTATCTATTTGTGGAAAATTGACATGTTTACCATGTTGAGTCTTCCAATCTATGAACACAGTATGTCTCTACATTTCTTTGTGTCTACTCTGCTTTCTTTCATTAGTGTTGTATAGTTTTCAACATATAATTCCCAGACATGGTTTCCTATATTTATACCTAAATGTTTAATTGAGTGACTGTAAGTGATATCGTATGTTTAAATTTTGGTGTCGCCATGTGTGTTCATGTTAGACTATAGAAATAAAATTGATTTTTGTATGTTTATTCTGTATTCTCTGACCTTGATGAAATAATTTATTAATTCTGAGAGATTTTTTTCATTTTTCTTTCTTTCTTTTTCTTCCTTTCTTTCTCTCTTTCTTTCTTTCTAGATTCCTTGAGATTTTCTATATAGACAATTATGTCATGTTCAAATAGGGGACAGTTTTATTTCCTCTTTTTCAGTCTGTGTGCCTTTGATTTTCTTTTCTTACCTTATTGCAGTGGTTAGAACTTTCATAACTATGATGAATAAAAGTGGTATACATAGACGTTCTTGCCTTGCTTCTAATCTTAGGTAAAAGCATTCAATCTGATACTATTGAATATAAGGTTAGTGTGGGTTTTGTTAGGTGTTTTCTGTTTGTTATTATTATTTTTTTATCAAGTTAAGGAAGTTTCCCTCTATTTCTGTTTTTCTGAGAGTTTTTTTAATCATGAATGAGTATTGAATTTTGTCAAATACCTTTATGCATGGATCAATATGATTAATCATATGATTTTCCTTCCTTAGCTTGTTAGTCTGCTGGTCTACATTAAATGATTTTTGAATGTTGAACAAATGTCACATTATCTGGAATAAAATCCACTTAACCATGGTATATAATTCTTTTTACATATTTCTTAATTCTAAACGCTAATATTTTATTAAGAGTTTTATCTCTATATTCATGAGCAAAATTAGTGTCTGGTGTTCTTTTTTTGTTCTTTGTCTGGTGTTGGTATTAACATAACACCAAAATGAATTGGGAAGTATTGCCCTTTCTTCTATATTCCAGAAGAAATTGTATGGAGTTGGTGTTACTTTTTCTTTAAAATTTGGTAGAATTCTCTAGTGAACCCATCTGTTTTGTTTTTTTAAAAATAGACTTCATGGGGCGCCTGGGTGGCTCCGTCGGTTAAGCGTCCGACTTCAGCTCAGGTCACGATCTCGGGGTCTGTGAGTTCGAGCCCCGTGTCGGGCTCTGGGCAGATGGCTTGGAGCCTGGAGCCTACTTCCGATTCTGTGTCTCCCTCTCTCTCTGCCCCTCCTCCATTCATGCTCTGTCTCTCTCTCTCTCTGTCTCAAAAATAAATAAAACGTTAAAAAATTAAAAAAAAATAGACTTCATTAATTTAAAATTAGGCTTTATTTTTAAGAGCAGTTTTGAGTTCATAGAAATATTGTACAGAAGGTACAGAGATTTCTCATATACCCCCTGCCTCACGTATGCATAGCCTCCCCCATTATTGACATCTCCCACCAGAGGCTTTTTACAATTGATAAAGCTTCATTGACACATAATCATCATTTAGAGCCCATAGTTTACACTAGGGTTCATTCATGTGCTATAGATTCTATGAGTTTAGACAAATTTATAATGATATGTATCTCCAATTGTGGTATCATACAGAATAGTTTCATTGCCCTAAATTCCACACCCTCCCCACTCCGGGAGACAGTCACATCTCTTCCCAGCATTTATGCAGCACATAAGGTCACAGAACTAACTCTGGTGGCTCTTTCTTTTCTTTCTTTCTTTCTTTCTTTAAATCTACAAACTCATTTCATTTCTTTATTTATTTATAATTAATTTTTGGTTAAGTTTAAAAAAAATTCCAATATAGTTAACATACATCGTTATATTGGTTTCAGGTGTATAAATTGATTCAACAATTGTATACATTACTCAGTGCTCATCATGATAAGTGTACTCCTTAATCCCCATCACCCATTTCACCTATCCCTCCAACCTCCTCCCCTCTGGTAACCCTCTGTTTGTTCTCTATAGTTAAGAGTCTCTTTCTTGATTTATCTCTTTTTTTAATTCCCTTGCTCCATTGTTGTTTCTTAAATTCCACATATGAGTGAAATTATATGATATTGTCTTTCTCTGACTTATTTTACTTAGCATTATATTCTCTAGCTCTAATCATGTTGTTGTAAATGGCAAGATTTCATTCCTTTTTAAGGCTGAGTAATATTTCATTATATATATATATGCATATATATATATATATATATATACACACACACACACACACACACACCCCACATCTTCTTTATCCATTCATGCATTAATGGACACTTGGGCTGCTTCTGTAATTTGGCTACTGTAAACAACGCTGCTATAATCATAGGATTATCCCTTTGAATTAGTGTTCCTGAATATTTTTGGTACTTGAATATTTTGGATAAATAGCCAGTAGTCATTGCCCTTCCATGATTCCATGGGGTTCCTCCCATGATTAGATTACAGAAGGGTATATTATGTGCTCCACCTATTCATCCTTCCTCCCCGCTTAACTCGAGACAACCATTGATCTCTTTACTGTTACCATAGTTTTGCTTTTTCCAGAATGTCCTATAGCTGGATTCACATAATATTTTTTCAGGTTGGCTTATTTCACTTTATAATAAACATTTAAATCTCTTCCATGTCTTTTCATGGCTTGATAACTCATTTCTGTTTTAGCACTAAATAATATTCCACTGTCTGGATGTACCATAGTTTATCCATTCACCTATGGAAGGATATCTTGGTTGCTTTCAAATACTGGCAATAGTGAATAATGCTGCCATAAATTGTGTGCAGCTTGTTCTGTGGCCATGTTTTCAACTCCTTTGGATAAATACCAAGGAATGTGATTGCTGGATCACATGGTAAGAGGATGTTTAGTTTTGTAAGAAACCACCAAACTGTTTTCCAAAATGGTGATATTTCTTCCTGTTTTCTTTTTCTTTCTTTCTTTTTTCTTTCTTTCTTTCTTTCTTTCTTTCTTTCTTTCTTTCTTTCTTTCTTTCTTTCTCTTTCTTTCTTTCTTTCTTTCTTTCTTTCTTTCTTTCTTTCTTTCATTTCTTTAATAAATCACTTACACACAAATCCTCATCTCAAGGCCTGCATCTGGGAAAGCTGGCTAAGAAATGCATCAAAGAAGTTCAGAGGTAAACACTTGCCTATCTGGAACTTGAGGGTGTATAGCATAGTTACTGTAGTCACTGCTGAGGAGGAAGAGGGAGGAGTCATGGCCATGTTGCCATGATCTTGTCGTTATGGAGACAGACGTGCTGGGCTTCATCACAAGGCTGCTTCCCTCCAGGTATGATGTTGCTGTGGAAACACAGAGTCTGAAACCTCAAAGAACACTCTGTTCTAATCCCAGCTGCTTTATCCATCTGCTTTGGGTCTCATTAGAGAAGGAGCCTAACAAGACAAGAGGCTTTGACCACATCTCTGTTCAATCCAGTTCTCTAGAGAAGGGCCCCACCTCTGGACTTTTTCCTGGGTGAGTGGGAATCTTGGGGTATTTTTAGGTAAGGTTTGCTAAATTAGGTGGAAACAAAATCTTGTGCTGCATCGTTTTCAAAACGACTGCTGGGAATTGCACTTACTACATATTTATTACAATTAAGATCAGGTGGGTCTACCTTAGTTTCAGACTTATTTTGAAATTAGATTCTTTCAGGGGCGCCTGGGTGTCTCAGTCAATTGGGCGTCAGACTTTGGCTCAGGTCATGATCTCACAGCTTGTGAGTTCGAGCCCCACGTCAGGCTCTGTAGCTCAGAACCTGGAGCCTGCTTCAGATTCTGTGCCTTCCTCTCTCTGTGTCCCTCCCCTGCTCTCTCTCTCTCAAAAATAAATAAAGATTTAAAAAATTAAAAAAAAAAAAGAAATTGTAGATTCTTTCAGCATTTACCTCTCTGTTTCCAGAAATGGGAATGATTATGTTAACTCATGGTTAATGTCTTCTGCGGTCAAGGAAGCAAGATTTTAAATAGAGTTTTTATAGGATATGGGTATCTCTCATGGTGATGCCACTGATGCTACAGTGTGAGCATAAGTATTAATGTGGCCCAAGGTTAACTCCCTAGAGGGTGACAATGGTTCTCAATTACATGCAATTTAGTAGATACAATTTCCTGGTTAAGAGCATGGGCTTTAGTATTACATTTAATCTTCATGAGGGAATCTATAACAAAATACTACAGACTGGGTTGTAAACAACAAACATTTATTTCCCACAGTTCTGGAGGCCAGGAAGTCCAAGATCAAGGTGTGGGCAGATGTGGTGTTTGATGAGGGCTCTCTTCTTGGTTTGCAGATGGTCCCTTCTTGCCATATTCTCACATGGAAGAGAATGAGTGAGCTCTGGTCTCTTCCTCTTCTTATAAATCCCATCATGAGGAATACATCCTCATGACTTCATCTCAGCCTAATTACCACCCAAAGGTCCCACATCCAAATATCATCATATTGAGGACTAGAGCTTCACTATATGAATTTTTAGGGGGAGGCGGAACAAACATTCAATCTATACCAGGTGGTTTTAGGTTGAATTTTAAGGCAGGAAAAGAGTCATAAAAAAGAAGTCTGTTTTATTGTAAAGAGTTATTTATTCTGCCATTTAGAAATGGCAATGGCTTTTGCTTTTTGTTATTATTGTTACTCTTGTTGAAATTAAAATTTGCCAATGAATTAGAATTTCTAAATTTAATTCCTGACATTTTACTGCCTGCATTTCTGAGGGGCATCAGCTAGATTTGGGAGTCAAAATCAATTTTCAGAGAAAAGCCACAATATCAGTCCGGGTTCCAGCAGGAAAACAGAAATCACTCTAGGTATCTCAAACACTCTAGGTAACCAAATTCAATATGGGCAGTGAAGTACCTACAAAAATCACTGAGAAGACTGAAGGAGCAAAAGTCAAGAGGACAGTAACAGCCATGGTCCATCCAAGGAGGCAGAGAGATTCTGATGCCACTCACAGGTCAGAAACTGGTAGGAAACCACAGCTAGCCTATGTAGATCCTTGAAGCCCAAGGAAGTGAATTTCAAGGGAACATGGAAGCTATTATCAATCCCCCTTTTGTAAAACCCACCTATCTGCTGATGCTAGCAGAGTCTTGCATGAGTCTATCTCTGTGTTCTAGATTAAACCCTACCCAGTTTCCTGCGGGCAATTGGGTAGGTGAACATTTAGTTCTCAGGCTTCCTTCAGCCCTCGTGATATACAAGAGAACAGAGAAGGGGATGGAAGAGTATGCAGGGCCAGTAGACAATATCAGATTATCGTTCATTTTATATGCCCAATCCCCAGCATCCTACTTTTATTTCACACCACTTGTAATTATGAATTGGATTGTGATATTTGCAAGCCAGATATTTCTAACTGGTCTGTTATAATTATGCTTTTGCCCTTGTGTGACTGTATACATTGAACAGAGAAAATTCGTGATTATATGCACAACAGATTGTTTGATTTGGGGTTAACTAAAAGTCAGCATGTATTTAGTGAAAGCTGAGGACCAGAGACGCAGTGATTACAATGCTATTTATTAACTGTCCAGGATGGTAGAATGACAATAGCAATAGTGATGATGATAAAAATGATGGTGATGATAATGATATGCGGTAGATGCCATCACTCTTCACATTTTCCAGATGAAGGCAAGGTAGAATCAAGTGGTTAAATAAATTTCCCAATTTCATGCATCTAGTAAGTGACAGGGCTAGGATTGGAATCTCACGCTAGCTCATAAGCCCTACAATACACACAGAAATTCTAATAGTCAAGATAGAATTTTTGTTCATTTGATACTTCATTCTAAATTATTTTACTGAGTGCCACCAAAGTATACATTTTCTCTGATTATCCCTTCTGTTTACCCTTGTATTTTGTGATAATATTAGTGGTTAAAATTTGAGAGATTTCTATGTGCCAGACACTCTGCTAAAGGAATTTGCAGGTAATATATCACTGAATATGCAAAAACAACTTCACGGATCCTAGGGAGGTTAAGTAATCTATCCAGTGTCGCGCAATAGGGAAATGGTAGAGCCTGGATTCAAACTGTAGAGCCACACTGGCCGATATGATGGCTACAAGCCAAATGTCATGACTGAGCACTCAAAATATGGCTAGTTGGAATTACGATATAATGCATATTGGATTTCAAAGACCCTTCACACTGGTACATTTGGGAGATGGTGCAGAGTGAAGTAAAACTTAAAACTACATTTCCAGTCTTGATTTCCTAGGAGTTCATCTCAAAGGTATTGAGGCATGTTAGCTACAGTGATGGAAGAAGACTTTACTGAGTGCAAGAGACTTGAGTAGTGTGGGACTCTGAAAGGATAGTAGAAATTTACATTTGTTAGAAACGCCAATGGCATTTTGAGGTTAGTTTACAGGTCAGTCTTGCTGGAGGAATGTGTTGCAGTCAGAGATTATTTGTAACCAATCTCTCACCCTGGTTGGGGCTCCTGGGTAGCTCAGTTGGTTAAGTGTCCAACTCTTTTTTATTTTTAATGTTTATTTATTTGTTTAGAGAGAGAGAGAGTGCAAGAGAGAGTGGGGGAGGGGCAGAGAGAGAGAGAGAGAGAGAGAGAAAGAGAGAGTCCCAAGCAGGCTCCATGCTGTCAGTACAGAGCCCAAGGCAGGGCTCGATCCCCATGAAACTTGAGATCATGACCTGAGCCTAAATCAAGAGTGGAAAGCTTAACTGACTGAGCCACCCAGGGGCCCGTTCCCATCTTTTGTGTATAAAACTTGATTAGACTCCATAGTTTCGTTCTATTTTCCCACTACTCCAATACTCCTATATATGTTTACGTATATAGTTTTATAATGTTTTATCAGTTTGACTTGAGACAGAGTGGACCCTGAGGTTCTGAAAGGCAAGGAGTATGTTTTGCTTGTCTCTACCTTCCTAATGCTGGTGCATGATACACTTTCCATAAACACGTGTTGAATGAAAGAATGGCTAACATTGCCTTTTCCACACAAACAAACAAAAAGAAAGGTTTTGTATTTTTATAATCCATTAGCACTTGTTGCGAGACCCTTTCTAACCTACCGGTATAGCTTTTTAAATAAGTTGTGCTTTGGACTTTCTTAGAAGGGGAAAATAGTCACTTAAGGTGATTTTTAAATACCCAAAACTCATTCACGTGACTGATGAGACTTGGCAGTTGAATTGCACATTTCCTCTGGAAGGACTTTTCTCAGTAGGGATCACCTCTACAGAAATGCTTTACAAATGGTTTCTCTGAAGGGAGCCGCCAAACTAGAGAATACTGATGCAGTCCCCTGTAGATCTCTGTCTTGTGAAGATTTCTGAACCGAATCATGCAGCCATCTCTCACTGTCTGACCTGGCTACTCTAAGCCTTCTCAGCCATGTTCCTGGGCATGAAAATTGCCCAGAAAAATTCAGAATGAAGTGGCCAATTCAAAGTCTGCTGCCATAGGGTTAGCTACAGAAGTGGGTGTTTTTGGCTTATTTTAGCCGTCTACAGGGTCAGATTTCCTGAACAGTAGCCAAATCTCTGCTCCATACGATGCTATGGAACTAAAGCTCAAGAGTAAAATAACACCCCTGCCAATTTTGGAGCTTTGAAACCTTGACAGTAATTATTAAAAACTGTTAACAGTCCAAATTCTCTAGCAGTTTAATGCCACAAAAATTAAGCCAAACCTTCAGTCAAGGGTTTCTAATATAATTTTTCTGTGCTAAGCTTTGTTATTAAAGAATGAGTTTAACTGATTCGCTTATTATATATAAATTAACCAGGTGGGGATTGCTATAGTATTATGAGAAATTGGCTTATTTTGTCCTCAAAATGAGGAAATGTCCCTCTAGACCAGTAAACTGAATTGTTTTCCTGCTTTATACCAAACACACAATATTGATAATTGCCAGCACTCATTTTATGTTGAAAGACTCGGCTCGGTTGCTTACCTGGTGAAAAAAAATAATCTAGATAACATGTATTGAATGTTTCCTATGAGTGAGGAGCTTAATACACTTTATACTGTCTAACATTCAACAACTCACAAGATCGTCCCGTTTTACAGATGAAGAGACCAATATGTCCAAGGCTACCAGTTTGTAAGTAGCATAGCTGGTATTTGAACTCCCATCTATATGGTTTGAAAGCCTCTGCTCTTTCTAGTCTCCTAAATTGCCCCCTTTCCACTTCTTCAGCCCCTTTTCTTTGTAAATCCTTTAAATATTGAAATACAGAGATATAATATATTTATGTATATAACAAAGCCTGAGAGTAATTTTCTTTGGATATGATGAAGATAATGATATATTTATAAAATATAACTCGAATTACAGTGATAGGAGTCTCTGCTGGCTTCATGGCCAAGGCCATGGTCTCCCCAGGCTAGTTCTGAGTGCCCTGGGGCTGTATCGTGTGTCCTCAGGAACAGCAAGGGGCCCACAGGTCCTTCTGCACCACGTCCTGCCAGGTCCCCACGCAGAGTCTCTACCACACCTGGAGACCACCCCCTCCTTCCCCCCCCCCCCCGCCCCCCCCATCAGGGCCCTGACTTCAGGAGAGGAGACCTGTTGAGTTTGTGCATTCAATTTTCTTTGTAGCTCTGTTACACTTGCAGTTCAACCCTAGCTCTGGTTTTCAGCACAGACCACAGGATTAAGGGTCTCTTTAAACTCTGCCGGGAGACTATGACTTTCACAGTGTGTCTTCAATTGCTAATTAGCCCACCTGAGCCTGTCTTTTGTCAAGGTTTCTAAATCCATTAAATAGAAGTGGACAGCTTCCCAGTCATTATAGTTCTCATACTGGGCATACTGTTCAAGTGCCACATACTTCAATGCTTCGCTTTCCTTTGCTCCTTTCTACAGTCCACCACAGGAACATCTTGGTGTTTGTGATGTCGCTGCACCCTGGGGTCATTACCTCCTGAAATACCAACACGTATGTGGTCCTTATCTTTGACCACAAGGGACTCAGATCCAGAATCCCATCCAGAGGGTCTGTTTTCTAGGGACACTTTTGCTGACAGCTATTTTGACCTCGGTTCCTCCTGAAAGCAGTGCCTGAGACAAGGTCTTGCTTTCCAGATGTTGATATTGGGAAGCATGAAAAGTGGGAAGAGGAGAAAGCCAATCCAAGGTGCATTATGGTCTCCAGTATGGGACACCAGAGCTTGATGCTCCCAGGGATGCTTTGAGGGGCTGTGTAAAATGTGAGGGTCAGACAGGAGAGACTATATCTACTGCTTCTCATCCCCCATTGGCCAACGGTTGCTCCCTGGTGTTAACTTCCTCCCACTTTTAGCTGTCTGTGTGATTGGAATGGTTGGTCTGCAGGTATCTCACATGGTTTGACAGAGAAGCCTGGGCGGTATATTTGCAGCAGTTGACATAATGTGTGGTCAGGTTACATATGAGTACAGTTGATTGTATCAGTAATGATGAATCAAAAGATGGGCTGAGAGGATGTAAACTGGGGCATTAGAGGTGTAAAATCCAGATACGATCTTGTTCTGTGCCTCCAACAAATCATCACATAATAGTCACACAATAGGACATTTCTTAAAGTCTGGATTAGTCACTCTCAAATTTCACCATATATGGGGCATTACTGACCTTGTTTGGTTGGGGTGCTCCAGTCCTCTTCAGTCCCTCTCATCAAGCATTCACAGATGTTGGGGTACAGACTTGAGGTCATACTGAGCACAAATATCCAGCGCTTTTTCTTTTTTTTTTTTAAATTAAGACTTTTTTATAATGTTTTTATTTATTTTTGAGAGAGAGAGAGAGAGAGACAGACAGACAGACAGACAAACTGTGGACAAGGGAGGGACAGAGAGAGAGGGAGATGCAGACTCCAAAGGAGGCTCCAGGCTCTGAGCTGTCAGTCCCAACGTGGGGCTCGAACTAGTGAACTATGAGATCATGACCCGAGCCAAAGTTGGCCACTCAACCGACTGAGCCACCCAGGCGTCCCTCCAGTGCTTTTTCTAAACAAATGCTTAATGACATTTCTGGCTAGTGCCACATACGTGGATATATTTTTGGTGTAAGACCCATGTAGTTGCTGATGTTTTCTGAGGACTGTGGTAGCATAACAGGCACTCTTCTGTGGGTCAGGGAAAGTGGAAATAGGCTTAATTTATGAGTTGTGGGAGCAAATATGTATGGCTCCAATGATGGGAGTGAATTCAATCAGATCTGCTTGGGAAGACTTCCCCACAATATCATGGCCTTGGCAGGGGGGAGTGGGAAGGGGACGGAGAGGGAGAATATATGTTGCTTGGAGATGGTCAACAGGTGATTCTCTAACACTACCAACCCATTTTCCTTTGAGAATATTGAAGTGAGTTCACTACTCAGTGGTTCATTGGAGTTTCGTGGGATTGTTGGCATCTTTCCCACTGTGCTCCATCAGGTTCCTACAGCAATATCCAAGGCCAGGAGGGGTCATGTGGAGTGAGGGTGGCTGTGGACGGAGCTCCCAGAACAAAGAAGTGATGCAATTTGATGGAGAAGCCAGCAGAATCAAAAAGAACGAACTCTTGCCATTTGCAATGACGGGGGTGGAGCTAGAGTGTATTATGCGAAACGAAATAAGTTAGTCAGAGAAAGACAAATACCATATGATTTCACTTGTATGGGGAATATAAGAAACAAAACAGATGGGAAGGGGAAAAAGAGAGAGGGAGGCAAACCATAAGAGGCTCTTAAATATAGAGAACAAACAGGGTTGCTGGAGGGAAGGTGGTGGGAGGATGGGCTAAATGGTTGATGGGCCTTGAGAAGGGCACTTGTGATGAGCACTGGGTGTTATACGTAAGTGATGAATCACTAAATTCTACTCCTGAAACCAATATCACCCTATATGTTCATTAGCTCGAGTTTAAATAAAAACTTGAAACAAACAAATAAATAAAGAAGCCGACAGAATCCTTGTACAGACTTCTGTGTCATATCAGCTCTTGAAAACCCACAGCGGCTCTCTTAGCCTCTTGGCCACATATACTAAAGGTCTCCTCAATCCCCACCACTAGAGGGTCTGAAAGTGCTTTCCTAAACCGGATCTTGCAGCTGGCAGCAGGCTGTTCCTATACCACAGACCATCTGCATGCATGGGGAGCCGGCCTGCCACCTACCCAGCCAGGGAGGCCTCCTGGGATGCTGCTCTTGGCAGGATTGTCTTACAGCTGGACCAATTATTAGTGAGTTTCTGAATTATTCATGGAAGCGCTTCCTTTCATTGGTGTGAATTGTCATGAATTGGTTGTAATCAAAGTGATTTAGGCTCGAGAAGCAGAGAGTGAGGTACATTATTTTAGTTTAATGTGATAACTTGTTGGGTCTTCTTGCCCTTTGAGCTCCTCACAACATTGTTAGGAGAAGGAGTTTGGTGTGTTTGAAGAAGCCCTGAACTTGGAGTCCGGAAATCATGGTTCTTCCACCTGCTCTCTAGCCAGAGACTCAGCCTTGCGGTACCTTGGTGATCACCTTGCCTGACACCTTGATTCTTCAGTTGAACAAACAGAGCTTACTGGTAGAACCAGAATTAGAAGCCAGCTGGCTGAATTTCCTCTTTGCTCTGATCTACATGATCTCATTGACCTGTTGGGTATTTACTGAACTTGTGAGGACATGGCAAGAAGGCAGCTGTTCGCAAGCAGGGAGAGAACTCTCACCAGAAAGGCTGGCACCCTGGTCTTGGCAATTCCAGCCTCTACACCTGCAAGAAAATAAAAGTCTGTTGTTTAAGCCACCCTGTCTATGGTATTTTTGTTATGGCAGCCTGAGCAGACTAATACAAAGAGCTGGAATAGAAACAAAGGCTATAAGGAGTGGAAGAGACAACTTGTATTAGTTTGAGTTCTTCCAAAAGCAGACCCCGAGACAGGGATGTGTGAACATGATTTGCTCGGGAGGTGATTCCAGGAAGCAATTCTGAGAGTGTGAGGGCGTGAGAGTGGAATATAGGAAAGGCAATATGGGTTATCATTGCGGGCGACTGGAGTTCAACATCCCTGGGGACCCTCTGAAAAACTGTGTGGAATATGCCTCAGAATTTTCCTATCAGAGGTCGGGAAAACTGTGATGCTCATATACCAACTCACTGTCCCCATGTCGGCGTTAAGTTCACAGCACTTTTGGCTGATCTGAAACATGCCAGCCTAACCACGGGTTTCCTGGGTCTGAGAGTGCCGTCAGAGAGAGATGTGCGGCAAGGTGTGCGCAAGAATGTCTCAAGTCACCTCCTGAGCGGACTCACGGTACATGAGTGCAGCAGAGATAGTGTCTACTATAGCGGAACTCTCACACTTCAAGGTGAACACCAAACATCTGAGGGTCTTGTTCAAAGCAAGATTCTCATTTGGTGGGTGGGTCTGGAGCGGGGCCCAAGGTTCCTTATTTCTGTTCCCTGTGATGCCAACATAGCTAGTCTATGGCCTAGACTTCGAATAGAAAGAGTTCCACAGTGTTTCATGCATTCAGCTCAGTTCAACACGTATTTATAGGATACCTGCTGAGCTGGACACTGTGCTCAACATAGGGAATAGTGAGAACATAGGGAAAAGTTGTTGCGTCCACTTTGCAGATGATCTCAGGGTCTGTCCTGTGTCAACCTTCGAAAAGAAAAAGGTAAGGCAGTTCAGCCGGCAAAATCCTTTTTTTTTTTTTTCCAGGAATAGTGGAGGAATTGCAATTTGGGACAAACAAACAATCTGAGCTACAGGCAAGTCTGGAGAACAAAAGAGGACAGCGTCCTTTTATAGAAGACAGGAGGAAGTTGGGGGGCTGTTGTTTTGAACTTAGTTCATTGGAGTGATACTGGACCAAAGTGGGTCCGCTCCTTGGTGAGTTATAGACAGAGACTATACCAGGTGGAGTTACCCCACAAGAGTGATCTTTATTTGTGCAAATAAGGAGATCTTGGGGAATAATTTTCAAAGCCGTGACTCCCCCAACCGGGGTAAGCAGGCTCCTTTTATTAGGGTGGAGATGAATATTCAGAGGGGGAGGCCTCTGAATAGGCATGCATAAACTTGTGCATGTGCACTCAGAAAATATTCCTAGGTACACACTGTATGTTATGCTAATGAAAATTGTGCTAATGAAACATTATAATGAAGCTGAAGTGACTGTTGACAATTTATGATTTATCTGCGCAGGCCATACTCACGATGTGTCTTTTCCTGTTCCAGCAATTCATCAGTTCATTTCTAAAGTTTTTTTTTTTTTTAATTTTTTTTTTTAACGTTTATTTATTTTTGAGACAGAGAGAGACAGAGCATGAATGGGGGAGGGTCAGAGAGAGGGAGACACAGAATCTGAAACAGGCTCCAGGCTCTGAGCCGTCAGCACAGAGTCCGACGCGGGGCTCGAACCCACGGACAGTGAGATCGTGACCTGAGCCGAAGTCGGACGCTTAGCCGACTGAGCCACCCAGGTGCCCCCTAAAGTTTTTTTTAATGTTTATTTATTTCCGAGAGAGAGACAGAGCACGAGCAGGGGAGGGGCAGAGAGAGGAGACATACAATCTGAAACAGGCTCCAGGCTCTGAGCTGTCAGCACAGAGCCTGATGTGGGGGCTCAAACTCGGAAACCGGGAGATCGTGACCTGAGCCGAAGTTGGAAGCTTAACCCAGGTACCCCTTTTGGTTTGTTTCTAAAAGACAAAACTAAGACAAAACTTCTAGGAGTTTTCCTAGTTCAGGGGGGTCTCACTGGTGACAGGAGAAAAATGAGGAGCTGGAGGTGGTGCCTTCTCAGTGGCTGCAGGTGACAGCAGCTTGCTGTTGCCCCTGGGGGAGGAAATCTTCCTTCTTCCTGCTGGACCATGCGAGCCACAAGCAGCGGTATGTGTGTGAGAGCCCTCCTTTCGTGGCGTCTCCACTCTAATTTGAGTTAGGTTTCCTTCACACATTTCCCCACCGGCTTTAATTGTTCAGGATTGGAAGTTCTCACTACATATCTATTTGTTTTAAGAAACAAAGGAAGGTGGGATTCCTGAACGATTTCTGTCTCTTGGACAGAATTTTAGCCTGGAAAAATGGTAGAAACCATTAGCACAGATCTACCTGTAGGAATGTGTCCCAGTGTCTTAAAAGCAGCAATCTGGGATCAAGAGAGGGTTTTTATAAAGCCATTGCTCCCTTTAACATTTTAAAATTAAAAAAAAATCTAGAGTTGTAATAAAAATAGCAACATTTTTATAGTACCTCACCGATTACCGAGTGCTTTCCACCACATTATCTCATTATGTCCTTTGCAGGCTTGAGAGAATCTACAAATGGCATTTTAAAATAAATGTGTTGCACATTAGGGCAGGTACATTACACAGCTGGGTACATGATATTCCAGATCCAATGATAATGAAAAATGACTGTGAAGAAGGCTGCATATAAATATATGCTATGTCCTAGGGCACTCAGAAGAACTCTACATTAGCTGGGAAAAAGCAGTTCAGACTCGTTGTTAGTTTCTCACAAATTTTCCAAGGTACAAGTTGAAACATTTCAACAAGGGTATTAGGAAAACCTTCGCTCTCCATGCAGATCTTCCAGTTTGACCACTTGGCTTTTCATTCTGCTGAGAGGCTTTGGGGCATCTCTAACCCCACTCTCAGGTCAAGCCCCAAAAGTGTGGTTCATACACAATGAGTGTACCCCATGGCTATCAACCTCTTTGGGTGGGCAGCCAATGGGTTCAACCAGTCAGATAAA
Source organism: Panthera tigris (assembly GCF_018350195.1). Classification (NCBI taxonomy): domain Eukaryota; kingdom Metazoa; phylum Chordata; class Mammalia; order Carnivora; family Felidae; genus Panthera; species Panthera tigris. The sequence continues at coordinate 143,567,354 of NC_056663.1, forward strand.
GTAATGAAAATGAGATGGTAAAGACATTGCAAAATGACCTGGCTGTGATGACCTTCATAAAGATTCAGGTTCATGTGTCTGCAAGGTCTGATTACATCTGTCAAATATTATTAATATGATTATGAATTATGTCTAATTTATAGTTATGCCTAACTAAAAGTGAAGATTCTATTTATAATAATATTCAATAATTTTATTTATAATAACTTCAATAACCTTGAAATATTGAATGAAAGGGAAGCAAATGGATGTCATTCATGAATATTTTATCAGTTAGGATGCTTTTTGCTATAAGAGATGGGATGTTGAATAGAGCCTAAAAATAAAAGTTTATTGTTTACATAACAGAAATCTGGAACTAAGTGGTTCCAAGGTTTGTTAATTCAGCAGCACAGTTGATATCTGCGTTCTGGGTCAGCTTCTCTGTGATTCTTCTGGTTTTCATTTCATGGTCACAAAATGACTGTCATAGCTCCAAGCATCATGTCCTCACATAACTGAACTCAAACAGGAAGGAGAGTGCTTCCTTTATGCTGCTGCTGCTTCTCCTTCTTCCCCCCTTCGTCCTCCACCTTCTTCTCCCTTCTCCTTCTCATCCTGCTCCCCCTCCCTCTCATCCCCCATCCCCCCCTTCTCCTTCTTCATCATGGAGAAAAGTCATTCCGAGAAGTTCCTAGTAAGCTCCTCTCAGGCCCTTTTGAACAGAAGTGGGTCATACACCCACACTCACACCAATCATTGGTAAAGGAAATGGAATCAGCATGGCTGGCTTGGCTAATTATGTTTAATCTTCTAGGGCTGGGGTAGAGTCCAAACTTCCTTGAGCACATTGCTTCCTCAAATCTGAACAAAATAAGTGTTTATTAGTAAGGACAAAAGGGAAATGGCTTGGAGGGCAAGCAATGTTTCCTGATCTGCACATATTTTCTATTGTTTCTTTAGAGGTTTTGCTTATTGAAAGAGAGACACATTGGGGGTTAGAATCAAAGACTAGCATTGGAAACATTACCTTTTAATAGATTCTGCAGAAGGATGAAAATATTTTGTGAGACAAGTTATGTGTCTTGCTGTTTGGGTTCCTCATGCAATGGAAGTTTTCCTGTCTGGAGCTCAGCTCCCATGTGATGGCATGTGTCCCCACCATACTGCTGCGTGCCTGGGGTCTTCAGAGGGATACAAGGAGAAATGGCATAGCTAAAGTTACTGGAGGAGCTGTTTGAAGGAAATTTTCAGGGAAATTTAGAGATTGAAAGAGAGAAAAAGTGTAGGGAGGGCAGTAGATATGAGGGGAAGGAGGATTTAAACACATGTTGCTGTGAGCAGGTACCCATCCCTTTCAGGTATTCAAAAAACACAGCTAAGAATATGTGTTAATCTAGAATTGATGTCTGTTTGGTGGCCCATGTTTCTCTTCAACATCGCTCGGTAGGGCACAGTCTCATTGTAGATCTCAAGGAGCAGGCATAGTATTCTCTCTACTGACCCCATTCCCAATTGAAGAGCCAATCTAGACCAGTGAGAAGTTTCTATGGAAATTATAGGATGTTGGAACCTCCAACATGATGCCTAAGCTCATCTCAAATTTCAAGATGGCTGCTCAAGAGTTCCCTACTACCTCACGTTCCTACATGCAGGAAGGAAGCAAAGGAAAGTGGAAGAGGCCAGGGACATTTCTGACTGGTTTCTTAAGGATGATTCTCAGTTGCAAGGCACCTGGGTGGCTCATTCAGTTGGATTTCTGACTTAGGCTCAGGTCATGACCTCATGGTTCATGAGTTCGAGCGCTGCAAGGGCTCTCTGCTGTCAGCAAGGAGCCCACTTTGGATCCTCTGTCTCCCTCCCCTCTCCCACCCCTTCTCTGATCATTCTGTCTTTCTTTCAAAAATAAATACACAAACTTAAAAAAATTAAAAAGAAGATGATTCTCAGTTGCTATTTCTTTTAAAAAATTTTTTAAGTTTATTTATTTATTTTGAGAGAGAGAGAGAGTGAGCAGGGGAGGGGCAGAGAGAAGAGAGAGAGAGAGAGAGAGAGAGAGAGAATCCCAAGCAGGCTCCATGCTATCAGCACAGACCCTGACATGGGGCTCAAATCCACAAACCATGAGATCATGACCTGAGCCAGAACCAAGAGTTGGTTGCTTAACTGACTGAGCCACCCAGGTGCCTCTCAGTTGCTATTTCATGATACATGTGTATACATCCCATCATTCAGAATTTAGTCATGTGGTCAGACTAGCTATATGGGAGTCTGGAAATGTAGTCTTTATTTTGAGTGGCCATGTCCTTTGCTAAAGATTCTATTTTTGTTAAATAATTTTTTTTTGGTAGTGTTTATTTTATTTTTGGGAGAGAGAGAGAGAGAGAGAGAGAGACATAGTGTGAGCGGGAGAGGGTCAGAAAGAGAGGGAGACACAGAATCCGAAGCAGGCTCCGGACGTGGGGCTCAAACTCATGAACTGCAAGATCATAACCCGAGTCAAAGTCTGACACTTAACTGACGGAACCACCCAGGTGCCTCTAAAGGTTCTATTTCTATAGAAGAAAGGAAGGATGGATATTGGGGGAACAACAACAAAAAAAGGAGCCTTTTCCAGACGTAAGCCCCTCTCTATAAATGGGAAATGGACTAGCACTTTTATGACACTTTGCTTTTATTCATGTTATTTATTCAGTACAGAATGTCCTTTTTTCCCCCTTGCATCTTAAATATTTCCCTGACTCCTTTGTTGTCTACTGAAAATTTTCTCACCTTCAAAGCTTAATTCAATGTTACTTCCTCAAAGGAATCTTCTTGGATTTACCAATTAGAACGAACTTCCTCTTTGCTCCTCAGCCCTTTCCTCCAATTTTTATTATAGCAAAGTGTGCATTCTGTTTCACATTATCAGCAGTTGTTTATTTTTTCCTTTAGATTGTAAATTTCCTGAGGGCCGGGTCCTGGATTTAATCATGTCCAAATCCATACAGGGCCTACTGAAAGAGAAGTAAACTCATATCTTGTTTAAGTAAATGTTATTTTACAATTTTTATCACTCACAGCCAAGTGTACTCCTAACTAATATAAGATCCCTTTACTGAAGTTAGGCATCATTCTATTTATAAACTGGTGATTAGATAAATACCACCAAAAAGGGCTAGAACGTTAAAAGAATGTGAATGAATGGAAGAAGACTGGGAAATACTCTTAAATCAGTGCTGTGATGTGTTCTTAATTTTCATGTTAGAGGGGTTGTTAGGATGTGGAGGAAAGGAGGTGGGGTATAATCTTACATACCTGATTTAAAATCTTGGTTGAGTGACTTATGGATTTGTGACCTCAGCTTGGGAAATTATTCCTCCTAAGTCAGAGTTTCCAGATCTATAAAATGGAAATGAAAATACTTACTTTGCAGGGTCGTTTTAGAATTAGGTGAGATGTTTGCAAAGAGCCTGACACTTAGTGGATACTCGTTCTTGGGCATTATTATAATCATTGTACTGCAGATTTGGAATGATTAGGGGGAAAAGCTCTGTGTTGTCCTCTCCCAGAGCCACAGAGCTGCTTATACATGGGTCAGGGGTTCTTGGAAGGAGATTTGCCACAGAAGGCAAGGAATGTTATTACTGGTAACAGAGATTGATGGCATATCATTTATACCCCTGTAATTGTGATGAAATTTGACATATCGACATGGACAATGTCCCCCCAACCTCATTTTAAAAGTCTCCGGAAGGAAAACTTAGACACAAAGTATAAGCACTTTTGATGCTCTTAATACTCACAGCAACAAGTAGGGTCATAGTAAAAATGATGAAAGTGGCAATTCCACTGAAATGTGGGCTGATGCATACCTATTAAATGGGATCCGTAGTTAAAATAGCCTGGGCTTTCATAGTTCTCTGAGGAGGAACAGTTAAATCCCAGATTTTGTCACTATTGACAGGAATAGAAGTTCAGACCGAAAGTGATTAGCGACACAGTTGTCAGAACTTCAAGGTCAGAATAAAAGATGCTGTAATTTTAAGGAAAATTGGAAAAATTTATGTGAAGACTTGGTTAAAAAATGACCTATGGACCCCCTCATCCCTAAAACATATGAGTAACTTTTTAAACTTTTGTGTCATGTAGAGTGTTCATGAAGTTTTTGGTGAACTTTGAGGCTACTACCTAACAGATAGTTAGCACTTGTCAGTTTATTATAAATGCTTTGACATAACTCCGTTGATTATTGTGTTCATTTTCTTTTTCTTTTCTTTTCTGTTCTCTTTCCTTTCTTTTTCATTTCTCTTTCTCTTTTCTTTCTTTCTTTCTTTCTTTCTTTCTTTCTAGACAGAAAGAGGGTGCAAGTGAGTGAGGGGCAGGGAGAGAGAGAATCCCAGGAAGGACAGAGAAAGAAAGCAGGGCTCACCTGAAGCGGGGCATGAGCTCATCTGATGCAGAGCTCCAGCTCACTGTAAGCAGGCTCCAGCTCATCTGCTGTGGAACGCAAACTCACAAACCATCAGATCATGACCTGAGCCAAAGTCAGATGCTTAAAGACTGAGCCACCCAAGCACCATATTGTATTCACTTTCTATTGCTGCATAATAAATTACTACAAATGTAACAGCTTAAACAGCACACATTTATTTTCTCATGGTTTCTGTGGGTCACAAGTCTGGGCACCGTTCAGCTGGGTCCTCTGCTTAGAGTCTCACAAGGCTGTGATTAAGACATCAGCTAGGCTGTGTTCCCACCTAGAGGACCAGCTGGAAGGGAATCTGCTTTCAAGATCATTTAAGTTATTGGAAGAATTAACTTCCTGTGGTTGTACGACTGAGAACTCTGGTTTCTTGCTGGATCCTCAGCTACTGGACACTCAGGTCCCGGAGGCCACTATTAGCTCCTGGAGGCTGCCTATTGTTTCTTGGTATGTGGGCTTTCTCAGCTTGCACACTGAATTCTAATAAGTCTGGCAAAAAGTTTCTAGAGAGAGTCCACTAGCAAGATAGTCTTACACAAAACAACATAATCATAGAATGAGTTGTAACTTTCACCATATTCTATGGGTTAGAAGTAAGTCACTTGTCCTGCCCACACTCAAGGGGAGGGGATTTGGCACCAGAAGTAGGGATCATAATGGGCTACCTGGAGTCTGTTGGCCACAGTTGTCAACATAGTCCTTGAGAAGGCTGGGGAGATGTTCTTTCCTCTGTTGTACAGATGGAGACACTAATGTTCTATGAGAGAGGTTAAATGAACTGGTGTTCAAGAGCATACAGTTAATAGAACAGATTAAAGCCAGAATCCCTAGTTCTGTGCTACGACCATCAGTACCTATCTTGTATATCTTTGTATCCATCCATCCACCTATTCTCACATCCAACCGTCCTAGTCCAGTGTTCTTTTCACTACATCATGATACTTGTGTAAATGTAGGTACTATTCAGCAAATTCATCTCTTTGAACCCAGCAGAATTACCTCTTTGTCACTGTATTAGACAGGTTAGGTAAGATTCCCCTATGGTAACAAATAACTCCAAAATCTCAATGGCCTTACAAAATAAAGGTTTATTTCTTGCTATTACATATCTATTACAGGTCATCTAGGTGCTTTGCTCCACTTTTCCTTTCCTTTCCTTTCTTTTCCTTTCCTTCCTTTTCTTTTTTCAATGTTGTTGACACACAATGTTACATTAGTTTCAGGTGTACAACTTTGTGATTAGAAAAGCTTATACATTATGCTATGTTTGCTGCAAGTGTAGCTGCCATCTATCCCATTACTATTGCAACATGCTCCATAGTTTCTTACCTGAGGAACCAGGCTGATGTTGCAATCACCGTCTTGAAGGTTGGCAACCCTCATTCCGGAGGAAAAAGAGAGCTCTGGTGAGTCTGCAATGGCAATTAAATGCTTTGACCTGGAAGGGAAACTATGGCATTTGCTTAAAACTCAGGGCCCAGAACCAGTAAAATGGCTCTATCCAACCATAAGAGAGGCAGGAAGTCCAATACAGCACTATTCCCAGGAATAAGGAAACCTAGAAGTAATCGGCATATAATTGGTGAAATAATTATTAACGATAGCCATGAATCTAGTCTATCATGAAATGAGTCCCTTTCACCTTTGTATTATTCGTGGCCTTAGTCCAAAAGACCTCACCCAACCTAACAATCTGCTTCTAGACCTGTTTTTTTTTTTTTTAATTTTTAATGTTTATTTATTTTTGAGAGAGAGAGAGAGAGAGGGCAGGGAAGGGTCAGGGTGAGAGGGAGACACAATCCGAAGCAGGCTCCAGGTTCTGAACTGTCAGCGCATAGCCTGATGCGGGACCTGAACCCACGAATCCTGAGATCATGACCTGAGCTGAATTTGGACACTTAACCAACTGAGCCACCCAGGAGCCCCTAGACCTGTTTCTGATAGCCTCAACTTTTGACTCTTAACTTATTTACATCCTCAGAGTTGTATCTCCCCTAAAGCTTAAGGCTTGCAACTGCCTGTCCAGCTCTGGTTTCTAGTTTTCTTCTTGATCACAATTTTTACTTTGTATTCTTAATGACATTGTTTTTGGCCATTGTTTTCTGGATAAACAACTCACCAAATCTTGCTGCGCTCCTGAGGCCCTACACCCAGACCCAGGCCTTACAAGCTAATGTCTCTGTGAAGTTGGCAAGTCATTGAGAACACCATAATGAATGCCACATGGGGAGAAAAATATGATTATCTTCTTAAGTCTTCCCCTGAGCTCTTTTCTTCAGAGATACTGTAGGCACTGATCTAAATTCAATTAGTGAGTGTTTTAAGAAAGGGCAACATCAATGGAAGAAGTGGATCAAAGCATTAGACATGACTGAACCCAGCAGGAAAGCAGAGCTGGCCATTCTCAAGGTGAATAATTATCTGAAGAAAGGTGAACAATAACAACACAACCTGTCAGTTGCACGCCCATTTTGGCTCAACAGGAAAGCTGCAACAAGTGAGCTAAAATATTAATGCCACAGTAAACTGTCTCAGAAGAATGTTGTATTAGCACAACATTCTCAGTGGGTGCCCAACGCTGTTGGAACAAAGTACTAAAGAATACAGAAGCAGCTGGATTAAATATATGTTCACAGCAGAAGAAACGTTTTTCATCCTATAGCTGTATTCTATCTTATCATTTTAAGCATTTCTGTCAACTCAAAAACTAAATTGCACTCAACCTTGTTGTGTATACATTTTATGACTCCGATAGCCCGAGAAGAAGGAAAGTTGTGGGTTAGGGGAAACAACATCTGGGAGATGTCTCCATTATAAAGGTAAAACCCACCTTTATATATGGGGGCTTAAGATTTAGCCCCCAATAGATTATTTGCTTGTCAGGAGGCGACTGGATCAAGTAAACCTCTTTCTGCCTCTGAAAGGCTCCCACTGTCACACCATGCAGCAGAGACCTGTCTCCGCAGCAGTTCTGGGTCAGCTTTTAGGGTCTCATTCAGACCTAAGCAAAAGTTCCTTCCCTTGGTTTCCCCCAGCATGGCCAAGGTAGTCTGGAACTTATTAAAAGGTTTAAAAGAGCAAAGAAATACATAAACCTTCTTTAACAAGTTGAAGTCTAGTTGGCACAGTGTTATATTTGTTTCAGTGTACAGCATAGTGACTTGACAAGTTTATATGTTAGAGATACACAAACCTTTATAAGTTATCTTATAAATAGAGGTTTCTGTCTTTTCCATAATGTGCTCGTTGCTAGAGCTTATCAGTCCTGTTGCCGTCCACTCACTGCCTAGCTGACTTGTCTGAGTTTCCCCCAAAGCAGACCCTGCATCATGGCTCTGTGTTTGATTTTATTTGGGAGGTTACCCCAGGAAGCAGTGAGAGGGTGGAGAAGCGAGGCGGGCATGAGAGGGAAGCCGAGTTAAGGAGTGGGTTGCTACAGCAGACAACCAGGGTTTAATCCCACAGCGGCGCTCTAAGACCATGTAGAGCATGCCTCAGAACTGTCCTACCGGAAAGAGAGGAAGATGGGATGTTTATCCACCAGCTCCCATCACTCACTGTTAAGAGTTGGGTCTGGGGGTGTTAACTCTCCACTTTCTTGCTTGCCCAGCACGTATGCTGAGCACATTTCCAGAGAAAAACTTCAGGCAGAGAGGTGGAGGTGTTTGAGGAAGGGAGCCAGCAGGAGAGTGCTCAGGAACTCACCATGAAGGTGCAGGTAACCTCCAGGGTAGGCCCCCGGGGAATGCGTGGGCACTAGGAGCATCAGCTTCAAGGAGCCCTAACAGGTTAGCACAACTTCACAGGCTCCCCCCATCTCCCTGCCCTGCTCCTGATCTCTCTTCCAGCTATCTTCTCTATCTCACAAGATGTAGTTTCTGGCAATAGTTCTCTTCTCAACGAATGGTGTGTGTGCATGTGTGTGAGTGTGTGTGTACACATCACACATGCACACACACTTTGTAGTTTATATGACACTCCAGATTTTACTTTCTCAGAATTTCCCATTTCCCTGCTGCTAGAATGTATCTTTGATATGGCATAATGATGAACTTTACTCCTGCAAACACTGCTACAGCTGTTTGCATTTTTAAAAATTCACTGTAAATGAAACTATAATGATAAAATGCCTATAAACATAGACACTTTTTCTTGTAATGGGGTTGGAAATTCGTTTACACTACAGATGTGTGTAAAGTAAACAAAGAACTGATCTGATGGCTCTCATCAGTTCTCCACCCTATTGGGTAGAGGGTGAAAACAAAATTTTAGGTCAATAGGGTACAGTCAGGCTGATCTTATAACAGAAACAGTCTCTTTAAATTAGCTCGGTCTCTATGGATGATTCAGGCTTTCAGATTTTCTTCATCTACCTGTTCCTCTCCAAGATGGAAGCAAAGGTGATTTCCTCATGTTGGTGACTCGGGGCGGTCCTTGCTGTGCTCTGGCTGGTGGGCCCGATCCCATCTCTGGGCATCCTGCCAATTTCTGCTTCTGATGTCATTCATTTGTCGGTATCAGCTTTGTTGGGACCAGAGGTCCTCCCAGCTATGAGTCCTACCCAGTACCTGGCTCAAACCATTTGCCCGGTAGCCCTCAGGCCAGGATCACTCTGCCTTTGTCATAGTAACCTCTTTGGAAGCCTGGCCAGTTGGCACCCACCAGTGCTACCCTCCATGGAGCGTATGGAATCATCTGTACATCTTCCAGGCTGCCTGGAAATTACAGGAGACTTTAAATTGCCCATATCAGGCCTTCCCTTTCTATATCACACTTCACTGCCTATTTTTTACTTAAAAAAATTTTTTTAATGTTTATTTTTGAGAGAGAGAGACAGAGCATGAGTGGGGGAGGGGCAGAGAGAGAGGAGACACAGAATCAGGCTCCAGGCTTTGAGCTGTCAGCACAGAGCCCGACACAGGGCTTGAGCTCACAAACTGTGAGATCATGACCTGAGCCAATGTCAGATGCTTAACTGACTGAGCCACCCGGGCAGTTCTATTTTATACTTTTTAATACCCACCTTAGATGTCTCTGTGGACGATCATGGACAAAGAAAACTCTCCGAGAACATAAAGCCAGTAGCATTGAGGACAGTAGACCAGAACATTATTTTCAGAGAGCAGAGCAAGAGGACTGCTAGACTAGATGAACTGTCAGGTGTCAGGGCTCTCCAGAGAAACAGAACCTATAGGATAGATATAGATATATAGAAAGAGATTTATTATTGAAGGATTGGCTCATGGAGTTATGGATCCTGAGAAGTCCCACAATTTGTCATCTACAAGCTGGAGGCCCAGGAAAGCTGGTGGTACAGTTCCAGTCCAAACTCAAAGACCTGAGAACTAGGGAAGCCAATGGCCAAAAACCCAGTAGCAGGGATATTTAAAGAATCAGCCTGAGTCCAAAGGTTTGAGGATCAGGAGCACCATTGTCTAAGGGCAGGAGAAGATGGATGTCCAGCTCAAGCAGAGAGTAAACTCACCTTTCCTTCATCTTTTTGTTCTATTCAGGATCTCATCAGAGAGAGCGATGCCCACTTGCATTGGTAAGAAGGATCTTCTTTACTCAGTCTACCCATTCAAATGCTAATCTCTTCCAGAAACACCCTCATGGACACATCCACAAGTAATGTTTTCCCAGTTATCCAGGGATCCCTTAGTCCAGTCAAGCTGACGTAAAATTACCCATCACACTAACCAAGGACATCACTCCACCTCCAGGGCAGGGATAACAATTGCTGTCTCATTCTCCAACACTGTGCACTGGGCACGTTGGAAGTAGCTAACTTGATTTCTGGTTTGGAGGTTGCCAGACCATTTAAATATGATCGAGAAGATTGCATAGCATTCAGAGATCCTGGAGTTTGAGCTGGATGATAACTCAGTTAGATTTTGTGGTTATCTCCTTTGAGGTGCTCATTACTCCTAGAAATTTGGATGGTGAAGGGCAGACTGACAGATATTGCTAGTTTCCTCCCATTGTTACAGGGCCTATATCATTTATAGTCTAAGCTGGGACACTTCTGAGGGTGAAAGGGAATTCTCAAAACAATTAGCCTGTGCAATTACAATTAATTCAAAACAAAAAAATCATTACCAAACGATAAAATCAATAGTTGCATATTTACCCCAGACATTAAATGACAAAACGGCTATAGGAAGTGGTATACCCCACATCAAAACCGCTCAGCCTCTATTTCTGCACATTTATTTCATGTGCATCCATTCTATTGTTTTCTATGGACTCCACTGACTGGTGGCCTATGGCACAGGTCACAACACAACTGGTTGATCCACCAAGTGCCTGGCAGGGACAGCATCACCAAATACTTTGCCCACATCACCCAAGACCAAGAGGAGTTGGTTGTCAGAGCTGCTTTTGTCTGAACACACTGTGTGTTATCACTGAGTTCCCTGTATCTAGACACTTACAGGGAGGTGTTAGCTCTGTTGCATCTGGAAAGGTGAAGAAAAGAGAGAAGTGTTATGATTGCTAGTTGTCTTCTGGGTTTTACGACGTGTTTATGTGAGACTTCATGTGTATCTCACACATTACCAGACAGGCCCATAGCACAGAAATGAAAAGTGCAGGTCTACCAAACCCTTCCCAGCTTATTTTAATACATTTGATAATTAAATTTCATGAAAATGAAAATCCAGGCCAAATATTAAAGTGTTAGGAACACAAGAACTAATGGGCAATGGACACCGCCTGGGAGAATTCCAGGCCAACCAGTCAGATTATTCCAAGTTCACTCTTTCCTCATTCTTAGGGGTAGAGTCCTCACTTTTCAGCTGAACACATGGCCACCAGGAAGACTCTTTCTAGTGGGTTGGCAATTGAGCCATCCAGTTTCTGGGCACAGAGTGCCAGTGGCAACAGTGGCGACATTCAGGGTCCAGTGCAGAAACACCAGCTATAGTATTCAGCATTTGGCAATGGCTTTATTGCATGACGTCAGCTTTGGTTCTGAGCCTTATTCTCTGGTTTTCCTGGAATGCTGTTAGTTTTCTAACATTATTTCCCCTCAAATCAGTCTCCTTAATTCTGTTCTGTTCAAATAAGTGCATTGACTGGTTTACGGAACAGACCTAGATGACATTTTCTGATGAGTAAAAAAATTTCCCTAACATTCCTTAAGTCCAGTATATGAACATTTGCTATTTTAGTCCCTTTAGCGTCCACACCCCCTTGGCATGTAACCCGGGTCCGGCCAATCACACATAACACTTCATTCTCTGGCCATGGAAGTTTGCCCAAGATGGACATGTATTTAGGCCAGGCCAACCAAAGTCTTTCCCAGGAACTAGGAATTTCATCCATGAAAGTAGGATTGATGAACACATGCTTTCTCTCTGCTCTTGGACCATGAGCTTCACAGGGTCTAGAGTGTTGGCAACAATGTCTCTGGCAAACTGATAAAGACTCTCTGTGGCATTTACTCTTGATGGATAGAGTGTGTTGGGGGAGGGGGCTCGCAGGGGAGAGGAGGGAAATGAAGGGAAAGGAAGGGAAGGGATGGGAAGGGAAGGAAAAGGAAGAGAGTTTTGACAATCTCATTTGAATCCCTGGGCCCAGATGAGTCTGAGGCCCAGAGCCAACCCTATTCTTCCTCATTCTGTGGACGAATGTTTTCCCTTTTTGTCTTAAGCCATTTGAATTTAGTTTCTGTAATTCACAATGGAAAGAACTCTGAGTTAAGGGTATATATTTTTTTCCAGTTTTATTAGCAGAATGAAGCAAAGGAGGTCTTTTTCTCTTTTAAAAATAGCTTTATCGAGTTATAATTCATATACCATACAATTCACCTATTAAAGTATAAATGATTTTTAGTATTCACAGATACATGCAACTATCACTATAATCAATTTTAGAGCATTTTAATCACCTCAGAAAGAAACTTCTTTACATATCATCGCTCATGTCTCTTATTCCCCTCCTCAGCCCTAAGCAACCTACTAATCTACTTTTTGTCTATAGATTTCCTTATTCTGGACTTTTATATGAAAGGAACCATACAGTATGTGGTCTTTTGTGACTCACTCCTTTCACTTAGCAAAATATTTTCAAGGTTCATCCATGTTGTAGCGTGTATCAGTACTTCATTCCTTTTCATAACTGAATAATACTCTGTGGTATGGATATAGCACATTTTATTTGCCCATTCATGTGTTGATGGATATTTGGGTTGTTTCCACCTTTTGGCTACTATGAATAATGCTGCCATAGATATTTGTTTACCAGGTTTTTGCTTGGCATATGTTTTCATTTCTCATAGGTGTGCACCTTAGAGAGGAATTACTGCTTCCTGTGGTAATTCTAAATCTAATCATTTGAGTAAATGCTAGCCCGATTGTTTTCCAAATGGCTGCATCATTTTACATTCTTATCTTGCAGTGTATGAGATTTCATTACTCCACATGCTTGCCAATACTCATTGTTATCTGACTTTTTTTGATTCTAGCTATTCTAGTAGGTATGAAGTGGTATTTCACTGTGGTTTTGATTTGCATTTTGTTGAGCATTTTTTCACGTGCTTACTGGATATTTGTATCTCTTCCTTAGAGAAATGTCTATTCAGACCACTTGTCCATTTAAAAATTGAGATATTTGTATTTTTTATTATTGAGTTGTAAGGATTCTTTATATATTTTGGATACACGTTCCTTATCAGATATATGATTTGCAAATATTTTCTCCCATTTTGTGTGTTGACTTTTCACTTGATGATGTCCTGTATTTTCCTGTTCTTAATGGTATAATTAAGCAGAATAGGTCTTAATGTCCTTGGTTTCATCTTTTTTTAGTATATTTTTCTACCCTTGGAGTCTAGAGTCAAGCCTTTAAGCCAAAAAATACTTAATCATTTTTTTTTTAACTCAGGAAAAGTGTAAAACCTATAGGACAAACTGTGGGATAAAAATCATCCCAGGCTGGTGCTTGGCATAGGTCTTCTAGGCTGGGAAGGGACACGGCAGGGGGGAAAAACCCAAAACATATTCAGTATCCTTCCCATTTTATCCTCACAACATGGAGAATTTCCTAGTGTGTTCAGATCACTTGTTCATAAGTGATATTTAGAAAACTTCTGGGTTGTTACCAGATTAAAATGGACAATCACCACTTGATAGCATGAACAGTGAGGAAAAGGAAGGCGACAAATCTCAAGATAAAACCCCAGGATAAAAGAGTAAGCCCAATGACTCTGTCAACGCAGTTACCTACCTTATAATGTAGCTCAATATAGAGGATGTGAGAAGCCTTGCTTGCTGTTGTGGTGGTGGTGGGTGGTGGGTGGGATGGGGGGGGAAGAACATGCAGGAAAATCTGACTTTGAACTGAGTGTTAATAAAGGAAGTCAGAAGACAGCATAGGTGACTCTAGAGCTGTGAATGCTACGAGGGCAGTAACAGAGGCACAACCTCTGTTGTGCATGGAGTCACAGCAATTGGAAAAATCCTGTGCAGGATGGGGAATCAGGAGAGAACTCATGAAGGCAGTTCTGAAAAGATTCAGCCTTTGAGCTGAGTCTTGAGGTGGTGTTGGAACTTCTGTGTACGGAAATGGAGAGGGAAAACACTGCCAGCATTTCAGGTCTGGAGGAGTGGACTCAGCTGGTCTTGAGGGCTGGAGATGAGGCTGGAAAACTGCTTGGAGCAGAATAAGAAGGTCTGTAAATGTGAGACAAGGACCCTTTTCCATAATGATTGAGACAATGAGGAGCCACTGAAAGTTATCGAGTAAGATGCATTTGGGAACTGGATGAAAAGTGAGTGGAGAGTGGAGAGACCCTGGCTCTGGGAGGAAAGAAAGACTTCTTCTGGGATGGTGTGGCCAGCTGGACTCAGACTTTGGTTTAAAGGACAGCCCTCATGGAATGACGGCTGCCCAAAGCCAGCACCGAACTCGCTATTCTCGCTGACTGAAGTTACCACTGTTGTTTCAGGAAGGTTGTGGGTCCAGAAGAAAAGATGACATCTGATAGGAGATAGGCAGCGTCTATTGTCCCCACACTCAAAACTAATCAAACGTATTAAGTCACACAGGGGCTTTACAATCAGTTCTGGGGCTTTGGAAGCGCTGGTTGGCAGAGCACAACAGGTGATGGAATAAAAGATTGCATGCAAGTGGCTTGCTGAAACAGAGTCACCTCCCAGGAGGACCCTCCCAGGGAAACATGAGAAGGGGGTGGTGGTGGTGGTGGTGGGAGGCAGGGGGCCCTCCTGCCATCTGAGCTGTTTACACATCACATCAAAGCTGCAGGAGTGGAATGGGCAACTCCAGCTAACCGGATCTCTGTGAGAGGACCACAGAGCAGAGCCCCAGCTTCTTCCCCTATAAAATGGCAGGTATTTTGAGGATTAAATTAAATCATTCATGTGCAGCACTTGGCAGAGGGCCTGGAACATAGCAAACTGTTTTCATTCCCTATGGATGCTCCTAGGACAGCATGCCTGTCGAGTTATGGGATGACTCTTTGCTTCAGAGCCGTGTGCTGCTGTCCCCAGAAGGTGTTGGGACACCTGGTTGTTTTGCATTTGAGGTCGTAGCTCAGAGGCAGCCGTGTGAATTGATTTGATGCCTCTACTTCACAGTTCTGCACAGCACTCTCTGTGGTGAGACTTCCCCTCCCTTCCCCAGACTGGCTTGACTCCTCCTAAATGTTCTGCCCTGTTCCTGGCTTCCCCTTCCTGGCCACCAAGAAATTGTGGGCCCTCTGCTGAAGGCTCAGGGATCTGGCAACCTAATCTGGGAAGGTTTTTAGGTAGTTAATCAGGGGAGAAGAAGAAAGTAGAGAACATAACTGCGCCACATTTTAGAAAGATGAGGAAAGTCTAGGGAGGCAGTAAAGCAGGAACTAAATTTGTCGGGAGGACTACTCAGGGCATTTGGGCTGTTTAGCTGTCAGGTCAGGTTACTAGCAAAGCTCCTTCTTTCCCTCTCTTGCTCGCCTCCTTCCTTCCTTCCATAGTGTAAGGAAGAAGACAGATCTTGCCTTGAGGTAAGCTGTAAGAGGGAGAGAGGCATACACACAAATGACCCCAACCGGGAGTAGTATCGGAGACTCACTTAATGGGACCTGTGAGTTCAAAGTGAGGAGCAATGATTGTGCATTGGAAGAGTTGTGGAGAGCTTCAAGGAGGACGTGGCAAAGAGGCTCATTCGAAGGATTTGTAAGATTGAAACGTTGGAAATAAAGGGAGAAGGCAACAGCTCAAATAAGGTACAGAAAGGAAGAAATGGTAGTTGTGTAAAAGAATGAATCCTTTATTTTGGTCAGAGTTCTAAGTGTCTGAAGGGAACAGTGGGCCAGATTGGGGAGGAGTCTCAACGCTAAGGTGGGGATTTGGGACTTTAGTCCATTGCATAAGGGAGTAGGTGAGTGATATCACAGCAGTGTTTTAGGAAGATTAATCCATTGGCATCGTGTAGAGTGGATGGGCGAGGGTGGGGGAGCAGGGACATGGCTTGTAAATATTGCAATGGTCCAGATAGAGCTATTGCTATACTCGGTAGCATCAGGGAAATGAAGAGGCATTAGAAATGAATGCTGTGGAGTTAAATTAGTAGAAATTAGTAACTGATTGAATATAAGGCCTTAACAGGAAAGAAGGATCAAGAATGACTTTTCTGTCTTTTCTCATCTGGGGTTGTCCAATTCTACTTGTTTCTCAGAGCTACTGGCCTCTATTGGCTGAACAAATAATCTTACATGCATCCCCTTCATTGGGCTTTGTTCTGCTCCCCTCCCCCCCCCCCCCACCCCGACACCTATTGTGATGATGGTGTACAAATCTTTGTCATTTATCATCGTGGCTATATACAAAGAGGTATTCTGGTTTTCTGGTGTACCGTGACACTTTTTAATGCCACTGTTCCCAAGGATTTCACATTTAGAAAGGTTTTCGTAATGCATTTATGCTATGGGAAAAGAATCAAGTTTTCTAGAGAGTCTTTATGCTGACATACAGATTATTAGGGTGAGCTTTTGGTGGTGTGGCAAGGGGAGGGAAGAGGTTGCTTGGGGGTATTGCTGACAAAAGGCTTGTAAGTGTGATGATTTTTCACTTGTTCACTGGATGTCTCCTTCAGAACTATAACCAATTGGGCTTGGGGCAGCAGCTGCTTGTTTCTATTGAAATTCTTGCATTTTCTCACTTCATCTAGGTCTTGTTTGAGTCTGATTGGTGACAGACAATGTGCCAAACATCCTTCTTCTTTTAAAATTTCTCTTGTCCTTGACATTCGGAATATGTTTTTCCTCCTGCCCTCTCTTCCTCTCTCTCCCTTCCTCCTTTTCTCCTGCAGATATGAAGATGTATAAATGTATCATTTCAAACTTTTTTTGGGGTACCTAAAACAACAAATGTGCATTCCTCAGTCCATGTCATGGCCATGGCTCTGTGGTTGGTCCCATGTGTCTTCCTCGTTCTGGAATCTAGGCTGAAGAGCTGCTCCAATCTTGGTCTTGTGGTGGAGGAAAAAAAGCAATGATAGATGAATCCATGCAATGACTTTATAGTTTCTACTTAGAGGTGGCACATATCACTTCAAAAATATTTTCTTTCCACTCAAAGAAAATGCCACATAGTTTAAGTTTTTCATCATTCCTATCTATTTGTCAGCCTTTTCTAAGTTATACTACAGTGGAAACAACCCCCATGTCTTGTGGGTTACAACAGCAAATCTCTAGTTCTTGCTACATACTAGCTGTGCCAGTATGCCAGCTCTGGGTCAAAGGCAGCTCTGTGAGTCTGTTCAAGTGTCTTCATTCTGGCTTCCAGGCTGAAGGAATAGCCTTTCTTTTGGCAGAGAGAAAAGAACCTCAAACTTACTCTTTTTTTTTTCTCTTTGGAATAAAACTCTTTGTCTAAAGTGTGGTAGGGCACAGTTCTCCTCTTTTATCTTCTTTTCTTTTGAGATCTTCATACTGCAACATTGGCCTATATCAGGTTAGGATAATGGAAAAGGGTATTTGCCAAAGGTGAAAAGATTTAGAGCCCCTGTTGGCAGAATACTGCCTTTATTTTTGCTATAGAAGTGAATAACTCTTGCAGAACAAGGTTTATCTTGTGGACATTTCACTTGGAGTCTGGAAGCATAGAGTGCTTTGCTCTTCCTATGCTCTATCTCCAGAAGGACTGGATGTGCAATGCCCCCTTCACACCCCCACCCCTTTCTCCAGAGGTGAGGAGAAGAAGAGGTAGACTTCTAAGTAGAGGGAAGTTGAACAATTCTAAGTAGAGGGTTGAAGAGATAGATGGAGGCAGGCAGTGAGGGGAGAAGAAGATTAAGGGGGAAGACCAGAGAGGCTGGGTTCTCTGACACCCACCCTTTGGTGGGCTTAGGATTCAGGGCATAACTAAAGAGCTGTTTTTGCCCAGCCTGAGTCTTAGTGTGTGAGTGATTATCTAATAGTATGGATTCTGTTTGGGAATTTAGAAGTGGTTGTACCTCATTGCCTTCCAGTAAATAAGGGCATAGCTACATAACCCCAGTGCATTACACAGAGAAAAGTAGGGTTGCTTTGGTGTGGGAATGGAAGACACCACCATATCCCCACCCAACCACTCTGCAGAATCCTAGGACTCTGAGAAATATAGTTTGAACACCTAAAGGATAAAGTCATAATCCTATGGTCCAAGATGACATTAAAAAAGATGACTTCTAGAAAAAAGTATTAGGGCTTTTGTTGTGGTTGCTGGAAGATGAGGTGAATTATAACACTATCCCTTGAAGAATCCCAGAAGAGGGAGGACATAGGCTAGAAGGCAAGGATTATCTTATATGCATTTGATGCTTTGGTAAAGATAAGTACAATGAGAAAATTTTGTTATTTTTGCCTTATCAAAAGGAACTGCAGCCACTAAAGGGGTCTATACACTCAGCGGGCTCAGAGAGTCAGCTGTTTGTAGAGGTGGCAGATTTGGAAAAGAACTGGGAGGAGATCAGCCAGGACACTGGGCAGAGAGGAGAGAAGCCACTCTTCCCATGCTGAGGAAGGCTTTGTGGGCAGCTGCAGCGAATAAAGCCAAGCTAGGCCTAAGCTTGTTTTTGTGGACTTATATGTAATGAAAAGGGGTCCTAGTTTCTTGTAAGTAGGTCACTCTGTATCATGTACCGTGAACTTCATAAAGTGAACCAACATGTAATGGTGTAGAGTTGTAATCCTTTACCTCACAATGGCCCTTGATGAGGTGTGTGGTCTGGGAAACACGGGACAGGGGCAAGGTAGCCTGGAGGATTGAAGAATTTCTTAGCCTTCCTGCCAGCTGTCAACTCTGGGGAAACAGGGCCTGTTCTTTCCCACCGAGTCTCCTTCAGAGAAGCATGTCTATTGTGTTTGTAGAGGGGAAAAAAAAGAACATTCATTTCTATTACTTGCTTCTGTGAAGATGTGTTAACGAGCGAGGAGGAGGAGGTGGCTTCTTTTTATGAGGATTATACTGGCAGCTGAGGGGCAGCACATAATGAAGGAGGTTTACAGATTTGCTGTTGAAAGCTGTAGATATCTATGCATACTGTTCCCAGATGAGAGAAAGCTAGGGCTGGCTGCTACAAAGGTCAATGCCAAATTTAAATGCATTTTTTTAGATCATTTCCATAGCATTTTATTCACAAACATTGAGTGACTTTCATTTTCTCAGGAAAAATAGCCATTAACATTTTTATTTCTCTCAAACGGGTTATAATTATGTTGTTATAAATATGGACACTCTAAAGAGATCCTGCTGAGGAAAAATGGGCTTTTTTTTTCTCATAATGAGGAGAAAATAGGGGTGACTGATCCTACTCAGAAATAGTTTCAAACAACTGGTTTTGCACTCGAGGTGTGTAGAAGAAGATTCCACCCAAGTTCACTTAGTAGTAGTTTTGAGCTATTAAAAAGAATAAAAAGCAACCATAGAGTTAAAAAAAACTGAATTCAAATTGGTTGTAATTATTTACACGGAGAAGTTTAAGCAGTGGATTGGAAACCAAAAAAATGGAAACTTTCCTTTAAGTAAAATCATATGGGAATAGCAAACATGCAAGACAGATCAAATAGGAGCTGCTCTGGGTGAAGGGAGGCTAGATGGACCAGGGCCCATCTTATTTGTCACCCTTCCTTGAGTCTGGAGTGACCACTGTGGGACCATTGTGGCATCCCTGGAGTTCTGAGGATTCCAGTTTGACCATGGGTTGGAGAGCATGTTTTCCTTGAATCCCAAGCCCATAGGATTTGTCCAATAGCCTCCAGGTCCTGAGAAGTAACATGACACATTTGGTGTCTGGGCATAGCCAGTGTGAACATTCCTGTGCAGCTGGTAGGGAGTTCTGGGGTTCTGGTGCAGATGGGTATTCTGGAGCTGGGTGTGGATGTGAAGTGGGACTGATACATGGTAGCAGTTGGGGAGCAAAAGGGAATGGAGATCATGTCTTGGGTGAAGGACAGTCCAAGGTCCACAGGAACTGTCCAGAATTCAGAGTCTAAATAGAGTTGGCAATGAATCAAGGGCAGAGTCTGTAGCAAAGGGTCTTCAGCTGAAGTCAGACAAGATTGGACTAGGGTCTGAAAGTGGGGACAGAGGCAGAAGCTAGATTTTGAGATATAAAGAGAAAGGCTTTATGGGGTCCTGTGGTCTTGATTGTGGGCAGAGAGGGAGATGCAAAGGCCCAGGGGGTCTGGAGAAGACCATGGCTTTGGATGGATGGGGGTTGAGCTTCTTACCCTAGAGTTTTGCTTGGGATCTTGAACACGATGTGAGTTAACAGCCTTGGGTGCCTATACCATGGGTCTGTTGCACCCTGTTTCTCTATCTTATTGAGAATGGGGATCTTATCAAAGATGGGCTTTAGAACTACTTTTGACAAGGATTCAAAGTAATTTATCTTCCTAAAACTTAATTTAAAAATCCTGAATAGTTCAAGTGAACATGTGCACCACTCATTGTATACCATATATGCCTGTGCCATTGGGATTTTAGTCTTTTGGCACTTTTTCTTTTTCATATTTTTCTGAGGACTCTGTGGGTCCTAGTGCTGTGGAGCAAGCAAGAATCTTACAGCCTAAAGTCATTCACACTCAATGACTTCTTCCAAGGCTGAGGGTAAGGGGAACACTTGCTGCTAAGTAAAAAAGTTAGTACTGCCCACCCTGTTGTGTGCCTGGGAGGGTCATTGCCTAGGATAGCCAGAGATGGCAAAAATCGTTGAATGAGGAGAAACAAAAGCTTAAGAATTATTGTTTTCTTTGTACTTAAGGTTTATGAATTATTTCCTTTTGAAAATGTGTTCAAAAAGCAGATCCTCCACTGAGGCCCAACATGAAAAGCTCTGGGATAGGTGAAAACGTGAATGTCTGAAATACAACCTCACGCCACTGCGATGGGCTCAAGCTACTCTTAGTTTTTTATCCCTCCTGCTGCCTGTGACTTACATCAAGCTGTGGAGAGAACCCCCAAAACCAATAGGTCATTTTAACATAAGACGAGAAAACACTAAATAGAAGTTTAAATTTAAAGGGAAATTATAGGGGTGCCTGGGTGGTTTAGGTGGTGAAGCATCTGACTCTTGATTTCTGCTCAGGTCATGATACCAGGGTTCTGGGATCAAGCCCTGTAGCCAGATTTATGTTGGCTGTGGAGCCTACTTGAGATTCTCTCTCTCCCTCGGTCCCTCTCCCCTACTCATACTTGCTCTTCCTCTCTCTTTCTAAAATAGATTAATATATATATATATATATATACACATATATGTATATGTACATATATATGTATATATGGAAATTATAGATCTTTTGGCAGTTTAGAGAATGGGAGCCCAAATCCCAGAAGCTGATATTTCCTTTTATTCAGGTCTGAGGCCATCTATTTTGAGGTTTCTAGGGTTGTTTTTCAAAACCCTCTGGGATACTAGGGGGACAGAAGGGTATCTGAATAAGGAGCTAGATCCTTTTGGCAAGGAGCTGGCAAGGAGATTTGACTGGCCTTTGGCAAGTTGGGGTTACATTTCTGAGACACAGGTGCTATAGGAAAGCTTGGGTAGAAGCCCCAAATCTCAGGGATACTCTGGAGTTGATCGACACAGATCTGTCCAGAGAGAAAAAAAACATTACCTAAAATCAGTTAAGCTCTAGAAAACTCATAAGACAAGAGGGTCCAGCTGACCCTGATGAAATCTGGATTCCATTTCTCAGACCTTGAGATCTACTAAGAGACTTGGGGCAGAATGTCTTTTTTTTTTTTTTAACATTTATTTATTTATTTATTTATTTATTTAGAGAGAGCAAAGGGGAAGTGCAGAGAGAGAGGGAGAGAGAAGCCCAAGCAGGCTGTGCACCATCAGTGTGGAGCCCGACCTGGGGCTCAAATTCACAAACTGAGATCATGACCTGAGCTGAAATCAAGAGTTGGACACTTAACCAACTGAGCCACCCAGGTGTCCCAGAATGTCTTAAAGTCATGTGGCAAGTTGGTGGTGGAGTCAGGTTTATAGTTCCTGCTTCCTGACTCCTAGTTCAGTGATTTTTCACTTCTACAGTGCTACCTCTACCTCCACCTGATTCTATTATGTGCCAAAAATCTGCCTTTGTAGGAACTAATCTCCCTTCCTCCATCCCTTTCCTTCCTTCCTCCCTCCCCCTTCCTTCCTTCCTACCTTCCTTCCTTCCTTCCTTCCTTCCCTTCCTCCCCCATCCCTCCCTACTTCCTTCCTTCCTTCCCTTCCTCTCTCATTCCTCCTTCCTTCCTTCCTTCATTCCTTCCTTCCTTCCTCCCTTCCTCCCTTCCTCCTTCCCTCCCCTCTCCCTTAAAATATTTGGTGCTCAATGTGTGCCTGGAAATATGCCATTTTTAGAAAGACAAAAATGAGTGATAATCAGTCTTTCTTAAAATCTTAAGCTTTAAATAATCATCCATTAATAAAGCAGAGAAAACTTCACTGAAGGAATTATGAGATCAAGCATCTTTTTAGTCATACATTTTATTGTCATTTACCAAGGGTTATCTCCAAAAGTCTAGAATCAAGTCTAGAACCAAGCACATATGTATTTGCATACTTGATAAGGTTGGCCAAATCTAATCTCAGCTGAGGGAAATATCTCAGCAGCATACTTATTCCATCCATGGGGTGGTGTGAACTTCTTCACTCACCCATTATCATGGCCCTAGCAGAAGTAGGTAATTGGCAGAGGCAAGGAATGAATGGGGGATGGAGGGAGTTGAGGGTGAGAGGGATATGGGCAAAATGGCCTGGGCAGCCATAAGTCAGAGGAGGTAGGCTGGAGCCAGGACCAAGAGTATCATGGCAGACCCTGGGAACCTAGGGTAGGGCATTCTGGGTAAGGGCTTAGTGTGAAGTCAGAGAACAATGAAGGGCAAGTGGGAGCCATAGTCAGAAGCCAAAGAAGAAATAGAAGCCGATAAGCCTGACAAACCTGGGTCAAAGACAAATCTGTAGCAGCCATGGTAGTCTCTGAGTAAGAGTGACCATGTTGAGGAAAGATTGGCTTCAGGAAACACTTGTATTCTTGCCTGTGGCTCAGCCAGATACAGACCTGAATCCTCTGTGTGGAGGCCCATGGAGCAAAGCAGATGGCACATACAGGTAGCCTCCAAGCTGTCTGAGGCTCCCTGGAGGTTGTCATGGCTACTGACTTATTAAGAAGGAGATGGAGATGCGGGTCCTGGGAAACATCACTCTCACAAAGTTGCTTTTGCTTTCTTTCCCTCTGACTGTCCAAGGCAAAGAAAATTTTCTCCATGGACATTTCATCAGAGAATCCACTTACAAAAGCCAACAGAAGAACAAATGCATAGCATGGTGACAGGCCTACAATTTGAGAGTTTTATGTAAAAAAAAAAAAAGATTCTGCAGTGTCTTCCTCATATAATAAATAAAAATCTGTATAGCTGGATATGGTGATGAAAAACAGCCCATCACAGAAGAGCACTGAAGAAAGGGAATTTTCTTAAAAAGGAATTTCCTTAGGTTTTAACTGATATTCAGGGTTGAGAGGTGTACGTGACAATGTTCTCTTATGATTCCAGGTGTTTTAAACACCATAGTCTTGATATACCCACTTTCTGGATATTAGAACCCAGAATTCAGAGCCCCAAATCTAGGGCTCATTTATTTGTTTGTTCACCGAACACTGGTTAAGCATCTAAAAGCTGGGTGCCAGGAATGCAGAGGTGAATATAATATGACTTCTGACCTTAAAGAGCATACAATCCACTTGAAGAGACAGATACGTGCATTAATAATAGTGATGAGGTATGCAAATCTAGGTAAGCCTAGGGTAAAGTTCTGGGCAAAATACCCTAAGAGTATAAAAAAAGAAATGCCAAAGAGAGAGGGAGAGGGAGAGAAATGCCTAACTCCATCTATGATGGAGTGGGTGGGGAGGGGAGGGGAACTTCTAGGAGAAGGGGATTCTTGAGCTGAATCTTGAAGGGTATCAGGGAGACAAAAAGAGAACGATGTTCCAGGCAGAAGGAAGGAAATTTGGAAAGGCAGAGGTATGGAAAAAGCCTGTCATTTTTTAGAGAGTATGGTTTGGTTGAAATCCGGGAAAATTGTGGACATGGCTGAGGGACAACCCTTTCTTAGTATCATGTTGATGTATGTGAATTTTATTGTAATGGTCATGCTGTGTTCCCCCCAAAATTTATATATTGAAGCCATAACCCCCGACCCAATGTAATGATATTTGGAAATAGATTTTTGGGATGCAATTAGGATTAGATGAGGTCATGAAGGTGGAGCCATGATAATGATATTAGTGCCCTTATAATAAAGGGAAGGAAGAGAGAAAGAGAGAGAGAGAGGGACATTGTCCTTTTCCATGTGAGGATACAGTGAGAAGGCAATCATCCAAAAGTCAGGAAGAGAGCTCTCGCCAGAAACCAACCATGTTGGTAACCTGATTTCAGACTTCCAGACTCCAGAATTGTGAGAAAATAAATTTCTGTTTTTTTAAGCCAAATAGCTGATGGTATTTTGTTAGGGTAGCTCAAGCAGACTAAGACAGATCAGTTGGCTTAAAATATTTCTTAGGGTAAACTTCACTTTTCAAAACCCTCTCAAAACTTATGCAGAACTCTAAATATAAATTTATTTTAGGTTATGAGCCTCTCTGCTGTCTAAGTTGTTGACCAAGTCAAGCAATCTCATGGAGAGAGTAGAAGAATGAATTCTTTCATTTATTTGATAAATATTTATCAAGTGCCTGTTTAATGCTAGGCATTTTTTATAGTGCTGGAGTTTCAGTGGTGACTAGGACAGACTAGCCACTGCCCCCATGTAGCTTACTTCCTAATGGAGAAGGTAAGAAGAAAAAGACAAGAACAAGGGAATTTCAGGCACTGCAAATACCATGAAAACAGTAAAACTGGGTCACATGGCAGGGGTAGGAGCTAGTTTTTTTTTTTTTTTTTTTTTAACGTTATTTATTTTTGAGACAGAGAGAGACAGAGCATGAACAGGGGAGGGTCAGAGAGAGAGGGAGACACAGAATCGGAAACAGGCTCCAGGCTCTGAGCTGCCAGCACGGAGCCCAACACAGGGCTTGAACTCACAGACCGCAAGATCATGACCTGAGCCAAAGTGGATGCTTAACTGACTGAGCCATCCAGGCACCCCAGGAGCTAGTTTTCAATGGTGGCCAGGAAAGGCTCTCTGAGGACACACCATTGGCACTGAGAGATAGATAATGAAAGAGCTGCCATGGGGCACCTGGGTGGCTCAGTTGGTTAAGCCTCGGAGTTCGGCTCAGGTCATGATCTCACAGTTCTTGAGTTCGAGCCCCATGTCAGGCTCTGCGCTGACAGCTCAGAGCCTGGAGTCTGCTTCAGATTCTGTCTCCCTCTCTCTGCCCCTCCCCCGCTCGTTCTCTCTCTTTCTCTCTCACTTAAAAAATAGACAAACATAAAAAAGAAAAAAGAGTTGCCATATAAGCCTTGTGGGGAGAGGAGGCTGGGAGTGAGGGGTAGATGGGAGGATGGGAGCAGGTCAGGGGTTGAGAGGCCATTTGTTGTGGTTTGGGGGAGAGATGAAAGTGAGTAGGACTAGGGGTGGAGATGGAGAGGAGTTTGGATGAAGGATGTGTGGATTTGGAATATCTTTTGAGGGCTGGGCCATCAGGGGGATTGGTTGGAGGAAAAGAGAAAGAAGAGTCAAGTATGACCCCCCACCCTCCCAAGTTTCTGGCTAAATTAACTGGATGATAATGCTGTCACTGAAGAACAATGAAATTAGTTTGATATTATGAGATTAAAAGAACCAATTGGTGCATTTAATGAATTTAGAAAATTCCCAACATTTGTTTGGGTGTTGGGTAGACTTGTTTTGAAGTTTGACTTCCTTCCAAATCTGCAATCACTATCATCTCCATCAATAAGAATTAGTTGCTGTCTGGTTCTAGAAGAGACTTGTAGCTTCTACGAAAAATCCATCACAGTGACAACAGTTAGGGACCCTGCCCTCTGGTTGTGTCCCGGAGTCATATGTCCACACAGATGGAATCAGATAGACAAACAAACAAACAAACAAACCACAACTTGCCGGAGAATTGCATGGCTAGACTAGATGGAGGCAGGGGGAATTTCCTATTCCTCTTAGAGTTGACCTATATGCCCGCCATTTACCTGTTTTCTCTCAGATGTAATTTGCACCCTTCCCTTGCTCTGCTCTATATCACAGGGAATTATATTTCTAGGTAGGTTTGACCAGTTGCATTCTAGGCAGGTTTGGCCAGTGGAAGGCACTGGCAGAAGATTGCAGGACAGGAAGAGGGGGGAAGTCGTGTTCAGGTATTTCCCTGCTTTTCAAAATTTCGCATTATGCCACTTTGCTTTTATGAAAGCAAACTTTTGCTTTCTGAAGGAAAGCTAACTGAAGTTTTTTTGCTAACTGAAGGAAATCTAAAGAGAATTTTCACTGTTATGAAGAAAAGGAAGTGAAAATAGCATTCAACATTTGTTTTGCAGCAAGCTATTATAGAGACAGAACACCCCAAGCAGGGAGAGGGGCCCTGCCAAGCTCCTTCTCTGGGAAGCATCTCAGCCTCTCAACATCCAGCCACCATAGCTGTGAACTGTGTCTATGAGCATCTGGGCTTTAACTGGATTTGTTTTGTGCATCCATTAGCAACATGTGTCCCTAAGGTATCAGAAAAGCCCAAGAGAGGTTATTTTTCGGGTCTGGGAATACTCACAAATTTTTCCGTAGAAAGTGATGGGAATTGCTTCTTTACAGCATTTTGACTTATGAAAGATTTGGTAGGAATGCTCTAGCAAGAGAAATCTGTATTTCTTTGTCTTTTGCTCTGTCTAGGGTAAGACTCCTCTCTCATGAGACAGATTTCTTCACAATGCCCAGCTTCTGCATGGGGGCCCCTGCCCTGGTCCTAACTCTTCTAACGTCCTGTGTTTCTGGACACTGATGATGCCACTTCCTTGTCCAATTCCTCCTGCCCCAGGTGGCAGTGAATTCCTGCTGTGGCCTCGCCATATTTTCTTTGCTTTCTGGGCTCTTCAATTACCTGTTTACTCATTCCTTCAACTTTAGTCAAATTCAGTTCCCTGTATTTTTAAGATCCAGAGCGGTTTCTGGTTTCTTAAGAGGATCTTGACTGATTATTTTGCATGTTGGGTTCTGAGAACTCTAGATGTTAGGTGATCAGCTTGTAGAGTCTGCATTTTCTGGCTATTTTCTAGCACTCTTATTTCCTCACCCATAACTTTCCATCTTGCTCTTTCCTTGTCTGTCCATTAATCTTCTTTTTGTTGTATGAGTTTGATGAGAAGTCAAACTCATACACAGTGTGAAGCATATTCACTGTTGTCTTCTCTTCTTAGAAAGCTTTACCAGATCTATACAGGGACCTCATTCCTAAACCAACCGGATGTCTGGCTTCACAGTTTCTTTCTTTTTAATGCTTACTTTATTTTTGAGAGAGTGATGGGGGAGGGGCAGAGAGAGAGGGAGACAGAGAATCACTGACAACAGAGAGCCTGACTTGGGGCTTGAACCCACGAACCTTGATATCATGACCTGAGCCAAAGTCAGACTCTTAACTGACTGAGTCCCTCAGGTGCCCCTCTGGCTTCATAGTTTCAATGTATCTACTCTGATGCTCTTCTCTAATGGATGGGTTAGTCAAGAATTCCCCAAATTAGTTTCTTCGTATGTCCTGTTTCCAAAGGGCAAACCCACAGGCACTTTCTTTTTGAGGATCTACTAGGGGTATTTGAAAGTTCCATTTAGTTTTATGATCCTTTCATAGCATAGGCCTTACAAAGTTACACACCAGGGAGAGCTGTCAAAGTTCATGCAGGCATTAACTGATTTTGCTCAGCAGTTAAGGAAAAAAAATCTCTATTTTGTTTTGGGCTTATGACATTTTCGGGATGCATTGTGGAATGTTTTTGTTTTGGTCAAGTGCCTTAGTTAGAGAACAGTAAAAACATTTGACAAAGCTCTTTTTTTTTTTTTTTTTTTTTTTTTTTTTTTTTTTAATAAGTAGAGAAAGCTATGATTAGAGACCAGAAAGGCCCTCTGATACAGCGTATTTTGCCTGAAGGTCTACTAATAGATTTCCATATGTCTGGCATAATTTTAAAGTGCAACTACCCCTTGGGGAAGGTGTAAATAGTATAATTAGCTTTTTTTCCTGGCTTCTGGATAGATCAGACTCTGAGGACACTAAGAGTTTAGAAGAAATGGTAAATGAAAGTAAGTTGATTTTTTGGGAACAGGGGTTTATCCAAAAAAGGCTGCCCAGAGAATGTTGGAATGTGTGTGTGTGTGTACATGTGTGCATGTACGTGTGTGTGTTTGCATGCCCTTTGAGTAAGCAGGTGCCAAAAAAGGATGGTGGGATGCAGTCAGGGCCTTTTAAAAACCATGTTACTGTCTCTGGAGTATGGTGTCCTTTTCAGAGGACTAAACATTCTGGCCTATGGAAGATGTATTTTATTTTATTGCTTCTTGCCTTCCTACCTCAAACAGAAATACTGCTCTTGAAATTCTTAACTTTGATAACGAGAATAATAACTTCCTGGAATGAGAGGAGTCAGGTTTCTCAACTTGTTTACACATCCCAATGAACATTTATGTACATTAATATAGTAATTTCCTCAGGGGGTTGAATGTTAATGAATCATTAATAATAAATATTCAAATCTCATTCCTGGATTTACAGGGGATGGTGGGAAACATTTAAGGGGTAACCTTGTTATCTAGGAAAAACCCCACTCTCTTACATTTAATACGCATAAATAAAATATCTTTCATCTGGGGAAATCAGGATGCTGTGATATCAGCAAGCCCCAGACTAGATGGCTGTTTCAATATCTAGCCTGTTTACTTTGGGGGAAGGACCAGCTGTTCATAAAGCAATTTACATTCAACAGGTGAACCATGACTCTAATGGATGTGAAAGATACAGTGGAGATAATCTGTAGAATGCCATTCCTTTACTGCTTCCTGGACCACCCATGGCTTTTAAAGAAAATGCCATTTACAAATTAGTTTTTAGATTTTTTAACATGTTTAATGACCGTTTGCTTGATTTTCTAGAATTAAGAAATGATTTACATCCAGCTAGCAATCAACACTGTATTTTTATTCTTTTTCCTAACCTCTGTAATAGCTGGATGGAGATTGGAGGGAGAATGGCCTTATATATTTTTGGTACTTACCCTCCTCGTTGGATTAACGCATTTCATAGAATTGTTGATTTTTGTTAGACTGGGATTTAGGAGACTCATTACAGTGATTAAAGAGGGATGACAAATGACATTTTAATAAAATAGCTGACATATATCCTGGAATAACAGGAGGTAACAAGCACAAGGACAAAATGCCCACATGCCAAGAATGGTGGAATAAGAGATGGAATGAGCCTGCATCCTTGATGGTATTGTTGAAACACTGCACTGGCCTGGACTGCATTTTTCCAGATTTCATGTTGTGGTAATTAAATGTCTATTACTTAAATTCTGCTGGTTGAGGTTGTTTCTTATAGCCAAAGGCATTCTTAACTGACCTGCTATCTCAAACCAAACTCCTTGGGGCACCTGGATGGCTCAGTCGGCCAAGCGTCTGACTCTTGATTTTGGCTCAGGTTCTTGATTTTGGTCTTGATTTTGATCTTACGGTTCCTGAGTTTGAGCCCTGTGTGGAGCTCTGTGCTGACAGCTCAGAGCCTACTTGGGATTCTCTCTCTGCCTCTCTCTCTGTACACCCCCCACCCCTGCTGTGCACTCTCTCAAAATAAATAAACTTAAAAAAAATAACCAAACAAACTCCTTCTGTCTCGTCTCCTCTCCCATCCTGTTCCTCTTCTTATATTCCCCAGTTAATGGTATCCATACAGTTGCCCAAGTCAGAATCTCAGGGATCTTTTTCAACTTCTTTCTCTTGTTCACCTGTCTTCTTGAATATAGGGACTAAT
This sequence comes from Panthera tigris, assembly GCF_018350195.1. Classification (NCBI taxonomy): domain Eukaryota; kingdom Metazoa; phylum Chordata; class Mammalia; order Carnivora; family Felidae; genus Panthera; species Panthera tigris. The sequence goes on from NC_056663.1 coordinate 143,597,242, forward strand.
TCTTACTCATCTTTTTATTACCAGTTCCTGGTACAATGTCTGGTACACAGAAGACACTCAAAACATATTTGTTGAACTAAAAAAATTAATGTGATTAGGTATTGAATGTCGTGGATTAGTACACAGATACTGAGTAAAGTGAAAAGGATGACCTTGGGAAATATTTTTTATTAGGCTAGCGTGAATTTTGATGAGCCAACCTTGCCCCTCATCATAGACTATCTTTCTACTGACTAAAATTCTTTTGTCCCCCTGATTGCTTGTTTCTTTCACATAGACATTATTGGATAAGCATTATCATATTTTTCCTCTTGAACCCTTTAAAATATTTTTATGTAAAAACCCTCTTTTGTGACATTTCTGTCTCTTAAATCACTATTATTAGGTTACAGTCCTACCTTTAACCTGGTAGACATTCTGCATCTTTGTAATGACTTCTGCTAATGTCTGCTCTATTCTTTTACATTGGTTGGTTATATTAATCTTATTCGCAGAATCTTGGGTAGGCTCTCTGTCTTTTTATGTACAGGGGATATAATGGCAATGTCATGAGGTTCATAATCTTGTGGTGAAATGAAAAGAAGACCAGATTTGAAATGCAAAAAAACCGTAGGGTTTGTGTCATAGCAGTTCCTATATGTATAATTTTAATCAAGTCAAGAAGCCTAATCAATTTTGTTTTCTTACATTTATAATGGGAAGAAGAGTTATACCTATCCTGTCCCTCTCACAATACTGCTGTGAGAATTAAGAATCCTGCAAGTGTAAGGCTTATATCATGTGTCCATTATGGGGTGTAGTTACTTGCATTTGAACTGCAAGTGCATAGACTGAACAAGGTTATTATAGATTGGGAAAAGGTGAATCTTCAATAGAAGAAAGATTAGGCAAACAATAAATATCCAAAGAGCTAGCTTATAGAATCCAGGCATACTGCAAGATCTTTTGTACTTGAGAAGTTTCCAGTTTTCTCTTTTCTATACAATGTAGGAGCAGTTACTGGAAGAAGTAATAGAAAGATAAGTTGTTTTCAGAGATATGAAGCTCTAAGTCTTGTTTGGCTTTTCCCAGGATTGCCGTATTTAGCTCCTAACCTCAGAATCTGAGGAGGGCTTTCAACCAGACCTCAGTAGAGTAATTAGAACTGAAGTGTGACTCTTGTTCAAGCTTCTCATGTTACAATAAAGAAATTGAGATGTAATAAAGAGAAATTACTTGCTTTAGATCATACAGCTAAGACCTAGAACCCAGGTCTCTTGGCTGCTGTGCTGAGAGATCCAGCCATGTTGAAATCAGTTGCAAAAAGGGTGCCTGGGTGGCTCAGTTGGTAAAGCATCCAACTTTGGCTCAGGTCATGATCTCATAGTTCGTGGGTTCAAGCCCTGCACCAGGCTCTGTGCTGACAGGCTCTGGCCTGGATCCTGCTTCAGATTCTGTCTCTCTCTCTCTCTCTCTCTATGCCCCTCCCCTGCTCACACTCTTTCTCTCAAAAAATAAATAAACATAAAAAATGTAAAAATCAGTTGCAATGTATATTGATAATGATGATGATGATAATAGTGATCACAGTGACAAGGATGAAGTAACCATGGTACCTTGAAATTTGTGGTAAACAATGGCAATTACATAGCGACTTTTGTTGTTGTCTTCTAGACAAGTGCGTGAAAACATTAATTAACTGGAGGGATTGCTGCGAAGTCTCTTGGTAACAGGCAGCCTTTAATCCAGGCAAACAGTGGAAATCAGCAGTAGCTGGATGTCTGGAATAAACCATTAATTGTATGAATTACAGTGTTTCATGGTAATTATAAACCTCTGAAGAGGTACCTATGGGATGAATATTTTTGGAGGATTTTCAGGTGAGGTCAACATGGTAATGAGAACTGGACAGGGTCATAGTGGACTTTGGTGTTTGACTCAGCAGCCATTAGCTGTATCTTTGCAGAATTATGATGGCTTTGGATACCTGTGGTTCTATGCATTGTTGTTGTTGTTAGCTACTTTGAGGCCATGGGTAATTTGTACCAGGATTGTGAGTCAAGTGCAAAGGAAGAGTAGCTACTGTAATAATGTTGTTCAAGAACCTGGATCCATTGCAAAACCTGGTGCTCATCTTTTCCCATCTCAAATTATTTATTGCTTGTTTCTCAGATTACTAGGGTAATATAATCTTTGGCCAGCCTAATAGACTCAGATTTTATTCACAAATTTTTAAATCTTATACAATATATCCTGACATGACATTTTTGCTAGGCTCGGTTTCTTTATACTCTAAATTACTTTGCAGAGGACGTTACTTTGTTACTTATTTATTTATTTATTTTAAAAGTTTATTTATTTTGAGAGAGACAGAGAAAGCACAAGTGAGGGAGGGGCAGAGAGAGAGAGAGAGGGAGAGAGAGAATCCCAAGCAGTTTCTGAACTGTCAGTGCAGAGCAGAGGGGTCTACTTTAAATCATATGTCAAGCAAACCAAAGCCACTTGATATGAATCTTTCTAAGTCTTAGGCAAGAACACACTCTCCTCAGAGGTGGGCCTTTGGAGTATTTATTTCAAATGAAGACTTGAATGAAGATGTGAATCATTATCAATATTGTTATTATTTGCTATACCTGCCTTCTGTGGGGGTAGCCATGGCTAGAGAAAATGAGGGGTGAAGATTGAAGAAGTGGGAAATAATCAGTTTTTTGGGAGGACAGAGAGATATGAGCTGAACTTTGTGTTGGCATGGACTCAACTCACTGAGCTGAGAAGACAATGTAAAAAGGTCCAGGCTTCTATCCGTAGGAAAGGGAAGAATGGCCAGACCCAAATTGTAACACAAGGTTAATATCCAAAACATATGAAGAATTCATACAACTCAAAAGCAAAACCAAACCAAAACAAACAATAAAAATTCCAATTAAAAATGAGCAAAGGACTTGGATAGACATTTCTCCAAAGAAGATATATGAAAGGTCAACAGGTACATGAAAAGATGCTCAACATTACTCGTTAGGGAAATGCAAATTAAAACTGCAATGAGATATCTCTTCACAGCTGCTAGAATGCCTGTCATCAAAAAGATAAGAGATAACAAATGCTAGTGAGGATGTGGGGAAAAGGGAACCCTTGTGCCCTGTTGGTAGGAATGTACATTGGCACAGCCATTGTGGAAAACAGTATGGAGGATACCCCCTGCCCCCAATAAAAATAGAACTATTATATGATCCAGCAATTCTATTTCTGGGAATATACCCAAAAGTAATGAAAACACTAACTTGAAAAGATATCTGCACCCCTATGTTCATGGCAACATTGTTTATAATAGGCAAGACATGGAAACAACCTAATGTCCATCAGTGGATGAATGGATAAAGAAGATGTGATATATATACCACACAACGGAATAAACACACACAATGGAATATTATTCATCCATGAACAAGAACTCCTGGCATTTTTAACAACATGGATGGAATGTGAGGGCATTGTGCTAAGTGAAATAAGTCAGACAGAGAAAGGCAAACACTATATGATCTCACTTATATATGGAATCTTAAAAAAAAAACAAAACCTCATGTAACCAAAATTATAGAGAAAGAGATCAGGCTTGTGCTTACCAGAGGCAGGGGTTGGTGGGAGGACGAACTGGAGGTAGGTAGTCAAAAAGTACAAACTTAGTTATAAGATAAATAAGTCCTAGGGATGTAATGTATAGCATAATGACTATAGCTATTGCTGCTGTATGTAAGATAGGAAAGTTGTTAAGAGGGTAAATCCTAAGAGCTCTCATCACAAGGGGAATTTTTTTCTTTATTCTTTTCTTTTTATTGTATCTATACAAGAAGATGGATCTTTGCTGAACTTACTGTAATCATTTCACAATATATGTCAGGCAAACCATCGTGCTGTAGGCCTTAAACTTTTACAGTGATGATGTCAATTATTTCTCAGTAAAACTGGAAAAAATTATAAGCAATATCTTTTTTACTGGAAAAAGAAATTATTTTACATTTATGTCATGCTTTACCACAGCTCAGGCATGCAGACCTAATCCAATCAACTCCAACAGCTGCCTGGAGAAGGCAGCTAATTTTCACACCAACCTTTTAAGGCAGGGAGTTTGTACCCCTTTCCAGAGGTGATAATAATTGATAAGAGACTTTACAAGTGCTTTGCATGAATGATAATCTCTTTTAATCCTCAAACTATACCCATGAATCAAGTGGGTTACTATCTTCATTTTACGCAGGGCAGACTGAGGCTTAGGAGTTGTTATGTCAATTGCCTGAAGGTTCACAGGCACCTGGGACAGTTTTCCTAACAGCCCGTGTGTAGAGCCCGTGTGTATGTATCGTGCTGATCCTTGGTGGATCCAGATGAGGAAATGAGGCTCAGAAAGGTTCAGTGAGTGACTCAAGATCACACTGTAAATAGCAGAGTTAGGATCAAACATAGGCCAAATATTTCTAAGTTTAATGAAGTAGTGTTCTACTTTTCTCATCCTTGTAAACTTGAAGCCCACAATACCCCTTATCAAAGGGGTATTTATTGTGGCATACTTGTCATTTGAAACAGTTCCCTAAGTGAATTTGATATACACCATCTTTTTCGACCCATATTTCCTAGAAAACAGAAACTTAGGCAAAGCTTATGTGCTAGTAATGCATTATTGGGGGTGTAGTTGAAGGATGTTAAGAGGGAAAAAGAGATGTAGGTGTGGCAGGAGGTGAAGCAGCCACGGCTTCATGAAAGAACACACCCAGGTGCTCACTTATGTGGCATACTTCCCGCTAACCCATACAGGACCATAGCACCTCAGAGAAAGGAAGGGAGAAGAATCTTTCTGACAGCTCTTTCCCATTTTCTGTCTCTTGCCATATAACATTTGTTCCATAGGGCATCAACTCCCTTGCAGTTTTGGGTTTGTTCCCTGGCTTTTGAGGACAGCTGCTGGAGGAGCCAGAGCTTCTGTGGATCTGGTTGTGTTAGGTCTGGGTGCCTGAGCTGCTGTGGCTTCTACCAGACTCTGGCCTTCACCTGACAGAAGGGGGTACAAGGGGGATGGGCAAGGTAGCTTGCAGAGCTAGAAGATTAAGTGGTCATGGACCCAAGAGGCAGACAAAGATGAACAGATCTGGAGAGCTGCATAAGCTGTGTCTGACACATTGCTCAGACCATCCTTGGAGATCTGGCTCTCAGGCTATGGTTGTGGGCTTTTGGTCTTATAAGACCAAGATGCCCTCATTTTGTTGAGAAGGGAGGTGCAAAATCAGTGCATCACAGAATCCACTTTACTTGAAATCTGCTAAAAACCCTTTAAGTGGGTTAGTGAATTAAGGTGCAGTCCCTATTGCTATAACTGATCCCAAGGACATAGCTGATATTCACCACCAGCCTTTTTTACCACTAATTTTAGATTTCCTTTTCCCTGGGCAAGTGCATTGGCTTCTTTTGGTTGCTACTCTGGTAGGAATTCTAGACCTTCCATCCTAAGTGGTCTGAGCATGTAGTTGCTTTGTCTGTCTTTTTTGCTTATTTTTTTTAATGTTTACCTATTTTCAAGAGAGAGGGGGAGAGACAGAGTGTGAGTGGGAAGGGGCAGAGAGAGAGGGAGACACAAAATCCAAAGCAGGCTCCAGGCTCCCAGCTGTCAGCACAGAGCCCAACACGGGTTTTGAACATGAACCGTGAGATCATGACCTGAGCTGAAGTCAGTCGCTCAACCAACTGAGCCACCCAGGTCTTTTTTTTTTTTTTTTTAATGTTTATTTATTTTTGAGAGAGAGAAAGCACACATGCAAGAGCAAGGGAGAGGCAGAGAGATAGGGAGACAATGGTCTGAAGCAGGCTCTGAGCTGAGAACACAGATCCTGATGAGGGGCTTGATGAGATCATGATCTGAGGCGAAGTCGGATGCTTAACCAACTGAGCCATCCAGGTGCCCAGTTACTTTGTCTTTCTGGTCTGTAAAAGTTACTGTAACTGTCCATGAACAGTTATAACTAAGCAATGCCAGTGTTAAAAGATGACCAATGTAAAAAGATTCTATAAAGAATCTTTACTGTCTTACTGTGTAGTAGCAACCAGAACTCCTCATGATAATTACTGTTGATTACCTCAGCAGGAAGTGACTTTTTCTTTGCCTGCTGGTTCATGGGCCTAAGGACCCCAGAGTGGCCAGGCAGTAACAATCATAGCTCTCCAATTCAGTGGGATCCTTACTGTGTCACTTGGTGGGAGTTTTCTCTACTCCCCCTGACTCCCCACCCCCAATGAGATATAGAAACTCTAACTTGGTTTAGCTTACCTTTTCAAGACAGGAAATATAAATCATGCTAGGGAAAGTAAGGGTTAGAAGAACTACCGCTGTTTCTACATGGCTCCTAGATCCATGTAGCCTAGCTGTGGAGATGCAGCACCATCCATATTGAATCCTGGAGAACAGTGCCCCAACAGTGTATCCCAAGCGGACTCTTAAAGTGAGTCTTCAGTAGGCTCTGCCATTATTCTTTCATGTCCCTTTCTTCTGGTAAAGGGATATGGAATAGAACTAGTGTATCCTTCAATGGAATACTACTTGGAAATGAGAAAGAATGAAATATGACCTTTTGTAGCAACATGGATGGAACTGGAGAGTGTTATGCTTAGTGAAATAAGTCATACAGAGAAAGACAGATACTGTATGTTTTCGTTCTTATGTGGATCCTGAGAAACTTAACAGAAGACCATGGGGGAGGGGAAGGAAAAAAAAAGTTAGAGAGGGAGGGAGGCAAACCATAAGAGACTCTTAAAAGCTGAGAAGAAACTGAGGGTTGATGGGGGCTGGGAGGAAGGGGAAAGTGGGTGATGTGCATTGAGGAGGGCACCTGTTGGGATGAGCACTGGGTGTTGTATGGAAACCAATTTGACAATAAGTTTCATAAAAAAAAAAAGAACTAGTGTATCCTGGGGTCATAGGCCCATTGTCACACCTCCTTTGCCTTAAAATGGATTCTTTCATTCAAGATAATATAGTGTGAAGTACCATGTTGATGGATTAGGCATCCTATAAACCCCCAGATGCTGGAACTGGCAGAGACAATGCAGTCAGGGAAGGTGATCTGGAGTAGATATTCATTCTGATAAAGATGAATTGCTGTCTTTTTAAGGTAGATGGTGTTTAATGATGAATGGTGCCATACAGAGGATTCAGCATTGGTCTGTGCATCTGGAGGGGGGTGGTAAGCATTCAGAAATGACAGTAGCTAGATTAGCTGTGGTGGGAGAGAGTCTGTGTTGTTGGGCCCATGCAGAGCTTCCATCCCTGAGACCAAAGCCACTCTTGGTTCATGGGCCCATTGAGGTATTCCCCAGAGGCTGATTGAGAAACAGAGATTGGCTGACATCCATAGGTTCATCATCTTGTCCATCTGGTCTTTGAGCTCCTTCTCTGAGGTAGATAATTTCCAGTAAACATTCATATGAGACACAAGCATCCACATTTTGAGTTCACTCCCATCAGTCTATCTGTAGAACTTTTCACAGACCTCACTGTATGTGATCTTTCAGACCTATTGCTGTCAGGGCTCTGAACAATTAACCAAACCATTTGTTAATGTTCAAGTGACTGTTTATATCCATATCTCAGGCCAATTCTCCAATCAAGCATACTGCTTGGAAATCCACCCACTGGCATGATTTCCCTTCTCCAGTGTTTTCTGGGATACCCCTGAGTAGTGCTGCAATGTGGCAGCAGTATGTTTCCAGCTAGCACCAATGGATCATGCAGACTTATCTGTGAGCTGGGTCTCACAGTGTTCATAGAGAACTCCTTGTGAAGCTGTATATGTGGATGAAGAGAAAGGCATCCAATACCAACAGGAATCTGAGTTTCCTGTTCATGTGAGTTACTCACACCTTCTGGACCTGCCTATGCCTATTCCCCAAGTACCGCTGAATTGTGACTCAGTGGGTCACACATTCCCCCTAGTCAGTAGAATGTCAAGAGTTTGTTTTCAAACAGAGAGCAATTCTCTGCTAGAGGTCATAGTCTTGCTCTAGGGCAGTAGTGATTTGTACTTCAGTGTCCTGGTTTCTTTCATCCCTCTTCAATTTATCTTAATTGTGTTTATAACTGGCTTGCTCCTTTGAACATGTCATCATCCTGTATAACATTATTGTAATTATTGGAAAAGTCCAGGGCCTTTTATTGGTAACTATTTATAGGGTGCTGGCACTTTATTTTAGATCAATTTTGTTAAGGCCATCAAATAAATTAACATATACATTTCATTTGGAGGAAACAATATATTTGCATGTCAACACAAACAGAAAAGGGGAGAGGGGACTGGGAAAGAGAAAAAGGGAAGAGATGTTTTCTAGCTTAAGATATAACATCTTTTACATTGCTCTTAACCTTGGAAGGCCATGGTGATAGACAGCATTACTTGGGGGTAAGTCTTTGATCCAGGTGATGTGTAGGCTGATCTTTACAGCAGGCTAAAGTCAGTGGCCATCCATGTTAAGATTCCCCTTAGGATGAGAAAGAACTATGAGTGGTATGTTTACTTTGTTCAGCTTATTCCACCCCATCCTGAATGTGTACAGTACTCCTTCACTAGATACTGTGTGATCCTGAATGCTACCACCCTCTTCCCATCCAGTCCAAGAGGATCTGTCTTGTGGGTTCACCCTCTTAGTTTGATCCACCCTATTTCCCCAAAGCCCTTGTCCCATAATCCCAATTCTTAATCCCTACAGTTTTTTTTTTTGTGTTTTTGTTTTTGTTTTGGCCCTGAGTATTAGTCATTGAGCTACATTTAGTTTTCTCCAGGATGAAGCTGGAATAAGAAAGGAGGGCTGGAAATGCTACTCATTGGTCCATCCTCAGGATCAAGCATCTATACTATCATTGGAGTTTTCAAAATCTCAACATGGTGCCTGGGTGTTTTATGGAGAGACAGTACAATGTAGTGATGAAATTGATGAGTTCTGGAACCAGATCACCTGGGTCCAAATCCCAGATCCACCATTTAGTTCTGTGACCTGAGGTAAGCCTTTAACCTCTGCTCCTCAGTCTTCTCATCTATAAAATGAGGAAAATAACACACCCATATTTATAGAATTGTATGAGCATTAATAAATTTATGTGTGTAAACTACTCAGAAGAGTGCCTGGCACATTCTAAGTGACTTATAAGTATTTGCTCCCATATCTTATTATATTATGCTAATAGCTAATATGTCCTTTCTGTTTTTCCAGTTGCATTTCAGAAGATCCTCTTCTCCCAGCCCACATGGTATGGAGTCAGTGTTTAGAAAGCAGGTGCGCATGAGTGGCTCAGTTGGTTGAGCATTAGACTCTTGATTTTGCCTCAGGTCATGATCTCATGGTTGTGAGATTGAGTCCCACATTGGGCTCCATGCTGAGCATGGATTCTCTCTCTCCCTTTCTCTCTGCCCCTACTCTGCTTGAGCATGCTCTCTTTCTCTCTCAAAATATATAAACCTAAAAAAAGAAAAAGAAAGCAGGGGAATATATACTCTGCTCAAAATTGGGGGTGGAGGAGAGAAACAAATCCACTTAATAGAAAAGTATTGGCAAAAATTATGGAAAGAGCCTAAATGTCCATCAACTGATGAATGGATAAAGAAATTGTGGTTTATATACACAATGGAATACTACGTGGCAATGAGAAAGAATGAAATATGGCCCTTTGTAGCAACGTGGATGGAACTGGAGAGTGTGATGCTAAGTGAAGTAAGCCATACAGACAAAGACAGATACCATATGTTTTTTTACTCTTATGTGAATCCTGAGAAACTTAACAGGAACCCATCAGGGAGGGGAAGGAAAAAAAAAAAGAGAGGTTAGGGTGGGAGAGAGCCAAAGCATAAGAGACTTTTAAAAATTGAGAACAAACTGAGGGCTGATGGGGGGTGGGATGGTGGGGAGGGTGGGTGATAGGTATTGAAGAGGGCATTTTTTTTTGAAATTTATTGCCAAATTGGTTTCCATACAACACCCAGTGCTCATCCCAAAAGGTGTGAAGAGGGCATCTTTTGAGATGAGCACTGGGTGTTGTATGGAAACCAATTTGACAATAAATTTCATATATTAAAAAAACACAAAAAAACCAAAAAACAACATTAATAAATATACAGGTCACCCCCCCCCCAAAAAAAAAAAAAAAAAAGAAAAAGCATTGGCAAGTCAGTATGTAAAGTAATAGGAGAGACTATAACACTTTGTTAGGCCTGGGAACGTGAAGACATATTAATTTGCTTAAGAGCACTAATGAATCTAGATAGCCAAGGGTAGACATATAAGTAATTTATTCTTGTAAGCTTGATCATCACTATATTAGTCATTAAATACTTGATGATTTACACATTTGGAGAAAGGAAGGCTGGGAGGTCCCAGAACATTGATAGATTCTTCCCTAATTCTCATCATTATTTATTGTTTCTATTTTCAAGCAGAGGAGAAAAGTCAAATTACTCTTATTTTTGAAGATGATGTTATTGGTATGTTGCAGTGTTTGGTTTAGTACTTTGTGAGATGTTCATGACAAGTTAAAAAATTAGGAGATCAAATTGCCTTTTACTTTATGCATTTAAAACAAAATTAGAATTTTATTTCTAGTTTTATTTAAAGAGGAATTAAAATTCAAGAATTAACTCAGCATTTTGCTGTAGTTGGAAAAGACTGAGGGTCAACCAACTAAATTTGATGGTTTATTATTACATGCATTCAGATGTGCTCCCACAAACACACAATTACTAAGAGCAAAAGAACTTATTTTTTTCTTTCTAAAAGGCTGCTGTTCAAATAAAGTTTTGAATTTCAAAAGGAAAGAGAAAAGCAAAGCCATTTCATATAGTATTGGCATTTAGCAAGTACTTAAATATTTGTTTGATATTTGAATTTATGTTAAGGTGTACATATATTATATATTAGTTAATTATAACAATTAATGATTTAGATATTAGTTAATATATATTAATATATATAATGTGTATTAATATATAAGGTGTATATTTATTAATATATATTAAAACATGTATATCTTAAGCTTATATATATATATATATACCTTATACATATATATATTAAAAATATATATATATCTTAAGTTTATTTAGAGAGCATGAAGGGTGGGGAGGGGCAGAGAGAGAGGGAGAGAGAATCCCAAGCAGGATTGTCAGCGCAGAGCTCAACTTGGTGCTCGATCTCACCAACTATGGGGTCATGATCTGAGCCAAAGTCAAGAGCCGATTCTTAGCTGACTGAGCCACCCACATGCCCTTAAGATATATTAACCTGATGTTGTAGATTGTTTACATAAATGACTGCAATTTTTCTTCCCTGTGTGCATGCCCCCTTGCAAAGTGACTCTGTGAGTCCTCCCATCAGAAGTGAAATTTATTTCCCCATCCTTTGAATATGAGCTGGTCTTGTGATTTGTCTGACCAATAAAATATAGTGGAGGTGGTGCTGTTCCACTTCAGGCTTAAGCCTTAAGAAGCCTTCCTCACTTTAGTCTCTTTGGAACCCTCTTATCACTATGTGAAAAGCCAGGCTAGTTTGCTGGGGAATAAGAGACTAACTGCCACATGGGCAGTTGTCCTGGTGACAGCTGGCCAACTGCTAGACATGTGAATGGGACCATTCTGGACCAGGAAACCTGAAGTAGAATAGCCTAAATCTGACCTATTTAGCTATGGCTATTTGGAGCTGCAAGATAAATTCTGGCCAATATCAGAAGACACATCCTGCTGAACTCAGACCAAATTGCCTGTCTACACAACAGTGTGCTAAGTAAATGGTAGTTGGTATCAGGTTTGGAATAAGAGCTAACATTTACTGAGTGCTTACTATGTGCCAGGCAGCACTCTAAGTGCTTTACGGTTATTGACTCAACTTTCATAACAACTCTGTGATAAGGTTGTAAGTGAAGGAAGTGACAAGCAGAAGTAACATCTCAGCCAAACTCATCAGCCTGATCTCCTCCCCCTGCTTGCTGATAATGGGGCAAAGGTCAAGATAGACAAAGCCAAGTCTCTTCTTAATGAGGTTTCTTTAGAGTGGTGTTGACTAACATTTCCTGTAAAGGTCCAGATAGTAAATATTTTAGATTTTTTTGGACCATCTCCGTCACAGCTACTGAGCTCTGCCTTTGTAGTGTGAAAGTAGCCATAGGCAATATGTAAACAAATAAACCTGGGGTTCCAAAAAAACAGGTAGCAAGTTGGATTTGGCCTGTAGATCATAGTGTGTTGACCCCCACTCTAGAAATTAAGCTCTAATGACATAAGACATCCATTGAATGTAATAAATAAGTTTACACTCTATGCATCTAGCATGGTACCTAGCTCTGAATCATCCTTGGGAGAACTGAGAAATAGTCACACAAGTTATTCTCAGTAGGCCTTAATTCTTCTGCAGAATCCCAGTTAAGAAAAGCACTGTAGGTGTTAGTTTCGTCTTAAATCTGGTTCTTTTTGTAGCTGTGGGGTAACTGCTATAGCCATGGACAATATTTTCACATGTTCACTCTAGTAGGAAGAAGAGATCCAGCCCAAGGAGAATAAGGAGGGACTTCTCCCGAGGCCCAACAAATTTCTCTGGTGTCTCAGCTGGAATGTGTCACTATTCATTTCTGATCCAAGCCCTAGCAAAAGAATAGGGTTTTTCTAACTGGCCTGGAACTAATCAGGTTCTGCAGCAGTTGGATCAACAGTTACTGTGCTGCTGATATTTTTAATTTGCCCTCTCACTTGAATTATAGTTTTTCTCCGTTCAAAAATAATTTTCCCTTGGGCACCTGGGTGGCTCAGTAGGTTGAGCGTCCAGTTCTTGATTTCAGCTCAGGTCATGATCCCAGGGTCATGGGATCCAGCCTCATGATAGGCTCTGTGCTGAGCAGGGAACCTGCTTAAGGTTCTCTCTCTCTCTCTCTCTCTCTCTCCCTCTCTCTCTCTCTCTCCCTCTCTTCCTGGCTTGCACTCTCTTTCTCTCTTTCTCTAAAAAAAAGAAAAGAAAAAAAATTTCCCTTAAAACTTTGAGCATATTGCTCCAGTGTTTTCTTGCCTCTGGTCATATTGATACGAAGTCAATGTCTATCTAATTTTTGTTGTTTTGAAGTATAATTTTTACTTTTTATTTTGGACACTTAAAAATTTTGTCTTTATTCTTGCCAAATTTTATCATGATTTGAGGACTAGGTTTTTTTTCATTTATCTTTCCCAGTACTCAATGGAGTCTTTCTACATACAGACTCATATCATTGTTCAGCTCAGGAAATTTTTCTGCCATTATTAAAAAAAAATACTGCATTTCTCAATTCTGTCTCTTCTCACCTGTAAACAGTATTACTAGTGTTTCTATAAAAAGTGGATATCTGGACACAGACACACAGGGAGAATGCCATGTGAACATGAATGTAGAGATTGTGGTGATGCATCTGTAAGCCAAAAAAAGGCCAAAAGTTGCCAATAAACCAATAGAAGCTAGGAGAGATGCATAGAATATATTATTCCCCATAACCCTCAGAATAAACAATCTTTGCCAAAACTTTGATCTTGGACTTCTAGCTTCCAGAACTGAAACAATAAATTCCTGTTCTTTCAGACATCTAGTTTGTGGTACTTTGTTACTACAGCCCTAGGAAACTAATACAACTCTGTTCATACTCTCCATTTGTTTTGTCATTTCAGACATTGTATTCCATAGTTAAGAAGAATTTCTCAACATCCTCTCATAGACCATTAATTTGTTCTGTAGCTATGTCCATTTGATTTGTTTTTAAACCATTTATATTTTCATTATAAGGATCTAAAATTGGTTCATTTTCATTAACAGCCTATTCTTATTTCATGGATACAACAAGCAAATTTTGTTTTTCTGTATCAGCTTTATTTCCTTTGAGATGTACTAGATAGGATTGTATTAAATTTCAAGTAACAGAAATCACAACAAACTATAACTTACACAAGTAGTGAGTTTATTTTTCCCATGAATTAAAAAGTCCAGAAATGAACATGCAGAGTTGTCATCTAGGGACTAGGCTCCTTCCGTATGTTTTTTTTAAATTAAATTTTATTTTTTTTCTTCTTTTTATCCTGCCATTTTGAGCATGTGGCTTCACCCTTGTGGATGTAAGATGACTACAAAGCATTGGGTATATATTACAGACCAGAAGAGGAAAGACATAGTAAAGAGGAAGGAAGGATTGGTATCCATGTTAGTATGACAGATGCATTTGACAAAATCCAAAATTATAGTGATTTAAAGATGAAGTTTATCGATCTCTTATATTAATTAAATCTGGAGGTCCAGAGCTGATATTCCACCACACGGTGTCAGGAACCTAGGCAGCTTTTCTTTTTGTTCTGTCATTGAAAATATGCGGCTTCTTTAATGTGATCCAACATGATTGCTCAAGATTCAGCCATCATTTCTTTATCCCAGCTAGCAAGAAAATGGAACAAGGAGGACATGAACTTACATCTCCTGGCCAGAACTTAGTCATGTGACCACACTTAGCTGCTAGGGAGATGCCACTGAATTTCCCAGTGGAGTCTCCCCCTACCCCTTAGGAAGCCATAGACTGGGCTAAAATCAGAGCTCATAACAAGACTAAAGAAAAGAAGAATGAATATTAGGAGACAACTGGCCAGCTCTGTTACAATTAGGAAAGCAAAACTTACCCTTAAATACCCAACAGACTTCTATCTCAGTGGCCAGATCTGTTTTTCCTCTTACATGATTGAGAGGTAGAGTTTTGCTAAATCATTCATCAAAATTCTGGTAGTAAGGAAGAAAAGGAGAATGGATCTTGGGTAGGCAACTAGCAAGTCAGTCACACTTGTGTATAAGTTTTTCAATTTAAACAGTGATGCTTCTTTCATGCTATTTGTTTTCCTTAAATTATTAGTGATACCTGGTTATATGATCCTGCCTTTTTTTTTTTTTTTTAAATCTTTTTGTTGTTTCTGGTGGTGGTGGTGGTGGCAATTACTCCAAGGATAACTTCCAGACTCCTTAGGTGAAAGAAATGTCACAGAACAGTACAGGAAGAACGAGGTGACACTGTTTAGATGGCCATAGCACAGGCGGCAAAGGCCACAGGCTGGAGGTGGGGGCACAGGGAAAGGCCCCCAGGGTGGCCAGGGGACACAGCAAGGACACAGGCAGGGTGGCCAAGTCTAGGGGACTCTCGCTCATCTGCATTGTTTGAATTCTTCCAGACAGAATGCCTCCAGGTGACACTTGGCAGACCATAACATCTGAATAATCATCATTATAGCGAGACTAAGGTAGGAAAGAAGCAAGTGGAGCAGGCGCTGAGGTATATTCAGAGGCTAAACCAGACGCAACCGAGCGGTGGAAAGCAGACCTGTGTGGTTAACATGGGTGGGACGGAGGCCTCTGGAGGCCCAGAGGCTGGTCTGGGGGTGTGTGGCAAGCCGGGGTCTGGGGCTGAGCAAGTCACTGGCGTGGGTGCCTTCGTTCAGTGAAGATGCCCAGGTGCTTCCAGGCTGGAGGAGGATCTTGGCAAAAGGCAGCAGGCTCGCGAATGGTGAGAGCGCCAGCGAAAGCTCTCGGGCACCCCTCCGGGTGCATACCCCCGGTACTTCCGCAGATGCGGTTACAGGAGAGTCCCTCTTGCCGGATGCAATCGTCTTCGCCCGCCTGCCTCACGTGGTCCGACTTCACGGAGCTCACACCAGGTCCGCCAGGAGGCTGCCCTTGCGGTACGAGTCCACTCCAGCTGCCCTGCGGTCTCAGTGCTGCAGACCCCGGAGAGCCTGCAGGTCTCTGACATGGACAGGTCCCTGACATCCAGCTATCGCTGCCTCAAAGCAAGGAGGCCACAACGGGGGACTGGTGACGGTCACTCACACAAGCGCAGCACGGGAACACAGGACTTTGGCAACCGCCGCAATCCACGTCACACGCAGGAAGATCACGCGAGAACGTGCTGGAGGCGGGACAGGGAGCCGCTGGTGAAGATGCGCATGTGCGGTCTCTCAGCTTCGCGTCTCGTGGTGTCCTCCTCGTGTTCCACTACCGCCGGGCTCAGGTTCTTGTCGTCGGCCAGCTTGCTGAGGCGTGAGGACGCCATGGGGTCAGAAAGCGCCATATTCTTTTCTTCAGAGAAACTGCCTCGCCACCTATGCATTGTTGAAGTGAGGGCGGTTTTCTTTCCAGTTTCTATCCCTCGGGCTCGGACGTCGGGCAGTCGGGCTTGCCCCGCTGCGGGGTATGTGTGTGGGGGGGGGAGGGGCTTGGCCACCTTGTCCGCCTCGTCTTGTCCGATGTCCACCGCACTTCCCGGGAGCACCACTGGTGGTTGCGGCATTCCGGCCTGAGCCCACATGACCCCCTCCTCTTACAGTAGTGGGTGCTGGTTTCTGAATGTGCAAGTTCCTGTTCCTGAATGTTGCATCTGCTTATCACAGACTGCTTCTAGCGACTGCAAGGAGGTTGGGAGGGTTCCGGTAAGGCAGAGAGTAGCCTGGTCTTCTGAGTGTGGAGACTTCATCTTCTAACCAGCATCCTGCCCAAGAACCCACACTCACTGCGCTTCCTGGGGCTAATGACTTCACGATTTTACTACCTGCTTAGAGGGAAGGACAGATCTCTTGGATGGTCCTTTGGAGGGCCTTGACAAATTACCCCAAGAGTTCGTTTCCGGTCCCTTTAGGGTTCTCCTTATTCGCTAACTCAGAACTGAGAGCATCCCAGGAGCAGCTGCCGCTTTTTGCAGAAGTTTTCTGATGAACAGACTTGGGGCTTTGGATGTATGTATGTATGTATGTATGTACATATGGATTTATTTTTATTTTTGTTTTTGTTTTTTAGAGAGAGAGTACAAGTAGGGGAGAGGGGCAGTGGGAGACAGGGAATCTTAAGCAGGCTCCATGCTCAGTGTAGAACTCAGTGCCGGCTCCGATCTCACGACCCTGGGATCATGACATGAGTGGAAATTAAGAGTATGGCACTCAACCTGTGGACCTACCCAAGCACCTCTATATGTATTTATTTAACCTTTATTGGAATACAGTTGACAAATAACATTGTGTAAGCTTAAGGTACACAGTATGTTGACTTGATACACTTAAATTGCAAAATGATTATGATCACAGTGTTTGGCTAACACTTGCATCATGTCCCATAATTACCATTTCCTTTTTGTGGTGAGAAGATTGAAGATATCTCTTCAGGATCCTGTTTTAATTATATTTGAATATATATCTAGAAGTGGAATTGCTGGATCACATGTTCTAGTTTTAATTATTTAAAAAAAACGTTTATTTGTTTATTTTTAAGAGCAAGAAAGAGCACAAGTAGGGAAGGGGCAGAGAGAGAAAGAGAGAGACAGAGAGAGAGAGACAGAATCTGAAGCAGGCTCCAGGCTCAGAGCTGTCAATGCAGAGCCCGCCTGGGGACTTGAATCCATGAACCATGAGATCATGACCTGAGCCCAAGTCAAGAGTCAGACACTTAACTGACTGAGCCACCCAGGTACCCCTCTAGTTTTAATTTTTTGAGGGACCTCCATGGTGACTGTGCAATTTATATTCCAATCAGGTGCACAGAATTTCCTGTCTCCACATCCTCTCCAACACTTGTTATCTCTTGTCTTTTGGATAATAGCCATTCTGACAGGTGTGAGGTGATATCCCATTGTGATTTTGATTTGCAGTTTCTTGATGATTAGTGAAGTTGAGTACCCTTTTATATACCTGTTGGCTGTATGTATGTTTTCTTTGGAAAAATGTCTTTTGATTCCACGGCTCATTTTTCAAGTCAGATTTTCCCCCCTCTATTGAGTTATATGAATTCTTCACGCATTTTAGATATTAACTCTTTATCTTAGATACAATTACAAATGTTTTCTCTCATTCCATAGGTTGCCTTTTCATTTTTTTGATTGTTTGCTTTGTTATGCAGAAGCTTTTTCATTTGATATACTCCTACTATTAATGTTTTGCTTTTGTTGCTTGTACTTTGGTGTCATATGCAAAAAATTGTTGCCAAGACCAATGTCAAGACCTAATGCTTTCTTCTTAAAGGTTTATGGTTTAAGTTTTATGTTTAAGTCTTTATTCCATTTTTTTTAAACATTTTTTTTTCAAAGTATTTTTAAGTTTATTTTTGAGACAGAGAGAGACAGAGCATGAATGGGGGAGGGTCAGAGAGAGAGGGAGACACAGAATCGGAAGCAGGCTCCAGGCTCTGAGCCATCAGCCCAGAGCCCGACGCGGGGCTTGAACTCACGGACCGCGAGATCGTGACCTGAGCCGAAGTCGGACGCTTAACCGACTGAGCCACCCAGGCGCCCCAGTCTTTATTCCATTTTGATTTATTTTTTGT
Organism: Panthera tigris; assembly: GCF_018350195.1. NCBI lineage: Eukaryota > Metazoa > Chordata > Mammalia > Carnivora > Felidae > Panthera > Panthera tigris. The sequence continues at coordinate 143,615,590 of NC_056663.1, forward strand.
GAATAGTATAAAATAGAGGTCCAGTTTCAGTCTTCTGCATGTGGTTTTCCAGATTTGCCAACACCACTTATTAAAGAGACTGTCCTTTTCTGATTGAGTATTCTTGGCTCCCTTTTCTTTCTTTCTTTTTAAAAAATTTTTTAAAAATGTTTATTTTTGAGAGAGATAGAGACAGAGTGCAAGCAGGGGAGGGGCAGACACACACACACACACACACACACACACACACACAGAATCTGAAGAGGCTCCAGGCTCCGAGCTGTCAGCACAGAGCCCAATGCAGGGCTCGAACTCCCCAACTGCTAGATCATGACCTGAGCTGAAGTCAGACGCTTAATGGACTGAGCCACCCAGGCGCCCCTCTTGGCTCCCTTTTCAGCTATTAGTTGACCATATGTGCAAGGGTTTATTTCTGGTCTCTTGATTCTGTTCCATTGGTCTATGTGAGTGTTTTTATGACATTACAATACTGTTTTGATCACTATAGCTTTACAGTTTGAATCCAGAAGCATGATGTCTCCAGCTTTACTCTTTCTCAAGATTGCTTCGGCTATTTGGGGTCTTTTGTGGTTCCATACAAATTTTAGGATTGTATTTTCTATTTCTGTGAAAAGTGGCATTGGAATTTTGATAACAATTGCATTGAATTGATAGATGGCTTTGGGTGGTATGGATGTTTTAACAATATTCTTCTAATTTATGAAGATAGGTTATCTTTCCATTTGTTTATGCCTTCGTCATTGTTTTGTTAAAATCTGTGGTTTTCAGGGTACAGATCTTTTATCTCCTTGGTCAAATTTATTCCTAAGCATTTTATTCTTTTTTATGCTGTTGTGAATGGCATTATTTTATTGTTTCTTTTTCAGATACTTTGTTGTTAATATGTACAAATGCAACTATCTTGTTGAATTACTCCTTTTGCTCTTGTATTGTTTACTTGATATTTTTAAATTGTTTACTTGTGTTCTCTGGTAGCTCTCTGAGCATCTTTGGAAAAATTAGTTTGAATTTTTTGTTGGGTAATTCCTGTATCTTTGTTTCTTTGGGGCCAGTTAATGGAGTTTTACTGTATTCCTTTGGTGGAGTCATATTTCCTTGATTTGTCATGATCCCTGTAGCTTTGTGTAAGTACACATTTGAAGAAGCAGTGACCTCTTCCAGACTTTAAGAACTAACTTCTGTAAGGGTAGACTTTCACCTGTGGGCACAGACATGCTGAAGCTTGCTGTGACTTGGGTCTCGTGGCACAGAGTAGCAAGTACAGGAGCATGTGATGGCACCGGGTCTGGAGGAGTGTGTTACCTCTTTGGCTCAGGCCGCTGGGATCCACAACTTAAACAACTGTGTGGTCCTTTGTGACTGTTGTGGGAATGGGCATGCTGCAGTGGCTGCAAGAGCTGTTGGGGTCCTCAGTAGCATCTCCAGGTCCAGTGGCTAGGGACCAGGTCAGGCAGTGGTGATGGCTGGAGCCAGTGGTGTGCACACATTCAGTTGCAGGGACCAGCTGTAGGTGCCTACGTAGTGACAGAGGCCAGATGCAGACAGACATGTTTTGATGGGGCCAGGACAAACAGCAAGGGCCAAGGCCAGCTATGGGCTCACTGGCAGCCTACGGGGCTCTGGCTGTCAGTGTGCTATCCTTTGGCTGTACAGTATCCCCCTGGACATTCATACTGTGAGAGGCTGGTGTTGGGGGTTGCACCAGGGGTGTGCAGGTACTTAGCTAGAGGATCTAGCTCTGAGTGTGCACATGGCAGTAGGTGTCAGCTGTGGGGGTCTAGGCTGGAGTCTGGTACTCACGTAGACACAGAGTCCTGGGCAGTCTAGATCCCAGGTTCATTGGGGGTTGGGGGGAAGGCAGAGTAGGAATAAGGGAAGGACCCAGGCAGCTGCTGGCATCAGCAAACATGAATACCTGTGGGGCAAAAGCTGGGGGAATATGCAGGTTGTTGACAGAGCAGGTCACTGTGAACTGTGGTCACTCCCACTGGCTGTTCTTGGTAGTCTCTGCCTTCACCCTCTTGTTCCTAACCCTCTCTGTTTGTCTCAGCTTTGCCCCCTGGGTGGGGTGAGATCAAAGCAAGACCTTTGTGTAGCACCCCAAACAATGGAGAAGCTGGTGGCCCACCCTACTCTTTCCTGGTGAAAGGAACTCTTTCCAGCTGGGAAGTTCCTGTTGGCAGTGAGCAGTGGGATTGATGAAGGAGGCAAAATAAAAGTGTCTTCCTTCTCTTCTTGTGTGGTTATTCTCAGGATTTTTGTTCCACTGTTTTGCTAATGTTTCTTAAGTGGACTCCAGAAGCTCTCTCTCAGAGCTCTTTTTGTTCATGGATAGCTGTCTATTACTGAGCTTTGTGGGACAGAGGCTAGGATCTCCTATGTGGGTTGTCATTTTGGTGATGTCACTCCTCTTGGGGCTTTAGTTTTCATTCTATTTTATTTTTTTTTATAATTTTTTTTAATGTTTATTTTTGAGGGACAGAGAGACCGAGTGAGAGCGGGGGAGGGGCAGAGACAGAGGGAGACAGAATTTGAAGCAGGCTCCAGGCTCTGAACTGTCAGCACAGGAGCCCGACATGGGGCTTGAACCCATGAACTGTGAAATCATGACCTGAGCTGAAGTCAGACGCTTAACTGACTGAGCCACCTAGGCGCCCCTAGTTTTCATTTTAAATCCAATCTAATTTTACTTTTACACACAGGTAATATATAGGTAATTTGTGGTTTCCTGAGAGTATCTCTATGCTTGATAAAAAACACAAAAGTTTTCTGTCATTTCTAGGGATTTGGGGGCAGGCCTGCATACATACTCAGCTTCTTATGTACTCAGCTTCATATGTGCCCATCTTCTTAATCCAATCCTCCAATATAATTCTCTACTATATAATAAACTAAATAATCTATGTAGTAATAAATAGGTCAGTAATAATCGACTAAATAAAACGCTGATGTCCTGTGGGGTGTATTTATTTCCTTTGGATGATATAACAAATGGCCTCAAACTCGGTGGCTTGAAACAGCAGAACTTTATTTTCTCACAGTTCTGGAGTCCAGAGGTCTGAAATCACATTATGTTCCCTCCAAAGGATTTTTGGAAGAATCCTTCTTTGCCTCTTTCAACTTCTGGTGGCTCCAGGTATTCCTTGGCTTGTGGCCACATCCCTGCAATCTCTGTGTCCATCTTCACATGGACTTCTGCTCTTTGTCTTTGGGTGTCTGTGTGTTTCCCTCTTCTGTCTCTTATAGGGACACTTGTCGTTGGATTTAGGGCCCACCTGGTTAACTGGGATAATCTTATCTTAAGATCCTTAACCTAGCTGCAAAGATCCATTTTCCCAATAATGTCGTATTTAAAAGGCTGGGGTGTTAGCATGTGGACATAACTTTTGGGGGCCACCATTCAACCAAGCAGAACATCTGGAAGTCACATTTAGAAATATTCTGGTGTTATAAATTGCAGCATTTGGTATCTTGTGGAGTAGGTAAACATTACTGTTATATAATGCATATCTGCTCCCACAGATTCTTTTAAACTTTTCTCCAATTTCTTCCCCTTTGCTACCTTATCTGTAGGGGAGGCTTACAAAAAAGCAAAAGAAAAGTGTACTCACCAGAAATCTTTAACTGCCAGTATTTGCTGTACCCTTATGTCCTGAGAAGAATAGATAATAGTAATCAAACCACCTATTCTTTTCCTAAGTCCTGCACCAGTATTCACTCCATAATCTCACACATGGTTTTCTTTTGTGAGGCTAGGGTGAAATCCATAAAATAAATTAAATAATAGTGAACCCGAGTTGGACCTTTGCAATGCAGGTGACTCAGTTACAAGTAAAGCATTTCAAATTCTTGAGGTAAAATCACAGTGGATAATGCCAAGCTGCCATTCTTTTCCCAGCAGTTGATTCTCTAGGCATTAGGTTCTCTGAGGCTTTGGCTTAACTCTGCTTGGGGGTCATTTCTTTCTTTGTAAAAAAATTTTTAACATTTATTCAATTTTGAGAGAGACAGAATACAAGTAGGGGAGGGGCAGAGAGAGATAGGGAGACAGAATCCAAAGCAGGCTCCAGGTTCTGAGCTGTCAACACAGAGCCCAATGTGGGGCTTGAACCCATGAACTGTGAGATCTTGATGTGAGCCAAAGTGGGACACTTAACTGACTGAGCCACCCAGGCACCCCCATTTCTTTCTTTTGTAAGAGGCAGTCAGAATCCTCCTGTGAACATTTCTTTTAAGTGGCCTGGATTATCGGCTTTCCTCATATACCATTTCGCGAGGTGCTTTTTTCTCTGGGGTAACTTGCAGGTAGAAGGAGTGAGATGATGGGGATAAGGTGTGACAGAAAACCTTAGGGACATGTGAAGCCCCCTCAGGGAACTGGAGATTTGGTTTGGTGTGTTCAGACCGCTTGGCAGGGTCTGATTTCCTTTCCAGGCCCTAAATACTTACTGAGTTATTTTTAACCCCTAGCCCCAGGAGGTTTAGATCCCTTAGTAGATGGAACCCGGCATTTCTGACCTAACAGTGTGGCTAGTGTGGTGATAACATGCTATGGGACAGGAAGATGAAACCATTCCTGACTAAAGAACCTGTTTTAGCAAGAGTATTAGTGCTTCCCTCTCTTCTCTCTCAGGGACACTGCCATGCAGACGCAAGGAATGCGGCGACTGTGAAGGTTGACCATAGACAAGGATTAGTAAGACTTAAAATTCTGGAGAGACAGGGAAACTGGATCTCAGGTCTATTTCTTTGTTCAAGGTTTAATGAGCTTTGAATTCAGGGAGAGAATCAGAGTGAACTCCATTGTTTAGGGAGATGATGCAGAACTTAATGGAGAAACCATTATATATTTGTAACAGGATGTTAAATGGGACTTTTCCCCTTGGGTTAGAATTTTAGCCAAAGCACAAAATGGAGAACATTAGAAAAAGGGCCACCTCTGTAGGGTGTCCTAAACATGGCATATCTTGCACAATTACCAACTGCCACCCCACTGTCCTGTCTCAGCCTGTGTAAGAAGAGGACTGGGAGAGGGAGGGAGTCATCTGAGAATTGGGTCTTTTGGAGGATGCAGTATTTGTGGTAAAAAGTTTAGCATCTTCTAGAAGCCCTGGGGTAGGGACAATAATAAGACAGTCTTTCTTGAAGATTGGGAGGTGCCTGTTAGTGGAGGAGGCTAGCTTTTCATTTCCTGTTTGGACACCTGCTTGGGCAGTGGAACTGACGACCTGCCCATATTCTTAGTCCAGTGGAGGAGAAGAGAATTATAAAGACATGACAGGACCAGGTGGGGTGGGGAGTGGCTGCACAGTAGGCTAGTGAGGTACCTGTGGGTCATCTGGACTTTGAGGAGGGTCCTTGAGCTATTTGCTGGTTTTTAGTCACCCAAGAGGCTGCAAGCTAGACCTTCCAGAATCCCAGCAGCAGAGGCCATGGGATGGGTTGCTGGTGTTTAGAGCCAAGGAAAGGGTCTTGTGACAGATTTTGAGGCTGAGCTTGATTTCCCACAGCAGGGAACAATAGTAGGGTGGGGAGGCCTTGGTTAGCATTTAAATGTTTGCTTTCTGAAGGCATAGTGGGTCAGAGGAGTTGTAACAAGAAAGAATAGTAACCTCTTCCAATCAGGTCAGGAGACATTCTTTGTTCCCCCTGGTGTTCTTTCTTGCCTCAGCCCTGGAGGAGGTAGAAGGTTTAAAAGGGTAGACAGGAGATGTGTAAAGAACAGGCCATGTCCCTTCCCTGTTCCAAGTGCCTGGAGCCACAGTACAACATGTTTTGGGGAAAGAGAAAACTTTAAGTTATAGATGAAATTGACACTTTCAGTTGGGACTGGACTGAGTTAACAAATGAAAATATTTGGAAGCCTGTGGAATCTGACCAAGATGTCATTAGGCACCAGAAAGGGGGCATCCATCCCACAGGGTTGGAAGCAGTGGCTGGGACTCTCCATGCACAGATTAAAAATTTTTTTTTTAACGTTTATTTATTTTTGAGACAGAGAGAGACAGAGCATGAACGGGGGAGGGGCAGAGAGAGAGGGAGACACAGAACCGGGAAGCAGGCTCCAGGCTCTGAGCCATCAGCCCAGAGCCTGACGCGGGGCTCGAACTCACAGACAGTGAGATCGTGACCTGAGCTGAAGTCGGACGCTTAACTGACTGAGCCACCCAGGCACCCCTCCATGCACAGATTAAACTGAATAGCTTACTACTTCTGTCCATTTCTAAGTCAATAGTGGATTCAAGTCAGGGACAAGACTCACACTCAAAACTCTTTGGAAAGCATAAAGCACTTTTTAATGTAGCAGTTAATAATAGATTTCACTTATGATTGGGTGGATGGGTAATAGTATTGATGCAGGTGGCAAGGAATATTTTTCACTTAGAACCTGATGGTTAAAAATAATATAGCATTTTCAGAACTCTTCATAAGTTGTTTGTTATTTTTAAGAAAATTACTAAACTAGTTTAAAACCTAGAAACATCTCATGTAGTACTGGAACATATCGTTTTATTTTCTATGTTATTTGTATTTTCAAAGAAGTAGCTCTTGATTGTTTCCACTGTTTTACTAATTCAATTCATTAATTTCTACTCTTATGAATTCCTTTCTTTATTTTACATTGATTTTGGTTTTTCTTTGCTTTAATACTTAATTTATTACAAGCAGTTTTCCTTTATCAGTACGCAACTTTAGTGGTATAAATTTCTTTTAGATAACAGCTTTGACTGTTTTTGTACATTTTAGGATATAATGGTATTATTATTATTTAGTATTAAACATTATATAAGAGTTAATTTTTCTCTTTGATCTAAGAATTACTTAGGAGACTGGCCTTTAATTTCTAAGTGTTTAACTTTTGTTTCTTTTAATTTCAAATCTTTATCAGTTTATTGCTTTGGGAACAGAGAGGGTAACTTACACAATTTCTGCTTTTTGGAATTTATAGACTCTCTTTGTAGCATAATATGTGACAAATGTTTATATTTTTTATAGGTGTTGGAAAATAAGTTCTGTTTTCTGTAGAGTTGAGAGTTAGCTACTAGCACTTAAATCAGACTTACTAATGACAGGATTCAGAGTCTCCTTACCATTGTTTTTGACCAGTTAATCTGTTGAAGATTAGAATGGTGAGTGAAATCCTTCCACTACTATTATACTTATATGACTTTATTCTTGCCTTATTAGATGTTTTTGCTGTATATAAAGAAGTTCATGGAAATAATATCCCTAATTTGAATTATATTCTTCATCAATGTGAAATAATTCTACTTTCCCTTGAATTATTTAAAAACACTTGTGCAGCAGATTTTTTTATTATAATAAGTATTTGTTGTAAAATTCTAAAATAATATAAACTTGCATAAGTAAAAGCCAAGGTCTTCTTGGTCTCTTCCAAGAATTTCATTCCCACTCTGTACCATTATTAAAAGTTTGTTGTATAGTCTTCCAGACTTAAAAAAAATCTCTCTCTTTCTCTGTATGTGTGTGTGTGTGTGTGTGTGTGTGTGTGTGTGTGTGTATATGTAATTTTAGATATGTAATCTTTTGAAATTCAATAATATGATATGGATAGCTGTGTCATCTTTTAATGGCTACCCATTACTTAATTGTATAAATTTACCATAATTTATTTAACAATTCTCCTTTTTAATAAGTCTTTGAATTAGTGGTTTTTGCTCTTATATGCAATTTTAGATCTTGAATTCTCTTTTTATCTGATACAGTTTTGTGAAATTCTGTTCTTTATTTTTCATGAACCTGATATACCTTTGCCCATTCATTTGAAAAATACTGCTTTTGAAAGTATGTTTTTTTAAAAGTTTTCTGTCCAAATGTTTCCTTAACCATGAGGACTTCCCTAAGCATGCTTTAAAAAATAGCACTTTCCTCCTCCACTTCACCTACTCTTCCTGATTCTTCTTCCTAGCTTTATTTCTCCATAGAGCATTTATCACCACCTGATACTTGTTTGTATATTTATTATTATTGTTTGTTCCTTCCCACCTCTCTAAACTAAAATGTAAATTCTGTGAGGACAGGAACTTGTATCTGTTTGGTTCATTACTTTATCCTCAGTTCCTGACATAATGTATGGCATGTAGTAAATACTCAATACGAATTTGTTGAATGGATATATTAATCCCTTTAGTTTAAACTTTGTCTCTTTATTTTTTTGATTATTTTATTAAAGTTGACTGATGCTCCAAAGTTTAGCTTTGGCCTCACTCTTTACCTAAAATTGTGCCATTCAAGCTGTGGCTTTGTTTTCAAGTTTTAGAAGACCAAATCACCAAATGCCTACTCTAGTGTCATTTCTGGAGTCCCTAAACTGACTGCTTCTGGTTTCCTAGCCTGTTGAGAGATATCTGAGTGATTATTGATAGATATGAATTTAGTGCTTTTGTGTTGCCTGTAAAATTGGTGTTTCTGGTGATGTTCTCTGTTCCTTTCTAGTCTTTGTTGCTTTTGGTCTTTCTTTCCCACTCAAGGAGTCCCCTTTAATATTTCTTGCAGGGCTGGTTCAGTGGTCACAAACTACTTTAGTTTTTGTTTGTCTGAGAAACTCTATCTTTTCTACTATTCTGAATGACAGCCTTGCTTCATAGAATATTCTTGGCTGCAGGTTTTTCCCATTCAGCACTTTCAATATATCCTGCCACTCCTTTCTAGCCTGCCAAGTTTCTCTGGACAGATCTGCTGCAAACCTGATCTCTCTTCCATTTTGGGTGATGGAATTTTTTTCCTTTGCTGCTTTCAAGATTCCTTCCTTGTCTGTGTATTTTGTGAATGTGACTATGGTATGTCTTGGTGATGGTCATCTTTTGTTGAATATAATGAGAGTTCTCTGTGCTTCTTGGATTTCCCAGATTGGGGAAGTTTTCAGCTATAATTTGCTCAAATAAACCTGCCCCCTTTTCTCTCTCTTCATCTTCTGGGACTCCTGTGATTATGCTTTAAGGAGTTGCAGAGTTCTCTAAGTCTACCTTTGTGATCCATTGCCTTCCTTTCCCTTTTCTTTTCAGCTTCATTACTTTCCATGATTTTATCTTCTGTATCACTGATTCGTTTCTCTGCTTTGTCCATCTTCATTGTCATGGCATCCATTTGGGTTTCATCTTGGTTGTAGCATTTTAAATTTCGGCCTGACTAGTTCTTAGTTCTTTTATCTCTGCAGTAAGGGATTCTCCAGTGTCTTCTGTGCTTTTTGTTTCAAGCCCAGCTAGTATCCTTATAATTGTTTTAAATTCTAGTTCAGACATGTTACTTGTATCTGTATTGACTAAATCCCTGGCCATTACTTCTTCCTGTTCTTTCTTTTGGAATGAATTCCTCTGTCTTGTCATTTTGTCAAGGTAACTGTTTTTTGTGTGTGATTGTTAGGAAAAGCTGTTATATTGCTGTTCCTGAGAGTAATGGCTATATTAAGAAGAGGTCCAAAAAGAAATAAAAGGAAGCTAGATCTTAGATGTGTTTTGGTCTGCTTGTTAAAAGAAGCTAGAGCCGGGGTGCCTGGGTGGCTCAGTTAGTTGGGTGTCTGACTTCAGTTCAGGTCATGATCTCATGGATCATGGGTTGCAGGCCTGTGTTGGGCTCTGTACCAACAGCTCACAGCATGGAGCCTCCTTGAGATTCTGTGTCTCCCTCTCTCTCTGCCCCTCCCCTGCTCATGCTCTGTCTCTTCTCAAAAATAATAATAATAATAAAGGGTAGAGCCAAACTAAATAAAGAAATAAGTAAATAGTAACTTTTTCTGTATCCACCCCCCCCACCCCCCCCCACCCCCCCCCACCCCCCCCACCCCCCCCAACCCCCCCCCCCCCCCGCACAAAACAAAGGAAGCTAGATCCTGTTTTCCTTAAAGCTGAAGATTTGCAACACTCTGTGATCAGTAGACTTGGCGCGTATGACAGGTCTGTGCTGGCCTTCTGGGGGTGGGGCCTGCTGCACTGATTCTCCTGTAGACTTGCCCCAGTGGAGATGTACCTGCAAGGCACAGACGGGTGGGGCTTGGTGTGAGTGGCTCTGGCCTCCACTTGGTGGCACTGTTATGCTCACTAAAGTCAGTAAGTGTTGAGGGGCAGGGGCTGGGGGGTGGGAAAGGAAATAGCATTGCCCAGCTCTCTCCAGAGCAGGGAGTTTATGCCTGCCACTCCTTAGGAAACCCTCGCAGAAGAGCAGTCACCCTTCCTGTTCCATTAGATCCCGGCCTTCACTCAGTGTTTGAGCTGTCGCCTGCCAGGCAGCACAGCACTCTTGTGTTTTATCTCAGGTGCACCTGGGTTTTGAGACTCCAAACTTAAGACATACCTGGGGCGCAGACCTGTGCTGATCCTCTGGGGGAGGGTCTCACTGTGCTGTGGCCTGGAGCCGGTTTGTCCCAGAAAACAGTCACAGGACCGTGCAGCAGCTTAGAGTTTATGGTAGAGTGCAGCAGTAGCCGGCACCAAGGCTTGTTGCCCTCAGTCGGTGTCTTTGTTCCTATGCCAGTGAACAAGGCAGCTCAGTAGTGCCCACAGGGTCTTTTGTCCCTGGAGAGGTCATGCTGGCATTCCCAAATGCATTCCAAGAAGGGGAACTGTTTCTCCTTGTGCAACCTAGGGTAGCCTCAAACCATGTTGCCTGCTCCTGGGTCGCCATGCTCCTTCCCCAGTGGAGCACCATGAAGTGCACCAGGCATGACCCTAGTCCTGGCACAGACCTCTAAAACTCCAGACTTTGTGCTCCATTGCTTATAAAAACTTGTGGTATTCAGCCCCTCTCCTTTTCCCAGTCAGTGGTTTTGGGGAACAGATTTTCTTGTGGAATCCCCTGCACATATTTGCTCTCTTTCTCTTTCTTTCTCTCTCGCTCCTATCTCCATGATCAGGGGTCTCTCCCCTCCAAGTGTCTGCACCTCTTTTCTCCCCCAAATCAACTCTCTGTAGCTCTAGCTTCTAAGAGGTGGTCGTTTTCTATTTGTACATGTGCAGTTTTGTTCTCTCAGTACTCAGATTGATTTCTTGGGTGTTCAGAATGAATTGATATATATACATCTGTGTTCAAGGGATGAGGTAAGCTTAGAGTCCCCCCTACTCCTCTCTATCTGAACTCCTCTTTCTGAGAGATGTCTGGATCTCAAAACAGCCAATAACAGTAAATCAATTTAAAGAAATATTTTAAACTTAAAAAGGAAAATCAGTGCAATGTCATGTATTATCATTGCCATTGCAAAACAACAACAACAACAACAACAACAACAACAACACCCCAACATTGTGAAGGGTATGAATAACTTCAGGCTTGAAAGATATGATATTATGTTCACACCCTTTACTTGTAGGTTCAGAAAGGAATCGCAGCGTGAGGTACCATGGTAAGATTACTGGCTGTAAGGTATCAGACCACTTATTATTGTTCCTCAGCCAAAGACAAGCACCATAATATCCAAGAGGTTTTAAAATTGCCTTGTCAAATAGTCATACAAAATATTCAAATAGGATGAAGGAGTAGCAACTACATGTTTAAAGTCTTCCTGAATACTTAGTAATACCTACAAGCCAGGACTGAGAATCTGTGGGCCTCTTGAAGATAAAATAGTTCATTTGCTGGAACCTGCTGAAAAAGTACCTTAACTGATGAACTTGAAGGTGCATGATATCTACTAGAAGGATTCATTTCTTACACTGCTCCAGGAAAGATAGTGAAATCATTGTGCATCTAATGAAAGCTAAGATGCAAATAGGAATTCAGACTGTTTTTCTCTCTTGGAAGTCATTTAGGTGCCCTATTGTCATGTTTGTAGATCTAAGGATTAAGGACACATTAAAATAGTACGTTTTTGCATAATATTAAAAAAATATATAAATGAGGGCAAAAAACTGCATTTGCTCCTGAAAATATTCTGAAAACAGCTTCTTCCAGCAATGCACAGAGATTCCATTTGTTAGGTTGCTTCAGTGAAATTGCACAATCACTATTGACTAGAGCTTAAGTCCTGAAAGAGAAGAGTAGGCAAAATTCCTTTAAGCCAGTTGCTGCTAGAGTGGAAGGGCAGCATTACTATCAGCAGTAGTCTATTTTGACTAGATTTGGCAAAAAAAAAAAAAAAAAAGTTCCTTTTGCTAACTTCAGTTGAAAGGAAGGGTCTATTGGATTTTGTAAATACGTGGTACATTGACCATGCATGGAAGGTGAATCACTGGCGGTTAATGAAGCTGAGAAATGATTATTCCTGCACTATAATGTCAACTTTAATATTTGAGAAATAATATATTAAATAATCAGATCAAACTGATGATTCAGTTTATTTTCTGGGAAAATTTTCAGATTTATCCTGTCTCAAGAATTTCATCCAATGGTAGTGAGCTTCAGCATTGGTTTTGGCCTCATTTGAATGTTGAGTTCAAACTTGACCCTTCACTATTGGGCCAATTCATATATTTGTTACATTTCTATTAAATTTTAAGTAGATACAAAATAACAAAATACAAAGCATCACTTACCTACTCCTTGATTTAAGAAAAAGAACAACACACTGTTACTGTTAAGTACCTTGTGTGCCTTCCCCAGGTCCATCCTTTTTCCCTAGAAGTATCCCACTCTTCTGAATTTTGCATCTAACAGTTCCTTACTTGTATTTACAGATTCATGGCCTGCACGCTTGCATTGTTGAATACTATATTTTTAATATATTTGTAGTTTTTCTATAACAAAATTTTTAATGTTTTTAAACATTATGTCCATGTTGTAATATTCATTTTGGCACTATCGTAATGTTGTAATGTATGTCCATGTTGTAATATTCATGGCACTATTATATTTCATGATGTGAACGTTCTACATGTTTATTTATTCATTCTACTCTTTATGTACATGTGTTGTTTTGATTTTTTAAAATTTTACTCTTTCACACAGTATTTCATGAATATGCTTACGTCATGTGTGCCAATGCATAAAGGCAAGGGTTTTTCTGATATGTGTGTGTGTGTGTGTGTGTGTGTGTGTGTGTGTGTAAATGGAGGGGGGTGGGCATGGGTAATGATGGAGTGTGAGGTTGGAAGTCAAGTTTCATTTTCTTCATGCAGATGTCCAGTTGTCTCAACCATTTTTTCCCCAATCCCGTAGGTGTCACCTCTATATCAAGTGCCATTTGTGACTTAGCCTATGTCTAGTCACTCTATTCCGTTCCATAGGCTTCTTTGTTTCTTGGGGTATTGATACAGTATTGAGTCTTCCAAGCCATGAACAGTGACATTTCTTTCCATTTATTTAGGTCACTTCTACTGTCTTTTAGTGAAGCTTTATAACTTTCCTATCAGAGGTACCACACATTTTTTCCCTGTGGCCCTTTGAAGATGTCAGAAGCACTGCTCAGCCTCTGAGCTGCCTCTTGTTGATTGGCCATTGTGCTTTTGGCAAAATTCCAGACTCTCATCTTTGGCTTTCTATTTTCTTATAGATCCTGGCCCAGTAATTTCATACTGTCTTTTTAGCTTGATACTTTAAATAACATGATTTTTTATATTCTCTCTGGGTATTTTAGTTTTCTTCAGCAGGAGAGTTGGCCCAAATTACTTAGTGTACCACCCCTGGGAGGAAGTCCCCAGATCTTCTTCTACTTGCATCCTCTAGATCTTTCCAATTTATCTCCTCTTCCTTTTCCCTTCTCTCATATCTCTTCTGCACCAAGCTTCACTTTACTCTTTGCTTCTTTCTTCCTGTTGGCTTCATTTCTTTCAGCTTCTCTGATGGCCCCTCCTTTCCCCCTGTCTTTGTATTTCAATTAAAATTATAGCATGTTTCATGATCGAGACAAACAGAAATGAGCTTGGTGGAAACCACAAGCATTATTAGCACATCCCTCAAAACAAAACAACACAACAGTCCCGCTAGGATTCAGCCATTAAGCACATTTACTTATCATGTACAGGATTCAGAAAGCTCATAGAGGCAAATCAGGAGGCAGTGTGGCAGTGTTGAGAGAACTTGGCTTCAGATTAAGATAGACTTGCACTTTAGTCTCTCTCTACCACTTGGTAACTGTGGAAACGGGCACATTGAGGGACTGTGATTAATTAATGTAAGCTGACCTCTTTTTTTCCTTTTGGTTAGTCAGTAGATCTATATTTTGTCTAAGCTGCACAATTGCCCTGATGCTCTTTATATTCCACAGTAGACAGAAGAGTTCATTTTTTCATTAAAAGAAGAGATCACTGTAGATCCTTTATCTGAAGTCCCAATAGGTAAATATTATGGGCTGTCAAATGTTTCAGGTACTTTGAATCATTTTGAAATTTGAATTGTCCAATTCTCTGGATTAGCTGATGGCGTCACATTACCTAATTAAGTAAATGTCTATTCTTTGGTATTTCTTTGGTTGACACTAAGAAAAAGAGTATGGTTTTGATGTAGGAGACTTTGGGGAGAGGTCACTGAAGATTAATAACAAAGGATTTAGGGCAGGGAGGAGGAGAGGGCTTTTGAGAGATTAACGTTTCAGGAGTTGGAAATGAATATAGCCCTTGCCAGAGATGTGTATCTCAATTTACACAAAAGATCAATTTATGAAAATTTGTATATGCATTAACTTTTAATAAGTGTAATCACATTAGAATTTCCCAAAGGGTATTAGCACATAATGAAACCTGGTTATGAAACCTTTTGTAAAATGAAATGTGTTCTTTTCCTTTTTTTAAAATATCAAATTATATTAAAATAAATATTACCTGGGCTTTGAAATGTTAACTATTAAAAATATCCTTGAAGTATAAACATCTTATTCACTTATGAAGGAGCAGGTTTTTCTAAAATAGACCAGAGTAAAAAGTAGCATATTTTCACCTACTTGAATCCTAACATATGTATTTTTCTAAGGAATATATTTTAGGTTTAAATTTTAGCAGATTGAGTATTTAGGTTTCTCTCTCTCTTTGTCTCTCTCTCTCTCTCTCTTGGTTTTTCCTTAATATAGCAGTTAGTTTTCAAAGCTGAGAACTTCTACATTTTGCTTCTTTCACTTGTACAACCTGTACATGTAGTACCATGTTCAGATAGCTGTACAAGAAACACAGATGTCATTATATTCTTACATAATATCTTATTTTTTCCTAATAATCTAATTATTTCTCCCTTCTACTCCCCTAAGATCACTGGGGAATTTGTACAATCTAGAGTCAGTAATATACCAGGATTTAAAGTATAATTTTGTTATTTTGGGAAGCTTAATTCCAAATTCTAACTCACTATCCAGTATCCCCTTTGGGTGATGTGTCCCAGTCCACAATACTAGCAAGTTTCATTCAGAGCCAAGTTGACAAGAGATGTGCTCAAATAAATTACCATCCCTGTTTCAACTAATGTGTTAGTAGGAAAATGAAATGATAAATTAATGGAAATATGAAAGGGGAAATGGGTGTGGATAGAAGGATGGGGTAGAAGGAATATTTTATATCTTATTAAGACAGGAGTATGGATGATTCAGTGCCTGAATGAAAAGCTTGCCCTTGAAGCTGGCCTTGGAAATTTGAAGCTCTCCAGAAAAGAAAATATAAACCCTGGAATCTCACTGTGTTGAAATTAACAGATAAAGTTTTGGTCCTCCCTGGTGTTTACAAAGAACAGATATTCATGGTTAATGACAGTTCTTTTTTAGGAAGTCACTTCTCTGCCTCCAAGAAAGTAATATTTATCTTAGAGAAGTTTCATCTCCACAATATCCTGTCTTGTGTAGTCCATCTGTTAAATTAGGAGTTTTTGTTACAAAGATCCATCAAGAAAAAATGACAAGGATAATCATGCAGCCAAGAATAATGTTCATTTACTTATTTTCTCCAGATCTCAAAGTGCTAATAAATGGGATAAATTGGTGAAAGAATGTTGATGATTTACACATTAACTGCACTTGAGGGTAGATGACAGTTTTCTTTGGAGCCCCTTTAAGGCCAAACTATGCAGATTTATCACATCTGGTTGCATTATTTACATCAAATAGTATCATACAATTTTATAGGCATTATAAACTCAGTTTTGGTATGACCCGATGCAGTCCATTTCTTTGAAGGTAGCATGAAATGCTAGGGAAGAAGGTGTTTCAACTCATAATGAGGATCAGGGAACACAGGAAGAATTTTCTGCCTTACGATTAGTGAAGCTAACCTCTGAAGTCCTCATGCTCCCAGAAGTAAGTGTTCCTCTTGGAGTTGGTTCATAGCAGTGGGGTGTTTGGGACTGGAGGTCTCTCAATGACTTGTAAGGGCCAGGGATTCTGAAAGTCCTGTACGACATGAGACAGTCCCACAAGTGAGGAACTGTGCTGCCTAAGTGCAAATAACACTCCTTTTTGAGAAACGCCGCAGGAAAAATGTAAGGGCCACCGGAACTCTCTGGGTACACGTTGTCTCAGTTACTAATGCTGTGTTATAAACTGCCCTGAAACTTAGAGGATTAAAACAAAAATGGTTGTTATTTCTCATGATTCTGTGGGTTGACTGGGCTCAGTTGGGGTGTTCCTCTGCTTCATGTGGTGCAGCTGAGGACATTTGTGGAGCTGTCTTCAGCTGAGGGCACAGTTAGTCTTAGAACATTAAAGATGGCTTCCATTCTCCAGGGTCTGTCGGTATGTGGCTTCTTCTTTTTCTGTAGTCTAGCCAGAGCTTCTTTATGGCACGGTGGCTGGCTTTCAAGAGGGAGTTTTCCAAAAGTGCAAAAATGGAAGCTACAAGACTTCTTACAGTCTAACCTTGGAAATCACCCATCACTTCTGCCTCATTCTGTTGGACAAAGCAACTCCCAGGGCCAGCTGGGATTCAAAAGGGGAGGGTAAATAGAGAAGAGGAGAGGCAAAGTCTCATTGCAACAGCTACCTGGATGGGAGGGTTTGTTGCAGCATATTAAGAAATGATCCTTATGCAAATGATTACATTTAATTCCGTGTGAGGTAGGAATTATTATTAATCCCATTTTATAGAAGATGGAACTGAGGTTTTGTGGGGTTAAGTGACATGCCTAAGATCAGGCCACTGTTAAGTGATGGAGCTCAAAGCCAGCTTGCCTGATCCTAAATCCTTTTGTCTTCTTTTTTTTTTAAATTAAAAAAATTTTTTTGTGTGTTTATTTATTTTTGAGAGAGAGAGAGAGCGAGAGAGAGAGAGCGTGAACAGGGGAGGAGCAGAGAGATAGGGAGACACAGAATCGGAAGCAGGCTCCAGGCTCCAAGCTGTCAGCACAGAGCCCGACGCGGAGCCCGAACTCACAAACTGCGAGATCATGACCTGAGCCGAAGTGGGATGCTTAACCGACTGAGCCACCCAGGTGCCCCTGTTTTTTTTTGTTTTGTTTTATTTTATTTTATTTTATTTTATTTTATTTTATTTTATTTTATTTTATTTATTTTATTTTTTTAATCCTGTCTTATTTTTTATTTTCTTAACTTAGAAGTTATTTCAGTGTTAGGCAAAATGAATGAGGCTTGTGAATTTGGTAAGTCTTCTCCTTTTGGTGATTGTTAAATGTCTTCTGGACTTTCAAAGGTCATGCAGATTGCCCATGGTCCCTGTACTGTAGTATCTCATCTAAGTCTCATTTCCTCAGACTGTAGTTTAAGCTTTGAATATTCCTCAATACCTTCTTCATTCAATTTATTTATTTATTTATTTATTTATTTATTTAACTTTCAAATTGCTAATTTCTTTTTCTTTCTTTTCTTTTCTTTTTTTTTTAAATATGAAATTTATTGTCAAATTGGTTTCCATACAACACCCAGTGCTCATCCCAAAAGGTGCCCTCCTCAATACCCATCACCCACCTTCCCCTCCCTCCCACCCCCCATCAACTCTCAGTTTGTTCTCAGTTTTTAAGAGTCTCTTATGTTTTGGCTCCCTCCCTCTCTAACCTCTTTTGTTTTTTTTTTCCTTCCCCTCCTCCATGGGTTTCTGTTAAGTTTCTCAGCATCCACCTAAGAGTGAAAACATATGGTATCTGTCTTTCTCTGTATGACTTATTTCACTTAGCATAACACTCTCCAGTTCCATCCACGTTGCTACAAAAGGCCATTTCATTCTTTCTCATTGCCAAGTAGTATTCCATTGTGTATATAGAGCATACTTTCTTTATCCATTCATCAGTTGATGGACATTTAGGCTCTTTCCATAATTTGGCTATTGTTGAGAGTGCTGCTATAAACATTGGGGTACAAGTGCCCCTATGCATCAGCACTCCTGTATCCCTTGGGTAAATGCCTAGCAGTGCTATTGCTGGGTCATAGGGTAGATCTATTTTTAATTTTTGAGGAACCTCCACACTGTTTTCCAGAGCGGCTGCACCAGTTTGCATTCCCACCAACAGTGCAAGAGGGTTTACGTTTCTCCACATCCTCGCCAGCATCTATAGTCTCCTAATTTGTTCATTTTAGCCACTCTGACTGGCGTGAGGTGGTATCTGAGTGTGGTTTTGATTTGTATTTCCTTGATGAGGAGTGACGTTGAGCATCTTTTCATGTGCCTGTTGGCCATCCGGATGTCTTCTTTAGAGAAGTGTCTATTCATGTTTTCTGCCCATTTCTTCACTGGATTACTTGTTTTTCGGGTGTGGAGTTTGGTGAGCTCTTTATAGATTTTGGATACTAGCCCTTTGTCTGATATGTCATTTGCAAATATCTTTCCCATTCCATTGGTTGCCTTTTAGTTTTGTTGATTGTTTCCTTTGCAGTACAGAAGCTTTTTATCTTCATGAGGTCCCAATAGTTCATTTTTGCTTTTAATTCCCTCACCTTTGGGATGTGTCGAGTAAGAGATTGCTACGGCTCTGGTCAGAGAGGTCTTTTCCTGCTTTCTCCTCTAGGGTTTTGATGGTTTCCTGGCTCACATTCAGGTCCTTTCTCCATTTTGAGTTTATTTTTGTGAATGGTATAAGAAAGTGGTCTAGTTTCATCCTTCTGCATGCTGTTGTCCAGTTCTCCCAGCACCATTTGTTAAAGAGACTGTCTTTTTTCCATTGGATACTCTTTCCTGCTTTGTCAAAGATTAGTTGGCCATACGTTTGTGGGTCTAGTTCTCGGGTTTCTGTTCTATTCCATTGGTCTATGTGTCTGTTTTTGTGCCAGTACCATGCTGTCTTGATGATGACAGCTTTGTAGTAGAGGCTAAAGTCTGGGATTATGATGCCTCCTGCTTTGGTCTTCTTCTTCAAAATTACTTTGGCTATTCGGGGTCTTTTGTGGTTCCATACAAATTTTAGGATTGCTTGTTCTAGCTTCAAGAAAAATGCTGGTGCAATTTTGATTGGGATTGCATTGAATGTGTAGATAGCTTTGGGTAGTATTGACATTTTGACAATATTTATTCTTCCAGTCCATGAGCACGGAATGTTTTTCCATTTCTTTATATCTTCAATTTCCTCCCTAAGCTTTCTATAGTTTTCAGCATACAGATCTTTTACATCTTTGGTTAGATTTATCCCTAGGTATTTTATGCTTATTGGTGCAATTGTGAATGGGATCAGTTTCTTTATTTGTCTTTCTGTTGCTTCATTATTAGTGTATAAGAATGCAACTGGTTTCTGTACATTGATTTTGTATCCTGCAACTTTGCTGAATTCATGTATCAGTTCTAGCAAACTTTTGGTGGAGTCTATCGGGTTTTCCATGTAGAATATCATATCATCTGCAAAAAGTGAAAGCTTGACTTCATCTTTGCCAATTTTGATGCCTTTGATTTCCTTTTGTTGCCCTATTGCTGATGCTAGCACTTCTAACACTATGTTAAACAACAGTGGTGAGAGTGGACATCCCTGTCGTGTTCCTGATCTCAGGGGGAAAGCTCTCAGTTTTTCCCCATTTAGGATGATATTAGCTGTGGGCTTTTCATAAATGGCTTTTATGATGTTTAAGTATGTTCCTACTATCCCGACTTTCTCGAGGGTTTTTATTAAGAAAGGATGCTGAATTTTATCAAATGCTTTTTCTGCATCGATTGACAGGATCATATGGTTCTTTTCTTTTATTGATGTGATGTATCATGTGGATTGATTTGCAAATGTTGAACCAGCCCTGCATCCCAGGAATGAATCCCACTTGATCATGGTGTATAATTCTTTTTATATGCTGTTGAATTCGATTTGCTAGTGTCTTCTTGAGAATTTTTGCATCCATATTCATCAGGGATATTGGCCTGTAGTTCTCTTTTTATGCTGGGTCTCTGTCTGGTTTAGGAATCAGAGTAATGCTGTCTTCATAGAATGAGTCTGGAAGTTTTCCTTCCCTTTCTATTTTTGGAATAGCTTGAGAAGGATAGGTATTATCTCTGCTTTAATGTCTGGTAGAATTCCCCTGGGAAGCCATCTGGTCCTGGACTTTTATTTGTTGGGAGATTTTTGATAACTGATTCAATTTCTTCACTGGTTATGGGTCTATTCAAGTTTTCTATTTCTTCCTGTTTGAGTTTTGAAAGTATGTGGGTGCTTCGGAATTTGTCCATTTCTTCCAGGTTGTCCAGTTTGTTGGCATATAATTTTTCATAGTATTCCCTGATAATTGCTTGTATGTATGAGGGATTGGTTGTAATAATTCCATTTTCATTCATGACTTTATCTATTTGGGTCATCTCCCTTTTCTTTTTGAGAAGCCTGGCTAGAGGTTTATCAATTTTGTTTATTTTTTCAAGAAACCAACTCTTGGTTTCATTGATCTGCTCTACAGTTTTTTTTTTAGATTCTATATTGTTTATTTCTGCTCTGATCTTTATTATTTCTCTTCTTCTGCTGGGTTTGGGGTTGCTGTTCTGCTTCTAGTTCCTTTAGGTGTGCTGTTAGAGTTTGTGTTTGGGATTTTTCTTGTTTCTTGAGATAGGCCTGGATTGCAATGTATTTTCCTCTCAGGACTGCCTTCACTGCATCCCAAAGCATTTGGATTATTGTATTTTCATTTTCATTTGTTTCCATATATTTTAAATTTCTTCTCTAATTGCCTGGTTGACCCATTCATTCTTTAGTAGGGTGTTCTTTAACGTCCATGCTTTTGGAAGGTTTCCAGACGTTTTCCTGTGGTTGATTTCAAGCTTCATAGAATTGTGGTCTGAAAGTATGCGTGGTATGATCTCAATTCTTGCATACTTATGAAGGGCTGTTTTGTGACCCAGTATGTGGTCTATCTTGGAGAATGTTCCATGTGTTCTTGAGAAGAAAGTATATTCTGTTGCTTTGGGATGCAGAGTTCTAAATATATCTGTCAAGTCCATCTGATCCAATGTATCATTCAGGGTCCTTGTTTCCTTATTGATCCTGTGTCTAGATGATGTATCCATTGTTGTAAGTGGAGTATTAAAGTCCCCTGCACTTACCACAATATTATCAATAAGGTTGCTTATATTTGTGATTAATTGTTTTATATATTTGGGGGTTCCCGTATTCGGTGCATAGACATTTATAATTGTTAGCTCTTTCTGATGGATAGACCCTGTAATTATTATATAATGCCCTTCTTCATCTCTTGTTACAGCCTTTAATTTAAAGTCTAGTTTGTCTGATGGAAGTATGGCTACTCCAGGTTTCTTTTGACTTCCAGTAGCATGATAGTTCTCCATCCCCTCACTTTCAATCTGAAGGTGTCCTCAGATCTAAAATGAGCCTCTTGTAGACAGAAAATAGATGGGTCTTGTTTTCTATCCATTCTGATACCCTATGTCTTTTGGTTGGAGCATTTAGCCCATTTACATTCAGTGTTATTATAGAAAGATATGGGTTTAGAGTCATTGTTATGTCTGTAGGTTTCATGCTTGTAGTGATATCTCTGGTACTTTGTGGTCCTTGCAACATTTTACTCACAGAATCGTCGTTAGTATCTCTTGTAGGGCTGGTTTAGTGGTGATGAATTCCTTCAGTTTTTGTTTGTTTGGGAAGACCTTTATCTCTCCTTCTATTCTGAATGACAGACTTGCTGGATAAAGGATTCTCGGCTGCATATTTTTTTCTGTTCATCACATTGAAGATTTCCTGCCAGTCCTTTCTGACCTGCCAAGTTTCATTAGATAGGTCTGCCACTAGTATTATCGGTCTCCCTTTATATGTTAGAGCGTGTTTATCCCTAGCTGCTTTCAGAATTTTGTCTTTATCCTTGTATTTTGCCAGTTTCACTATGATATTTTTGCAGAAGATTAAGTTACATCTGAAGGGAGTTCTCTGTGCCTCTTGGCTTCCAATGCCTTTTTCCTTCCCCAGATCAGGGAAGTTGTCAGCTATGATTTGTTCAAGTACACCTTCAGCCCTTTTCTCTCTCTCTCTTCCTCTACTGGAATTCCTATTATACGGTTATTGTTCCATTTCATTGCATCACTTAGTTCTCTAATTCTCCCCTCATATTCCTGGATTTTTTTAATTTTTTTCTCAGCTTCCTCTTTTTCCATAGTTTTATCTTCTAATTCACCTATTCTCTCCTCTGCCTCTTCAATCCAAGCCGTGGTCACCTCCATTTTATTTTGCACCTCATTTATAGCATTTTTTAGCTCTTCATGACTATTTCTTAGTCCCTTGATCTCTGTAGCAATAGATTCTCTGCTGTTCTCTATACTTTTTTCAAGCCCAGCGATTAATTTTATGACTATTATTTTAAATTCATTTTCTGTTACATTGATTAAGTCGTTTTTGATTAGTTCATTAGCTGTTGCTACTTCCTGGAGTTTCTTTTGAGGAGAATTCTTTTGTTTCATCATTTTGGATAGTTCCTGGAGTGGCACAGAACTGCAGGGCTCTTCCTCTGTGCTGTCTGAAGTAACTTGCATTGGTGGGTGGGGCCACAGTCAGACCTGATGTCTCCCCCCAGCCCACCACTGGGGCCACAGTCAGACTGGTGTGTACCTTCTCTTCCCCTCTCCCAGGGGCAGGACTCACTGTGGAGTGGTGTGGCCCCTGTCTGGGCTGCTTGCACAATGCCAGGCTTGTGGTGCTGCTTCTATGGGATCTGGAGTATTAGCCAGGGTGGATCCACAAGGTGCACAGGGGTGGGAAGGGCAGGCTTAGCTTGCTTTGCCGTCGGTGGTCCCCTGCAGGAGGGGACCTGCAGCCCTGGGAGGGAGGCAGGCAGACCCTGCGGAGGGATGGATCCACAGAAGCACAGTGCTGGGTGTTTGTGCAGTACAAGCAAGTTCGGTGATGGGAACTGGTTCCCTTTGGGATTTCGGCTGGGGGATGGGAGAGGGAGATGTTTCTGTCCAGTGCCTTTGTTCCCTGCCGAGCTCAGCTCTGTCTTCGGGGCTCAACACCTCTCCCTCCCAGAGTCCTCTTGCCCTCCCTGCTCTATGAGAGCAGAGCTGTTGACTTTTAAGATTGCAGATGTTAAGTCCCACTGGCTGTCCAAACTCATGGGGTCCAGCCCCTCTGCTTTTGCAAGCCAGATCCAGAGGCTCTGCCTTGCGGGCGGGCCGCCTTTCCACCGCCCCGGCTCCCTCCCGCCAGTCCACGTAGCGTGCACTGCCTCTCTGCCCTTCCTACCCTCTTCCGTGGGCCTCTTGTCTATGCTTGGTTCCGGAGAGTCCGTTCTGCTAGTCTTCTGGCGGTTTTCTGGGTTATTTAGGCAGATGTGGGTGGAATGTAAGTGATCAGCAGGATGAGGTGGTCCCGGTGTCCTCCTACACTGCCATCTTCTCCCTCCTATTCAATTTTTTTAAACGTTTATTCGTTTTTGAGAGACAGAGACAGAATGTGAGTGGGGGAGGGGCAGAGAGAGAGGGAGACAGAATCCAAACCAGACTCCAGGCTTTGAGCTGTCAGCACAGAGCCTGATGATGGGCTCGAACCCATGGACTGCGAGATCATGACCCAAACTGAAGGAGGATGCTTAACAGACTGAGCCACCCAGGTACCTCCCTTCTCCTATTTAAATGATGACATTCTTTTCCCTGTCCTGCTGTCAGCTAATACAGAACCAAAGAGCAGCTAATAACATAACTCACGTTCATCCAAGTATAGTGATTGCCTGATATTTCTGCCTACCTAGCATCCATTTTCACATCTGGTATCAGAATCCCGATTTTCTTTGGGAAATCCATTTCTTTTATTTAAAATGGTGCTGAATGCAATCCCTACTTGAGGATTTGGCAGGTGTTGAGGGCTGGGTAATCAGAGGCCGTTATTTCTCTTGTTATGGTGATTGGTTCACAGATGGGCACGTGATCTGAGCTAAGTCAATGATAAACCTCTAAATTTCAGTCTGGGACTTTTTTCTTTAAAAAAGAATAAAATATTTATTTTATTTTGAGAGAGAGTGTGAGTAGGGGAGGGGCAGAGAGAGAGGGAGAGAATCTCAAGCAGGCTCCAGGCTGTCAGCACAGAGCCTGATGTGGGGCTTGATCTCATGACTCTGAGGTCATGACCTGAGCCAAAATCAAGAGTCAGACACTTAACCCACTGAGTCACCCAGGCACCCTCAGTCTAGGAGTTTCTGAGAAGATGTGAGGTAAGCCTGGCGCAATTGGGAGCTCTCTTGTTCTGTGTAAGGCAAGAGCATGCAGGAGAATAAGGTCAAGAAGGGGAAACAGAGGGGGAGCGGTGCTGGGGGCGAAGTGGTCCCATAGCATCATTTGGGACTCTGGAAAGGGCCAATGCCAGATCTGCCCCTGGATTTTTCAGGATGTTAGTCAATAAATTCCTTTTTTTTTTTTTTTTTAACTAGTTCTAATAGACTTTTCTATCAACTACAATGGAAAGAATCCTGACTGATAGACCATTTATGGTGACCAAAAGGACTCTCAGAAAGACACCTCACATAAATAAGCCTATGAAAAGAAATTATAATAATTCACAATTCCACTGTGATTCAAACAATGGAGATCCTAAGGTTGTGTAATGATAAAACTTCAGGTATGTAGGGTTGACCCTTGAACAATAGGGGTTTGAACTGTACAGGTCCATTTACTTGCAGATTTTTTTTTCAATAAATACAGTATGGTACTGTAAATGTATTCTCTTCTCTATGATTTTCTTGATAACATTTCCTTTCCTCTGGCATGCTTTGTTGTAAGGGTTATAGCATGTAATATATATAATATGTAACATTTATGTTAATCAGCTTTATATTATCAGTATATTATCAGTAAGCTATTATTATTCAACTTTGGGGGAATCAAAAGTTATGTGTGGATTTTTGACTGTGTGTGTGGGGGGTGGCACCCCTAACTCTTGTGTTATCAACTGTATAGACAAGTGTGATGTGAGATCAGGAATTCTATCAATTAGAAACAAAATAGCAATAAGTGCTGCTAGATCATATTCCTTAGCCAGCTGAGATTATGAATTGTACACTGTATTTCTGAATGCAAGATTTCTGGTTCATTGCCCTATACATAGTAATTACTAAAGCAATAACAACAACCGGAACACCGAAGTCACTGAACGGAGTCTTTCCTGAAGAGAAGGGAAATAAGGTTTTTCTCATGTTCCAGCTCTGATAATTGCTAGTGCCTGCTTGGGGCACAGACTGAAGAAGCCTCGTGAAGCCTCTCATAGGCTGTGGGAAAGGACGAAGGAATGGTAGGGTCTGCTGTGGGTGAGGGGAGGGTGCATGGAAGCGGCCCTGGGTCTCTCATATATGTGGTGATGACAAAAGAAGATAGAGGAGAGCTGCCTTTTTATTTTTCCTGTCTTACTTCTACCCTACCAATTTTGGAGGCTTCCTTGTTAATTATAGTTAATTTCTTTGCTAACTTACCTAAGCCTGAAGTCCCAAGGTGAATATTTGGAGGTCACTTGGGTGATTTGGTATCCCATATCAAGAGGTAAAATATACCAAACAGAAATATTTTCTTTAAAAGTTGATTTATTTATTTTGAGAGAGAGAGAAAGAGTGAGAGTGAGCACACAGGTGGGGCAGAGAGAGAAGAGGGAGAGAAGGAGAATCTGAAGCAGGCTGTATGCTGTCAAGCACAGAGCCCAACATGGGGTTTGATCCCACGAAGAGATGAGATCATGATCTGAGCTGAGATCAAGAGCTGAACCTTAACCGACTGAGCCACCCAGGCACCCTGCCAGCAAAATATTTTCTGTCATTTTATTTGGTTGGCTTGAGTTTGATATAGACTGAGTCTCAAGTGACCAGTGGTGGCCTGGTTACTTGCCAAATCCTTTTCTTCTCCACTCTGATCTTTGGGGGAGGCAAAGAGTCACATGCCAGCTTGAACTGGTAGAATGTACTGGCAGCTTTTGTTAGAAGCTCACTGGAGCAGTAAGAATAAGTTTCCCTCATCTCCCCAAGACATCCATGTTCTAATCCCTGGGACCTGTGGATATGTTATGTTACATTGCAAAGGGGAATTAAGGGTGCACATGGAATTAAGATTGTTAATAATTAACATAGACTACTTTGGGTTATCTGGGTGGGCCCAATGTGATCTCAAGGGATCTTAAAATGGAGAAGGAGCAAATGAAGGGGTTGGGATGATGTGGTATGAGAGGGACTCAGCCTACCATTGTGGCTTTGAAGATGGAGGAAGGGGGCCATGAGCCAAGAAGCTGGAAAAAGCAAGGAAATAGATTCTTCCCTAGAGCCTACATAAAGGAAGGCAGTCCTGCTGAGACCTTGGTTTTAGCCCAAGGAGTCCTCTGTCAGAGTTCTAACCGGCAGAATGGTGAGATGATAAATTTGTATTGTTTTAAGCCACTAAGTTTGTGGTAATTTGTTAGGGCAGTGACAGGTAATGAGTACAGATTTCCTTGCAATGAGAGAAAACTCTCTTACATGCAGTTGGAATTGAAGATCAGGGTTAAATGGGACTTCGGAGGACTTTAGCCCATACTTAATTCCCCACATATGAATTTCCTCTACCATATATTTGATAAATGGTCTTCCAGGCTGTGTGAACCTGTCAACAATGAGAATTGGCAATTTCCAGAAATGGTTTGTTCCAATTTTGGATGGTTTGAACTGTCAAAGTTCTTCTGTACAGCAAAAGCATAAATGAGCTTTCTTATAGCATAACTTCTTTATTTTGATTTTATTTTCTAGAATTGTACAGAGATCATCTAATTATCTTGTTCATAAAAGATAGCCCTTTACGTCTTTGAAGATTTAACCATGATCCTTAAAGGGTTCTCTTTTTCGGACAGAATACCCTCATGCTGTTCTTGTGGATCCCACAGTACACAACCTCTGTTGACTAAAACTGCAACAAACACTACAGGTGTGGTTTGATCAGAGAGTCTGTGGAGGCCTAATTATCTCCTTTGTTCTGGATCTCAAACCTCTATGTTGCATGTGCTTTGTCAGGAGCATCTCTACCACATGCCCAGAGGTGTATAAATGGCTCTTTCTCTCACCATACTGTAATCCCCCCTTTGGTATCTCCAAAGCTCTGAGTGGTCTGTTCTATAACTAATAGATGCCTGATATGATGTTTATTCTTGAAACATGCCATGGTTTTCATATCTTTCATCTTCCTGATCTCATTTCTTGCATGACCTGTGCAAGAGAGGAGATAAAACTGATTCGGCAATGTACAGGAAAGAGCAAGAGTTGCGTAGTCAGAGACCTGGGTCCAAATTGATTTTATGTTTTCCTGGCTCTGAACTGTTGGTAAGTTTCTTAGTCTCTCATGAACCTCAGTTTCCTCATCTGGAAAAAGGTGAAGAATAATTCTTACAGTGCTGTGGCGAGGATTAAATGAGATTGCTTATGTAATATACATGTATGCCCTAGTCCCTGGGCGTAATTTACTCACTTTATCTCCTGCTTCTGAGGCTCCCTTCCACTTTGTTCCTCCTTTTACCTTATACAGTCATAAAACAGTACAAAATTGAACTGCATAGGTTCATCCAAGAGAGTTCAGGATGATTATTGTGAGCTGGAGCAATGGCTGACTTCTGGAGGGTGGCAGAAACCAAATGGAACCTTGCAGATTGGGCGGGGCTGACTGGGGAAGTGTGTTCTCTGACTTTGAAAGGTATGTTCATTTTCAAGCTTTCTCATAGATGAAGACAAAGCCCTGAGCATTCCCCGTAGGAAGGAATGTTTTGTTTATAACTCATTAGTTTTGAAATCTGGCTGAAAAAAGGTAGGGCATGGTTTACATGCTGTGATGAGACAAACAAAACCGAAGAAAAACAGGCTAAGGCTTAAATTGCCTAGGGCCTGAACCAAGACTTTCTCAAACATATGCAAATGAGGAAGAGTTCCTTTTTTTTTAAAATATGTTAATTTATTTATTTTTGGGAGAGACAGAGCATGAGGGGGGGGAGGGGCAGAGAGAGAGAGGGAGACACAGAATCCGAAGCAGGCTCCAGGCTCCAAGCTGTCAGCACAGAGCCCCACACGGGGCTTGAACCCACGAAGAGAGCATGACCTGAGCTGAAGTCTGATAATCAACCAGCTGAACCACCCAGGTGCCCGGAGGAAGAGTTCATTTTCCATTTCCTTAAGGCAAGTTTTGTTTGTTTGTTTGTTGTTGTTGTTTTTAAATTTAGCAGGTCTGGTTTAGGTAATGAAGACCACATCACCAGAATGATGGGAAATCAGACTAGGGAACAATCAGCATGGCAGGGAAATGAGTTCTGGGAAAGTTCTAGGTTGTTGAGAGAAGCTAGACCCTGTAGGCCTGTCAGTGTTTTGTTTTTGAGTTCTCCAAAAAATCATCCTTTTTAGATGGCTTGGCAAGCAATTATTTTATTTTTTTTCTCATAAAATCATAATCTGGGACATCATTTTGGAAGGCATGCCAGTAGCTATTCTTTGGGCTGCTCTGCCTCCGCTAGTTTTATTTTTAACCCTCTCATGATTATTTCTAAACCCCTTAATCATGAAATCTCATTTTCTTTTATTAGGAGGGATTTATTCACAAGGCTAACTCAGACCTACACAGCATCCTTTAATACACATTACTGAATGCTGACACGGTTCTTCAAGCATTAAGAAATGCTTTCTGATACAAGATACACAAAGTATGTGGAAAAATGGAGACACTCATGCCTGAGATCATAATCTGACATATCAATTCAGTTTTATATATGCTAAAGAAATCCTTCTGACTATAGCAGTGAATTCGACAACAATGGGATGGACAGTTACCTCCTACTAGGTGCCAGGTAATGTGTTAGGTGCTATGACAAAACAGTGAACATACTAGGCAAGGTCCCTGACCTCAGGAAATTATGTTTCAGTATGAGAGATCACTGCCCCCCACCCCCGACATACGCACTAGTAAATTGATAAACAATTGAAGTAATTGCAAATTGTATACATACTATGATGAAAGCAAAAAAGAAAAAAGGTTGAGATTAATTGGCTGTGCTATAGACTGTTTGAGTCCCCCTCAGATTCAAATGTTGAAGCCTAATCTCCAGTGTGATGCTATTTATTTGGAGGTGATTAGGTTGAAAGGGTGGAGTCCTCATGAATGGGATTAGTACCCTTATAAAAGAGACCCAGCAACTTCCCTTGCCCCTTCCACCATGTGAGGACACAGCCAGAAGATGCCCATCTATGAACCAGGAAGCAAGCCTTCACTGGACACTGAGTCTGCCAGCACCTTGATCTTGGACTTCTAGCCTCAATTGTGAGAAATAAATTTCTGTTGTTTCTAAGCTACCTAGCCTGTGGTACTTTCTTATAGTAGCCCAAACAGACTAAAACAGTGTGTGAAGGTGGGGGGGGGGGCACCTACTTGTAATACAGTGGCCAAAAAAAGCTTCGTGAAGATTAATATTTAAACTAAAACTCAAAGAAAAGGGTTTATCTTTTAAAGTATGGGTAGAAGGATATTCAGGGTAGAAAAAATAGCATATCCTGAGGCCCAGAGGCAGGAGAGATCTTGGCATATTCAACAAAACTGAGAAAAGGCCGAGGGGTCTGGAATGCACTGAGGAAGGAAAAAAAAATTAGGTTGACGGGATTTCATTAGATCAATGGTACTTGCACTAATTCCACCCCCAGTAACAAATGCCACTTTGCTCTTCTTCTGTCCATCTGCCACTTCCAAATTTTCCCCGACCCCTGCCAACCCAGGGAAACGAAAGAATCAGCCCACTGCAAATGCTGTCAGCCTGCTTGGCTTCTATCTCTGCCACCCAGGGTCGAGGCTGTGGGACTTCGATCTATAAACTGAATTTCCTCTCAAAACCTTAGACCAGTGTTGACTTCTGGTAGCAGAGTTTTAAGGAACAATTGCCCAGGACTTTGACATAACTATCCATTGATAGTCCAGCTCTAGTTTTATGTCTACTCTGATAAATATCTTCTGCCTTCTCTTGAAGATCTGGTTCCAAACAACTCTTGTAAGTGCATTCATTCATTCATTCACTTCGTTGATTTGGTTTTTATTGAGGGACTTCCTCAAGCAAGGCACTGTCTTAGGGCCTGGGAGTATATAAAGAGAAGTAAGATGGGTTCCTCCATGGGTCCCTCCTCTGGGTCCTTTCAGAGTAGCAGGGAGGCAGGCATTATGGTAAGTGCGGTGACAGGGAGAATAGTCTTTAGGGTTCAAGGAAGCCTTGCTAGAAGAGAAGCACAGGGGACAAGGTGAGAGGTACTGGGTAGCGACTGGGTAAGAGCATTCAGGCAGAAATGATGGCAGGAACCGAGGAGATAAGAAGTAGCAATGGTGTGTGTGAAGAAATCTTAGCGTGACCAGATCCTTGCCACATGTCTTTCATGCAGGATTTGGACTTTCATTGTTCTTCTTAGGCAGCAGTTGTACCCCTGAACTCGGGTCCTCTTATCCGTGCAGATGTTTCTTGTGCAGACTCTGTGCCCCTGGGAACCTGCTCTGGTGTCCCCAGCAAAGTGTTCTGCCCACTTATTGGAGCACAGTGGCCCGTCTTCTGCTGTGGTCTCCAGACCCTACATTGCTCTTCCTCCATACACTTAGCGGGAGGTTTTCTGACTCCTGGGGTGTTCTGTCCTCTTCTTGCTATTATTAGGTCATCTGGGGGTTGAGTCAGAGGGGCTCTGGCCTGATTGCACCCCAGAGGACGTTTTCCTTGGCTCCTTGCTGTGGGAAGAACACAGCTTGTTAAGAGCTGGTTTCCATTGGCCTCCTCTCATCTCTGCTCTTGGGCAGGGTCATCTTCCTTGGAGAGTGATGAGGTCAAGAGGAGCGAGAGGCAAGGAGGACATGTAGGTGACAGAGAGCATCTCTGCCTTTCACAACAAAAAAAGGGTTATTGTTAGAAGCTAAAGAAGGAAACTGAAAGGCCACAATTAAACTACCAGTGCTGCCTCCTCCTGTGTGTACTCCCTACAAAACAAACAAAATGACACTGGGCACAGCCCGCTGGAACTAGTGCACAGATACAGAGGACAGAAATCCCGAGGACACTCTGTGCATTTGACTTGTACATTTTTCTTCCCAGAAAAGCCTAGGCAGGAGATGCTGGAGAGCAAGATTTGGAATAATCACCCTGAAGGAAACACAGCAGGGAGAAGGGACTAGGACCTCTGAGAAAAAGTAGACTTTCAGGCAGATTTTAGCAACAGCATATGTTTTCACTTCCCTTGATTCATTTATTCATTCGTTCACTCATTAGTTCATTTAACAAAAATGTATTCGTTAACTTTTATGCCAGGCACTATGCTAGGTTTGGGGAATATATTTCCTAGCAAAAAAGCAAATTTCTTGACCTCTCAGTGCTGATAGATTGAATGGTGCGTGCACATGTGCATATGTGCATGTGTGTGTTTGCATATGTATGTATGAGTGTGATTAGAGGAACAGATGTTTTAAAAAATGCAATAAATAGCAAAAATAAGCCATACAGTGTTCCTTAGGTACACATATCTTGGGCAGATGACCTCCCCTAGAGGTGAGGGCAAGCTTCTTGGAGCGCAAAATTACTACGCTGTGTCCAGACAGCAAAGTAGGAGGGGGGAAGAGCAGGGAGGGAGAGTATTTTAAACATCAGAAGTAACATG
This sequence comes from Panthera tigris, assembly GCF_018350195.1. Classification (NCBI taxonomy): domain Eukaryota; kingdom Metazoa; phylum Chordata; class Mammalia; order Carnivora; family Felidae; genus Panthera; species Panthera tigris. Next base: position 143,647,454 of record NC_056663.1, read on the forward strand.
TGCCAAGGCCTGGAGTTCTGTGAAAGGACTTGATTCTTCAGGGAGAAATCATCCCTGGCATTATAGTTTATAAGGAAAGTGATGCTCAGGTGTTGTTTAACACCTTTGAGGATGCAATAAGCGAGGGTGTACTGTGAGAGAGCCTTAGGTTGGTACAGGAAACACTCAGACGCCCACATCCATGTTCACCAGACCCCACTGATTTTAGCCTTAGCTGTGGTAGCTGCTCCATGGGAATGCACATGCACTGTGGGCTGCCGGACTCCCTGCTCTCAACTTGGGTTTCTCCTTTTTCTAACCGAGGTCCGTCTCTGGGTCCAGGTGCAGCAGGAGCTTGCTAGAGTTGGTGTCCCTGGGGCCAGGCCTCAGCCACTGGGGACTGGAATGTGTGCCACAATCCAGCTGGCCCTTTCCAGAAGGCATTCTTTACCCTTCTTGGGAATCCTGGTCCAACTGAGCCCAGGTTGCTCACATCGGTGACCTTGATAATGAACCATTGTGTTGGCTCTCTCTCCTTTTATGACTATCCCCAGTCTCTGTCGCCTGCTTCCTGCGATCATAGGCCAGGTAAGACACCTGTGCCCAAGGTCTCATCTTTGCTGTGCCTTTGAGGCAGCCTCAACTTAAGATAGTTGGCCACCTAAATAAAGTTAAGTGAAACTTTCCTCAACTTTTGATTGGGTCTTCTCTTTATCAAGTGCTATATCATAGCTGTGTTCCTCAAGTAACTGTAAGGCCACTTTCTCTAAGGAATGCTCCACTGAGCCCTCCCATTTTTGTAGGTAGGTGAAGCTAAGGCTGAGCTCACCTCAAGAGAAGTCCAGGGGGCACCTGGATGGCTCAGTCAGTTGAGTGTCTGACTTTGGCTCAGATCATGATCTTATGGTTCGTGAGTTCAAACCCGAATCAGGCTCACTGCTTGTCAGCATGGAGCCTGCTTCAGATCCTCTGTCCCCATCTCTGTCTGCGCCTCCCCATCTTCTGCTCTTTCAACAATAAATAAAACACTAAAAAAAAAAGCCCATGATAAAAGCTCAGGATTTCTGATTTCAAATTAAATACCTTCTGTACTGCTCTATTTTGGGATATCATACTTCTCCTCAAGGGAGTGACTAATTCTGCATACCATTCCCTGAGTTTTATTCAGCATCTTTTATCAAATGTCATTTCCTTATAGGAATAATCCAGTCAAACATGAAGCATTTGAAAACACTATCTGGTCCCCATTCCTAATGTTTTGGAGTTATCTATACACAAAACACAGCACTATGTTTTGGAGAACTCTAAACGAGAGAATCCGGAAATCATCTTGTTTCAGATGTGCTGGCTTTCACCACAAAGTCCATGTACTGAGACTCAAGGTCATTGCCTGCCATTTCAGAATAAGACTCAGCAGTGTAGTGACACATTTTTAACACATCCTTCTCCAGTTTAGAGAGATGCTCTAGGTTTCAAATGGCGTCTTTCCATTTATATTTTGCAGGAGAAATGCAGTAGTTTCCCCACTGTTGAAAACATGCTAAACTCCTGGGCTGACTGCAATTTGACTGGGTGTGCATTATCCAGCTTCTTGTAAATTCCCATCAGTAGCATAGCAGTGAGATATGTGGGGTCTGCTCTCTCCTTTCTGAAGTCTACCTTAAGTGCCTGATTTGTACTAAAGGGAAAAGAAAATCCCCTGGCCTAACTAGTATATCAGAGAGAAGAATAAAATAGAATTTTTGGCTCTTAGGGCCATTCCAGTTTGTCATTTTGTGAAATTAGAGACATATGCGTGATGTCTGTGTGTTGTGGGAAATTCTGTCCCATATTCCAGCCAACGCTGGGAGTTCTGGAAGAGGACAGAGAGGAGAAAGAGAAAGCTATTTGGACAAGTCAGAATATATGCTAATTCTGTGACAAAAATAGCATCAATCTGCACACATTAATTCTAGGCAAGTCTCATTCTTAGCCTGTTTTCTTTTCTTTCCTGGCTTTCATAGTAGTAAATGAATTTTAAACTGGTTGCTAATGGAAGAATATTCAGAGGTCATGTGGCTTGTCTCTTACTGCAGAATATCATTTTTATCACAAGCACTAGGGGGTAGAAAGGACTACTGTTGGCCAAATAATCAACCTGTATTTCAGGGAGATCATAACTAATTTTGATCTACTCGGATTGTTGCCTAAAAGACTCAAGTGGTGTGGAAGGGGGTAGGTGGTCATTTGTAGGAAAGGGACTATTGTATGGAAAGTGTTGGAATTTGAAGAATGGGGTCCACACTCCAGGGTTTCCATAATCTAATGGGTTTCTCTTCAACTAATTGTATCCCTTATGGGTATCCTGAGACTTCTGTGATCAAGTTCTAGGGCTGAGCTTAAAGAAATAAGGTTGGGGGGTGCCTGGGTAGCTTAGTCAGTTAAGCATCTGACTCTGGCTCACGTCAAGATCTCACAGTTTGTGAGTTCGAGCCCCGCGTTGGGCTCTGTGCTGACAGCTCAGAGCCTGGAGCCTGCTTCAGATTCAGTCTCCCTCTGTCTCTGCTCCTCCCCCACTTGTGCTCTGTCTCTCTCTCAAAAATAAAAAAAAAACATTAAAAAAAAGGAATTAGGTGGATCACTATGTCAGAGTGGAGAAAGATATAGATAGTGGGGTGTTGTAGGGTGACTGGCAAAGTATTGAGGAGGCTCAAGAGGGGTTCAAGTGGAAGCACATAAAAAGGATCTAGGTACTAAATGTTGAAGATTCAGGAGCTTTTAAGTCATTGAGGCACGGCCTGGGATGGCTTAGCCTGGTCCTGCCATGTACATGGCAGTTAGATTTCAGATGAGAGAGTCAGAAAGTGGAGTAAAAACCAATCAAGATCTGAGGAATCTGGGAGTACTGACTGAAAGAAGGCAAAGGAAAGCCTTAGCAGGAAAAGACAGAGAGTCAGTTTAAGGTCAAATTACAGACAAAAGAGAGTGAGTCAATTTTCATGGCAGGGAAGTGGAATGTAGCCTTGTGTTCTTGGTCCAAATTCTTTTCTTCTTCAAGCCTCAGTTCCTCATTTGTGAAACAGAGATAAAAATTCTTCCTACATCTTATGTTGGGAATGAAATTTAAGTGGAATCATAAGGTGAAAGCATTTTGTAAACAATAAAAAAAGATGGTTATTGGGGCACCAGAATTTGGCTTAGGTCATGATCTTGTGGCTCATGAATTCGAGCCCTGCGTCCGACTCTGTGCTGATAGCTGAGTCTGGAGCCTGTTTCAGATTCTGTCTCTTTTTCTCTCAATGCTCCTCCCCTACTCGTCTCTCTCTCTCTCAAAAATAAACTTAAAAAAAAAAACCCGAAAAGATGGTTATAATGGAACTTGGTGATACTCTCTCACAGGACTAATACGCAGGGCGTAGGTGAACATTCCTTTGGTGAACCACACATTTTGATGGCTAGAGGAAGGACTCCCCACTCCCCACTTCCCACTCCCTACTACACTATGGTAGATCCTGAAAGGGGCTTATTGGCTGGCTACTCTGAAGTTCCAAAATAAGATACCTTCTAATATTTGCATTTTTGCTTATTCATATTAATTTTTCTTCATAATATCCCATTATAAAGTTTTAAAAAATAACTTCAAGGACAAGGACTTCAGAATGGGATAAAAACTGTTGGTCTTTTTCCCAGAAAAATACCTGGACAGGGTCATCCCTACTTTACTGTCACTGATGCTTCGGTTGGGCAAAACTAAGCAAATAGCTTCCTTTGCAGAATCCTTCTGGGTACACTTCTATCTGGCCACTGTAAGTATGATATACAGTGGGCAGGCCAAGGAGTGAATAATTTGGGGTAGAGAGGGTTTGGTTGGATCCAGAATACTGCCCTTACAGGAGGGGAATAAAATGGAAGATAAGTGAATTCTTAGTAATTGATGTGAAATTCCTGCTTCCCTCCTAGGCTACTTGTGAAAGGCCTGACTGCTAGGTGGGAACCACATAATAAATCATACAGCCTTGAATTCTTTGGTTGTTAACTGGAAAGGACTACTTATATGGAAAGAGGACTTTCTTAATGGGCTGAATGGATAAAATAATAGCAGCATGTCATTCTTTCATGACGCCTCCCTTGAAATATTTCCCTACTCTTTCTTTAATTGAAGGATTCTCAGTAGAAAGCAGTTAAGATAAAGGGTTTGGTTTTGATCTATAGTTCAAGTGCAAAAGAGATCCTAGTGATACCAGAGGAGCCATATAAGTAACTGTCATGCCTGCCCTTCCAAACTTATCTGTTCTTCCCTATAGAATAATGGGTTTCCTGGAAATTGATCATTAGGAACCAAAAAGCTTCAAATACATCACAGCTCCTATTATGGGTCTGTTTTTTATTCACAAAACTTCTGGCACCAAATGTGCGGGTTTTCCACACCATGCAATTTTCCAGTTTGCTGCAGACACTGACTGGATGTCCTACGGTTTAATTCAGTTCTGATGCTAACTACCTGGAATTTAGCACAGACCCCACAGGTTAAGGGCTCAGTTGTATGAGAGTGGCCCCCCCCCCCCCCGCTTCAGACTCCAATCACATGTATGGGTTTCTAGGTTACCCAGACTTCTGTTCCATTTGGGTATGAACTGGGGTTTTCATGACCCCCTCTTCAGATTTGGAATTTTGGTATAATGGCTCAGAACTGAAGGAAACATTTTACCCTTGTTGTTGGTTTATTATAAAGGATACAAATGAACAGTAAGATGAAGAGGTACATAGAGTGAAGTCCAGAAGGGTCCTTGGAGCTTCTGTCCTGGTAGAGTTTGAGGTGCACCATCCACATGGCATGTGTTTGTGTTCTCCAGTTCAGAAACTCTCTGAATCCTGTTGGTTGCATTTTTATGGAGGTTTCATGATGTAGATGCAGATGATTAAATCATTAGCTTTGGAGATTAACTCAGTCTCCAGCCCTTCTCCCTCCCACTGGGGTTCAGACTGAAAGTTCCAACCCTCTAATTACAAGCTTGATTCCTCTGGGAATCAGCCTCCATTCTGAAGCTATCTAGGGGCCCACCAAGAGTCACTTCAGGAGCGTAACCTCAGGTGTGGTTGAAAAGGGCTTATTATAAATAACAGCAGATGCTCCTCTCATCCTTATCAATCAGGAAATTACAAGGGTTTTAGGAGCTCTGTGCCAGGAATTGAGGATAAAGGTCAAATATATATTTCTTATTATATTATAATAGAACAGTTCCCTACTTCATATTTGTTAGTATATAATTGTTAGTAATTCTTAAATAGATTCAAGAGACAATGATCAGCTTCCATCTGAAATGACTTCTCTACAAATTTGTTAGTTTACCTCAAATATTTCTATCACTGGGATCCTATCTTGAAAACAAGGTATTGAACATCTATACTCAAGTTTAATATATTTTTAAGAAGGCAACTTATCAGCAGTCATTAATACCTTATTAAGAAGTATTTATTTACATTGGCTTGGAAGGAAAACAAAAAGCCTGAGAATTTTGGTGAGGCAGAGTTATGAGGAAAGTTTCTGAACTTAGCAGGATGCCTCAATAGATTTCCTGCTAATTGAATTGGAGGAAAGATTTCATTGATCACTGGTTGAACAAGATGCTAGTCATGGGGGTGGGAGGATGAGATGTGTGGGTGTGAGACAAATATGATATCGTTTCTGATTTTAACAACCTCGCTATATATCTTATCATAAGCAGATAATTTCCATATAGTTACAACAAGGGAACACAGAGGTACCAGGTGCTATGGGAACTGGCAGGTCATTCAACCCAGTCTGTGAGTTGGATGGAGTCACAGAAGGCTTCCTGTAGAGATGAGCCCGACCTGAGTTTTAGTTTCTTTTTTCTCAAAGTGAGGTTTATTGAGGTGGAATTTACATAGAGTAAGATTTATCCTTCTTATGTGTACAGTTTTAGGAATTTTAACAAAAGCATAATGTTAAATAACCACTGTCCCATTCAAGATACAGAATATCTCCATCTGCCTAAAATGTTCTTTTAAGTGTCATTGTGGTCACTCCCTTTTCCTCCATACTCAGCCCCTGGCAACCCCTGATCTGATTTCTAGCCATGTAGTTTTACCTTTTGTAAAGTGTCCTATAAAGGGAATCATAGAGTGTGTAGTTTTTTGTGTCTGGCCTCTTTTATTCACCATAATGCTTTTGAGATTCATCCGTGTTGTTGCACATGTCAGTAGTTTGTTCCTTTTTATTGCTGAGTAGTGTTCCATTGCGTGCATATACCATTATCATTGTATTCAGCAGTTGAAGGAAATTTGTGTTATTTCCAGTTTTTTTGCAATTATAAATAAAGGTGCTTATAACAGGTGTTTATAACAGTTGTGACCAGGTCTTTGTGTAGACATATGTTTTCATTTCTCTTGGATAAATACCTAGAAATGAGCTTGCTGGGCCATATAATAAATATATGTTTATAAGAAACTTCTTGTTTCCACCAGCAATGTATGAGGACCCCACTGCATAATGAAGGGAGCTAATCTTTAAAGAAGGTGCAAAGAGAAGTAGGGAAGACATTTTTGGCCTAGAGCTATTTAAGCTAAAACTTGTTAGAGAGGAGGAGTTAGGCAAACAGGCTGTGCTGGGAGCATTCTAGGATAAGCATGTGCAAAAGTCAGCCCAAGAGGCGTCTAAAAATAAGGATGCAGGGGCGCCTGTGTGGTGCAGTTGGTTGAGTGTCTGACTTGATTTCAGTTCAGGTCATGATCCGAGGGTCATGGAGTGTGAGCGTGGAGCCTGCTTAAGATTCTCTCTCTCTCTCTCTCTCTCTCTCTCTCTCTCTCTCTCTCCCTGCTCTGGGTAATATTTGTAAGAGCAGTTTTAGTGGAGTGCTATGGGTAGAAGCAAATTTATTGATGTTGAAAGAATGAATGGGATGAGAGGAAGAAGAGAGATGTGTGCAGACCATTCTAAGAAATGTTAGGTGTGAGTGGAAGGAGAGAAGACAGGAGATAGAGGTGGTCCACAAGGTCTAGGAGACTTGTGAAGGGTGGAGAGACCTGAGCAGGATAATGGGCTAGACAGGAAGAGGGTATAGATGCAGACTAGGGAGATGGTAAAGCAGGGGATTAGCCTGGGGGAGAGTGGGAGGAAATAAGGGCAGCCTTTGACCTGGTTGTCTGGCATCTCCTGCTTGGCCTTATAGGGAAGGGAGGCAGGTGTGGAGACTGTGGGAAGCCGAGGTGGTCATGTCTGACCTATTTACTACTTCCTTATGGTAACCAAGGAAGACAAAATAGAAAGTGGATTCCAGGTGGGGAATTTAGAACTTCTGTCTAAGCATCCCTAAAAAAGGCAGATTCAAAGAACTGTACAATAGATTTACACTTAAAAAGGTCTGTTCTTGGTAATGCAAGCTGGTGTAGCCACTCTGGAAAACAGTATGGAGGTTCTTCAAAAAACTAAAAATAGAACTACCCTACGACCCAGCAATTGTACTACTAGGCATTTATTCAAGGGATACAGGTGTGCTGTTTTGAAGGGACACATGAGCCCCCATGTTTATAGCAGCACTGTCAACAATAGCCAAAGTATGGAAAGAGCCCAAATGTCCATCAATGGATGAATGGCTAAAGAAGATGTGGTATATATATACAATGGAGTATTACTCAGCAATAAAAAAGAATGAAATCTTGCCATTTGCAACAATGTGGATGGAACTGGAGGGTATTATGCTAAGTGAAATTAGTCAGAGAAAGACAAAAATCATATGACTTCACTCATGAGGACTTTAAGAGAGAAAATAGATGAACATAAGGGAAGGGAAACAAAAATAATATAAAAACAGGGAGGGGGGCAAAACAAGAGGCTCATAAATATAGAGAACAAACTGAGGGTTACTGGAGGGGTTGTGGGAGGGGGATGGGCTAAATGGATAAGGGGCACTAAGGAATCTACTTGTGAAATCATTGTTGCACTATATGCTAACTAATTTGGATGTAAATTAAAAAAAAAAGAATATAGGGCAAAAAGAAAGTGTTTTACAAGATCCTTTGAAAGATCCCGGTCTAAATTATTATTGAGGAGCCTATTTGTAGTCATTCTGAAAGCATAGAGTCATAAAATAAACCACTTGAAATAACTAATGAAAAAAAATTAGTCTGTTTTGTAAATATCATACAAACGCAGTACATAAAAATGACAGTCCCATAATACATTATTGTATTATTGTTACATTAATGTATTTTGTTGGATTGCCTTACAATAATTTATTTATTCATACACTTTTAATACAACTTAGAGGCTGCTGTGTGTGAAGCTATATGTAAATATCTTGTATGGGATATTACCTTCTTCAGTTAATGTGTTTCTTGTTACTTTGTGCACACCAGAATAGAGTTCCATGAGGCCAGTGATCATGCTCTTATTGACTGTTAAATCCTCAGCATTAACACTGTGACTTGCACTTATTAAATACTTCAACTATATTTATTAAAATAGTATGTTTTTGCTAACATTATAGGGTGAGCATTTCTCCCATGTCATTAATATTATTTAAAGGTATTTTAATGACTTCATAGTGTTTTTTGGCATATGTATACTGCCATTTATTTAATAATTCCTTGTTGGGGGAAGGGGAAAATGGGTGATGGGCATTCAGGAGGGCACTTGTTGGGATGAGCACTGGGTGTTGTATGTAAGTGATGAACCATGGGAATCTATTCCCAAAACCAAGAGCACACTGTACACACTGTATGTTAGCCAATTTAACAATAAATCCTATTAAGAAAATTAAAAAATTAAAAAATTAAGAAAACACAAAAACAAAAAACCAATAATTCCTTGCTCATTAGAGGCACAATGAAGCTTTTATAATGGTCTAATGATGTTAATCATAGTCGTGATGACCGTTGTTTATTGAATGCTTGCTGTTATAAGCATTCATTGCTGTGCTTTGTACACATTATTTTATTTTATCTTCCCAACATCCCAGTTTGATATGTGTTATTATTATCCCCATTTTACAGCTGAGGAAAATGAAGCTAAGAGAGGTTTAGTAACTTAACTAAAACTCTGAAGATAATGAGTGGCATAACTGAACCCTATCCTCAGTCTGTTGACACCGAGCCTGTGCTTCGTGATTCTTCTATGATGCCTCAGAGGCTAGCTCCTGTTGTTCAATCACAAAACATTTACCGAGCACCTATAATGTGTGAGGCAATGTGTGGGCACAAGAGAGGGAATGGTAGAACAGGCTTAAACAGCCTTCTGGATGTAGACAAAGATACAAGGTGTATACCAGAAACAGGAAAGGGAAACTTAACTCATGGTTTCCCAAGAGGTTAAAAAAATCCAATTCACTTCAATTGTGAAAAGTTTAGTGGCCATGATTTATGTTCCAGGCACTGTAGTGGGCACTCGGGGCACTGCTGTGAATGAGATAGACTGGTGCCAAGAATACAAATCCACTGGCATTAAATCCACGAATACAAAAGCAGAAGCTATTAAAGCAGGGCATGCTCAGTGCACTGTAAGAGTGTGGAGCAAAAATAATAAACCTTGTCTCAGGGGTCAGGGAGGGTCTCCTGGAAGCAATGTTATTTTAGTTGAAATTTGGAGGTTAAGTAGGAGTTAGCCAGATGGAAAAGGAGAGGGGTCACAGTGGTGGGAGCACATTTGAGGGAAGGCTGGAACCAGAGAGGAGCAGGACAGACAGACTGAGGGAGAGAAAGAAGTCCAGTTGACTGGAGCAGAGACAAGGGTGTGGGACAGGGTGACAGGAGTGAAACAAAAAGAGTGTGGGAGTAGCTGTGGCCAGGTAATGCAGAGCCTAGAAGGCCATGCTAGCGTTTTTTTCGTCCTCCTAAGAGGTGATGGGAATCCACAGGAGGATGTGAAGAGGGGTGTGATGTGGTCAGATGTGTGGAGACAGTTTGCTGTGCTGCACTGTGGTGAATTGATTGGAAGGGACAAGGTGAGCGGATGTTGCAGTAGCCCAGCAGAGGTGTGCTGCAGACCTGGGGCAGAGCAGTGTGGGGAGGTGAGATTGGATGCGTTAAGATAGGATATGTGCTAGATTGGATTGAGTGATGCCCGGAGAGAGAAATATGGGGGGAGAGGGTTCATCCCTGACTCTTGCAATTGAGTAGACCTGGGGTCATCTACTGAGATGGGGAAGAAGAGAGAGTTTGGAAGGATGGTTAAGAATACAGTTCTGGACACTTAAAATTTTATTACCAACATGCCAGTGGAATGTCTAGGAGCTTATTGGATCTATAGATGAAGAAAAATATATAGGAGTTATTGCTATATTGATAGTACCTGAATCTGAAGCAGGGTGTGTCAGCCTGGTAAGAGGGTGTTGAATAAGGTGTATAAAATGGTTTGGGAGAAAGAAGGGCTGATAGGTTAAGAAGGCAGAGGAGTGGAACAGCAAAAGAGACTTCAGTGAAAACTAGTTGTGGGGGGGAGATATTCTGGAATCCACCTGATGAGAGTACTTTTCTCACAGAAAGGAGAAATCAAGTGTTGCATACCCCGGAGAGGTGAGAAAAAAACAATGGTTGAAAGTTGCCCATTGGATTATACAACCTCTAGGGCAACAGTGACCTGGGCAAGAGCAGTTTTGGTGGTGGTGAGAGAGAAGCAGTTGGGGGGAGAGAGTTGAGTAACTGGTGGGATGGACACGCTGGCCTCCAAGGTCCTGGAGCCCATTCCCCACGGCCTGCACCCCACTAGGTGTGGGGGAGATGGGTAGTTAATGAGCGCTGGTGAGCCTGAGTTGTGGCAGCTGCGGTCCTGGAGGAGCGCTGTCATGAATTTTCCTGTTGGCCATTATAATTTTATGGGGGTAATTTGTTTTGCTTTGTGACTTTTTAAGAACTAGCACTAAAAGAAAAATGAGAGGCTTTCCAGGGACAGCTTCTTTGACAGCTCAGCAGCACTACACACACCCTGAGAAAGTTAAGGCTTAAAGGGGATGAGAAAAACTTACAGGAAATTTATTAGTTGTGTTTCAAGCTGTGCACAGTGCAACAGACTAACAGTATATTAATGCCTTCCTGAGAGGCTGCCATTCACCTAGCCACAAAAATATGGGGATAAAAATGGTCTGTGAAGTGAGAAACTCACTCAGGATATATAGTAGGGCTATTGGAAAAAATGACCCTAACACTCATGAGAAGCTTCTGGCTTTTTATTGAGAGTTATTCTTCAGACAGGCTAGTCTGTTCTTAAAAAATTGCTGGGAGGAGTACTGTGGGGGCTCTGCATCAGAGTTGTTGTGACCCTGTCTTGTCTGAACAATGGGAATTGCTGACCTGGGAGCGTGTATATGTAATATATATATATATATATATATATATATTACATACACACACACACGACAGATATATATGTCAGATGTTTTTCTTGACTTTGATATGTGCCATTTTTTCCTTGTATATTTATATTTCTAATTAGGTTTCCCTCAACCTGCTATTAAAATAAACTTGCTTTGTCTAAGCACACCTATGTGGATTGAGAAAAAGGTAGTGCAGCTCTCTGGGTAATGATGAGAAGCCAACTGGGGCTAACGTTTTAATTTTGCTGTAGAGATTCCACAACATGGAAAATCCATAGGCAGATGATCTGAAAGCTGGATCATGGGTGGGATCATCCAAGTGTGGCTACAGAGTGTGTAAGGGGAGGTCACATAGATCTCAAGAACCAGGAACTGAGCTGATAGCTAGGGTACACGGTGTGCCCGGACTATGGTCCAGCCAAATTGATCATTTTGAGTATCTTATTACAATAATGATGACAGGTGAGTAATTTAGTCTTGAAATTCCTAAACCGGTTCTGTAGGATCAGTGCCATGGCTGGTTGCTTTAAGTGAGTGTCTTCATGGAAGCCCAGAAATTATTTTAGCATCTGGGAATATGAATTGAATGAACTCCGAGACCCACCAGATATGGAAAACAAAGAGTCTGTTGGGATTGGTTAAACAATTGGATGGGGGCCCTGAGCCTTCAGGCCCTGATTATTGGCAGTCTTAGCTGTGAGGACAAGGACCAACTTCCTAAATGTCTCTAAAATGTTGTATAGCTTGGAATTGACAGGAGTGAACATGGGGTACATTTTCTTAAAAGTGAGTGGTCAGTTCTGAGTCTTTTAAGTGAAAAACTCCTGATTTTATTCTAAAATGCCATCTTCTTAAATAATTTTTTTTTTGATTATCTTTTTTAGAACTCTCTTGAGCCCAGACATTCTGTTGTGCTTAAAGGAGCTTCCTTGATGGAATTAGTTTCAGAACACAAAGTTAAAAATGAGTTCTAGATTTAAAATGGGAATATGTTTAGCAGCCTGAGCTATATACTACGTCGTACTGTGGCTTTTAACACTGTTTCTTCACAATCTCTCCTTTAAAGTTAAACTTTTTTTTTTCAAGGTCTGGAATAACATTTTTATTCCAGTTTTATTGAGAAATAATTGACATACATCACTGTACAAGTTTAAGGTATACAGCATGGTTTTATTTACATACACCGTGAAATGATTACCATAGTAAGTTTAGCTAACACCTGTCTTCTCATATAGATAAAATACAAAGAAAATAAATAAAAAAAGAAAAAAAATTTCCTTGTGATGAGAACTCTTAGGGCTTAAATCTTTTAACAAATTTCCTATGTATTACACAGCGGTATTAGCTACAGTCATTATGTTGTACATTACGTTTCTAGTACTTACCTTTTTAAAAAAGTTTTTCTTTTAATCAGTTGGTACTCATCACAACAAGTGCACTCCTTAATCCCCATCACCTGTTTCTCCCATCCCCCCTCACACCTCCCCTCTGGTAAGCATTAGTTTGTCCCCTGTAGTTAAAGAGTCTGTTTCTTGGTTTCTCTCCCTCTTTCCACCCCTTTGCTCATTTGTTTTGTTTCTTAAATTCCACATGAGCAAAACCCTATGGTATTTGTCTTTCTATGACTGATTTATCTCACTTAGCATTATACGCTCTAGCTCCATCCATGTTGTTGCAGATGGCAAGATTTCATTCTTTTTTATGTAAAGCCAAACTTTTAAGAAATGGAATTTCTATAAGTTTGTCAAATGCCTTCAGATGAAAAATCTCATCAGAGTCCTAATGGACATGAAAATAATGCCAACTTTCAGGTTAAGCAGCTATCCAAACACTAAACTATAGTTTCTGATGCTAGGAAATTATTTGATGCTCCTAACAGTGTAGTTTTGGGAAACTAATAAAAATCAAATGATATCACCACTATGTAGTTTGGCTAACTTTGAAATTTGTCTTAAAATTGGATGACAAATAAGATCTATCTACTATATATTGAGCTGAATAAAAAATACAATCTTAAGGAAGGTTAATTCAGTAGGAAGCTTATTCACACAATTTTGGCTTCAAATGTCAAATGAATGTCTTAGAAATGAGATTGGGTTAAAAAAGATTAAAATGCTTTTTATTAAAAAATTATAGCTTTTTATATGCATACACAAACATACATGTGGATATATGCAGAGAGAGCAAAGGGGGAGGGGAAAAGACAGGGAGAGGGGGAAATCATGCAGATTAGCAAGGAAGTAAGACAGCACTGCAGGTAGAGTGAATTTACAGGTGCACATCTAATTGCTGATTTTCTGAGCTGTAATCTTTATTCTATCAAATCATTCAAGCAAACATTCCTTTAGTCCTCCTGGGCTCAGTGACATTATGATGCATCTTGAGAAGTTGTAGGAGATTTGCCTTGTCCCTACTGGTCTTTGGGATAATTACTTTGGATGATTTTCCTTAATCCTTCTCTTGGTGATCTGCAAGGTGCCACATTATGCCTCTTTGCTGACACTCTGCTTGCTTTTTGTAAATGCTTCCTGCTCTGTGCTCCTTTGTCAGAGACCCTGAAGCCAGAAGAGGAATAGTAATTGTCACTAATTTCACGACTTGTTCGCAGAGAAGAAATGCCATAGACCAGTCTCATATTCAGAATACTTCATTGTGTATTTCTGGTGCCAAGTGATGTACTTCAGGTTTAAATGTAATGCATGCCTTTCCAAATGGTGGGAATTAAGGGAGAGTTTGATATACTTTACAAGCACAGAGGCATTCCAAAAGTTGGGTCATTTTTCAGAGGTATAACTAGTGTTGCTCAAATAGGAGGAAATGCAGAGGAAGAGAGAGATGTTGAAATTTTTCTGTATTAAAAAGTTTTTTATTTTTTATTCAAGAATTGTAGAATCTGAGGGTTGATAGGGCACTTTCGGAGACACCTCTAGCCTCACATGCTTTAACCCCCTATTTTTACTCCTTAGAACGAAAGGATTAAAAAACAGAGAAAAAAAATGCCATACCTAAAAGTCAGAGTCACGATTTTTAAAAATGAAACTGAAAATCTGGTTTCCTGGGAAGACTGATCAGGAGAGTTATTCCAGATAGATTTTGTGTGTAACTCTTGAACAGAGCGTCTTTTTCTGCACACATTTCAGCAGTTCTAAATAATTGAATTTTTGTATTTTTTCCCCCAGAATCTGAATACCTTGAGAAAAGTAAAGTCTAGCCATGTATATGGTCCTGGTCTAGACCTACTGCTGTTTATTATTACTTATGGTAATTTTTTCCCTCCTACAGCGTGTTGGACATTACAAACATTGGTGTCTTGCTTTTATTGGCTTGAAATGCTACTTTAAGTGTGCATGAACTCATTTTCTTTGATTTGTTTTTAAAGTTTAATGTGTTTATTTAAGAATTCAGTTGCTTCCTGAAAAATGTAAATGTAGCTAGACTTCCACTATGTAGTACTAGTTAAATCTTTTGTTTAATGAGATCTGATTGTGGATTAGATCGCAGATAGTTTAAGAAGGTCAGAGTAAGAAACATGCTGGCTTGTCTGGCTTATCTCTGTGTGTTACTGCCCTTCCTCCAGCCCCTGGTCTACACCTACATGCTTGAACACCCATCTTCCAGTGCAGTCCTTAGCACACAGGCAATGCTCAGGTCATTTTTGCTTTACTCCTCATCACTTCCCATCACTTCAAAATTTTTGATTTGTCTGTAATCTGTACTTGTACTAAGCCACTTAGCATCACAAGGAGGGAAATGTTGTTTATGGCCACTGACTGACCTGATTCTTATCTCAAGATCTCATAATATATGCATTGATCATTAAGAAAAGGCTAAACAGAATTTTCAGCCTTACCACTACTGACATTTTGGGCTGAATAGTTCTTTGGTGTGTGTGTGTGTGTTTTCTGTGTACTGTAGAATGTTTACCAGCATCTCAAGCCTCTGTCTACTACATGCCAGTAAAAACCCCCCAGTTATATCAACCAAGATTATCTCCAGATATTGCCAAATGTCCTGTGGAGGGCAAAACCAAACCCCAGTCAACAAATGTTGGGCTAAGAAAATATGTATGTTTGTATGGAACATGTCTTCATGCAGAAACAACATACCAGGGGACGTTTCTTATTTACCACTTCACCTCCACTATCTAGAATAGTTTCTGGTACATGATAGGGTTCAGCGGTTCTATAGGTGTTACTATAAAGAGGACAGAATATGATAGTGACCTGTTAGTTTTTATTTCCTGGCTTACAGTAAGTGCTCAATTAATATATTTTTTTAATGACTACATGATAAACAAATGAAAGCATGACTTCCCACCTAGGACTTTAGACCTTGAGAGGAAGGTAGATCTAAGCTGGGTATTACTATCATTAATGATTCTTCAAGTTGGGGTGTCACCTTCCTGCTCTCTTTAGAAACATGTGGGTGCCATGGCCAAGTTACTCCTCATGCACAGATGAAGGCAGTTATCTTCAAATGGAAGTCTTTGGCTCACTGTTGGATTCTGAAATTTTGATTTGGTGGGTCTTGGCTGGCATTTTAAAAAATAGAAATAGGGGGCTCAGTTGGTTAAGTGTCCAGCTTTGGTTCAGGTCGTGATCTCATGGTTTGTGAGTTTGAGCCCTGCGTTGGACTCTGTGCTGTCACTGGAAAGCCCGGCTTCAGATCCACTGTCTCCCTTTCTCTCTGCCCCTCCCCAACTCTCTCTCTCTCTCTCCCAAAAATAAATAAACTTTAAAAAAAAAACAAAAAAATAGAAATAGTATAAAATAGAAGAGAAAATATTAGAGTGCATCACACCTTGTCAAGGTGAATATTGTTCCTTAGCATTTTTATTTTAGTTATTTTGTGTTTATCTAGATCCTGGTTTGTAAATGAAAAAATGTTTTTTTCTGTGGGCCCCTCTCAGAATAATTTGAAAGGTGGAGCAGCCCAGGATGTGGAGACCAGAGCAGAAAACACTGTGTCCCAATAACTTGTTTGATAAATGAAGAGTAAGAGAATGAAAAGAAGAGTGTAGAGCAATACCAAGGAGACAGTGGCTTTGGGAAGAGATGTCTGCACCTATGACAACACAAGGAGGCATGGTGGTCTTTTGGAGTGAAGTGGTGAGGGGCGATGGAAAGTGAAGTCAGATAACCATGGGTTTAAGTCTAGAAAGTAGTGACTGTTCCCTTTGTGTGTTCTTTTTTTTTTTTTTAAAGCATAAAGAATACAGCCGTTCTGTCTGCAGAATTTCTTTTCTTGGCCCAATGAAAAATGATATCAGCGTATTTTTCACTGGTCTTCTATTTATCCAGACTGAAGGAGTCTGGTGTTACATTAGTCTGATCAAATGTACCTTGCAACAATATTGACTCAGATGATGGCAAATGAAGATATTTCCTCTAAGGTAAAAGCCTGTCACTCATGAGATTTAGGACAAGTATGGGCTAGCTGGAAATACCTCTTTTAACATTGTTAACATGAAGAACAAATGGATTTGAAAAACATATGTGCCCTTGGTGGATCTTTTTCCTACATAAAAGACATTTATTTTGAATTCAGAAGGTGATTGATTTTATAGACTAAAAAATGCTGTGAATAAATTAAATAAACCAAGTACTGATATATTATTCATGAAAAAGATGATAACCAGATTTCCCTTTTCATTTTATTTTAAAAGCCAGAGGGATAAAAAAAAACTACCCAAAAAACCTCTAGAATTAACAGCCAGGAATATTACAAATGAGGTGTCTAGATTAAGCAAGGAATGCTAAAAAAAAAGGCATTTACTAATTTGAGTATGCTCCTCGGAAAGTGTCTATACATAGAGCCACTTTCTTTAAAAAAAATAATGTGTGCAATGTCTCAGAGAGTGCTTGGATCCTTGGTTTTGTACAGGTTTCCAACATCATAACCAATACTAGATAAACTGCGCACATAGGTATCCTTGCCAGGGTCTCAGC
Source organism: Panthera tigris (assembly GCF_018350195.1). Classification (NCBI taxonomy): domain Eukaryota; kingdom Metazoa; phylum Chordata; class Mammalia; order Carnivora; family Felidae; genus Panthera; species Panthera tigris. The sequence goes on from NC_056663.1 coordinate 143,664,687, forward strand.
TTAGTCCTAGAAATCTTTTCCTGATGTATTTCTTATTTTCCATCCTGATTTGCTCCCAGACCTCCTCTTATTTTGTTACTACTTTTTTTTTTCAATTCTATATTATCCCTTAGTCCTGATGATTAGCATTTCCCCTTACCTGATTCTAACTGTATTTTTTCACTGCCTCATGTCTCTTTGGATTTTATTTTTTCCAGACCTAGTGTATCTTTAGAGAGTCTTTGTGTTTAGTTTCCTCATGGATGACATTCCTGTAGGACTCTTCTTTTTCTATTGAGCAGAATTTAAACAGAGACAAGAGATATGCATACAGCATGTTCACAGCATGTTTTAGAGCACCACGAAAAAAATAAAGAGTCTGTTGAAAGTTGACAGGTGAAGTATATGCTTATAGATAGAAATCATGTGGGCTCTTTGTTTTTACTCTGAAAGCCCTTTGGGGCCAGAGAAAGATCAAGTCAATGTGAAATCAGATGAAAAATAATGAGAATTTAGCAAGGCGTTTGTACACAAGATAAAAATGTAAAAATCAATAGTTTTTCTCTGTTCTAGCAAAAACTGCCTAAACATGGAAATGGGAAAGAATGGTCCCATGTTTGACAGAGCAACAGTATCTAAAAAAATACTTAGCAATAAAGATAACAAGATACAGGACCTATCTAAAGAAAATCATAAAATTGTTATTGGAAGACAAAACAAGAGCTGAATAAATAGAGGGATAAACCATGTTCTAGGATAGAAGGGCTTAAAATAACAAAGTATCAATTTTATCAAAATTAATAGATAAATCTACAATTCTCAGTAAAATTCCAAAAAGGTTTTTCTTTTTAGAGTTGGATAAAATGATTTTGTTGTTTATATGGAAGGATAAATACTCATGAATAGAGTAGGAATTTTGAAAAAGAAAACGCCAAGCGGCTGTCTTCTCAAGTATCAGAACATACTATCACACCATAGAAAGTAAATCAAAGTTATTGACAAAAGAATAGACTAATAGCCCAGAAGATCTGAATGGAAAATCAAGAAGTAGAACCTAATACACATACTAAGTTTTATTCTAGGCATGGGAAAATTAAGAACATATTGCTATTTAGAGGAGAAAAAGGATAGTTTTGTTTTGTTTTTTTTAGAGATGGCAAAACTTGATCTTTCATGTAGAGGAAAACAAAATGAAACCTCTCTCACATTATATACAAAAATGCATTCTAGTGTCAAAGTATAATTTTTAAAAAGTTAAAAACATGACTCATACAAATATAGATTGAACACAAGTCAACAATTTATTTAACTCATTAATGAGGGAACTGGTAGGATGGTAAAACCAGTTCAAAGAACATATGGAGAACAGATTTATATGGTTAGTCAGGAGAGGCAGGCTGGAACAAGCTTACTGAGAGACAAAACTGGTTCAGGTCCTATAGGGAAATAAAACTGTGCCTTATTTTTTCTATTGGACGGAAAAAATTTGCATCTCAGGAAAAAAAAAAAACTACAAGTCAACATGAAAAGTCATAGAGTCTGGGTCCATCAATAGTAAATAGCAAATCAAAACTGGTATATATCTTAATATCATATAGGTTAAAGTTTTAAATTTAAATAATAAAGCAATTTAAAAAAGTACCTGTGAAAAAATCCAAGAGATAACTACATGTATATTCCAGAGGTGAGGAGATTTTAAACAAGACCGAACATTCAGAAGTTTTATAAAAAAGGAAAAAAAGACTATAGAAAATTGCAAAAGGAAAAGGTTTTGCATGGAAAAAGATACTATAAACAAATAGATAAAAAATAGATTTGGAAAAATATTTGTAATGTAGAGGGTGAATAGAACGCTACTGTGAAAAGAACTCTTACCAATTGACAAGGAGATAAAGGCTTAATGGGAAAATGGGAAAAAGATATTCAGAGGCAATTCATGAAAAATAAAGATGCTCAAACTGACTCGAGTCCAAGGAAATGCTGGCTGAGGTAACAGGGGGCTGGCCTTACACCTCACAGAATGCAGGAACTTTGAGTTCCATCCATTGCCCATGGGCACGTGGGAAAAAAAGTATTTACATATTCCTTTGAGGGAAATGTGTATTGTTATAGGCTGTTTCCTTTTTTGAAAATAAGCTAGAAATATGTATCAAAAGTAAAAATACAAATATTCCTTGACCTACCAAATCTTATTTCTGAGAAACTGTTTGAAGGAAAAGCAGCAGGAGGTTAGTATATGTTCAAGGATGTTTATTACAGCATCAACTGGGGAAGAACTGGGAGAAAATGGATGCACCGTTCTCCACCAGGGGAATGGTGAATAAATGACAGAACATTCCTCTCATCACAAAAAAGAATTGGACCCAAGCCAGGTGATTAGAAGGAATTTCCATGAGTTATTATTGCATGAGGAGAGCAAGACACACAAAAGTCTGTGAAATACAATCTCATTTTTATAAAACAAAAATGTGGTCCCTGCTATATGTGTATATACAGTTGTTCAATACAATTATATAGGCATGAAGGCAAATGTAGAAAGATAAATATCCTAGGCAGTTAAGATGAATAACAATGAGGGAGGGAGGGAGAGAGAAAATCAAGCAAAATAGGGGAAGAAAAATTTAAAACACTGCACTAGAGATACAACCCTAGTATGCTCACATCTATGCACTATGGACAACATTTGTGTATAGGTAAAAGGATAATTTTTAAAAATGGTTCTGACTCTCATTAGAGGGAAGGATACTCACATAATAGGTGTCCTTGAAAGAAGAGATGAGTAACCAAGACTGGAAACATCGATGCTCTCTTGGCCTCCTCATTGCTTTAAGCCCTTTCAAGCTGTGATTTCAAAGCTTTGGCATATTCTTGGATGTGTGACCTTTCCATTCTCCCTCAATAAAAGTTTAGGCCCCAGAGACTGAGGAGAGATGAATTCTTTTGTGTAAAGAAAGAGATGGGGAGGCGGTGCCTGGGTAGCTCAGTCAGTTAAGCGTCTGGCTCTCGATTTCAGCTCAGATCATGATCTGACAGTGATGAGAATGGAGCCTCATGATGGGCTCAGCACGGGGCATGGAGCCTGCTTGGGATTCTCTCTCTCCCTCTCTCTGCCTCAACCCCCACTCGTGTTTGCTCTCCCTCAAAATAAATAAATAAACTTAAAAGAAGATAAAGAGATGGATTTGGGGGGAGGGTGGGAGGTGGGTAAGAGATTCTAAAAAGGAAGTTCATAGAGGAAGGCAGAGCCATTAGAACATTTGCCTAAGCACCGAGGCAGTGCAGCCAAAGGACTCAAATACAGGATGCCTCAAATTGATTCTAAATCTGTTTGCTATAATGCCCCCCTGCCTCCTGCACTCATGTATCTGGAAAGATAGCAGGGCATCACCAAGGGAAAAAAATGGTGGAAGCAGTTGGAGGCTATCAAGGTGGGAAGGTAGAATAGATATAGTAGGCTGGTATCAATGGGCCTTTGATTGTCCAGGACGTGTCTTAGAAGGTCAAGAGCAGGACATAAGGCAAAGTGGGTTTGAATATTTTGGGGGATGGAATGGTCTCTTTGTGAGATTACTGTGCATTCTCCCTCCCTCTCTTCTTTCCTCCTTTCTTCCTTTCTTCCCTTCCTTTCTTCCTTCCTTCACCAGATGCTGTGATAGTACATAATCATGGAATATAGCAAACAGTAAGACACCATGGTTCTTGTCTTCCTGGAGTTCACACTCTGTCAAAAGAGACAAGTGATTATAGAAAAAGTGGGTTATGGTTATGGTGAGTGCTGTGAAGAAGTATATGGGTGTATGAGAGTTTATAGACAGGGAAGCTGGGTTAAAGTCAGGGGTTGAGCACTGAGGTGGTCTCTATGAACACCTCATCAGTCCTACTTGCTGACTATTCTGCAGAGGCCTTAAGAAAATAGGATAAGAAATTGGGAACAGGGGGAAGGGCCAGGGAGGAAGTAAATGGATAAAGACAGGCTGGTGAGGTGTTTGGTTGTAAGAATGCTCAAATTACATTGCACTTTTGCTTAGGAACCCTCCTTAAGGGAAATACAACTGCCTTTAGTGTTGCCAGCATTCAGTTACTTTTTCTATAGTTGGACATGCTGGCCAAGCCTCTTGTGTCTCTAGGGAAGAGGGAAGCAGGCTGCCATTATTGAGCACCCCCGATGTGCTAAGCCCTGCACTTGGCACAAGTTACCTTATTCCTCACAGACAACTTTGTGAAGTAGGTATCCTTAGCACCTATTACATATGTGAAGGATAAGAGAAAAAAAACCCTATAAATTATACATGTTTAAAATCGTTTGGTTTGATTTGGTTGCTTGGTCAGCAACCGGCCCTTGGTTTTGCGGATGGGTTGGGATGTGGAGGGAGAATCTGAAGAGGCCTCGGTGAGTTGCACGACAGAACTTTCCTGGGGAAACAGCCTAGTGGGGAGGAGAAGCTGGGCAGGGTGGAGGAAAGCCAGATGGGGTGGGGATTTTGAGGTGGGCAAAAGGTGAACTGTAACAAATTCAGGGAGGCGGAGGGCTTCAAGGAGAGAGGTACAAGAGAGAGTTCGAGGAAATCTGTCTCAGTGCTCTCTGCCTGTGTCACACCCCTTTCCCCTTGCCCTCTGTCACGTTAAGATCGACATTCTTCTTTAAGACCTTTGGATTTGTGTCTCTTTGAGATGCTGAGATGAATGAGCATTAAAATGGGCACATGGAGGCCTGTCTCATTTGGGTTTTGGACAGATAGGAAACCAAGGTTCCGATGGTGTAAGTAGGGTTCCAAAAGTCACCTCATCCCTCTGCCTTTCAGTTTCTTTCCCTGTAACATGAGAGACGGACCAGGTGATCTCCATGATTTCTTCATGCTCCCAGGTCTTCAGGGGAGAACAAGCTGACTTCTTTTCATACTGGTTAGGACAGCAGCTTTGCATCAGTTGGGCCTGGGTGATTTTCAGTCCAGTGCTCACCGGTGGCTGCCATGGGAGGTGCTGAAAAGAATCCTGAGGCTTTGAGTTAGAGAGGTGTTCCATCATAGCAGGCCTGGGAGCCAGAGCACCGCCTCTGTTTTCCCAGCGTCAGGGGGACAACAGGTCTGAACAAGCTCTTTCTTCCTAGGAGGCCCTGCACCCCCCAGCTGACCTGATAGGGGCTGGAGGAGGCAGACCCTGCTTGTTACCCTCTCCAGGACCTCTCATGGAAAACTGCTGATCGCTGTCAGGGGAACTTGACAACATCCTGACTTTTCTTTCCATGAAAACCTAGAATACTCATTTTCTCATAAAGCTTCCTTTAAACGTAACGTTGCTTTGGGTGCCTGGTGGCTCAGTCGATTAAGTGTCAGACATTGTCTCAGGTCATGGTCTCACAGCTCATGAGTTCGAGCCCCACGTTGGGCTCTGTGCTGACAGCTCAGAGCCTGGAGCCTGCTTCGGATTCTGTGTCTCCCTCTCTCTGCCCCTCCCCCATTCATACTCTGTCTCTTTCTCAAAAATAATAAACATTAAAAAACAATTTAAAAGTAACATTGCTTTTCAGATTTTTAAAAATGTTTATTTATTTATTTTGAGAGAGAGAGCGCGCGAGCAGGGGAGAGGAAGAGAGAGGGAGACAGAGAATCGCAAGCGGGCTCTGCACTGGCACTTCCAGTACCAGTGCAGAGCCCGATGTGGGGCTCCAAGTCATGAGAACACAAACTATCTGTAGAATGTTCTAAAATTTGAGAAAGTGTCTTAAGGAAAAAAATTAAAATTTTCTGTCATCTCACATTGAGAGATCATTGCTTTTAATATTTGGTGTATACAGTTTCTGTCATAGTTCTCTGCCCACTCTATTGCATTCATTCATTTAACAAGTATTCATTGAGCATCTGTGATGTACCAAGCACTATGCTTAGATACAGCAGTGAATAAGGTGGAGAGGTTTCTGCCCTACTCAAGTGTATATCAAGTTTACGTTTTTATAACATTGTTATCATACTATAGATAGATTTAATATCCTGCCATTTTAACTTGATATTCATCACCAAGGTGCTTATAGTCTTTATGACATCGGTTGTAACAACTGCATATGGTTTCTTGTAGGCACTCCTTCCTCTCTCTAACCTTTTCGCTGAATGACTCATTCCATCTTTTTGTACGTCCACTTACTGGCCACTGCTGATTTTTCTAGGGATGAACATCAGAGCCAAGCTGAAACAAAATGCTTTTCTCCAGAGATTTTGAATGTGGGACCAGTGAGATGAGCTAGAATTTGCAGTCTGGGAATAGAAGTAGGAGGAGACTTTGGGGGGTAGGCAGGGGTCAGCAGTTACCAAGGGGTCAGCTCTTACCAAGCTGGGGGAGGAGAAAAGGAGGCTGAAAGATAGACATTGACAGGAGTGTGTGTGTGTGTGTGTGTGTGTGTGTGTGTGTGTGTGTGTATGTATGTGTGAGGGAGGGGGAGAGAGAGAGAGAGAGGGAGAGAGAGAGAGAGAGAATGAGTTGCAGATGGAATATTTGTATCTGCTCAAGTTCTTTATGAAGTCCTAAGCCACTAAGTGATAGTATTGGATATAGGGCCTTTGGGAGATACTTAGATTTAGATGAGGGCCCTCATTATGGGATTAGAGTCCTTATAAGAAGAAAAATCAAGAGAGAGTGGTCTCTCTTTCTTTCCACATACATACACTGAGGAAAGACCATGTGAGCACACACAGTGAGAACGCGGCCATGGCTACCTGCAGGCCAGGAAGAGAGCTCTCACTAGAACCCAATCATTCTGGCACTCTGAACTTGAACTTCTGGCCTCAAAAACTGTGAGAAAATAAATGCCCATTGGATGAGACATCCAGTCTATGGTATTTTGTTATAGAAATCTGAGCTGACTGAAAGAGAGAGGGACAGAGAGACAGAGAAAGGAACGGCCTTAGATGTATCCCTGTGATCCCACTGCCAGGTTGTCCATTTTCTGCTCAGCCCTCAGCCTGGCTTCCTGGCTGCCCAGCTTTTGAGTACCCAAGTTTGCTGATCTATTCTGCTTTTGCCTAACCTGGTTTGACTAGTTTCTGTCATTGGCCATCATAAAACTTGGGTTAGAACAGAGGAGTACGTACTTTTTAATTTATATCATGGATGTATTTTGAGTTTTAGTTAGTATAGTTTTTGTGGGTTTAGTACCCATGTAGGAGGTAAGGGGATGAAACAATGAAATGAACAGGAAGCCCACACCATTTAGGTAGAATTTGTTCTAGTTCTTAGGGATCTCCTTGAAGCCAGAAGTTATAGGACTGAGAAATACTTTGGAGCCACCACCAGACTTCTTAAAACCGTAGAACTCTTTGAGATAATGTTGAATCATACATAACTCATGTTAAAAATAATAATTCACTGAAACTTTTGTCCAGTATACTCCCCTAAAAATCTTAGTTCTCATGAAAAATGAGAAATGAGCGAGAAGAAATTATCATCCTCAGGAAAAATATTGGTGGTGGTAAGGATAACCAGTTAACCACAATGGAGCCCCCAGTAGACTCCTGCCAGACCTGTACTGGAGGGAAGAAAGATTGAAGAACATGATTTGAAAATCATTGCACTCCTGGATTTGGTCCTGGTCAGAAATTGGCAGCTCTTGGGGCGCCTGGGTGGTTCAGTCGGTTGAG